>NC_044984.1:67149779-68581252 GCF_008728515.1 Papio anubis
CACATAACAATCTTAACCTTAAATGTAAATGGACTAAATGCTCCAATTAAAAGACACAGACTGGCAAACTGGATAAAGAGTCAAGACCCATCAGTCTGCTGTATTCAGGAGACCCATCTCACACGCAGAGACATACATAGGCTCAAAATAAAGGGATGGAGGAAGATTTACCAAGCAAATGGAGAACAAAAAAGCGGGGGTTGCAATACTAGTCTCTGATAAAACAGACTTTAAACCATCAAAGATCAAAAGAGACAAAGAAGGCCATTACATAATGGTAAAGGGATCAATTCAACAGGAAGAGCTAACTATCCTAAATATATATGCACCCAATACAGGAGCACCCAGATTCATAAAGCAAGTCCTTAGAGACTTACAAAGAGACTTAGACTCCCATACAATAATAATGGGAGACTTCAACACTCCACTGTCAACATTAGACAGATCAACGAGACAGAAAGTGAACAAGGATATCCAGGAATTGAACTCATCTCTGCAGCAAGCAGACCTAATAGACATCTATAGAATTCTCCACCCCAAATCAACAGAATATACATTCTTCTCAGCACCACATCGTACTTACTCCAAAATTGACCACGTAATTGGAAGTAAAGCACTCCTCAGCAAATGTACAAGAACAGAAATTATAACAAACTGTCTCTCAGACCACAGTGCAATCAAACTAGAACTCAGGACTAAGAAACTCAATCAAAACCGCTCAACTACATGGAAACTGAACAACCTGCTCCTGAATGACTACTGGGTACATAACGAAATGAAGGCAGAAATAAAGATGTTCTTTGAAACCAATGAGAACAAAGATACAACATACCAGAATCTCTGGGACACATTTAAAGCAGTGTGTAGAGGGAAATTTATAGCACTAAATGCCCACAAGAGAAAGCAGGAAAGATCTAAAATTGACACTCTAACATCGCAATTAAAAGAATTAGAGAAGCAAGAGCAAACACATTCGAAAGCTAGCAGAAGGCTAGAAATAACTAAGATCAGAGCAGAACTGAAGGAGATAGAGACACAAAAAACCCTCCAAAAAATCAATGAATCCAGGAGTCGGTTTTTTGAAAAGATCAACAAAATTGACAGACCACTAGCAAGACTAATAAAGAAGAAAAGAGAGAAGAATCAAATCGACGCAATTAAAAATGATAAAGGGGATATCACCACCGACCCCACAGAAATACAAACTACCATCAGAGAATACTATAAACACCTCTACGCAAATAAACTGGAAAATCTAGAAGAAATGGATAATTTCCTGGACACTTACACTCTTCCAAGACTAAACCAGGAAGAAGTTGAATCCCTGAATAGACCAATAGTAGGCTCTGAAATTGAGGCAATAATTAATAGCCTACCAACCAAAAAAAGTCCAGGACCAGATGGATTCACAGCTGAATTCTACCAGAGGTACAAGGAGGAGTTGGTACCATTCCTTCTGAAACTATTCCAATCAATAGAAAAAGAGGGAATCCTCCCTAACTCATTTTATGAGGCCAACATCATCCTGATACCAAAGCCTGGCAGAGATACAACAAAAAAAGAGAATTTTAGACCAATATCCCTGATGAACATCGATGCAAAAATCCTCAATAAAATACTGGCAAACCGGATTCAGCAACACATCAAAAAGCTTATCCACCATGATCAAGTGGGCTTCATCCCTGGGATGCAAGGCTGGTTCAACATTCGCAAATCAATAAACATAATCCAGCATATAAACAGAACCAAAGACAAGAACCACATGATTATCTCAATAGATGCAGAAAAGGCTTTTGACAAAATTCAACAGCCCTTCATGCTAAAAACGCTCAATAAATTCGGTATTGATGGAACGTACCTCAAAATAATAAGAGCTATTTATGACAAACCCACAGCCAAGATCATACTGAATGGGCAAAAACTGGAAAAATTCCCTTCGAAAACTGGCACAAGACAGGGATGCCCTCTCTCACCACTCCTATTCAACATAGTGTTGGAAGTTCTGGCTAGGGCAATTAGGCAAGAGAAAGAAATCAAGGGTATTCAGTTAGGAAAAGAAGAAGTCAAATTGTTCCTGTTTGCAGATGACATGATTGTATATTTAGAAAACCCCATTGTCTCAGCCCAAAATCTCCTTAAGCTGATAAGCAACTTCAGCAAAGTCTCAGGATACAAAATTAATATGCAAAAATCACAAGCATTCTTATACACCAGTAACAGACAAACAGAGAGCCAAATCAGGAATGAACTTCCATTCACAATTGCTTCAAAGAGAATAAAATACCTAGGAATCCAACTTACAAGGGATGTAAAGGACCTCTTCAAGGAGAACTACAAACCACTGCTCAGTGAAATAAAAGAGGACACAAACAAATGGAAGAACATACCATGCTCATGGATAGGAAGAATCAATATCGTGAAAATAGCCATACTGCCCAAGGTAATTTATAGATTCAATGCCATCCCCATCAAGCTACCAATGAGTTTCTTCACAGAATTGGAAAAAACTGCTTTAAAGTTCATATGGAACCAAAAAAGAGCCCGCATCTCCAAGACAATCCTAAGTCAAAAGAACAAAGCTGGAGGCATCACGCTACCTGACTTCAAACTATACTACAAGGCTACAGTAACCAAAACATCATGGTACTGGTACCAAAACAGAGATATGGACCAATGGAACAGAACAGAGTCCTCAGAAATAATACCACACATCTACAGCCATCTGATCTTTGACAAACCTGAGAGAAACAAGAAATGGGGAAAGGATTCCCTATTTAATAAATGGTGCTGGGAAAATTGGCTAGCCATAAGTAGAAAGCTGAAACTGGATCCTTTCCTTACTCCTTATACGAAAGTTAATTCAAGATGGATTAGAGACTTAAATGTTAGACCTAATACCATAAAAATCCTAGAGGAAAACCTAGGTAGTACCATTCAGGACATAGGCATGGGCAAAGACTTCATGTCGAAAACACCAAAAGCAACAGCAGCAAAAGCCAAAATTGACAAATGGGATCTAATTAAACTAAAGAGCTTCTGCACAGCAAAAGAAACTACCATCAGAGTGAACAGGCAACCTACAGAATGGGAGAAAATTTTTGCAATCTACTCATCTGACAAAGGGCTAATATCCAGAACCTACAAAGAACTCAAACAAATTTACAAGAAAAAAACAAACAACCCCATCAAAAAGTGGGCAAAGGATATGAATAGACATTTCTCAAAAGAAGACATTCATACAGCCAACAAACACATGAAAAAATGCTCATCATCACTGGCCATCAGAGAAATGCAAATCAAAACCACAATGAGATACCATCTCACACCAGTTAGAATGGCGATCATTAAAAAGTCAGGAAACAACAGGTGCTGGAGAGGATGTGGAGAAATAGGAACACTTTTACACTGTTGGTGGGATTGTAAACTAGTTCAACCATTATGGAAAACAGTATGGCGATTCCTCAAGGATCTAGAACTAGATGTACCATATGACCCAGCCATCCCATTACTGGGTATATACCCAAAGGATTATAAATTATGCTGCTATAAAGACACATGCACACGTATGTTTATTGCGGCACTATTCACAATAGCAAAGACTTGGAATCAACCCAAATGTCCATCAGTGACAGATTGGATTAAGAAAATGTGGCACATATACACCATGGAATACTATGCAGCCATAAAAAAGGATGAGTTTGTGTCCTTTGTAGGGACATGGATGCAGCTGGAAACCATCATTCTTAGCAAACTATCACAAGAACAGAAAACCAAACACCGCATGTTCTCACTCATAGGTGGGAACTGAACAATGAGATCACTTGGACTCAGGAAGGGGAACATCACACACCGGGGCCTATCATGGGGAGGGGGGAGGGGGGAGGGATTGCATTGGGAGTTATACCTGATGTAAATGACAAGTTGATGGGTGCAGCACAGCAACATGGCACAAGTATACATATGTAACAAACCTGCACGTTATGCACATGTACCCTACAACTTAAAGTATAATAATAATAAATAAATTTAAAAAAAAAAGAAAAAAAAAGTGAATGTACCTAATAACTTCAAAACACATGAAGGGACACCCTCTTGGCTCCAAAGATTCATGTCCATTCCACATGAAAATATATTCACCCCATCTGTAGGTTCCCAAAAGCTTCAAACCATTCAGCATCAACTAAAGTCCAAAGTCTCATTTAAGTCTCATTAGCTCAAGAGTCCCAGACCTCATAGTGCAAATCAAGTATGAGTGCAACGCTGAGTTTAATTCATCATGGGGGCAAAATTCCTCTCCATCTTTAGAGTTGTGAAACTAGAAATCAAGTTACCTGTTTCCAAAATATAATGGCAGGAAAGGTAAGGATAATTGTTATGGATATTCTTATTCAAAAAGGGAGAAAATGAAAAACAAGAAAGAAGTTATCAGTCTCAAGAATTCTGAAATCGCAGCAGGGAGATCCCATTACGTTTCAAAGGCTGGGAATAATCCTCTATGTTGAGCAGCTCTTTCCTCTCAGCTCACACAGCTAGCTCATCCTCTGAAGCCATCCTTCTTTTTGTAAAAAGAACAGTACATATTTGCAGATGAGTTGTTTTATGGGCCTGTTTCCTGACTATAGAATTTTGGAAGTTCAGCAGCCTTCTTTCATTCTAACTTCTCTGTGTCCCTTTTAGACCAGTTTATCAGTGTTTCTACTGTTACAACATTCCCAGAATCTTGTGAATCTCAAATGCATGTCATACAAATTTATTCTATTAGAAAAGATGCTCCTCCCTATATCTTAATCTTGATAATATCTCTTATTTCGGCTTCTTTTGAAAGACTGAAGAGGATCTATGGGTCAAGTCATATGTCTAAACTCTTTAAAGAGCCTTCTGTGTAATTGAATACTCTGAACTTTGGATATTGCCAAGGCATTAGCAAAAGGTTGTCCAGCCACACCTCCGGTTTTCACCCCAGAGCACATTTTCATGATGGTGAATTTCCTAATTTTTTATTCTTTTGCAATCTGTATTGGCTGAGTGTTTCCAAAATCGTCAAGTCTTTGGTCTTTTTTTTTTTTTTTTTTTTTTTTTTGCTTAACACTTCTTTCTTCAATTTATTTCTTTTTTGTAGCATTTACAACAAAAAGCAAGGGAAAAAAAAAAAAAAAAAAACCAGATCACACCTTCAACATTTTGCTTGGAAATCTCTTCGGCTACATAGGCAAGCTTGTTGCTTTAAAGTTTTGCTTTCGGCCGGGCGCGGTGGCTCAAGCCTGTAATTCCAGCACTTTGGGAGGCCGAGACGGGCGGATCACGAGGTCAGGAGATCAAGACCATCCTGGCTAACACGGTGAAACTGCCTCTACTAAAAATACAAAAAACTAGCCAGGCAAGGTGGCGGGCGCCTGTAGTCCCAGCTACTGGGAGGCCGAGGCAGGAGAAATTTCCAGGAACACGGGAGGCGGAGCTTGCAGTGAGCTGAGATCCGCCACTGCACTCCAGCCCGGTGACAGAGCAAGACTCCGTCTCAAAAAATAAAAAATAAAAATAAAAAATAAAAATAAAAAAGTTCTGCTTTCACACAACTGAAGAGCATAATTCAGCTAAGTGTTCTGCTTCTATATAACACGGATCACTTTTCCTTCAGTTTTCAATAGCCTATTTCTAATTTCCTTCTGAGCACTCACCAGCAGAGCCATTAACATTTATATTTGTACTAATTTTCTTTTTATGACAATGTATTTATTCTCTAAGAAGATATAGGCTCTCTCTACCATGCTCCTCACTTTATTCTGAGCCCTCGTCAGCAACAGCTTTAAGGCCCATATTTCCAGCAATAATCCACACAAAACAGCAGACGCAGATGCCAGACAGGAGAGATGCTAAGATGCTGGCTTGAAATGTAGAGAAAAGGACCAGGGCCGGGCGCGGTGGCTCAAGCCTGTAATTCCAGCACTTTGGGAGGCCGAGACGGGCGGATCACGAGGTCAGGAGATCAAGACCATCCTGGCTAACACGGTGAAACCCCGTCTCTACTAAAAAAATACAAAAAACTAGCTGGGCGACGTGGCGGGCGCCTGTAGTCCCAGCTACTCGGGAGGCTGAGGCAGGAGAGTGGCGTAAACCCGGGAGGCAGAGCTTGCAGTGAGCTGAGATCCGGCCACTGCACTCCAGCCTGGGCAGCAGAGCGAGACTCCGTCTCAAAAAAAAAAAAAAAAAAAAAAAAGAGAAAAGGACCAGAAGTCAAGGAATATAGGTGAGTGTAGGAGGTGAAAAAGACAAGGAAATGGATTCTCCCCTAAAACCTCCAGAAGAAATATAGGCCTGCTAATATCTTTATTTTAGCCCAGTGAAACTGATCTTAGATGTGTGACCTTCTTCACTGTAAGATAAATTTGTATTAAGACGTTAAGTTTTTGCTCACTTGTCATAGTAGCAGAAGACACCTAATACAGTTCATGTAACTGATTTGTGTTCTATGTTTATTATTTCTTAGTATATATTTTTGTATCTGACAGACCATCTAATTCCTTATAAATGATTCTCTTGAAGTGACCCCCTTATAGAATTTGAGGTGAGGGTTGTGAAAGAAGAAAGAAAATAGTATAGTGACTGATAAAGTAATAGTATATGTTCAAGGAGCAGGTTGCCTGTATTGGAATCCCAAATCTACATTATAGCTATGTGACCATATAACTTTATTTAATTTCTCTATACTTTAGTTTCTTTGTATGTTAAATGACGAAAATCATTATATCTACCTGGTGGGCTTGTTTTGAGTATAAATGAGATAATGTATATAAAGTTTTGGCATAGACTGGAACACAGGAAACACTCAAGAAAGTTTAGGTAATATTTTTCTTCCATTTAGTACTTATATTTTCTGACTTAAATTTTTTTTTCACAGGATATAGCCATGTGATCTGTATCCCTGTACCAAGCTAGAGACATGAATTTTTACAAAGTGAAAATACAAATCAATAGAAGCAATCATTGATAGATGTGGCAGTATTGATAAATATATATAATATTATTCCAGACCTGCTTTAGGTGGAGGAGACTGAAAAATAGAAGGCATCTCAATATCCAAAAGTGGGGGAAGATGTGGGACTCAGATGGGAAAAACATCCAAGGGAGATTTATTTATTTATTTATTTATTTATTTATTTTTTTTTTTGAGACGGAGTCTTGCTCTGTCGCCCAGGCTGGAGTGCAGTGGCCGGATCTCAGCTCACTGCAAGCTCCGCCTCCCGGGTTTTACGCCATTCTCCTGCCTCAGCCTCCCGAGTAGCTGGGACTACAGGCGCCCGCCACCTCGCCCGGCTAGTTTTTTGTATTTTTTAGTAGAGACGGGGTTTCACCGTGTTAGCCAGTGTGGTCTCGATCTCCTGACCTCGTGATCCCCCCGTCTCGGCCTCCCAAAGTGCTGGGATTACAGGCTTGAGCCACCGCGCCCAGCCCCAAGGGAGATTTAAATGATGAAGATAAATTTAAGAGATTTCCAAGACTTACCCCATCTTTGCCCCTGTCAAAAACATAGATCAAAAGTATTTCATTGGTAAGTGAATATGTCCATACTCTCCAAATTTGTAAGTATGTTAATCACATATCACATAGTACAGGCATAAATCTAACCATTATGCATTCTATGAAAAAAGAGTGAACAACTATTAAGTGTCAGGTACTCTAAATTTGTTTTTATTTCCCCTAATTCAATGCTATATCTTTTTATTGGTGTATTACAAGCCTACACAGTAAGTACTTGATAAATATGTAAATGTCCTGAATGACCAAATGATTCCCAGGATGACTTAGTCAGCTAAAAGTACAAGCATGGGAGCTTGGGCTGGTAAGCCACCTAGGATTTGAATCAAAGAGCTACATCTGAAAATCGTATGTTAGAATAATAATCCCATCAACGGCATTTCTACAGAATAAGTGAGTGTGTCTCTAGCTCCTCTCCCCAAAATAATATAGCAGTCAAATAAAGTTGAAGAGTTTATTATGGAAATATGAGAGGCATAGACACCCCACATGATAGAAAGAAAAGTCTGAAGCTGTTCTTTCAAGCCAAGTTGGGGCCTGGCCATGACCTCCCCCAAACAACAAGAAACTAGTGAGTTAGTAGCAACGTTCTCTGGTAGCTGCATCGTCAGGGCTTGAGTATCTTGGCCAGGACTACTTCCTACTTCCTACCAAGAGTGGGGAGGAGACACTGTTTATAATATTAGTGTAGAGGCAATGAGAACTTTCTGAGAGATAAATAAAGCACTGGGAAGGATCTATAAAAAGATATCCAGGCTGTTGGCTCTGAATGCCTCAAATACATTGACAAGTAGTTCCATGAAACGTTATTGAAAAGGCAAAATGCTTTGTTTGCTTCCAAGAGTTCCTCTGGACTTCTCCCTTCATCCACATCATACCACCTGTGGACATGGCAGAGCCCAAAGGCCACACTTTTGAAAAAAGAAAAACAATAATAAGTCCCATTTCTCTTTAAGGGGAGAAGAATGAGCAAGGCTGCTGGGGCCCTTCCCATGTGGCCATTGTTCTGTAATGCAACTTCTCAGTAGCAGCATGGCATTGTTCTAGGTGAGCATCTGCCCAGCCCAGGTGAATCTCTCATTGCACTGAATCCTTTTATCTTGCCAGGGTGGCTGCCTACATTTGTTATCTTATTCATTACTATATCATCTCTCTTAAATAAGAATTAGAACCTGTAGGTTACAATTAATGAAATAAAAGCACTGGGGTGTATGTAGATTTTAACTCAAATCCATTTTCCCTCAAAGTCCATGTTGGTTTTCCATGACACTGCATTAATACTTTTGCATCTTTTGGGAAACATCACTTTTTTTTGAGGTATTTTAAAAAGCTTTCTCAACTCTAGCCTTAGACATCATTAGATACAATAAAAGGACTCAACATCCTATTTGTGCCAAGTATTAGGCTCTTTAAAATGTTCAGACATTCAGTTAGCGTGTTAGTCCATTTGTGTTGCTATAAAGAAATACTTGAGGCTGGGTAATTTATCAAGAAAAGAGGTTTATTTTGGCTAATGGTTCTAAAAGCTGTATAGGAAGCATGGTATTGGCATCTGCTCCTGATGTGATACTCAGGAAGCTCTCCAATCATGACAAAAGGCAAAAGGGGAGCAGACACCTTACATGGTAAGAGAGGAAGCAAGAGAACAAGAAGGAGGTTCCAGGCTCTTTTAAACAACCAGATCTCACATAAAATTATAGAGTGAAAACTCACTCATTACTGGGAGGATGGCACCAAACCATTCATGAGGGATCCACCCTCATGACCAAAACACCTCCCACCAGGCCCCTCCTCCAACACTGGGGATTACTTTTCAACATGAAATTTGGAGGGGACAAATATCCAAGCCATAGCAGTTAGGATTTCTTTGTTTATTATAAAAGGAAAATGAATTATGGAGCACCTGTAGTTTAACATAAGTCCAGTTGGGGAGAACCTAGAATCGTATAGTTACAGAGGGAGTCAATCAGTGCCTTTGAGCTTGTTCCTGGATGTTTTCAAGTCTGCTGAAGGACTCTCTCAGCTCAACTCATTCTCTCAATCTTGACTGACTACTTAAGATCAGAAAAGAAAAATCAGAGAAAGGAGCTTATTTCAAATAGAGGATAAATAATAATTAGCTTTACTTTTTAAAGGAAAGGAACCTAGAAATCATAAATGAAATGGAGAAAATTTATTTTTTAATGAAATAGAAATTGGAGTTGTACTTGGCTGTGGAGTTGAAAGACTGAGAACATAAGCAAGAATGCAAGAATCATTTCTTTGAATGAAGATAATGTTTATGGCAAAAAGACAGATTAAGCCGTATGAATAAACCATAAATAAATATGTCATTTATAAATGTTTGTACTTTGCATGCCATATGCATCATTTCCAGGTGTTTGAGTCTACAGTCTTGACTTTCATTCTGATGCTCTTACCAAACCATGTTAAATATTAAGTGTTTAGGATCTTACTAATTTGAGTTTGTATGATTCCATGTGTAATTTGTTTATCAAATAATATGATTTGAAAGTTATTGTTGTAAAGAAGTAATGGTTTTATTTTTTCTCTAATCACAATTTTTAATTATAATTTGTTCCTTTTCCTGTTTCTGCCACTGAACATCACCTAAAATTCTTTTAGCTCTTTTGCTGTGTTAGGTACTAAAAAGCCCAGTTAAGCTTAGTCCAGGCTGTAATTTCAATTTCAAATCCATCTTAAAGCTTTTCTCTCTTCGCACTAGGTCTGAGTCATGCTGTGATTCTTCTTTAGCTGTTCTCTGTTACAGTATGTACAGTGCCTATTGTCTCATGGGGTGCATGAGTGGGTTAATTTCTAGGGAATCCCTGAATGAGGTCTCTTTGCTGCAAAGACACCAGAATAGGGAGGGCTACTGTGGGATAACCTGTCCTGACATGATCTATCATCTTCTGCTCAGCCTCCTGTTGTCAGGATACTCTTGCACAGGAGGCAGTTTTCTTGGGCAGGTCCTATAAGCACGGTATATGCCCAGCTACCTTTCTCAGAAACACCTTAACCCAGAGAAAACACTCTACACTCTATCTACTGTGTCAAACAGTGGGTGTGCATGCCACCTCAACTCTGTTCCACATTGCATCCTCATAAATCCTGTTTCTCCTAATAATTAATCAGAAAAAACAGCTCAACAAGTTTGGTGCCTGAGTGGGCATCTACCGTGGGAATGAGACAGCAGCCCCCTGTCTGTGCCCCAACCTCCTATTTTATAAATGGTTACCCTGGAAGGACCAATCCTTCAATTATACTTGTTATGCAGAAAGAAGCTCTTTCTTTTCAGGGAAACGCTTGAGAAATTATAAATTGTGGGCAAGTACATATCAAAAACTATGGGAAATTGGAATTTGAGAGAAGTATGATGTGGAAAGATCTGCTTTGGAGACATATAGACCTGGGCTCAAATTCCTGGTCATTCACCCTCTGTATTAGGATGATCTGGTAATTCATCCTCTAGAAACTTTTATTTCTCCATGTGTAAAATGGGATTACTTGCCTTAGAAGAAGCTGATGAAAACTTCTAATGTAGAAACACCTATGAAAAGACCTGACATGGTTCCTTGCAATGCAAATAAAGCTTTTTATTTTCACAGTGTCATCAGCTTTCATTCACAGTTTTTTTAAATGTGTCTTCAGTTTACTATCTTTCCAGATTTTCCAAGGAAGTTATTCTATATCATTTTTATTTTCCTAAACCTTCTGCCCTGCTAACCAAACTTATATGAAAAAAGAAAGGAGCTTGTCAGGCATTTAACTCTGAACTCCCCATCTTGTCACCAAAAAAGGATCTAATGCACATCCTTTTAAATTTATTTATTCCTTTTCCAAAAGTTAATCCTATCCCCAACCCTCTCAATAGCTATATATTTAATTTCTCTCTTTCTGTCAACTTAGAAAAATGCTGACGCTTTTTTTTCATCTGACAAAAAGACAAACAATAAAAAAGCAAACACATTTCTTCTTCAGTCTTTCATTCTATGCTGACTACATTCTACAACTTTCATCTCTTTTCAGAGAAGCATCATAAAAGTTACATGCCTAATATGTCTCAGCTTAACTTCCAATTCTTTCATCAACTTATAGTTTGATTTCTAATTTTCCTACCTCATTGAAATTCATCATCAGAAGCATTACAAAAAAAAAAAAACAGCATTTCCCAAACTTTTCTAATTTTCAGCCCTTATTATTCCCTGATACGGTTTGGCTGTGTGTCTCCACTCAAATCTCATCTTGAATTGTAATTCCCATAATCCTTACGTGTTGTTGGAAGGACCCGGTGGGAAGTAATTGAATAATGAGGGCAGTTTACCCCATGCTATTTTTGTGATAGTGAGTAAGTTCTCACAAGAGCTGATGGTTTTATAAGGGGCTTCCCCCTTCATTTGGCTCTCACTCTCTCCTGCCACCATGTGAAGAATATGTTTGCTTCGCCTTCTGCCACGATTGTAAGTTTCCTGAGGCCACCCCAGAGGTGAAATACTGTGAGTCAATTAAACCTCCTTTTTAAAATAAATTATCCAGTCTCAGGTATGTCTTTATTAGCAGTGTGAGAACATCCTAATACCTTCCCCCTCGCCACACAAAAAGAAATACTTCTCTTGCAATATTCTCCAGTAAATAGGGTTACATCAGCTCAATTGTCTAAAGCTGAAGCCTTGGGATCACCTTCAATTCCTCTTCCTCATTCTCTAGCCTTCAGTCTTGCATACAAACATCCAATCCATCAACCATGTACTTCTGAATGACTCTTGGATCTAATTTCTATTCTCTTGTCTTCTTTTACTTTACTATTTTAATAGCTTCCTATCAATATCTCTATATTTCCACTCCTCAGCTTTGTCCCTGATTATCTTCTTGTAAACTCTACTTTTCTTATAGAATAAAACCAAGCCATCTTCTCATGTTATCTCTTCCCCACTCAGCCTACTTTTTAGCCATTAGAAATGAAGTTTCAGTTTCTGAATGTCATATTTTTTCAGACATCTATGATTTAACACTGTTCTTTTCCCTTCCAATGTGATTTTGCAACCACTTACATATAGAGGTGGAATCTGTTTCCTCTCTCCTAAATCTGATAGCCTTATGTCTTGCATTAGTCAATAGAATGTCATAAAAATAATGAATTTGCAAGTTCTACACTTAGGCCCTAAGAGGCCTTGCATGCTTCAGCTGCATCTCTTGGAAACTTTGTTATACCTGTCAATAAACTTGGCCTAGTCTGCAGGAGTATGAGAGACTACATGAAGCAGAGACTAATAATCTGAACTCAGGCTCTCCTGGACCAGCCGACTGATTTACCAGCTGCATGTAGTTCTCTAAAAGGTTCAATCAAGTAACTCTGTCCCAGATCAATAGAAATAATTAGCTGACCCATAAACTTATGAGCAATACAACCCTTTTTGTTTTAAACCACTAAATTTTGCAATGGTTTGTTATGTAACAATTACTAATAGATATGCCTGTCTATCTCATTAGGCTGTAAGTTTCTTTAAGACAAGGAGCATGTCAGATTCATATTGGTGCTGAAAATTATCTTGTTCAATGTTGTACATACTTGTTTAGTTTTTATTTAACTTTTACATACTAGTAATATTTTCTTGACCAATATTTTCTACTTCTGAAGTCATTTTTTATCATTACAAAACACATCTTTTGGGGTGAATATTACTTTCTATTTTCATTCAGACTGTGGTAGAATCTTGTCAATTGTTTCTATGTTTTATCCTGCAGTTAAAAATAAATCACTCATTCAACATTAGCATAAACTTTCCTTGTGATAAATATATGTTATATCTTTGATTTTGGTCACTCTCTTTTCTGTTATAAAGACTATGATCGACCTTCTCTTCTGGCCACTTTATGCTGTGCTAGGCTTTTAAAATATACCCAATTTCTTGCCTTGTATTTCTAATCTCGTCTACTTCACAGATATTATTTCTATTCATTTTCCTTTCCAGATGTCATGGTAAATAATATCACAAGGCTATTCTATCTTTCCCACTTCCTGATTTCTTCCCATACATTCTCAACTCATATTATTTCATTCTCTCTGAATCTGCCTGCAAAGAGACCAGATCATTTACTAATGCCTTTTGAAAAATGTGTCTTCAAGGAAAATGTTTATCCCATACAGGATACCTGGGATCTGATTTTTATCTTTTAGCTATATTAGTCCTCTTATGATTTTTGTATGAGTTTTATTATCTGAGTGCTTGCAGCTATATAACTCAGATCCCATTTCCCAATTCATTTCATTGCTTCTTTAAGGCTCACACTCAATCACTAAAAAAGAAAAGCTACATTACACAGCTACAACTTGTATATGCAGAGTCAGGTTCATAAGAATTAAAGAGTCATGTAGCACTGACTATACAATATAAAGTAGAGAAAAAACTTGTGGACATAATGTTCCATGTTGTCATTCTCTACTAAACTTTGTTCCTATTTGCCCCCTGCTGAAAGTAACATTAAGTGCAGTATAAGTCATATTTATTAGTCAGCACATACCCAAAATACTAAGAACTCATAGGCTATGGTCTCTATAATACCTGGAAAAATGGAAGAGTACAATCAGCTATTCTTCATGTAATACTTGTACTATCAGGTTAAGTATCTAAGAGGTACTTTGGATGCTACAAAATTTATCAGCACCTGTAGAAAAATAGAGAAGAACGAAGTTTCCGTAGAGAATTACAGTGGCTCCTGTTGCCAAGAAAATCCTAGGAATAATTTTTATTGTAGCATCTTTTCACAGGAGGAGTTATGTTTATGATTGTTGGGTCTCAGACTACCAGGGCATTATGATGGAAGGCACTATGGTGATGGTGGATGAAAAATGACTGGCAGAGGATCCAATTCCTTTTAGCTAATGGGAATATCAACAAAGAGGCTGGCTTCCACTTGTGTTCTAGAGAGTAGATTAGGAGTCAGGATAAAAAGAAGCAGATGGTTGCTGGAATAGACTTCATGATTCTCAGATAAAAACAGCTCTTACAACTTACTTTTTGTGGAGCAAATTATTATAAAAAGTTATTTCTTTTGAGAATGCATTTGAGTTAAAAAACATTTTTGACTTATCTGCTTCTCACTGGTACATAAGTGTAAAAAGTAATCAATACATTAAACAGGGTAAATTTAAATTATAAAACAAAAATAATAAATTTAATTTGAGTTTATGCAAATCAAAATCAATATTCATTATTTTATTATTATGAAAAGAACTTAAGTCAAATTCTAGGTAGAGAAAGAATGATAGCAAATAATGAAGATATTATTTTTGTTTATTTCAGAGTTGAAAATATTACTGAGATCAGTATTGATGTCTAAGCAAAAGGAAGACTTCTATTATCTTTAAATCATAATGTATTAGCTGAAGCCTTCAAACTAAAATAACTCTGAAGTAGATGAGCTGAGATGTAGCACTATTACTCCCAGTTAAAAGATGAAGCTGAAGTCATCACAATAATCTAAAACTGAGTAAACAAAGTTAGGAGTAAATGTTCTATGCTCTAAATAATGGTTATGGCTTCTGAATTTTGACTATGTGGTGAAAAATTGGATGTCAGAGTGGCACAACTTTGGGTGGACCTAAAAAAAATTACAAAAATTAAAAATGCTTTAGGCAGGAGATACATTTCTATTTTTGCTTCTTTTTTCTCTTGATCTCCAAGTCTTTCATGTCTTCATTCTTCATCCTCTCTTCCTCCTTTCTATGCTTGGATCCTCTGGTGTTTGGAATCTTTTCTGTCTTCTCATCAACACCTTCTCACCTACGGCAGGTTATTCTTGACCTATGTCTGTTTTTTTTTTTTTTCTTTTTGTAGCCTAATGGATGTGAGAGAGTAAATCTTTTTCCCTGCTCAGGGAATACATCGAAATTTTAGCAAAGATTTTCTTGTAAAAAAAAAAAAAGTCAACTCAAAGAAATGACAAGTTTGTTGGTGGGAAAGAAGAGTTTTAGTAAGTGTCATGCAAGTAAGGGACATTTTTGTTGCTGAATGGTAAGGCCTTGAGATTTCTCTGAAATTATAATTTATTGAAGCAATAGCTGCACTTAAGTCAGATCAACGTTGCTTCTACAATGTTTTTAGGTGAATTTGTCTCAGGGATATACAACAGAATCCTTTGAAATTCAGATAGTGTGCGGTCATAATGATGACTTACAATTTAGTACAGTATTAAGCCTTGAACAACATGGAAGTTGAGTTGCCAATCCTCCACACAGTTGAAAACCTGCATATAACTTTTGACTCCCCCAAAACTTAAACTACTAGTAGCCTACTGTTGACTGGAAGCTTGCTGATAACATAAATAGTCAGTGAACACATATTTTGTATGCTATAAGTATTATGTACTATATTATTATAATAAAGTAAGCTAGAGAAGGAAAATGTTATTAAGAAAATCATATGGAAGGGAAAATCTATTTACAGTTTACTAAGTGGAAGTAGATCCTCGTGAAGGCCTTTATCTTCATCGTCTTCACATTGAGTTGGCTCAAGAGGAGGCGAAGAGGAGGGGTTGGTGCTGTTTTCAGGGGTAGCAGAGGCAGAAGTGGAGGAGATGGAAAGGGATGCAAGAAAGATAGTCAAACTTGGTGTAAATTTTATTGAAAAACAATCTGGCATAAGTGGACCTATACAGTTCAAACGTGCGCTGTTCAAGAGCCAACTGTACACTAAGATCTTATTTGAAACCTATTGAAAAAGAACTCCACATGGCATATTCAAGACTAAGCAGGGACCCTAGAGGAGATAGATAGATAGATAGATAGATAGATAGATAGATAGATAGATAGATATAGATATAGATATTAAGATATTTAAGACAGAGTCTTGCTCTGTTGCTAGGCTGGAGTGCAGTGGCCTGATCTTGGCTCACTGCAACCTTAGCCTCCCAGGTTTAAGCGATTCTCCTGCCTCAGCCTCCCGAATAGCTGGGACTACAGCCACTATGTCCAGCTAATTTTTGTATTTTAGTAGAGACCAGGTTTCACCATGTTGGCCAGGATGGTCTCGATCTCTTGACCTCGTGATCCACCTGCTTAGGCCTCCCAAAGTGCTGGGATTACAGGAGTGAGCCACCGCGCCTGGCCGAGAATATTTTTAAGGCATATGAAGTGATTCAGTGGGATGAATTAGACCAGTTAAGTGGTCTTTTCCAAACTTAATATAATATCAAATAATGTGAAATATGGCCTATGCTGCGTTAACTTTATAAAGTCACCTTAGACCTAGCAAAGCAGTTTGATTTAGGGGTTGGACTTTGGCAGAATAATTTTTTAAAAGCACAGGCCATATGTTGTTGAATTAACATTAGTTCTCAGGCAATATTCAGATAATCTCACTGCTTCTTGGATAGTAACTTATTCTCTTCTTTTCATCTCCATGTTTACAGTATGATAAAAATGTGTTAATTTATCATCTATTTTCACTTTTGTAGAAATAGACAAGGTAGTGAAAGGATAGTAATACCTAAATTCTGGTGGTGAATAAAATTTATAATATACTTGTTTATGTAAGCATATTATTCATGTTAATATGAGTTTATAATTTTGACTTTAATAAAAAATTGTTGTTACTTTGAAAAACGAATTAAGTACTCTCTCATCCTTCTAAGAGTTTTATGTATAAAAGTCATGTTACATCCTCCAAAAATTTAAATGCCTTAGACAAAGTAGGTGCTACTATTAGTGTTAAAACAGAACCCAAGAAATTAACTACATTGTTAAAATGCAACAGTTACCAAAGCAAACATCTAAGCGAACGTATTTATAGATCCTACTGATGAGTTTAACAATGTTTCAAATATTCATGTTTAACACCTGTGCTATTAACTACGGTTTACTAAATATAAGTCTTACCAAATCATTCTTCTCAATCACTGTGCTCTAAAACAATGCTTCATCTTGTGCTAATTATAATAGCTTCATTCTTCATATCACAATTATTTTGAAGTATATTCCATTCTAAGAAAATTAATATAAACATATACAGATCAAGATTATTATTCACAATTTAAAAAACTGTTTCATAAAAAGATTCATGATCTTTGAAAAAAATGTATGTTCATTCAACACACCTAAGTGTTAGTTTACATGTCATTAACTGCTTGATAGAGAGGAAAAGGTTGGGAACAGAAGAGAGAAATTTAGAACTAATGTAATGAAATCACTAATATTTGAATATAAAAACAATATTTACTTGAAATTTATAAAGTAGGTCCATAAGGAAATATGGTTTTATTACCCGGAAATTTTAGAACAACATCTGTGGTATAAAATAAACTCAGTCTTTAGATTATCTTATTAAAATAATTTAAGGTAAGTAGGTTTTGAAATTTTTCATATCTATCCTCAAGTCAGAATAATAGTTGATTATATATTTTTTTTCATTGCACAACTGTCAGCAGCATTAAATTCTGAGGTATGAGTTTTTATAGATGCCTATGGCAACTTAATACTCCTGCAGTCACAGGACGGGGAAACACAGATCAATAGCACACTGTGGCTGCAATCAACATGCAGATTAATGAACAGGGCCATATTCACCAGGGAACACTCGAACAAAGACCAGTTGAGTATTTTAATTGCTAAGTTGCTGCTAAGTCTTAATTCCCCATCAATCTCCATCCATTATGACCATTGATGCATAGCAGACATTAAGAGGAAACCAATAACATAATGATTCATAAGTGCTAGGGTGCAAATAAATGGTTAGCTCTGGGAAAATCATGGCTGTGATTATTTTGTGACTCAGACTACCTAAAAGATCTAACCCATTGTTTCTAATTTTCATTGTTCTCTGAATCTGACCTGACTATATTTAATGAGTTGGTTTTAATGGAACTAATAGCACAGCCAAAGGTTAGTTGAACAATCTTTTCTTTAGCTACCTCCACATAGGCTTGAATTGTTCCTTAACTAACTTACTTAGAAAATTACAGCCAGAGAAATCAGAAATAAAAGGACTCATGAAATTATGTAAAATATTATCATCTTGTGAGGGCAAAACTGTTTCACAGTATGATTATGTATTGTTGGTGGAGTTATAACTACGTACATTCAATGACCTTCGTCTTTATTTTCTTTAACATTGACAGCTTAGTTTCTATCTTGGGGTTTCAAATAAATCCCCTAGAAGTCAACTTCCACGCAAACTACAGGACTGTTTTCTAATCTGGAAGAAATTTTCCACAGTTGCTTTGGAAGGCATGAAAATTATTATGATGTAGATTCAGCACTGTACTGGAGAATTGACATGTGTTCTTTGAATCCTTACAACTTTTTGATGTAAATAATAAAATTTGTGCCACATTCTCTATACCTTTCTAAATCCTGGACACTAAGTCTGGACTGACTTTTGGAGGTATTTTTAATCAATCATTTAGAAATGTTTAGCTTTCTTACTGATTATACATATGCTAAATATCAACCTACTATTTTCCGGCTTATCTTAAAGGCAGGAACATTTCACTTCAGTGGAGGATAGCTCTTTAAACTTGCTTTAGTTTACTTCCCTTGAGTCTCTGCTCCCTTCTTGGTTAGACATTCTCTAAAAGCTGCTGCAGTTACATGACCTCTATCCAGTGGACTTTCCCTGGGAAGCTAGAGCATATCATCAAGTCAGTATTCAGGAAAAATTATGCCTTGATTTATATAGGATTTTCTCTTTCACGGACTCTTCCTATACAATTTTAAAAATTTGATCCTCACCACAGCCTTGTCAATTGGTTAGCGCAGATACTAGCCTTAATTTGCAAATTTAGGAGCTGAGAGTCACAACGCTGAAATAAATGTCTAAGGTTTCAGACCAAATTCTTCTGATTCCTCACATGTTGTTCTTGTAGCTTTCTACAAGTCAGTGTGGAACATATCACAAAATGGTCCACAGAGAAGAAACTACCACAAACCACCATTCTTGCATTCACCCTAGTGGAATGAACTCTGCTTCCTTTATTCCTCTAAGAAATTAGTATGGAATTTTAAATGTCTACTAGATTTCCCTCACAAGGAATCTCCTATATGAGAATCAGAATATTTTCATGTCCCTGGGATGCTAATGTTAAGGTGGACCTGGCAATGGTGTGAGAGTTCAGCACAGAAATTAGTAGTCAGGAGACAACCTTCAGCCCAGGTTTTGTCAAATATTTGCTCTAAGACTCTGGGCTAGTAGCTTAGCCTTTCTTGGTGTTATCTATAAATTAATAACACTTTTTAGGATCATGTGATTGGACAGGCCCCTTTGAAAGTTCAATAAAATTAAGTAACCTTACATAAATTTTTATTTTTATGAATTATTAGTTCTTTCAGCTATCTCTTCTTGCCAATCTTTAAAAAATTGATCTTCTATTACATTTATGCTAACTTGAGATTAATACATCTTTTCAAGAGCTATTTGCATCTTCATATAGTATATGATGTCCTTCTGTGTTCCCCTCTCTCCAAAGTTGGATCACTGGCCATTTAAAATTGATCATAGTGTAGAAGGTGGCTGGCAAGATGGTCGAATAGGAAGAACTCCGGTCTGCAGCTCCCAGCGATATCAATGCAGAAGTGCAGAAGGTGGGTGATTTCTGCATTTACAACTGAATTACAAGGCTTGTCTCATTGGGAATGGTTAGACAGAGGGTGCAGCCCACCGAGTGCAAGCTGAAGCAGGGGCAGGCATTACCTCACCCGGGAAGGGCAAGGGGGTCAGGGAACTCCCTCCCCTAGCCGAGGGAAGCCATGGGGAACTGTGCTGTGAGGAATAGTGCATTCCAGCCCAGATACTATGCTTTTCCCATGGTCTTCACAACCCACATACCAGGACATTCCCTCGGGTGCTTACACCACCAGGGCCCTGCGTTTCAAGCACAAAACTGGGTGGCTGTTTGGGCAGACACTGAGCTAGCTGCAGTAATTTTTTTTTTCATACCCCAGTGGTGCCTGGAATGCCAGCAAGACAGAACCATTCACTTCCTTGGAAAGGGGGCTGAAGCCAGGGAGCCAAGTGGTCTAGCTCAGCAGATCCCACCCCCACAGAGCCCAGCAAGCTAAGATCCACTGGCTTAAAGTTCTTGCTGCCAGTATGGCAGCCTGAAGTTGGCCTGTGGCACTAGAACTTGGTGGCAGAAGGGATGTCTGCCATTACTGAGGCTTGAGTAGGTGGTTTTCCCCCTCACAGTGTAAACAAAGCCATCAGAAAGTTTGAACTGGGCAGAACCCACTGCAGCTTGACAAAGCTACTGTAGCCAGACTGCTTCTCTAGATTCCTCCTCTCTGGGCAGGGCATCTCTGAAAGAAAGGCAGCAGCCCTAGTCATGGGCTTATATATAAAACTTCTATCTCCCTGGTACAGATCACCTGGGGGAAGGGGAAGCTGTGGGGCCAGCTTCAGCAGACTTAAATGCTCCTGCCTGCTGGCTCTGAAGAGAGCAGTAGATCTCCCAGCACAGTGCTCGAGCTCTGCTAATGGACAGACTGCCTCCTCAAGTGGGTCCCTGACCCCCATACCTCCTGACTAGGAGACACCTCCCAGCAGGGGTCGACAGACACATCATACAGGAGAGCTCCAGCTGGCATCTGGCAGGTGCCCCTCTGGGATGAAGCTTCCAGAGGGAGGAGCAGACAGCCATCTTTGCTGTTCTGCAACCTCCACTGGTGATACCCAGGTTAACAGGATCTGGAATGGACCTCCAGCAAACTCCAGGAGACTTGCAGCAGAAGGACCTGACTGTTAGAAGAAAAACTAATAAACAGGAATAGCATCAAAATCAACAAAAAGCATGTCCACACAAAAGTCCCATCCGAAGGTCACCAACATCAAAGACCAAAGGTAGAAAAATCCACGAAGATGAGGAAAAACCAGTGCAAAAAGGTGGAACATTCCAAAACCAGAATGCCTCTTCTCCTCCAAAGGATCACAACTCCTTGCCAGCAAGGGAACAAAACTGGATGGAGAATGAGTTTGACAAATTGACCGAAGTAGGCTTCAGAAGGTAGGTAATAACAAACTCCTCCGAGCCAAAGGAGCATGTTCTAACCCAATGCAAGGAAGCTAAGAACCTTGTAAAAAGGTTAGACAAATTGCTAACTAGAATAACTAGTTTAAAGAAGAACATAAATGACCTGATGGAGCTGAAAAACACAGCACAAGAACTTAGGGAATCATACACAAGTATTAACAGCTGAATTGATCAAGTGGAAGAAAGGATATCAGAGATTGAAGATCAACTTAATGAAATAAAGCGAGAAGACAAGATTAGAGAAAAAAAGAATGAAAAGGAACAAACAAAGTCTCCAAGAAACTGGGACTATGTGAAAAGACCAAATCTACCTTTGCTTGGTGTACCTGAAAGTGACGGGAAGAATGGAACCAAGTTGGAAAACACTCTTCAGGATATCATCCAGGAGAACTTCCCCAACCTAGCAAGACAGGCCAACATTCAAATTCAAGAAATACAGATATCACCACAAAGATACTCCTTGAGAAGAGTAACCCCAAGACACATAATCATCAGATTCACCAAGGTTGAAATGAAGGAAAAAATGTTAAGGGTAGCCAGAGAAAAAGGTGGGGTTATCCACGAAGGGAAGCCAATCAGACTGACAGCAGATCTCTCTGCAGAAACCCCAGGGATGTGGATGAAGTTGGAAACCATCATTCTCAGCAAACTAACACAAGAACAGAAAACCAAACATTACATGTTCTCACTCATAAGTGAGAGTTGAACAATGAGCACACATGGACATGGGTGGGGGAAGGCATTACATACCAGGGCCTGTCGGGGGGTGGGGGCCTGGGAGAGGGATAGCATTAGGAGAAATACCTAATGTAGATGACGAGTTTATGGGTGCAGCAAACCACCATCGCATGTGTATACCTATGTGACAAACCTGCACATTCTGCACATGTGTCCCAGAACTTAAAGTATAGTAATAGCAATAATAAGTACCCAGAGAAGTTCCAAAATAGGATTTATGTATAGAATTTATATATTTATATATAGGATTTGGAACTATATATGTATATAAACATGAAAATGTATGTTTATATATGTCTATAAAGAGTGAAACAATTAAACTTATTCTATTAAAAATATTGATCATCGTATAATAATATTATGTACTTCCATTTTCAACCTTAGAGTCATTGAACTATAAACACCATGTCAAGTATCTTCAACCCATGGAATTGGATTTTTAGATTATTTTCCTGCTTGTATATTTATACACTTTTTTCTGTGCTACTATTTTTAACCTTAGAGCCTCTGTCCTTTGCTATATGTGCTATACCTTTCAATTAAGAAACATCTGTGAATTTAATTAATGTGCTGTTGACTCCCACCCTTTTCCAAGTCATTAATGAGGAGGTTAAAACAACAGACTAGGGTTTATTTCAAGTCCCAAGAGACTTGTTTGGAAAAACTTTCCCCATAGCATTTTTATTTATTTGCATTGGTTTAGAGAATTTATGCTGTATGGCAATGAATGTATTTTGGTAATACAATATTTGAAATGTTAAAGGAATATTTTGATCGTATGTTTTTAGTTATGTCTCATAATTTTCATACTTCTCCTCTGATAGAGACTGTACTCTGTGATTGAATAGAATATGTATTTTGAAGGAAGTCAATGAGTTGGCACATGAAGGGGGTAGATCTTGCAGTCAGTGGTATTACCCTCAACATTCTACAAACACACTGCTATGGAAGGTAGAATAGCCTGAGATTTCCTCCATGAAGATGTGGGAGGCAGGGAGATATTCTGATCATAAGCATATCCAATGATCAATGAACCATTAAAGTTTATGCTATTGGAATTGCTGTTAGCTGAGCAGATACTTTATAAAACCAGAAATTTATATTTATGGTACTTACATTTATTTTTAATAATATATATGCAATACATGTATAAGTGTTGAGCAAAATTGACAATGGGGAGAGCAATTAGACAAAACACCAACTAACTTCTTAGTTTTCAAGAGCAAAATAAAGTTCTGCAAAAAAGATAGGATGTAAAGTACAGATTTATAAATTGCTCCCTTTCAAAAACACAACTGAAAGTTTTGAATGCCAAAAAAAATTAGCTTCAAAATCAGATAATGATTTTTTTCTTCCATTTATATTGCTTGGACTACCTGCCAAACACACTATAATTTGCAGCAAAATGAAGGTAAAATCCAAGAAAGAGTTTGGACTTCCATAAACACCACTGCCAACACAGACAACACGTAAAACATACTTTTCAAGAGTGCTCTACTCCTTCTGCAAATTAAGGAATGACTGGGTGTGGGGCATGCACAGCAAGGGAAAGAAGGTTATATTCCATTTGGAAGCTGCTGTCCTCAGAGCATATTAATGTCATACTGACACTTTAATGAGAGAATTTCAAGAGAATATATGTGACCAGAGCTTTCCATTAATTTTTTTCTGCCTTCACTCTCTAATAATTGCAGAGTGTATTCAAATAAAGAATAGAATTTCTACCTTACCTGGAAGGACAATATCTAGGATAAAGAGCTGTATTAGTTTCCTTGGGCTTCTACCTAACTCCAACCTTTGATTCCTTCTCCACATGGCCTCATCTCTTTCTCTGTGTGTGTCTCTCCTCTGTATATCCTTGCCAAGACATTTGTCATTAAATTTACGGCCCACCCAGATAACCCAAACTTTTCTCATTTAAGTATCCTTAACTGAATTACATTTGCAAAAGCCTTCCCCTACTTTCCAAATAAGATCGCATTCCCAGGTTTGTGGACATATCTATTGAATGCTACCATTCAACTGACTATAAAAGCACAAGGCAGGAGAGTGAAAAAGAATATTCCAAAGCAATTTTTTTTTTTTTTTTTTGAGATGTAGTCTTACTCTGTCATCCCGACTGGAGTACAGTGGCATGATCTCGACTCACTGCAACCTCCAACTCCCGGGTTCAAGCAATTCTCCTGCCTCAGCCTCCTGAGTAGCTAGGATTACAGGCACGCACCACCACACCCAGCTAATTTTCGTACTTTTAGTAGAGATGGGGTTTCACCATATTGGTCAGGCTGGTCTCAAACTCCTGACCTCATGATCAGCCCACCTTGGCCTCCCAAAGTGCTGAGATTACAGACATGAGCCACCACCACACCCGGCCTTCCAAAGCCATTTTTACAACTAAAGGACATCAACAGCAGGAAACTGCCAGGACAAGATATATAGTCACATGAAATTAATAGAATCCACACTTTTCAAAATAAATTGTTCATTGAAATGGCCACTTTGTCCCAAGGTGGGAAATCCAGTTTATTAGAAACCTTAATTGGTGGCAAATGCTCCCAATTCAGTAGGTTAAACATGACTTTCAGATAGAATTTTAACAAACATACAGACAAAGAATATGCAGATGTAAAATTCCATAACTGTGGCTGCTGGTGGTCTTAGTTTCTTCTTTATCTCCTTCAGGTTACTGGATAGGTGAAACCTTAAGAGTCAGCCCTCCAACTCAAGTTTGAAAGAGAACAGAAAAATTATACTCAGGTATAACAGGCCATTGATATAAATGGACTATACCAACTCTTTTTCAAGTAAATACCAGTTACTTATTAATTTGCACACTTTCAGAGATATGTAAGTAGAGACAAACTCACTCCAACATTGAATCTATTAAAAAATCCCGCAACATAAAGAAGGAAAGCAACACCAGCCTGCAAAAGAAAGGCATGGAGCTCACATTAGGAAAACATATACTTCTAGACATTTTTAAAAATGAGATTCATTGAATTCAACAAATACTGAGCTTCCTATTTGTGATAAGCATGTACCAGTGACTGGGATGACAGCAATGAAACAAAAAAAGCAGATAAATACAAATTGGGAGTTAGAAAATAAAAATAGAATAAGTTTGGCTTAGAAAAGTGCTAAGAAGAAAAATAAAGCAGAATAAATGGAAAGAAAGTAAGAGGTGCAATTTTGCATGGGGCAGTTAGGATAGATTGCAAGTGGTTTACACTCTCAAATGGATTATATGAAACAAGAAATACAACTCTAAATGAAGTGAAAAAGGAGTTAAGAGAACTAAGAAAAAAACTAAAAGGGCAAAACATATGAAATTAATCATTTAAGAAACAGGCACAGGAAATTGCTAAATCAATGCTACAAATAGCAAAATATGGAAGTTAATAAAGACATTTAAAGAATAAGCCAGAATAGAGAGAAAAATGACAATGCTAAAAATAAAATGAGTATAAACATAGGCATGCTCAGTGTGGCACCAGCAGGTGGACACTAGTTGGTCTTAAAGTGTTGATTCCTACGCGCCTTCTATTGTACTGCTACAAAAGAATACCATAGACTGGATGTCGTAAAAAACAAACTTCTATTTCTCACAGTTCGAGAGACTAGCAGTCTGAGATGAGGATGCCAGAATAGTTGGGTTCTTTGTGAGAGACCTTTGCTAGCTTATGTCCTCTATATCCTCACATGGTCTTCCTTGGTGCCTGTGTGGAGAGAGAAGAAAGAAATCTTGTGCCTCTTCCTCTTTTTGTAACAGGACTAATTCTGTTAATGAGAGCTCCACCCTCCTGGCATAATTGCCTTCCAAAAGCTCCCCTTCCAAATACTTTCATACTGGAGATTAGGTTTCCACATATGAAATTTGGGGGACATAAACATTCAGTTCATAACACTAAGATTTCTTCCACTTTTAATGTTTGAGGCAATGAGGACGTGAACCAGTGTAATGGTTAGGGAAATGGTAAGACCAAGTTGGAACTTTTGTGTTAAATGCTATCCTTCAAGACTTCTCGCATGTGCCAATTTATATATTCAATCTTTTTGCTCTGCTTCATCTCTCACTGAAATAAGGCTCTTAAACAATATTGCAAAGATTTTTTTAAAAATGTGACACTACTTGAGGGCAAGATTGGAGTCTCCTATATCTTTATCCTCTGGACAGAGCATGAATCGGAATAAGTGTTAGAATAAGTGCTGAAATAAGAAGTATAAACTATGTCAAAAAATGAATGAAAAAGATAATACTTTGATTTTTATTTCAAAGCACAGTCTCATATACAGCTGCACTTTAAAGGAAGGATAGTATGCTTAGCTAAATGTCTCACCTTTGCAGTGAGAAAACTGCCTTTGAATCCCTTTTACTAGATGCCTAATTCAAGGCGAATTAATTTGCCTATTAGTCCTTCAGTTTTCTTATCTGTAAATTGGTCATTTGTGAGGAACCTGGCATATAATAAACACCCCATAAACAATAATCCTGACAGTGGCTATCTATTATTTTTATCTTAAAGCTGGGAAAACAGATATTCAGAGAGTTTTGGTGACCTACTAAATGTCCCTGACGAGGTAGGTAACTGAGGAAAGGCTAGAATCCAGAGGCTTAGACTTCTAGTGTAGTTTTCTGTACACATTATAGGGGGAAGGCAAGGAAGAAGAAGGAATTAATAGTGACCATAATATTGTATATGTGTTTGAAGGATAGAATCTTGATTTTTAAATGTCATAGAGGAATCTTAACATAAAGACTTTTTAGGGAAACAAAGTATGGGATGGATAATGAGTTTGATTTTTGGAAAGTTGAATTGGAAATGTTGCCACTAGATAATAATAGAGATGGCCATATCATGCTCAATGGCTTTTCATTGCACGAGCAATAAAATATGAAGCGCTTTCAATGGCCTAGAAAATCTAGGTTAACTGCATCATATCTGTGTATATTGTGTTGTATCTTCCTTCTTTGATCGCCTTTCTCTCTTTTCTGCACACCTCTTTCTTGACATTTTATGACTATGCCAGGCCTGTTTTTATAGACTGTAACAGGCTGCTCTCTCTTCCTAAATTGCTTTAATTCCCAATGCTTGCATAAATATTCTTTCCCCTAGCTTCACTTCATGAAGGTTATTTTCAAAACCACCTCCTCAGAAAGGCCTTTCATTATAACCCTCTCTATAATGCCCACCACCCTTACTATCTCTCCCCTTAACCTTGTTTTGGTTTTCTTCAAAGCAGTTGTCACTAACTGAACAGAAGTTACTCTGTGTGTGTGTGTGTGTGCGTGTGTGCATGTGTGTGTGTGCCCGTGCGCACAGGCATGGGCATGTCTGTGTTTCACTAGACTATAAACTCTCTGAGGATAGGGTCTTTGCCTTGCCATCACTATATCCCCATACTTTTAGTACCTGACATTTACTAAGTGCTCAACAACTATGTGTGGAATAAATAAATATGTAAATAAGTAAGTGAATAGCACAAGCATTTGAGGCTAATATCCTCCACCAAGATGTAGTGTTGGTGACTGAGATGCCTTATTCATGCCTTACATCTTTGCTTTTCAATTGCTTGCTTAACTCGTACAGAAAAAGTATAGGCCTTCTCTGTTCATACTGTTTTTCATGAGTCTTAAAATATGGACTCCCCAGTAGGAAGGAAGCATAGTAGCATAACTTATTACAATGAAAAAAAAAAATCTAACCACACAAATCCCATTTTATTTCCTTTTTGTGCATACTTCTTCAGTTAAAAAATTTTAAAAGTCAAGACATTACTACGTTAAAAACAAATGCAAAATTGTTTAAGTAAAGATTGGGTTAAAAATCTGTTTGTGAATGTGAGGTTGCTTATTATGCTTTCTCTGCTCTCTTTAAACAGGAGTCAGTCAGCTCATTTGGTTTATCAAACACTGGAAAATCCCCAAGGTGTCTAAATATAACCAGCATCATTTCCTGAATATTTAATTCCTAAAAACAGGATGGTAGTCATAGTATTCACATTTTCTAATCTACTGTGTTCTGGAAATCTTGTAATCGATGATATAGCAAGAGAAAAGTACCCTTGACTCCCAGACATGTTTCAACATTTACAAAATGTATTGCTTAGAATTTCATTTTTCTTCTTTCACTTCAGGCTGACATATTTTCAGAATCTAGATATTTGTTTTAAGAAAAAACTTTTCTGAATACACCAACAAAGTAGGAATAGCATCTGTCTTATTCAGAATTTATCAGAAGGCCTGGCATACAAGAGAATTTAATGTATATCTGATGAGTAAAGGAGTAAATAAATGTATACTACATGAAAGAATAAAAGCAAATCAGCTTAATATTAAAAAATATTTTTAACATTTTGATTTTTCTAATTGTCTATTACTTTTCTATTCCTTTTTTATAATTATGTATATTTAATTTTATTGTACCTGAGTTTTTATTTTACCCCATATCAAATTCTTTTAGAAGCAAGATTATACCCCAATCAAATTGATATGGTTTGGCTGTGTCTCCACCCAAATTTCACTTGAATTCCCATGTGTTGTGGGAGGGACTACGTGGGGGCGGATCTTTCCCATGGTGTTCTTGAGATGGTGAATAAGTCTCATGAGATCTGACAGTTTTATAAGGGGGAGTTTCCCTGCACAAGTTCTCTTTTTTGCCTGCTGCCGTTCACGTAGGATGTAACTTGCTTCTCCTTGCCTTCCGCCTTAATTGTGAGGCTTCCTCTGCCACGTGGAACTGTAAGCCCATTAAACCTTTTTCCTGTATATATATTACCCAGTCTCGGGTATGTCTTTATTAGCAACATGAAAACAGACTGATACAGTAAACATTAACCTTTTCTGCCCCCACCCATATTTTTATGTTACCAATTATTTTGGTTTCAATTTAGTACCTTGAACTCTTTAATACTTTAACAGGACCACGTTTAAAATTAGCCTATTGGATACCTTTTATCTTTTAATATCCAACTATCAACATATATGTAAATTTTGTTCTGTAAAAAATTTTCATTGTTCTTTGTGTTATTAAAATAATTATAAATAAATAGTTCAATAGGAACATTAGCGTGTCAATTATTACTTTGAGGTGTTCAAAGGAATGCTTTCAAATCCCTTACTTGTGGGATGGAGAAGGCCATATTTCTCCCTGAATTTTATTATTATTTCTGCATAAACTACTGAGGGAATGTTTGGCTCTGAAACTGAGATTAGGAGTGATTGGTATTCATTTGTATTAAATATTTTAGAAAGTGGCAATAATTTCTGACTTCTGAAAAGAGTTTCCCCAGGCATGTAAAAAGCAATTAAAAAACCCACATAGTTGAATGATCTAACATGACTTAAAATTCATAATAAAAGTTTTTAGGGTGAGAAAATACATACATTTTAACATAATATATATTTGAGAATAAATTGTAAAAACTGGCTTTTAAAAGACTCCAAATGGAACCTTCTTTAGTGTCTATGCTTAAGTTACATGTGCTTAGATTTTTTAGGACCTCGTTTACCTGGACCACTCCTCACTCATGACCAGTAGTGGCTATGGTGGAGGTAACCCTACCCTGTTGACCATACTTGATATTTCTAGAAGAGACAACTAATACAAATGCGGCCAGTTAGTGCCCCAGGAATTTAGGCCCCAAGGACATCTGTGTTTTCTACCATGATGTGCACAGAGAGAGAAAAAGGTACAGAGAAGCAGTGAATAGAGAAGTCGAGATGTTGAGACAGTTATGCTCCCTGGTTCCCATTTCTGTGTATTAGATACCTATTTTAATGTAAGAAATTACTCCAGAATGCAGCAACTTAATACAGTAACACTTACAATTTTATAGTGTTTGTGGATCCAAAATCCATATAGAACTTAACTACCTGTCTCCCAGGGTCTCTCACAAAGCTGCAATCAAGGGATTGGCTGGGGTAGCAGTCATCTCAAGGCCTGATTTGCAAAACTTGTCGGGTCATTCACATACAGCTGTTGTCAGGCTTAAGGTATTCTCTGGTTATTGGTCTGAAGTATCATTTCCATGCCACGTGGACCTCTCTACAGGGCTACTTGCTTTCTTCAGAGCTGCTTTTCCCAGAGCTAGGGCTTGGAGGGAGAGAGGAAGAATGAGAGGGAGTGAATAAAGCAAAAGTCACAGGCTTTTTGTAACCTAATCTGGGAATTTATATCCCATCACTTTTGCTCTATTTTATTCATTAGAAAAGAGTTACTAGGGCCAGCCCACACTCATGAAGAAGGGATTGCCTAAGGGCATGAATACCAGGAGATAAAGATCATTGAGTGCTATTCTAGTGGCTGCCTACTAAGCCTGTCCTCTAGCCACCAATGATTCATGTCCCTACCACATTCAAAAGACACTCAGCCCCTCCTAAGGTCCTCAAAAGTCTCATCCTATTACAACATGAGCTCAAAGCCCAGAAGCTCTTTGTATAAATCAGGTGTGGGTGCAGATGAAGATTCTCAGATACAGTTTCTTAAGTATAGCTCCTTAGAGTTCCTCTCATCTGTAAATCTTTAGATCGACAAAACTAAAGAGAAAAATTGTCTACTCATACACACACCGAAATTATGGCTACTTGTAACATGGTAGCTGGCTTCCCCTGAGCAAAAACTGAAAGAGAGGTGTTAGGGGAGAAAGTGAACAAGACAAATGTCACCGTATTTTTGTAACCTAATATTGGGAGTGACGTTTTTTCACTTTTGTCATATTTTATTCATTAGAAATGAGTCACTAGGTCAGCCTGCACCCAAGGGAAGAGAATTTAAAAGGGCACAAATCCTGGGAAGCAGGCATCATTTGGGGCCATTTGCAGGCTGCCTGCCACTCTCTCGTAGGAGTCTGGCTGCATTTGTGTCCTGGATTATATCAAGACCCTTCTGGCTTGTACAAAAAAATTCCACTATGTTTTTAAGTCAGCTGAAGTTGATGTCTGAGGCTTGAAAACAAAAAGTTATATAAGTTCAATCTCTGTTCTTAAACTGGACTCTTCTTATCTTTTCTTTGCATTAAAAAATAGCCTTTCTTGGAGCATCTTATATGTGTTAAACATTTCTCATTATCAGGAAGATTCTCTCCTATTTTTTCACATTCCTAAATTACCTTCTTTCTGTTAAAAGTCCACTGGATATATTCAGACTACTTTAGTTGACATTTCTGCAGTATATGGCACTGTCAGCTACATCTTCTTTTTTGAAACACTCAATCCCTCTGGCTTCTGTGAAATCACACTCTCCTGGATTAACTCTTATCTGTTTCTTTTATGGGAACTTCTGATTGCTCTTCAATTTTCATGTACATCAGGATTTCATTCTTTCTCTTCTTCTTTCACTGTATACAGTCCTTGAATGAATGCACCAAACATGGTTTCAATGACAATCAAAGTTGATGACCTAAATCTAAATCTCCTTCCTAGAGTTATATCTACCTGTTCAACACCTCCATTTGATATTTCACAAGTACTTACAACTTAGCTTCTTATCCCAATTTCTTTGCAACCTCAATATTTTTCTTTGTGCTTCCTCATTTGCTCAAGCTAGAAACTGACTTTGTTCTTGATTCTGTCTTTCTTATTCACATCCCACTCATCTAATCCTGTTCTCTGCTCTTGTTAATTTTCCCTTAGTAACTCTCTTTCTGGGCCAATTTTCTCTACCAATACCATACTTCCAACATTTTATTTCTGTAATAAATCAATATCATCTTTCTCATGATGTAGAATATGTGAAAGAGTTCAAGAATGTGGGATTTGAGGCCAGGCACAGTGGCTCATGCCTGTAATCTCAGCACTTTGGGAGGCTGAAGTGGGCAGATCTCTTGAAGTCAGGAGTTTGAGACCAGCCTGGTCAACATGGTGAAAGCCCATCTCAACTAAAAATACAAAAACTAGCTGGGCATGGTGGCATATGCCTGTAATCCCATCTACTCAGGAGGCTGAAGCAGGATAATAGCTTGAACCTGGGAGGTGAGGTTGCAATGAGTTGAGATTGCACCCCTGCACTCCAGCCTGGGTGAAAGAGCAAGACTATGTCTTAAGAAAAAAAAAAAAAAAAGAATGTGGAATTTGGAGTAAGACTATCTAGTTTTGAATCCTAGATCTAATACTTACCTACTTACTAGCTGTGTGATCTTGAGCTTGAGCAGGTTACTTAAACTGTCTATGCTTGCGCTTCCTCCTTTGTAAAATATATAAAACAATGTTATTTACTTCATTGAGTTTTCCACAAGACTAAATGAGATAATGCAAGTAAAACATTTAGAATAGGGCCAAGCTCAAAGGACATATAAAATAAGTATTGGTTATTACTAATATTAGTTAATGACTGCAATAACCTACTAAGTAGAATTCCTTTTTTACTCTTAGTCATCAATATAAACCATTCTAACACTGCAGTAAAGTGCAAATGTAATCATGTCCTTCCTTATTCTTATTAAAACCTTTAAATGGGGCCAGGAGTGGTGAATCATGCCTGTAATCCCAGCACTTTGGGAGGCTGAGGCCGGTGGATCAACTGAGGTCAGGAGTTTGAGACGAGCCTGGCCAACATAGTGAAACCCCGTCTCTACTAAAAATACAAAATTAGTTGGGTGTGGTGGCATACGCCTGTATTCCCAGCTACTCAGGAGGTTGAGGCAGGAGAATCGCTTGACCCTGGATGGCAGAGGTTGCAGTGAGCCGAGATTGCACCATTGCACTCCAGGTTGGGCAACAAGAGTGAAACTCCATCTCAAAACAAACAAACAAACAAACAAAAAATCCTTTAAATGATTATCAATTGCTAAATTGCTATCAGATCCAAAATACTTAAAGTACCTTACAAGAACCCTTATGATCTTGTTCCCACCATATATATAGTACGTTTTTTAAATTCCCACAAATGTGGGATCATTCATCTTTCCTTCTTCTTGAGTAATTACTATGCATTAGGTAAATACCAGGCATGGCGAATTCAGTGACGCTGTCCTGCTCACATTACATGTGTGCTCGTCATGGACCCATCTATGTTGTCTGACTTTCAGTTCTCCAAACTGATCATACTTTGTCTCAGTTCTAGGCCTTTAAAAATACTGCTCCCCTGCCTCTCCTGTCGTTCTTCCTGTTATTTGATGGTGTAATTCCTCCAATGCCCTGGGTTTGACATTAAACTTGCTTTTTTCTAGGAGAGTCTTTCCTGACCACTAAATAATTTATTCCCACTCACTGGGTAGTATATTGGAATTAGCCCTACTACAATTTTCTATTTACTTTTCATTTTTACTAATAGACTGCAAGCTTCTTGAGGACCAAGGTTGAGTTTGCTAATGAGTTTTCATTTAGCATTCCATCTCCAGTATGTACCTATCAGTATGCCCAATACAGAGCGTGCCTTCAATACAAGACTGTTAAATGCATTTCTGAACAATGTGGGGGTGTTGGGCAGGGATCTAGGTATACAAGAGACTGAATCCCTCTGGAAAAAAACTTGCCCTAGAGTGAAGTTACAGATGCTGCTTTCAAAGGCATCTGACTCGCAAGGGAAAGAAGGAACCACTTTGAATATAGAATAGTGTTAGTTATTTAAAATCTCATCTGGATCGATACCCTAGAGTCATCTCTGTTTTGTTTGACAAGAAAGTGAAAGATACCAGAGAGAGAGAGAGAAAGAAAGCAAATGAATGGTAGTACTACAAAATTTCTGAGGGACCTGAAACACACGGGCAAAATGGAATTGGTGATTGAAGTTTAGTTAGCAATTACCACTTTAGCAGGGACATAGACCATGCTGTTCTTGTAGACATCAGCTCCCTGGATATCTGGCATCGGAAGCCTCAGAATAGACTCCAAAAGATACCAACAGCATTGACAATGCCCCTGGTGTACACTAGCTGTGGAAATAATCTTTCTTATGTTGGCAGACACAGAAGACATCTGTGCAGCAAGCTGAGCCAGAAAGGAAGAGACTAGTAATTGTTGCAGAAAAACCAAGAAGACTAATCTTGCATCTCCCTTGAAATATCCGAGAGGTGTTTCTGGAAATGCCTGGAAGGAATTTGCGTATGAGGATCAAGAAGATGAAAAACAGGTAGAAGGAGAGGAAATCAATTGTTGTTTTTGACTATTAACAAGACTCTAATTTTATCTTCAATGTGCTATGGTCTATGACTTTATACATAAAAATATATAATTTCAGCTCTTTTATACATTTTTGTTGACACTTACATGGATTTTCTTAAGATTAGCTAAAACAAGCAAAACATCTTGTTAGCTAAAACATCCTGACTGATAAGCTCTCTATGTAGACACACTGTCCTTGAGAAAGAGCAAAAAGAAAAGATGAAAAGCCTAGCTATGACATCTAAAGCTTCTGCAATAAACTTTACATCACATTTTACTGGAATACTTGACACCTGTAGGGAGGAATTTCTGCAAATCACATGGCAGAGGTAGGAATAGTTAATCTTCTCACTGCACTTGCAGAGAATAATCAAGAATATTAATCCAGTAATTTGTATGTTTCCTTAATTATAAAAGTCTGTTCTATTTCCCAAGATTCATTTGTCCTCTGTATACATCTTAGTAGATGTTGTGTACTCTAACTCTATTGTTGCTGTTCAGTTTTCTATTCAGCATGACTATTTTACTACCTCATTTTAATGGTTCAGTAGGTAATGCCAAAATAGTCAAATTCTTATAAATTGTGTCCTCAGCTTTTCTTGATACTTTGACAGTTACATGGCCAAAAACTATTTTCAATTGATTTCCTATATTTGTTTTCATTTAAATGTTTTTTATTAGTTACCTATTCTGCATTTTGTCTTTTAATTCTAATAGATAATTTTGAATATTGTGCAAGAAATAGAAATTGAAAACATTGAACATTAATTTTAACTTTTCTAATTTTTACAATTAATTTATATGCTTGAGGGAAAATATATTGACATTGTATGCATTTTAAATACAAATGCAGTTTAGTTTCTAATGCTTTTTTAAAAAGATATTGGTAGAATTTTTTAAATATGTATGTATGGATGGATGGATTTATTTATTTTACAATTTTTGTTTTTCTTTATTTCTTCTTAAAAAAACAGGATACATGTGCAGAGCTTGCAGGTTTTTACATGGGTATACGTGTGCCATGGTGGTTTGCTGCACCTATTGTTCCCTAAGTTCCCTCCCCTTGCCCCCTAACCCCACTTATGAGTGAGAACATACAGTGTTTGGTTTTCTCCTGTGTTAGTTTGCTGAGGATGATGGTTTCCAGCTTCATCCATGTCTCTACAAAGGACATGATCTCATTCATTTTTATGTCTGCATAGTACTCTATGGTGTATATGTACCACATTTCCTTTACCCAGTCTATCATTGATGGACATTTAGGTAGGTTCCATGCATTTGTTATTATAAATATTGTTACGGTAAATATATGTGTGCATGTGTCTTTATAATAAAATGATTTATATTCCTTTGGGTATATACCCAGTAATGGGATTTCTGGGTCAGATGGTATTTCTGGTTCTAGATCCTTGAGGAATTGCCATACTGTCTTCCACAATGATTGAACTAATTTACATTCCCACCAATATTGTAAAAGCATTCCTATTTCTCCACATCCTCACCAGTATCTATTGTTTCTTGATGTTTTAAATGATCATATTCTGATTGGCGTGGGATGGTATTCATTGTGATTTTGATTTGCATTTCTCTGATGATCAGTGATATTGAGCTTTTCTTTATATGCTTGTTGGATCCATAAATTTCTTTTATTGAGAAGTGTCTGTTTATATCCTTTGCCCACTTTTTGATGGGATTGTTTGATTTTTCTTGTAAATTTGTTGAAGTTCCTTGTAAATTTTGGATATTAGACCTTTGTCAGGTGGGTAGATTGCAAAATTTTTTTCCCGTTCTGTAGGTTGCCTATTCACTCTGACGACAGTTTATTTTGCTGTGCTGAAGCTCTTTCATTTAATTAGATCTCATCTGTCAATTTTGGCCTCTTGTTGCAATTGCTTTTGGTGTTTTTGTCATGAAGTCTTTGCCCATTCCTATGTCCTGAATGGTACTGCCTAGGTTTTCTTCTAGGGTTTTAATGGTTTTGGGTTTTACATTTAAGTCTTTAAATCCATCTTGAGTTAATTTCTGCATAAGATTTAAGGAATGGGTGCAGTTTCAGTTTTCTGCATATGGCTAGACACTTTTCCAAGCACCATTTATTAAATAGGAGATCTTTTCTCCATTGCTTGTTTTTTCAAGTTTGTCGAAGATCAGATGGTTGTAGATGTGTGGTGTTACTTCTGAGATATCTGTTCTGTTCCATTGGTCTAGATGTCTGTTTTGGTACCAGTCCCATGCTGTTTTTGTTACTGTAGCCTTGTAGTGTAGTTTGAAGTCAGGTAGCATGATGCCTCCAGCTTTGCTCTTTTGCTTAGAATTGTCTTGGCTGTACGGGATCTTCTTTGATTCCATATAAAATTTAAAGTAGTTTTTTTCTAATTCTGTGAAGAATATCAATGGTAGTTTGATGGGAATAGCATTGAATCTATAAATTACTTTGAGTGGTGTGGCCATTTTCATGATATTGATTCTTCCTATCCATGAGGATGGAATGTTTTTCCATTTGTTTGTGTCCTCTCTTATTTCCTCGAGCAGTGGTTTGTAGTTCTCCTTGAAGAGGTTGTTCACATCCCTTTTTAGATGTATTCCTGGGTATTTTATTCTCTTTGTAGCAATTGTGAATGGGAGTCATTCTTGATTTGGCTCTCTGCTCGTCTTTTGTTGGTGTAAAGGAATGCTTGTGGTTTTTGCACATTGATTTTATATGCTAAGACTTTGCTGAAGTTGCTTATCAGTTTAAATAGTTTTGGGGCTGAGATGATGGGGTTTTCTAAATATAAATCATGTCATCTGTAGACAGAGACAATTTGATTTCCTCTCTTCCTGTTTGAATATCCTTTACTTCTTTCTCTTGCCTGATTGCCCCGGCCAGAACTTCCAATACTGTGTTAAAAAGGAGTGGTGAGAGAGGGCATCCTTGTCTTGGACCAGTTTTCAAAGTGAATGCTTCCAGCTTTTGCATATTCAATACGATACTGGCTGTGGGTTTGTCATAAATAGCTCTTTTTATTTTGAGATATGTTTCATCAATAACTAGTTTATTGAGAGTTTTTAACATGAAGGGATGTTGAATTTTATTGAAGGCCTTTTCTGCATCTATTGAGATAATCATGTGGTTTTTGTCTTTGGTTCTGTTTATGTGATGCATATGTTGAATTAGCCTTGCATTCCAGGGATGAACCCAACTCAATCGTGGTGGATAAGTTTTTTGATATGTTGACGGATTCAGATTCCATTGACGATTTTTGCACCGATGTTCATCAGGGACTGAAGTTTTCTTTTTTTGTTGTGTCTCTTCCCAGTTTTGATATCAGGATGATATTGGTTTCATAAAATGAGTTAGGGAGAAATCTCTCCTTTTCAATTGTTTGGAATAGTTTCAGGAGGAATAGTACCAGCTCCTCCTTTGTACTACTGGAAGAATTTGGTTGTGAATCTGTCTGGTCCTGGGCTTTTTTTTTTTAGTCTTAGAACTTCTTTCTTTTGTGTGAGCCTAGAAGGTATGTGTTAAATATTACATATTCTCTGATGCCTTTTTGATCACCAGCACCAACTTTCAGCTCCTCATGTTTTCACTCAATATATTTCCATTATCAACAGTTCAGGATTTTTAAAATTATTGTTTTTTCATATATTGGACAATTACATTTTCTTAATTTAATTAATAAAAAGGAATACTTTTTACTTCCCTAAAAGTAAGGCACATATAACACTTACAGATGTTCTGGAGAATCAAGATGATCAACAATTTGATATATCTGTGAAAGTCTGACCTACTCTGTGAAGTGGAGATTTCTCAGTGTTTTTATTTGTATTTCCATGCCTCTGATGCAAACAATTTCACCAACATTTATAATTTTCTTGGCATATGTATTGAGTATCCTACTTTATTTAAGTAAGAAATAACTTCCATCAAAAGGGTTATCCTGGCCTGGCATGGGGGCTCACGCCTATAATCCTACCACTTTGGGAAGCCAAGGCTGGCTGATCAGGAGTTCAAGACCAGCCTGGCCAACATGGTGAAACCCCGTCTCTACTAAAACTACAAAAATTTTCTAGGTATGGTGGTGGGCACCTGTAATCCCAGCTACTCAGGAGGCTGAGGCAGGAGAATCACTTAAACCTGGGAAGCAGAGGTTGCAGTGAGCTGAGATAGCACCACTGCACTCCAATCTGGGTGACAGAGCAAGACTCCATCTAAAAAAAATAAAAAATTAAAAATTAAAAAAAAAAAACAAAGAAAAGAAAAAGGAAAAAAAAGGGCTTATCCTTAAACAATAAGGAAATTTATTGGCTCATATAAATGGAAGTCCTCAATGGGACTGGCTGTAAGGTAGACTCAATCAATCTGAAATATTTGGGTTCTTCCCCTTTTCTTGCTTTTGCTTTATCTTCATACTGGTGGCAAGAAGCACAAGCATCACATCCATACATGATAACAACTGGAAGATGGAAGATATTGTCCCTTTTGAAAGCCCTTTCAGGAAGAATTTTTTAAAGTTCTGGAAAGAAACTACTCAGAGGCTCTGGAAAGTCCTTGTGGTATTTCATTGACACACATTAGATTACATGTCATTGGTAAGGGGAATATGATTATCCTTAATACAATCAGGCACCATTTGAAGATTGGGGCTGGAGGCGACAGTCCTTTTGGTACATAATTTCAAAACAAACAAACAAACAAAGGATAACAGAACACAATTAGGGTCCATATAGTAAATAAAGAGAAAGGGTTAAATGAATGCTTAGCAGCCTACAATAACAATGTTCAATTCAGTGTGCACTGAATGTGTTTATACTGAGAACATAATAAAAAGGCATCTATTTTTGTTAGAGATTGACTAACAGAGAGAAAGACTGTTTTTCCCGTAAATGTTTAAGTCGGCCGGGTGCGGTGACTCACACCTGTAATCCCAGCACTTTGGGAGGCCTAGGAGGGTGGATCACCTGAGGTCAGGGGTTCAAGACCAGTCTGGCCAACATGGTGAAATCCCCGTCTCTACTAAAAATACAAAAATTAGCTGGGTGTGGTGGCACGTTCCTATGATCTCAGTTACTCAGGAGGCTGAAGCAACAGAATCGCTTTGACCTGGGAGGCAGAGGTTGCAGTGAGCAGAGATTGTGCCACTGCACCCCAGCCTGGGAGACAGAGTGAAACTCCAACTCAAAAAAATAAAAATAATAATAAAAATGTTTAAGTCATTTCCTCTGATTCCTTGAAGGATTTTGCTCTTGGTACACACACTCTCTCTTACATGGCTCCTGCCCTAATTCTTCGTAATTTCGATGTCTACATAGATGGTCCTATAATGATGTGGCTGCTTAGTTCTGTGAACTTTCTCCAATGATCGTGTTTTATACTTTTTCTTGGTCATCTTTTCTAATGTCATAGTTCAGACCTCATCATTATAAAAAAAACATACTGTGTTCTTAATCTTAATTTCAAATATCACCTTTTCTCTCCTATCAAAATCTATACTCTTTTTTTTTCTTTTGGTCCAACTCATTCCCTTTTGTATTCTAAAACCAGAAAACATAATACCTAGCACGGTCGCAAATCCATTGATTCTACCAATTTATACTTTCTCTTATCTGCCTTATATCTTTGCTTTTCTTTTTAGTCTGCTCAAATTCCCTCATCAATTCTTATGGTCACTCTATTGCATAACAGCTGCAACTTTGGTGTTTCTTTCTCACTTTCTTATACCTGTTTTAGCCAAGTAAAATTCTAATCAATCCTAACCAAATTGCACACTTGCTGAATATCTGAATCCACACAAGTGATCAAAGCTGTATGAATCTATAGCCAACTATCTTACTTTAAATTCATGATTACTAATTTTACCCGTGCCATTAATTTTGTCTGGCCATCAGATTACATCTCTAGTCTGCTAACTTTTTACTCTCCTTGATAATTATTTAATATTTTTACTTTTCTTCTGAAACCCCCAACCTCCATCCCTATACACACTCTTGGCTCATGATTTTGCTTTCTATTTTACTGAGAATTAAGAAGCTATTAGAAAAGAAATATTACTGGAAACCATCAACAAATCTACTCATATGGACAATTAGGTCCTTATGCTGAACCTACTTTCCTGGTTACTGTGGATGACCTGTTTGCTTCTAGTAAAGGTCAACCTTTTCACTGGTGTACTCACCCAAGCTCTCTTGCCCTCTCAAGACCATTATTCCAGGCTAAGCACAGTGGCTCACACCTGTAATCCCAGCACTTTGGGAGGCGGAGGTGGGCATATCACGAGATCAGGAGTTCAGGACCAGTCTGACCAACATGGTGAAACCCCGTCTCTACTAAAAATACAAACAAACAAAAAAAAGTAGCCAGCCGTAGTGGTGCACACCTGTAATCTCAGCTACTCAGGAGGCTGAGGCAGGAGAATCGCTCGAACTCAGGAGGCAGAGGTTGCAGTGAGCCAAGATCGCACCGTTGCACCCCAGCCTGGGTGACAGAGGGAGACTCCATCTCAAAAACAACAACAACAACAAAATCTCTCTTCTTTTCTCTGTATCTTCTCCTCATAAGCATACAAACTTTACTATTTTTACTAACTTAAAAAATCTGACTGAGCCTGTGTGTGCTGCTGCCTTCTATCCCTCTTCTTCTTCACTTTGCAGCAAAACTCCTCAAAAGTATTGTCTATGTTCATTACCTCCAGCTTCTCTCTTCTCATTTTCTCTTGAAATTATTTCAATCAGACCTTTGCTCCTCCCCATTGAAATTGTTCTTGTCAGTATAATTATGACAGTCTGTTCTTATTGTCAAATTCAAAGGTTAATTCACATTCTTCCTCTGATTTGGCCTTTCAGCATTATTTGGCACAGTTGATGACTCCTTTATCTTTTCAACATTTTATTTCCTTGGCTTTCACATGATCCTGGTTTCTTCTTGCTGACCACTTCTTCATTTTTACATTTGTCAGTCTTCTCTTATTTCCCAAACCTCCCAAATTTGGAACGCCTCAGAACTCAGGCTCCTAAATATTCTCTATTCAATATCTTCAATCCAACCTCCCTGAATTCTAGAACTATGTAGCAAACTGCCTACTCAGAATCTACATGTGGGTAGGATTGGGGTCAGGAAAGAGACTTGGTGAATTGAGCAAAGGAATACAATTAAAATAAATTACATGTCCCTACAAAACTGGAATAGAACTAAAAAAATGTAAACATCTCAGTATATTTGGTGTGATGACACATTATCTAGAAACTGAAGAAATAGCTGTATTTTAAAACCAGGTTTGGTATTGGGCAGAAGTAAATAATGTGTACTGTTAAGGGGTAAATCTGACATCTGGACCTTAGAGAATTTTCTGAGATACTTTAAGGAGGGCATCTAGATTCCTATCTGATTAACATATCACTCTTAATAGAACCTCTAGTGCCTATTCAGCATGGCTAATGGTGTGGGGAACATCGACTGAGGAGCAGAGCTGGTCTTTGGAAAGGAACTGAAAGTCAGAAGGATGTTGTGGAAAAGCCATTGGAAAAAATGCATGGTTGGATATTGAATGTTTTACCTGGACAGTCACTCATACCCAGTGTTTTGTGAGCTGATTAGAATCGATCAAATAAATTCTTTCATGAAGGAGCTAACTGTACATTTATGTTTAAAATAAAGCTGACATCATTCTTAGGAAATTGGAAAGTGTCAAGTGAAAAAAGCATGTATTGCATATATGCTTAAAAGACCCAATTGGCTTTATTAGCTTTAACAGTCTGTTTTTGAAAACTTTATTAAAGCCAATGTTTGGGCTCTTGGTTGAGAACTTGTGTTACCTGAGAACTAGAGACTTTGCAGGGATGGGACAGGCAAAAATTCAATGCCATGGACCTGAGAGGTAAATGTTATATTGTGTTTAGATCACCTCATAGGAATGTTAGTGGGGTGCAAAGCCTCTGGAGTATAGATGCAACAGAGATTAATAGAAAGTTTGTGGAGACTGGCACTAAGAATTATGTAGGTTTTCAAAAACCATAAAATGCCTTCCTTTCTACAGCATAGTGTCTGACATCAGTCGAAAAGTTACTCAATAACACAAGTAGATGCTGAGACTTACATGTCAAGTTTGTGAACACACATCATTGGAAGTACCTTAGTATATGTATCAAAACTTGAGGGACTTTTGCATTGAAGTACTGTGGAGTGCAGTATGAAAAATCATCACCAGTTAGGGTACATTGCCGCAGGAGCTATTTACAATAAAGAAAACTTCAGGATCCAGGAAAGGCCAGAAGGTTCCTCCACTTCTCACTCCTAGTAAAATGAATTACTGAAGAAGAGATGAAAGAGACAGCACCCCCAAAGAAACAAAGATGGGATACTTGTGTTGTACTGGGACTGAAGGCAACAATTCAGATTTAGGGAGCTGACACGGATACCATCATGATTATGCTCCCTAAATATAATCACACACAAGCACAGTGTCAGGAAATGGGAGTAACTAGATCATCCAACTCTGGCCGAAATGTTGCCCCGAAGATACCATGTGATGGGGTCAGAGACTATACCAGTCACCTGGCTTCCAGTTAGCAAAACTAGCTAAATGTTAGCCCAAATAGGGCAGTTGTATTCATCTACCCAGGCTTTGAACTCTTAGCACCTAGGGATCTCAAGTTGAATTTGGAGGTAGATTAAGAGAGAACATATAAAGGAGTTCCCAGGATTATGTAAAGTAGAAAAGAGCAGGGTTGAAACAAGATTGGAGATCTTAGGAGCCATACAGCCATAAAGATAACTATGTCTTGCGAGTTGAGAGGTGAATGTTGGAAAATGAGAAAGGGGTAGGAGTAATGAGCAATTTTAGTACCATGACAGAAAAAAAAAAAACCTTAATAAAAACCTATCTTTGTAGGATATAGAATTGCTGGAGTAAGTTGCCCTGAGAGGAGAGGAAATACAGCCAAGAACTCAGGCTGCTGAAATGGTTTCCTTTCCTGGCTCCCTATGATGCTTCCTGAGCAAGAACTCCTAGAGATAGAAGCTGACACTCAGGAAGCAGCAATGGGAATATTTTGACTAGGTTGTGAGATGTGTCCAGGAGGGGAGAAGGAAAGCTTTCATGTATATAGGTAACTGGGTAGTCCAGGAGACAGTGAAAGTCAGAAGAGAAGAGTGGGATACACCTAGGAATGGCAGGTAAATACTCTACGTTGTTATCTTCCAGAAAAGAGAGGAATTCTCTAGAAGGAATACTACAAGTCATGTTTTCTTTTTCTTTTTTAAAAGAAATATGTAACAGTACATTGAAATATATATCTTTAGAGCAGCAGACACAGAAATTCCTTTGAGAAAAGTGATGTCGTTTTCTCAGCCTTTGGAGGAAAGCAGGGGAAGGAGGAGAGCAGCAGAGTCCCTGCTGTAGCAGGAAGGGTCAAGGGGAAGATGTGATCTGGTGACTGCAGTCGGGAGAAAATGCTGGGCATCCAAGGCAAGCCTTCTGATGATCACATGTTACCCACTGCAAAGTGACCCATCACACATTCCAACAAATATTCATTAGAGCTACAGGCATTGTGTGTAGTTTTCTCCAGGAAGCTGTTATTGGAGCTAGTTTTGGGGTCAAATTTGAGTTCAGTTAGATACAGGTGGATTATACAGAAGTGGTAAATGTCTAACAGCTGAGTTATATGTAATTTTCATTGATGGATAAAATTTGATTTTACCTCAAAAGAATTTTTAAAAATTCATGTAGTTCTGTATACAGGGTATCTTGAGAAATATATCTGAAAACTTGGTGCGAAAAAAAAATCTCATAAAAGTGTGCAAAATCTGTTCTGTATAGATCAGTGATAAGTGAAAGATAAGTAAAAATGAGAGATAAATCAAAAGTATCATTCAGTGACTTACTAATTAGCAACTAATTTGGTAACTTCAATGGAAGAAAAATTTAGCAATTAACACTCTCATATTTATATAAAGAGTAATCAATAAACTAAATCCCATATTTTTAATGCTAGGAAATATATTAGTGCACACACAATTTAGAGTACATTCTCACTTCTTAGGCCAAATATTACTTCATCAGAGCACCAGAAAAGGATTACTGATCCTGTCTTTATTTAAAATGTTGACATTTTGCTTATCAATTTGATATTGTCTCAGTACTAATTTTATATTAATTTAGATTTTTAAAAATATTGTATTTAATATTATTTACCTTGGCTACTGAATTTTTTGGCACCTTCTTAAATTTTGTGTCTAAGACAATTGCCATAGCCTCTTCATCATCTTCCATGCTCTGGGTGGCAGGAATATTATCTATATGGGTGCTGAGATAAGCAGAAATTGCAAAAAGTCTGCAGTATTGGCACCTGTATTCAGAGGAACTGCTTAAGATATTCTGAGTATTTCCCTAATTATTTGAGATAAGCTGCACTTTTGATGTGAGTAGTTCTAATGAAAGTTAGCACCCTCAAAGGCAAGGCCTGATGCATATCTGGAAAAAAAGTAACTTTTAAATTATTGCTAGATTACACATTTATTTGAAAGAGTATTTTGAGATTCATTTGGCAACTTTAGTAAGTTAACTCCTGCTCTGAACATGGTAAAAGAGATGTATAACCAATGCAAAAGAGACACGATGGACAAGTATGGAATAAAAGAGCTCCTACTAAAGTGAGACAGATGCTAAGGGCTTCAGTTTTGCATAGGAGGATGAAAGTAAAAGGCCCTTGGGAATTTATGCCTTTTCCCTTTGAACTCTGTTACTCTTTTCATCTTTAAGAAGTAAGCTTCTTTGAACTCTACCACTTCAACCCAACGAATATAGATATATATATTCTATTTTGACTCTATTATGTTTTTATACTCTTCCATTTTCCTACATGGCTCCGTGTAGACCCAGACCCATCTAATTCTTGAGTCAATCACAGAAACATCAAGAAATACAATCTCAGCTTTTCCTTCACCCCTACAACCTCTGTCTGATTGGCTTTAGATCAAGTCTTTGTCCTAGACTTGAGACCCTCAGAGCCATCTATTTTCTGTGTAGCTCATTTCCTATGTTCCTCTAGCTGCCAACAAAATAGTGAGTCAAGTGTGTTAGATATAAGCCCAAGATGTTCACCTAGTTACAGTGTTTCATATTACTATGGTTCCAGTTATAAGACCATAGGACTGAGCCTTTTTGGACTTTAAAGATTCACTCTATTTCACTAATTCCCGCCTGTAGGATCAAAGCTTCAATGTAAACTACATCTCTCACTTCAGCCTTATGCTCTGTCTTTGATCTTGTTTTTATGAATTTTCCCAGGAACTTGATCGTGCCTCATCGCTCCAGTATAGACAATTTCTTCCACATATGCTCAGATTTCTAGGAATGACACTGTCATGTCTTTGTCCTTTTGGGCCCCAATAATTGGGGTAACACCTGGCTTCCCTTGTTGATTGGTTGCCTTGGAGCTTGTTGCTAAGGGAATAAAATAGCAGATGCACGTCCTCTCAGACAAGAGATTTGCATATAGGTCCAGTGAACCAAGTATAAAACTATAAACGTCTGTTGAATGTGAAGTTGTCCTCACAGGGTTAACAAGCATTCTGGACAGAAATATAGTGATAATCGAGCATTAATCAGGCTGCACATTGATCCAATTTGTAACTGCAAATCACATAGCATTAGATACTGACCATTTGCATCTCCATTGTTTCTACAGATAGAATTTCTGACATTAAAATCACAGGGATTTTATTTAAGATAAATAGGGTCTCTGACATTAGAATCAAAAGGCTTTTGTTTAAAAATTGCTTAAGATCATTTTCAGACCCTGAATTGCAGCAAAACAGCTGAGGCCAACTATTTTGAAGACCCCAAGAGAGGAATGGATTTGCATGAGAATATCATTTCTTCATCTCCCTGTCTCAAGACTTCACCCTGCACTCTTTGACCAATGATCCCCATACTTTGCTTCGTTCCAAAACCTTGGACCCAAATTCCTTGGAGAGTTTAAATTTGAGGTTTCCTCCCATCTCCTTATTGGTGATTCAGTGGATTAAACCTGTTTCTCCGCTGCAACCCAGTGTCTTGGTGTATTGACTTGCTCTATGCATCAGGGAATGGATTTACTACAATTACAAATGATGAAGAAAGTGATTGATCCTGTCCCAGTTGGCTTTTTTAAAATATATAATATTGAAGATACAAATAAAAAAATAACTGAGCAACACATTTTGCTGGTTTGTTTTCAGGAAAAAAAAAAGTGTTTTTGTAAATTCGTAATACGATTTCCTTGTAGGATTTATAAACAGATTCTAGAGGCAATGCCAAAGAATTTTAAACCTATTTCGACATAGCACCAGATTGCTATTAGGATTTAGTTATGAAACCTGGCAGTCTGAAAGGACAATTTTCATTTTTAAATACTGCCATGTTAATTAATAGCTACATAAAAAAATGTTCCATGCTTTCCAATCGCACTTCATAGATTCTTGTGCTAAATGATCAAATTTAATAAAAGTTTGTGTTCACATTCTGAAAATAAAAAATTATATTGGTGCAATCATCATTAGTCAGAGGTGATCTGATCACAGTTAAACACCTGCATTTAAATTAATGGCCTTCATTTGTAAATGTATTTACTTAGATTTTAAAAAGAAAATTTTCTTTATTATTATACTTTAAGTTCTAGGATACATGTGCACAATGTGCAGGTTTGTTACATATGTATACATGTGCCATATTGGTGTGCAGCATCCATTAACTCATCATTTACATTAGGTATATCTGCTAATGCTATCTCTCCCCCCTCCCCCCACCTCACAACAGGCCCTGGTGTGTGATGTTCTCCACCCTGTGTCCAAGTGTTCTCATTGTTCAATTTCCACCTATGAGTGAGAACATGCAGTGTTTGATTTTCTGTCCTTGTGATAGTTTGTCAGAATGATGGTTCCCAGCTACATCCATGTCCCAACAAAGGACAAGAACTCATCTTTTTTTATGGCTGCATAGTATTCCATGGTGTATATGTGCCACATTTTCTTAAACCAGTCTGTCATTGATGGACATTTGGGTTGTCTCCAAGTCTTTGCTATTGTGAATAGTGCCGCAATAAACATACATGTGCATGTGTCTTTATAGCATCATGATTTATAATCCTTTGGGTATGTGCCCAGAAATGGGATGGCAGGATCAAATGGTATTTCTAGTTCTAGATCCTTGAGGAATCACCACACTGTCTTCAACAATGGTTGAGCTAGTTTACAGTCCCACCAACAATGTAAGAGTGTTCCTATTTCTCCACATCCTCTCCAGCACCTGTTGTTTCCTAACTTTTTAATGATTGCCATTCTAACTGGTGTGAGATGGTATCTCATTGTGGTTTTGATTTGCATTTCTCTGATGTCCAGTGATAATGAGCATTTTTTCATCTGTCTGTTGACTGCATAAATGTCTTCTTTTGCGAAGTGTCTGTTCACATCCTTCACCCACTTTTTGACAGGGTTGTTTGATTTTTTTCTTGTAAATTTAAGTTCTTTGTAGATTCTGGATATTAGCCCTTTGTCAGATGGGTAGATTGTAAAAATGTTCTCTCATTTTGTAGGTTGCCTATTCACTCTGATAGTAGTTTCTTTTGCTGTGCAGAAAGCTCTTTAGTTTCATCAGATCCCGTTTGTCAATTTTGGCTTTTGTTGCCATCGCTTTTGTTGTTTTAGTCATGAAGTCCTTGCCCATGCCTATGTCCTGAATGGTATTGCCTAGGTTTTTTTCTAGGGTTTTTATGGTTTTGGGTCTAACATTTAAGTCTTTAACCCATCTTGAATTAATTTTTGTAAAAGGTGTAAGGAAGGGATCGAGTTTCACCTTTCTACATATGGCTAGCCAGTTTTCCCAGCAACATTTATTAAATAGGGAATCCTTTCCCCATTTCTTGTTTTTATCAGGTTTGTCAAAGATCAGATGGTTGTAGATATGTGGTATTATTTCTGAGGGCTCTGTTCTGTTCCATTGGTCTATGTCTCTGTTTTGGTACCAGTCTCATTCTGTTTTGGTTACTGTAGCCTTGTAGTATAGCTTGAAGCTAGGTAGCGTGATGCCTCCAGCTTTGTTCTTTTGGCTTAGGATTGTCTTGACAATGTGGGCTCTCTTTTGGTTCCATGTGAACTTTAAAGTACTTTTTTTCCAATTCTGTGAAGAAAGTTATTGGAGGCTTGATGGGGATGACATTGAGTCTATAAATTACCTTGGCCAGTATGGCCATTTTCACAATATTGATTCTTCCTATACATGAGTATGGAATGTTCTTGCATTTGTTTGTGTCCTCTTTTATTTCGTTGAGCAGTGGTTTGTAGTTCTCCTTGAAGAGGTCCTTCACATCCCTTGTAAGTTGGATTCCTAGGTATTTCATTCTCTTTGAAGCAATTGCGAATGGGAGCTCACTCATGATTTGGCTCTCTGTCCATTATTGGTGTGTAGGAATGTTTGTGATTTTTGCACATTGACTTTGTATCCTGAGACTTTGCTGAAGTTGCTTATCACCTTAAGGAGATTTTGGGCTGAGATGATGGGGTTTTCTAAATATACAATCATGTCATCTGCAAACAGGGACAATTTGACTTTCTCTTTTCCTAATTGAATGCCCTTTATTTCTTTCTCCTGCCTGATTGTCCTGGCCAGAACTTCCAACACTATGTTGAATAGGAGTGGTGAGAGAGGGCATCCCTCTCTTGTGCTGATTTTCAAAGGGAATGCTTCCAATTTTTGCCCATTCTGTATGATATTGACTGTGGGTTGGTCATAAATAGCTGCTATTATTTTAAGATACGTCCCATCAATACCTAGTTTATTGAGAGTTTTTAGCATGAAGCACTGTTGAATTTTGTCAAAGGCCTTTTTTGCATCTATTGAGATAATCATGTGGTTTTTGTCTTTGGTTCTGTTTATATGCTGGATTATGTTTATTGATTTGCATATGTTGAACCAGCCTTGCATCCCAGGGATGAAACCAACTTGATTGTGGTGGATAAGCTTTAGCATCTGCTGCTGGATTTGGTTTTCCAGTATTTTATTGAGGATTTTTGCATCGATGTTCATCAGGAATATTGATTTAAAATTATCTTTTTGTGTGTGTCTCTGCCAGGCTTTGGTATCAGGATGATATTAGCCTCATGAAGTGAGTTAGGGAGAAGTCCCTCTTTTTCTATTGATTGGAATAGTTTCATAAGGAATGGTACCCGCTCCTCCTTGTATATCTGGTGGAATTTAGCTGTGAATCTGTCTGGTCTTGGACTTTTTTTCGTAGGTATGCTATTAATTATTGCCTCAATTTCAGAGGTAGTTTGTATTTCTGTGGGATCGGTGGCAATATCCCCTTTGTCATTTTTAATTGCGTCGATTTGATTCTTCTCTCTTTTATTCTTTGTTAGTCTTGCTGGTGGTCTATCAATTTTGTTGATCTTTTCAAAAAATGAGCTCCTGCATTCATTGATTTTTTTGAAGGGTTTTTTTGTGTGTGTGTCTCTATCTCCTTCAGTTCTGCTCTGATCTTTGTTATTTCTTGTTTTTTGCTAGCTTTTGAATGTGTTTGCTCTTACTTCTCTAGTTCTGTTAATTGTGATGTTAGGGTGTCAATTTTAGATCATTCCTGCTTTCTCTTGTGGGCATTTAGTGCTATAAATTTCCCTCTACACACTGCTTTAAATGTGTCCCAGAGATTCTGGTATGTTGTGTCTTTGTCTCACTGGTTTCAAAGAACACTTTAATTTCTGCCCTCATTTCATTATATACCCAGTAGTCATTCAGGAACAGGTTGTTCAGTTTCCATGTAGTTGAACAGTTTTGAGTGAGTTTCTTAATCCTGAGTTCTAGTTTGATTGCACTGTGGTCTGAGAGACAGTTTGTTATAATTTCTGTTGTTTTACATTTTCTGAGGAGTACTTTACTTCCAACTATGTGGTCAGTTTTGGAATAAGTGCAATGTGGTGCTGAGAAGAGTGTATATTCTGTTGATGTGGAGTGGAGAGTTCTGTAGAGGTCTATTAGGTCCACTTGTTGCAGAGCTGAGTTCAATTCCTGAATATCCTTGCAAACTTTCTGTCTCATTGATCTGTCTAATGTTGACAGTGGGGTGTTAAAGTCTCCCATTATTATTGTGTGGGAGTCTAAGTCTCTTTGTACGTCTCTAAGGACTTGCTTTATGAATCTGAGTGCTCCTGTGTTGGGTGCATATATATTTAGGATAGTTAGTTCTTCTTGTTGAATTGATCCTTTTACCATTATGAAATGGACTTCTTTGTGTCTTTTGATCTTTCTTGGTTTAAAGTCTGTTTTATCAGAGACTAGGATTGCAACCCCTGTTTTTTTTTGTTTTTCATTTGCTTGGTAAATCTTCTTCCATCCCTTTATTTTGAGCCTATATGTGTCTCTGCACATGAGATGGGTCGCCTGAATACAAAACACTGATGGGTCTTGTCTCTGTATCCAATTTGCCAGTCTGTGTCTTTTAATTGGAGCATTCAGCCTATTCACATTTAAGGTTAATATTGTTATGTGTGAACTTGATCCTGTCATTGTGATATTAGCTGGTTATTTTGCTCATTAGTTTCTTCCTAGCATCGATGGTCTTTACATTTTGGCATGTTTTTGCAATGGCTGGTACCGGTTGTTCCTTTCCATGTTTAGTGCTTCCTTTGGGGTCTCTTGTAGGGTAGGCCTGTTAGTGACAAAATCTGTAAGCATTTGCTTGTCTGTAAAGGATTTTATTTCTCCTTCACTTATGAAACTTAGTTTGGCTGGATATGAAATTCTGGGTTGAAAATTCTTTTCTTTAAGAATGTTGAATATTGGCCCCACTCTCTTCTGGCTTGGAGAGTTTCTGCCGAGAGATCTGCTGTTAGTCCGATGGGCTTCCCTTTGTGGGTAACCCGACCTTTCTCTCTGGCTGCCCTTAACATCTTTTCCTTCGTTTCAACTTTGGTAAATCTGACAATTATGTGTCTTGGAGTTGCTCTTCTCGAGGAGTATCTTTGTGGTGTTCTCTTTATTTCCTGAATTTGAAGGTTGGCCTTCTTTGCTCAGTTTGGGAAGTTGTCCTGGATAATATCCTGAAGAGTGTTTTCTAGCTTGGTTCCATTCTCCCCATCACTTTCTGGTACACCAATCATACGTAGAATTGGTCTTTTCACATAGTCCCACATTTCTTGGAGGCTTTGTTCATTTCTTTTTACTCTTTTTTTCTCTAAACTTCTCTTCTCACTTCATTTCATTCATTTGATCTTCAATCACTGATACTCTTTCTTCCAGTTGATCTAATCGGCTACTGAAACTTGTACATGCATCTCGTAGTTCTCATACCACAGTTTTGAGCTCCATCAGATCATTTAAGGTCTTCTCTACACTGTTTATTCTAGCTAGCGATTCATCTAATCTTTTTTCAAGGTTTTTAACTTCTTTCCGATGGATTTGAACATCCTCCTTTATTTCAGAGAAGTTTGTTATTACCTATCATCTCAGGCCTTCCTCTCTCAACTCGTTGAAGTCATTCTCCGTCTAGTTGTGTTCCTTTGCAGGCAAGGGACTGCATTCCTTTGGAGGACAAGAGGTGTTCTGATTTTTAGAATTTTCAGCTTTTCTTCTCTAGGTTCTCCTGATCTTTGTGGTTTTATCTACCTTTGGTCTTTGATGACGGTGATGTACAGATGGAGTTTTGGTGTGGGTGTCCTTTCTGTTTGTTAGTTTTCCTTCTAACAGGCAGGACCCTCAGCTGCAGGTCTGTTGGAATTTGCTGGAGGTCCACTTCAGACCCTGTTTGCCTGGGTATCACCAGCAGAGCCTGCAGAACAGCAAATACTGCAGAATGGCAAATGCTGCCTGATCCTTCCTCTAGAAACTTAGTCTCAGAAGGACCACCCAGCTGTATGAGGTGTCAGTCAGCCCCTACTGGGAGGTATCTCCCAGTTAGTCTACTTGGGGGTCAGGGACCCACTTGAGCAGGCAGTCTGTCCATTCTCAGATCTCAAACTCTGTGCTGGGAGAACCACTACTCTCTTCAAAGCTGTCAGACAGGGACGTTTAAGTCTGCAGAAGTTTCTGCTGCCTCTTGTTCAGCTATACCCTGTCCCCAGAGGTGGAGTCTACAGAGGCAGGCAGGCCTCCTTGAGCTGCAGTGGTCTCCACCCAGTTTGAGTTTCCTGGTGGCTTTGTTTACCTACTCAAGCCTCAGCCATGGTGGGTTCCCCTCCCCCAGCCTCACTTCCACCTTGCAGTTGGATCTCAGACTGCTGTGCTAGCAGTGAGCAAGGCTCTGTGCATGGGACCCTCTGAGCCAGGCATGGGATATTATCTCCTGGTGTGCTGTTTGCTAAGACTGTTGGGAAAGCACAGTATTAGGATGGGAGTGTCCCGATTTTCCAGGTAACGTCTGTCACGGCTTCCTTTGGCTAGGAAAGGGCATTCCCCGACCCCTTGAGCTTCCTGGGTGAGGCGATGCTTCACCCTGCTTCAGGTCATGCTCCTTGGGGGCTGCACCCACTGTCCAACAAGCCCCAGTGAGATGAACCTGGTAGCTCGGTTTGAAATGCCGAAATCACCCGTCTTTTGCATTGCTCACTCTGGTAGCTGTTGACTGGAGCTGTTCCTATTCGGCCATCTTGGAACCTCCCCCAAAAAGAAAAGATTTAAACAGCATATTTAGCTACCCAAAAAATGAATCCACACTTTAAAAGCCAAAAAAGTAATAAAAATAAACTTGTATTGATCATTGAGTCACCCTTGGCTCTTCTCTTTCTCTTATACACCATATCAAATCTGGATTAGTATTTTATTGCTGCTGCAACAAATTACTACAAAGTTAGTAGCTTAAATATCAACAAATTTCTTATCCTACTATTCTATAGGCTTGAAGTCTGACATGGGTCTCACCGAACATAGATCCATAAGTCTAGACAGGATGCTTTCAGGGGCAACCTATTTCCTTGCCCTTTTCGGTTTCTAGAGTCTGCTCACTTTCCTTGGAACATGCAGCCCTTCCTCCATATTCAAAGTCAGCAGCAATGCATCTTTCTTTGGTAGAAACTTCTTCCTCTTCCTCATTCTTCTGCCTCACCAATTCTAAGGACCTTTATGATTACATTGAGCTCTCTAGAATTGTCCAGAATAGTCTCTTTATTTTAAGGTATGCTCCTGGGTAACCTTAAATTCCGGTTTGCTTTATAACCAGACATATTGACATGTTCTGTTCTGGGGATTAGACATGAACATTTGGGAGGCCTTTATTCTGCTTTCCACACAGCAAATTGCTACCAAAAGCAAAAATTTTTACTTTTTCTTCAAATACATTACAGTGTCACCACTTTTCCTACCACAACTGCTGTCACTGTGGTTCAACATCATCTCTTGCCTGAATTATTGTATCTATCTTACAATTGGTGTCAACAAAAAGAGCCAAACTCTGTAAAATATTTGAAGAGATTTATTCAGAGTCAAATATGAATGACACAGCCCTCAGGAGGTCCTGAGAACATGTGCCCAAGGTGGTCAGAGTGCAGTTTGGTTTTATACATTTTATGGAGGCATGAGCCATCAATCAAATACATTTAAGAAATACATTGGTTTGGTCCAGAAAGAGAGGGCAATTTGAAGTGTGGGAGGGGTAGGAGGCGGGGTTCCAAGCTAAAGGTAAATTTAAACATTTTCTGGCTGACAATTGGATGAGTTTGTCTAAAGATCTGGGGTCAATAGATAGGAATGTCTGGGTTGCAAAAGAGGTTGCAGAGACCAAAGTTTTACTATGCAGCTGAAGCTTTTAACTAGGAGGCTTCAGAAAGAATAGGTTGTAAAATGTTTCTTATCAGATTTAAAGTCTCTGCTGATGTTGAGAGGTGTAATGAGGCATGTTTGAATCTCACTTCCCATCAGGGCCTGCAACTGACTCTCAGGTTAAATTTTAAGAGCTCTGGCTGAGGAGGAAGTCCATTCAGATGGTTGTGGTGGGGAGAGGGGGGCCTTAGAATTTTATTTTTGGTTTACAGTGGTCTTATTGCTTTATCCTTGCCTCTGTAAGCCATAAATAAAATCTAAGCTTCCCAACCAACTGAATGTACCACCTCTGAAAAACTAAATTCTGGATTTTAACAGGAAGCGGAGGTCAAACATGCCTCATTATGCCTCCTCCTCTTTGGAGCTTAGGCACAAATGACTAGTATTGACATTAAAATAGGGATGGTTAAGACTGACAAAACAGACTCTTTGTAGTAACAAGATACAAAATTCCAGTGTCACTCTGGTATGGCATGATATGACAGATAGCAGATTCTGAAGGAAATCAAAATATTTTACTCTTAAATATATTTCCTTGAAACATTTTGAAATGGCCCTCCAATGTTGTCATCTGTAGGGGAAACTTGGCATCTGTAGAGAATCTCTATTAGTGCACCTAGGTCTTTCCCATGTCTAGCAGAGATTTAGAGTCTGATACCTTCTAAGATCCTAAAAGAAGACAGCATCTATTCTCTCTGAAGCCTGTTACCTGGGAGCTTCATCTATATAATAAGAACCTTGGCTTCCACAACCCCCACTTATCTTAACTCAAGCATTTCTTTCTAGTGATTTCAAGTCTTTAGCTTACCTCTTTCAACCAATTGCCAATCTGAAAATCTTTGAACTGGCCAAGGCACAGTGGCTCGCACCTGTAATCTCAGCACTTTTGGAGGTCAAGGTGGGAGGATCACTTGAACTCATGAGTTTGAGACCAGCTTGGGCAACATAAGGGAGGCCTTATCTCTACAGAAAATTTAAAAAAATAAAAATAGCCAAGTGGGTTGGTATGCACCTGTAGTCCCAAGTACTCGGGAAGCTGAGGTGGGAGAATCACTTGTGCCTAAGAAGTTGAGACTACAGTGAGCCATGACTATACCACTGCACTTCAGCTTTGGTGGCAGAGCAAGACCCTGTGTCAAAAAAGGAAAAAAGAAAAAGAAAATCTTTGAATCCACCTACGACCTGTAAACCCCCCACTTTGCCATCTTTCTGGGCTGAAATAATGTATACTTATATGTGTTGATTTATGTATTGTCTATAACCTCTGTCTCCCTAAAATGCATAAAACCAAATCATAACCTGACTGCCTCAGGCACACTTTCTCAGGACCTCTTTAGACTTTACTGTGGGCCATGGTCACTCATCTTGACTTAGAATAAACCTCTTAAAATATTTTACAGAGTTTGGCTTTTTCATAACACCACTACAGACTATTTTCCACATAGCAGCTTGGTTAATGTCTTAAAATAGCAGTCATAATTTGTATCACTTTCAAAACCCTTCTAATGCTTCCCAACTCACTTAGAATAAAATCCACAGTTCTTAGAGTGATGCAGCACACCCTCCAAAATCAAGTTATGTCCCTGTCCTCATCCATGTCACTCTCTTTCTACTCGCCCTGCTTCAACCACACTGACCTCTTGATGCTGTGGCAATAGGCCAAGCTTATTCCCATCCAGGGTCCTTCTTGCACTTGTTATTCCTTCTACCTAGAATCTTTTTCTTCAGATGTCTGTATGTTTCACTCCTTCAGAATTCTAACTAATAAGGGAGATTTTCCCTGAATATCTCTACCTAAAATAGCACCTTGTCCTGTCCCAAACTCCCTGTGTTATTTTGCCTTTTTTTTTTATTCTCAGCAGTCATCACTGTCATGCATATCCATGTGAAGAGACCACCAAACACGTTTTGTGTGAGCAATAAAGCTTTTTAATCACCTGGGTGCAGGTGGGCTGAGTCCAAAAAGAGAGTCAGTGAAGGGAGATGCAGTGGGGCTGTTTTATAGGATTTGAGCGGGTAGTCGAAAATTACAGTCAAAGGGGGTTTTTCTTTGGTGGGCAGGTGTGGGGGTCACAAGGTGCTCAGTAGGGGTGCTCCTGAGCCAGGAGAAGGAATTTCACAAGGTTAATCGCTCAGTTAAGGTGGGGCAGAAACAAATCACAATGGTGGAATGTCATCAGTTAAGGCAGGAACCAGCCATTTTCACTTCTTTTATGATTCTTCACTTGCTTCAGGCCATCTGGGTGTATACGTGCAGGTCACAGGGGATATAATGGCTTAGCCTGGGCTCAGAGGCCTGACATTCCTGTCTTCTTATATTAATAAGAAAAATAACATAAAACAGTGTTGAAGTGTTGGGCCAGTGAAAATTTTTGAGGGATGGTATGGAGAGATAATGGGCGATGTTTCTCAGGGCTGCTTCGAGCAGGATTGGGGCGGTGTGGGAACCTAGAGTGGGAGAGATTAAGCTGAAGGAAGATTTGGGGGTAAAGGGGCATATTGTGGGGTTGCTAGAAAGAGCATTTGTTGTATAGAATGATTGGTGATGGCCTGGATGCAGTTTTGGATGAATTGAGAAACTAAACAGGAGACACAAGGTCTGAATAAGAGAAGGAGAAAAACAGGTATTAAAGGACAAAGAATTGGGATGACCCAGGACATCCAATTAGAGAATGACCAAGGGGATTCAGCATAATTACTTGCTTATTGGCAAGTTTTTTGGGCTCTATCAAACTTTATCAGTCCTTCAGACCCAAATTGATTCTCTTGCTGCAATTATCCTCCAAAACTGCTGAGGCCTTGATTTACTCACTGCTGAAAAAGGAGGATTCTGTATATTTTTAAATGAAGAGTTTTGTTTTCACCTGAATCAATCTGGCCTGGTGTATGACAACATAAAAAAACTCAAGGAGAGATAGAGCCCAAAAACTCACCATCCAAGCAAGTAATTATGCTGAACCCCCTTGGTCACTCTCTAATTGGATGTCCTGGTGTAGCAGGACAAGCCACAGACAAAACCCCTCAGACACCAAATTAAAGAAGGAAGCGGTTTATTTGGCTGAAAGCATTGGCAAGACTCCTGTCTAGAGCCAAGCTCCCCGAATGAGCAATTCCTGTCCCTCTTAAGGGTTCACAACTCTAATGGGGTGTGTGTGAGAAGGTTGTGGTTGATTAAGCAAGCAGGGGGTATGTGACTGGGGGCTGCATGTACTGGTAATTAGATCGGAACAAAACAGGATAGGGATTTTCACAGTGCTTTTCTATACAATGTCTGTAATCTATAGATAACATAACCAATTAAGTCAGGGGTCAATCTTTAACTACCAGGCCCAGGGCGCGGCACTGGGTTGTCTGCCTGTGGATTTCATTTCTGCCTTTCAGTTTTTGCTTCTTCTTTCTTTGGAGGCAGAAATTGAGCATAAGACGATATGAGGGGCGGTCTCCTCCCTTACTGGGTCATCCCAATTTGCTGTCCTTTAATACCTATTTTTCTCCTTCTCTTATTTGGACCTTGTGTCTTCTGTTTAGATTCTCAATTCATCCAAAACTGTATCCAAGCCATCACCAATCATTCTATATGACAAATGCTCTTTCTAACAACCCCACAAATCACCCCTTACCACAAATCTTCCTTCAGCTTAATCTCTCCCACTCTAGGTTCCCACGTTGTCCCTAATCCTGCTTGAAGCAGTGCTGAGAATCATCGCCCATTATCTCTCCATACCACCGCCCAAAAATTTTCTCTGCCCCAACACTTCAACACTATTTTATGTTATTTTTCTTATTAATATAAGAAGATAGGAATATCAGGCCTCTGAGCCCAAGCCTGCACGTATATATCCAGATGACCTGAAGTAACTGAAGAATCACAGAAGAGGTGAAAATGGCTGGTTCCTGCCTTAACTGATGACATTACCTTGTGAAATTCCTTCTCCTGGCTTGGAAGCTCCCCCACTGAGCACCTTGTGACCCCCGCTCCTGCCTCCCAGAGAGAACCCCCTTTGACTGTAATTTTCCACTACCCACCGAAATTCTGTAAAGCGACCCCACCCCTATCTCCCTTCACTGACTCTCTTTTCGAACTCAGTCTGCTTGCACCCAGGTGATTAAAAAGCTTTGTTGCTCACATAAAGCCTGTTTGGTGGTCTCTTTACACAGCTGTGCATGACATTTCATCACCTGATATATAGCATTTTATGTGTTTCCTTACAATGGAACATAAGCTCTGTGAGGATAGATAATTTTGTTCATTGCTATATCCTCAGCATCCTGAAGAGCGCCTGGTATAAAGTATATGTTCAATAAAAATTTGTTGAATAAATGAAGTTATGGCAATAAAGAAGAAATTCATTATATGGAAACTTTCCTCTGTGGTTCTTCTTGAAAAATTTTAAACAAGTTCTGACTAACAGCTTTCAAATAGGTATTGGCTCGTATATTTTTAGGTTTTTTTTAAAAATCTATCCATTAATATTTTGTCCAGTCACTAAGGTACAGTCTAACATCTTGATCTTTTTATCTAGGTCCCTATATGACACAGTTCACATTCTTCTTTAGTTGATGGAAAAAAATGTACAGTAGATAAATCTGAATTCATGTACAGAAATGTTTATTGCATTTGCATTACACTCTGGTATAATTAATCCTTACCTGAATCACTGAAGTAAATTGCTTTGTTATTTTGATTATAAATGAATTTTATTTGTTTTTCTTCAATACAAGATCATTTTGGATGGTCTAACCAATTCTTACCTATCAGAGGAATTTAGAAATAAATAATCTAAGAAAATTCTCACACAATTAAAAAAAAACAGATCTGAAACAAAACTTATGATCAACATTCCAGTTGGTTCTCTAACACATTTAGTGTGCTAAACATTCTGGGAACCTATTAATAATCTATAAGGCAGTTATACATATTTTATATTAAAGTATGTCTTAAAAGGCTATACCTTTATAGGTAATAAGCTCCTTACAAAAACACTTTCATGAATTTTTTATATTTATTTGGAAAAACAAAAATCTTCTATCACTTTAGAAGGTCAGATATGACATGCAACTATTAATAAAATAATGTTTGGTCTTGGATTCGGTAGTTGAGTAGCTTCCAATCAATGTGGAAAGATAGTTATCTGTTATAATTTAATCAAGTGAGACATTGATGTATAAAGTATAGTACAGTCTCTTATTCTTCACTAGAGAAATTAAATGAGTAAAGGAATAAAGTGCTTACAAAAAGAATCTCTACCTAAAGAATCACGATATTGGATAATAGAAAGACTATTGAACTCAATGTGTATTTTGATAACCTTTTTGGATGAGTGGGGTCAGCCAGCTTATTCACATTTCTTTGAACCTTGGTTTCATCATTTGTAAATAATGTGATTGGACTAGCTATCTCTAAAGTTCTTTCTACCTCTAGAATTTCTCATTTCTCAGTTTAGCTTATTGTTATTATTTTCACAAGATATATTTTCTTTATACCTTGTATTTCCAGACATCCCTACAAAAATGTAATGATGAAAAACAATGAATGTTAATAAACACAATGCTGATAAAATCTTAAGACATCTTCAGAAATAATTGTTTTCCTAAAACTTAATCAAATTATTCAAAAATGGAAAGAATAATGCATAAAGTAATTTAAAGTAAAGCTGGCGTGTGTAATGGAAAAATAATAATGCATTTTTACTGTTTATCTTTTGATATGAAATATCTGAAGGCTGCTTACTGTGGTAGGGAAAAGTTTTGTTGCCTTAGTTTAGTTTGTTGAAAATGATTTTGAAGTTAATATCTTTATATATTCTCTCCGTAAGTGGAAGGATGTGGAGGAGCCCTGTTAAGAAGGCAGTGACATATAAAAGTTCCTTTACAGAGACTCACTTCAAGTGAAGGAAAAACTTTCCTTATTTTTCTTTTTGTATCTGCTCACTGCCTTAAAACCACTGCTTCATTGTTGAAACTTCATCAGAGTAATTAACATTTGAAATTTTGTGATTATCATTACATCTTTTCAACATTAACTCAGTCTGTATGTCAACAAGAACTAGTTCTAAGTCTTATGACTAAGTTAAAGTTAACCACAGATAAAGTTATACTATCTTGTGAAATGGCAGTTTTAAAGGTGTCATCCTAACTTTTTATATATCATTTCATTTTAACAAATATTGTATAGGAACTCTTCTGGATTTCTGAGTAGTTCTATGAGTTTTGACTCAGTGTATGAGTTTCAGTTATTCACACATATTCTTTCTCTATCTATCAGCATTCCAAAGGTGCTTTGAATAGATTACCTGCTGCTTCTCATTTCCTCATTCCATTGTGATAGTACAGAGAGCTACATACATACATACATCGAAGCACATTGAATTTTTTTCTGAGAAAAGGTGAAGCCAATTACAAAATACGTTGAATTTCTGTGTTGTTAACAGCCTATTCCTGAACCACAGTGACATGTGCAATTAGAAAAAATTACCTGAAAATGAGGTACTCTTGAAAGTAAACCTTAGGGCTCCTGACTTTTTTTTTTTTTTTTTTTTTTTGAGATGAAGTTTCACTCTTACTGCCCAGACTGCAGTGCAATGTCGAAATCTCAGCTCACCACCACCTCCACCTCCCAAGTTCAAGCGATTCTCCTGCCTCAGTCTCCTGAGTAGCTGGGATTACAGGCATCTGCCACCAGGCCCAACTAATTTTTGTATTTTTATTAGAGATGGGGTTTCTCCATGTTGGCCAGGCTGGTCTCAAAATCCTGACCTCAGCCTCCCAAAGTGCTGGGATTATAGGCTTGAGCCACTGCACCAGGCCTGTTATACAGTTTTAAGTAACAGGGACAGCCACATTTATAAGCTTCACAATTAGATAATGCAGGTTCCTATTCATTTTAGCAATTAGAATAATATCTACAAACTAAGTTCAGTAGCATGAACTTGAGAGTTAGTCTGGATTCAAATCCTAGCCCTATGTCATTTTAACTGGTGAAGCTTCTTAAGCTTCTTCATGCAAATATAACATCAATAGCTCTCAGTTCCATTGCTGTATTCTTGAACTGCAGAGAGAAAACACAAACACCCAGCAATATTTTTACAATTTAATTTTCGCTGGTAGTCTTGCCTTCACATGCAGAAGCTGCCTCTCAAGCTATTTCCTCAGTGACCCTTCCCTGTCTACCTACATAAAAGAGATCCTCCTTGAGCCCTTCACCCTAAGGTATTTGTGTTGTCCTCTTTCTTTTCACCTTGAGTTTCTGTCACAAATGTCTCCACCAGTTGACATTGAGTATTGTGTTTCAAGGGTTAGAGGACGAGAAAACTGCACCACTCAACTTGAAACCATCAAACTCCTCTTAATAAGTACTTTAGGGGTACCTATTGTTAAGATTAAATGAGGTAATAGTTTTGGAAACAGAAGACACATAGTTAAGGTCTTTATAAAGGCTAAACTATTATTATGAGACAAGCTTATTGCATGGTTGAACTTAATAAGAGTACAAAGAAAAAATAGCTCTATTTTATTTTTCCAAATACGGTCTTTTAAGAGGTTAGGTCATTCTCCTGTGCTCACCCCAGTACAATGAGTCAGGCAGATGTCATCTTTTTTCCAAGTGTGTCGGGGATGTAAGAACAGATAGAAAAAAATCGAGTCAAGTATAAAATCATAACTTCAATCTGTTGTACAATTTAAAGCCTGAGTCCAAACCCTGCAGGTCAACAGCAGGTAAAGTTCTGCTTTACTGCTCTTCTTACTCCACTTTCTTTGCACTAGTTTTGCTCCTTCTGGCTCCCAGGAGGCTGATGGGTCAAGATCCATTCAAAGTTTATATACTGAATTTAATTGTTTATGAACATATTGTGAAATTAAGTTGATTAGCATAAATTTACATAACACTTCATAATATATATTTTGTCTTTTACAGTAAAGATATGCATTAATTGGTGAAATTTTGATTCTGTCCCTCAGCAACATTTCACAGAGAGAGAGGAGAGAGAGTGAGAGAGCAAGTGTGTGTGTGTACCGAATTGCTATGTAAAACGTGCCATAGGTTGTGATGTAAAAGAACTCAATAATTTAAAGACCATTGGATAATTGGTGCTGGATATTAATACCTTCTGTCTTTGGAACATAGGGCTTTGTCTCTCCTGGGATGTCTTTGGTCTCTTCAGAGACCTCTCATAGAACATACCACATTGTGTTCTCTGAAGGAGGTGATTTCCTGTTGATCACTTATTATTTCCTTGCTACTGCCTTCCAATGGTACATCCCTGGCCTTTTCATCCTAACAGGCAGCCCTCTCTACAGGCTCCTTTCCACCTGAATGGGACTTATGGGACACACTCAGTCTTGCCCAGACAGTGGTGGAATGCAGGCTTCCTTCATTGCAACCTCCTTCATTCAACTTTCTACCTTCAAATTTCTGTAGATGAACATCTGGGTCTAGTCTCTGGCTCCCAAACTCCAGGAGACTCAAGTTAGAGGAATTCTCGCACATTCTATTCTAGCAGTAGGAGGGCTTTTGTGGTTCATAGATTCATTAATTGTCCAACCAGAGAAAGACATTGTAATCTCTTTTGCTTATTGTCAAACACCATCACTATGAAAGTTGTCATGGGCCTCCCAACTTGACTCATGAGCTGGGGAAGCAAGAGAAGAGAGGGAAAAGATAACTCACTTAAAATTATTAGTTATCTTCAAAGGATACTTGATGTTTATTTCTACTCAATATTTTGGGAACACTTGTATAGATTGAAGGTAGTAAGGGAGGAGACCACCCCTCATATTGTCTTACACCCAATTTCTGCCTCCAAAGAAAGAAGAAGTAAAAACTAAAAGGCAAAAATGAAATCCACAAGCAGACAGCCCGGCACCATACCTTGGGCCTGGCAGTTAAAGATGGACCCCCGACCTAATCAGTTATGTGCATTAAAAAAGCACTTTGAAGATCCCTGTCTTGTTCTGTTCCCTTCTAATTAGCAGTGCATGCAGCCCCCAGTCACATACCCCCTGCTTGCTCAATTGATCAGGACCTTCTCACAGGGACCCCCTTAGAGTTGTGAGCCAGTTAAAAGGGACAGGAGTTGCTCACTCAGGGAGCTCGGTTGTTGGAGACAGGAATCTTGTGGAAGCTCCCAGCCAAATAAAGCCCTTGCTTCTTTAACTCGGTGTCTAAGGGGTTTTCTCTGCAGCTTGTCCTGCTACAGTAGAATTTGTTAGGAGTCATAGGTTACTTCTGTGTAGTGTCTGTGGAGTTGTGTCTTAAACTCTGCAATAATTGTCAGTAAGTTATTGATTACTAATTGATCTCAAATTTGGGAACTCTGTAAATCTCCAAGACAATAGGAAATGTACCATTTACTATCTTTTTGAGCTTTATTATTATTCTGCATTATCTCCTTTTTCTTGAATCTCTTTTCAGGGACTTTTCTACTGTGCTCATGGCCAGGAGATTCTGAGTAGCACTCAGGGGATTCTGAATATTAAAATACACACACACACACACACACATATGTATATATACATATACATATGTGTGTGTGTGTGTGTATTTATATATATGTTCCCCTGTTTCCCTTAAAGTTGTGGGAAAAAACTGCCATAGTTTGAGACTCTTGATTGGTTCAAATGTGGGTACCTAATTTAAGCTGGATCAACGAGTCTCTTTTCGAGTATTTTTTTAAGAACATGGATTTATAAAATGTGCTTCTAAATCATTGTGTCTTTCTAGTAAATGAGTAAGATTTTTAAAAATAAGGGTGGTTAGTTATTATTATAATGCAATGACCCCACCACGGTACCCTGATGACCTTGTGCATGCCTGCACAGGCCACACAGACAAAGGCTTGTGCCAAGACTCAGAATAGCAACTCCAGCAATTCTGAGTCTTGGCAGAACGCCTTGCAAGTCTCCCAGAACAGGATGGGAGGCCTATAAGGAGCTACTATGAAGCCATCACCCCCTTGCTTCCTCATCTTTACTAAGAGTCTGTCTCATCCACACTTTGATGCTGATGAGGCACTGCCTTGCCCTTTCCTCCTCCCCCAGGAATAGAGCTGCAGAATGTAAAAACACTTAACTGCTGTCTAGAATTGGCTCTTCATCAACAGGGAATCTCACAACTCACACTGTAGTCATCTGGCCCCCTCATGCTTCAGTGTCTTGCTTTTTGGTGAGTGCTACAAAAACCCTGGGGAGCTGGCACCTTTGACTTAACTTTTCCTTTCACTGTCAATGTAAGTCATAAACTGCCTGAATTTCAAAGTGGCTTGCTGTAACTTTACCTGTCAGGCTTTGGCCCTGGCCTTGATTTGCCTTGCGTATGCTTGCAAGTTATATATCCCGCCCACTGGCGGTGGGGAGGGAGCTGTTATCAATCTGCAACAAAAGAGAATAAAATAGAGACAGGAAAAGAGAGTCTGAAAGTGTTCTGGTTGCTGCCCCTCCAACCTTGCTATATCTTAATTGTTTAAGCCTTTGCTGGATTCTGCCTATTATTAGTTTACATTGTATTTCTGTTTCCGGAAGTCAAATAAGTCTTGACTCATCTACGTGACATTTCCCCAACATTTCTCCAACCTTGATATGCGGGTGTCAGCAGTTACTAAATTGATTTAAATGAGTCAAATTGTTCTGTGACTCCATTACCCCAATTCCTACTACAGAACACATGCTCTTTTAATTGATGAGTGCTTATTATTTTCCTGTTCACATCTATTTCTGGGGAATTGTTGTGGACAGTGATGGACCAACTACTTATCTAGGTCTGTTCTCAAATGCTACTTTCAGGAGGATTTGGAGTCCTTGGTTCCAACCCAGAACAAATTAATCAATTCATATTGGTAAATGCTCAGTTGAAAAACACAAATAAAAAAATAAGATAATTATCTCTGTTGAAAATACGTAGACATTTTCCTTCATTCTATTTTCTTAAAGCATTTAGTTTAGAAAACTTTTATGTTCTTTCTTCTTTTCCTTTAAACATAAATAAATCCTTTTAACAGCTAAATAAGTCTCTTGCCACTTTTAAAACTCAGGAATGTCTTTCTTAAGTACTTGGGACCATTTCTTTGAAATGTAAACATCAAGTGAGATAGTGCCAACATCTCCCAGTGTCTGTGGAAGGATAGGAGCCTAACTTCCAGGAGCTCTTTGCTCCAAGCTCCAAAGTTACCTTCTGTCATAAAGATAGGAGAAGTTTGTTTTTTCTCTGTATAAAGTCCATAAATTAACATACATAGAATCTTACTTACCAGGTTAATTTAGGATGAATTATGTGTATTAAAAACATGGCATTGTCTAGTCCTCTTACTTAAAGACTAGTTATTGTTTATTTTGAAGACATACATATAATGGGCTGTACCTTCCTGGCTAGATAAAAAGGTAAAATTTTTTTCTGTCTTCGCAGTCTCTTCATGGGTTGCCTGTGATACTTATCATATTCTGATTTAATGTTTTTTTCAGTAGCAAATTTGTTTTTTCTCTACTACTTTTGTGGAAATCTTTTCTGTGTTAGGAGAAGATTTTGTTTTTAGCTATATTTCTTCGATAATGAGTCTGAGCAATTACATTTTAAAAACGTCACAGATATCTTTTTAGACATGCCTAGCTAATACTTTGTGTCTTGTATAGGAGTGGATGAGACTGCCTACCTCCCAGCAACAACTGGTCTAAATTCCACTTGTCAAGCATGAGTACAGTCCTTCTCACAAAGCAGAACAGATGGCCTTTTATATAAGATAAGATATGAAGGACAATGTTAAGAAAGGATAAGGAAAAATAATTTATAAATATGCTCACTATGTAACCAGCTCCAAATCTCAGGAGGCAGCATAGTACAAGAAAGGCATGAACTTCAGTCAGCCAGTCTGAGCAGGGTTCTCTTTCTAGCTTCTCTACTTACTGTGTCTGACCATGGGCCTGTCATTTAACCACACACAGTCTCAGTTTCTTCATTTAGAAAATCAGCTTTCCCTATCTATACTCTCTGTACTTTACTGTACCTGTCTCACTGGCATACTCTGATGGTGAGATGATGTAATAAATGTAAAGCGTTTCATTCAGCACCTGGTGAATAGTTAGTGCTCAACATTAAATTGTTACAATTTCCAGCGTGCCAACGAGTTTCTTGCTTCTTTCTAATTTCACAATCAGAACTTCTATATTGTTTTTTGTCTCAAAGTCCATTCAATCACTAAGCACCATTCTTACACTGCAAATATCCCTGGAGTAAGGTAATCTTTTAAACTAATTTTAGCACCTTGTAAGTAATAGTTTCTAATACACTAGCTATCTAAAAGTGAAACATCTTGAGTGAAAAAGGAGAAGGGATGGGATGGATGACTTGGTTGGTGCTACAACTGTGGAGATTGGAAGAGATCTAAAGGAGGATGTGAACTGGAGATGCGGGGCCCATCCTTATAACAGAACCAAGCCAGATACTATAAAACCCCCAAAGAATAGGCTCTTTGACAACGTGAATGAAGATGATACACTCCTCTAAGCATTTTGAATGTATCTGGTCATTTAATACTCACAACATCCCTGTAGTGTACAGAGTAACACCCCTGTTAGAGATGAGAAACTCAGTATATTTAGGGCAATTAGTGCAACTACAACCCCAGTACCGCCAAATCTCAACAGCCTAACCCATTAATTCTAAGAATGTATTTCTCGCTTTCCGTAAGTTGGATGTAGGTCAAGAGTCTCTCCTGGGCAGATTTCTCACAAGCTGGGACTCTGGGATCCAGGCACCAGTCGTAGTGTTACTGGAAAAGGGTCCCAATCCAGACCTCAAGAGACAGTTGTTTGGATCTCATGCAAGAAATAATTCAGGGCGAGTCCATAGAGTAAAGTGACAGAAGGTTTATTAAGAAAGCAAAGGACTAAAAGAATGGCTACTCCATAGGCAGAGCAGCCCGAAGGGCTGCTGGTTGGCTATTTTTATGGTTATTTTTTGATTACATGCTAAACAAGGAGTGGATTATTCATGAGTTTTCTGGGAAAGGGGTGGGCTATTCCTGGAACTAAGGGTTCCTCCCCTTTTTAGACCATATAGGGTGACTTCCAGACATTGACATGCCATTCGTAAACTGTCATGGCACTGGTGGGGGTGTCTTTTAGCACATAATGCTTTATAATTACTCTATAATGAGCAGTGAGATGACCAGAGGTCACTTTCTTCGCCATCTTGGTTTTGGTGGATTTTGGCCACTGGCTTCTTTACTGCATCCTTTTATCAGCAAGGTCTTTGTGACCTGTACCTTGTGCCCACCTCCTGTCTCATTCTGTGACTTAGAATGCCTAAATCCCTGGGAATGCAGCCCACTAGGTCACAGACTTTTTTTTACCCAACCCCTGTTCAAGATGGAGTTGCCCTGGTTCAAACACCTCTGACAATTGTGAGATTCAGCAGTTTCAGGATTCACTTTCAGTCACACAGCCTGGGAAAAGGAGGGGAGCTGAATTGCCCCGAAGATTTTAGAGACTGGGTTGGGAAAAATATACAATGTCTGCTCATGCTTCACGGGCATTTTAGCCCTAACCTAACCGCAAAGGAGATTGGGAATTGAAATCTTCTAGTGTACTCATGATGAGGAAATGAGATTTGTGAGGCTATAACCTGTTTTTACCACCCTAGGAAAGTTAGGGTGTCAGTCTGGAACCTCTAATAAGAGCAGTAAAAATGTTGTAATATTCATGAAAATAGTACTACATACAGAATCATGTAGGAAAGCCTCGAGAGTGGGTGAGAAAACCCAAAAATATTTGTGTTGCTGAAAAGAACAGCAACATTTTTCTTAGAAAATCTGCAGATTGTTAGATTTACTATTTCTAAGATTTGTTCATGTTCTAAGCATAGGTGAAGTCCAAGAAAGCAGCAATGAGCTATGTTCTGAGTGAGTAATCTTGCCAGTAGCAAATAATTCCCTTTATTTAGAGAAATAATGTTCTCTATGTTGCTGTAGATGCCACTCTGCAATTTTGTTAGTCTTCTGTAAACATAAATCCTGAGTACATTATGGGAGTATGAGAGAGACAGGATTAAGTAACAGACTGGGTCGATGTGTCTCAGCCTGGAGAGAAAGAAGAGATGTACACCAGCTGCAGACCTCCCAAGGGAAATAGAGAAAGATTGGATTTCTTCACCTAGTATTCTAGTGTAAATAAGCCTGAGCCCATACGTCCCCAGTAATTATACATTTGCTTTCATTCTGAAAATCAAAGGTACCTCTGAGAACATCTAAGGCAAATTCTTAATGACTCTCATTTGTGAGCTTTGGGAAATAGCATATCACACTTGGGGATATGGCCTTGAAACAGCTGGTGGGGAAACTCCTATCTCATCTTATTCTGAGTCACTGGTGCTAATTTTGCAGTGAGATCAATTTCTGGAAAGCTTACTATGGAAGTCAGGAACAGATAACTGTTGCATAATTACTGAGATTAGAGCATATTTGTTTTCCTCATTGTGTGATTTTAATTTAGTCCATCTTACCTCAAATGAAAAACGTTGTCAAAGAGTAGTTTGTCTTCAAATTAAGGGCCTGGTGTTTCGATTGAGGGGCATGGATGAATGGAATCGGGGGCCTTGATCACAGTGGGGTGTTCCTACAAGAATTTCAAATAAAATGTTAATTGTTTTAAATTTACTTTTCTCTTATTTCAAGATAATGCTGGTTCTTCTGAAAAAATTAACATAAACAAAATTAATATAAACATTATTCATAAATCTATCCCATAGATAACTACTAAAAGCATTAGCTGTCTATTCTCACAATTATTTTTTGCTTCTGTATGTGCCTCTTTCTCTACAGAAATGCACCACACTATATATACTTTGACTTTTGAAAGCAAAATTCACCAAACAATTTATTTTGGACATTTTCCTTCAATAAATCTTCTATGATCTCTTTAATGACTGCATGAAACTTCATGGATAATAATATTATTATTTCCCTTGCCTGAAATATTCTTTGCCCTGGCTTTTGTGTGACCATCTCATTTTATATTATTCACATCTCAGAAAATGTCAACATGCTGAAACCCTGACTATTGAATCTAAAGGAACCATCTAGTCATCCTCTATCATATCACTCTTTATATCTTCTGTACACCTTTTCATCATTGTCTGGTATCTCCTTTCATTTATTTTTCTCTTCTTTTTATATCCTTCCTTCTCCTATTTCATTCCTTCCTTCTTTATTTTTTATTGTCACTTTTCTCAACTCAACTATAAGATTTTTTTCTTCTTACCAGAACAGCTTACTGTGATTATCAGACAATAACATGTATTTGTCACTCGAATTTTCTGCTTCCTCTTTGGTTTTTGGTTTCTGGAGATGTCTCTCGCCATCTCACAAGTTTAATTGTGTATTTTAAAGGTATTAAGGATATATTATGTGTATCAAAACATCACTATGTACCCCATAAATATGTGCATTATTGCTTGCCTATTAAAAAATAAAACAAAAATATCAGTTAATTATAAACAAAATTTTTAGATACTTTATAGCAATAAAGAGTTTTTTGGGGGGAATAATTATTCTATTTTGGAGAGCATGCTTTATGAGACTCTGTTCTACTTTTACATTATCACCTGATGTAGAGTTAATTTTCCAAGTTTTTCTCCAGATGTATTTTAAAAATTAAATCAATGTTAAGAAAATACACATGCACTTCAGAAATTGGTGGTAGGTTGTCTAGAATTTACTAAAAGAGATTCAATTTCTCTCTGAGTTATTGAATAAAATTTATTTCATATAGGTAAGCACGGGCTGCTTTTCAAAACCTCAATATTTAATATTTCTTTATAACATTATTGAAGAATCCTAACTTCTTAGATGAGCAAACAACTGTGGAATAAGGTAATAAAAATGCATTAGAAAATTTGGGGAGGGCCAAGATGGCTGACTAGAAGCAGCTAGTGTGTACCACTCTCATGGACAGAAGAAAGAGTGACTAATAATGGGTACTTTTCAATGGGTACATCTAGGTGGACATATTGGGATTGTTCAAGGAAACAACTTGACCCATGGAGAACAGAGGAATGAGACAGGATGATTGCTTACCTGGGAGTGGCACAGAGACAGGGGAGGCCTCTCCACTGTTGGAAAATGGTGAGTGAGAGTTTTTAGGGACCCACACTTCTGCCATGTGACTTTGCAACTCTGGACTAAGGAGATTCCCTGTGACTCCCCCAGCTGGGGCTTCCAGACTGACATAGAGAGATATGTGAATTCTGGGCAGAGGCACTGCTCCTGCATCTGTGGAATTCTGAGATCCTTGCATCCCTGGGCATCATGGCATTAGCAGCTACAGATCCAGCAATAGGGGAGGTCAGGCTCTCTCTCATGTCCCTAGAAAAGTGGTCAAATCTATGGGGCTAAGCAGCAATGAACTGCAAGCCTCATGCTCAGTGCACCTTGCAGGATAAGGACCACTGGCCTGGAACCCTAGTGTGACCACAACAGCCCCACCTGGGCTTTCAAGCTGCTAGCAGCTCTGCACTTCCCTGGGACAGAGCTCCCATGGGGAGAGGCAGGCTGCCCCTTTTGCTGCCCTGAAGCCCTTGCCACTGTTGTCCTCAGGTTCTGGAGGGTGAGCGGTGATTAGGGACTGATGTGGATCCCCAGCACAGTGCAGCTGCCCCAAGGAAACACACTATTTCCCACGCAGATCTCTATTACTGCTTCTCCTCACTGGCTGGGGCCTCTTTACCTGGGACCTCAGAACAACTACCCTAACCCTGCTGTAACACTTCAGTCAGAGATGGCTCCACATTTCTCTGAGGAGGAAATACCAGAGACAACCCACAGCCCCTTCACCATTGCAGCTGCATGATCCCACCCTAACCACCCTCAGGCTGGAGAAGGAACAAAGGGCCTGGTTGCTACACTGGCGTTTCCAGCATACCACAGCCACCACACAGAGAGGAGTCTAGCATCTCTTCCCTGTGAGATCCTATTCCCCGCTCCACCAGGCAGGCATCCTGGCTCAGGACTGCAGAACAGCCACCTCACTCTTGGTTTAGCATACCCACTGGTAGTTGCTTTGTGTTTCCCTGAGTAGAGGGTACCAGAGGCAAGCAACAGCCCCTCTGCCACTGCCACAGCAGCAGTTCTGACCATGCTGTCATTCATCAGGGGACACAAAGAAGAGCCTGCGGGCTTCATTCACACTTCTAGGACCTGACAATCACCATATAGAAGAGTCCAGTCTCTCCTCTCTGTGAGTTCTCAATGCCCTGATCCTTAACAAGTGAAGCCCCAGCTCAGGCCAGAGGCACAGCCACTCAACCCATGGCTGAACATTCCCAGTACCAGTGGCTCCATGTTTCTCTGAGATGGAGCTGCAAAGTTAACCAAAAGCCCTTCTGCCATGGCCACTGCACTGGTACTGCCCATGCTGCCCTTGGACTGGGGAAGGAGCAAAGACCCTGAGTGCTTTAAAAACCACACTGCCAGCAAGCTGCAGTGGCCCGAAGAAGAAGGAACCACTCTGTCTCAAACATGACATCCCTGAACCCTTGCTCATCACCAGGCAGGCCTCCTGCTCCCTGGGTTTGGCCAACAGTACATCTGCTTCCTCCTAGGGTGATCACAGTGATTGATGACAGCTCTGCATCTTGCTGGGGTGGAGACAGAAGAGACAAGTGAAAGGCCCTCTACCACAACCACTGCCAAGGAGTCTTCTTCCTCTGCCTCCAAGCTGGTGGGGAACATAAAGCCTGAGCTCATCCCAGAGCTGCAATGTGTAGCCTGGGAGTGCCAAGCCAGGATCTGCAGCCAACAGTCAAGTGGGAGAGGAGCCTACACTTTCAGCACATTGAGAGCGAGCATGGTTGCAATGATGAGAAATACAGAGGAGCCAAGTGGCTAAACAAGAGCCTACATACTGGGCAGTATGGTTATGCACTGTCTACTGGATCACGCCCAAACTTCCACATCCAAAATACTTGAATAATATATCCCCCTGTGAAACCAAAGACAAGGATTCAGCTACAAATAAAGACTCTGCATTAAGCCCTGGCCCTCTGAAAAGCATCCAGAAAAGAAGTCTACTCACTGCATTCAAATCATAAAGCAGTTAAAGGAGCATCAGCCTACAGAGATGAGAAAGAACCAGTGCAAGAACTCTGGAAACTTAAAAGGCCTGCCTGTCTTTTTTCTTCCAAATGATCGTACTAGTTCACCAGCAAACGTTCTTAATCACACTGAAATGGTTGAAATGACAGAAATGCTATACATAATATGGATAAGAATAAAGACCATTGAGATTCAGGAGAAAGCCAAAATCCAATGTAAGGAATCTAAGCGATTACAGTGAAATGATAGAGAAGCTGACAGACAAAATGGCCATTATAAGGAAACAACCAAAGTGATCTGATAGAACTGAAAAGCACTACAAGAATTTTCTAATGCAATCACAAGTATTAACATCAGAATAGAACAAGCTGAGGAAAGTATCTCAGAGGTTGAGCTGAGCTTTTTGAACTGACTCAGTGAAACAAAAAGAAAGAGAAAATAATAAAGAAGAAAGAGAAAAAAACTTTAAGAAATACGGGATTCTGTAAAGAGACCAAATTTATAACTCATTGGCATCCCTGAAAGAGAAAGGGAGAAAGCAAGGAACTGGGAAAAGATATTTCAGGATATCATCAGGGAAAAGTTGCCAAACCTCACCAGAGAGGCCAATATTCAAATTCAGGAAATGCAGAGAACCCCTGTGAGGTACTATACAAGATCTGTTTCTTGGCCACCTCCAAGAAGGAGTAGATCACCTACAAAGGGAACCCCGTCAGGTTAACAGCAAACCTTTCAGCAGAAACTCTACAAACTAGAAGAGACTGGGGGCCTATATCCAGTATTCTTAAAGACAAAAATTTCCAATCAAGAATTTCATATCCAGCCAAACTAGGCTTCATAAGTGAAGGAGAAATAAGATCTTTTTCAGACATGCAAATACTGAGGGAATTCATTACCACCAGACCTACCTCCTGAAAGAAGCACTCAATATGAAAAGGAAATACTGTTACCAGTCACTACAAAAATGCACTTAAATACACAGACCATTGACACTACAAAATAACCACACAAACAAGTCTGTATAATAATTAGCTAACAAGACAATGACAGAATCAAATCCTCACATATCAGTATTAATCTTGAATGTAAATGGGATAAATGCCTCAAGTAAAAGGCAGAGAGAAGCAAGCTTATAAAAGAATCAAGAACCAATGGTATGCTGTCTTCAAGAGACTCATCTCACATACAGTGACACCCATAGGCTCAAAATAAAGGGATAGAGAGAGATATACAGAGCAATTGTAAAACAGAAAAAAAGCAGGGATTGTAATCCTAATTTCAGACACAACAGAGTTTAAACCAACAAAAATCCAAAAAGACAAAGAAGGGCATCACATAATGGTAAATGGTTCAATTCCACAAGAAAACCTAACTATCTTGAATATATACGCACTCAACAGAGGAGCACCCAGATATATATATAAAAAAGGTCTTAGAGACCTGTAAAGAAACTTAGATTTCAACACTATAATCATGGGAGACTTCAATACCTCAGTGACAATATTAGGGAGATAATTGAGATGGAAAATTAACAAAGATGTTCAAGACCTGAACTCAACACCAGACTAAATAAGCCTAATAGACATCTACAGAGCTCTCCACCCCAAAATAACAGAATATACATGAAGGAAATTGAGATGAGAAAAACCATACAAAAGATTTAAAAAATCCAGAAGTTGATTCTTTGAAAAAGTTATAACATAGACTGTTAACTAGAATAATATGAAATAAAAGAAAAGATTCAAATAAACATAATCAGAACTGACAAGGGAGACATTACTACTGATCCCACAGAAATACAAGGAAATCATCAGTGACTACTATGGACATGTATCTGCACACAAACTAGAAAACCTAGAAGAAATGAATAAATTCCTGGATACATACTATCTCCCTAGACTGAACCAGGAACCAGGAAGAAACTGAATCTCTGAACAGACCAACAGTGAATTCCAAAATCGAACCAGGTTTACAACACCTACCAATCAAAAAAGTCCAGGACCAGACAGATTCACAAAGAAAAACTGCCAGATGTACAAAGAAAAACTGGTACCATTGTTACTGAAACATTTTTATTGCAAACTTTTTTATTCTAAAAAATTGAGGAGGAGGAACTATTTCCTAACTCATTCTATGAGGCCAGCATTATCCTGCCACAGACTCAGTAAAAAAAAAAATAAAAGAAAACTTCAGGCCAATATCCTTGATGAAGATAGATGCAAAAATTCTCAACAAAATACTAGCAAACCAAATAAATATACACATCAAAGCTAATTCACCAAGATCAAGTAGGCTTTATCCCTGGGATGCAAGGTTAGTTCAACATATGCAAATCAATGAAAGTGATTCATCACATAAAGAGAGCTAAAAACAAAAACTGTATGATTATTTCAACAGATGCAGAAAAGGCTATCAATAAAATATAACATCACTTCATGTTAAAAACCTTGAACAAACTGGGCACTGAAGGAACATGATTCAAAATAATAAGGGCTATCTATGTTTAGCTCACTGCTAGCATCATAATGAATGGGCAAAAGTTAGAAGAATTCTCCTTGTAAACTGGAACAAGACAGGGATGCCCACTCTAACTGGATATCCTGGCCAGGGCACTCAGGCAAGAGAAAGAATTGAAGGTATTTAAATATGAAGAGAAGAAGTCAAACTATTCTTTCTTACAGATGATATGAGTCTGTAATAGAAAACCCTATACTCTGCTGAGAAGCTCTGTGATCTGACAAACAACTTTAGCACAGTTTCAAGATGCAAAATCTATGTGCAAAATTCAGTAGCATACCAATTTGCCAACAACATTCAAGCTAAGAGCCAATTTAGGAACACAGTCTCATTCAAAATAATCACAGAAATAATAAAATACCTAGGAATACAGGTAACTGAGGAAGTGAAAGATCTGTACAAAGAGAGTTGAAAAACACATTTGAAAGAAATCAGAGATAATACAAACAAATGGAAAAACATTCCATCCTCATGAATAGGGAGAATCAATATTGTTAAAATGGCCATCCTCCCCAAAGCAATTTATACATTCAAAGTTTTTCCTATCAAAGTACCAATGACATTCTTCACAGAATTAGAAAAACCTCTTTTAAAATTCATATGGAACAAAAAAATAGCCCAAATACCCAGAGCAATCCTAAGACAAAAGAACAAAGCTTGAGGCTTCACATTACTGGACTTCAAACTACATTACATTGCTACAGTAATCAAACAGTATGGTACTGGCACAACAACAGACACACAGACCATGGAACAGAATAGAGAGCCCAGACATAATGTTGCACACCTATAACCATCCCATCTTTGACAAAGTTGACAAAAACATGTAATGGGGAAAAGACTTTCTATTCAATAAATGTCACTGCAATAACTGGCTAGTCATACGCAGAAGATTGAAACTGATCCCTTCCTTATACAATATACAAAAATTAATTCAAGATGGATTAAATACTTAAATGTGGAACCTAAAACTATAAAAAACCCAGAATATATTCTAGGAAATACCATTCTGGACATAGGACCTGGCAAAGATTTCATGACAAAATGCCAAAAGCAATTGTAACAAAAACAAACATTGACAAATGGGACCTAATTAAACTAAGAGATTCTGTGCAGCAAAAGAACCTATTGAGTAAACAGTCAACTTACAGAATGGAAAAAAAATGTTGGCAAACTATGCATCTGGCAAAGGTCTACTATCCAGAATGTAAAAGAAACTTAAACAAATTAATAAACAAAAAGCAAATCACCCCATTAGAAAGTGAGCAAAGGACATGAACAGACACTTTTCAAAAGAAGACATATACATGGCCAACAAGCATATGAAAAAAAAATGCTCAGCATTACTAATCATTAGAGAAGTGCAAATTAAAAAAAATGACATACCATCTCACACCAGGATGGCTATCATTAAAAAGTAAAAAAATAACAGATGCTACCAAGGTTGTGGAGAAAAGAGAACACTTATACACTGCTGGTGGGAATGTAAATTAGTTCAGCCATTATGGAAAGCAGTGGAACAATTCCTCAAATAACTAAAAACACAATTACCAATCAACCCAAAAATTTCATCTTTGGGTAAAAAACACAGAAATAAATAGAAATCATTCTACCATAAAGTCGCATGCACACATATTCAGAATATTGATTGAACAATAATAAACAATATTCAGAATATGTGTGCATGTGACTTTATGGTAGAATGATTTCTATTTTGCATAATTGCAGCACAATTCACAATATCAAAAACTTGGAATTAACCTAAATGACCATCAATGGTAGACTGGAGAAAGAAAATATGGTACATATACACCATGGAATATTATGCAACTGTGAAAAAGAATGAGATTGTGTTGTTTGCAGCAACATTGGTAGAGCTGGAGGTAATTATCCTAAGTAAACTAATGCAAGAACAGAAAACTTAATAATACCGCATGTTCTCACCTATAAGTGGGGACTAAACAATGAGAACACACGGACACAGAGGGGAACAACAGACAATGGGCCCACTTGAGGGTGGATGGTGGGAGGAGGGAGAGAATAAAGACATATTGAATACTATGCTTATTCCCTTGGTGACATAACAATCCATATTACAAACTCCCATGACACACAGTTTATCTAACAAACTTGCACATATACCCCTGAACAAAAAATAAAATTTAAAAATAAAAAAATAAAATTGCAGATAGGTCAGACTGACAGTTGTCGTAGATTTCTTGAACTATTGTTTACATTCATTATTACATTATACTTATTGGACACTCAGCTCTTGCTATTTAATGCATCAATAAAGAAACCTACAATTAGTAACTGTATCTGAAAATTGTTTCAATAAAGAAACATACATTTAATAACTAATAAATTTTTTTATTTTAGTGATGAATATTTTAATATCTGGTGATTTTATCTTGAACAAGTGAAACTTCTCTGTGCTATCATTCTCTCATTTGGAAAAATGATGAAGATAAGCAAGATATTCACCAATATAACTTAACAAATAGCAGTGACTGTTGTCAGTGGTCAAAACTATTCACAGTATCTTGTGACTTTATCATGATATAGCTCTGCTATACATCATCTGTTTTATAACATTTATATTCTTGAAATATCATGTGAGTTTTAATGCTATTAGTCATTAGTATTTGTTTCTATAACACTCTACAGATTTCTTTATTTTATAATTCTCTTGATTAAACAATGTGTTTGAAAGTATTTCTGGAGAAACTGTTTACATGAGACCAGGAAAAAAACACTAAAATTTAAGTTTGTGAACTGTCAATTTGGCTAGCCTTTCTGAAAGACATACTTGCAGAAAAGATGTATTTATGTGCCCTCCTTATTCAAGCATATTATTTGCAAAATAACTGAATAATATACTGTTATATTAAGGAAAAATGTCAGCAAGGAAGTCCTTTACCTAAAATTTAGGACTCCAAAGTTTTTACACATATATGTAGTTTAAAATGACCATATTTTCAGTTACTCTATAGGCACAAATAAATCCAGGAAAAGCTTTGACTAGCTAGATGTTGCCTGAACAGAAAGTTAACAACATTATTATTACTTTTTTAAATTACTGATTTGAGGAAGATGAAACACCAAGATTGTCCTTTGTGAATAATTTGGCCAGCATGTTCATGGTTCACCACCATAAAAATTAGATGTACATACTAAGGAAGTGGATGGCAGTTTTAGCTTCCCCCAAACATATTCTCCAATAGTTTATTCAAAGACAATTCAAGAAAATATTTCATCTAAACAAATCAGTATACTTACCATGAAAGTGTAGTCTCAAAACATCTCCAAGCCTTTTCTATCTTCTCTTTTTCCCTTTCTAACCAGTTTCTACATCTAAACAACAATTACAAGAAAATCTGGGACCCTAGTGTTGATTGGAATAATTTAATTCAATGTCAAAGACTATAAGATTTTAATTTAATGGCAAATAACCTTATCAGTTCATAGAATAAACAGATACACATGAACTTGACAGCACTCACTAAGATACCATTTTATCACAGTGAAAAGGGGCAGTGGGAACAAATAGGAATTACAAACGAGTTAGGTATATGTAGGTGAAAAAACTTATTAACATACTTGTGTATATGTGGTTACTTATTAATTAATGTTAATTAGGAACACATTATACTTATCTATTAATATTGCAAGTGTTTCAAAAATCTCTCTTGAATATATAAGGAGATATATATCTACAAGTATATTTTTATTTTCATAACTCACAGTCATACATTCACTGTTTTGTTTATATTAGTGTACAGGCTATAATTATAATTGCAAGAGATACGGATAATGTCAATAGCCCTTGGAAAACCAGTCACTTAAATGTCTATTAAGATACATTCTATTACAATTTTATAGATTTCAAAATACAGAAATGTCCCTGTAAGCTATGATAGTGTCTCTGTGGAAATCGGTCGTCGTAGTGAGAAATTAACCTATCTGTTGAGAAGCTTCTGAAAAAATCATTCCTCTGAATGAACTTTCTTTGAACTTAAAACATCCCTCCTATAATCTACTCACATCTGAACATTAATATTTTGGTCTCTGAAGAGGATGTAAAATTTTTTATTATGATTATTTTTGCCTCTTTTCAATCAGTTAACAAATATTTGTTCCTTTGCTAATGGTGTGCAAAGCATTTGGTTGGGTGCTTAGGGATTGCAAAGTAGCAAGATGCTGGAGTTCAGCAAAATTATAATTCAGTTGGAATGCCAAGGTGCCTCTAACCTTAGAAGAAAAATAATAGTAAAAAGCAATGGTGCTTCATGGTCTATGATTAATTACCCTGTCTTTAGTGGAAGTTCAAGTTGCACTGAGTACTGAGGAGGATAAGTTTCTGTTGTTGGAGATATTGGGCAGCACTCTTGGACATAACATAATTTGTAGGGATTTTGAAGACTAGGAAGAAAGCTTCACTATGTTAAATGTAAGCCACCAGCTCTGTGGCAATTGGCATTGACAGAGAACTTACTGACTGTATGCATTTATCCTCCAGGAAAATGGAAATCTAGTATTTTAACTTCGTGGGTCTTAGCTGCGGTAATAATGATAACATTAATCAATATTATTAGTTAATGAAATTCATAATATCAAGAAAATAATAAACCACAGTTGGAGGATTTACTATGTTCCAGACACCATAATAAGTAGTGTATATGTGATTGGAATTGAGCCACCCAATATTTAAATATTGGGGGGAAGCATAATGACTAAAGTAATAAGGCTAAAAAATAAACTTTGGAGTCAAACAGACCTGCTTTACTCATAATTCTTCCATTTACTGGCTGTGTAACCTTGGTAAAGTTAACCGACCCTTGAAATTTTTGTTTCCTCACTTCTAAAATTGGAATTATTTTGAATACCTACTTTAAGGTACTAATTTCTTTTCTTTTCTTTTCTTTTCTTTTCTTTTCTTTTCTTTTCTTTTCTTTTCTTTTTCAGATGGAGTCTCACTCTGTCCCCCAGGCTGGAGTGCAGTGGTGTAATCTTGGCTCACATCAGCCTCCACTTCCCAGGTTCCAGGAATTCTCCTGCCTCAGCCTCCTGAGTAGCTGTGACCACAGGTGTGTGCCACCATGCCTGGCTAATTTTTGTATTTTTATTAGATACAGGGTTTCACCATGTTGGCCAGGCTGGTCTCGAACTCCTGACCTCAAGTGATCCGCCCACCTTGGCCTCCCAAAGTGCTGGAATTACAGGCATGTAATTCCACTGGGTCCAGCCATGGCACTAATAATTTTAAGTAAGATAATTAATGTAAAAGTAATTAGTCCAGTGCCAAACCCAGATTACTTACTTAAAGCTAGCTATTGATATTGTTAATAACTATAAGAAGTGAGGATTATTGCTTCCTTAGTATAGATGAGGAGACTAGAAGAGACTATCCATGTAACTAGTAAGCGTAGAGCTGGAATTTGAACTGCAGTGTATCTGATTTTAGAGAGTGTGTTCTCTCAATGATTACATTACTATGTTTTTATTTTTCTTCATTCATTTAATAAACAATTTTTGGTACTGAATAAGTGCCATGTCAAGGGCCTTGAGCTAGAAATGCAATGGTGAGAAAATATAAACTCTCCCTGTTCTAAAGGAGACTACAAATGAAAGGTGTAGGCATTAATAGATATTTAATTAAAAACTGAGGGTACTCAGAAGGAAGAAAACATGATTCCCTGAGAAGATAAAATAAACCAAGTTCACTAAGATTTTGAAGTTAAAAAATATTTCCCTGACAAAAGGAAGATCTAAAAGGATTGTGAGTTTAAAAAATATTTATCTGTGAAAAGAAGATCTGAAAGGTAAGACTAAAAAGATGGCAAGGGTCAGATAATACAGGACCTTGTAGGCAAAAATAAGGATCTTGGGATTTTTCCTAAGGACAATCTAAAGTTATTGAAGAATTTTAAGCAGAAAGTGACCTTACCAGATTTATTACTGGAAAAACCATCGCCTAGTTTGAAGAATAGTGGGAGGCATCTAATATGGATGAAGGCAAAGCAGTCAGTAGGTTAACTAATAATTATAATAATATTAATTTATATTTTTAATGCATTATAAATATTACCCAGGAAGCAGATGAGAGTAGCTTGGATAAGGACTGGTTGCAGAGGAGATGGTAATAAGAATAGAAGTTCAAAATATATTTCAGTGATTAACTTAAATAATTTAATGATTAAATAATTATGAAAGAATGAGAGGTAATAATAATGACGCCTACGTTTTTGGTTCATGCATCTGCAGGATGTGTGGTACCTAAAGTGCAAAAGAGTGTCAAAGTTTGGAAGGAAGATAATATGCTGAACCTTGAACATGAGGAGTTTGAAGTGCTTTTGGCATTCAGTTAAGTTGAGCAGGTAGTTAGATGTGTGCTCCAGAGAAGAGACTTCAGCTGAAGCCAAAAAGATGGAAGTCACCAGCAACTAGATGGTATTTAAGGGCATGGGTCTGATTGCTTAGAGAGAGAGAATCAGAGAGAAGAGAAGACGTCTAGCCATGAAAAATTGCACCGTTAAATAACTGGATCTAGGAGAATGGACATAAGCAAGAGATTGAAAAGAAAACAAAGATACAGTTGGGAAACAAAGAGGGGGTTATGTCATAGAAACCCAGAAAAGAGAAGGATAATATCAAGGACACTAGACATTATGGACTGGTCAATATTATCAGGTGTTGTGGAAACTTCAATAAGACAAGAAGAGAATAATATTCATAAATTTTTTGGCATGAAGGTCAATGGTGTGGTAACATCAGTGGAAATTATCACTGTAGACAAGAGTGAAAGCCATTTTGGAGTAGACTGAGGAGTGACTGGAGCTGAAGAAACAGAGATAGCAACTATGAACAATTATTTCTAAAAGTTAGATGTAAAGAAGAGTGTGGAGATAAGCTGGAGGCAACTTTGGAGTTTAAGGATGATTTTGTGTAATTTTATGTTAGAGAGATGGATCCAGGCAATATGAACTGGCACACAAATAGGAAGTCAAGGCAATAATTAATAGCATAAGCATCGTCAGAATGCAAAAGTGAAGAGGTCCCAAAGCAGATTATTAAAACACTATGCTTAGAAGGGAGAAACCATCTCTTCCAATGCAACAAGAGGGAAAAATATGTTATCTGCTGGCATAAATAGGTTTGTAAGTTTTGTATTTTGTGGGAGCAATTTAAGAAAGTTCCTGTTAGATTTCAATTTTCTCTGTTCACTATTGTCTCCCATTGTCTCCCTGAAAATCAACTTGTCTGCCTTTTAGGATTTAGAAGAAAGTATTTACTTTTTATTTATTTATTTATTTATTTATTTATTTATTTATTTATTTTTTTTGAGACGGAGTCTCGCGCTGTGTCACCCAGGCTGGAGTGCAGTGGCGCGATCTCGGCTCACTGCAAGCTCCGCCTCCCAGGTTCAGGCCATTCTCCTGCCTCAGCCTCCGAGTAGCTGGGACTACAGGCGCCCGCCACCACGCCCGGCTAGTTTTTTGTATTTTTAGTAGAGACGGGGTTTCACCATGTTAGCCAGGATGGTCTCGATCTCCTGACCTCGTGATCCGCCCGCCTCGGCCTCCCAAAGTGCTGGGATTACAGGCTTGAGCCACCACGCCCGGCCTTTATTTATTTATTTATTACCATATATGCCTATAAACAACTGAAACTACTGCCTGTGGTATTTAAACTATTTTAATGATTGAACAATTTACTTATACAAAGTTAGCCTGAAGTCTTAGGGTAAAGGTTATATACGAAAATCAATAATAAAGGCTAGATCTAAGTGGTTTAATGGAAAGAGTCAATATGTGGTAAAAGAGCTTTTGAAAGTGGAATTTGTACACTGAAAAAGAGAAGTTTGCTTTTAGCAAAAAATAATATCCATTATTTTCTTAATTTCTTAAAGAGTAGATTTTTAATATTTTATTTTTGACATCTACATACATGTAGAAATGCATACATATTTAAATATTTTAAAATCATATAAATTTGCAAACCTTTTTTATCCTAAAAATTTTCTAAACTATGCCCTCCCACTTGATTTTCCTAGCTCTACATTATTTATCCCAATTACCATGCCATAAACATAAGCATATGTATTCTTCTGTATTTTCTTTATTTTCCAAAGTTACAAGAAAAAATGTATATATTAATATACCTAGTGTATTTTAAAAGAAATTATTTTTTTCAGCAATGGGTCATAGTATATACTTTTTTGTGAATTTAGATTTTCTTTTTGTGCAGTCAACTATACCTTATGGAAATCTTTCCAAGTCAACTGATAAAGTTCTAATTTAGTCTTTTTAATATTTTAGATTGAGGTTTGTATTACAAATTATTCAGCCATTCCTAAACTGGTGCTAATTTACATTTTTAGTAAAGTTTTTTCATTTTTGCTTCTGTAATCAATACTGCTAGACTAATCTTTTTATAAAATCTTTATATTAGTGTCATGTTACATATTTCTATGTGTGTATGTGAGTGTGCATATCACATGGTGGATAAATTCTTCTAAGAAAAGCAATTTCCAAAGTGTCTAGGTATTTTTTATTTTAATATAGTATACTTAGGTTGTATGCAAACATGGTTGTAACAGTTACCATTTTTACCAGCAATGCATAAGAGTGCTTTTACCCTTGCATCTCTACTAAACCAAAATGCAAATTTTCAAAATATATTGAGAAAAGTAGTCATCCATAAAGTTGATTATTTAATTTTTTTTTTTTTTTTTTTGAGATGGAGTTTCACTCTTGTTGCCCAGGCTGCATTGCAATGGTACAATCTCAGCTCATTGCAACCTCTGCCTCCCGTGTTCAAGCGATTCTCCTGCCTCAGCCTCCCAAGTAGCTGGAATTATAGGTGTGCACCACCCTGCCTGGCTAATTTTTATTTTTAGTAGAGACGGGGTTTCGTTGGTCAGGCTGGTCTTGAACTCCTGGCCTCCAGTGATCCGCCCACCTCGTCCTCCTAAAGTGCTGGGATTACAGGCGTGACCTACCGAGCCCCACCTTGAAATATTTTAAAAAGTGGAGATTGGTGGATTTGTGAAAAGGATTTTTCCTTTTTGGTATAAAGCTAAGAGATCCATGTGTACCATCACTCAAGGAGAGTGCTGAGGAAGTCCCTCTCTACCTAAAACCATTGCCTAGTTTGAAGAATAGTGAGGTAGTGATGACAACACAAGTGCTAGGAGTAGGATTTCCTAGTAAATCCTACTAAAAGGTTTAAAGATAAAATATGGGATACCCAAGCTGAATTAGAATTGCTGAATAATGAATGGTCTTTTAGTAAGAACATATCCAAAATGTTTCAGAGCACGTACTTATATTAAAAATGATATCTGACACTACAGCTTATTCCTTATATTAAATCATGTTTCTGTACCCATTAAAAATCCCTCTTCATCCCCTCTTCCACTCCACACCCTTCCCAATTTCTCTACATCCATGAGATCAAATTTGTAGCTCCCAAATATGAGTGAGAGCATATGATATTTGTCTTCCTGTACCTGGCTTATTTCACTTAACACGATCACCTCAAGTTGCATCCATATTGAGGGGACTACAGTTAACAATAATATTTTGTGTATTTCAAAATACCGAGAAAAGAATATTTAAAATAGTGCCCATTCAAACAAATAATAAATGTTCAAGGGGAAGGATGGCCTAAATATCCTGATTTGATCATTACACATTTATACATTGTATGCATGTGTCAAAATATCATATGTACCCCATTAATATGTACAAATACCATGTATCAATTAAAAAATATAATTTAAGAGCAAAAAATAACAAATAATGCATAGGCATAAGCATATTTAAAATAATTTAAACTTGAGAGAGTCTCTAAATGTCTATCAATAAGAAAATAGATAAATTGTGATGCATTCATACTATAGAATACAACACTGCAGTAGAGAGAGGGTAATGAGCGTAATCTTCATATAGTGACATGAAAACATATCCTTGAACAGAAAAAGGGTCTAGAAGAATACTATTAACAGTGACTGCTCTTTCAGGGAGTGACTTTCCTTTTTTACTTCATATACTTTGGTATATTATTATAGTTTCATTAAAATAGGCATGTATTTTATGGCTTATGCCTGTAATCCCAGCACTTTGGGAGTCCGCGGTGGGCGGATCACGAGGTCAGGAGATCAAGCCATCCTGGCTAACACGGTGAAAACTCATCTTTACTAAAATTACAAAAAAATTAGCCAGGCATGGTGGCGGGCACCTTTAGTCCCAGCTACTCGGGAGGTTAAGGCAGGAGAATGGCATGAACTCAGGGGTTGGAGTTTGCAGTGAGCCAAGAATGCACCACTGCTCTCCAGCCTGGGTGACAGAGTGAGACTCCATTTGCAAAAAAAAAAAAAAAAGAAGAAAAAAAAAAAGCATGTATTAGTTGATTTTTATATATTTATTTTGAATTTTTGCATAATTAGTATTTACAAAACATAATAAATAAAAACCAAATTTAGAACTTAAAAAACATCTGTTATTTATCTAAAGTTCAAATTTAGCTGAAAGTCCTATACTTTAAAGTGCTAAATCTAACAACCCTAACCAGGAGAGTGTGATATGTAGACTCTGAGTTACGGCAATACAATTGACTAATGTTTCACACATGCCTTGGAAATCTAGAGGGTGAGAGATGGGGCTAGTCGCCTCCTTAGGGTGGGATTAGCCTTACATTGGCCATTTGCCTGAACAAAGAATGGGTGTTTTCTCCCATTGACCGGATGTAGAACATGGGCAAAGAAAACCAGTGTGGGATATGTGTCCTGCTCTGGTGCACTCTTAGAGGGACACTCTTCTGCTGAGTCCAGTTCACACCTCTAGGGGCATGTCTGAACTCAGCAGAGGAACCAGAAGCAGAACACCAATTCCTAGAACCTGAAGAAGGAATAGGCAAACCCCAAAGTAGAGTGCATTTGTGTGAGTCAAGGAAACTTCATGTAAGAGAGAGTAACAGTGAGATTTCCAAAGAACACACAAAAATAGCAAGGAGTGAGAATGTCAGAATTAAACAGACCAAAGAGTGTGAGGCTTCCCTATGACAGTAAGTAAGGTGCTTCATGTCTTACTTCACTTCTATTTTGCTTTGATTTGGACAGAGGCAAAAACTTTTTCTTCTAAATGGTATTAATTCCAAAAACTTTCAATATAAATTATTGAGGGTAGTTTTAACTAATTGATGTTAAGAAGAAGGAAGACAAAATGATAAAATTCTCAGGGTGCTGGGGTAAGAGCTACAGCTGTTAATGTGCCCTATTCTGAATCCCAAGAACTCTAAATAACATTGTACTGTAATTTATCCTTTAAAATTTTTGTGATGGGTCTTCCCAAGTTGTAGGTCCTTCAAATTATCATATATTTTGGTTCTTTGAATTCCCAACATCAGGCCAAGTACTTTCTGCATGGTAGGTTAAACATATTTAATAATTGATTGATGACCCTTGAAGGATGAGAAATAATAGAAAATCTAAGGTAATGGAACAGACAATAAGAACCCTGGGAAATCAGAAGCAGAGAGATTGCTTTCAGGACAACTGAAGAAAGTCTAACGGAAAGAGTCGGGGGCCATGGGAGCTTTGCAGGAAAAATAGGCTTTAGGGAAGTTTTGCATGCAGAATGCTTTTCAGGCTCATGTAGAATAGGCAAATGGAAGAGGTGTAAATACATGGGTTGTACTTAGTAATTAAAGAGCATCTGTCTTTGGACAAAGCAGAGGATTCTATGGAAGACTACTGAGAAACTTAAGAAACACATTAAAATAGGTTGTAGTCATAGAAATTTGAAATTTCTACTATAACTTTTAAAGGTATTTGAGAAAAGAGATGATTTGCACAAAAATGATTTTTTTTTAAATAAGTCCCAGTAAATTCTTAACTAGAAGAAGAGAAAGAGCAAGAGGTTAGAGGCAACTGGAGGCAGGAGCTGGAGCAATGGCCACATAGAGTGTTATTATTTCAAGAACCCTGGAAGAAGTAGGTAAGGATTTGAATAGAACAGTGAAGTGAAACAGAAGAAATTCACATGAGAGGCACTACAAAGAAGAGACTAATAAGATGGCAGAAAGAAGTAGGAATAAAAATTGGCAGGGTAGATTGGAGCTGGGGAACATGATGGTCTCATTTTAAGAAATAAAATCTAGAAAGAGAAGATATTTAAAGGTCTATATGGTGCACTTTATTAAACAAAAAAACATAAACTGTGTAGACTTAAAAGATCCTCACTCACTAGATATAAAATATTTTGCAAATAAATTTTGTTTTATATCTATGAAAAATGTAAATGCCTTTCAAAATTTATTTTTTAAATAAAAAAATTTTTCTTTTTAAAAGTGAAATGCAACTGTCTTTTTTTGTTGTTGTTCTTACGCAATAATTCTACTGTTTTTAGTTCTCACTCAGCAGGCAAGCAAGACCCTCAGTATATGTGTTTTCTTTATTTGGTTAGGTTTTGTTGAAAATTTTTTTGTATTAAGTCTCATATTAGAATATGAATGTAAATGCTTTGAGAGATCAATTAGCAGTGAATTAAACATGACAGAAGATTTATTTCTCCTCTGTATAAAAGTCTAAGCTGGTATATAATCAGGTTTGAAAACGTTGCTTATTCATCATCAGCATAAATTTCATCCTTGGATTAAAGGTGATTGTTCTGCTTGTTGCTATTTCTCAGCTTAGGAGGGAAAAAAAACACACTTAGAAGGCAAGTAGCCTTCTTCTTTTAAGAATGTGACCTGAAAGTTGCTCATATCCATTGGCTAAAACTTAGTCATATGGTTTGGAAAATGTTATGTCTAGGTGGGCATTACAACCAAAATTGGAAGTAAGAGGAATTTGTTTCTAAAACAAAGAAGGATAGCCTTGTATGAGAAAACTCGTATCTGCTTATATTTCTTAAGAAAATTTTTGTTTTACTTTTGTATTTCTGTAAGAGCTGGGGTCTCACTATATTGCCCAGGCTGTTATCAAACTCTTGCCTTCAAGAAATCCTCCTGCCTCAACCTTTCAAGTAGCTGGTATTACAGGCATGAGCCACCGTACCAGACCAAGTCTGCTTCTATTTCATATATTGCATTCTGTTCTATTAATGTATATTTATTATCTGACTTTTTCTTTTCATTCTTTATCTTTTTTAAATTATAGATTTTCTTATGAAATTTTAATTTATTATTATGTATAAGAGAAAGATGCCAAGACACTCAAGAACAATATCCTCTTTGGTAATTATTTGGATTGAAAGTAGTGTGAAGTCATATCACTTGTCCAATTAAGAGTCTTTAGATTTATTCGAAATGATAATTTTCTATTTGATAGCCTAGATATATTAATTACAAGAGATAATTTCTGCTAGTCTGAAGTCTGCCTTACCTGAAGTGTTTTTTACATGATTCAACATCCATGGGAGGGTTTTTTATTTATTTATTTTTGACTAAAGGGGGTTCTTTTGGGGTTGATGTTCTTGGGAGGAGAAAAAAAGAGCTATGAAGATGATAGCGATGAGGAGAATGCGCACACTTGCTCCATAAACTGGTCTTGAATCATTTGAAAAGTGCTGCTAAAAGAAAAGATGAATGAGCTGTGTATATGGACAAATGTGCTTGACCCTGGGAACAAAGCATTGCTGCTGAGAGACCCAGGGGTTAATGGTGACTTGAGTTCTAGATATTCATTTTTCATTCATTCCTCAACCCCAACACAGACAATAAGATGTATTTGTGGTCCCAAGGACTGACAGAGGAAGGAAGTAGAGGTCACTGTGCCTGGAGATCATGGACTACGGGGAAAGTAAAGAGTAGTGCGTTAAAGTTGAAGAAAGATAAGTGTACTTATTGTATTCCTACACAGGAGTACCAGAAACACCTGGATGATGGTGATGGTGGTAAATCTGGTGGAAGGCCTCATTAATGGATAGGTGTAGACTTGAAGCAGGGAACCGTAATACATTATTTCCAATGTAACTTAATATGCGCTTAGAGATAAAGTTTAATACAGTACTTCTCAAACTTGAATATACACATGAGTCACCAGGAGACCTTGTTAAAAGGCAGATTCTGATTTAGTATCTGGGGTGGGGCTGAGATTGTGCATTTCTAATAAACTCTCCAGTGATGCTATGCTGCTGTTCCACAAACAACACTTCCAGTAGCAAGGGATTAGTAACATTGAATTAATCAAGGTCTCATCCTCACCATCTGCTAATTCTTATTGCTTTCTTTCCTACAATCAGAAAAGCCTGAATTTCAAAACTGGCTATGCTACTTACAAGTGTCATTGAGTAAGTTATTTAACTTCCCTGAGGCTTAGTTTTACTACTCAAGTAGATTTTTATAAGCATTGTAGTATTTGCTATTTCTATCTAGCAGATTCGATTTTCTTCCTGTGCACCTGGTTGAATTGCATGATTAAGTCAGTTAGGATTTAGGGGTAGGAGTTAGGTGAGGCCATATATAGGCTTTGGTCATTAATATGTAGGCAAAAATTTTAATATGTCACTTGGGTGGTTTGTTACCTTCTCTTTTTGTCTGCTATGATTATTGGTAATGTTCTAGTAAATGTTTTATCATGAGAACCACTGGAGCAAATCCCTTAGCAAACCCTTGGTGGACATGTAACACGCAAATAAACTTTTATTGCTTTAAGCCATTGAGATTGTGGAGTGTGTATTATTTTAGTGCAACCTGGCATACTCTGACTGATAGAAGCATTAAATGGAAAAAGTCACATAAGTTGGTTATGACACAGTTATTCTTTTCCCATTGTTTTCTGGTTCCAACCTCTTACAATCTAGTTTTTTGTATATATAATAAGAGTAACAAGATAATTTAGAAATTTGTTAAAGGCCATATTTATGTTTTTTTAAAAATCCTTTTTCATTCTTGTAAAGTAATAGTAATTCAAAAATGCAGAACTTGCCGATAAATAAGGCCTCTTTTTCTCCATGATCATGTCAAGTCAGCTAGACTGTTCCAGTGAATTCTAATCTGTTGGGTGATATGTAACAGTAACTGATCGGGAAACACAACAACTGATGAAGCAGGTCCATGAAATGGACGCTTAGTCAGAGGGATGGCTGTTTTCTATTTGTAATATTGCATTTTTATTTCTGCATTTTTTTTGCTTGCAAAAAGAATGTCATTTTTATTATTTCTCTGGAAACCAATTTGAGTTTGGCATGAATGTGGCAAATGCTCTTCTATTCTTGAGCTGTTAGTTCTTTTAATATTTCCTCTACCTTAAGAAGAAAAGTGTTAAGCAGCATTTCTTTGACCTTTTTGCTGGGTTATAATTTAAATGTCTGGTATTTCTTTTTCTCCTCACCTTTCTTCCTGCTCTATTATCCATGTGACAGAACAAGAATCACCAGCGAATCAAAATAGAGACAATTTACAAGTAACGTTTAAACCAATCTGCCTTTGAACTTTCCTTGTAATTATTCTCTGTCATTTCTCCTTTTTTTTTCTTTTTCTAATTTATATACTAACTCTAACTCTAAGGGAAGTTTTTTCTTTATCTCTCATTATATTTATGTTGTTTAAAAATATATCATTTAACTCTCGAAAACATTAATATATAAGATTTCTCTTTTCATGATTCCACTTAACATATGTAATATCTTGAAATTCAAGCACAATGCCCAATAGCCATTTATTTATTCATTCATGCATTCAAGAAATATTCATTGTAGCATTCTATTTAGTTATGGGTACATAGCATTGAAAAAAAGTTGAAGCTCATGACGGATGAGCTTCATCCCTCATGAAACATATATTCTGTAGATAGAGACAGGTAATGGACAAAAAAAGAAGTGTGCAAGAAAGTAATGTTATAGGAGAAAACTGAATCAGAATAAAAAGGCACAGAGTGTCCTCAAGTATGCTGCTACTTTAAATAAGGTATATTGGGAAGTCCTTGTCCATAAAGTAGTATTTAAGCAGAAGCCCGACAGAGGTTTAGGCAGACTTATGAGATATTGGTGGAAGAACTTTCAGACAAGAGCAAATAGCAAGTATAAATGGCAACATTGTCACAAGAGACTCAGGTTGATGTAGGATTTGCCAACTTCCCTTTTGACTTTAAAGGTTGCTCTGGGAATAAATAATGAGTGACAGATGGAAGAGGAGGGAGCGTAGCTGCATGGAAAGTTTTATGAATTAGTCTTGGGTATGGAGTACCTTACCTTTTCTTCATTCATTGACCAGGAATTACTTAGATGACCACATCTAAATGCATCGGAAGTTAGGAAATAAACTATAGCCTGTTGTTCAGGAGGGAAATAATAGGGGATTGAGACATAAATGAGTAGTTTCTGAGTTAGCATACACAATACTGTACTGATTTTTAAGTATTATTTATAATTTGCTATCTCTGAGTATCAAAATACTGAACACATCCAATGAATGAAATTCTTAGAATAATTCTAGGACTATCCATTAAAAGATCACGTTATTATAATGAACAAAGAATACTTTATTCCAGTGAGGGGTATATTGAGGGAGTATGATTCCTTTGGATTGCAAATGACCCATTGCGACAGCCAACTCTCATAATACTTGGGATGTCTTTCACATGACTCTGCTTTGACTATACCTTTGTGGTTAAAGGAGGCCTCCTTGAGATATTCCTTTGGCTCCCATTAGTGGGAAGCAGGGCATCTGTATTAGACTGTTTTCACACTGCTGTAAAGAATATTACTTGAGACCGGGTAATTATAAAGGAAAGAGGTTTAATTGACTCAAAGTACCACAGGCATGATAGAAGCACGGGGAGGGAGACCTCAGGAAACTTACAATCATGGAAGAAGGGGAAGCAGTCTCCTTTTTCACAAGGCAGTGGGAAACAGCATGAATGTGAGCACAGAAAAAAAACTGCCACTTTTAAAACCATCAGATCTCATGAGACTCACTCATTATCATGAGAATAGCACGGAAGAAACCTCTCCCAAATCCAATCACTTTCCTCTCTCTACACGTTGGGATTACAAGTCCCTCCCTCCACACATGAAGATTACACTGTGTAATGAGATTTGTGTGGGAACACAGAGCCAAACAATATCAGCATCCAAATTTACTGTTCCAACAAGACCACTCTTTGCTTGAAATGAGTAATTTTTCAAAATAAATATAGCTGCTGTTAGGGAAAATGGATAATGAAGAATGCAAAATGATAAATCTTCACTGTTTTATACATACATATGTGTTTGTTTACATATATATAACATAAAATGTAATAAATAATACATTGTACATAGCAAGTAGTATGTAATATATAATATGTGATATGTGTATATATACACATACATATGTAAATATGTATACATATACAGGTTGAGCATCTCAAATCTCAAATCTGAAATTGTTCAAAATCTGAAACTTTTATTGAGCACTAACATGATGCTCAAAATGAATGCTCATAGAAGCATTTCAGATTTTAGATTTTGGGATTTGGGATGCTCAATCAGTAAGTAAGGCAAATATTACAAAATCTGAAAAAATCTGAAATCCAAAACACTCTGGTCCCAAGCATTTTGGATAAGGGATACTCAACCTGTATATAGGTCTGCCATATTTGATTCACATAATGGAAAAGAAGAACAATAACTCTTATATAAGTTAGGCAGAGTTAATTTAGCATATTAAAAGACTTGTTTTCTGTCTAATGATAATTGACTAAAAAACAAAGAAAAAGATCACACATCATGATTGTATTTATTTTCATTTGCTATGTGATTTGGTAGTTATGGTATAAAAATCTTGGAGATTTTATTAAATAGGTCAGGTCCAATTCAAATAAGCAGATTTCTATTACATGTTAATCTGCTGAGCATATTGCTGTTCATATTTGTTTCACTACTTTTTGAATGAATAGAAGAGTTGAGGGGTAGATGGAGATTAAAGGGTAGATGAAGCTTCTGAGAACAGAGTGCCTGGGTTTGAGTCCTGGCTCCACTACTTAGAAGTTGGTTGATCTTGTGTAAAATACTAACCTCTGCCTCAGTTTCCTTATCTGTAAAATGGGGATGAAAACAGTGTCACTCTCATAGGACTATTGTGAGGATTAAGTGAGTTAATATATGCCAGGTACTTGGAACAACATCTAGTACATAGAAAGCATGATGTGTTAGCTGTTTCTGTTAATTATTTATTTTTTCAAACTCTGGAATAAATCATAAGCCCTTGAAGACAAAGAACGTGTCTTTACAATTATATTTAGCTCTGAACACAGTGTTCTATAAGGTACCTAATAAATGTTTTCGAATGAATGAAGTACTGAGCAAACAGTTTACACATTCTAGCATTCATATTGTATGTTTAATGTAGCCCATTCCTTACTTAACTCAAATTACCTTTGTTACTTTGTAATTTAACTGTTAGTTTTCAATAATAAAGATAAAATGACCTGGGGTGGGTGGCTCATGCCTGTAATCCCAGCACTTTGGGAGGCTGAAGTGGGCAGATCACTTGAGGTCAGGAGGTCAAGACTAGCCTGGTCAGCATAGCAAAACCCTGTCTCTACTGAAAATACAAAAATTAGCCAGGCATGGTGGTGGGCACCTGTAATTCCAGTTAGGAGGCTGAGGCAGGAGAATTGCTTGAACCTGGGAGGCGGAGGTTGCAGTGAGCTGAGATCATTTCATTGCACTGCAGCCTGGGTGACAGAGTGAGATTCAATTTCAAAAAGGAAAAAAAAGAAAGATAAAATGATATTTTTAAAAATAAAACTACGTAGCTGTTAATGATTTGTTTCAATTGTCTGTGCCCTGCATTGCTAGTGGGAGTATAGTTGAAACAATCTTGATAGGAAAAAATGATATATTCTATACAATTGACTATTTACATATTTTCCCAGAAATTCTACTCCTAGTTAAGGATCTAAGAAAACTTCTTGCACCTATAAACAGAGGACATACAAAAGCGTTCATAGTAAAACTGTTCATAAAAACAAATTCCAGGAACCATCTAAATGTTGAGAGAAACATGGATAAATAAGCTGTGGCAATATAGTCATCTCTATTTGTTGTTGGAGATTGGTTCCAGGCCTCCCTTGGATACTGAAATCTGCAGTTGCTCAAGTCCCCACTACCAAATGGTGTAGTATTTGCATATAACCGATGCACATCCTCCTATAAACTTAACTTATCTCAAGATTACTTATAATATCTCACACAATGTGAATGCTATGTAAATAGTTGATATGCTATATTGTTTAGAGAATAATAACAATAAATTGTCTGTCGGGTTCAGTACAGACACAATTTTTTGAAAAGTATTTTCCATCTGTGTTTGGTTGAATCCACAGCTGAGGAACCCACTGATACAGAGGGCTGACTGTATATAGAATAAAATAGAAGAGTATAGTGGATTGTAGCAGTAACAATCCCAATTTTTATTTATCCCTTCCTTAATCCATGTGTTTAGATAGCACCTTTGCTTACTGACTCTGGGCCTCATCATATGCTTTGGCCAGTGGGACAACAGCAAATGTGTTTCAAGAAGAAACTTAAAAAATGCTTGTTCGTTGGAGCTTGTGGCTCATGGAAACTCTGCACTGCCACTATTTGTACAAGCCCATGCCAACTGGCTGAAAACATGTTTTTCCAGTTAACTTTATGACCTGAGCAGACAGCCATCCCTTGCCGACAGCCAGCACGGATCACCAAACATGTAAGGAATGCCATCCTTGAGTGTCCAAGTTCCACACAAATCTATGAGGTGGTTATAGCTGTACGTGTGTGCATAGGGAAACCAGCATAATAAGTATTGTCTATTTAAGCCTGACCTAAGTTGTTGACCCACAGAATTGTGAGCTTATCCTTGAATGCTCTTTTAAGCCACTGAGTTTTGATATGATTTATTATGCAGCAAAACCCAACTCTTTTGAGAGTGAAGGGAAATGACCAACAGTTACATACAACAGAATGAAATTACAATAACATACTGTTATTATTATTTTTTTTGAGATGGAGTCCCGCTCTATTGCCCAGACTGGACTGGAATGCAGTGGCATAATATCGGCTCAATGCAACCTCTGCCTCCTGGGTTCAAGTGTTTCTCCTGCCTCAGCCTCCTGAGTAGCTGGAATTACAGGCGTGTGCCACCACGCCCAGCTAAGTTTTTGTATTTTTATTAGAGACGGGGTTTCACCATGTTAGTCAGTCTGGTTTCGAACTCCTAATCTTGTGATCCTCCTGCCTTGGCCTCCCAAGTGCTGGGATTACAGGCGTAAGCCACTGCGCCCAGCCAGTACTGTTAATTTTGTAAAAAAGCAAGTAGCAGAGGTAAGTTTGAGAACCTATTAAGAAGTAAATATAAATAAACATTGCCAAAATAAAGATACCACTTAAGTATTTATATATTATGTATGTTAGTAATTAAGCAAAAATTAACCACAATTTCAGAATATAAAGGCGACAATGTTGAACATTTTAATGTTCTTAACTAGCATATTTCTATACATGAAGGTAACATAATTGAATAGTAAAATGAATTAAAATGTACATGTTTTTACACATTAACATGCTATTAAATTCTCCAAAAAAATAATTGAAGACTGCTAATAATTCATTATATCAAATAATGTGTATATTTAATCAGTCTCTCATTCTTGGCATTTGGGTTATTTATAACTTTATTATTAACAAATGCAATAAACAGCTTGGTATATAATTCTATACATTTCGAGACACAATCCCCATAGAATAACTCCTTAAAAGTAGTTTTAATAAAAATACTAGAAATATACTCAACAGTTATTAATACATTTTTATTAATTGCATTTTGGAATAGGTCAAAATTTATATTCCAACAGAAATGTGTGAAGTTACTTTCTTTGTTTAACTTGTGCAAGCATTTGGTATTATTCTATTGATAAACTGACAAATTGATAGGCAAAAATGACCTCTCACTATTATTTTAATTAAGTTACTAGATGAACGTACAATCTTATTCATTAGTCATTTGTATTTTCACGTATCTGAATTATCTTTTCATGTACTTTAAATGCTTTCTCACAGTTTATAATACAGTTGATTGGGTTCCACCTTTCTTAATTACAATCACATTCTAGTACCTGCTATAGAGATTATACCCTCATCACCTTGATTGTACTTCAGTGTTTCTATAGTTTTCAGTCACACATTTAAAACCATATTTTACTCATGATTAACCTCTTATTTTATGAGTATCTTATTATTTATGTATTTGTACAGTGAGTTTTATTCCTTTGAAATACAAGACCAAGCTGAGATGGCTCATTTTGAGTTAGTTCTTAATAACTATATAAGGTGTAATTATTTCCACAATTAAAGAGCACCTCACAGTAGTTCTTAAAGAAATTAGAAGAAAAGATTATAAAAAAATTTATATCACTTTGTTTCTACATAGACTCTACCGTTTGATTTAAGAATTTACCAATTGTGGAATCAAATCGGTGTAATCACAGAAGATAACACTATTTGAAAACTTCAAGTGAATGAAATGTGGTTTCAAGATGATAGATTAATAACAAAATCAAGATAAACGGTATCTTGGTAAACTTCATTTTGGTAGCCAAACTTGGATACAATTGGTCTTTCATTTTGTAAGTTAAAGAAAATGATAAATGCGAAATGCCCAGTAGTGTAATTCAAAGATTTATTGGGTCACTTATCCTGTTTTGTTTTTCCATGCCTAAATAAAGAGGAATCAAAAATATATTTAGGAAAACATAAAAGATGGATTAAAGTGAAACTAATAAAAATGGAAATAACATCAAAAGGTGAAAATTCAAGGAAATTATATTTTTAGGCTCCTGACTGTAAAGACATAGAGTATAATGAAGCTAATTCTTTCCAAGTGGCAATAATTTTCCACTGAGTTTATTTTGAAGTCTAACTTTAAAAAAATCACATTTGCTTTTTCTTCTGAGTTAAAACTTTTTGGATGTATTCATATTTTTCTCTGTTAACACTGTAAAGGTACAGTGAGCACATAGGATGAGTTATATGTAGAAGTGTTCAGGTTTGAAGCCTCAAGCTTTTGGCTGCAGCAAGTCATTCATTAGTTTGGGATGCCATAATAAACACCCTTGAAACAGCACATTTTTCATTATATACATGTATATATTTTTTCATTATATATATACACACATATATGTATTCCCTTTACAAAAGGGAGTTTAGACCTGTAGGCAAATGAGAGTGCATGAAAACAAAAGTATTTTTATTTTTAGAAAGGCCATCAAATTAGTGCTAGAAGACACCCCTGTCTTTAGGCATATGTGTTCCAAGACTTCATCCCTAGAGGTTTTATTTAGGACAATATTTTGACTTCCTAGACTACTATTATGCCATTATTCCCATAGTACTGATAGATGGAAATAATATTAAAATGGATATAGCTAATCAGGAAATAGGCTCTACATATTACAATAGTTCTTAAAGATAATAACTTGACATGAAAAATTGTTATACGAGCACTGCAACAGTAGCATAATTAAATACAATTTAGATTTATCCTGAATCTGCCTATCAAAACTATTTGTTTGAAAATCAAGTCCTTTATATCTCTCTGAATATGCAGCAAGTTCTTTTCAATCAGTAATACAATAGATGAATACTGTACTACTCACAGAAACCTTTAGTATTCATTAGGATTTCATTATGGAGTTAAGGAGGAAATAGAGAAAAGGAATTGCCTTCTGTCAAAAGAATTTACATGTAGTTTGCTTCAGGAGACTGATTGCTGCAGAGAGAAGGGGAAGATAATGTGATTTGTTAATGATAACCAAACAATATCTGCGGACAACTTCATCATTTGTAGCTTTCATTAGATTGTCATCATTCAATGCTAAGAATACTTTGCATTTCCATTGTTACTCACACTTTCAAAGAGACTAACATGCTTCATGCCTACAGCCCTTCTGCCTTTCAGTTGAAATAACCACTTGGAAATAAGTAGCTGCAATTAAGGTAAAGGGTGACAAATAAATATTTGCTTAAACACACACGCATATACGGAAGTCATTCCTTTGAAAATCCGTAACCCTCTGGGACAGCTGATGGGTAATTGTCCGTTTGATCTGGGAGGTGAGTGCAGGAATCCTGATCAGTCTTTGTTTTCCATTCTGAAAGATTTACAATTTGCAAGTTATTGTTTTTGTTGGCAAAGGCATACTCATAAATCTATGAAGATCATTTAAGAGGCAAATTGAGATGGCTCAAGAGAAATGTTTTGTAAAATATAATTTGTAATTTTTGTTTGTTTAGAGTTCAAGCCTAGAACACCAGATTCCCAAAGCTACAGGGTCTTAAGAACTATCTGGAGATTGGAAAAGGTCACTACAAATCATAGTGACAGAGACAGGAGACCGCAAATGGTCTCCAGCGAAACTCTGCCTTCAAGTCTAAAACAGCCTGAAGGCTGAAAAACTGGACGGCTGGTCCCGGATGAAGCCCGCCCTTTCCTGCCTGATTCTCCCTGAACAATGCTCACCTGCGCACTGGGAGGACAGGGTGGAGCTTCGGAAAGTTTGCGCCGGTTCGCAGTGGGGAGGAGCCTGGCCTCTTCAGTTCTGGGTGGTGACCTGGAATTCAATCTGCGAGGCGGGAAACGTGCCAGCGGGACTCTCTTGCTTTGCTGTGAGTTATTTTTGCATATCCTATTCACCCAGGAAATTCCATTTTCCTCATCCTTCTTTGTGTCCGCGAGCCTTATGTTTCCTGGTCGTATGACAAGAGACTGTTTTTAGCCAAACTAAGGAGAAAATTCTACAACAGTAGCAAGAGATAGAATCTATTACTGCCACTTCTTCCAAGCCTCCAAAATGACTGTGCATTCCTACCCATTACCTTGTGATTTGCAGTGCTTCCAGTGGGAGGATCATATATTCCTTCCACATTAATGGCATGTGAGCAACACTGAACAGATTTCTGAACCAAAACATAGCTTTATCACCTCTCTTACTCTTTTTCCTTTATCCTGAGATCATTGTTGTCCAAGTAGAGCTTCAGTTTCTGTCTTGGTCCCGGACTTCATGGAGCAGAGAAAAGCTGTTTCCGTAGTGCCTTACCTGATTTTCTAGTCAACAGTTGCTGTTTTATACCACAAAGTTTGGAGTCCTTTTATACAGCAATTAATGGCAGAATAGTAATTCACTTATATGTAACACTGAGCATATATTTTAAATTTAAAATATGTTTTGTTTCAAATATGTTTGAAAACTATATTTGACAATAGTCAACACAGCCATGAACACAGAAAAATTTACAAATACATTCCCCAGGCAGTCAGCTCAGACTGATACTGGCTCAAGGTATTGAATTTTTTTTTCAATTTATTTTTTTGTGGTGAAATGCACATAATGTAGCATTTACCCTCTTAATCATTTTAAGGGTAACGTTCAGTCATATTAAATAATTATACTGTTTTACAACCATTACCTCCATACATCTTTATAATTATTTTCATATTATAAAACTGAAACTCTATATACATTAAACAGTAACTCCCCATTTCCCCCTTCTCTTGGCAACCATCATTCTACTTTCTGTCTCTGTGATTTGGATCTCATGTAAGTGAAATCATATAGTATTTGTCTTTTGGAAACTAGCTTATTTCACTTAGTACAATGTCCTCAAAATTAATCCATGTTGTAGAATATGTCATAATTATACTTTTTTCTAAGGTTGAATAATATTTTATTGTATGCATGTGCCACATTTGGCTTATCTAGTCATCTGTTGATGTACACCTGTTTTGTTTCTACATATTAGCCATATTAACTATTGTGAATATTGCTGCTATAAACGTGGTTATACAACTATCTCTTTGAGACCCTGTTTTCAACTTGTTTTGGTATATACTCATAAATGAAATTGCTAGATCACATTATAATTTCATTTTTAACTTTTTGAGAAACTGCCATACTGTATTTAACAGTATATATATTTTACAGTCCTACCAACAGTGAATGAGGATTTCAGTTTCTCCACATCATTACCAACACTTGTTATTTTCTGTTTTTGTTTGTTTGTTTTTTTTAATACTAGCCATCCTAATGGGTGTGAGGTGTTATCTCATTGTAATTTTGATTTTCATTTCCATAATAATTAGTGATGTTGATAATCTTTTTATGTATTTTTTGGCCATTTATATATCTTCTTTGAAGAAATGTTCATTCAAATCCTTGCCTATTTTTGATTTTTTTTTGTTGTTTTCAGGCATTTCTTATATATTCTATATATCCTGTATATACATATACAAGGTAAAAATTATCTCTGTGTGTGTGTGTGTGTATGTATCTCAAATATTATATTTTGCAAATATTATTTTCCATTCTTCAGGTTGCCTTTTTACTCTGTTGATCTTGTCTTTAGATACACAATTAAAACAATATGAAGTCAATTTATCTATATTTTTCTTTGATTGCCTGTGCCTTTGGTTTTATATCCAAAAAATCATTGCCAAATATAATGTCATTAACGTTTGCCCTATGTTTTCTTCTAAGACTCTTATAGTTTTATGTCTTATATTTAGATTTTTTATCCGTTTTAAGTTAATTTTGTATATGGTGTTAGGTGTCTGACTTTATTATTTTGCTTGTGAATATACAGTTTTCCCAGCATCATTTATTGAAAAGACTGCCGTTTCTCTATTGAATGGATTTGGCACCCTTGTCAAAAATTATTTTTTGACATACCTCTAAACATTTATTTCTAGGCTTATATTTTATTTCCTTAGTCTACATGTCTGCCTTTATGCCAGTATCAGACTGTTTTGATTACTACAGCTTTGTAGTAAATTTTGAAATCATGAAATGTGAGTCCTCCTACTTTGTTCTCTTTCAATTTTTTTTTTTTTTCTTTTTTAAGATATCTGGGGTACTCTTTAATTCCATATGAATTTTACTATAGGTATTTCTATTTCTCTAAAAGGTGTCATTGAGATTTTAATAGAAATGGCTTTGAATCTGTAGATCACTTTGGGCAGTATTGATATCTGAAAAATATAAAGCCCTTCAATCAATGAACAGAAAATGTGTTTCCACTAATTTGTCTTCTTTAATTTCTCAGCAATATTTTGTTGTTTTCATTGTATGATTCTTTCGTCTTATTGTCTAATTTCTAAGTTTTTATTCTTTGTGAATGCTATGCCAGTGAAATTATTTTATTATTTTTATAATTGCTTTTTCAGTTTGCTCACTGTTAGTATATAAAAATGCAATTGATTTTTGTTTGTTTAGCTGAATTCTGCTACTGTGCTCAATTCATGTATAGGCCTCTTTTAGAGCCTCCTACATATAGGATTGTAACATCTATAAAAAGGATTTTTTTTTCTTTCTTTTCAATTTTGATGGCTTAATTTCTTTTTCTTGCCTAATTGTTCTAGCTGGAACTTCAAGTACTATGTTGAATGGAAGTGGCGAAAGTAAGGATCCTTGCTATGTTCCTGTTATGACAGTAAAAGCTTTTAGCTTTTTACCATTGTGTAGTATGTGGGCTTTTCGTATATAGCTTTTATATGTTGAGGTAGTTTTCTTTTATTCCTAGCTTATTGATAGGGTGTTAAATTGTGTCAAATGCTTTCTCTGCATCAATTGAGATGATCATGTGTTTTTCCCTATCAGTCTGTTAATGTGATGTCTTACACAGATCAGTTTTCATATGTTAAACCATACTTGCATTCCAGGAATAAATCCCACTTGATCATGGTCTATAATCCTTGAAATCTATTGCAGAATTTCATTTGCTAGTATTTGCTGATGATTTTGCATCAATGTTTGTAAAGGATATTGATTGGTAGCTTTCTTTTCTTGTGGTGTCTTTGTCTGACTTTGTTAGCAAGTAATGTTGGCCTCATAGAATATGTTACAAAGTCTTTCCTCATCTACATTTTTTGGGAAAAGTTGGATAATTTGTGTTAGTTATTTAAATATTAGGTAGAATTCACCAATGAAGCCATCAAATCTAGGACTTTTTTTTTTTTTAATTACTGATTAAATTTCCTCACTAGTTGTAGGTATATACAGATTTTCTATTTCTTTGTGATTTAGTCTTGGTAGCTTTTGTGTTTTTGGGATTTTGTCCATTTCATCTAAATTATCCAATTGGTTGGTGTAGAATTTATCATAGCACTCTCTATAATGGTTTTTATTTTTGTAGAATCAGTAGTAATGTCCCAACTTTCATTTCTGATTCTAGTATTTTGAATTTTTTTTTTTACTAGTCCATATAGCTAAGATTTTGTCAGTTTAGTTGAGCTTTTCAGTAAACCAACTTTTGGTTTCATTGGTTTTCTCTATTGTTTTCCTATTTTTTAATTTCATTTATGTCTATGTAATCATTATTATTATATTTTCCTTTTTCTACCTTGGCTTAGTTTGTTCTCCTTCCATTTTTATGAGTTGTAAAGTTCAGCTGTTAATTTGAGAACTTGTGTTTAATGTGTTTCTAGCTATAAATTTCCCATTAGCACTGCTTTTCATTGCCACTCATAAGGTTTAGTATGTTATGTTTTGATTTTCCATAGTCTCTAAATATTTTCCAATGTCCCTTTTGAATTTGTCTTTGATTCATTGGCTGTTTAAGAGAATGTTGTTTACTCCATGAATCTGTGAACTAACTTCATCCTACTGTGGTTTAAGAAAATATTTTGCATGGTGTCTATCTATATCTTTCTAAAATACATCAAAACAATTTGTGGCCTAACAAATTGTTAGGCCTAACTCTATTCTGGAAAAATTCTCATATGCACTGGAGAAGAATGTACATGCTGTATATGCTGTTTCTGGTAGAGTGTTCTTTATACGTCTGCTATGCCTAGTTAGTTTATTGTGTTGTTTTAATCCTATGTTTTCTCACTTAGTTTTTGTCTGGTTGTTCTATCCATTAGCAAGAGTGAAGTATTAAAATCTCTAACTATTATCATGTAACTGTTTATTTCTCCCTTCAATCTCTATCCTTTGATATTAATCCAGCCACTCCTGCTCTCTTGGTTACTATTTGCATGAAATATCTTTTTTCATCCTTTCACTTTCAATGTATTTGTGTCATTTGACCTACAAAGGAACCTCTTGTAGACAGCATATAGTTGAATAATTTTAAAAATCTATTCTGTCAATTTCTGTTTCATGATTAGAGAATTTAAACCATTTATGTTGAAAGTAGAGTTGGTCCTCTGTATCTGTGGGTTCTGAATTTGTGAATTCAACAAACTGTAGATCAAAAATATTTTAAAAAATGGTGATTGCTTCTGTATTGAACATGTATAGACATTTTTTTCTTATTATTTTACATAAGACTATTTCTATACCATTTTATATAAGAGATGTTGGTGTCAGTGGAATTTGGTGTCAGTGGTACATTCTGAAACCAATTCCCCATGGATATTGAGGCACAATTATAATCACTGATAAAAAGGGAGTTCTAACATTTTGCTATTTGTTTTTTACAGCCTTATAGATATTTATTTCTTGTGTTAATATCTTCTTTTATGTTGTTTATTCTTTGTAATAAAACATTTAAATTCTTTTTTTATTCCTTTTGTATATAGTCTACAACTATTTGCTTTGTGACTACTCAATATTCTAAGGATATACCACTCTAATTTGAAAATATATCAGATTAACTTCAACAGCATATAAAAACCCTTGTCCTTTAGCAGCTCTTTTCCAACATCTTTCAGTTGTTGGTGATATCACATAATTACAACTTTATATACTATGTGTCCCAAAACATAAAATAATAATTCTTTTAGATGAATTAGTCTTTCTAATTTTATAGAAAACAAGTGTTGAATTATAAACCAAGTTACAATCATACTAGCTTTTAGACTATTAATTGTTTTTTAAATATTTTAGCCTCATATCTTTTTTGGTATATTTATATTTAGGTTTATTCAATACATAGAATATCATTAAAAAATAAAAAGTGGAATTACAAACCATTGTAACAATAATATTTACCTTATAATTGCTCATGTATTCACCTTGACTGATATAATTACATTTGTTTTTTATTGTTTTTGAGATGGAGTCTTGCTCTGTTGCCCAGGCTGGGGGGGGTATCTCAGCTCTTGGCAACCTCTGCCTCACTGGTTCAAGTGATTCTCCTGCCTCAGCCTCCTGAGTAGCTGGGATTAGGGGCACACGCCACCATGCCAGGCTAATTTTTGTATCTTTAGCAGAGACAGGATTTCACCATCTTGTCCAGGCTGGTCTCGAACTCCTGACCTCAAGTGATCTGCCTGCCTTGGCCTCCCAGAGTGCTGGGATTACAGGCATGAGCCACCATGCCGAGCCTCCCTTGAGCATTTCTTGAATGGCAGGTCTAGTGATAACAGACTGCATTAGTTTTGTTTGTCTAGAAATGCCTTAATTTTCTGCTTACTTTTGAAAAACAGTTTTGCCAGATACAGGATTCTTGGTTAGGGGGAAGGAGGGAAAAAAACTATAAGTAAAATTTTTAGATTATTTATTCTGTAACTTACCAAATCCCAACAAACATAATATGGTCATGTCTTATTTCGATCATTTATAATTTAATACTTATATTAATATTTATTTGAACATTAAGCTAGGCTTTGTGTTCCAATCTTATTGTATTCCATCTCTAGAAGGTGGTATATTTTTATTGATTGACCATTTTATTAAGAGGCAGAGGAATACACTATATTTGTTTTTGTTAGATATTTAACTTTTTAAAAAGCATCTTGCATGTATCCATTTTCACATTGCTATAAAGAAATACTGGAGACTGGGAATTATAAAGACGGGTTTTAATTGGCTCATGATTCTGCAGACTGTACAGGAAGCATGATTCTGCCATCTGCTTGCTTCTGGGGCAGCCTCACAGAACTTACCCTTATGGCAGAAGTCAAAGGGGGAGCGAGGCCTCTCACATGGTGGGAGCAGGAACAAAAGAGGGGGGGGTGCTACATACTTTTAAACAACCAGATCTCATGATAACTCACTAACTATTATGAGAATAGCACCAAGGGGTTGGTGCTAAACCATTCATGAGAAACCAATCTCATGATCCAATCACCTCCCACTAGACCCCACCTTCAACAATGGGGACTGCAATTTGACATAATATTTTGTGGGGACACAGATCCAAACCGTATTATTCTGCCCCTGGCCCCCAGCTCTCATGTCCTTCTCACATTGCAAAATACAATCATGCCTTCCCAACAATCCCGAAAGTCTTAACTCATTCCAGAATTAACTCAGAAATCCAAAGACCAAAATCTCACTTGAGACAAGGCTAGTCCTTTCCACATATGAAATAAAATTATTGTGAAATAAAAAGCAAATTAGTTACTTCCATGATACAATGGGGGATACAAGCATTGGGTAACCTTTCTTATTCCAAAAGGGAGAAATCTGTCAAAAGAAAGAGGTTACAGGCCACATGCAAGTTGGAAACCCAGCAGGGCAGTCATTAAATTTTAAAGCTTAAAAATAATCTCATTTGACTCCATGTCCAACATCCAGGGCACACTGGTGTGAGGAGTGAGCTTCTAAGGTCTTCAGCAGCTCTGCACCTGTGGCTTCACAAGGTTCAGCCACTGTGACTACCCTGAAGCCCTGGCATTGAATGCCTGTGGCTTTTTCAGGTACAGGATGCAAGCTGTTAGTGGATCTGCCATTCTGGGATCTGGAAAATGGTGGCCCTCTTCTCACAGCTCCACTAGGCAGTGTCCCATGGGGGACTCTGTGTGGGGGATCCCCACATTTCCCATCTGCACTCCCCTACTAGAGGTTCTCAATGAGGGCTCAGCTACCGCAGCAGGAGTCTGCCTGGACATTCTGGATTTTCCATACACCCTGTGAAATCTAGACAGAGACTCCCAGCTTCAACTCTTTCATTTTTCACACCCAGAGGCTTAACACCTCTGGGTTTGGAAGCTGCCAAGGCTTATGACTTGCATTTTCTGAAACAGCAGCTTGAGCTGTACCTGGGTCCCTTTGAGCCATGGCTGGTGCTGGAGTGGCTAGGATTAGGGAGCAGGGCACCTGCGCTTGTCTCACAAAGCCATTCAGTCCTCTTTGGCCTCCAGGCTGGTCATGGGAGGGGCTCCTGTGAAGATGTGCTTTCCAGTCCTTTTCCCCATTGTCTTGGTTATCAGCATTTGGCTGATAACTTATGTAAATTTTTGCAACCTGCTTGAATTCCTTCCCTGAAAATGGTCTTTTCTTTTCTACCACATGGCCAGCCTGCAAATTTTGTAATCTTTTATGTTCTGCTTCCCTTTTAAATATAAGTTCCAACTTCTGGTCATTTCTTTGCTCATATATGCGAGCACAGATTATTAGAAACAGCCAGATGACATCTTAAATTATTTACTTCTTAGAAATTTCTTCCATCAGATACCCTATATTATCATTCTCCATGTTCAAAGTTCCACAGACCCCTACAACAAGGGAACAATGCAGCCAAGCTCTTTTCTAAGGAATAACAAAAATGACCTTTCCTTCAGTTCCCAGTAAGTTTTTCATTTTCATCTGAGACATCATCAGCCTGGACTTCATTGTGCATTCTACCAGCATTTTGGACATAACCATTCAATTAGTCTCTAGGAAGTTCCAAACTTTCCCTCATCTTCCTATCTTCTTTTGAACCCTCCACATCTTACAGCCTCTGTCTGTTACTCAGAGACTGACAGCAGCAGAAGCCTCTTTCACCCCTAAAGAAGAAGGGTAAAAGGAAGATTCTCTAAGACCTGATCTAAGACCTAGTAATAGGGACACCAGGCTGGAGCTGTATCTATGAAAAAGATGTCAGAGATGCCAAGTGAAGCAGGCAAGGAATGTGGATAAAGAAAGTAATTCCATGCATCTCCCCTCTTTATTTATTTTTTCCAGTTTTCCTTTCAGTGCTTCCTATTGATCAAACCAACATGGGAATCCAGGAGCACAGAAGTCTGAGAAACACAATTTGTAGTGAGGAGTGAGGAAAAGATCTGAGGGCAAAATGACAAATAGACTCATACCCTAAATCTAACAAAGAAACACATGGAAACTGCATGTTTATGCATGATTACTGAGAGAGAACATGATAATTGAATCTGTTTGCTTGGGCTCCCTTAGTGCATAGTTGCATTTATAACTTACAAATGCCTAACCAAATTGCAAGTTGGATGGAGATGAGGCAGAAGGTCAATTCTGCCCCAGCAACTTAATTAATTGAAAGCAAGAAAAAAATGAAGGCATATAGCACATATGCAGAGAAAGTAAAGGAGAAAAGGAAGCTACCTCTTTCTGTGTAGGGGGTAAGAACATGCTTTCTTTTGCAGATTCATGAAGGTGAAAGTGGAGGAGGGCTTATGAACAGGGAAGAGCTGGGGCATGCGGGAGGAATAGAGAAACAGGCAAAATTAATTCCTTCAAGGAAAATGGGGGTGGAAGTAACAGTGAAAAGTTATTTATTGGCTGAGGCAAATAGATGGGCTCAGGTGTAAGCTGTTCTCTCCTCCCAACACAACATATCCATTGAATAGATTCATTTACTTATTAATCAATGCTCAATACACTATTCTTGGGCACTTAGGTTATTTTTCCCTTCATTTTTCATTTCTTTGATTATAGTTTATTTATAAATTTTTCCAAATGTTTGTTTATTATTTTTCCAAATGTTTGTATGATTTTGAATAAGTTAAACTTGTCAATTATTCATGTATTGAGATCTTAATGATTTTCTTATGTAATTGTATATATCCTTTATATTACATAGTGAATTTTTTAATATATATTATAAACATTTATTCCAATTTTATTTTGAGTTTTAATTTTTTATATTGAGAAGCTTAAACATTTACTAGTTACATCTATTGAAATTTTTACTGTGTCTTCTACATTTTCATATAAATTTTGATGAAACATAATATACATATAGAAGAGTACATATGTTATAAATGTGTAAGCCACTGAATTTTTACAAACTGAAAATATAATCAACACTTAGCTCAAGAAACAAAACAGCGTGTAGTATTCCCAGAAGTCTTCTTGCTTTCCTCCAGGCTTAAATCCTCATTTTGCATGGGGTAATTGTTATTTTGATTTATAACAGAAAGGATTAATTTATCCTTTTGTGTTTAGATAATTAGTACCAAACAATAGATACACTTTTATGTCTGATTTCCTTTGCTCAATATATTTATCTCATTCATTTATACTATTGATTATAGCTGTATATAATTTATTTTCATTACTGTATGATATTCCAAAGTTTGACTATCCGATTTAGGTATCCATTCAACTGCTGTTGAGTATTGGAGTATTTTCCAGTTGGGGCTATCATCAATAGAGTTTCTAGAAACATTTTCTTGTAAATTTTTCTGTAAATGTATTTCTCTTGAGTACATCCTAGCAGGAAAATTACTGGATCCTAGAATATGCTTATGCTCAGCTTTAGTTTTTCCACTGTTTAAAACAGTATAAAAGTTGGAAAAATATCTCTTTTTGTTTCCGCTTTCTCTTTTACTTACTGTTTGATATTATATCAGGGTGTATTTTTCCAAAGATGTCCATAATAGTATTTCTCATCGCACATGCTCTTTACAATATGACTTTGCCAACCTTCCATCAAATTGAGGGGTCTATAGCCCTTTCTGGTAAATTTGGGCAGAGAAACTACTTCAAAATAGAAAGTGAAGAAATAAACATATATGACTTCTGAGACTATGTCTTAGAAGTTAACAGAAGTTCTGCCTTATCTTCCTAATCATTTGATGTTTAGTCCTGAGGCTCCATGTAAAAATTCCAACTACCCTGAGGCTTCCATGCTGTGAGGAAACCCAGGCCCTGTGGAGAGACCACACAAAGGAGACTTTATAGGAAGCACCAACTGAATTCCCAGTCAAAAGTCAGACTAATCAATAGAGACCTCCAGATGATTCTAGCCCCCAAACACCATCACCTATTTAGCCTTCCAATGAGGTCCTGAATATTGAGGAGTTTTATGACTCTAAATTTGGGGTGATTTGTTATACAGGAAGTATAACTGGAACAATAGTTTAATTTTAAATGCACTAATCCACTTGTAATTTAACTTTATGTATGAGGTAGGAATTTTATGCATGAAGTAGTTACCTTTTTTATTTCATATAATTATATCACTGACCCCAAGTATTAAAAATATTTTCTTATAATAAATTTTAATGCTTTAACTTCTCCTTTTTGGTATATTATATTCTATAAAACCTATTTCTGCATTTTTTTAACTGTTCCATTAATCATTTATCTGTCTACAAATATGTAAGTATCATATTGTAAAATTATTTAGTTTTTATTATATATATGTGTATGTGTCTGTGTGTGTGTATATATATATATATATATATATTTTTTTTTTTTTTTTTGAGACAGAGCCTTGCTCTGTTGCCCAGGCTGGAATGCAGTGGCATGATCTTGGCTCACTGCAAGCTCTGCCTCCTGGGTTCATACCATTCTCCTCCCTCAACCTCCTGAGTAGCTGGAACTACAGGTGTCTACCACCACGCCCGGCTAATTTTTTGTATTTTTAGTAGAGATGGGGTTTCACCGTGTTAGCCAGGATGGTCTTGATCTCCTGACCTTGTGATCTGCCCACCTTGGCCTCCCAAAGTGCTGGGATTACAGGCGTGAGACACCACACCTGGACTATTATATGCTTTAAGATAAAAGGACATTACCCTCATTATTTAATAATTTTTAGATATTTTCTTTAGGAGTTATATTTGTTCATTACTTCAAGTGAATATGATATCTCATTTTTGATGAAACAATCAATTTTGGTTTTCATAATGTCAAAAAATATTTTGTTTACTTTAATAAAGCAGTAAAGCCATTATGTTGAAATTGAAAATAATTTTTAGTAAGTAATGAATCTAAGAATAATGTATCATATTCTGCTACTTAAGAAAGTATAAGATTCTCCCTATTTTTATATGGTTGTGTAAAACTGGAGATTTAACACAGAGTCAGACTAGATGACCGTTAAGGTTTTCTTCTAACTTTAAAATTCTAAATTGATATACAGTGAATTTCCTTGCCATAAAGAGCAGCTTCACATTAACACTGTCACATTGGAATAAGATCACTCCATAATTGCACATGTTTAGTAGATCCTCAATCCTGGGCTTTGCTTCCAGTGGTGGTTGCTCTCTTATGCTTAATTTCATTCTTGTAATTTTGTAAAAACAAGGCTGAGGGAGATAGTAAGCAGCTAATTCATAGAGTAAAGGGTTCCTGTCAATGACACTTATTTGCTTTTACTTTTAATCTTTATACAACTCTAAAAAATGTATATATTTTTTGTTAACTGGTTGGTGTTCTGATTATCACAGCCAAATATTAGGTTTTATACATCCTTTAATTGGTGGAATGTGTTATTCACCACCCTGTAATCAAAAGTACTGATTCTAATGTAGAGGAGAAGAACTCCTTTAATAATCCAGGAGTTCTTCACTCCTATGTGTGCAGTTAATTTATTTCCCTCATGGAAATCATAGATTTTTCAGTTCACTGTCCATTTCCACTCAAGGTAAAAACATAAAGGTCAGCAAGAAATGGTTAATGACCAGAAAGGCTGCAAAGTAAGGAAATTTAGAAAATGTGAAATTATACATTTTCATAAGTCTATTATTTAAAAATATATCAAAGCTTGACAAAATGCTCAAATTTGCCAGTACATGACATGTGACATGCTCTAAACTAGATTTTTGCCTGGTGTTTTTTTAAGTATAAAGAAATATGTAATTCACAGGAATCAGTCGAGACAGTACAATGTTGGATGATAGAGAGCTTTTGAATATATAAAGTTCAGCCTTTCCCCAATTGGGTTTAAACAGACTTCCCCTAGGAGCAGTTTCTGCCATAGAGTATTTATTACCTTGAATAATGTGACAGAAGGAAATGGAGCAAAGGAAATGATTTTTACTAAATAAAAGCAGCCATCAACTCTCAAAAGATAAACTGTCCATATTTTAGGAAGAATACAGTTCACTAGAAAATACTGGTGTTACAAGTGGGAGTTGAACAGTAAGAACTAATGGACACAGGGAGGGGAACATCACACACCTGGGCCTGTCGGGGGGTGGGAGAAAGGGGAGGGATAGCATTAGGGGAAATACCTAATGTAGATGATGGGTTGATGGGTGCAGCAAACCACCATGGCACCTGTATACCTATGTAACAAACCTGCATGTTCTGAAAATGTATCCCAGAACTTAAAGTATAATAAAAAAAAAAAAAAAAAAGAAGAGAGAGAGAGAGAGAGAGAAAATACTGGTGTTGTAATGACAATTTGGAAAAGCAGTTTTTATTTGCATTGTGCAAAGCAAGCAAACATATTTAGTGTTTCAACTCAAATATCCACAGCTAGATGTCTAAAAATTGTAAAAATCCGCAAAATGGTGTTCTTTTTGTTAGCTCTGCCTAAATAAACAAGGAGACCAAACTCCCTAAACACAGTTTCTCAGTACAAGCAGGAACAGTAAATAAGAGTGGCTCTTAAAGAAACTAAGGCAGAGATGAAAGCTCAGGGAATGCTCAGGGAATTCCAGCGGGCCACTAGAAGCTGTCATATTCTACCTTGCTCTTCAAAGATGGGAAGCCTAAATCACCGTCATCAAGCTTCAAGGAAAATCAGCTGCTGGCTTTCTTCTTGGGAGGCAACATTGGTGTTACCCTAACCCCCACATCTGTAAGTGGCTCAAAATTACTATTCCGTAGAGGAAAAAGCATGTAACAAAGAAAAGCTATTTTTTAGAAGCAAAAGCAGAAAAGGAGAAAACTTGTTGAAAATTATTTTTCTGTCTCTCATTTTTTTTCTCTTAATGGAAAGTATGTGTCTCTTTTCTGATCCAAGATAGGCTTATTAGGTTTGTAAAAGAGAAATAGAATGCTTCTAGGGTGGGATGGAGAGCAAATATAGATGCGATGTCAAGTTTAAGGACCTGTGCACTGATAGATTCAGGTGCCCTCCCTCTGCATATCACCTACTTGTCTAAAATTTCAAATACCCCATTTTATGTCTAAAGTCATTCTTAAAAGTATTTAAGTCTCTTCTACTTTAAAGCATCTGGGTTTTTATTGTTAAATTATATTATTGCTTGGCAAAATCACGTGGCTTACATTTATTGCCAAGTTGCTCAAATGCACTTGGCATCAGGATAACTGCAATTTTGTGATCTAAAATCTCTGTGGTTGATTTTGAAGATATACAGCCTTGATTGTAACATTAGTCTTTAAATGGGCTGATTCTCCACTCTGCAGCTGCCGCTCCTTTTATGGCTTCTGAGTGTATTACATTGCTTATAGAAATGGGATGTTCAGAGGCAACAAGAGATAATGTATTAGAAGCCATGTAAATCAGCATATATGCATCAATTTTCAATGTGATTTCAGAGTACTGTTGCAAAATTCTATGCAATATCTCATATTAGGTACCCATAGAAGTCAACACTCATATAATAAATAATTCAGGAATGCTAAAAATTAATATGCACTTAGACAAGTAACCAGTAAAATTCTAGACATAAGAGAAAGCAATAGTAATCAATGTCATTTATGATATCATCTTCCTCATGGAGATATTCATGGCTCCTTGGTTCATTGAATACACTCTTTGGGGTTTAGTTTTATTAACATAAGTTGTCATAAGAACACTTATCTCAACTTAAATTGGAAAAATGGAAATGCTCAAATTAAACTCATATTTAACATATGAAACTTCCAGACAACATTCCGTTGACAGTGAATATAATTCAAATATATTATATTTTCTTATGTTTAGTAGAGCTTTCAGATATCTGTCTCAAACATGTGAAAATGAATCATTTTATTTTTGGCCCTGCAATTTAAATGATACAGTGAAAGAGAACCTTAGGTTTTTTTAAGTTTCTCAGCAAAATCAACTTTATTTAGTGGTCAAGAGGCTCATAAGAATGCTTTTTCCAAAAAGCTTCATTTTTTTTGAGAAATAAAAATAAATTTCATAATTTAATATTTATTTTTCATAAGATAAATCATCTTTTAAAATATGGCTCTGTGTTTTGAAAAGCCTAACTTTAGTTTAACAGTGTCTGATTCTGACTCCTTGAGCTTCAACCCTCACTTAGATCAAGTGTTGGGCATAAGTCATCTGTTGTCTAGGGCAATGTCTTCTCCCAGGAGCAAGAGCTCCTTATACTGAGAAAAGCTTTTTCATACTTGCTATCCTTCCCTCATATTTTTCCTTACTTTTTGATTCAACTCACGCCATCCTCTTTAGCAGTCACTAGGAAAATCTTTTGATTCCAGGTAGTAATGGTCACTAAAGAAATTATTTTCAAAAGGAAACTCCTTATCCCTATGGGATTATAAGACAGCCTGAGCGAAATTTCTATTAGATTAATAAGCTTGTTTATATTCCATCATCTTCAGGTTTCCATGCAGTTATAATAGTTGTGATCCTAAGACAATGAAACCATGAAAAAAATGGATGAATATACAGTTTAGATAATCTCTCTATTGGTATTCACATGTTGTCTCTCTATATATATTTGCCATAACCCATACCCACAAGTCTAGGGGATACAATTTGTAGTAGAACAGTGCTGTCAGTTTAGTAAATAGTCTTAACAATTCTATTTTCGTGAAAAAGATGCAGTGAGAAGGATTCATTTCTTTTTATTTGCTATACCAAAGATATTCTTTCTTTATAGTTCTGTGTTTATATTTATCAGTGTGTTGGAATGATATATTTACCCAAAATGTTAATATTAAAGATTAGTGAACATAAAAATAACCCTTTCATTCAGTTTATTAAAAAATATACCACATTAGAATAATAAAACATTATCTACAAAGGCCAAATCATCAGTAAGTGTCTAAATTAGGAAAAAATAATAAGGATGTTCATGAATGATGACACAATTTATGCTTTTGTTATTGATTTAAACCATTTTATTTATTAAAATGTTTGTATTTGATTGAGGTCACTGCTAGCTCTAAAATTAAAAATGTGGCTGACCTATGCAGGAGTTTTAGAATTTCACAGCCTTGCATTTCACAGAAGATGTGTAGCAGCTACTTCCATACCCTGACTCTGTAATGAACACATAAGTTAGACTTTCATAAAGATTTATCTCTGAAAATAATCCTGTAGATTGAACCCTGACTAATAAAATTCGCTAATTGTCTTGACTTAGTACAGCTGTTAGTCAGAATTAAATATTTAGCAGCTCCATCTTTTTAAGGCTCTTTTCTAATGTTTCTATAGGGACATTGGTGATGTAATCGGTTGCTTTGGTAAGGAAGTAACTTATTGAGTCACTTGGAGTTCTATTATATGACAATGGGATGTGGAGATGGTTAGGGAGAAACATCTATCTGCTCTTTCATTCCTAGAGCAAAGACTGGGGAGGAGACTGACTGTTAGCTCTCTTAGGGAAAATATTGCATAATTATAAGAGAAGATAGCTAGAGGGTTATGAGTATGTTAAGTAAAAACTTTTCTATATGCTTTCCTGAAATAAATGATTTTATGTAATGATATATAAAACCTCACTGATATTTATGAATAAATAGTATAAATAGTAATTTATACATACTAATGAATATAACTTCAGTGTAGATTAAACGATGTGTCTCATTTAGTTACTGTGATAGCAGGATTATAGAACATTGCAGATGACATGCTTTTATATAAAACACACTATGGAACAACAACAACATCTCCCTCCAAAAACAACAACAGCAAAGTACATTGGCTGATTAATGCATTTAAATAACTGAGTAAAATTGTAAACTTCATACGAATGTCATAATAATGTAGAATCCCCCAAAACATCTTACATCTGATTCTTGCAATTTCTTACAGCAGAAGCAAGATTTACAAGAGTCTTTACCTGTTTTGATCTGAGAAAAATGTTACTTAGGTTTTCCTCGCTATTTGTAAAGAGAAGTAAATTGTTTTATTTTTCTGCCAAATGACAAAATTGGTAATATGCCATTTCTGTTCTCTGAGAAGTGAGCATATTTTCATGTGGTATGTGCTTCCTTTAGATATGCATCAAAACATTGACATAACATGCAATTTAAAAGCATCTCTTAATGCACTACAGTGACAGGTTTAATTCATACTCATTGCTTACATATAGTACTATAATGATGTAAGGTTAAAAACAAACAATCTATGTAGGTTATTTCACTGATGCGCATTTTCCTGGGGAAGAGTTTAAAATGTAGCAAAATAGCTAATTCACTTGCATTATTTTGTTTGCATTATTGTCTTTTTGTATATTTAAGTGGATAATTGATAAAGAGCATGCTCAGCCAAAACTGTCACAGATGTAAGCCTTATAAATGCCCATCATACTTGTGGGTTGGAGACCTAAAGCCCTTTCACCTCTTTTACAGACCCTTGAGAATAAAGTAATTGAGGAATTTGGGAGGCTATTGATTGAAAGCTCTGTGGTATCTCCCCATGTGCACTGAGACCAAAAAGGCACATAGAGAATGAGCTTGGTCTTTATTTGCTTTGCAAAGTGACTCAAATAAAGAGATTTGGGGAAGGGACCATGTGTATCCAATTTAGATTGATACAGATTTTCAGTTCTTAGTACTTTTATATTCAGATTGCCACCAAATGAGAATTTTAAAGAATATCAACCTCTACAAAAGAAAAACAATGTTATTTTCTTATGAGAATTAAACAGAAGCACCATAAACAACCTGCTAGTTCAAATACATATACTATAGTGAATCTTTTTTGATTAAAAAAAAAATCCTACCCACAAACGGAGGATTTGACCATTAATTCGCTCCATTACTTTGATGCTGCAAAATGCTTTTTCAAAGATAATGTAGAGTGAAAAAACAGTGAACAGCTATGGTATTAAATATGAACCATAGTAGTATATGGAAACTCCACTGTCTTTCTTATAAGTTGTTATTATAAAACCTGGTTATGTTTTTAAAAAATAAATGTTAATAGATGAACTAAATAATTTCCTTTGACTGATTCACATGAAGAATCTCAATTTTTTGACATATTTATTAGTAAGCAGGTAATACGGCAAAGTGTTAAAAATAGCACCAGTGAGAAGTAGTAAAAGGGGAAACATATAGTACATGCCTTTTTAAAAAAATAGAATTTTGTGAGCACCAAATCAGACACATAAACTATTTTAAATTTATTCTTGCTTAAGAATACTTAAAAATCTCTCGTAAGAGCAGAGATGTAAATGAGTATCTTTTTGACATACAAAACCAATATATGAATAAAACTTTGCTGATTTTTTTATGTAATACAAATCCTTTAAAAAGCTAATAAAATGATTAGTATCTACAATTTAGGCTCCCTGCACAGGATGAAATGCTGAAGCATAATCTAATACCCTTAGAAAGTGCATAAATTCTTCAAAAGTGGATGTAAGTGCTCAATCACTTTCGCTACTTTATGGAAAGAGTGACTAGCTTTTATATATAGGATACCCACGTGTTGTTTACTTCCAATCTATGAATTTCCAAAGCAACAGAAGTAGAAGCAAAAAAAAATCCCAGGAAGGCATATCCTGTGGATCTCCCTTCTTGACACATAATTTGTGGGTCTTGATGTGGCTACATTGATAAAATGCTGGGTGTATAATGAAGTGAAAATGAAGGCTGCGCCACTGCCTAGCTTTCGAACAAACTTAGATTGGCTATATGTTCAAAAATCAATGCTTTTCTCATTGAAAGATAATACATTCTGGTAATACTGGAGAAGTTAGAAGCTAGAGAGGTCACTGCAGGGGGTTAAGGAAAGCTACAACAGTCGTCAGAACAGCAATTATTCCTAAAATAACTTGGTTTGATAGAAGGAGTAGCAGTCTTACTGGGCTAGAATTACTTTTTTACTTTATTATGCTTATTAGTAATTAGAAGAAAATGTTGGCAGAAACCAAAATTTGGAGAGAGAATTTTCTGGGGCCGTCTTTTCTATGACAATAAAACATCCAAGGCAAAATAATCAGGCAGTTTTGTCTATATGGTGCCAAATAACCTATATCAAGGTTACCCAAAGCCAAATGTTGATTATTTATGAATGCTTAATGTGAATCTGTTCATATTCAGAAGTCAATCTGAGAAAAAAACAATAAAAAATTAGGTACCTTATAAAAACTTGTGATATACAATTGATAAATTAGTAATCACTTCTGGGGAATAATTTCACTTACTATTTGTGCATGTAGTCCCCAAACAGCCAAGAAGTAGCTCAGATCTTCTAATTTTTAACTTAAGAAAAATCACGTAAGAAAATCCCAATTAACTGTAAACAGAAAGCAGAGTAGAGGTTTGCTAATTCTCTGGACAATCACAACCGTTTTTCAGCACTGCTATGAAGACATTTCTTTTAGTCTTCTTTTTTTTTAATACAAAGTAATACTTCACACATAAAATTATGCTAATCCCTGGTCATGTGTCTATATACCCTCTTTCCTTTTTTTTTTTTTAATAGAAAAAATATCTCATCTGCTTGTAAATTGGCATGCTGCAGCCTGAGACCTTTGTCCACTGAATATCATTTCATATCTTTTTTGTTAGAGAACAGCATCTTGCTCTGTTACCCAGGCTGGAATGCAGTGATGCCATCATAGCTCACTGTAGCCTCGAACTCCTGGGCCTTGGCCTCCCAAAGGGTTGGGATTACTGGCATGAGTCAGTGCACTCTGTTCGATATTATTTCTATTAACACCGAGACACCTTCAAATAATCAGTAAGCAACCCCACCACCAACAATAAAAACACTTTTAAAATCTTCAACAACTCTGCATTGTCCAACAGCTATTGACTTCTTTCTCCTCTTAACCAGGAAAACCTTTGCAAGAGATGTGTACACTCTTTTTCTCCATTTCTTCACCTTTTGTTCAACTTTTTTACCTGCTGTGAAATGGCTTCCACTGCCTAAATTTCACCAAAACTGCTCTTTCCAAGGTCACCCGTGGAATACTAGTTGCTAAGTGTAAATTACTGCTTTACATTTTTTTTTCTTTAGTTCTCTGCACCATTTAATGCTATACAATCCTCTCTGCTTTGAATAACGCTATCTTTCCTCCTGAGATTCAGCGGTGTTACATTCTACCAACTTGTTCTTACTTCTCTGTTTACTTCTTAATACTATTTTTATTTTAGACTCTTCTTTCTTGAATATTAGTTCCTACATGATTGATTCTGCCTTAGGTCCTCTTCTTATCTTACTCTATAACTCTTGCTGGTTAATTTCATCTACTCCTAGTGCTTCCATCATCATCTCTTTCTAATGACTCTCTATATTAATCAAAAATACATTCAGTTACAAACAAACTAACCAACAAACACCTATATTAGTCAAGAATATATTCAGTTACAAACAAACCAACAAACACCTATATTAGTCAAGAATATATTCGGTTACAAACAAACTAACCACAAAACTACTGTGGCTTAAGTAAGAGGGGATATGTTATTGTTGTCATTATACTCATTATTATTACATAATACAAGGTCTAGGAGGGAGACAGGGCAGGGCTTATGCCACCATCTCAATGTTTCCCTTTCTATCTTTCTGGTCTGTCATCCGCAGCATCTAGTATTTTGTCATCGGATTTACATTTTAGAATCCAGGCTTTAGGTCTAAACTCTGAACTTTATAAAAGGAGGAAAAGGAAGAGGAGGCACATTACAATTTTCCTTATGTCTTATTGGCCATAACTGTGGCACACACTCATTCACACCTTTATTGGAGGGTAAGAAATTAAGTTTTCGTTTTAATAGTTTCTAGAGTAGAAGATCATGATGAAATAGGGCTCAATATGCTATTTGATTCAACTATTCTACAATGTTTGCTATCTTCCCACATATTTCTTTTGATCTACCTTGATCACTCCTTTGACCTCCAGACTATCTATCTATCCACACATACACCTCCAGAATATCCATGCATTCACACACTAGCATGTTCACAATCACATGTTGTCATTTGACTGTCCCTTCTACAACTCGGGCTTCACACTACAGTTAACACTTCTCTGTCCTAAAACCCACTTGTTAAGTCCTGACAATCCCACCCCTATCAATTCGAATACTTTCTGTTTCCACTATTTATTTCTGTTTGAACACTATCTTATCCACTACAAAAACCGTTTCCAGAAATTTTTCTCCTTAAAGTATTTTCTACATAACAACTGTAATGATATTTTTATATAGAACTCTAGTTACAGATAGAGTATGTGTCTGTGTTTCTGTCTTTGTTTCTCTCTGTTGATCATAACCAGCAATAGGAGGCATTCTCCTTGTCATTTTATAGCTAAATATCTTCTGTGTTGATTTAATTCTGTGTGACAGGGTTTTAAGGTCTACACTTGGAGCAAGTAGGAAGAATGGCCAGAGAGGGAGAAATAGAATAAAAATCTGTTTTCTTTTTCCCTTTTGCTTCTGAATTTAACTGCTTTTTCTGGGGAGCCTATTCTTTTGAAGTTACTGTGTACTATACTATACTATTCATATGTTAATCATAAGTCATACTTAAATCTTCTTTTGGCTCCTTCTTATCCTCAGTTTGCTCAAACTTAGAAGAATGAGTGATTAGCACTCTCAATTTTTCAAAATTTTCTAACCTGAAGTTAGTTCCCAAGTGATCCTTGCATGTTTGAATGGTGGTGGAAATGTTTCTAATTCTTTTCCATAATTCTCAGAAACATATCTTTCTCTGTGTTCTCTAACTCAGTTGGGGTTTCCATACTTAGTAAACAGAATATTTTAAGTGGCAATGCAAACCTCATTATATTGCCCAACACCGATCCAGGTTCCTAAGGTACAAACTGGGTATGACTTTGAAACTTTTCTTTCCTCTTTGCTTTCTCTCCATTATTTTTCCTATTCTTACTATCAAAATAGCTCTCAAATGCCTCTAATTCTTGCTTTCTTACTGCAAAAACCCTCAACTAACCTGTCATAATCTCTCTCCTGCCTTATTTCTGGAGCTTCTTAGCTGCTTTCTCTGCCTCTGGGCTTACTTCATTCCATTTCTCTACACTGTAGCCAGAAAACTCTTTCCAAAGTGCTAATCTAATATTACAATTTTATTCACTCTTTTGGATGAAGTCCAAACACCTTACACTGGCACATAAATTCATCTGTGGCATGGGCTTTGTTCATTTCTCTAGAACTTTCCATCAGCACTCTAGAGAATAAAAGAATTGGAATTAAGCAATAGGAGAGGGAAGTGATGCAAAATATTTCAGATCAAAGAAGTAATATAGGTGAGAGAGAGCCTGGCATATTGGAAGATGTAACAAAAGGTAAATAGAGATGAAAAAGGAGGAAGGAGGGGGAATGAATGTGGGTGATGGAAGAATACAGTCACTGATTACCAGGCTTTTGCAATCTGGATTCTTTTTTTCCTCTGGGAAACTTGCCATCAGCTTACAAGAATGGGTTAGGTATCCCTTTTATGGTTTCCAATAGAGTCCTGCCCTTTTCCACTGCATCCCACGCTGCATGCTATAGGAACTGCTATAACTATAACTATAACTATAGTTAACCTCTCTGCCGCCTGCACTCCCTCCCCATTAGTTTATGTTCTTCATGAAGGTAGGGCCTTATCTGTCCTATTTATTTATCCTCATCACTTTGCACATTCCTTTTATTCTGCAAGGTACTCAGGAAATACTTGTTAAATAGATCAATGAATGCATTTATCTATCAGGAAAAAATCTCATAATGTCATTCCTCTGCTGAAAACTTGTTTAAACTTGGGGTCTCAGAAAGCAGAATCTGAGAAAAAATATAATCTGCTATAGTTTTATTAAGGAATGCAATGATAGAAAGCTCAAGTGAGGAAAAAGGGAAAAAGTGAAGTGAGGGAAGAGAGGAGAGCCGATATAAAGGTGAAAGCTGACTACCACTTAGTATCAAGAGCAATTTTCTGCTTAAGTTCATGGATTTCCGAAGCTGTATTAATTATGGGGTTTCACAGCCATTCTTCTTGGGGGACATAAGGGAGGAGAATATATTCCACCTTCTATATGTCACTGGTCAAAGTTTGTCCTAGTACTGTTTTTAGATACTAGCATGAGGGGTTGTTGTTTGGCTCCTACATTTTATAGAGTTCCACACCTTTTGCTTCCTTCTCTGGCTGGGCCTTTGCCCACAGATTGAGGAGTTCACTTACCTGGGGGATTGTCTATACAAAATACATGCCCAGTCAGAATGCATGCCCTCCTTTTCTGACCACACACACTCTGGGTACCTGGAATTCTCTGTCCAAGTAGCTCCAACGACAATTCTTCTTCAGCTGGCACATGTCTCTTTCCCTAGTCTACCCTACCATGACAGACTACAAAATTGGTTTCTGTACCTTCAAGCCTGAGAATTAGCCAAGGAGCAGCTGTTGGTGGGGTGCATGGACCCAGCTTAAATGTATGGTTTGAGTGTCCATACAGGTACATGTGAGGCCACTGACAGTGCAAAGCTGCTGAGTTAATCAATGGTAGACAGGGAATGCAAGTGGGTTCATAAGCCCTGGATGTCTAATATGTTTTTATGCTGTGGTGGCTTAAAATTCAGAAATCTACAAATTCTTTGACACATTTCCATTTAAAAAGCACAGCCTCAATGTGGCCTGAATTTAGAGACTCACTTCTAATCAATGAAATGTGGTGGGTGCGATGGTAGGTGACTTCTAAGATTATTACATAAATGCATTGTAGCTTTTCTCTGTGGCTATTTCTTGGATCATTTGCTTGCCAGCCATTGTGTTACAAGGATACTCAAGCAGCACTATAGAGACATATTTATGGCAAGAAACTGAGTCCTCTCACCAAAAATCAGCAAGGAATTGATGGCTTTGGGGAATAGTCATATAGGAACCAGGTTGGAAGGGAATTCTTCAGTCAAGACTCTAAAAGATTACAGCTTTGACTGACACTTTGACTACAACATCAAGAGAGACCCTAAGGTGCAACCCCTCAGCAAATCTGCTTCTAATTTCTCATTCATAGAAACTTTGAGTTAGTAAGTGCCTGCTGCTTTTAACTGCTAAATTTTGGACTGATTTGTTACAAAGCAATGGATAACTGACACATGCACAAAACTACAAAGAGTCTGAACATTTTTATTTCAAATTGGCCTTTACATTGTTATTAAGGTAGGATGACGGAACATATTTAAGAGCTTGTTAGGTTAACTTTCAGTTCTTAATATTTAGCACCTTTAGATGTGTGGAATGACACATCCATTTGTACTCTTGTCCTCTAAGGATGGGCCTAACCTTCCCCACATTCTTTGGTTGCACTTCAGAGGCACTAATCATTTCCTGTGATATGTTGTGCTTCAGTTGCAAAAGGGAAGCCATGGAGTGTGAGGCAAAAAGCACTCAGTGAAGGCTTGAAACTCCATGGTTTGTTTCAACCGTGAATATAGTTGTTTGTGTTCTGAACCCATACAAAGTTGATCTCTGTAGCTTGGTTGGAGAGAAAAAATGGCAGGGGGTCCCAGAGATAAGTCAGTCCAGGTAGATCTGCTGTGGTACAGAAGTGACTGATATAAAACCCTTTAGTAGTCACCCACGACCCTCAATATAAAGTCCAGACCCTTTAAGATCTGGGTCCCTCTTCACTGTATATCTTCCTCGAATGACACTTCTACATCATATTATAGGCTCGACATCGAACTACTTTTGATTCTTTAAATGACCATGCTTCTTTTTTTCCCTCTGTGCTTTTGAGTATCCCTTTAATCTTTCAAAAATATTTTTCACTCCCTTTCTCTCTTAGCTTACTCCTGTCAACAAACCCTTTCAGAAGCTTCCGTGATAGATTCATAACTCTTTCTCATGTTCTCATTCATTCTTCCATAACACACTGCACTTATGTTACTATCACATAATGTAACCACGTGGTTACTTACAGTCACAAAAACTAAAATCTCTTTAAGGGCAGAGTTGGTGTTATTCATTCCTGACTCCCCAGTGACAGGCATTGCACTTGACACATACCAGGTTGAAACCCATATTTAGAATGTCAAATTTTAGTGAGCCTATGGAATAATTCTGTAGAAGGATTTGGATCGCTAAAACTCGAGGGGAAAAGTGCTTGCATTTCCTTTTAAAAAATACTGTGTGAGAAGTAAAATACAACAAAGCCATTAATGGCTCAATATCTTACTAGTGTACAGTGGTGTTTTAAAAAGAACATCTTTCAGAGGTACTAGAGATACTATAAACTGTGATGTAGCAATCACTGTCTTAACTACAATACATGGTGTAAATCAATGGTGACATTAAATCTTGTCTAAATGACCAGAACATGAGCTACAGCTGCCTTTGTAGCACATATTTTTCTTTGGTTGATTTCACTCCCTTAAGGCTTGTAGTTTGTGAACAGAGGCTTTTAATGACAAAAAAATCAGGGATCATTTTATTTCAGTCTTTCAAATATGATCTCCATAGGAAGGCCTACAATCTAGAAGTAAATACCTAGTGGCTTACAAGCATATTTGCAATGACTCTTGGAGTGATAATCTAGTAGAATAGAATTAGCTTTTTATCTGTGGTATACATATTTTTAAATGTCTCAAAGCCACAAAATAGTGAATCCTCATCTTTGTTTTGTGATTCTAGAGATGCCTAAAAAACTGCAAATATTCAAAACAAATATGTTTAATTTCCTGAGTATTTTTAATAGGCTTTATATATGGCTATTCTCAGAGAAAGTGATGATCTAACAAGAAATCATAGAGCTCAATTTAAAAACATTTAGGAAGCATTGCTATTAAATGTAATTGCTCTTCTGTCCCAGAGAGATTGGGTTAAATGTTAAATCCAAAGGAAATATGATATTCACTTGTGTCTTTCTTCCCTTAAACAAATAATTACATAGCTCACCTTTATGAAGGTACTCTTCATAAACATCATCAACTCTAAGTTTATGAATACTATAAATTCTGTGAATCCGTGATCCTATCACTTTTTTTTTGGGTAGCATTTCTAGTGAACACATCATGTTCTTACTGTAGACAAGGAGAGGAGGTGGTGACCAAATGCTCATTTCACTTGAGTTCCTTCTACGATGGGGACTGCATCATACACTGGAATCTATCCCTTTTGTAATTCTAAATCTACTGAAAATAAGATTTAAATACAGATGACTGGATTATCATCACCAGTACACATCCAGTCTGTTTTTCCATCCAACTTGCATGCAACTTTTTTTTTTTTTTTTTTATTGGATACAGGCAAGTGAGATTTGATTAGGTCCTTATATCTTAATCACTTATATCTTCTATGGCTACATATACATTTTTGTAAATGCCATTTCTTTTTCCTTTTAGTGTTGTCTATTTACATGCAACACTTGCTGTTTCCTTATTTATTTTATAATAAATAAATGAAATTATTAAACTATTCAAACTTATTTTCTTTATTTTATATTGTTGCACCTATTTTTGTTCCTATTTGGCTTAAACTTATTAGTAGCCTATTTCAAAGGAAAGTAAATGGAAAATAGTATTCACTTATTTGAATAATAAATGGAGCAATGAAGAATTCCAGGTATAATAACATTATGGATATTCAGTTGTAGGAAAAACATTAATGTATAAGAATTCAAGTTGTGGCAAAATTTAAGCTTACATCCTCAGTAAACCACAGAGGTAGATGCAGCAGTGAAATCTAGTGATGTGACTAATTTAGTCTCTGTGTCTTCCATATGCCCATTTATTATATGAATATTTTAAATCTGTGTTGATTTTTCAAAGTCAGAAAACCTTAGATGATGCTTTAATGAATCTTGTATCATGGGAAGAGAAGGGAGGAAGTTTTCAAATGCCAGCACAAACAAGCATGAAGGCTATCATTGTTTATAGAGGAGTGAATCACATTCTTTTATGCTCTCTGTATTCTATTAGTAAATAATCAATGCAAGTCACTCTCTCCCTGGGATATAACTAAAAGCCTGCTACCAAAATACAGGAGTGTTTTATGTACGGATATAGAAATATGTATTCTCATAGGAATAGGTGATCCTCTTTCCCATTTTCCCTACCCCAATAAGAGAGTCTTAATCTGAGCTTATATGCACTGGTATACTTGCTGTGAGAAATGACATTTTAATGCATAGGATCCGAAAGAGTTTCTCTATGTTAGCTTGAAACAGGTGCAATTAATTTGTGATCCTTTCAATTACCTTGTCCCAAATGCATGTATTTAACTGAAGTATCAGGGTAGTGTGGAGCAGGAAAATTGTAGCTTCTTGAAATCTCTGTTGTATTCAGATAGCTGGCGCAGATTCATCAGGAAAATTAAGAAAACCAGACAGGCAATTTTCCAGAACATACTCTGTGTCTTTTGAGGTGAGTTGACTGCCCTCCTTTTCACTGCACTAGTGAGGGTGGTTTCATATGATGCAGTACAGTTCCCTTTTAAGATGACATGGTAGAAAATCGCTAGGGCACTTGGACTCCCAAAGCCCTCAAGACCTCTTCAACATGTCCAATAAACACACAGATCAGTGAACCAAGAGATAATAGACAGGAGTCTCCAGCAAAAACAGACCATTGTGAATTTCGTGGTGGGATCTTAAAAGGACGGAAATATTGTAGTGACTAATTCAAGAATTTGTCTGATCATGTACCTCAGAACAAATGCAATTAAAAATGCACTGAAAAATTTTAAGAAATAGATATTTTTGGAGTGTTCAGGAAGGCTTTTGTTCAATTTCCCTTTGTTTGGAAGTGTAAGTTTAATTAACTTTTTTCCATGAAATAACTCCAAGGGAAAAATAGAAACATAAGTAGTAGCTGTCGATGTGCCTGGGATCCCTTTACTTCCTATGCATGTTCAGGGCCTGTATTTCTCTGCTCCTCCCACTTCCTCAACTTCTTTTTTTTGGGAGCCAGGGTCTAAGCTCTGTCCTTGGGCTGGAGTGCAGTGGCCCAATCTCAGTACCACTTAAGCTCCTGCCCTCCCGAGTTCACAGCCATTCTCCGCACTCAGCCTCCCGAGTGGCTGGGACTACGAAGCCACCACACGCCCAGCTAGTTTTTCCCAATATTTTAGAGACGGGGTTTCACAGTGTTAGCCAGGATGGTCTCGATCTCCTGACCTCGTGATCCGCCCGTCTCGGCCTCCCAAAGTGCTGGGATTACAGGCTTGAGCCACCGTGCCCGGCCTCCTCAACTTCTTATACATAAATTATACATGGGAGATGGGAGAGGTGTTTCTTTTCATTTGTAACATATATATTCTTTTGTTAATTCCTGGTCTAGTTTAATTGATTTATCAAATATTCTATTAATTTGCTCATTTCACTATTATCTTAGTTCTAGAGTCCTTATATTCAAAATATTACAGTCCACCTCCCAGGAGAAACAAAGACCCAAAGAGGAAGGATATTTCAACATCACGTCACTGGTAATGGAGATTCTAGGACTAGATCCCAAGGTTTGTTTCCATGATGGAAAGTCTGAATATCTGGGTTCAGGGTCCAGGTCTGTCTTTGATCTCTCTGTGTCTTACTTCTGCATTTATAAAATAAGGTGCGGTGGCTCACGCCTGTAATCCCAGCACTTTGGGAGGCCAAGGCGGATGGATCACGAGGTCAGAAATTCGAGACCAGCCTCGCCAACATAGTGAAACCCCGCCTCTACTAAAAATACAAAAATTAGCCGGACATGGTGGCGCCATGCCTGAAGTCCCAGCGACTCGGAAGCTGAGACAGGAGAATAGCTTGAACTCGGGAGGTAGAGGTTGTGGTGAGCCGAGATCGTGCCACTGCACTCCAGCCTGGACAACAGAGCAACACTCTGTCTCAAAATAAATACATAAAAATAAACAAGTAAATAAATAAATAAATAATTACAGTACCAGCTGATTTGCATACTCACAAAAAATACAGAGAATAAGATATGATGATGTATGTGACAGTATTGAGTGATGGTAAGTGGTGGTTAGGTGTTTGCAATATTTAAAAATAAAAAGTGATAAAATCATAGTACATGGACAGTCCTGCTTTCCCGAAGGCTGCTGCCCTGAGTTGAATAACCTCAAGGAATTTTCTACGGTAGAGTCTGGTAATCTGAAATTAGAAACCAGATTTTTCAAGTAAAATGGATGAAAGTAGATCTGTTTCTCATTGGCAAACTCTTATTACTTAGTCTCCATGGCGAAGTTCAAGTTTTTCAGCTTAGAAAGGGAACTCTTAATGTCATCTAATTTGGGTCACCTACATTAGTAATACTGGCATATTCCCCCTGTAGGTAAAACTATAGAGGAAATGAAATTACAATCCCAGAGTTTCCTAGCAGTCATGGAGTCAGAGTTAAGGGAGTCAGTTAAATGAATCAAATGTTTGGTGGTATCAGGGATGCATAGTTTTTTGGCTCCATTTCCATGAATGTCAAACAACATAAATTTATTAATCACTTACTGTGTGCCAGGCATTGTACTAACTACTTTGGAAGAATTATCTCATAGAATACTTTCAGCCATCCTAGGCAGAGAACATCTTTATTATACCTGTTTGGCAGAAAAGGAAGCAAGGTTTAGGAAGACTGGTTGTCTGTCACAACTCCAGTCATATTTCTCATGCCTCCCCTGCTTGTTTGCCGGCCTCCAAACACTCTGCGCTTCTACCAGTTCTTTGAGCAGGTCAGCATCCTCTCACTTCTAAGCCCTTTCACTCACTGTTCTCTCCGCTAGGAATGCCCTTCTCACGGAGGTTCTCATAGCTATCCCCTTTTCTTTCCAGTGTTGACTTCATAACCACTCATGGGGATTTTCCTAGCTCATATTTAAGATTTCCAATATAGCCCCACCTAACATTTTATATAGCTCAAACCTACTTTATTCTTCTCTTACTAATAGAAAATGTAGTATATAATTCACTTACATATGATTTTATTGAGTGTATCTCCTACTAGAAAATAAGCTTCATGAAGATTTTTATCTGTTTTGTACACTACTGTTTCTCCAATAGACCCTACCTGACACTATGAATGCTCAATAAATATTTATTGAGTGATTGAATGAAACCATTGCCCAAAGGGATGGCTTGAGTGGGGAAACCATGCAGGCCATTAAACATGGTTTATTCCCTCTGTGAGCAGTAGAAAGAGCCAGTATTACCGACATTGCTGCTGTGACCCTCCTTAGGCTATGAACCTTCCATTACTGACTCATTTACCCCCCAATTAATGGATAGTTTTCTTTCACTTTCAGTCTTCCCTTGTAATTTGAGAATTAGCCTTTAACAGTACTGTTTTACAGGAAGTTCTATCATGAGAAGATAACTTAATTAAAGCAAATAACACAGTGAAATTACTTAAAAGAGGAAAAAACATTTCATATGAAATTATGAAAAAATTGGATTTTAACATTTTGAAATTGACAATAAATTTATTTCATCTTATATTTAACAAAATATCTCATAATTGTCATTAAGTTCGTTCTTTTCAAAGAATAATGAATTAAATGATGTTTTTTATAAAAATATATGATAATGGTGAGACATAATGGAATTCTTTACTTTATTTGGACTTCGTCAATGTGACCATAAGAGATTCATTTATATATAGAAGTATTTGTGAGTTTAATTGATTTTTTCCAAAGTCTTGTCTTGATCGTTTAATGTCTTAATACTTTCTATTTGGAATGTTTTGTGTTATTATCCCCGTTGACTTCATCTTTTTCTCCTTATAACTTTTAACTTATCTAACTGCTGTATCTTCATCTCTGATGTCATGTTCAAACATTTCATGAAATCCTTCCTTCATTTATTTTTATTGTATTACTGTGTATTAATAGATGCTGGCCAGAATCAACCAGAGACTGAGTGATGAAGGTGGAGGTTAGACAGATAAGATAATAGTAGAGTTAAGGAGGGAGGAAAGTTTTAAACATATTGGTTAAAAAAAAAGTTAAGATTTTGTTTTTTCTATGCAATTTCAAGCATAGTCGAATCCCTAGTGATTCCTTGTAAAATTTTTAAAGGGCAACTCACTTTTGCTCTTATTTTATCCAAGAGTGATTATCATATATTGAGCTGCTATTATAGGCCAGGTGCTATGCTAGGAGTTATATGTGTACCTTACTCTCCATAATAATTTAGTAATCAGAAAACTGAATCTCAATACTCAGCTACCAAATGATAGACATTCTCTCAAATGCCCCACAAGCTCCTAGCTCTTCCAGCACAAGGTTAATAGATGAGGCTACTGATAGTTGTTTTTTTCTTCTGTTTTTTGTTTGTTTGTTTTTTAGAGCTCTGTATAGAAGTCTGCTCCACCAAATAATTTTTCTCATCAGCTTGCTAAAAATTCCTTTATTAGAGATTCATTTTCCTGGATTTATGACTTTGAAATTTCAACTGTTCCCCGCTTTATGCCAAAGACCAGTTTTTAATAGCTGAGTATAATAAAATAGCAATGGATTTGACCCTTGCACCTTTGCTTTCAAATACGAGTGATTTAACCTCTCAGTCTACTTCTCCATAAGCTGGGAATAAGAACTTTATCATGAGAATTTCAACAAAACGCAGAGAAAAAAAAATGTGTGTAAAAGTGACATAGCAAGGATATATAAGTCATTATGTGACAATCTAGACAAAACATCGTAACCTGCAACTAAAAATCTACTGGAAAATCATGTACCCTAGTCTACCTACCTGGTAAAGATTGCCAGCTCATTGTTTGGCAAGTTGAAGAAGATTAAAATAATATAAATAGTAACCTAAATTGGGATGTTTTACCTGCAAGCAACAGATAACTGCAAACTCAAATGGTTTTTTTTTTTTTTTGAAAAAGAAAAAGGGGGCATTTGTTACTCTATATAATAATAATTAAGATGTGCAGAGTATTTGAGGAATCGGCTTCTACTTCACATTGGTCCTGGGGACTAACCTTTTCTATTTTAGGCGTGATGCTGTGGTCTGGGAGCAAGATGGCCACACAAATTCCAAGAATCACACTTGGCCACAAACATCAGGCAGGCATGTTCTGGCCTCAGGGCTTTTGTCAGTACTATTCCTTCTGCCAGAGACAGTCTTCCCTTGTGGCTAATTTCCCCACGATAGTCAGGTCTCTGTCCAAAACTTACTCCACTGACAAATGTAAGTTTTATTTTGCACACATGGGTATTTTTTGGCACACTAAAGGTTATTCAGACATTTAGTCAGTTTAAAAAAATATTCAGTTTACTAAAGTTATTGCTTTTATAAAATCACATTCTTAACAAGTTTGACTTATATACTTTATGATTCTATTTATAAGGCTAGTAATTATAATGATTACCTTTAAGGAAATTTTGGTTAATATTTGTTCCCTTCAATAATCTTAGTTATGTTCCATTAAATATTTAAGGTGTATTTACAAATTGGATACATTTAATTTGCTCCTCAAGTACTATGTTTGTTTATCTCAAATGAAAAACATTCGCAAAATACAGTGATAATTTTTATAAATATATTGAGGTTTACATGTTAAACAAGTCAGAGAGTAGATCTGTCTAATAGATAACATTCTCTTTAGCATTACTTGTATTACCAAGTACTTGTATCACCAAACATTCATAGATTTTTAAATATAAAAGATTAACAGTGTGGGTTTTATTTTCTTGTTCTAAATATTCCTAAAGTTGATTATAAATTTATTGAGGGTTTAGAGATGACTATGCAATAAGGAAATAATTGTATAATATTACACAATTTTCAGGAATACCTTTCCAAGTAAGTTTTGAGGTTGCTTTCTCAGATTGGAAACCTGAAGTGACTGAACTTTAATAAAACTCGTTCACAGCCCACAATTCATGAGGCAGAGGAAAATGTGTTCATGCATCTTGTTTTTGAGTAATATGAATATTAATTAATTAATTAATTTATATTTTTTGAGATGGAGTATTGCTCTGTTGCCCAGGCTAGAGTGCAGTGGCACAATCTCGGCTCATTGCAACCTCTGCCTCCCGGGTTCAAGCGATTCTGCTGCCTCAGCCTCCTGAGTAGCTGGGATTATAGGTGCCTGCCAATGCACCCGGCTAATTTTTGTAATTTTAGTAGAGACAGTGTTTCACCATGTTGGCCAGGCTTGTCTCGAACTCCTGACCTCATTATCCACTTGCCTCGGCCTCCCAAAGTGCTGGGATTACAGGCGTGAGCCACCATGCCTGACCAATATTAATTTTTAAGTGAGATTAAAATATCACTTAAAACCACCATAGAAATGGTTATATTATTTGAGTGAGCTTTCTTTTTCTCTGCTACATGATATATGCACATACCTCTGCCATATAAATATGAAGATCACAGGACATTAAACAATCTTACATTCTTTTCATATATTCTTGTCTCTTAGGGTTGCGCAACAATTATAGGTATTAAAATAATATCCATTCTTGTTCTAGTCCCACCACCCTCCAACTTTTTTGTCACAACTTCTATGTCCACTTAATATGCAGGGCTTTGCTGATCACATATATTGATATAGGGTATTTTTCCCATATTCCTTTTTATCACTTTACCTGTCTTTATTTTTCTTCATGACACTTTTTGTGGCCTGAGATATTATTTATTGACTTCTTTATGTTTGCTGTATTTGTTTCATTCCTCTAAAATATGAGCTCTGGGAAGTATAGTGACTTGGATTTCCTCCTGTATCCCCAATTCCTTGAAGAGTGCCTGGCACATAAGGGTCAATCAAAAATAATTGTTGAAAAGATGAAAGAATGAAAGGGGTCAGATGTGCTTCCCATGTCTATTCATAAACTAATGTATTGGTAGAGGGAATTGGACTGCCGTGAGTATCTTAGATTGATATGCATTCCGGAACTGGAGATGATTTCAATTTCCCATTATGCGAGTGCAATGATGGATCCCGAAACACAATCATGGTTCTGTAGGTGCATAACTAAGAATGGTCTTAAGTGATTCTAATAACCAGATTTGGGGAGGAAGAAAAAGGAAGCAGAGTTTGTTTTAGGGTGACAAACAGACATTCACATGAGTTAGAGGTAAAGATTTCTCCCCTTAAAAATGTTGGCATATCCCAGACAGCCTCACAGAAGAAACCGCATGACTGTTTGATTTCACCATGCCCTCTGTACTAGAGAATGTAGTTAAGATGTCTCTTAGCCCAATCTCATAGCTCATATCACAGAGATTAAAAAAAAGACTAAAACCTCAATTACTTTTACTTGAAATGTAGAAGGAAACGATTCTTATTTTATGTACTGGTTGTTTTGCTAGATTTTTTTCTTAGATAAACTTTAATAAAGAATATAGTTTTCTATTGATAACTCTTCTTTAATGGAATCTTTAATAGCTTAAATACTATAAGGTATAAAGTACTCCATCTCACTTTCAAAGACATTGGTAATTCTATCCTGAATAAAAGGTTGCTAAGTAATGTAACTGATCCACCTGGCTAATAGAAAGCATTAACTGCCTCAAAATCCCTGCAAAAATCAGATAGAAACTATATTACCCAACACGATATCCATACTGGCCTTGCAAGCAGTTGCTTGAGTGAGCTTTTCAATATAGAACACTGGCCTGGGTAGTTTTACCATATTCTTGCTTTAATCAACAACACCTAAATGCATAAAACTCCTCTGTGGTAAGTCAACTCATCTATCCGTCTCACACAGTTATTAATTCTTAGATTAATAACAACATTGATACAATTATTATCCCTTAATTATGCAATTAGAGAGATGCCATATAGTTCAGACAGGAGACAACCAACAAAGGGGAGTTGAATGAAAAAGACTTTAATTCATTGACTTTCTCATTACAATACTTGAAAAGAGACAAAAATTTATGTTGGTCTACACATTGTCTCTGAAAACAGATGTATATGAAAGTGGACTTTCATGGTAAGAGTTAAAGAAAACATATAGTTTTGATTTCAAAAGGAACCTTAGAAAATAAAGTAACCTTTTATTCTTTTGATAATTGAGGAAGCTGTATCCCATATGATTTAAAGGATTTACATACAGTCACATAATGAAGGGCCTGAAAGAGAAATATGATTTTGACTTCTAATCTAGTGCTCCTGCCTCCCTAATATGCTTGATAAAAATCCATGGTAAAAATAAAATCTAACTGAAAAATAGGTACATATGTGGATCTATCTCCCAGTAAAGAGCTTTCCTTCACTTTGGCTAAGCATAAATTATGGTAACATATTAATTCAACAAATATTTACTGAATGATGCCGTGAGTACTACTCAGCATCATGAACAGAATAACTATTCAAAAAGACAAAAATTTCTCTTGTTCCCCACAACTGTGTATGTGTTTCGTTTGAAACAGCACATATAATCCTATTAAAAGTGTATACCTCACTTAAGTGTGATAACTACATATCTACCAAGAAGATATGTAGAGAACAATATATATCAATGCAACTATTAGTGAGTAACAATTAGATGTTCATTATTTACATGACCATAGAAGAGACTGCAAAGTTGCTTAATTACTTCCTAGTAAGATACGAACCCCTTAGATTAGACAGTCATTTTGTATACCTAAATACAAGGAATTAAGAGAAAGAGAAATTTTATTACCCTTTCAGAGTGAAAGGACTGTAGTGACTAAGAGAGCTCATTTATTCAGCTTCATTGGGAAGTAGTAGCTTCCATATATTTGAATTTCCTAGATCAGGAAATCCATTCATTCATTAATTTGACACATATTTGTGGAGCACTTCCTATTTGCCAAGTCCTATTCTAGGGACAGAGATAAAGGAGAATACAAGACAGTTTTGCCCTGTGTAGTCATGCACTTAATAGATAAACAGATACATAGATGTGATCAGGACAAGTGCTGTGAAGAAAATTAATGGTGACAAGAATTTAGGGAGAGCCTGAGATAGGCACTATTTCAAACAGTTTGGTCATATATGATTCTTCTCAGAATCAAAACATACTTTTTAATGAGTACTTTACAAAAATATTACAAATACATAGAAAGATTTTGTAAGAATTGACCCAATATGAATGTTTCAAAAACATAGGTAGTCTTAGCATTAATCTGCAATGAGAATACAATTTGATGATAACCATTTAAATAAATATATTAATAAAATAAAATGTATATGTTGAAAACAGAATATTGTATCTGAAAAAAAAGAAATATTCATATCTTCTTCTTACCTCAAGGCCACACTCCTAAAATCCTAACAATGTTTTTTATTGCTCCAGAAGTTGAACATGGCCTAAAACACGTTTCTCGGTCTAGTCCTTGGCTAACATTGAAGTATCATACTTTCAGATACCCTCCCCTTTGTGCTTTCTATGTCTACTAAATATTGTTTGGGATAGATGTTACAGATTATTGAAAATTGGAGGAAGGAAACATGCAGTGTACATTCTCGTAAAAGTGATAGAAAATAAGCATGCTATCAAATTCATAATCACAATTACTATAGATAGTTGTAAGGGAGATGTTATAGGGAAAAATTGGTTTGGTTGGCCAAGGTGTGAGCAGGTACCTGGAGAAGTAATAGAAGCCCAGAAGGGAAGGAAGGGCAATATGTAAGTATCCTTGGATATCTTAATTAAAGAAGGAAAGGACGTTTATTGCCAAGACTCAAGGAGAGGATAATTCAGGTATAAATAACACAGAGTGCAAAGGCTCTGAGTCAAAAATGTTTATTATTTTACATAAACGGAACTGAGGCCAGTGTTGCTTGATCTTAGGAACTCAGTTGATTTTATGAGGGCATTTGAAAGAAGCAGGTAGGAGCCAGATGATAAAGGACCTTGTAGGCCGTGATAAAATCTTCGGAATATATTCAGAGTGCAATGGGAGCCATGGAAGTATTTTAAGCAGGGGAATAAGGTCTTCCAATTCACATTTTAACACATTTTCACTGGCTCCTATGTAAAGAATGATTTTGAGAGATAAAGATGGAACACGGAGGAACCACTGGCAGGTTGTAAAATGTGTAAGATTGTAAGAATCCAGCTGAGAGATGGTGTAGACTTGACATAGCACACAGCTGCAAAGACACAGAATTTATGTCAGCACAAAAGCTCGTGACCTGTTCATGGAGCCCCTTTCATCCAAGCCCTAAACAGATATTGATTGAAAAGCAGAACTACAAAAGGAAAGTCAGATCTTTCTTTTCATCTGACAGCTGTATTGACAAATTTTGTCTATTTGCAACTATGTGTTGTGTCAAAAATTTATGTTTTAAAGATTGCTAATGAGAAATCAATGATGCTAAACAGTTCCTTCTGTCAATAAAAAACACAAATAAACATTTGCAAATAGTCAAGATGTGTTTGTGTTAGAGTCAATAATATTCTGAATATATTAAACTCTATATACCCATAATTGCATGGCAGATATAAGAAACTAACAATTGATGGGTTCTCATTATCAAAAATTGAATGACTTCAGATTTATATTGGAAAAAAAAAAAAGCCCTGTAAATCCTGTAGTGTATCACACAGATCTCCCACTTCAGAATGAGGCAGTCATTTGTTCATTTGCTGGAAATGTTGCTAAACAAGGACTTATAAGTCAGTTCTTCTCCAGAACTTCCCCTAGGCCGAAGTGAAGTACCTTGTCTACGGTACTGTTTCTTCCCTGGGGAGACTATATTCCAATGACTTGTCTGTGTAAGAGTTTAGACCTTGGTACCTTCTTGCTTCAACTTAGGATCCTGAAGGGCCATCCTCTCTTGAACTCTTGTATTGGCCAAGGTCTTAATGCAATTGTATCACAATTTCTCTTCTGACCAATCGTTTCCTTAATCCATCCAGGCATTGTTGTAAAGAACACTCCCTGATATGGTTTTGCTCTGTGTCCCCACTCAAATCCCATCATGAATTTTAATCCCCACGTGTTGAGGGAGAGATCTGTAATACCCACATGTCAAGGTAGAGTGGCGATTAGATCATGGGAATGGTTTCCCCCATGCTCTTCTCCTGACAGTGAGTGAGTTCTCACAAGATCTGATGGTCTTACAAGGCAGTTTTCCCTGCTCTTGCTCGCTCTTCTCTAGCTCTCCTGCTGCCCTGTAGGACATGCTTCTTCCCCTTCCTCCATGATTGTAAGTTCCCTGAGATCTCCCCAGCCTTTTGGAACTGTGAGTCAATTAAACCTCTTTTCTTTATAAATTACCCCATCTCAGGTATTTTTTTTATAGCAGTATGACAATAGGCTAATACACTCCCTAATAAACTACCTCTGTATAAATATTCAGTTCAGAGTCTATTTTCCGTGGAAACAGACCTAAGATTGAAAATAAGCATAAACTTATCTCGAATTAGTTATGAGAAGCAAAAATTTATTCTGGGTCCTCAAGATAATCTCAGTGATTTTTCAGAAAATCACTGTCTTCTTCACACATAATTTGAATTAAGTTGGACATTTTGAGCTACTAAGACATTCTACTTAAAATATGGATATACTTAAAATAAGTATATGTTATGTATATATGTTAAGTATATGTTGTATATGTTAAGTATACATATATATGTTATGTTAAGTATATGTTATATACTTAAGTATATGTTAAGTATATGTTAAGACATTAATTATTTGTAAGTTTCATGAAATGTGTTATTTGGCTGTCCTTTATCAAATTAGTAACTCATTTAAATTTTGACCCACATTAGAAAATTTGTAATTACACTTTGCATAAAATCTGACAATGGCTTGCAAAAACTTTTCTGGTTGCAAGTATTTCTAGGAAGAAAGAGGTTAAGAGATTTTTCTGCCAGTGCTTGGTGTATTGTGTGGTCTCTATCTGCTGCCAGAAATTGCAGTGCCTACAGACCTTGTACTCTGATTGGGTAAGTTTTTGCAAAGCATTTTAGTTCACTCGCTATAGTTGGAGTCAGTGGAATATTGGGAGAGGAGTTGTTGGAGATTTGGAGACTTCCTGACATTTTTTATTAGTCTTCCTCATGCATGAGAATACAATCAAAATAAATATCTTTTATTTGCTGTTTAAGATGGCTTCAACCTGCACCTATTATCCCCTCTTCCACTTTCCTGTTTTCTGTACAGAATTCTTGAGTTACCACTGATCACCATCACTCAGGAAGGCAATAAGTCATGTCAAAGATCCCACTAAATAAGAGAAAAATATCAAAAATTTTACTTAACTGTATTTAAGAAATAAGCACTACAGCAATGTGATTAGAAGTATTGTTTTCAAAAAATTTAAAAACATATTTTTCAATTTGATCTAAAGGCCCATGTGATTTAAAAGGAAGCAGACTTTCATTACATCAAAAACTGTTGCTACTCACGAGTATGTCCATCTACAGGGTCAAAGCATGCTAGCTTTCAGAATCACTAGCAATCAAAAGATAATCCTGAGTAAAGAAGAGCAAGAAGTGGTTGAGTTTTCCCCAGTCGTGAATGGACAAAAGGAAAAAAAAAAACATTGACTTCTTCAATCTTCAGTTTTGAAGTTTGGACTTTTTGAAGTGTTTGATGCAAGTCAATGTTTCCATCTGCTTGAAAGGAGAGGCTTGTTTTAGATGCCAATCTGGCTATGTTCAAATAAAACATAGGTGGAGAATCTGTATGTGTTTTGACTGTGGTTATTGGTTTCCCATTCACTTGAAAATTACTACCAGTGTTCAAGCTTGTTGTACTACTCAATCTTTCATTAAAATTTCCTATAGTGCTGGCTCAGAATTGACATTTAGTTAACAAAATTTGTGGAGTCATTGTATTATGGGCACAATGTTCCAGCCACCAAAGAGCTCATTCGGGGGCACGGTGTAAATATACTCTCTTTAATCTATGATGTGATTAATGACCAGGCTTTGCATTTCTTTGTTGCTCCGCATCACTATCATGAAAAATAAAGCATTCACATTACTTTCCAAAGGTCACAGAAAATAAGTTATTTTCTTGTTAAGATAAACTTTAATAAAGATATTTTAAGCTTGCTTATCTCAGAATATTTATGGTATAGAATTTTAGAACAGTCACAAACAGAAATTTCAATGAAGATTCATATTTAAGCTGGACATTTTTTTTCTTATTGTGCCTTGTGCCTCTGTTGTATATGGCTTAGAAGGGAGAAATGCTATACAAAGTCTTTGAATGTCATCATTGCAAATCATATATACAGCAGTAGAAAATAGACTCTTGGGAATAATATTGCTGTGGTGGGGGAGAGGCAGCACAGGCCAAAGTAATTTAATTTATCTAACCTAAATCAAAATTTCAAGACTCACCCATGAAAGAAGTGTATGTATTGCCCCCATTTCTACTTTTTATTTTTCAGGCTGACTTGTGTTCTTGTCTCCCACTCAAATCAATGTTAAATACAAAGATCATAGTCTGAAAATTATTTGTTAAATAATTTAATAGACACTGTAAAGATTTTTTAAAGTTTTCTAAATGCCACATATTATTTTCAATAACACATACTATTATTTTGCATATGTAGGCATATAATCTTTCAGAAAATAGATGGCATAATCTAGCAAACCAGATAACGTTGGTTGGCAGTTCATGTTGTTTTAAAACTACCATTACAATCTTACATGGTATTTATTTATTCAAGACAAATAATAAGCTTCATTTCTCAAGGGCAATGCACTAGAAAATGTACATAAAATTTTGTCTGCTGATTAACCTAACAGATAATAAAAGAATATGAGCATCATAAAATTTTTAAAAGTGTAAATGAAAAGGTAATACAAGAGGTGGGATTTACAAATCAAAAAATAGAGAGCTAATTGTAATCCACCTTCTATGGCATTGCATTAGAGATAAAAATACAAAATCACTTACATTAAAACAATGATATTATCTATATTCAATATTATTTATTTATTTTTTAATCTCAAGAGGTGAAAGTATAAAAATAGCTAAATGCTTGTGGGAATATTAAGGTCTCTAAATTATTTTGAATTTAAATGTAATTTTTACTAATACTATTGAGCAGTGGGAATAATTAGAATGATTTCAGCAAGACTGGATACTTGAATAATTAAAGGCACAAGATTAATTTTAGGAGAGGCATCATTATCTAAAATTAAATATTAGAACCCTTATAAAAGATAGGAGTAAGAATGGAGAATAGACGGAACCATATTTTAAAGTTATTTAGCCTCATTAGTACCATAATTTCCCTTGAATAAATATAAATCCATTTGTATTAAATATAAATTTCAAAGTTTCATGATATATATTTGTTTCTTATAGAAAGTAATGATCGAATAATCGTGTCTGTAATTCTTATATTACAGTTTCAAAATACCTTCTCAAATTATTATCTTCTGAATCATTTTTGAATGGGCAATACATGCAAATTATAAAAACTTAAATATATTGAAATGTAAGATTTTCTTTCACATTTCTTCCTGGGCCAACCTGTTCCCTCAGAGCAATTATGTTTTGTTTTTGCTTTTTTCAGTTTTTGAGATACCGCACATATCTATATATTTTTGTTAATATTTGACACATGTTAGGCTTTCTACACACATTGTTTTGCTTCTTTCTTTTATTATCAACACTGCATCTTATTAATCATTCTGTATTAGTACATAAAACTTTTAGCAGCAAGACTCCATAATTTATTTAACCAGTTCTAATGGATAGATATTTAAAATTGTTTCCTTTTTAAAACCAGTATAAACAATGCTGAAAATATAATTGTACATACACCTTTAAACACATCTATACAACGATTTCTAAAAGACTAACTTCTGATCAAAGACATATGAATTAATAATTTAACAAATGAACACAAATTACCATCTGGAGAGGCTTTGCCAATTTATATTTTCTTTTTTTTTTTTTTTTTTTTTTGAGACGGAGTCTCGCTGTGTCGCCCAGGCTGGAGTGCAGTGGCCGGATCTCAGCTCACTGCAAGCTCCGCCTCCCGGGTTTTTACGCCATTCTCCTGCCTCAGCCTCCCGAGTAGCCGGGACTACAGGCGCCTGCCACCTCGCCCGGCTAGTTTTTCGTATTTTTTTAGTAGAGACGGGGTTTCACCGTGTTAGCCAGGATGGTCTCGAACTCCTGACCTCGTGATCCGCCCGTCTCGGCCTCCCAAAGTGCTGGGATTACAGGCTTGAGCCACCGCGCCCGGCCGCCAATTTATATTTTCATAAGCAATATGTGAGAGAGCCTATTTCAAAAAAAGGGTCAAAAAACAGTGTTTTACAATTTTTGATCTTAGCCGATGTGACAAGTAAATATATGAAACATCAATGAAGCTTCAGTTTGCATTTATGTGTTTAGTGTGATTGAGATTGTCTTATATTCATTTATGCTTAAATGCCATAGCATTTTCTCTTCTGGAAGCTGTGTGTTCACATCTTATACTGATTGTAAATATTGAAACCTTAAAAATGGATTTGTGCATCTGCAAAATTGATGAATTATTTACAAGCATCTATTTCCCACTAGGTCCACATTTCCATTATTCACATATCTGTCATAGTTGGTTAAGTACCCTTTTGTTGCTTACTGAAGCAAATAATGAAATCAGTTTTGAGTTTGGAAAGAGGACTTATGGAAAATATATGTTCACCACAGCAGTATCTGATTACAGTAGCTGAGCAAAAGATAATTCAATAGCAAATTCATAATTGCATATTAACATTCAAAAAAATAGGAGAAAGGTACCATTCTAATGGCAATTAAATAATTTCTATAGTTCCAGAATACAACACATACATATGACATTACACTTGAATTTCTGGAAGTATCAGTTTTAATGAATACCTGAATTTGATCGTCATCATTGTATCTATTGTATGCCTTTGTTTAGAACTCATAGAGACCATTAAATTTAATTACTTTCACCTGAGATTTGCTCAGTAAAGGTGCACGTAAAGGTGGGGCTTCTAAATTAGAAACAGATTCTCATGAATAAGTATACCATTTATTTGTTACAATTTGGAAAAAAATAAAGCAGCAAGTCTGAAAGCTTCCTACTTCAAGTTCTGGACAAGAGTAATGGTATGGAAGAAAAAGTATATCTAATTTTGAATAATATGCCCGAGGAACTTTTCAGCAGGATCTATTCACCATCTCTTTGATATATTCTCTGAGCTTTTTTGGACAAGTTTTACTAAGAAAAAAAAAAAAAAAGTGAATAGAGGGCTTAGACCCCAACACATAACTCTTGCTTTTCTCTGTTTTCTATAAGTTTAGCCTAGAAGTTATATTGTATATTATTAAACACTGAAATATAAAATAAAATATTTTTATGATTTATGCTTTTCTATATTTTGTTACATTAGAACTTTAATATTAAAAATCAGAGGCTTATTTCTTACTTAGACTTTGAAAATTTATACCATTTAAATTTTTATATTGTTGTGGCTATTTAATTATAAGGCAAAAATATTCCACTTGAAATATGTATTAAATCCTTCTTTCTCTAAACCTTCTCTCCAAAACCATTTTTAAAAAGATATTCTGACTCTTGTGTATGCAAAAAAATTCCAGGTTAAAACAAACGGTTTTTCGTTAGCTTGTTGCTGCTAGATATAAATCAACTATGACAACAACAAAAACATAAGACAAACTCGTTTGGAATATTAATCACATTCATCTAAGAGTATGAAGAAAATCCTAAGTCTCTCATTATGTTACAATGATCCAGGAAAAGAAAGATAAAAGCGAAATGAAACCTGAAAAAGTAAACTCTTATGCACGAGCATAACTATTTATATTAAAGGTTATCTCCTCTTATGGAATAAAAGATACTCTTATGGAGTATCTTATATTTATTATGGAGTATCTATAAGAGTATCTTTTATTATTTTGAAATTTTCCCCAGAGTCACGGGTTCAGTGACTCACATATATAATCCCAGCACTTTGGGAAGCTGAGGCAGGCAGATAACTTGAGGTCAGGAGTACGAGACCAGCCTGGCTGGCCAACATGCCGAAACCTCTTCTCTACTAAAAACACAAAAATTAACCAGGTGTGGTAGTGCATGCTGTAATCTCAGCTATTTGGAAGGCTGAGGCACGAGAATCGCTTGAACCTGGGAGGCAGAGGTTACAGTGAGCCGAGATCGTGCCACGCACCAGCCTGGGTGACAGAGCAAGACTCTGTCTCCAAAAAAAAAATGACAAGAAAATTTCCCCAGAAAATGTTATATGATAACCCACAAATAAATACTATATTATTCAGTTTTTTACTAGATCCTCAGTATTTACTAGACCCTAAGTCAATAAATACTTGCCAAATAAATGAATACAAAAATTTATATTAATGCTTTCTAAATTACCAAACTCAACTAGATATGTAACCAAAAAGACAAAGAATGATCCTATGGTGAGGTCATCTCTTGCTAGATTAGAATCTCCATCATATTAAACATCTAATATGTTGAAAACCAAGTTGGTATTAAGAATAGCAAGCTTAATTGGGGAAATAAAGAATAATAAAGAACATTTAGAGAAAAAAGGAATATATCAAAAGATGTCATGGTCTATGGAGATTAAAAGGCTTAGGTTTCAAATCTGACTATGCCATTTACTAGCTGTGTAGCCTTCGGCGAGTTTCTTCAGCTCCCTCACCCCCTGTATCCTTATCTTTAACATAGTTATAACGTGTAATCTATTTCATGCATGTGGCAAAGGCATATATTGAAAACCTGCCTCAACCCCTTGCAGCTGGATGAGGCTATACCTATAGCTCTGGATAAAGGACTAGGGTGGTGATGTGTGTCACTTCCATACAGAAAAATGTAAGAGCCAGTGGGCAATCCTCCTTCACTCTTTCTTTCATTAATTTTAATTTAGTGTTTGGCAACCTTTTTCTGTAAAAGGGACAGAGGGTAAATAGTTTGAGCATTGCAGGCTCTATGTTCTTTGTTGCTACTACTCAACTCTGCCTTTATCATGCATAAAATGCCAATTCATTACCTAAAAGCAATCATAGAGTATATGTAAAGCATGAGTATTGTTGTTTTCCAGTAAAATTTATTTACAAAATTAGGTGGTGAGTTAGAATTAGCCCAAGAGCCATAATTTGCTGTCTTCTCTATTCACTCAATACCATATTGATTGTGATGAAGAAGTGACGAAAGAAAAGAGTTTAGTTGAATCCAGTTTAATTCACATGAATTGACAGAGCATATTAATATGCTTGGAACTCTGGTATTTGCTATAGGAAATAAATTTATGTATATTGAGGATTTTTTATGTGGCAAGCGATCTGATACGTTTTGCACATAAATACATAATTGCATTTAATCTTTGTAGGTTGGAATTTTTCAGATAAGAATCTTGAGACCCAAAGGAATTAGGTGAGCTACCCAAGTTAATACTGTTAGTAATTCTGAAATAAGGGATTAGAACACCATCCTATCGGCCCCTAAATTCTGAGTTCTTTCATGTTCATGTAACTGTTATATTGAATAACCATGACCCAGAGTGTAATCATAAAGATATTTTCTCCTCACAGTTGCATCTACAAAACCCAAGAGCTGTTATTTTTCTCTCATATAATAAATTTGGGAAGGTAGCCTGGGTGGATTATCTATTCATTCTAAGATAACAATAATATTTAAAAATCCTCTTATCACTTCAGTCTCTCAAATAGTCTCAGTTCAGTAACTAACATATTCTCATAATATTATTATTATGTAATAATAAAATTACAATGTAATAAAAAAATCTCTGAATATCAAAGTGAAATATGTGCCTCAAGCTTAGCTCAGGCCTGCTAAGAGTAGGAAAAGTGCATCTGGAAAAAGGATATTGGGTAGGTGGGGAGACATTTCTTTCCTTTTTACCTTCCCAGATCCTTTTCACTGTCCCCAATACCCCTTCAGCTAAAAAGAGGCAGATTCTTTCTGCTGGAGGTGTGGGAAGTGCTCTCATCTGCAATTCTCTTTTCTCCACTGAATACGCCTCCGGCTGATCCCTTAATCTCCCTCAAGCCTCCTTCTGCCAAGGTGTGCTTCTTCCTCCAGATGATCTTCTTGAGGAGAGTCTAAAATAACTTCAAGTTCTCTCTCTTCTTCTCACAGATATGATACTTATGGCCCACCCCAGTGTTTCTTAAGATCTAGAGGTCTGTTTAAAGAACTTTATATTGGTATTGAGGGGAAGCAGAAGTGTCCCTCTCTGCATCTATCTTTCTTCAGCCTCCAACTCCTGGCTGCTTCAATTTTCTAAATTTTGCAAAAGCAGTATACAACTACCCTCGCTGCTGTGCCTGCCTAGGTCAAACACCTCCCTATGAAATGTGGGCGAAATTAGTGTCTATTATTCTAGAGAAGCTATAGAAACTTTTTGACAGTCTTATATAAAAGCTTAAAATACTCTATTTTTCCTAAGACACTTGCAGTATGGTTGTGAATACAAAACTAATACTCTAGAAATATTTGCAAGATGTTTATGGATCAGAAGAGACTTAAGGGTCAATAATTTCATTTGTTAGCTGTACTGATGAATATTTACTAAGTGTCTAATATTTGGAAAGTGCTGGGTTAGGGCTTAAATAAGACTGAAACCAACTGCAGGTATCGTTACAGTCACTACTTGAATCTCTCTGGTTTGGAAGAATTTACCACACCTTCGAAAGTCCTATTTTAATTGTTTTTGTAAATCTTGGGGTCTCCATGTTATTTTACATAAATACACCTGCCTGGCAGGCAATATCAGTCTTTAAAGAATGGAATAAATTACAGAATTCAAATGTTGAAGACAGGCTTACAGTTCCTTCCATCATTCTTTCCGTAGACTTTCTATCATTTGCTCTTAGTTCCTTTTATGACATTTTACCAGTAGAATGAATCCGAATTACCCTGATTTACTGGCTGCCTATCAGTGCGTGTCTGAAGCAAATTCAGTCCTTGCCTCCTCAGAAGAAATAAGTCGACTGAGGGGCCTAAGACAGGAGAGACGGAGGTAAGTTTCAGAGCAGGAGTAGACGTTTATTTAAAAAGGCTTTAGAACTGTAAGAAAAAGAAAGAAAAGAAGGAAAGTACGACTTGGAAGAGGGCCAAGTGGGTGATCTGAGAAACTAAATGCACAGCCTGACCTCTTGACTTGGGGTTTTTTCTGTGTTGACATACTTCCAGGATCTTGTATTACTTCTTCCCATGCCTGAGATCTTATTGGGAAACTTTTGATCAATTTCAGGTATTTTCTTTCTACTAGGAGACTGCCTTTCCCTGGCACTGGCAGTGACCAATTATTACTTTATTATTTATTTATTTATTTGAGACCAAGTTTCGCTCTTGTTGCCCAGGCTGGGGTGCCATGGCCCGATCTTGGCTCACTGCAAATTCCAGCCCCGGGGTTCAAGCTATTCTCCTGCCTCAGCCTCCCAAATAGCTGGGAATATAGGCACGAGACACCATGTCAGGTTAATTTTTGTATTTTTAATAGAGTCAGGGTTTCACCATGTAGGTCAGGCTGGTCTGGAACTCCTGACCTCAGGTGAGCCATCCACCTCTACCTCCCAAAGTGCTGGGATTGCAGGCATGAGCCACGGCACCCGGCCCAATTATTACTTTAGAGAAACAGTTAACAACCTCCTGACCCTCACCTGATGGTCGCCCAACACTCCTGGTGAGTAGGGGAAGCCCTCTCCTGCCCTTCTCATACTTGACTAGCTTGACTAGCTACCTCCTGTAACAACATGTGTGACAGGGGTGCATGTTACTACTCTCTAATTGTACTCAAGTAGAAAGGCTTGGGGCTCTCTTTTAGAGATCACCCTTAATTATACTGTGGGTGAAAAGAAAGCATCCTGCATTTTCTGAAACTTCCACATAGATTGGGCTATTTCTTAATGTTGAATCTGCATCTTTCTGTGTAATCTCAGGTTCCGTTCCTTATCTCTGGCTTTCTTGATTTTCATCAACATAATATGCATTGTTACCAAATACACCAAAATGGTTGTTTTCACATGATAAATATTTTTAAATGAATAACTGAGATTACAGAAGTAAAGAAAACTCACAGGGCACTGGAAAGTAGAAAATGATAAAGTGAAACTAAAATGGTGGGGAATGAAAATTGGCAAAGCCACTTTAGAGAATGATTTGGCAATATCTAGTGAAGGAAAAAATGACTCTGTGGTCCAGCAATTTCTCTCTTAGGTATATACCATAAAGATATGCTCAAATATGTGTACAAAGAGATATGTAAAATATCCTAGCAGCATTGTTCATGACAGAAAAAACAAAAACAATGACAACAAAATTCAAAGCCAGTCTATGTCCAAGATAGAATGGATTTTAAATTGTGGTATATTTGTATACTGGTGTACTATTCAGCAATAACAATGAATGAATTAGATTGAATAATACAAATATAAATAAAATTTGCAAATATAATCTTTAATGTATAAAGCAAATTATAGAAGAATATAAAATGTTTAAAAATAAGCAGAAAGTTACTTTATTGAGTTTAGGTAGACATGCATATGTAAAAATGTATTTAAAAAATGTGATATATGAAATTCTGATAATCACATAAAAAACTAAAAATTAATCATCCAAGGGAGGGAGGGAGAGAATAAGAGAGATATGGTAAATAGAGGCAGGAGTAGGAGTAAGCTTATTATTTATATATATAATTTATATGTTTAATTGTAAACCATGTGACTATATTGCTACCTAAAAAATGCATGGAAATGATTAGTGACTAAACTCAAGATGGTGGAGAAAAAAGAGAATGTGACTGGTTGGAGATACAAAGGATACAACAATTATATTTATAAGCATTTAGTATATTAATCTGAATGATAAATACAAATTCTTTATTATTCTGTATACCTTTTGCACATCTGAAACATAATATAAAAATAAGGCTTTAGCTTTCAAAGACATTATTTCTGTTAAGGGCTTGACAATCCAAATCTGGAGGTCAACAACTAAGCATTGACTTTTCATTCTTCTTTGTAATTTTACTATAATAATCTCAATTTATGTCAAAGAAGTTTGGATGACTCTACCTATTGGAAAAACAAATTACCAGGTAGTATAAAGTGTGAAAAAAAGACAGATTAATGTTTCAAGATATTATTTGACCTCTTTAACACATCCCTTACTACTGTTGACACCCTTGATTTTGATATATTTCTTAAATCTTTCTTTTCAGAAGTAATCAAATTATTTAAGAGGAAACCTTTCGATGATAGTGTTTGTTATCTCTGTATTCATCCATTTATTATAAAGATGATCTAATATTCTATTTTTATAAATACAGTGTTGATTGTACAATACTTCTGAGCAATGCTAATATAGTTTAACCCTAAAAAAATGAAACCTGACATCATAAAACTAAGAATTAGTATTGCTTCCACTTTTTAGAGCTTGATTTTGGCAGACCAGTTTTTTTTTTTTTTCATATGTGGGTTTTCTTATCTTTGGAATAAATGGAGTTCTATGAGAAAGAGCATTGTTGGAATTATATCAAATTAAAATATTAATAATAAATTTGTCGATGTATATAAAACAACTTAGTGTCTGCAATAAAACAGTTATTTAAAAATCTACCATTCCATTTGGCGTTAAAAATAAGCATAAGTATGCCTCTATTTATGATTATTCTGGGTGTTCTTACAAGGTCTCAGGATCATGATTATCACTCTGTAGTACACAAATATAGTTATATGAACAAAGAAGGTAGAATATATTTGGATAAGTATGTATATATCCAAACATGTTTAAATATTTTAGTAATAAATCTGTAATATGAGCTTATTTTAAAAAAATTCTGTCAATGTCTTCCAAAAGTAATTTAGAGAAACAAAGAAATGAAAAATTCTAAAACAAATCAAAAGCTCATTTAGTTAAAAGTTTCACAAACTTGTATTATAGTTAATTTTAAATAAGTATATATTTAAATTTTTATGGCATATATATAAACTAATTTATATAAATGAGCATTAGTGTATTCCTATATTAAAATATAAATATATAAAATAAGCACATCTATAGAAACATGTTTGTATAGATATATACATACACAAACACATGTGAAAGTATGAATAGAACAACAAAAATATAAATTAGAGAGTAACCATTGCTTGATGAGAAAATTCAACATATTTTTTAAAACTGCAATTTCTCTTAGAATTATTTTTACACAATTTCTAAGGTCAAGTCATATGAAATGAGTAACACTAATAATGTTTCTTAGGTGTTATAATTAACAAGATGAGTTTCATTTATAGAAAAAAGAGTAAAAAGAAAGAAAGTCAGGCCTATACATTAAACTTTCATTTAAAAAATATTTGACAGAAATTCCAAAAGAAATGAAAAATAATTATTTTTGCTTGAATTTTTTCTATTTGAGTGAACAAATGGTGACATATTATACTCAACATCCACACATATTAAAATAATCCAAACCTAGTATTTCATAAGGAAATTCCAGCAGTGTTTCCACTGTAAGACACCATAGATTGAGGAAAAAAAAAACACCAAAAACTTATCTTGGTACCTGCTGAGTATATTTTAACCCCATAGCTCATGATGCATTTCTCTTATCCTGGCAAATAGGTAGCAGTGCTATTTTTTGTTCTTAGCATACAGTCAGCTTCTTTTGAAATCCAGTCATACATTGGATATACCGACCCCCTGCCATAGTGAATTTTCCACAGGCAAGAGCTCCACACAATGAAAAGTGCTATTCAACTAGAGGGGTTCATGAAGAAAGTCAACCTCTCAAATTAATTTCTCAAAATGCCCTAAGCCCCAGCCATCTCCCCTTCGATGTTCTTTGCAGCTGCTTAGCACTTCTGGACTAGTTGAGCCTGAGTGAGTTTGCTGCCTCCCCCATGGCAATATTTCCTTTTCAAAGGGTAGTTGCCATGGTTGTATAATTTTGTGCAGGGAGTAAGAGACTTTGTGATTGACCAAGCTGTGCTGAAAAAGATAACAAGCACAAAAACTACAAGTTTAAACTGAGGAAAACTTTGTCAAACTCTCAGCGGAGAGTGGAGGAAGGAGTGCTTTCCACACTAAAAATGTCTTGCATTTTTTAAACATTGTTGAACTGCAAGGGGCTTAGGATACTTACGGGTCTTATTAAATTTAGTTAGACCTCCCAGCCTCCTAGTGAGCATGTGGAAAACAGAAGCATGTAGAGAGAGCACAAAGTTAAGAAACACAAGAATGGACTAAAATTCTTGGCTCATTTACTGTCACACCTTGGATTGTGTAAATGATTGGTAGCTTTTAGAGTCTCCCTTTGCTCTAGGTTAATGAATCATCATTCATCTTAATATACTCATTACTATCCTCTGTCTCTTGTGTCAGGCAACTCTCGCCACCTAGGAATCCTATGACTCAGCAAAGCTTTGGACCCAAATCTCCTATGATATCCTTGTTAATAAAACAGTAAATTTGGCTAAGGGTAGTATTGGACAGATTCAAATTGTATTCAACAATGTTGCTCAACAAGACCTGTGTATACTGAGGCCCCTATTGTCAAGTACTTTGGTAGGTGCTTTTGCTTACATTATCTCAATTAATTTTTTGGGGATGCATGTTATTTGACCAACCAATTTATCTTATTTGTTACTAAAATGTTTCCTGTTTTGTTCAAGGTTTCACTGTTCCTAGCTAAAGTTCCAGGCTCTGTTGCATCTTGTTATGTTAATATGACACAGTTCTGGCTAATAACATGGAGGTATAAGTCCCAGAGAGAAGGCTTCCTTTCAGAAATTTGTCTTCAGAAATAAAAAAAGGCAAACCCCTGTGAAGGTAAGGTTTTGTCTTTTGTCCTTAATTGTTTTCTTATCCCTTCTTCCCAACTGGGACAATAGTATGATAGTGATAAGGAGGAGGAACAGCCATCTTCAACCAGACCACACAATAAGGGGGTCAGAGTAGAAAGTTACTCTAAACTTAAATTTTGGATGATGTTTTTGGGTATTTCAAGCATCCCTGAGCTCCCTACCTCCAGCATTTGTATTAGGTGAAAAATGTAATCCTATTTATGTAAGTCATTTTTGGTCAAGCTTTCTGCTACTCCTAGCGTAATCATTACTTACCACACAATATAAGAACTCTCTGAGCTATGTGGTAATATCCCACAGCTAGGGAGTAGGAAAAGGAGATAGAATTTAAAGCTCTCCTTGCAACTTTAATTCCCATTTTATATTCATTCACTTGTTAATGGTCTTATATAGCCTAATATTTCTGTTAGTGATTTAAATAAGAGATTGAAGAGTTAGAGATGTGCTGTTTTCCAAAGCTTGAATGACAGCTAATATACTACAATCTGAGACTTCAACTGTCCTGACATATTTGATTTCCTGTGTCAAGATTTTCAACATGGGTTGAATTATATTCAAATAATTCATGGTTTGATAATATTATTAGAATCCAAGTGGTGATACTGAGAAGGTAGTTGGATATAGTAGTATGGAAATCAGAAGGGAGAGCTGGTATAAACTTATTTATCAATGGCATGTAGATAATATCTTATGCTGTGTGACTTGATGAGATTGCAAAGGAAGAAAGAGAGTATAGATAGTGAAGGGAATAGAATTAGAGATTGAAGTCTGGGATTCCATAATAATATTGTTGAGAAGACTAATGTTAAGAGAAGGAACAATCAATGACTGCAATATCAAAAAAAAGGAAAACAGGTGATGAAACTATATAATCTGTGGTTTCAAATATAGTCATGTGCCACATAAGGACGTTTGGGTCAATAAGAGACAGCTTTATGATCATGGTCCCACAGATTATAATGGAGCTGAAAAATTCCTATGGCCTAGTTACATCATAGCTGTCAGAATGTCATAGCACAACACATTGCTCACATGCTTGTGGTGTAACGTGCTGGTGTAAATAAACCTAGTGTGCTGCCAGTCATATAAAAATATAGCACATATAATTTTGTACAAGACATAATACTTGATACAATAATAAATAACTATGTTACTGGTTTATGCATCTACTATACTATATTATTTATGGCTAGAGTGTACGCCCTCCACTTTAAAAAAATAAACTTAACCCTAAAAAAACTTCTGGCAGTTCTATCAGGAGATATTTCAGAATAAGGCATTGTTTTCATAGGAGAAGATAGCTCCATGCATGTTTTTCACCCTGAATACTTTCCAGTGGGACAAGATGTGGAGGTAGAAGGCAGTAATATCTTAATCCTTTGGAAACCTAGGCTAATGTGTGTGATTGTATCTTAGATTTTAACAAAAATTTAAAAATTAAAAAAATCTTTAAAAATGAAAAGAAAGATTAGAGAATAAAGATATGATGAAAAAATATTTTTGCACAGCTGTACAACGTGTTTTAAATTAAGTATTTTTACAAAAAATTAAAGAGTAAAAAAATAAAAGCATACAAAATAAAAAGTTACAGTAAACTAAGATTAATTTATTATTGAAAAATAAAAATATTTTTATAAATTTAGTGTAGACTAAGAGTGCAGTGTTTAAAGTCTACAGTAGTATACAGTAATGTCCTAGGCCTTCTCACTCACACCACTCCCTCACTGACTCATCCAGAGCAACTTCTAGTTCTGCGAGCTACATTCATGGTAAGTGCTCTACACAGGTGTAACTTTTTAAATATTTTATACTGCATTTTTGCACTAAGATTTTTTATATTTAGATACCCTTAGCCATGCAAATACTCATTGTGTTACAATTGCCTACAGAAGTCAGTACACTAATATGCTGTACGGGTTTGTAGCCACAGAGCTATAAGCAATATCATATATCCCAGGTATATAGTAGGCTCTACTATCCAGGTTTGTGTAAGTACACTCTGTGATATGTGCACAATGAGATTGCCTAATGATGCATTCTTAGAGTGTATGCTTGTTGCTAAGCAATGCATATCTATACTGTTAATTTGTCAAGTAAAATAAAACATTGAATTGACTATTGGATTTGGCCACATGTAGAATTCTGATAGGGAGAGCATCCATCCTAATTGCACCTTTGACACTTTCAGTTTGTTGCCTTGTTTTAATTAATAATAATGCCACTTCTCATTCTTAAGTATCATAGTTCAAACGATAAATTATATGGTCATCCTAAGCCACTGATGATCTTTAGAAAGATAGTTTCAGTGGAATTTTGTGAGCAAAATGCTGTTTGGAATGTATGTAAGAACAAAGGAAGAAAGAGAGGGAGATGGCAAAGATGCAAAAAGCTTTTTGCTGCAAAGTTTTGCAGAGAAATGGGATGAAAGCTGGAATGAGAATTAAACAATGTAATTATGTATCCAAGGGATTCAGTTGATAGTGAAAAATTATTGATATGAGAGAGTGGAAAAATGTCCTGGAGTAACTGAGAAGGGATTCAACCTCTGTTTAAGGGAGAGAATGGTTTAGAATAGATAAAAATCAAGATACCATTCTCCAAGGGTATTTTGCATTTTTGCATGTTTTGTGAATGAAGCACGAATTGCCTTGTGTTCTGGAGCATGTTTTAGAATGTTTACATAATCAACAGTCATTGAAGAGAGAGAGAGTTTCTTTGTAGCAAAGGACAGGTTGGCTTACATCCCTGGAAGACAGAGATATCATCTTCCTCTGAAGCAAATGTCAGGTATATTTGCTGCCCCTTATAAGAAATTAGAGATCCCTAAGCTTAGATTTGTCCTACTATCACGTAACTCACTACATGTTCAGTGTCATATGCCCCTTTCATGTTGCCTGTAAGAATTGGGACTTGGATAACTGGAGTAAAAATTAGAATACTCTGACTAATGTTGTTGCTGTGGGTAATAAACTGCTTTACATTTCTGATCCAGGAATTATGTGTCTTCTACCACTGTCCACTAATTTTTTTTGTGTGAATAAACTTAAGGGCTACAAGTGAAATTTTGTTACATGAGTATAGTGCATAGTGAATTCTGGCCTTTAGTGTCTCCATTGCCCAAACAATGTACATTAAATAATTTCCCATAATTCACTCCCTACTCCTCCAAATCTCCAATGCCTATCAGTCCACATTCTATGTCCATGTATACACATTATTTAGCTACCACTTATATGTGAGAACATGTGGTATTTGATTTTCTGTTTCTGGGTTGTTTCATTTAAAATAATGGCCTCCAGTTCCATCCATGCTGCTGTAAAAGACATTATTTTATTATTTATAGTTAGATAGTATCTCATTATGTGTACATACTACATTTTCTTTATTTAGGCTTTCACTGATGGATTCTTAAGTTGGTTCCATATCCTTGCAATTGTGAAGGAATAGTCTTGCAATGATCATGTGAATGCAAGTATCTTTTTATATACTGATTTCTTTTTCTTTGAGAAGATACCCAGTAGTGGTATTGTGGGATAAAATGGTAGTTCTGTTTTTAGTTTTTTGAGAACTCCCCATACTGTTTTTCATACAAGTTGTATTAATTTACATTCTCACCAACAATGCACAAGCATTAACTTTTTCTTCACATGCTTATCAACATCTGTTATTTTTTAACTTTTTAAAACCCATTCTGACTGGTGTAAGGTAACTCATTGTAGTTTTAATTTTCATTTCTCTGATGATTACAGATGTTGAGTATTTTTTCATATGCTTGTTGGCCATTTGTATGTCTTCTCTTGAAAAATATCTATTCCTGTATTTTACCCACTATTTATGAATCCTGTAGGGGAACTTGTTGCTTGGTACTAGGGTAGCATCTCAGATCCTTCACAGTTCTTGATAATAAGATCTTAGATAATCTAGGATAATAGACACTATGCATTTTGTCTTATTATTTTACATAAAATTATTACAAATTTTTATAGGTTTTATTATATATAAGATGTAGGTTTTATATAATAAAATGTATCAATCTAGTCTTTCAGCAATTGTGGATTTTATGGCTTGCTTAGAAGGATTTTTTAAAATCCTCTTATAAATTGATAAGATTGGCCTTTATTTTATACTAGTATTTATCTTTTATAGTTCCTTTTTAAGGGTAAAATTAATTTTGAATTCACATAAAATGTTATTTTTTAAAAGAATTTTTTCCTAAATTATAGCTAATTTATCTCAAAATCACTAAAATTGATCCTTATCTGATTATCTGAAATGTCTTTCTCATAATATATTAAAACCCTAGTGTAGAAACTTTTGTTAGATTATTCTTATTCATGTATGTAAGTTTTAATTTATATATGCATTTATTTAATCCTTTCTTTCAACACATGTCTAGTTAATACCTGCTATGTGCTACACACTGTGGCATTCACTATTACATAGTGGTTAAATAATAGACATAGTAGCCAGGCGCGGTGACTGTAATCCCAGCACTTTGGGAGGCTGAGGCGGGCAGATCACGAGGTCAGGAGATCGAGACCATGGTGAAACCCCGTCTCTACTAAAAATACAAAAAATTATCTCGGCGTGGTCATGGGCACTTGTAGTCCCAGCTACTCAGGAGGCTGAGGCAGGAGAATGGCCTGAACCCAGGAGGCGGAGCTTGTAGTGAGCTGAGATCACGCCACTGCACTCCAGTCTGGGCGACAGAGCAAGACTCCGTCTCAAAGAAAAAAAAAAACCAAACAAAAAATAGACATAGTTCCTGCTCCAATGAAAACCTGAGCCTAGCTGGAATCATAAATAACCAAAAAAATCATCAAATAAATATATTATTTAAAGGTATGGTAAGTGCTAGGAATATTAAAAAATACTTTGGTAGAATATTGAGGTAAGCAGGAAACCTACAAATGTCAGTGTCCTCTGAGGAGAATATAATTTCAGCCTACACCCAGAGTATAACAATTGAGCATCATAAAAATGGGTAGAAGAGTATTCTAAGCTGGTAGAACAACATACTCATAGATAAAAGTTGTTTCCGAAAAGGATCATGCAATGCCTTTTGCTTACCAACCAACAAATCTGCCATGTAGAGTTTAATCTTTTGATTAACCAAATTCAAGTCAACTGATTACATTGTATATCTTACAATGTTGATATATTTTCAAGACGTAAATTTTCTTTTAGAATTAAGGCCAAAGTATTGTATGTATGGTAGAAGTCATTGTAATCAACACTTCAACAACTACTCTGTTGGAAATAACTAATTTAATCCACCTTTGTTGCTAGAAATTGATTTTTGGGATGGACTCAAATGCCTAACTCTCAAGAAGTTCTAAAACTAGACGAATTCTTTTTGCTTAGGAGTCTGAATGAAACTTTCAAAGTCTTGCAGGTGTTTGCTGTCAGAATGAGGATAAGTCAATATGTGACACAGCAGAACAATGAGTACTGTGAAAGGCAGAATAGCAGACCAGAGCCCTGATATATGTGGCCTGAAGCCTGCCAAACTCTTGGGCTGAATTTTAAGTTCAGCAATGCATTTTTATAAGTTAAATTATTTTAAATTGAAATTTTCTGATTTTACTGAGCTAAATGCATTATAATACTAATCAGAATATTTTTTAACTTAAATTTGAAGCCTGAAAGATGAGAGAAGATTATGAGAGAACATCGGCCAATGACTTCGAAACTCCCACCCTTCTTGGCACAAAACAAACATATCTTTATAACATTTCTTGAAATTATTTGATAACAACTTTTGAGTTGCTTCTAAAGTATACATAGCAAGGTGGTATTGGGCATCACACTCTTGAAGTCACGTCCCTTTACTCTCCTGTGCTTAAGCTCTGGAAATGAAGTAGACCTGACATAGTTCTATAGTAAAATTAAGTTCACCAAGAAACTGAGACTTAACAGTGGAGAGTGGGGTCAAGCTGAGATACACAATTTAGAGTCCTTCCTTTCCTGTGCTCTTGCCCTATATCCATATATCCCAAGATCTGTGCTCTCCTTGTGTTTGTGGCTGAGTGGGAGTCTGTATTTACAACCTCACTATCATTAATTGCCTGGCCACAAACATATTCTAATACTACCTTTATTGTAACTTTTGTTAGAACTGACACTTTTTTCTAGTGTTAATGCTTACCAGGAAATTAGATGTCGTCTTTATCATGTGCCCACTCCTGTGGGGTTATATTTCTATCTTGCATAGCTATAGAGGTATAGAAAGAATGCTAATTATTAAAATTCATATTATATTGCATTTTCATATTTTTATACTTAAAATATATACTGATAATCATGTCAATATATTACTTTTCTTTGGAAGAAATAATTTTTTGACTATATGATAGTTTTATTAAACAGAAATAAAAAATGTTTCATTATTCTTAAACTGAACCTGCAAACCATTGCTAAAGCAAAATAGAAGCTTTTTCTTCTGTATAGTACAATTTTATTGTATCTAATTTAGATGTGGAAAAATTTTAATTAATCTTAATTAATGCAGCTGATGAAATGAGGGATACTTATTAGCCAGAGTAGCCTGAGAAGTGCTTTTATTTCATGAAACAGAAAACTTTGGTAGCTACAATCCACTTATCACTTTTTAAATTATTATTTTCATTTTTTAAATTTCTAAATTTTTATTTCTGAGGTTATATACTAGGTATATAATATATTTCTGGAGTACATGGTGTATTTTGATATGGGCATATAGTGAGTCACATCAGGGCAAATGCTATATCCATTACTTCAAGCATTTATTCTTTGTGTTATGAACAATCCAATTACACTCTTAGTTATTAAAAAATATATACTAAATTATTATTAACTATAGCCTCCTTGCTGTACTATCAAATTCTAGATCTTATTCATTATATCTGTTTTTTGTATCCAGTAACCATCTATACTTCTTACCCCCCACTACTCTTCCCAGCCTCTGGTAACTCTCATTCTACTCTATCATCATTAGTTGAATTATTTCAATATTTTGCTCCTACAAATAAGTGAGAATGTGTGAAGTTTGTCTTTCTCTGTATGGCTAATTTCACTTAAGCTAATGACTTCCAGTTCCATCCATTTTGCTGTAAATGACAGGGTCTCATTCTTTATCGGGGGAACCAGCCCCCAGTATTTCAAAATAGGTTCTTTTCTGTTTTCCCTAAGTGTCGGCCAGTCTGAGAAATAAAAAGAAAGAGGACAAAAAGAGAAATTTTACAGCTGGGCCTCCGGGAGTACCATCACATATTGGTAGGACTGTGATGAGAACCCCGAGCCACAAAACCAGCAAGTTTTTATTAGGGATCTTAAAAGGGGAGGGGGTATACGAACAGAGAGTAGGTCACAAGGATCACATGCTTCAAGGGCAATAAAGATCACAAGGCAAGGCAAAATTAGAATTACTGATGAGGGTCTATGTCTCACTGTGCACGCATTGTCTTGATAAACATCTGAACAGGAAACAGGGTTTGAGAGCAGACGACCAGTCTGATTAGAATTTAACAGGCTGGAATTTCCCAATCCTAGTAAGCCTGAGGGTACTGCAGGAGACCAGGGCATATTTCGGTCCTTATATCAACTGTATAAGACAGACACTCCCAGAGCGGCCGTCTATAGACCTACCCCAAGGAATGCATTCCTTCCCCAGGGTTATCAATTATTAATATTCCTTGCTCAGAAAATAATTCAGCGATATTTCTCCTACTCATACATCCATCTATAGGCTCTCTGTAAGAAAAAAAATATGGCTCTATTTTGCCCGACCTTGCAGCAGTCAGACCTCATGGTTATTTTTCCTTGTTCCCTGAAAATCACTGTTATTCTGTTCTTTTTCAGGGTGCACTGATTTCATATTGTTCAGACACACATATTTTACAATCAATTTTTACAATAGTGGTCCAGAGGTGACGTACATTCTCAGCTTATGAAGATAACAGGATTAAGAGATTAAAGTAAAGACAGGCATAAGAAATTATAAGAATATTGATTGGGGAAGTGATAAGTGTCCATGAAATCTTCACAATTTATGTTCAGAGATTGCAGTAAAGACAGGCGTAAGAAATTATAAAAGTATTAATTTTGGGAACTGATAAATGTCCATGGAATCTGCACAATTTATGTTCTTCTGCCTCAGCTCCAGGTGGTCCCTCCATTTGGGGTCCCTGACTTCCTGCAACAATTCTTTTTTTGTGGCTGCATAGTATTTTATTGTGTATATGTACCCCATTTTCTTTATTCATTCACCTGTTAAATGATGCTTATCTTGCATCCAAATCTTGGCTATTGTGAATAGTGCTGCAATAAACATGAGTGTGCTGATATCTTCTCGATATACTGATTTCCTCCTTTGGGTATATAGCCAGCAGTGGGATTACTGGCTCATATAGTAACTTTATTTTTAGTTCTTAACTCCAAACTGTTCTCCATAGTGGTTGTACTAATTTACATTCCCACCAACAGTGTACAAAGATTTTCTTTTCTTCACATCCTCACCAGCATTTGTTTTTGACTGTCTTTTGGATATAAACCATTTTACCTGGGGTGAGATGATATCTCACTGTAGTTTTGACTTACATTTCTCTGATGAGCAATAATTTTGAGCACCTTTTCATATATCTGTTTGCTTTTGTATGTCTTCTTTTGAGAAAAGTCTATTCAGATCTTTTGCCCATTTTAAAATCTGATTATTCGATTTTTTTCCTATAGAATTATCTGAGCTCCTTAGATATTTTTGTTATCAATCCCTTGTCAAATGTATACTTTGCAAATATTTTCTTCTATAGTGAGGGTTGTCATTTCACTTTATTGATTATTTACTGTGCAAAAGCTTTTAAACTTGATATAATCCTATGTGTCCATATTGGCTCTGGTTGCCCATGCTCGTGGGGTATTTGTCAAGAAACCTTTGCCCAGTCCAATGTCTTGGAGAGGTTCCCCAATTTTATTTTAGTACTTTCATAGTTTGAAGTCTTAGATTTAAGTCTTCAATCCATTTTTGATTTGATTTTTGTATATAGTAGGAGATAGGTCTTTTGTTTCTTTTTTCTGCATGTGAATATCCAGTTTACCCAGCACCATCTAATGAAGAGACTGTCCGTTACCCAATGTACATTCTTGGCACCTTTGTTAGAAATGAGCTCACTGTAGATGTATGAATTTGTTTCTGGGTTCTCTATCCTGTTTCACTGGTCTATGTGTCTGTTTTTATGCCACTGCCATGCTGTTTTAGTTACTATAACACTGTTGTATAATAGGAAGTTGGGTAATATAATTCCACCAGTTTTGTTCTGTTTGCTTATAATAGCTTTTGCTATTTTGTATCTTTTGTGGTTGTATATAAATTTTGGGATTTTTTTCCTATTTCTGTGAAGAATGTCATTAGTATTTTGATAGGAATTGCATTGAATCTGTAGATTGCTTTGGGTAGTATGAACATTTTAACAATGCAGATTCTTCCAATCCATGAGCATGGAATATGTTTCCATTTTTTGTGTTCTCTGATTTCTCGCATCAATGTTTTATAGTATTCGTTGTAGAGATCCTCCATTTATTTGGTTAATTCCTAGGTATTTTATTTTATTTTTAGTTATTGTAAATGGAATTACTTTCTTCATTTCTTTATCAGATTGTTCACTGTTGGCATGTAGAAATGCTATGGATTTTTTGTACGTTTAGTTTTTATGCTGTAAACTTATTGGATTTGTTTATCAGTTCCAATACATTTTTGATGGAGTCTTTACATTTTTTCAAATGTAACATTGTATCATCTACAAACAAGGATTATTTGATGTCTTCCTGTCCAATTTGGATGCCCTTTCTTTTTTTCTCTTCTTTGCCTTAGCTAGGACTTCCGGTACTATGTTGAGTAAAAACAGTGCTGAGAGGTGATATTTATGTCACATTCCAGATCTTAGAGCAACAGCATTGTTTTTCTCCATTCAGTAAGATACTCTACATGAATCTATTGTACATGGATTTCATTGTATTAAGGTATGTTTCTTCTATACCGAGTTTTTGAGAGCTTTTATCATAAAGGGATGTTGAATTTTATCAAATGCTTGTTCAGCATCAATTGAAATGATCATATGATTTTTCTCCTTCATTATGTTGATATAATGTTCATGTTAGTTCATTTACATATGTTGAATCATTCTTGCACTCCTGGGATAAATCCCACTTGGTCATGATAAATGATCTTTTTAATGTATTATTTAATACAGTTTGATAGTATTTTGTTTAGGACTTCTGCATCAATGCTCATCACAGATATTGAGCTATAGTTTATGTATATGTGTGTCTTTGTCTAGCTTTGGTTTCAGGGTAACAGTGGCGTCATAGAATGAGTTTGGAAGTAATTCCTCCGCTTCTATTTTTCAGAATAGTTTGAGTAGAATTGATGTTAGATTTTCTTTAAATGTGTAGTAAAATTCAGCTGTGACACCATCAGATGGCTTATTTTTGTTGGGACACTTTATTATAATTTCAATCTTGTTATTTGTTATTGATCTGCTCATGTTTTGTATTTCTTCATAGTCTAATCTAGGTGGGTTGTATGCATCTAGAAATGTATCAATTTATTCTGGATTATCCAATTTATTGGCATATAGTTGCTCATGGTAGCTTCCAATTATCTTTTCAATTTCTTTACAAGTATTTGTTGTAAAGTCTCTTTTTAAATCACTCATTTGATTTATTTGGTCTTCTCTCTTTTTTTTTTTAGTTAATGTGGCTAAAATATTGTAGGTTTTGTTTATTCAGAAAACAAACTTTTAGTTTTGTAAATCTTTTGCGTTGCTGTCTTTGTTTCAATTATATTTCTTTCTGCTCTGGTCTTTAATTTCTTCTCCTCTACTGATTTTGGGTTGTGTTTTCTCCTGCTTTTCTAGTCTTCAACATGTATCATTAGGTTCTTCATTTAAGGTTTTTCTGCTTTGTGATGTACCTGATTGTTACTGTAAACTTTCCTCTAGGTACTGCTTTCATTCTATCCTGTAGGTTTTGGTGTATTTTGTTTCTGTTTCATTTTGTTAGTGAATTTTTAAAATATTATCTTAATTTCTTCCTGGTCTGACTGGCCATTCAGGAACATATTGTTTAATTTCCATGTGTTTGATGTGTTTGAAAACTATACAGTTTTCAAAAATTTCTCTTCTTGAATTTTACTTTTATTTTATTGGGGTTAGAAAAACTATAAGATATAATTTCAATTTGCTGATTTATTTAAGAGTTGTTTAATGGCCTAACATATGGTCTCTACTTGAGCATAATCTGTGTTCTGAGGAGAATTTGTATTCTGCAGCTTTTGGAGGAAGTATTCTATAAATATCTTTCAGGTCCATTTGGTCTATAGTACTGATTAAGTTCGATGTTTCTTCATTAATTTTGTCTAGATTAATTGTCCAAAGCTGAAAGTTAGGTGTTAAGGAATCCAGCTATTATTGTGTTTGAATCTCTCTATCTCTTTATCTCTAATAATTTCCCTATATATGTGTGTTCCAGTGTTGGGTGCATATATATTTTCAATTTATATATCCTCTTCCTGAGTTGACCCCTTTATTATTGTATAATGACCTTTTTTGTCTCTTTTTATACTTCTGATCTTGAAATCTATTTTGTCTAGTATCAGTATATCTCCTCCAACTCTTTCTTGGTTTCCATTTGCATGCATTATAATTTTGCATCTCTTCATTTTCCATCTAAGTGTGTCTTTACAGACAAAGTGTGTTTCTTATAGGCAACAGATAGCTGGGTCTTGAGGGGTTTTTGTGTTTTTTTGTTTTTGTTCATTCAGCCACTCTATGTCTTTGGCTGGAGAGTTTAATCAATTTACATTCAATGCTATTATTGATAAATAAGGACTTACTCCTGCCATTTTGTTAGTTTTCTGGTTGTTTTGTGTTCTTCTCTTTCATCTTTCCTTCCTTACCATCTTCCTTTTAGGGAAGGTAATTTTCTGTGCTTGTATGATTTAATTTCCTCCTTTTTATTTTTTTGGGTGCATCTTGTATGTTTTTTATTTGAGGTTATCATGAGGCTTGAAAATAGTATCTTATAATCCATTATTTTAAACTGATGATAATTTTTCACTGATAGTATAAACAAAAAACAAGCAAATAAATAATTAACAAAAACTCCACACTTTAACTTAATCCCTCACTTTTTAACTTTTTGCCATTTCTATTTATATCTTATTGTACTGTCTGTATCTTGAATGCTTTTGGTTTTATTATTTTTGTTTGGTTTGTCTTTTAGTCTTTCTAGTCAAGATACGATTAGGTTACACACCACAATTAGACTTTTGTAACACTTTGTGGTTTTCTATGTACTTAATATTAACAGTGAGTTTTGTACCTTCAGATAATTTCTTATTGCTCATTAGCATCCTTTTCCTTCAGGTTGAAGAACTCCTGCCCGCATATCATGTAGGAAAAGTCTGGAGTTTATGAAATCCCTCCGCATTTGTTTGTTTGGAAAAAAACATTACTTCTCCTTCATATTTGAAGGATATTTTTCATTGGATATACTATTCTGGGATATAAGTTTTCTTCCTGTAGCACTTAAAAAATGTCAGGCCACTCTCTTCTGGCCTGTAAGATTTCCACTAAAAGTCTGCTGCCAGATGTACTGGAGCTCCTTTGTATGTTATTTGCTTATTTCTCTTACTGAATTTAGGATCCTGTCTTCACTCTTGGTCTTTGGGAGTTTGATTATTAAGTGCTTTCAGGTAGTCTTATTTGGGTTAAGTCAGCTTGGTGTTATATAACATTCTTGTAACTTACATATTGACATCTTTCTATAGGTTTAGGAAGTTCTTTGTCATTATCCCTTCAAATAAACTTTCTACCCACATCTCTCTCTCTCTCTACCTCTTCTTTAGGTCAATAATTCTTAGATTTTTCTTTTGAGGCTGCTTTCTATATCTTGTGGGTATACTTCATGTATTTTAGTCTTTTTAGTTTTGTCTATGTATTAGTCCGTTCTCAAACTGCTATGAAGAAATACCTGAGACTAGGTAATTTATAAAGGAAATAATTTTAATTGACTCACAGCTTTGCATTGCTGGGGAGGCCTCAGGAAACTTACAATTATGGTGGAAGGCGTAAGAAAAGTGGGCACATTTTTCACAGGGTGGTAGGACAGAGTGAGTGCAAGCAGGAGAATTGCCAGATGCTTATAAAAGCATCAGATCTTGTGAGACTTACTCCTCATCATGAGAAGAGCATGGGGGAAAATCGCCCCTATGATTCAATTACCTCCATCTGGTCCCACTCTTGACAGGTGGGGGTTATAAGGATTATGATTCAAGGTGACATTTGGGTGAGGACACAGAGCCAAACCATCTCATCTTATCATGCTGATTATGTATTTTCAAATAGCCTGTCTTCAAGCTCACTAATTCTTCCTTCTACTTGATTAATTCTGCTATTAAGAGATTTTGATTCATTCTTTAGTATGTCAGTTGCATTTTTCAAGTCCAGAATTTCTATTTGACCCTTTTCAATTATTTCAAACTCCTTTAAAATTTATCTAATAGGATTCTGAATTCCTTCTCTGTGTTATCTTACATATCATAGAATATCCTCAAAATAATTATTTTGAATTATCTGTGGACAGGTCACATATCTCTGTGTCTCCAGGATTGGTCACTGGATTCTTATTTAATTTGTTTTGTGGGGTCATGTTTTCCTTGATGGCCTTGAAGTCTGTGATGTTTTTCAGCATCTGGCCATTAAAGAATTAGGTATTTATTGCAGTCTTCACCATCAGGGCTTATTTGTAGCTGTCCTTTTTGTGATGACTTTCCAGGTATTCAAAGGGACTTGGGTGTTGTGATCTACGTTGTAGGTCACTGCAGCCATATCTGCATTCGGGAGTGAATGAGTCTGTTTTCACACTACTAATAAAGACATACCCAAGACTGGGTAATTTATAATAACAACAACAAAAAGTTTAACTGTATTACAGTTCCACATGGCTGAGGAGGCCTCACAATCATGGCTGCAGGTGAATCAAATGAGGAGCAAGGTCACCCCTTACATGGAGGCAAGCAAGAGAGATTTTGTAGGGGAACCCCCTTTATAAAACCATCAGATCTTGTGAGATTTGCTCACGAGATTTACCTTGGCCCCTCCCAATCTCATGTCCTCACATTTCTAAACCTAATTATGCCGTTCCAATAGTCCCTCAAAGTCTTAAATCATTTCAGCATTAACTCAAAAGTCCACAGTCCAAAGTCTCGTCTGAGATAAGGTAAGTCTCTTTCACCTATGAGCCTATAAGATCAAAAGCAAGTTAGTTACTTCCTAGATACAATGAGAGCACAGACATTGGTTAAATACACCCTTTTCAAGTGAGATAAATTGGCCAAAACAAAGGTGCTATATGACCCATGCAAGTCTAAAATCCAGCAGGGCAGTCAAATCTTAAAGCTTCAAAATGATCTCCTTTGACTCCATGTCTCACATCCAGGTTATGCTGATACAAGAGTTGGGTTCCCATGGTCTTGGTCAGCTCTGCACCTTTGGCTTTGCTGGCTACAGCCCCCAACTGGCTCCTTTCATGGGGTGGCATTGAGTGTCTGTGGCATTTCCAGGTGCATGGTGCAAACTGTTGGTGGATCTACTACTCTGGGTTCTGGAGGACAGTGACCTTGTTTTCATAGCTCCACTAAGTAGTGCCCCAGTGGGGATTCTGTGTGGGGGCTTACACCCCACATTTCCCTTCTGAACTGCCTTGGCAGAGATTTTCCGTGAGGACTCTGTCCCTGCAGCACACCTCTGCCTGGACATCCAGGCATTTCCATACATCCTCTGAAATTTAGGTAGTGGTTCCCAAACCTCAATTCTTGACTTGTGTGCACCTGCAGGCCCAATACCATGTGTAATATACCAAGGCTTGTGGCTTGCATCCTCGGACATAATAACCTGAGCTATAGTTGGCCTCTTGTAGACATGACTGGGATGCAGGGAACCTAGTCTCGAGACTGCACAAAGCAGCAAGGCCCTGGGCCCAAGCCTTTAAACCATTTTTCCTCATAGGCGTTCTGGCTTGTGATGGGAAGGGCTGCCGTGAAGCCCTCTGACATGCCTTGGAGACATTTTCCCCATTGTCTTGGTAATTAACATTTGGCTCCTTTTTACTCTTGCAAATATCTGTAGCTGGCTTGAATTTCTCCTCAGAAAATGGGTTTTTCTTTTCTATTGCATCATCAGGCTGCAAATTTTTTGAAATTTTATGCTCTGCTTCCCTTTTAAGCATAAGTTCTAATTCCAAACCATATCTTTGTGAGTGAATAAACCTGAATGCTGCCGGGCATGGTGGCTCATGCCTGTAATCTCAACACTTTGGGAGGCTGAGGTGGACAGATCACCTGAGGTCAGGAGTTCAAGACCAGCCTGGCCAACATGGAGAAACCCTGTCTCTATTAGAAATACAAAATTAGGCAAGAGTGGTGGCTCATGCCTGTAATCCCAGCTACTCGAGAGGCTGAGGCAAGAGAATGGCTTGAACCCGGGAGGGAGAGGTTGTGGTGAGCTGAGATCGCGCCATTGCACTCCCGCCTGGGTAACAAGCATGAAATTCCATCTTAAAAAAAAAAAAAAAAACCCAAAAAACCTGAACGCTTTAAAGAGCACCCAGGCCACAGCCTGAATGCTTTGCTGCTTAGAAACTTCTGTTAGGTGCCAGAAATCACCTCTCTCAAGTTCAAAGTTCCACAAATCTCTACGTCATGGGAAAAATGCTTCCAGTCTCTTTGCTAAAGCTTAGCAAGAGTCACCTTCACTGCAGTACCCAACAAGTTTCTCATCTCCATCTGAGACCATCTCAGACTGGACTTTATTGTCCATATCACTGTCAGCATTTTGGTCAAAGCATGAAACAAATCTCTAGGAAGTTCCAGACTTTTTCACCTCTTCCTGTCTTTTTTTGAGCCCTCCAAATGGTTCCAACCTCTGCATATTACCCAGTTCTAAAGTTGCTTCTACATTTTTGGGTGTGTTTACAGCAGCACTTTACTCTGCCAGTACCAATTTACTGTATTAGTCTGTTCTTACACTGCTAATAAAGACAATACTGAGACTGAGTAATTTATAAAGGAAAGGGGTTTAATAGACTTACAGTTTCATGTGGCTGGGGAGGCCTCACAACCATGGCTGCAAGTGAATGAGGAGCAAAGCCACATCTTACATGGTGGCAAGCAAAATAGCTTGCATAAGGGAACTACCCTTTATAAAACCATCAGATCTCATAAAACTTATTCACTATCATGAGAACTGCATGGGAAAGACTCTCCCTCATTATTCAATTACCTCCCTCCAGGTCCCTTCCATGACATGTGGAAATTCTGGGAGCTACAATTCAAGATGAGATTTGGGTGGGAATACAGCCAAACCATATCAGGGGGCATCCGAAGCCCAGTAATGCTGTAGTTTTTACTGACTCATATAGGTATGGCCTTGGTGGTCTTGGGTAAAATCTTGAAAGGTTCTATGCATTACCAGGCAAAGAGGCTTGGTGTTTTCCCTTACTTTCTGCCAAACAAATGGAGTCTCTCTCTTCTCTCTCTCTCTCTCTGCTGAAGTTCCTGGAGCTGGGGAAGGGGTGACAAAAGCACCCCTGTGGTCACCACTGCTGGACTGTACTGGTTCAGACCTTAAGCCAACACAGCACTGGCACCTGACCAAGGCTCATTGTACCCACTGCTTGACCACTGCCTATGTTTCTTCAAGGCCCCATGCCTTTATCATTAGCAGATAATGAACCCAGCTAGGTTTCTGTCCTGACTTTCATGGTGGCAAGTTTTCTCAGCCTCAGACAGGCTCAGATATGTCATCTTAGAGGCAAGGCCTGGACGACAGAACCTTGGGCATCTAACTAGTGCTATATTCTACTGTGACTGAGCCAACACCCAAGCCACAAGAAAAAGTTCTTCCCATTCTTCTTTCTTCTTTGCTCAAGCAGAGGAGTCTCTTCCCCATGACCACCAACACCCTAGACCCTCAGTGAGTACTTCCTGGCTATCGCTCATGTTCACGGCCCGTGAGCTCTTTAGGCAAATCGTGGTGAATGCTCACCAGGCCTGGCACTCTCCCTTTAGGGTAGTTTGCTCCCTTGTGGCCCAGAGCAGGTCCAGTGATGCCATCCAAGATCCACTTCCTTCATTCAGGAACCCCAGGAGCTCAGTTGGTGTTCTACTGCACCGTGGCCCAGCGGGTACCTAAGCTGCACAACAAAGTTTCCTTTTTTTTTTTTTTTTTTTTTTTTTTTTTTTTAGACAGAGTCTCGCACTGTTGCCCAGGCTGGATGCAGTGGTGTGATCTTGGCTCACTGCAAACTCCGCCTCCTGGGTTCCAGCGATTCTCTGCCTCAGCCTCCCGAGTAGCTGGGATTACAGGTGCATGCCTCAACGCCCAGTTAATTTTTGTATTTTTCAAAATAGAGACAGGGTTTCACCATGTTGTCCAGGCTGGTCTCAAACTCCTGACCTTGTGATCCGCCTGCCTCGGCCTCCCAAAGTACTGGGATTACAGGTATGAGCCACCATGCCCGGCTGACAAAGTTTCCTGTAGTCTGCCTTTTTTCGAGAAGATGGAGTCCCTCCCCATAACCACCATAGCTGGGAATGTGCTTGGTCACACTTGAAGTCAGACCATCTCAGAGTCTTAACCAAAGTTCATGGCATGTAAAATCTGGCCATCACTGCTCATTATTCCTGACCTAAGGGCTCTTTAGTCATCTAGTAATGAATCCTGCTGGGACTTGGTCATTCCCTTGAACCAGCCAGCAGCAGGTTCACTTCTGGCTGAAGGTGTATCTGGAGATGTCTGGAGCTAGGGCCTGAAATGGGGGCCTCAGGACCCTGCCTATTGCCTTATCCTATTATTGCTGAGCTGATATCCAATTTGCAAGACAAAGTCCTCAAGAGTTTAAATTTTTTTATTTTTTTATTTTTTTATTTTTTTGTTCTCTGTTCTCCTCAAATGGAAGGGCAGAGTCTTTCCCAGAGCTGTAAGCTGAACTTGCTGGGATTTGGGAATGGGTGACACAAGCACTCCCTTGGTCACCCCAGCTGATACTATGCATCCCAACACAGGATCAAGACTTGTCCAGGAATTGCAGTCCTTGTGGCCTAGACTACCTTTCAACTTTATTTAGAATGCCAGAACTCCTTTTTTTTCTTCTTCTTTTTTTTTTTTTTTTTTGATCTCTCTTTTGCCTAGACTGGAGTGCAGTGGTGAGATCTTGGCTCCCTGCAAGCTCTGCCTCCTGGGTTCATGCCATTCTCCTGCCTCAGCCTCCCAAGTAGCTGGGACTACAGGCACCCACCACCATGCCCAGCTAATTTTTGTATTTTTTCAGTAGAGATGGGTTTTCACCATGTTAGGCAGGATGGTCTTTATCTCCTGACCTCGTGATCCACCTGCCTCAGCCCTCAAAGTGCTGGGATTACAGGCTTGAGCCACTGTACCCGGCCAAATGCGAGAACTCTTTAACCTGCAGTGGCATTACTTGCTAGAAGTCAAGTTGAGACCACCATGATGGGCAGTTCCCTTCTGGCTAGTGCTGGTCTAAATGCTCTGAGCTCTGCTTGGTACTGCTTTCCACTGTGATAGGGCAACACTGACTTCCAATGTAAAGTCCTGTATTCATTGTGCTCTGCCTCCTCTTAGCTCACAGGTTCACTCTTTGTACCACACGACAACTGCCCAGGAATGAGGGAGGAGTGGCGTCTGCAATTCAAGACCGTCTTTCCTACCTCCATCAGTGTCTTTTTCAGTTATATGAAGTTAAAAGCAGGCACTGTGATCACTCACCTGATTTTTGGTTCTTATAAAGGTGCTTTTTTGTGTAGATAATTGTTAAATTTGGTGATCCTGCAGGATGGATGGTTGGTAGAGGCTTCTATCTGGCCATGTTGCTCTGTCTCCAAACAAATGAAAACTTTTCGACTTTTCCTTTACATTTATCATGGACTTTAGTTTTGTTTCAATTTGATGAAAACTTAACTTACCATCAATAGAAATAAGAACAAAAAGATAATCCTATAATGTATTTGCTTGCTGTCTAAGACATTTTAACAAATTGGACATTACAAATATCTGGTTCGCCAAATCAAACTTTTTGATATATCACTATTCTACAATTCTGAGTGGTTTAATTGAACATCTTACTTGTCTGTACACTGACTCGTGCTGGGGTTTTTGTTACCCAAGGAATTTAGCTAGTGTATCTGAATGCTAAGGAAAGTGGAAGTAATTGGTGGCTTGCAAAGCACCTTAAATGTGTTACTTATTAATAGCTGTTAGGCATACATGGTATGGAAATGGTAAACAATTGAATATTAATTTTATTCTTTAAAACCATTACATCTTAGGTGCTCCAAATTTTATAACTATACATTTTAAAGATCTACTCAGACCTCTCTGTTTCACAAATGGGAAAAGAAAGGAAGGCTCAGAAAGAAAAATATTTTCTTTATTTTAGTAATGGGGAGTACAAAGTAATTTTGATTTTCTCTTAATTGCAAATGTGCTAATGAAAAAACAATATATAATAAATTTTTTTAATGAAGAAAAGTAATTTAAACTAAAAACACTTACCAATTTTTTTATTGGAATTTTTCTAAATTGCTTTTGAAACAATATTGCCATAATACATAAATAATGAGACTAATGGTAAACTCCAAAATGTGATAACCCCAGATAAAGACATTTGGTAAGGTTATTGCTTTAATTTTGTGATATGTGAATTACATATCTCCACAAACTTTTTCAGGAAAATGAATTAAGAACTTCCTTTGGCCATTTTCTAATTTTTCCATTACTAGATAAAAGAGCTATTAGGTCAAATAGATTATTTTCCAGAAAGAAATTATTGATTATTACTTAAAAATCACTAGCATATATGGATTGTGCTTTAATATCTTACTTCTGAAAATGTAGATACAAAATAAGGTGTTTATAAAATGCCCTAAGGAAAAAGTTTTATATATTATGTAAGCAAAATTCTTAGAGTCAAAGAGACATGGAAGAACAGAAAAATAAGAAATACAAAGTTTTCAATATGTAGCATTTAAATAGTTTATTGGTTGAGTTTGGTATTCTTAGGATAAAGATGCAAAAGAGCAGCTTAAACATCATCTCAAGATGACATTATTGAGCATGGATGCTGCATTGTGTTTGTCTTGTATGTCTTGTATGTGTTTCTCCTATGAGCCTCCAGATGAGGCTCCCTCATAGAACTCATTGTAGATTATTTAAGTGTCTATGTTCTTCCTTTTGTATGTTTATTAGCCCTTTGGAATTTTTTTAACTGTGAATTTGCCACTCAAACAATTTACTCATTTTAATGGGATTCTGGTCTTTTTCTTTTATTTATTAAAACATCATTAGCAATTATTTCATGTCTATATATTCATATAAATAGCAGATATTCTGTGTAGTATTAAGAAAAAAAGATTGGGAGTTTTGTTTCTAGAAAAATGGTGGGCTAGATTGTTCAGAGTAATAATATTAATGTATATATTAAAATAGTTTGATATAACTAATTTTAAAATAATTTTAAATAATAAGACATCCTACATTATAGTAAATGGATTTAAGAGAATTAGGAATCCAGAGAGGTAAGTGGACCCATTAAATCGTTTTGCCCTAAAGGCATTTGCCAATCTGTGAATAGGTAAAAACTTCTGTTTTGATGACTTTTGGTGGCATGGGGAACAAAAGTTGAAGTCTTTTGTTTCCCAGAGTGGAAACTTCAATAGAATCCGTAACATATGAATTTTGGATTCCCAGAAAACATACCTTCAGAGTGCAGGAGACATAACTACCACCAGAAAGTATTTTTATAAAAAGTTGCTCAGAGCTTGGAGAAATAAAAGAAAGAAAGAAAGACAGAAAGAAAGAAAAAAAAAACTCTTAAGCAATGAAAAAAAAAAAAAAAGCTGTCGTGTGCACTTGTAATTCCAACGAGACATAGTCTAACCATTGACAGATGACAGAGGTGGAACAACCAATCTCTAAGGGGATCTGACTTCCCCTCATCTTCCTGTCCTTCCCTTATTTCCTGTTGGGCTTAGAAGCCCTCTAAACTCTTCCCAACCTCTGCCTGTTACAGTTTCAAAGCTACTTCCACATTTTTAGATTTCTTTATAGAAAAACCTTACTCCCTGGGATCAATTATCTACTAATCTCTTCTTTCATCAACATAAATAAGTATCTGAAACTGGATAACTTAAAAGAAAAGTGGTTTAATTGGCTTACAGTTCAGTAGGCTGTAGAGGAAGCATGGTGCCAGTATCTGCTCAGCTTCTGATGAGACCTCAGGAAGCTTATAATCACGATAGAAGGCAAAGTGGGAGCAGGCATGTCACATGGCGAGAGATGGATCAAGAAAGGGAAAAGAAGCACAACAATCTTTTAAACAATCAGACCTTGTGTGGACTAACAGAGTGAGAATTCACTAATCACCAAGACGATGGTGATTCATGAGGAATTAGCCCCCATGATGCAAACACCTTCAGCATTGTGGATTACAGTTTAACATGAGATTTGAACGAGACAAACTTCCAAATTATATCACCAATCCTACTCAAACTATTCTGAAAAATAGAGGCGGGAATACTTTCAAACTCGTTCTATGAGGCCAATATTACCTTGATGCTAAAACTAAAGATTCATCAAAAAGGAAAACTACAGGCCAATATCCCTGATGAATATTGATGCAAATATCCTTTAAAAATACCAGCAAACTGAAGTCAACAGTACATTAAGAATGCAGTTACTCACAACCAAGTGAAATTTACCCCAGGGATGCAAGGATGGTTCAACATATGCAAATCAATCAATGCGATACATCATATCAACAGGATGAAGGAGTAAAACCATATGAGCATTTTAATTGATGCTGAAAAAACATCTGATAAAGTTCAATACCCCTTCATGATAAAAATTTTCAAAAAAATGGATACAGAAGGAATACACCTCAAAGCAGTAAAAGCCATATATGGCAGACCCATATCTTGCATTTTACTGAAGAGGAAAAACTAAAAGCCTTTTCTCTAAGATCTGGAACGAGACAAGAATTCCAACTTTCACTATTGTTATTCAACATAGTACTGGAAGTCCTAGCTAGAGCAATCAGAGGGAAAAAAATAAAGGGCATGCAAATTGGAAAGAACAAAGTCAAATTATCTTTTTTTGCAGATTATATGATCTTAGTGAAATAAGGCAGACACAGAAAGACAAATTTCACAAATATCCCAAATTTATACATCTACAGTGAACTCATTTTTAACAAAAGTGTCAAGAATGTACATTGGGTAGAAGACAATCTCTTCAATAGATGGTGCTGGGAAAACTGTATATTCATATGCATAAGAATAAAGCTAGACCCCTATCTTCCACCATATGCAAAAATCAAATCAAAATGGATTAAAGACTTAAATCCAAGACCTAAAACTATGGAACTACTAAAAGAAAAAACTGGGAACCTCTCCAAGACATTGAACTGGGCAAATATTTCTTGCCTCTTAGCCCACAAGCACAGGCAACCAAAGCAAAACAGAACAGATGCGATTATATCAAGTTCAACTGCTTCTTCACAGCAAAGGTAATAATTAAAGTGAAATGACAACTCACAACATAACAGAAAATACTTGCAAACTACCAACTTGACAAGGGATTTATAACCAGAGCATATAATAAGCTCAAATAACTCAACAGAAAGAAATCAAATAATCCAATTAAAAAATGGACAAAAGGTCTGAATACATGTTTCCCAAAAGAAGACATAAAATGGCAAACAGATACATGGAAAGATATTTAACATCACTGCACCACAAAGAAATGCAAATTAGTAAGGCAATAAAATATCAAATTACCCCACTTAAAATAGATTTTATCCAAAAGACAGGCTCTGTTGATGGGAATGTTAATTAGTGCATCCACCATGGAGAACAGTTTGGAAGGTCCTCAAAAAACTAAAAATGGAACTACCATATGATTTAGCAATTCCACTGTTAAGTATATACCCAAAAGAAAGGTAATCAGTATATCAAACAGATATGTGCACTCCCTTGTTTATTTAAGGACTATTCACAATAGCCAGATTTATAAGCAACCTAAGTGTCCATCAACAGATGAATGGATAAAGTGTCAGACATATACACAATGTAGTACTATTCAGTCACCAAAAAGAATAAGATCCTCTGATTTGCAGCAACATAGATGGAGCTGTAGGTCATCATGTTTAGTGAAATAAGGCAGGCACCGAAAGACAAATATCACATGCTGCCAATCATTTGTGGGAGCTGAAAAATTAAAACGACTGAATTCATGAAGATAGAGTGTAGAATAATGTTCAGTTACCAGAGGCTGAGAAGAATAATAAGGGAGAAGGGAAAAGTGAGGATGGTTCCTGGGTACAAAAAACTATTTAGATAGCATGAATAAAATCGAGTATTTGAGAGCACAATGAGATGACTATAGTCAACAATAATTTATTGTACATTTTCAAATAACTGAAAGAGTATACTTGGATTGTTTGTGACACAAAGGATGAATGCTTGAGGTGATGGATACTCCATTTATCCCGATTTAATTTTTACCTATTGTATGCCTGTATCACAACATCTCATAGACCTCATAAATGTATATACTTACTATGTACCAACAAAAATTAAAATACAAAAATGAAGATGAGGTCATACTGGACAGAGTAGGTTTTAATTCTATATAACTGGTGTCTTTTTTTTTATTTTTGAGACAGGGTTTCAATTTGTCCCCCAAGTCTGGAATGTAGTGGTGTGATCTCCACTCACTGCAACCTCCACCTCGAAGTCTCAAGCCGTCCTCCTGCCTCAGCCCCACAAGTAGCTGGGAACACAGGTTCATGCCACCAAGCCTGGTTAATTTTGTATTTTTTATAGAGATGGGGTTTCTCCATGTTGCCCAGGCTGGTCTCGAACTCCGGAGCTCAAGTGATCTGCCCTCCTGAGTCTCCCAAAGTGCTAAGATTACAGGCATGAACCACTGCGCCCAGCCTTGTCTTTGCAAGAAAAGAGGTGACAGGCACACAGTGGAGAAGGCCATGTGAAGACTGAGGCAGAGAATAGACTGATGTAGCTATAAGGTAAGGAATAGCAGGGAAATTATAAGAAGCAAAAAAGTCTTCTTCCGAGCTCCTGCCCATTGCTGACAAGTTAGTTTTCGACCACTAGGTCTAGAAATGTGCAATAATACATTTCTGTTGCTTTTAGCACTTAGTTTGTGGCACTTTGTTATGGCAGCCCTAGAAAATGAATACACGGAGTATGCTATTTCTGCCAGATTTTCTCTTTAAGTTTCTCCAATTCCCAGACAGAGGATGTGTTTATCTGAGACAAAAGGGTGCTAGCTTCTTCTGCAGGACATCCTCATAATTAAAGTCATCAAAACTGGATGCTTGGAAATGGTCAGGGACAAATGCAGTTTTCTGTATGACCTTCTGTACAGATGGCAAACTGTTTCCAGTTGTGTTCCAGTTCAGCCTCACAAGTTTCAGATTATTCTTTCCTTCCCCTCTTCATATCCACTTTCTTTTCCTAACTGCATATCTTGCAGACTTCAGGTTTCCACGTAGGACCCAGGAACAATAGCCACCACTTCTCTAATTGAACCGTGACTAACACACTCGGTTAAATATATTTATATATATATATGTGTATGTGTGTGTGTTTCTATAAACTTATTTTGTTTAAATGTGTGCAAATCATGCTATATTACCTCCCAATAGTTTTGTTTTTTCTTCTACATTACTATCTTTTAATCTTAGCTTTTAAAATATTTATCAAATACAGATTAAAACATCACTGGTACTTTTAACTAAATGTATTATATGCCTGAAGAGACCAACAATTGCTTGCACCTGTAAAAAAAAATGGGTAAAAATCTACCAGTGTGACAATTACGTTAGTAAATGCAATGTATATGAATCAGAACTTACTCTAGTAATGAAAATAGAGAAAATTCTTACTTTCATTTAAAACATTAGCTATTTGTATCCAGCATCAAACTTTTACACAAAGAGTAATTCTATGCGATACCAAAACACTCACAAAATCAGTCAATTACTTAAAAAATAGATAATTTTTATAAACCAACCAGAGTTATTTGTGTGAACTGAATAATTTGGTTATTAAAATAACCTGATAATTCCATTTTAAAAATTGGGTTCATATGGAGATATCCTAGTAACATTTTCAAGCATTTTAATCCTATGAGAACTACACAAACCTAAATAACCTAGAAGTCTAACGCAATATTTTTACATACGTAAATACTAATTCCCACCCTCCATACTCAAAAAAGTTTATGATATACATAGTATTTGCTGTTCCTCTGTTTTCAGAAATAGAGGCTGAACTCAGAAGAGATAGGAAATATTCTGATTAAAAACACCAGAAAAAGAAAGAAGCGTAAATAGAAGATATACTCTGAGTACAAAGATCCACTTACAAGAAGCAACTTGTGTTTTGAAAAACACAATTCTGTATTTTACTTTTTACTGTGCACTAAAAGATAAATTGATTCATACATTCCATAGATTATATATCTGTGTGGAATGTAAAAGGGTCTATGTGTATATAATTACTTAGAATATATTTGAATCTGACATGACTTCTGAAAGCTAAATGTAACTTACAGTGATTTTAGTTATTCTTTATTGTATTTTATTAGATGCTAGTTGCTGCATAAGGAATTTTGTGTGTATTATCTTGTATAATCTACACACTAATATTACTAAGAAAACACTGGCTTTCTTTGCAAATTATATTTGAAATCTGGATCTTTATAAGTTTAGATAACTTTCCCAAATACTCACTGTCTGTAATTTAGGGAACCAGCATTCACATTCAGTTATCTTGACTCCAAAGTCTATATAAAAGCTATGCATGCTGTTCTTTCCCTTTGCTGGCCAAATAACGGTCTTGTCACTTGGAATTATGACAGAGTAAGAGAAAATATTAGAGACTCCACAATTTTCTTTTAAAATATCTGCAAATGAATATGTAAAGGAATTCTCCAAAATAGCATATGAAAGTGATGACAATCAAAAGTGATGAAGTCAAGCATGTTTCTAAGAGAATCTGATAAAGGACATTAAAAACCCACCAATGATTATGATTTTGGAACTGTGCAGGACAGGACAAAGAGTGAAGGAGGCTGTCTGAGGTGCTGAAATACAGGATACAAACATGTTACAGACTAAGTATAAAATCTTGTATTAATTCAGGCTTCCACACTGAGTTCCTCAGGTAACATATAAAATGATCACTGGTCACAGTTTGGAAGAAACTGATTATAAACAATCAAATAAATAATAGAAATTTTTTAAAAGTTGCCATATTGACTTTAAAAATCACATGCAGACCATTATGTAATAAATAATATGAAAACTATATGATTTTAATATAGTAGTATTTTTCAACCTGGTCGAATATTGTTAGCTATGTAAGTTCTGCTGTCTCAAATACATTAATATTTTGTGGAAATACATGTGATCAACTTTTATTAACAGATGCTTAAAAAGACATATAATCAATTTTATAAAAATTAAAGTTTAGTATGAAAGTTACTTGTCATCATTTGAATCCATTTTATTTTTAACCAACTTGGATCTCTCAAACTCTGAGAAATTTGCCAATATAAACATTTCCATCACATTTTTCTCATATTTCTTACATTTTTATCTTTGTATTGTGGTGATTTTTAACTTGGATGATATAGTTTTAGAACATATAAAGTTAAATATGTATAACTTTATTGGAGCAAAAATTTACTCCCGATATTTTGTTTACTATTTTAAATTCAATTTTTTGAGATTAATATTAGTTATCTTTCTTTCTTTTTCTTGTCTAGCATACCTAACAAATGTTTAGCTTTTTTGCCTATTTAATTTTGATTTAAGTGTGTTGATTTAAGTTTAAGTAATAATATATTGTACTTTCTGTTTCAAGATAGTGAGCTGTGCACATGCTTCACTCTTACCCTCTAGTAACAAATATCTAGAAACAATATAAAATTTAAACAACAGGAAAGCAAAAGTCAAATAGGCTCTTTCCCAGGACCAGATATTGTGACAAGGTCCCAAAAGTTAGAAAACAAATACAATTTAGAAGACAAGCCTCAGCCAAGGACACATATAGAAAATTACAACTGTGAATGGTGCTGAAAACTAATTGAAGCCAAATAAACAAGGAGACATTTGAGTGATCAGTCCACGCCTTTTCTGAAACCTCCTATATTCTATATTCATTAGGCATACTAGATATTAAGCAATGGAGTGTTTTCCTCAACAAAATTCCCTGGCCAAAAAAAAAAAGTTGCATATTCTTTTTAAATATGTGTAATATATTCATTAAAATGGTTTTAAAAGGAGTCTCAGAAACATGCTCAAAATGTTGATAATGTAGACTGAAGTTCAATTATCATAAAACAATAGCTGTAAAACTTGACAAAAGAATTAACAAATATATCCGAATCATAAAATTTAAGAAAAATTAATGCTTCTAAATAAGTCTTGCATTTATAGATAAAATGGATGTATTAGTTCATTTTCATGCTGTTGGTAAAGACATACCTGAGACTGGGCAATTTACAAGTGAAAGAGGTTTAATTGGACTTACAGTTCCACATGGCTGGGGAAGCCTCACAATCCATTCTATCATTGATGGACATTTGGGTTGGTTCCAAGTCTTTGCTATTGTGAATAGTGCTGCAATAAACATACGTGTGCATGTTTCTTTATAGCAACATGATTTATAATCCTTTGGGTATATACCATTAATGGGATGACTGGGTCAAATGGTATTTCTAGTTCTAGATCCTTGAGGAATTGCCACACTGCCTTCTACAATGGTTGAACTAGTTTACTGTCCCACCAACAGTGTAAAAGTGTTCCTATGTCTCCACATCCTCTCCAGCACCTGTTGTTTCCTGATTTTTTTAATGATTGCCATTTAACTAGTGTGAGATGGTATCTCATTGTGGTTTTGATTTGCATTTTTCTGATGGCGAGTGATAATGAGCATTTTTTCATCTGTCTGTTGGCTGCATAAATGTCTTCTTTTGAGAATTGTCTGTTCATATCCCTCACCCACTTTTTGACGGGGTTGTTTGATTTTTTCTTGTAAATTTGTTTGAATTCTTTTGAGATATCTCTTTTGAGATATGTCCCGTCAATACCTAGTTTATTGAGAGTTTTTAGCATGAAGGGCAGTTGACTTTTGTCAAAGGCCTTTTCTGCATCTATTGAGATAATCATGTGGTTTTTGTTTTTGCTTCTGTTTATTTGATGAATTACGTTTATTGATTTGTGTATGTTGAACCAACCTTGCATCCCAGGGATGAAGCCAGCTTGATCATGGTTGATGCTTTTTCATGTGCCACAGGTTTGCCTGTATTTTATTAAGGATTTTTGCATCAATGTTCATCAGGGATATTGGTCTAAAATTCTCTTTTTTTGTTGTGTCTCTGCCAGGCTTTGGTATCAGGATGATATTGGCATCATAAAATGAATTAGGGAGGATTCCCTCTTTTTCTATTGATTGGAATAGTTTCAGAAGGAATGGTACCAGCTCCTCTTTGTACCTCTGGTAGAATTTGGCTGTGAATCTTCTGGTCCTGGACTTTTTTTGGTTGGTAGGCTATTAATTATTGCCTCAATTTCAGAGCCTGTTATTGGTCTATTCAGAGATTCAACTTCTTCCTGGTTTCGTCTTGGGAGGGTGTGTGTGTCCAGGAATTTATCAACTTCTTCTAGATTTTCTAGTTTATTTGTGTAGAGGTGTTTATAGTATTATCTGATGGTAGTTTGTATTTATTTGGGATCGGTGGTGATATCCCCTTTGTCATTTTTTATTGTGTCTCTTTGATTCTTCTCCCTTTTCTTCTTTATTAGTTTTGCTAGTGGTCTGTCAATTTTGTTGATCTTTTCAAAAAAACAGCTCCTGGATTCATTGATTTTTTTGAAGGGTTTTTTGTCTCTATCTCCTTCAGTTCTTCTCTGATCTTAGTTATTTCTTGCCTTCTGCTAGCTTTTGAATGTGTTTGCTCTTACTTCTCTTGTTCTTTTAATTGTGATGTTAGGGTGTTATTTTTAGATCTTTCCTGATTTCTCTTGTGGGCATTTAGTGCTATAAATTTCCCTCTACATACTTCTTTAAATGTGTCCCAGAAATTCTGGTATGTTGTTTCTTTGTTCTCATTGGTTTGAAAGAAAATCTTTATTCCTGCCTTCATATCGTTATGTACCCACTAGTCATTCAGGATCAGATTGTTCAGTTTTCATGTAGTTGAGTGGTTTTGAGTGAGTTTCTTAATCCTGAGTTCTAGTTTCATTGCACTGTGGTCTGAGGGACAGTTTGTTATAATTTCTCTTCTTTTACATTTGCTGAGGAGTGCTTTACTTCCAACTATGTGGTCAATTTTGGAATAAGTGTGATGTGGTGCTGAGAATGTATAGTCTGTTTATTTGGGGTGGAGAGTTCTGTAGATGTCTTTTAGGTCTGCTTGGTGCAGAGCTGAGTTCAATTCCTGAATATCCTTGTTAACTTTCTGTCTCAATGATCTGTCTAATGTTGACAGTGGGGTGTTAAAGTCTCCCATTATTATTGTGTGGGAGTCTAAGTCTCTTTGTAGGTCTCTAAGGACTTACTTTATGAATCTAGATGTTCCCATATTGAGTGCATGTATATTTAGGATAGTTAGCTCTTCTTGTTGAATTGTTCCCTTACCATTATGTAATGACCTTCTTTGTCTCTTTTGATCTTTGTTGGTTTAAAGTCTGTTTTATCTTATACTAGGATTACAACCCCTGATTTTTTTTGTTTGCTTGTTTTTCATTTGCTTGGTAGATATTCTTCCATCCCTTTATTTTGAGCCTATATGTGTCTCTGCCTGTGAGATGCATCTCCTGAATACAGCACACTGATGGATCTTGATTCTTTATCCAATTTGCCAGTCTGTCTCTTTTAATTGGAGGATTTAGCCTATGTACATTTAAGGTTAATACTGTTAATGTGTGAATTTGATCCTGTCATTATGATGTTAGCTGGTTATTTTGCTCATTAGTTGATGCAGTTTCTTCCTAGCAATGATGGTCTTTACAATTTCACATGTTTTTGCAGTGGCTGCTACTGGTTGTTCCTTTCCATCTTTAGTGCTTCCTTCAGGAGCTCTTGTAAGGCAGTCCTGGTGGTGACAAAATCTCTAAGCATTTGCTTATCTGTAAAGGATTTTATTTCTCCTTCGCTTATGAAACTTAGTTTGGCTGGATATGAAATTCTGGGTTGAAAATTCTTTTCTTTAAGAATGTTGAATATTGGCACCCACTCTCTTCTGGCTTGCAGTGTCTCTGCCGAGAGATCCGCTGTTAGTCTGATGGGCTTCCCATTGTGGGTAACACGAGCTTTCTGGCTGCCCTTAACATTTTTTCCTTCATTTCAACTTTGGCGCATCTGACAATTATGTGTCTTGGAGTTGCTCTTCTCGAGGAGTATCTTTGTTGTGTTCTCTGTATTTCCTGAGTTTGAAAGTTGGCCTGCCTCACTAGGTTGGGGAAATTCTCCTGGATAATATCCTGCAGAGTGTTTTCCAACTTGGTTCCATTCTCCCTGTCACTTTCAGGTACACCAATCAGACATAGATTTGGTCTTTTCACATAATTCCTTATTTCTTGGAGGCTTTGTTTGTTTCTTTTTACTCTTTTCTTCTCTAAACTTCTCTTCTTGCTTCATTTCATTTATTTGACCTTCAATCACGGATACCCTTTCTTCCACTTGATGAAGTCATCTAATGAAGCTTGTGCATGTGTCACGTAGTTCTCGTGCCATGATTTTCAGCTCCATCAGGTCGTTTAAGGACTTCTGTACACTGTTTATTCTAGTTAGCCATTCGTCTAATCTTTTTTCAAGGCTTTTAGCTTCTTTGCAATGGGTTTGAAAATCCTCCTTTAGCTCGGAGAAGTTTGTTATTACTGATCGTTTGAAGCCTTCTTCTCTCAACTCACCAAAGTCATTCTCCATCCAAGTTTGTTCTATTGCTGGTGAGGAACTGTTTTCCTCTGGAGGAGAAGAGGCGCTCTGATATTTAGAATTTTCAGCTTTTCTCCTCTGGTTTCTCCCCATCTTTGTGGTTTTCTCTACCTTTGGTCTTTGATGATGTTGACATACAGATGGGGTTTTGGTGTGGATGTCCTTTCCATTTGTTAGCTTTCCTTCTAATAGTCAGGACCCTCAGCTGCCGGTCTGTTGGAGTTTGCTGGAGGTCCACTCCAGACCCTCTGTGCCTGGTATCACCAGTGGAGGCTGCAGAACAGCAATATTGCAGAACAGCAAATGTTGCTGCCTGATCTTTCCTCTGGAAGCTTCGTCTCAGAAGGGCCCCCAGCTGTATGAGGTGTCAGTAGGCCCCTACTGGGAGATGTCTCCTAGTTATGCTACTGGGGGGTCAGGGACCCACTTGAGGAGGCAGTGTGTCTGTTCTAAGATTTCAAACTCCATGCTGGGAGAACCACAACTCTCTTGAAAGCTATCAGACAGAGACATTTTTACAAACCTCAATTCTTGACTTCTGTGCACCCGCGGGCCCAACACCATGTGGAAGCTGCTAAGGCTTGGGGTTTCCACCATCTGAAGCAACAAGTTGAGCTGTACCTTGACCCCTTTTAGTCATGGCTGGTATAGCTGGGTTGCAGGACACCAAGATCCTAGATTACACACAGCATAGGGACCCTGGGGCCAGCCCACAGAACCATTTTTTTCCATAGGCTTCCAGGCCTGTGATGGGAGGAATTCCATGTAGATCTCTGACATGCCCTGGAGACATTTTTCCCATGGTGCTGGGGATTAGCAGTTGGTTCCCTGTTACTTATGCCAATTTCTGCCACAGGCTTGAATTTCTCTTAGGAAAATGGGTTGTTATTTTCTGTCATATCATCAGGCTATGAATCCATCTGGTCCTGGACTTTTTTTGGTTGGTAGGCTATTAATTATTGTCTCAATTTCAGAGCCTGTTATTGGTCTATTCAGGGATTCAACTTCTTCCTGGTTTAGTCTTGGAAGAGTGTAAGTGTCCACGAAAGTATCCATTTCTTCTAGGTTTTCTAGTTTATTTGTGTAGAGGTGTTTATAGTATTTTCTGATGGTAGTTTGTATTTCTGTGGGGTCGATGGTGATATCCCCTTTATCATTTTTCAATCAATAGAAAAAGAGGGGATCCTCCCTAACTCATTTCATGAGGCCAACATCATCCTGATACCAAAGCCTGACAGAGATACAACAAAAAAAGAGAATTTTAGACCAACATCCCTGATGAACATCGAAGCAAAAATCCTCAATAAAATACAGGCAAACCAAATCCAGCAGCACATCAAAAAGCTTATCCACCATGATCAAGCGGGCTTCATCCCTGGGATGCCAGGCTGGTTCAACATACACAAATCAATAAACGTAATCCAGTATACAAACAGAAGCAAAGATAAAAACCACATGATTATCTCAATAGATGCAGAAAAGGCCTTTGACAAAATTCAACTGCCCTTCATGCTAAAAACTCTCAATAAATTCGGTATTGATGGAACGTATCTCAAAATAGTAAGAGCTATGTATGACAAACCCAAAGCCAATATCATACTGAATGGGAAAAAACTGGAAGCATTCCCTTTGAAAACTGGCACAAGATAGGGATGCGCTCTCTCACCACTCCTATTCAACATAGCATTGGAAGTTCTGACTAAGGCAATCATTCAAGAGAAAGAAAGAAATGGTATTCAGTTAGGAAAAGAAGTCAAATTGTCCCTGTTTGCAGATGACGTGATTGTATATTTAGAAAACACCGTCGTCTCAGCCCAAAATCTCCTTAAGCTGATAAGCAACTTCAGTAAAGTCTCAGGATACAAAATCAATGTGCAAAAATCACAAGCATTCCTATACACCAATAACAGACAAACAGATAGCCAAATCATGAATGAACTCCCATTTACAATTGCTTCAGAGAGAATAAAATACCTGGGAATCCAACTTATAAGGGATGTAATGGACCTCTTCAAGGAGAACTACAAACCACTGCTCAGTGAACTAAAAGAGGACACAAACAAATGGAAGAACATTCCATGCTCATGGATAGGAAGAATCAATATGGTGAAAATGGCCATACTGCCCAAGGTAATTTATAGATTCAATGCCTCCCCATTAAGCTACCAATGACTTTCTTCACAGAACTGGGAAAAACTGCTTTAAAGTTCATATGGAACTAAAAAAGACCCCACATGGCCAAGACAATCCTAAGTCAAAAAAACAAAGCTGGAGGCATCACGCTACCTGACTTCAAACTATACTACAAGTCTACAGTAACCAAAACAGCACAGTACTGGTACCAAAACAGAGATATAGACCAATGGAACAGAACAGAGTCCTCAGAAATAATACCACACATCTACAGCCATGTGATCTTTGACAAACCTGACAAAAACAAGAAGTGGGGAAAGGATTTCCCTATGTAATAAATGGTGCTGGGAAAATTGGCTAGCCATAAGTAGAAAGCTGAAACTGGATCCTTTCCTTACTCCTTATACGGAAATTAATTCAAGATGGATTAGAGACTTAGATGTTAAACCTAAAACCATAAAAACTCTAGAAGAAAACCTAGGTAATACCATTCAGGACATAGGCATGGGCAAGGACTTCATGTCTAAAACACCAAAAGCAACGGCAACAAAAGTCAAAATTGACAAATGGGATCTAATTAAACTAAAGAGCTTCTGCACAGCAAAAGAAACTACCATCAGAATGAACAGGCAACCTACAGAATGGGAGAAAATTTTTGCAATCTATTCATCTGACAAAGGGCTAATATCCAGAACCTACAAAGAACTCAAACAAATTTACAAGAAAAAAGCAAACAACCCCATCAAAAAGTGGGCAAAGGATATGAACAGACACTTGTCAAAAGAAGACATTCATACAGCCAACAGACACATGAAAAAATGCTCATCATCACTGGCCATCAGAAAAATGCAAATCAAAACCACAATGAGATACCATCTCACACCAGTTAGAATGGCAATCATTAAAAAGTCAGGAAACAACAGGTGCTGGAGAGGATGTGGAGAAATAGGAACACTTTTACACTGTTGATGGGACTGTAAACTAGTTCAACCATTGTGCAAAACAGCGTGGCGATTCCTCAAGGATCTAGAACTAGAAATACCATATGACCCAGCCATCCCATTACTGGGTATATACCCAAAGGATTATAAATCATGCTGCTATGAAGACACATGCACATGTACATGTGTTTATTGCAGCACTATTCACAATAGCAAAGAGTTGGAATCAACCCAAATGTCCATCAGTGACAGACTGGATTAAGAAAATGTGGCACATATACACCATGGAATACTATGCAGCCATAAAAAAGATGAGTTTGTGTCCTTTGTAGGGACATGGATGCAGCTGGAAACCATCATTCTCAGCAAACTATGGCAAGAACAGAAAACCAAACACCGCATGTTCTCACTCATAGGTGGGAGTTGAACAATGAGATCACTTGGACACAGGAAGGGGAACATCACACACGGAGGCCTATTGTGGGGAGGAGACAGCGGGGAGGGATAGCATTAGGAGATATACCTAATGTAAATGATGAGTTAATGGGTACAGCACACCCACATAGCAAATGTATACATATGTAACAAACCTGCACATTGTGCACACGTACCCTAGAACTTAAAGTATAATAATAATAAAAAAAAAATTTTAAGTTTTCATTTTTGAAACAAAATGATTTTTCTTAAAAAACATAGCATTATTTTTTCCTATAAAATATGAGTCTTATGTAGTACTGTACTATACTAAAAGAATTAAATTATACTAATATTATGAAGCAACTGTCATCCAAGCCCATGGAAATTTAAATTAGTCTGTGTGCCCACGTTGTTTGCTGGGATAATTGGCCTTATTTTGGTCTTTTTGGTTTTCACCTTAGCTTTTTGAAAATATTTCAGTTTAAATTGAGGTGGTTTTACCAAAGGACAGATTTGGAAGTTTTCTCATTTTAAACTAGATTGTATTACTAAAAATGTAGATAAACTAATAAGAGAGCTAACATGTATAGTATCTAACATAAACATTTCATTTTCTCCGGAAGAAAATTTTGCTAGAGAATATTTATCTCTTTAAACTGATTTCTTATTTAAATCCATGAGTCTTGATTTCTTGACTTTCCTGATATTTATATTAAAATGACTTCCCAGGCAAAAAAAAAAAAAAAAAAAAGTTCAGCTTTATTGAATGCAATATTCATACACCTTTCTTTTGTTAAATTAGGAACTCATCTCTATTTTTTTAAGTCATTGCACAATTTCTGACAACTAATTCAAAAGCGTTTCCTAGGATCATATTTATGCTAGATGCATTGAAAATAGTAAAATTTTATATAAAATAAAATGTATCATACATATTCTCAACTAATTATAACTAATTCTCTAGATTTTAAAAGTAACACAACTATATTATACTTTTTTAAACAATTAAGAACTAATGCTTAATAATTTTACATGAATTTTAAACCTTCTCATCTGAATTTATGAACTTCACCAGTTCATAATATTTGGCTACAAAATGTTTGAACTGAAGGAAACAATATCTGTTATGAAATTTTATTTCTAGTTTGAAACATTATCTTTAGATCCGATGCCAGTTTCTAGAAGATCAATGCTATCTTGAATAATGTTTTCTTGAAAGTTAAGGCTTCATTTGTATGACTTTCTTTCTCAGTTAAAAATTCAGTGAAAGCATTTTTTTTTAAATTCCAATATTCTCTGATGAGCTACGCTTTCTCATTTTTGGACTATTTTGCACAGCAACCTACCATAGCTAAATTTTTAAATTAGGAATTTAAATGTTCCAGGTCTTTCCTTAAGAATCAGAATAATTAGATTTCAGATCACTAGATCTGAGCTTTTCTGAGTTTTGCATGCAAAGCCCTGCTGACAGCCACTTATTTCAATCACCGGATAAAAGGACTCACTCCAGTTGCTTTGGCATTACCTGTTCTGTTTTTGAACAAATAGCTGCAAATTCTTCGTCTATAGTCTTGCAAGTTAGATGTTCACATGACTCTTCTAGAAACCCTGGAAACCTGGCAAGCTTCTTCTATTTTGATTTTCTCAGTGACAATTCCTCTCTTTCTCTACATGTAGACTTTAAGATTCTTTAAATATATTTCTTAAGGTGATTTGTGAATAAATGTGTCTATCCAGATCAGTCTATGCCTAATTTTGTATAAAGCATGCTTGTTTATAGAAAATTTAAAAGTGGACCCATGACGTACAAGATATTTTAATACTTTTTTTCCTTTTTTTGAAAACTCTTTCATTGTGAATCAAACCTCTGACGTATTACAGGATATTTTCAAATTTCCTTCTCTGTATGTATCACCACTCATCTCAAGGATATGACTAATCAGGTTAGTCAATTTCGTCTTGGTTTTCAGGAGTTCTTTCACTTTGTTCAAGTCAATATTGTGGCAATCACTTATTTCACACATTCAGATACCAGATATTATTAACAGCATTCAGCACATTTCCTCTATGCTTTGGTGAATCCAGGAGAGTTGAAGTGACAAAATTTAATGGTATGAGCTTGCATATATACACCCTTTTGGTTCCCTGGAGTACTAAACATCTAATCTCATTAATTTTTTCTTATATTGTATACAAAGGTGTTGACTGTGCATTTCACAATGTTTAATTAAAGTTCTTAGCCCCTTCTTTTTTAACATTTCTACCAAAAGATAATACATATAGGAAGGCAAGTAGAAATCACACAATTGGCAAGTAAAGAAGCCAGAGCACGTTGTGCACATATACTCTAGAACTTAAAGTATATATATAAGAAAAAAAGAAGCCAGAGGTTGATGTTGAAATTGAAGGTTTATAACCCAGTGTCCCAAAACTTTTCATAACCTTCTGACTTAAATGGGCTTATTAGTCATGCCCACTTAACCTATAACTTTCTAAAATTTCTCTCGTCTTCCTTTACAGAACAACTAGATATTATCACCACATTGTTGAAGGAGTACATTTCTAAAACATGTATAGTGTCCTGTATAAGCTTGATGACATATCCAGAAACAGACATAACATTTTTAAAGAAGTGGAGGCTTTTCCTCTCTCTTTCCCTGAAATGGCCTCAAGCATAAAAGCTTCATCCGAATCCAAGTTTATTGACAAAAGATGTTCTGTCTGCTTTCGTCAGTCATCATCAAGAACATTTTCTGAACCATGATGGGAAAGATACAAAGTGGTGGGGGGGCCTCTCCCCTCAACATCACCAGAAGTGAGATCTCTTTGCATTTTTGCCTCGTGCTGTGGTGTAGAGTCTCAGACATGATCTGCCCACACCAGACACTGGCTGCAGAATTTTGAAACACTGTTAACTCAGGAGCACTAGCAGTGACAAAGACCCACTGTATTCCCTAAAACCAACCCTTCTGTCCCTGCTTTCAATCTAACTGTAAACTCCCTTCCTTATCTTTCTGTTTCCATCTCCTTCATTTGTCTACTAAGAGATCACATCAGGGATATTTTGCTCTGACTACATTTTGTTAAATTTTAAAATACTTTGAGGGCAAGATCTATTCACAACATCTAAGTTATTTTCCTTATATTTTTCTTGTTTTCTTTTGTTGTCCTTTATCCTTCCTGACACAAGACATATTTACCTAGATCTGTCGGTAGCCAATAACAGGATCAGTAAATTCTCATTGACCACCTCACTCTCCACCCCCAGAGATGGTGGATATTATTGAAGTCCTATTAGATTTTTAGCAGGAGAGATTGTTGATGTGCACAGACTGTAAGTCAATCTTTTCATGTCTATGTCGTTTATCAAATTTTTTTTGTAGGGCAAAGAAGAAAACTTTTGCTCTCAGAGACTAGAAGTATGACAGAAAGCTACCCTTAGGCAGTTTGGACTGGTTTGGAGTGCATGAAACAACAAACAGGGCATGGACACCTGTAACTGCTATTGCTCCCAGGGCTTCTAGTATTTCCATCCTTCCTAATGCGAAGCTCACAGCTTGGGTTATAATGCACCATCAGTTGGTAATTTCTGCCTTTGGTGATGTTACTCTATTGGAAAGTGTGTACAAAGGAATGTAGAAGAAAAGCTAGTAATTACTTCCGAATGGAGCTGCACAGATACTGTACTATAGAGTTAGAAGAACCTTCAATGTGAAGTATCTGGGCTTTTCAGATAGCAGAATTTAGTTGGGGTTAGTGCAATAACTTCTTCAATCTCATTATCTGGCTATTTCATCTCAGTCCATAACATGTTTTTGCTATTGAAAATTTCTCCTGGGTCTTGGTGGATTTGATAAATATTGAGAATTTCAAATTCTGTCACAATTTACTTTCTGAAATTCTTCTCTGTTCAATACCTGCAGAATGTATTTATCTCTGTGCTTTTATAGCAATTATGACAGAAATTGTATAACATTTGTCAAATAGTATCACATTTGTTCTTAACCATTTTAAAGAGAGAACATGACTGTGTAGTAATGGCTGCTTGATTCAGAGGCATTTGGATTTACTGCATCTGATTATGCATCCATAAAAGCTTGAGCTTTTCCACCTTAGGACCAGCCCATCATGTTTTGTTAATACTATTGATTGCTTTGGCTCGGCACCAACTGACCTAGCATGTCATCACCGTCAATGTCAGCATCTTTCACATTTAATACACAATTGTAAATGTAAGACTTGTTCATTACTGTGGAGGATCTTAATTACACCCAAAAGATCATAAAGAAGGAGGTTATAAGTAGTCCTTGGAGGTGTTTCTTTTCACATAATAGTTTGGGAACTCCTTGATGTCATGAATCTTATTCGCCTTCTTATCAGCAGAATATACTATAGATTGTGGCCCAGGGGAAGTAATTTTTAATCATTTACTGAATTGGAATTGAAATGTTAAGTACATATATTTGGTGAGAAATATATTTTACCACTAAGAGAAATAGCTAAATAATTTTAGAACATTTTAAAATTTATAAATTGATTTATTCAATAAAATGGTTTGTATCTACTATGTACCATGCAAAGAGATTTTTTCAAAGCACTTATTTCAGATCTTGGTGATTTTTAAAAAAATAAATATTTTATAGAAACTTGAATGCTGCTAAGAAGAATGCTTTAAACATATTGAGGGCATCAAAAGATCTTAAAGCTAACTTAATTTGTGTGGGCATCAATAGAATTGGAATTTTCTCTGGCCAAGCAGTGTACAAGTTGGCCACTCGTAACTGGTTCTGACATTTGGCTTAACTCAGTCTTCTTTGTAATCAATTACTTCCAAAATTCTTGGAAAAAAGTGAAAAAAGTAATAAACATAATTAAAAGGGAACATTATTTCAGGTGCCTCATTACTTTTCCAGTAGTTTTTCTTTAATCCTTTTTTAATTCGTTCTGACCTCAGAGTCAGGTTGATAGGCAACAGATTGTCTAGGCATGGTGCGTTGAAGGTCAGCTTTTACCTTCCCATATTATTTTGGCGGGTTCTTGGGGGAAAATCTTCCAGTGCAGTGTAAGTGGAGGTCCATGCATTTATTTCTTCAATTCCAGAAGTTTAACTGTGAATTGAGAAAGATTATAACCTCAACCTTCTTGTATTTATAGTCTCAACAGACTCAGAAAGGAGGATGTTGAGGTGCAGAGTAAATTTTAATTGAAAATATGGCTATACAACTAGTTTGAAATATTTACCTGAAAGATGAAAATAAGGAAAGCGTGGTTATTTTATTAATAATGCTGGTTGTAGAACAAAGATGAAGTTATAATTCCTGTTAAACTATTTTCAAGGATTGTTATCTATCACTAAAATGATGTAATAATAAATTTATTTAAATAGACAGTATCCTCTTTGATGCAAACAGCTTTCCATAGGGAAATAACTCATATGGAGAAATAAGTACTGACAGATTCCTTTCAATCCTAGTACTCAATGCTCCTCAAGCTATTATGTCAACTAGGAGGCATTTCAGTAGATACAAAGTTCATAAGACTGTCAAATTGGTTCTCCACATCTGAGAAATCTGCATGCATTTTAATAGAAAGTTAATATATTAACACATTCCAATTTGTTCTTTCCAGGAAGTTGGATTAAAAGAAGGAAGGAATACATTATTTTTAATATATCAAGTAATTCAGAAATTAAGCCTTTGATGTTACAGAAAAATATTATAAAGTTTAATGTCAAGAAGAGTATCTGAAAATGAAAATATATTTCAGAATTTATTTCACCAGTGAAATCACTGGGCAGCATATTTCCATATAACTTTATGTATAATGTATAAAGCAAGCTTTGACTTTTTTTAGATAGTTAATATCGAAAGAGAAACTATAAAATTTTGTCTGAAGCCATATATGGAATCTCATTGATACGTGTTAATGAAGTCCCAAGGCCTGTATTTTCTCTAATGTTTAAAAAATGGATATACTGGAAAATACATTTAAAGAGATGTCTTTTGGAGTAGCCAACATGGTATTAAGAATTTTTTTAATTTTTCAGAATTGTTTTAATTGATCACAACTTCTATGGAACCCTTTAAATTGCTTTATGAGGCAAATTTTGAGTAACTAGATTGTCAGTGCCCTCTTTCATTTACCTAAGTTGCCATTAAATAATGTTTGGCTGTTTAAAAAACCAATTCATTCTCATAAAAGAAACTATTGGTCTGAGGTCCCCAATATACTACGAATTCTGAAAGAATTCAAAAACATTTTGAGCACAGTCGTTGTAAGAATTTCCCTTCTGATATACCAATTTGTAACATTACCAAATACCACGTATTCTCACTCATAAGTGGGAGTTGAACAATAAGAACACATGGACACAGGGAGGAGAACATCACACACCGGTGGCTGTTGGGGGATGGGGGGCAAGGGGAGGGAGAGCTTTAGGACATATACCTAATGCATGAGGGGCTTAAAACCTAGATGATGGGTTGATAGGTGCAGCAAACCACCATGGCACGTGTCTATGTAAAAAAACTGCATGTTCTGCCATGTATCCCAGAACTTAAAGCTATTTTTTTTTTTTTTAATGTGGGCCAGGCGTGGTGGCTCACGCCTGTAATCCCAGCACTTTGGGGGTCGAGGTGGACGGATCACCTGAGGTCAGGAGTTTGAGAACAGCCTGGCCAACATGGCGAAACCTTGTCTCTACTAAATATACAAAATTAGCTGGGTATGGTGATGCGTGCGCCTATAGTTCCAGCTACTCGGGAGGCTGAGGCAGGAGAATAGCTTGAACCCAGGAGGCGGAGTTTACAGTGAGCTGGGATAGCATCATTGCACTCCAGCAGGGACAACAAGAGCAAGACTCCATCTAAAAGAAAAAACTTTAAAAAAAAAGATAGATTTTTAGATTCATTTTCTAAAATATCACTGATGGGCTTGTTTTTTTGCTGTTGTTTAGAAATGTTTCTTGAATAAATGTCAGAATTGCACTTTTTTTTTTTTTTTTCTATATTTCAGACATGCATAGTACCTAGAGTGTACTATACTTTAGGGCTTTCAATCTCAGTTGTCCTACCCATGTGGAATAAAAGAACTGATGTTCAGCCAACTCATCAGTTCTTTTTTTCTGTTGTATCACATTTGATAGATGATATTAGCATGCATGACATATTCCCAAAAACTCTAATTGTAACTCCACTTTCCCTTCCAAAAAAATGAAAGAGAGAGAGAGAGAGAAGAAGAGGGAGGGAAGGAAGGAAGGAAGGAAAGAAGGAAGGAAGGAAGGAAGGAAGGAAGGAAGGAAGGAAGGAAGGAAGGAAGGAAGGAAGGAGAAGAAGAGAACAAAGAAAAGAAAGGAAAAAAGAAAAGAAGAGAGAGAGGGAGGAAAGAAGGAAGTGAAGGAAAGAGACAGGAACCGTCAACATTTCATCAATAGAAACAAAATATGTGAAGAATATCTCACAACTGGTTGACTCACGTAAATTCTTGGAGAACAGCTGAATTCGGAACTAGCCATCTAGGATATCAATACATGACTCATATTAACTGAATGTCAGTGGAATCTATTCTATGCCAACATGCAGATGTGGAGAATATACTTAAAGCACTTGTTCATTAAGAGGTCCATCTTTATATCCCCACAGTGTTGTTGCTGATGTGCAGCTTGGCTTTCTTTCATCTGTGTCATGCAAGTATCCACTTCTTTTTTCATCTTGTTTTAGGGGTGAATGACTGAGAGTGTAACCTGTTTGATATACTGTATAGACCTTTTCAACCTCTTCATTCTTGTAGACTTTTATCATCCTTCCACATATATCAGGATGGGGTGTTTTTCAATCCTTTTTCATACCTCCTGATCTTATAAGAACCCCTGATGTATACAGCCTCACTTGGAAATAATTAGTGCCTACTGTGTTGATGCCTAGAAAACAATTCTTTTCTGTCTTCTGAAAACATTTCAAAGCAAGCTCTCTCTTTTAGACTTGCTGCTGTTGCTTTAATTCAGGACACTCTTTTTTGTCACCTCTTTGATGTTATCTTTGAAATCTTAGCACTTGTTGCAATACCTGGCTTTCAGTAAGCTTCATAAATGCTTGTGGATTGAGGGAGTGATTCAGTCTTGCACTGCTGATCTAGCTCATGCAGGCCTGGACGATTTTCTCGGATTTTCCTCATTCTTGCTAGCTCCTATTAGCACTTGCTCTTCTAAGGTTTTTTTTTTTTTTTCTTTAATGTCCTTGTTCACTGCATTCATTATGGTTCACAAGAAAATCTTTAACAACACTGTTCAAACCCTACCAATCCATAGACCAAATCAGGCACTGCTTACACACTGCTTTATACTATCCTCAGTTTGAAAGTCTTTAATTGGATTATTCATGTTCAGTTTTATCTCAGTCATTACAATTTTTCATTGTTTTGTATAGGCCCCATCCACATGGCTTTGTTATCTGCCTGGTTGTGGTGGACAATGAGATCTTCACTCCAATCTGATCTGTGTCTGCCGAGAGCTAATTATAATGTGCAGGGAACAGGTGGATAAAATTTATTCAAAGAAGAGGAGGAGGAGAAGAAAAAGAAAGATAGTTAAAATTTGAATGATAAATATTTAAACATTCTAAAAACATAGAAAATGGACATCTATAAACTCATAGCTGCCACATTTGCCTCTGATTTATTTTTGGGAAATAAAATCTTATACTCTAAACTCTCCTCCTTCCTTCTCAAGGCAAACAACTATCGATCCTTTCTCTGAAGATTTTTATTACTGTTCTTGCATATATTTGCATCCATAATAAAATATAACATTCTTTCCTAAATCCTAACATATTAGACTATCTTAAAAAGCTTTCCTTCTCTTTCAGCTAATGTTATGTTTTAATAAATTATTATTTTGATATGTGAAGACTTAGTTTACTTGTCTTCACAGTCGTGTGGTGATAGACTGAATATAGAAATGAGCAATAGCCATAGTATGAACAAAAATAGAACTTTGACTCACAACCTCTGCGTCAATCAGCCCAAAACAGTAAATTACTTGGTCAAATAACTCTTCACTTCTCTAATTTTTGTCCCTGTTTCCAACTTAGGACCAACCAGAAAAAGTTAAATATGCTGCCCTTACCAATTACATAGATGCTTTGCTTGTAGTTAGCTCACTTTCAGCTTTCCCTTTCCAACAACTTTCAATCACAGAAGACTTCAAACATTCCCCTTCTTCTGCCATAACATTTTCCCACTCTGCTGCCTGCCTTTGAGTCTCTGCCAAATAAGCGATGGTAGCTGACTCCCTTGCTGGAGCAATCTCTCAGTTAATAGCCTTTGCTTGTGTTCATTTTGGAAGTCTTTATTTCAACAGTACTACAGTCATGTGTCAATGACGTGAATACATTCTGACGAATGTGTTATTAGGTGATTTTGCCATAGTGAGAACATCCTGGAGTGTAGTTACACAAATCTAGATGGTTTAGCCTGCTACACACCTAGGCTATATGGTATAGCCCGTTACTCCTAGACCACAAACCTGTATAGCATGTTAATGTGCTGAATACTATAGGCAATTGTAACTCAAAGGCAAATACTTGTGTATATAAATATGGCTAAACATAGAAAAGGCATAGTCAAAATATGGTATTATAATCTTATGAGTCTGCTGTCATATATGCAGTCCATCACTGTCTGAAATGTCATTGTGTGGCCTGTGACTGTCTTCAAATTCTACATCCATTCTCACAAAATTCTAAGTAAACTTATTCTCACAAATATTCTAAGTAAACTCTCGCATATATATATACACACACACACACATTTATGTTCATATATATGCGAGAGTTTACTTAGATATGGACATAAATATATATATATGGATATTATATATATGAATGTTATATATATGGATATATATGCGCAAGAGTGTACTTAGACTATTTACCATAAAATGAAATGATATTTTAGATTAGTTATTACTTCAGCTTTGTTTAACTCTTCCAAAATTGCTATCCAAGCTTTAAACAAATTTACTTTTTACCAGTAAGAGTTTCTGTTTCGCAAATCTTTATCAATAATTAGTCTTATGAGACTTTTTGGTTTTTGGCAATTACCAGGGATACTGCAGGCTAGGGCAGTAATAACAAAAGAAATGTCAATAGCTTCATTTAATAACAAATGTTTTATTATTCATGTAGATTACATTGTTGTTCTGAGTATAGATCAGTTTGGAAGGGAGACTAATATTGTCAAAAATAAAATCAGATCAAATAAAAATTGTAGTTTATTGTGCATACAAATGAAACATTCACAAACTGGGGGACCTCAAACCAAAGTACACCCTGGTCAGGACAGTTACAGTTCAGGATACAAAGCATAAATGAGGGCATATACTGATTTTTATTGGGATTGGCTATCATAAACTTAGATTCCTTTTAGGCAAGTAGAACTGTTTAAACTTATTGATCTTTAGCTGATTTTTTAATTTGACTGATTTATACTGTCAAGGACAGAAAGCTTATGTTATGTGTTTTTAAAAAATAATTAGAGCTAGCATTTTGGGGAAAATCACAATAACTTGAGTTTTGGCTATGTGACTATAGGCTGTTGGCCTTGAGATATCTAAGCTATGTCCTCCATTTTTATTTTTTAAACCATATCTTAACCATACCGAGTCTTGTAATATATGAACATTTACTAGGTCTTTTAAAGTTTGTGATGCAGATTTCTGTGAAAGTCTTAAATATTTTTTGACAAATTTATTATTTGATATTTTATGTTTTAAGAGATTTTGCAAGTGCTATCTTAATTTTTAAAAATTAATTGCTAGTATATAGAAATATTATGTTTTGTATAAACACCTTGTATCCAGTTGCCTCACTAAAGTCATGTATTAATTCTTTTTTTTTTTTTTTTTTTTTGAGACGGAGTCTCGCTCTGTCACCAAGGCTGGAGTGCAGTGGCCGGATCTCGGCTCACTGCAAGCTCTGCCTCCCGGGTTCCCGCCATTCTCCTGCCTCAGCCTCCCGAGTAGCTGGGACTACAGGCGCCCGCCACCTCGCCTGGCTAGTTTTTTGTATTTTTTAGTAGAGACGGGGTTTCACCGTGTTAGCCAGGATGGTCTCGATCTCCTGACCTCGTGATCCGCCCGTCTTGGCCTCCCAAAGTGCTGGGATTACAGGCTTGAGCCACCGCGCCCGGCCATTAATTCTTATTTGATATACCTTTCTGAAATTTTTTGGTCATCTGAAAATTTAAATAGTACTTTTTGATCATCTGAAAATTTAAATAGTACTACAATGGTACAATCTTAGCTCACTGCAGCCTCAAATTCCTGAGCTCAGGTGATCTTCCACCTTAGCCTCATGAGTAGCTGGGAGTACAGGTACGCACCATCACACTCAGCTAATTTTTGTATTTTTTGTAGAAATGTTATTTTGCCGTGTTGTCCAGGCTGGTCTTGAACTCCTGGGCTCAAGTGATCTGCCCACCTCAACATCCCAAAGGGTTAGGATTATAGGCATGAGGCACTGTGCCCAGCATTTTTTCATAAGGCCATATTTAACCTGATATTAATAACTATATACTTACTTTATTTTGGTTCTTATTTACCTTAAATGTATTTTTAAATCTGTTTATTTTCAATATTAGGAAACCTTGACTTTCAGGTGTGTCTTCTTTAAAAAATATATTACTTAAAAAGATGAAAAGGCATTTCTTTTAACATATGCTTAGTTTACCTATATTTATTGAAATATTTAATATCTTCAGACTTTTTTCTTTATTTACTTTGTTCTTTTTCATTAGTGCATTTTGTTAATAATCTTTTATACATTTTCTTGTCTGCTTTTGTTTTTTCATGTATTTCATTCTTACGTACGTACATACTTATTTTTATTCAATTTTTTAGAATTTATAGTCCATATTTTTATTTGTAATGCTCATTCTTAAAAAAAGTGTCACAAATATTTAGCATATATAGATTTATATAAATTTCCTTATAATTTCTCTCTGATTTAGGGGTATCCAGAAACATATTTTTAATCATTTATATCAATTTGATCTTTTGTATCAATTTATACACATGTAGTTTGGAAGTTATTTTTCTATTGTTCCAATTTTATCTTATTTTTATAAGAAAGCTCTTTGTTCTGGGTGATATGAATTATTTCATCTTTGTTGCAACTTCTTTTTTATCTCAGCAAATGATTAATATTTATAAATGTTCTATATAACATTAAAAATTATCTTTAAATATTTGGCTTGACATATATATGAGTTGATATTGGCTAATATTAGCTAACATATAAGAAATGATAATAACTCATTAACTGAGTTGATTAATTTTCTATATTATTGCTAATTTTATTTTTCTTATTTCTATCTTTCTGATTGTGGTATATTAAAGATATTTCTGTTATAAATGTGCATTTTTAAATTCATCCTCATAATTCTGTTTATTTTTGCCTTACATATTTGGAGGCTGTATTGTTGGATGCATGAAGTTCAGCATTGTTATATTTTTCTAGTTTTTTTTTTTCTTTTCACTGTTTAGTGCTTTATCTCTATAACACTTTATTTTTAATAATGCATTTTTAAACAGATCCTAAACTCCCTTTATTACAAACAACTATGCAAATTTTGAGGCCAAGAATATGATTGCAAAAGTAAGGTTTGATTTACATGGATAAGCTTTCTTCCCCATGGAAACACTATGTGTCCTTCACACTTTGCCTAACACACACACTAAATCTCTACCCTATCTGGCGCCCTATCTGAATTTCTCTTCCTTGTCTGTCAAAAGAATTCCATAACTTTCTTGTCTCCTTTTATTTTTGAAGGAATAATCCAATTGAAAGCTTCAATTTCAAAATAAATCTAAATTGTATTTTCTTATATTGAACAACTTCAGTCTGTTGCTCAAGGAATTTCAAGTGCAAAAGTTATTCCAATCTATTCTTTCTCATTTGGTAAGTCCTGCAGGTTCCAGGATGCCTGAAAACATGTATATGTAACAAGTTCCCAGGTGATCATGATGCAGTTGGATTGCAAATCACACTGAGTAGCAATTACACAGAAAACACAGTTTTGCTAGTGCAACTGGTTGCATTTTATTTCTTTGCTTTTCTGGTTCAGTTAGATTTTTTCTGCTGATGGTGGCTTCCCACTGATGTTATGGTGATATAGATGTCATCTGTGGCTATTTGGAGTGGTGTTCAGTATTATTCTGAGCTCACTCTCTTACCAAGAACTGGTCTGTTCAGATTTACATAAACTCATTTGGCTCCATCAGTAGGTAATGCTACCAATGGCATGGCATTGGAGCTATGTGGGCAATCCCATGTCACAATCTCATTACTCATTATTACTCATTACTGAATTGAGGTGAAGATTTTCCCATGTTCTCTCCAGACACACAAATCCTCCATTCTGCTTTGTGTTGCTGTTATCCACTAATCCGACATGCCTTCTGCCTCAGGAGAGTACCCAACGGGTGGTGAGTGAGATGTAAATCTTTCTTTCTTTACACTTCCAACATCCACTGTACACTTGATCCACTTGAGCCCAGTCTTGCCAAAAAACCAGGTCTTATCTTCCATAGGGTAGATTTATTGCTGGACAGTGACTGCCCAGTCAGGAACCGCTTTTCTTTGTTCTCTTTGCCTACAGATGTGCCTATGTGACTAGTTCTCACCAGTGTGAATAGAAGTCATATGTGCTACTAGCATTTCTAGTTATGATTCTTAGTGCTAATCCTAAGACCACAGGGAAAGTTTAATTCAATATTTAATTACACACAACTTAAAGTTTACCAATGCTCCTACCGTTATCACAAAAATGAAGACTTTAATTCTTACTTGCCTCCGATGTTAAACATATCTTTTGTAATACTTTAAACTCTCCTCCAAATAATCTTATTTTTAAAAGTCTGTGTGTATTCAGATTTATCCATGTTTATTAATTGTTTGTCCAACTTTGCTATTTGCCTCTCATGCCTTTTCAGGCACTGTTTGTATGTGGTCCATCCAATATTCTTCTTATCCTCTGTACTTAGAATGGTGAATAGTAGAGTCGTCCACATGATGTAATTTTGGCCAATGAGATACAAACAGAGGATATTTGTTAAGGATTCTAGGAAATCCATTTTCCTGATAAAAAGGGACAACTTTATTGGTATTTGATGCTTCTCCTTCACAACTTCCCTCTTTCTTCCTGACTGAAAATCTGGATGCAATATCTGGAGATACAAGAGCTAACTGGAAAGCATAAGGAAGGCAGTCAGTTGTTAGAGAAAGAAAAAAGAGAGAAAGAGGATAATAGAAAAATGCTGGAATTTGGATGATATTTTGTAGTTGCAAATCTCTGAAAATCTCTGAACTTCCCACATCTGAATTTATTCTCATGTGCTGAAAATAAAATTTATGGTTTAACATTACACCCTTTTTTGGGGATTTCTCTTACATGCAGCTGAATTCAATTCTGATGGATAACCCCCTTCTTCTTTCTATATACTTCTTACTGCAGAATATCCTACAAGGGCATTTTTGGTGCAAGACTCAAAGTCATAAAGTCTTGTTGTTTGTTTTGTTTTAATTTTTGTTCTAATATATCTTTATTTAGCTATGTTCATTTCATAATATAGAATTATATGTTGATAATTATTTTCCCTAAGCTTCTAGAAGCTATTGTGAGTTATGTTTTTAAACCTAGAAAATTAAATTTTCATTCATATCTTTTGAGCTTAGCTGAATATTTAATGGCTTTTTTCTTTAATAAGTGTATTGGCAGTAGAAGGCAATCCATACGAGGCTACTTTACCATGTTGAAGTAACAAAAATATAACCACTATGGAATTACATTTGATAAGATCACGTTCTGAAATTACTTTTGATAACTCCTCTTCATGAGGATGAGATGGTGGGTGGTTGGGGAGGGGAGAAATATAATAAATACAATTAAAAAGACAAATAATTTTTATTAAATTTGAGTTTTTGGAGTTGAGTTTCTTGAGCCTATAAAATAGATTAATATTGAGGCAATCTGTAGGTGATCCACTAAGACAATAAAATTAAGGCCTTTAGTAAAGCCAATATTTCTAGTCCTAAGTCAATAATAGCATAATAAATGATATTCAAGGTAGAAAATTTATTAAGGGTATCTGGTTAACATGATGCAAAATAGGCTATAACTGAAGCATTATGATAAAATTATTCCAAGAAAAAATAATCTTCCAAGTTTGTTATCAGAGTACAATCACGATTTATAATTGTGTACCAAATAAAATATTGGTATCTACTGGATTTATGAAGGATTTTAGAGACAATTGTGTAAATGATGATCTTTTATTAATGCTTCAACACTACACCATAGCTCTACTGAGAGTCATATTGTTTTTATGTTTTCCAGTATAGTACTTGTCCTACCTCAATGATTATGAAGTAAACATTAAAATTGTATTAGAAACTGTTTAGCTCCAAAAATTATTTTTCTATTTTAAAATGTAAATGTGGATATTCTTAGGGCTATGCTGGTAACTGTTTCTTCAGAAAAAAATAATAACCTAATTTTTATATTTGTTGATTTCTATCATGTACATAGTTCCACCACACCCAATTTTAAGTTTCCAGTGTGAGATTGCTGAGCACAAAGTTTGTAAAGAACACAACTGTATCTTTTGAGCTGGTACAGGCCACAGGATATTCTCATGTTCATATCAACTATAAATCTATTTTTAATACTTTTGTTCTAGAAAGGATTTCAGGTGGCTTGTATAATGTTCAATAAAAATAAGATAAAATAAAATAACAGTAAAATCATACACAATATTTGCATAAGAAGATTTAGATAAAGCTAGAAGTTAGGTTAGTAAGGGCTTCAATACTTTAAAAGCATAAAATCTTCTACATTGACTAAAATTGGTTCTAGATTTTCAAACAGCAGTGTAACCATGTTTAGTTTTTGGAGTGAGAACGTCCTTAAAGTAAAAATGAACTTGTGGCTCAGGATCCTATGATTAGAGAGAATCTTCTCCTGAGAGCCATAATAAAGATGACTTTGTGTAATGTTTTAAGGTGCATTCTGAATCATAATGCAGTACATCTGACAGTGTCCTTTGTAGTAGGAAAAGCCATAGGCATTTCACATAACAGAAAGTGTAGGGGGAAATGGAGGTGGGGAGGATCCTACGTCATATGGCCTAGTTATAACATTTCATAATAATCTGGTTTAATTTTATCTTATAACATCTGCGCTTCAATGGATAACATATTTTCCAGGAATATGGGGTCTGTTGAGTTTAAGATTTATCTCCCTGAGAAATTCCTGTTAAGACCATTCTGTTTTATATGTGACTTATAATGAAATTAGATAATTATTAATAATAACCTCACTGGATGCTCACAAAAATATTTATCAAAAATTCTGGCAAAACACTGGACTAAAGGAGGAGAACAGCCACGGTGGAGAAAGGAAAAAAACCTTACCCAGGGCAAAGGCACAAAACTACGCCTCCTCTACACTACAAAAGCCTTAAGCTAGGGAAAGAAGCAGAGACAGCAATCAATGCCCTTAGGGCATTGCTGAAAACTTTGTGATTGGGGGAAGAAAAAACAGAAATAAAAACCTTTTTCTGTGTTGGAAGGGTAAGAATACCATTTATTGGGTCCAGAACTGGCCCTGGGATAGGATCAGTACCTCTGAGAAGGCCACGCCATCCAGACTTAGAGGCATAGCACTTTTCTGTAACTTAGACTAAATCAGTACAAGAGAGAACCATCATACCTTTAACCCCACCTCCCATAACACCAGTGTTGAATAACAAGTAGAAATGCAATACTGCTAAAAGAACTAAAAGAGCACAGAGAGATCCTTTATTAGGTACAATGTAAAAGGATGATTTAGGATGAAGGCAAAATAGATACTGAAGGAAACCTCCCTATGAACCAACCCCTCCTCTAAAGAGATGATAACACTAGAGGAATTTGAAGTTACAGTGCACTGAGAATAAAAATAGCAATGACAAACCTCAACACTGATCAATTATTGACTAGATTGACCCAAATTCATGCACTAAAATTCTAAAATAAGACAAGGTATACCCATTTCTAGTCATGAAAACTACTTACCTGAGTATCTATTGTCCTATGCAAATTGTCTGGCTTTAAATAAAAAATTATGAGTCATACAGAAAAGACAGAAAAAACACACTATTAAAAGACAGAGAAATATAACACTGATACTCAAACTATCAGAAATTATTAGAAAGGAAATTCAAAGTATGCATGATTAATATATAGAAGGCTGAATTGAAAAAATATGAACAACATGAAATATAAGATGTATAATTTCATCAGGGTGATGGAAACCATAGAAGAATCAGATGTATATTCTAGAAATGAAGACCAGAGTAACAGAGATAAAGAATGTATTTAACAGGCTTATCAGAACACTTGACAGTCAAAGAAAAAAAAAAAATCAGTAAACTTGAAGACAAGTCAGCAGAAATTACCCAAGTTAGAAAGAAATGAAATTCATTAGTCCTAGCTAAAGTTTGTCTACCAATAAAATGAATCTGCATCCCCAAATCTACAAAAAACCTAGAATTAATTAGTCAGTTTAGTCATGTCATTTTATATGCTACAGTGTGGATGTTTGTCTCCACCCAAACTCATGTTAAAATTGATTTGTCATTGTAACGTTATTAAGAGGTGGAACTGTTAAGAGGTAATTGGAATATGAGGGCCCTGTCATCATCAGCAAATTAATGACACTATTGCAAAAGGGGCAATTATTATTACAAGAGTGAGTTCCTTATTAAAAAAGAAGCTGGGTTCCTTTTTGCTCTCTCTCACTCTGTCTTTGCCCTTCCATGATGAGATGACACCGCAAGAAGGCTTTTTCTGGGCACTGACCCCTCAATCTTTGGCTTCCCAGCCTTCAGAACTATGAGCCAATAAATTTCTATTAATGCAAATTACTGAGGCTGTGGTGTTATTTTGTAACAGCACAAAACAAAGTAAGATATTGCACAAGATCAATGTGTAATAGTGAACGTTGTTTCTATATGCTATCAATAACTTTGGAATTTTTAAAAAACTGCCATTTAAAATACCACTAAAAATGAAGAAAATATTTAGATATAAATTTAACAAAATGTGTGTAAAACCTGTATTCTGAAAACTGCAAAGCATTGATTAAAGAGTACAAAGAATGAATACCTAAATAAATAGATTTAATGTGTTCATGAACTGGATACTCAATATTGTTATGATGTCAATGAAATTCTAATCAAAATCTCAGCATGATTTTATTGTAAACATTGACAGACTGATTTTAAAATTTATATGGAAAGGCAAAGGAAATAGAACAGCCAAAAACATTTGACAAGTAAGAATAAAGTTAAATTATTGAAACTACCTGATTAAAAAATTTAAAATGCAATAGCAATCAAGACATTGTGCTATTGATGAATAGATTCACAGATTTATAAAATGGAATAGAACTTTCAGAAATAGACTCAAATTAATACAGTAAACTTTTAACATAAAGGTAAAAAGGGTAATTATGGAGAGAGAAGAGTAATTTTTTAAACAAATTATGCAGAAAAATTGCATGTCCATGTGTAATAAAAATGAAATGTAACCTATACTTTTCAACTTATATTGAAATTAACATAGATCTAAATGTTAAAATTATAAAACTAGAAAAATAACATATGAGATAGCCTTTGTTATATTGTGTTAGGCAAAAAGAATTCTTGGATAAGACATCAAAAGCACAATCAATAAAAAAAGAAAAAATCTGATAAATTAAACCTACCAAAATAAACAATTTTGCTCCATAAAATATACTGTGAAAGAAAAAGAAAGATAAGCCATGTATTAGGAGAAAATATTTTCAAATCATATACCTGCTAAAGGATATATATCAGAATATATAGGAAACTTTGAAAGACAACAGTGATAAATTAAACAACCTCTATCCCCTGAGAAATGGACCATAAATTTGAGTAGGTGTTCCATCAAGAAAGTATATCGTTTTCAAGAAAGCATGTGAAAATGTGCACAAAACTATTAGTTATTAAGAAAATAAAAATTAAACTCAGAATGATATACCATTACACAAATATTAGAACATCAAAAACAAAAAGAAAAAAATATTAACTTACAATATGGAATGCTCATTACAACATGGAGTATTGGAACTCTCGCACTTTACCTATGGGAATACAAAATGATACAAGAGTTTGGAAGTTTTTTGAATGTTAAATGTACTTGTCTTATGACCCAGCTATCCTACTCCTATGTATTTACCCAAGAGAATAAAAACTTTTGTTCACATTATAACCTATATATTAATATTTATAACATACTTATTCATAATGTTAGAAACAAGAGCTCAGAGTTGCAAGGAAAACGAGCACTCAAATGAAGGATTTCTCAGCAAGGCAAATTTACTTCTGCGGAAGGGTGCTGCTCGCACTTCTGGCCACCATGAGAGCACATCAAACAAAAGAGGGCAGGGGTTTTTATTCCTAATGCTGTTAGTCCCTGCTTCTGTGTCTTGTCCCCATTGGCTGGAGTCGGACCGCACAATCTAAACTGAACCTATTGGCTACCATTTAAAATTTAATATGGTGAATTAGGCAAGAAGGGAGAGGCTGTCCATTATAGTACAAGGCATGTTTGGGCATGTCAGGGTGCAGCAAAGGTGGGAAGGGTAGTTTTGGAGGAAGAGCTGTTTCAGCGGTAGGGACAGTTTACAGAATGGGTAGCCAGGAGTAAAGAAGACCCTTTCCGAATAAGGAAGAGATGTGAGTTACAGATTGGGACTGACGGGAGAAGTTGTTTACAGAGCAGGTAGCTTAGGAGAAGGGACAAGGAAGTTGATCTCCAGAACAAAGAACAAGGAAGTCAGAAATTAAACCTTTGAAGAGGAACTTACTGTATCTGACAATAGTCATTGAAAAGTAGAAATGTTCTTCAGTTGGTGAATGGATAGACAAATGAAATATTCTCTATCTTAACTGTGGTGGTAAATGAATGACTGTATGTGTCAAAACTCACATAACTATATTACAAAGAGCAAATTGTATACAAATTGAAAATAAATTTTCAAAAATTATTTATAAATATATAATATGTGTCAATTATATTCACAATAAAATATGTGTAAATAATTCATCTCTAGTTAGAATGATATATCAAAAATAAGATGTTTACTATTAGCATTCAATGTGGTAAATAAAATGTTGCAATGTAATCCTTAGTGTATTAGTCCATTCTTGCATTGCTATAAGGAACTAAGACTGAGTAATTTATAAGAAAAGAGGTTTAATCAACTCACAGTTCCACACTGCTGGGAAGGTCTCCAGAAACGTACAATCATGGGGGAAGGTGAAGGGGAAGCAAGAACATTTTCACACGGCCAGAGAAGGCAGAAGAGAGAGTGAAGGGAGAAGCGCTACATACTTTCAAACAACCAGATATTCTGAGAACTCTATCACAAAACAGCATTAAGGGGATGGTGCTAAACCATTAGAAACCATCCCATGACCCAATCACCTCCCACCAAGCCCCACTTCCAACACTCAGGATCACAATTCAATATGAGATTTGGGTGGGGACACAGAACCAAACCACATCAGACAGCTTACATTTTCTTTATATTCAAAGACTTTGGAGACTTAAATAAACAAACAAACAAACAAAAAACAACACTGTTAGCCTTTTGTTATTTCTATGAACTGTGTACATAATATGACAGATTTTATAATTGTTTATTAAAGGGCACAAATGTGTCATCAGCATAAGTTAACACAAACAGTAAGTTCTTTTATCTTAGTAGTAATTGCATGAATGTAATTATTAAATTAACTGAACTATTAAATTATATGAACTTATTCCACATCTTTCCCCAGATTCTTAAATTTCTTTATTGGTGTTTCTCTAGAAAATCAGTACATTTTCCATGACTGTACATAATTATACTTAATTGCAACATTGAGAACAGTGGGACAAATCTAATTTGTATAATCTATTGTTTTTAGATTCTAAGACTGATTCATATTTTTTAGCATATTAATAATTTGTTTATAAAATAGTCTCCCATTAGCCTTGGGGAATATATTTCATAATCCTCAGTGGATGCCTGAAACTTAGGACAGTACTGAGCCTGATATATACTATGTTTTTTCTTATACTTACATACCTAAGGTAAAGAATACTATATAAATTAGATACAGTATGAGATTAACAACAACAACAATAATAATTAAATAGAACAATTATAATAGTATGCCAGCATCATTACTCTTGTGTTTTGGGGCCATTAAGTAAATTACGGCTTACTTGAACATTAGCACTGTGATACCAAGATAGTGGATCTGATAATTGAGGTGGCTAGTAAGCGACTAAGGGTGGGTAGAGTATACAGCATGGATATGCTGGACAAAGGGATGATTCACTTTGCAGGCAGGATGGAGCAGAACCACATGAGATTTCATTGTGTTACTTAGAAAAACACATAATTTAAAATTTACACATTTTTTATTTCTGGAATTTTTTATTTAATATTTTTCGTCTATGGTTGGCCTTGAATAACTGAAACTCTGTAAAGCGAAACTGCAGATGGGCGGACTACTCTAAATATAGTTTAAGTACATAGATCATATGATTTCAATAATTCTATCTAATTTTAGGGAAGTTCTAAATTTAAAATATCATTAAAAGTTAATGAACTGGCCAGGCACGGTGACTGACTCATGTAATCCCAGCACGTTGGGAGGCCAACGTGGGTGGACCACCTGAGGTCAGGAGTTCAAAACCAGTCTGGCCAACATGGTGAAACCCTGTCTCTACTAAAAATACAAAAATTAGCTAGGCATGGTGGTGTGTGCCTGTAGTCTGCAGCTGTTCAGGAGGCTGAGGTTGGAGAATTGCTTGAACTGGGGAGGTGGAGGTTGCAGTGAGCCAAGATGGTGCCGCTATACTCCAGCATGGGGGACAGAGCGAGACTTCAACTCAGAAAGAAAAGAAGTTAATGAACAGATAAAATTTTCTCATTACTCACTTGATAATTTTTATTTAAAGTTATAGTAGCACCACATGGTTGCTACTACATATGGATTTAGTCAGATTTTGTTGGCCACTTGAATGGTTGAAACTCTAAAACCTCATCTAAGAAGTGAAAATGTAGTTTGGAAAAGAATATGAGGACATACTGGAACCAGGCAATTGAAAACATTAAATTTAAGCAGTGGAAAGAAAAAGGTTCAGTCTATGAATATACTCTAGATAAAATCTGGTAGATAACAGTACAGCATAAAACCTTGGGCAGTCATGTGGGTGGTAGAGATAATAAATTCACGTGGAGAAAATTTTCTTACATTGGCGTCTCCGTTGAAGGTCTCATATCCAGACCGTATAAGCAGGCCCCTTTGAATTTGAAAATATCTTAATCTAACTGTATTCTCCTTTTCCTCTTGTTATGCCACAAATTAGTTAATTATATCATAGTAGTGATGTGGTCCTTATACAACAAATTGAATTAAAACTATGCATATCCCTGAAACTGGAGATACTTTGAAAATTTTCTCACAAATTAGCTGAGATATCTTTCCTGTTATGCCACTAAAAAATAACTACTTTGTCAAGAACTTTGAAAGATTTCAGGGTTTTTTCCTGTTTGTAAGTTAAAAAGCCTGTCAGAATTTCATGGTTTCTGGCAAAAGACGTGAGACTCTTGGGTCAGAGACAAACAACAACAACAACAACAACAACAACAAAACAAACAAACTACCACCACCAACAAAAAACAAAACTGTTAATCATAGCTCAGTAGGCAGTATAAACTGCATGTTGGCATCATTTTCCCCTGTCTGCTAAATCCCATGGGAGCAATGTGAAATGGCCAGATAGAAGCGGTGCATGCAGTAGATCTGCATGATGGCCAGGGAACTCCGAGCCAAGTAAGCCCCAATCTTTTGAAAGAGCTGCAAGCAAACCTGTTCATTATTTCCCCTGGAGATATGACCCTTTTTATATTAGAGAGCTGTGGGGGCCAAGGGCTTTGAAAGGCTAATAGGAGAAAAGACATACCAATTTATTTAATGTGTATACATGAGAGCCTTCAGAATGAAGACCCAATCTCTCAATGAGGCACAGAAGCTCATATGCCATCTTGAGGGTACAGAAAGAATGAGGACTTGAATCCTGGTCAGGCAAGTTATGGGAGGGGGAGAAGAAGAACTCTACTGAGAGTCAATACATGATTACTAGGTAGAATGATTATACTGGGGAACAGAAATTGACATGTAAATAGTTTTTTTAATTTTTTTTTTTAATTTAAGTGTTCCTTAAATGATCCTTGGAGGTAGTCATTGTCTTGAAAAAGGGTCACTTCAGATATGGTTACATTCTTGGTTTTCTTTCCTGTAATGGATAATGAGATAATGGCAGGTGCGGGCAGTGTGGGGCAGAGTAAAAACTGTTGTTCTTCTTGGCAGGTCAGTCCTATCTTTAGGTACGTAGGGGAAAAGTCCCTTCCAGTGCATGCTGATCTCTAAGGGGTTTTAATATAAAATACTTATTATACCAGAAAGCCAAATTTTGGGGTTAAATATGTTCATTTTCTTCACAGCAAAAAAATCTGAATCAGGAGACACTATCTCTATCGTCTTTTGAGGCTGTCTGTTATAGAAAATCCTTATAAAAGAATTCTGAAACAAAAACTGTCAGTGCTTCTGCTGAAAAGATCTGTGGAAACATGAGAGACAGATGAATTATCTCTCAATATAAACATTGAGTGAAAGTAGTGAAATCATTATTCTCCAAGCGTTAACCAAGAAGAATTTTTTAAAGCCAAGTAGGCCATTGCAACTCTAAGTCATCCCCAATCATAGCTAAAATCTAAAAAATGTAATGTGTATGATAGCAAACAATAAAAACATTTTGAGTCTTTATTATCCATACTTGGACACTATTCTAAGACCTTATAAAATGCGTTGCCTCATTTAACTCTCTGACAGAGATACTATTATTATTATTCCTTTGACCTCATATAATCATTATTCTAGTCTGTCTAGCATGTCCTACGAAACACGTGTAAGTGATCCTGGGAAGATATGTGTTCAACAGGTTGTATGAAGGGGACAAATTTAAAGCCATGCCATTTTGCTTGGATGTGATACAGGAGTGGAAACACCCAAAAACGTTGAATTTGTATAGTTATTTCCTGAAGTTTCCAGATAGCCCATATAATTCATGTCCTGTCCTTTATATACATCACAGAAAGTAACTTTTCTTTACCCAATTCTCTACTTTCTCCATGTATGTTCAAGCATCTTAACATTTTATTAGTCTGTTCCTATGTGATCATTCTTGCTGCATTTGAATTTATGCCTCCAATTCTAAGATGAGAATCATTCTATAATGGAGGTCCAGATATTTAAAGTTTGTGCTACCAAAAATTATTTTTCTAAGAAAATTATTGCACCTAAAGTTTTCTGGTTAATAAAACAGAAATGGTGATGATCCAGAATATTTTTGATGAAGAGATATAAAACATACCTAGCCCTACTATACAACTATGGGACCAACATAATTTAAGGTGCCTGAGGCCAACCTAAGTGAGGGCCTTGAATTGGTAGTTTTGATTTTTCCATCAGCTATATTTTGGCAGACAGAATGAAAAAGCTTACACCTTAAAAAATTTTCAAGACTACAATTCTATGGCTTGAATACTTTGTGATCAACTATTTCTAGCTTTGATCATCTAAGACTTGTGTGGTCATCAGACTGCCAAGAGTGATTAATCATATTTAAAGTATTTTGATGGCGGTGATAGGAAGTAACACAGAAGAATAGACTTTATCTTCCATCCATGAAGTTTCGTCTGTTTACCACTGGTTTGATATGTGGTCTTCCTGGAAATTATTTCATCTGATTCAAAATGCCAACAAAATTTAAAGCAGCACTTAACTGTTCTATACTCGACATAACTAAACTGCTATGATTTAAGTGTGTCCTCCCAAAAATCATGTGCTGGAAACAATCCCTAGTGCAACAGTGTTGGGAGGTAGGGCCTAATGAGAGCTGATTAGAACAAGAGGGCTCCATCTGCATGAGTGGATTAATGCTATTATCTCAGGAGAGGGTTTCTTTTTTTTTTTTTTTTTTTTAATAAAAAGGAAAGTTCTCTCTTCTTCTCTCTCATTCTCTCTTGCCCTTCCACCTTCTGCCATGGGATGATGTAGCAAGGAGGTCCCCACAAATTGCTGACCCTTCAGTCTGGTACCTTCTAACGTAAGAACTGTAAGAAATAAATTCCTGTTCATTACAAATTACTCATCCAGTTGTATTCTGTTACAGCAGCACCACAACCTGAGACACTCCTAGTGTACTACAAACTAGGAATCTTCAACCAGAGTTAGGATAGGCCTGTTGAGAATGCCACTGAATGTCTCATGATGTTCTTTATTTCCAATCTTACATTTTCCACAGAAAGAGTGATATTTCACTTTTTTGGAGATTAACAGTAAACTAATAAATTTAAGCCTTTGTATTGTTTTCAAACGTTTAAATCTACTTCTTTGCAACTCATTCAGGTACTCTGCTTTCTCATACTCCATTGGCCTTATTTCACAGATCTTGGACCTCAGGTAGCATAACAGTGTAGAAAGCTGCTCTTCTCACCATCCCATCTCTAAATTACCAATCTACTACTAACTCGGAGGACTTATAGCCAGATGAATGATCTCAACTAGGTTTTGAGTGATGCTGATACAGCTACATATGTATAGATAACATGTTTTCTACCCATCAATTCTCCATGAAATTTTCACATCATGTCACTATCTTCTAGTACATCTGCTTCCACAGCAAATTTCCATTCTCGGTATTACTCATAAGCATAGAATGACCACCACTGCTGTATCCCAGTTAACAACTAAGGGAATATGAAAATGAGAAAGACAATGCCTAGATGCTTTAAGAATGGTATAAAAATATACTAATCAATGTTTAGAAGCACATCCATGGAAATGTTATTTAACTCATGAATCTGATAACGAGTGTCAAGACTAAAAACTGAAGAAGTGCAACCTTGAGATCTACCCTGTAAATATTCTCCATACTCTCATTACACCTTCTTTACCAAGTCTAGATCACCCACCAGAGCAGAGGTTACTGAAAAAAATTAAAGACTTCAACGCTTCTACTCTGAAACAATGTGATATTCTCCAGTTTTGCTTCTTTTTTATCTATTCTTGTTACTGGATCCAGGGAATTATTTCTAAGTTGTAGCTTGTAAATTCAAATCATATTACTCTTTGTCTTAAAACTTTATAGTAAATATCCTTAAATACCACTATTCTCTCATATGCCTCCTTTGCCTCTAAACTATTTTCAGTTCTCAAAGGTAAGGCTGTTTTGGGTATCCACATTTTGCAGATATATTCTCTTTGTCTAGACTAGCTTGTATATATGCCCCTCCACCACCCTGTCTTCTCACTAACACATTTTTCAAGTCTAGTATAGAATAGGACATCATAAAAATGCAAGCCCCAAGAGAGTAGTGAGCAAGTCTTATTTACTATTAATCCCTATTGTTTAGCAAATTAGAGGTGATCACTATACATTGTTAAAAGAATTATAAGCTGGTTTATCAATTTTCATTTGCTCAAATGAAGAGTTGTCACATTTCAGAAATATACTTCAAAGCACTTGTTAAAATTGATATAGACTTTTCTTTGTGGGATAAACTTCAATGTGAAATTTCAGTAGGATGTTTTTGTTGTCATTATACAAGTAATACTCCAGTGTATATAAGTAGATGCCTATAATTCTTTACTCTTTTACAACTTGAAGAGTTAATTTACATTTAAGGCTAGAGAGCTTTCTGCTGATAGGTGCCATGAGAGTGTCAGAACACTTCAACTGAACTTCATCAAACTGAGTGGCAGATTGGTTTATCTAAATTGAGGACTTCTTTTCCCCCTACCTTTTAATTGTGGATCATTCTTAAGGTGTTATATTATAATTGTGCACAGCTTGTGCTGTTTTATTGATTAAACTGCTGTGAAGCTCTTGGTGAAAGTACAGCACAAGCTATGTGATATAAGCCTTTTAAGGTTATTGTTATGCTTGTAGTCAGATGGCTGCAGTTGTGATGACTGTGATTGAAAAACAAATGAAATGTTTTTAGGAAACTGTAATCACATTAGTGTTGACATTTCACTACTTCCTCCTGGGTAACTAATAGATTCTTTTCATTTCTAAAAGGAAACTTCTAATTAAATATTATTTTTCTTCTTGTTATAAAAGGATTCTAATTCTATGAAGACCTATTAGGCTGTATGAAGTTTCACCCCTTTCTTCATATTTGAGTTATTACCATGCATGCCACGTGTATATGCATACACATATTTCAAGAGGTTTAGGATTTAATGTAAGGATTTAATAACTTAATTCAAGAGGTCTAGGTATATTTATTTACTATGAGACAAATAATATGTACTTATAAGTAATTAGATTTCATTAGAAAACATGAAGAACCAAAAATTGTGATTCAGAATGAATCTGATATTGATGATTATGAAATTACCAAGTTCATTGAACATGAATAGGAAACAAACAAAAGAGATGAAGTGTGAGGTCCTTCGACCTCATAATACTATGAGATATTATACATTTAACACACCAGAACAGCGAAACCTTAGGCAGCTTTGGTAGTCAGATTGTCAGTTTGAATCCAGGCTTTATCACATACTATTTCTGTGATCCTGAGAAAATTTTTTAACCTGTTAAGTCTCTGTTTCCTTATCTACATAAATAGGATAGTAGTAGTAGATAATTAATGTGATTGTTGTAAGGATTTTATAACTTAATCCAAGTAAAATATTAGAACATTTTAATCACTTAGTGTTGGCTCAACCAAACTCATCATAAATAGAATGCCTACTGGTACGTGGTACCATAAGGCATAGAAAAAAAAGCAAGGTAATTTCTATCTTTCAGGGTATTTCGGTGCCCATTGGATGCATGACACAGTTCTGAATGCAAACCTGGTAGAATTAAAATACCAGCATCATATCCCTTGAGCAGAAAAAAATGCTGCTGGAAGTCTTACTAAGTCAATAAATGGTAAGGGTGTTGTATATGAATAGTGTGTGAGTTTAAAAAAATAACATTCATACTGAGTCACTAACGCCGATGAATAAGTTGAGTCACTAATACTGATGAATCAGTTAAGGCTGTGGCTGGTCAGTATTTTCTTGAGAACTGATGTTACCAGTTGCTTTGTATTCAGGGATTATGTATAAGTGTCACTGCACTACTCTTTTTAGCTCATTACATGTGCAAGTGCATACACGTAGTCAACTGAAGAAGAAATAATTAATTTTCTCTGGTGGGCCAAGTCTCAGGATATACCTATTATGAATGAATCTCACTGAAATTAATTATTTGGGTCTTGTAACATCAATATTCAATTTGCCAAAGTTAGGACCCCTCTCAGGAGTAAAATAGTCATGATTTATCTCTCTAAATTAAAAAGGTTGAATGGCATTACCTCATATACATAATTCATTTTAATTAAATGCATATTCTTAAATACCTTCTTAATGGATATCCAATGCCTCATTAATCTTAAATGTAACAACCTGAGATCCTTTGGGAAGTCATGTGATGACTCAAGATTCACAAACATAATGTGTAATGCCCGAGTAGAATGTCTATTAGGCAATCTATAGAGTTTGAGTATATGCCAGGTATGATACTCATTTACAATGCTGTTAGCTCAGGCAAATGTTAAGCAGATAAAATACATCCATTCAAAAAAGCTGTTTTTTCTACCATCTATTTTCAAAGCTCTCTTTCAAATAATACTGAGATACTAATATTTTAATTTTTCTTCTAAGAAGAGAGTTTATGAGGGTTTGAGATAGACTGAGTTAACCCAAGTCAAATAAGATTTCTTTTGTGTAATGGAAATTTCCTGTACATATTAGACTATGAACTTACCAAAAGCAGAAATTTCTCTCTGCTTTGTTTACTTCTATGTCACCAGAATCTTGAAAATTCCCTCACATGTGGAATTCAATAAAAATTCCATGATTAAATGAATAATCTTCAAATACACTACAGTGCATTATGACTGCCTGAGAAGGTGACATGTCAGCATTGACCTACTTGATCTCCTCAATGTTTTTTACATTTTTTGAGACTCTAATATTTCAAGGGAAGTAATTCGGATACATTTTTCTGGCCCATAGTTGTGTCTTCCATCAGAATCCCTGCTGGAATTCACACTGATTGTGAGACATTCAGTTGAAGAATATGATAAATGTCTTCACGCAAACCCACCACTATTACGATGGAAGAATAGATGTGATGCGTGGAAACAAAACCAAATACAATTCTTAGTTTTATGAGCTCTCAAAAATAGATGAATTGCTAATTAGACATACAAGAAATATACTTTGAATGTTTCTTTTCTTTAGTTTCTTATATTGCCAGAAGATGTAAAATTGCAATATACTATCTTTCATTATTTTGGCATACCATACTTTTATAACGTAGCTTCTTTACAAAACAGATACTTCTAAAAGAAGAAAAATAAGTCTCTGAAGTTTCTCTAGTACATCAATTCATTTCAGGGAAAGAATGAAAGAGAGGAAGATGGGACACACCCACAGACACATTTCCAGAAAAAGCTACAAAGCCTGCAGAGACAGGGAATCACAAACATATAGCTTTTGCTGATTACAAAATACCCTTGTGAAATTTGAGAAATGCATGAGGCATTCTGCTTTTTGAAGCACTTTTAGGCAATGTGCACAATAACTTTGTGAGTTGAATCGGAAGCATGGTCCCATTTTACAGATAATGAAATTGTGATACCATGCAGTAGGAGTAATTTGTATAAGGTTATGTGAGTAATGAGTAGTATATTGCAGAGATGGGATACAAAATTGCAGTCATTAAATATGTACACTAGTATGCCTATGAATAAAAGAAAGAAGAGGGTTTTGGTAGAGAAGGAATATAGAATTGGACAGGGAGTAGAGGAACCTGATGATATGTCAGTGAAATTTTTTAAGTCTTGAGCAAAGGTTCACAGAGGAACTAAGGTTGAAAATACAATCTTGTAGCTCATCACACACAAAGAACACAAAAATGAGATTCAGAGAAGTTTTTACAAATGAAGCTATTCAAATGATAATTCTTTCGGTCAAATTTTCCTTTGGTTTATTCAAATTTTTAAAAAGTAACTAATATTTATATAGACTCACAGTGTGCCAGGAACAGTTCTTATTGCTTTGTATGTATGTATTCATTTCATTATCCTGACAATACTATGACCTTACTATCTGTTTTGTAGATTAGAAGATTGAGGTAGAAAGAGGTAACTTGCTCAAGGTCATATAGCAGAAATTTGTGCCCAGGCAATCTGGCTCCAGAGACCACACTCCTAAGACTACACTACTCTGCCTCTAGATAACTAGCTACTCTCTCTCTTTTTTTTTTATTCTACTGAATTAAGAATTTAAATTGAATTGGAGCAATAGTACAGCACAGGAGTTAAACACAAGGAATGGAAGGCTGACCCTGTTTGTTTCTAGTGCTGCCCTGAAACTAACTAGCTATGTAATTTTTAACAACTCTTTTAACTTCTTTAAGAGAGTTTTCTATTGAATGGAAGTAAAAATAGTATGTATAGATTTACTAGAAGAATTACATGAAAGGACAAATACAAAAATGTTTAACAAAGTACCTGACTTTTAATAAAAAGCCATTTAATGTTAAAATTATTATTATTGACTGAATCAATCATTTGCTTTAATATCAAAAGGTTTTAACCATGTCGAGAAGAACAGATTCAGTGGGAAAATTTTCTATAAGTATCTTTTGTTATAACTGCTGTTACCGGATTGGTTATCATTAGCTTCTTTTGCATACTGCTTTGAGATTTTTGAAATGACATTTTAAAGTGTTTGTGTAGAAAGTGGTTCATCTAAAAATTGTCAGATCACTAAGACCCAAGAGCAGAGAAAATTCTGATGCATCCCTAAAATTCAATAAAGATATTTAAAAAGCACATTTATTGAAGTTAGAGATACTGAATTGATTTTTTGAAAAGATGCTTCAAAAGGCCTTCTGAATAACTTTCGATGAGTTTAAAAGAGTGAATTGAAGAGTAGTGAGACTGTGAGACTAAGTGGAACTTTTGTTAAATGCTTTGGAACTCTTTAGGAAAAAAGCAGAAATGTTCATTTTTTAAAATTTTAATGGAAGTATCAGTCACAAAAAATACAATAAATATACTATAAATATTTAGTTTGACAAGTTTTTATAAAGGTATGTATCTGTGTAACCACCATCCTGATCAAGATACAGAACATTTTCATCTCTGCAAGAAGCTCCCTAGTGCCTCTTTCAATTCAATCCCCACCCCAAACTCTACCCTCCTCCGACACTGGCAAACGCTTTCTGATTCCTTTTTGGCGTTCATTACAGACTATATATCATGCTTCTTTTACTCCACATAATAGTGTTTGAATTTATTCATTTTGTTACATTATCAGCGGGTCATGTTTTTTCTTACTGAGTATTATGACGTTGTGTATTAGGTCTCCTTATCCATGGTTTAAATTTCTTTCTCTTCTTCTTCTTTTTTTTTTTTTTTGAGACAGAGTTTCACTCTTGTTGCTCAGGCTGGAGTGCAATGGCGCGATAGGCTCACTGCAACCTCCGCCTTCCAGGTTCAAGCGATTCTCCTGCCTCAGTATGCCGAGTAGGTGGGATTACAGACATGCGCCACCATGCCCGGATAATTTTTTATTTTTAGTAGAGACGTGGTTTCTCCATGTTGGTCAGGCTGGCCTCTAACTCCTGACCTAGGCGATCCACCCGCCTCGGCCTTCCAAAGTGCTGGAATTAACAGGCATGAGCCACCGTGCCTGGCCTCATGGTTTCAATTTCTGTGGTTTAGTTACATACGATCGATCAAGCCTAAAAATATTAAATAAAACCTTCCAGCAATAAGCAATTCATAATTTCTCAGTTGCACAGCATTCTGAGTAGCATGATGAAATTTTGTACCATCTTCCTCCATCCTGCTTGGGATGTGAATTATCCCTTGGTCCGGAATGTCCATGCTGGATAGTCTACCTGCCAATTAATCATTCAGTGGCCATCTTTGGTTATTAGATGGACCGTGATGGTATCATAGTGCTTTTGTTCAAGTAACCCTTATTTTACTTAATAACAGCCCCAAGGTACAAGAGTAGTGATACTGGCGTATTGCTGTAAGTATTCCATGTTATTATTAGTTATTGTTGTTAATCTCTTACTGTGCCTAAGTTTATAATTTTAACTCTATCATAGGTATATATGCATAAGAAAAAAACATAGCAGTATATATAGGATTTGGTGCTATTTGGGGTTTCAAGCATCTTCTGGGGGTCTTGGTATATATCTGTTACAGATAAAGCATGACTTTTCTTACTATGCAGATAAGTAATTCTACTTATAAGTATACTTGTAAGTATAAGTAATCATGCCTTATCTGCAGGAGATACATTCCAGGACCCCCAGGAGATGCTTGAAACCCCAAATAGCACCAAACTCTATATATACTATGGGTATATACTATATTTTATAGTATAAAATATCAACAATTTTATCTTTATTCACTTGTTGCAGAAAAATGTTTCTCCAGTTTTGGGCTATAATGACTACTATGAATATTCTTGAATAAGTCTTGTGGATATATGTTTTTATTTATCTTGTATAAATACAAGTGAAATTGATGAGTCATAGGGTGAATGATGGTTTAACTTCATAAGAGATTGACAATCTAAAAAGCTACACAGTTTTATGTTCCTAACAACTGTGTATAAAGGTTCCAGATGTAGACATATTTGCATTTCTTATTTTTTGTGTACTTTTCATAATTGTTATTTTCTAGGATATTGCCTATTTTATCTAAATTGTCTAATTCTTAGCATTACTTTATCCACAATACCCCCTTTGATATCTGTAGAATCTTTAGTAATTTCCTCTCTTTCATTCCTGATATTGGGAATTAGTCTCATTAGTCTCTTTCTCTTTCTCTTTCTCTTTTTCTCTTTCTCTTTCTCTTTCTTTCTCTCTCTCTCTCTCTGACACACACACACACACATTATTATTAACCAGTCCTTCTAATTTTTTATATATTTTTTTCATTTTTACAAGAAATTAATTTTTGGCATTGCTTGTTTGTATTTCTATTTTATTTACTCGCTGTTATTTTTTTTTTTCATTTCATTTTTTTCTAATAATTTTGGAATTGCCACTCTTTTAACTTCTTGAGTTAAAAGCTTTGAACGTTACCTTGGACCATTTTCTTTTCAAATATAGCCATATAGCTCTATATATTAGCTGTATATGTTACTCAATGCAGTTGATTGTGGCTGATTGCCAAAAGTAAGATTAACTCTCCCCTCAAAACTGTGTGAGAAGTTGAGACTGGTGACATCACAAACGCTAGTAGGCTGTGAAAAGGTTTATTACATATATATATGTGGATTTTCTGGGTAAAGTAGGACAGGCTTAAGACAGTTTAGGTAACTTGAGGGAAGCAGAGAGAGTGAGTTAATTTTTACTATGGCTAAGAGGTGGGAATGGGAAGATTTCATGTATGTTCTGCCAGTACCATGGAAGGATGTACATAAACTTTTTAATTGGCTTGGCTAGATGTAGGACAAAAGAGGAAGGGGAGGATAGGCTTGTAAGCTGTCAGTAGTGAAACATCAAAAATGGAGTTTTTCTCTTTATTATAGCCGTATCTATCTCCATTCCACTAATTCTATGTTGTATTTCATTATTATTTGGTAACAAATATTTTCTAATTTCCTATGTATTTCTTTTTTGACCTATGAGTTATTCACAAATAAGTATCTTAATTTCAAATATTGAAATTATTTGAGGCATTTTCTTTGTATTTTATCCTTATTGATTTCTAATGTAATTTAATTAGAAATCTAATTTAACACCATTTGTAGTCAGAAAGCAAGTCTTTATATTTTTCAGTCCTTTGAAATTTATTGCGATGTGTTTTAGAGCCCACCATATAATATATGTGCAGTTAAGAAATGTATATTATGATTCTGATAGGTGTTGTTTTCTATAAATATAAATTAGGTACAGGATGTTGATAGTGTTTTTCAAATATTCTTTATCATAAATAGCATTTCTTTCATTGTTCTATCAATTACTGAGAGGAGGATATTAAAACTTCCAATGCAATTATGGACTTGTCTGTTTCTTTAGTTCTATTTTCGCTTCATGAATTTGAATCTTTGTTATTAGGTTCACATACTCTGTTTTAGGTACATTAGTATGTCTATAATAATTTGACTTTTTATCATTATGAAATGCCTCTACTTCTGATTATACTCCTTAATTGCCTGATAATAATATAACCATGTTGACTTTCATGTGCTTACCGTATTTATGGTGTATATAGATATAGAAATGGATATATATGTGCCCTTTTACATTCAATCTATATCTTGTATTTAAAATGTTTCTTGTTTTCTGAACTTTGATGATTTGAATGTAATATGCCTGTGTGTGCGTATGTTTGTTTTTTGAGTTTTTTTTTTTTTTTTTTCTTCTGGTTAGGAGTGGGTGGTATTTATCTTGCTTGCTTGGTGCTAACTTCCTGAATTTGCAGTCTGGTGTCTGTCACTAATTTTAGAAAGTTTTAGGTCATTGTTACTTTAAATGTTTCTTTTTCTCTTTATGGCATTCCAATTTCATATATGTTATATCTTTCAGTATTGTCTCACAATTTTGAGATGCCCTGTACTATTTTGTTTTCTATTCTTGTTTCTCTTTGCATTTCAGTTGGGAGTTTTCTATTGTTTTATTTTCAAGTGCACTGATTCTTTCCTTGGCCATGTCCAGTTTTTTGGTGAGTTCATTGAAAGCATACTTTAATTCTGTGTCTGTGTTTTTCTATTTCTAGCATTTCCTTTTGACTCTTTGTTACAGTTTCCTTCTCCCTGCTTACATTACCCATCTGTTCTTGCTTGTTATACATTTGTGGCATTAGAGCCCTTAACATATTAATCACAGTTATTTTAAATTCCCTGTTTGATGATTCCAATATCTGTTTCTTATCTCAGTGTGGTTCTGATGAAACTCTGTTTTCTTTCTCCAGAGTGTGTTTTTACTTCTCTTTTGGCATGACTTGTAAATGTTGTTGAACACCAGGTATGTTGCATTAGGCTACTCTTTCCCTTCCCTGCCTGGGTCACCTGGAAGATGTCTCTTCGATTATCACTGTGAGAAGCTGATGGAAATCCTGGAAATCTCACTGTGAGAAGCTGGTGGAAACAGTCAATATGCCCTTAGTGTGAGGATTTATGTTAATCTGACTAAAAGTTAGCCTGTGTTTAATGTTGGATACAGCAGTAGGTACCCAAGCGTTATTGTGTTTTTCCCTGTTATCTTTGGGCTTCCCTATTACTCTTCTTCAGAAAGCCTATGTTTTGCATCTTATTCAGCTGTAATGCACTATCATTACACTGGATCCCTGTTGGCATAATGCTCAAATGTAAAGGGAAGGGGACAATTTTGTAATCTTCTCATTAATCTGCTGTTTAGTGGGTCTGTATCTCCAAGGTATGATCTTCACAAGTGTTTCTGAAATAGCGTAGCTTTTATTCCCCTTCCTTCTACTCCTGTTCTAGTGCAGAATTTTCAGTCTGTTTCCTCAAGACCCTGAATTCTTTTGACCATGTTTCCCCCAACTCCCTTTGGTGAGACAGGAAGTCTAGTGACTGGAATAGGGAGGAAAAATTCTCTTCTAAAGTTTGAAGTTTGCACTGTGGCTAAGTCCTTTGCCTAAAAGATTAGGGGAAATATTGTGACGATTGTACCCAAGGGCTACTCTTGCCCTTCCATGACAGTAAACAGGGGGGATTTCTCGTGGATTGTCAAAGTGAGAAACTGGTGGAAATCATGGAGAGGAAATTTAGGAAAGTTTGTCCCCCATTCCACCCCAAGACTTTGTCTTCTAGGAGTTTCTTACTCTCTAACTAGTCCATAATAAGCCTCCTACAATGTATCCCAATTCCCAGTGTTTCTGCCAGTTTCTGGCTTCAGTAGTTTCTGCTTCAGGTAGGCAGATTGCGCTGTATCTTTTCAGATGTGCCTGATTTTCTGGATTGAAGGATGGTGGTTTGCCCTATGATCTCCAATTTTATTATGGATCCAAAAAAGTCCCTGATTTTCAGTTTTTCTAACTTTTTCTGGTTTTAAGTATAGGAGTGGCTCTTTACATGTCAGAACTGAAACCAGAAGTCTACAGTATTTCTGGTATGTAAAATATAGGTGTTTTTGTTATTTTTCATCTAATCTGATAATCTCTGCCTTTATTTAGAGTGTTTGGTCCATTTACATTTAGTTTCATAATGGATATGTTCATATTTAAGTCTACTATCTTGGTATTTGTTTTACATTTGTTCTGTCTATTCTTTGTTTCTCTATTCTTCCTTTCCTGACTTCTTTTCAGAGTCAGGCATTTTTTAGCATTGCATTTTATTGTAGGGAATCCCCAAGATAACAGGGAAAAATACAATAATACTTGGGTACCTACTGCTATATCCCTCTATTGGATTATTAGCTATACTTTTCTATTTTATATTTTAGTCATTGTTATAAAGTATAAAATGTCTATGTCATCATAATCTACCTTTAAATAATATTATGTGACTTCATGGCAAATGGATAAGCCTTTCAATAGTATTGTTTCTTTTACCCTTTCCTCCCTTTTTGCTCCTGTCATATATTACACCATTCCACATGCAGAAACCTCACAATTCATTTTATTATTTTGTTCTAAATGGTTATTAGTCTTTTAAAATATATGTATTTATGTATGTGGGCTCCGTGCTTTCTGTAGCTGTTGATTTAGACTTTTATAGAAATTTCTCTCAGATATTTTGTCCCAACTCCATTCTTCAGTCAGATGTTGCTTTGTCGTAGGGGAAGGCCCTACATGCTTCAAGGAGGTCCTCTCAGTTTCTTTACCTTTCTAACTCAGTCTTTGGCGAACTACTCCTGAATTTGTTTAGTGTGCCTGTGTCTCCAAGCTATGATCTTCAGAAGTGTTTCTGAAGTAGCATGCATTTTGTTCCCCTTTCCTTCTACTCCTGTTCTAGTGCAGAGTTTTTAGTCTATTTCCTCAAAACCCTGAACTCTGTTGATCATATTTCCCCCAACTCCCTTTGGTGAGACAGGAAGTCTAGTGATTGGAGTCTATGAAGAGAATTGGTAGGTGAATACAAGTTGCCCTGTGGCTGGGGCTCTTTGGGATTCTAATTCATCATATTAGCTCACATGTAGCCATAAAAAGTTTGATACACATTTGTCTGGTTTATTCTTTCCTCAATCAATTATTTCTTCTTGTTCTTCACCAGGAATAAACACAGTGGTGATATGTTTTCTTATAGAAAGGGCTTGTTACTGTCTGGATATTAGCTCATTTAGATTTCTTTGCATTCTTAACTCTCTGCACTTTTTTATTGTTGGGTGATTTATTCAGCTTATTTCCAGTTTTAGAGTTTGCCCAACATTATTACTTTCAAAATTCTAACTGGAAGTAGAAGTCCTCCTATTGTTGTATAAAACATCTCCCGCCTACTTGACAGGTGCCATCAGCCAATTTGTAGATAACTTATTGCATATGCAAATAAAAGCATTTTACAACTAATCTTCTCTTTATAGACATTTATGCAGAATAACTACATTTAAAGCATGGATGAGGAATTCAGGGCTATAGAAAGATCTTATCAATCTATCTCAGAGCTACTGTTGTGGTAGCAGCAGGGGTTCATCACAGGTCATTCAAGTTGTTCGGCTTGACTAATGAAGAATATGGCTTGTTTTACTGAATTAATCATAGGTCCTGAGGCTTCTGGTGTCAACAGGCTCAAGAAGAACTGTTTGAACACCGAATTGTGAGTAGCAAGGGAGAAGTGAACACATTAGTATCTGCAGGGATGTGAACAGAAATAAAGGTCAGAATAATATCTGTTTAGAATTTCTAAATGTCTAGGTCCTTCTGTGGTGCCCACCACTTTTGGGGTAGAAAATAACAAACCCTAATAATGAACACTTTCTAGTCTTAAATATGCACAGCATGATCATGGCCATTCAACCCAGTCATGGAATATAATCATTGGATGATTATATTTTGTATAGATGCTGCTTCTACATACTTTCCCCTCAAGAACCTCTGTTGCTTAGTGCTGAGGAGCTCTCCCGATCTTCACACTCCTTCACATGGAAAAAGTGTGTGTGTGAGATTGTGTTTATTGAGGGGGATGGAAGCTTATATATTTTTTAAAAACGAACTTTATTTTTAAAGCAGTTTAGGGGCTGGGTGCAGTGGCTCATGCCTCTAATCCTAGCAATTTGGGAGGCTGAGGTGGGAGGATTGCTTGAGGCCAGGAATTGGAGGCCAGCCTGGGCTACTTAGTGAGACCCTGTCTTTACAGAAAAATGATAAAAATTAGCTGGGGCATGGTGGCATGTGCCTGTAGTCCTACCTACTCAACAGGGTGAGACAGGAGGATGGCTTAAACCCGGGAGTTCATGGCTGCATTCAGTTATGATCGTGCCACTGCAGTCTAGTCTGGGCAACAGAGCAAGACCCAGTCTCTAAATGTAATGAGAATAATATAAATAAGGTAAATAAATCAGTTTTGGATTTACATAAAAATTATGAAGATAGTATGGAGTGTTTGCATATATCCCAAACCTAGTTACCCCTGTTATTAGTATCTTACATTAGTATGCTATAGTTGTTACAGTGAAAAGAGTTGTAGTTAAGCCCATGCTTTAATCAGATTTTCTTAGTTTTTATCTAATGGAAGGATCCCGTTCTAGGATCCCCAACCAGGACACCACATCACGCTTAGCTGTCTATAACTCTTGGTTGTGACAGTTTCTTAAACTTTCCTTGTTTTTCATAATCTTGATAATTTTGAGAAGTGTTGGTCATGTATGTTTCAGAATGTTCCTCTATTGAGATATGTCTGATGTTTTTTAACAGGTTATAGGTTTTTGGAAGGAAGATTATAGAAGCAAAGTGCCCTTCTCATCTCATCAAACCAAGGACATACAATATCAATTTGACTTAGTACTATTGATGTTGACCTTGATCACCTGGAGGAGAAAGCATTTGTCAGGTTTCTCCACTATGAAGTTACTCTTCTTATTTCTCACTTTAAATTCTGTACTCTTTTGAAGAAAGTCCCTATGTGAAGCCCACACTTAAGGAGTCAATAGTTTCACGTTTCCTCCTGAGATTTGTCCTCCCTTCCCATCTTATTTATTCAATCAATTATTTTTATCAGTATGATCATTGATATATATTTAAACTTTGAGTTACATCTAATATCATTTTATATATTTTCTTGTTCAAATTGTTCTCACTATGGTCATTGCAAGTTGTTTCACTTGCTTTTTGTGTTCCCCTTTTTCCTTTCTTTTCTGCACTTTCTTATTTTCTGGAGCAGAATACTGCAGACTCCTCTTCTGTATTTCTGTCACTTGCTTTATGTGTTCCCTTTTTTTCTTTCTGTATTTCCTACCTCATTCCCAGTGTTAGCCACTTTTTTGTCCAAGGAGCCCTGGTTATTTTTCATGGAGAATGATATCAGAAACCAATATCTGGGTGCAAAGTGAGTTGTTTATCCCTACTGAGGTGTGACATTTCTTCTAGGCCCTCTCAGCTGACAGAGCAAGGAAATATTTGTGTATATACTAACTCTTGTATATACAAATATCTTTATATATGTATGTATTTGGAACTGTCTCTTTATAAGTTAAATATGAATGTCTGTTGATGTCTTCAACTGTAACCCACTACCACATCAATTGCTCTGGTCTCATCACATTGCTTATCTGTAAATTCTCACTCCGAAAGTGAGAAGCCTGGATCCCCTCTATTCACCATCCTTTAACTTAATTGTTCAATTCTATATTGAGTTGTGTTTTATGGCCCACCATAGAATATATGTACACATATATAAGTTAGCAACTCTGATACTATAGCAGTATTAGAATTGTATTAGTATTAGTATACCTATACTATTATACTAGTAGTATCCTATACTAATCCTATTATACTATACTAATAGTATACCTATACTAATTCTACTATACTATTAGTATTATTTGTATACAATACATATTATCGTAGCAGTATTATAATTTTATTAGTATTAGTATACATATACTAATCCTATTATACTATTAGTATTAAACATATACTATTAGTATACTATGTAAGTATACCTATATACCTAGTATACAATAGTATACCTATATATTAGTATATCTAAACTAGTAATATTATACTATTAGTATAGTATAGTATACTAATAGTATATTATAATACTAATAGTATAATAGCATTAGTATAGGTATACCAATACTAATACAATTATATACAATTACATAGTATTAGTATACTAGCAATATTAGTATGTTAGTACTATTAGTATGCTATACTATATATATTAGTACTAATAGTAGATATTAGTATGCTAATTCTAATGGTGTTAGTATATTGTTAGTATACTATAGCAGTATTAGAGTTAGTAAACTACACCTGTACATATATTATATGGTGGGGCACAAAACACAAACATATCTCGATATATTTAAAGGATTAAAGCATACAAAATTTTTTTCTTGTCCTCAATGATATTAAATTAGAGATCAGTAAGAGTAACATATTAAGTGAGTTCCAAAATATTTAGAAATTAACCTGAATACCTCTTATATTAATGAGAAAAATCACATGAAAGATTAGAAAATATTTCTCACTGAATAATAAAGGAATACAGCATAACTAAAATGAAGAAGAAAGAAAGGAAACAAAAGAAAGAAGAAAGAAAGGAAAGAAGAAAGAAAGAAAGAAAAAGAAAGAGAAAGAAAGAAAGAAGAGAGATGAAGAGAAGAAGGAAGAAGAAGAGGAAGGAAGGAAGGAAGGAAGGAAGGAAGGAAGGAAGGAAAGAAGGAAGGAAGGAAAGAAGGAAGGAAGGAAGAAAGGAAGGAAGGAAGGAAGGAAAGAAGGAAGGAAAGAAGGAAAGAAGGAAGGAAGGAAGGAGGGAAGAAGGAAGGAAGAAAGGAAGGAAGGAAGGAATGAAGGAAGGAAGGAAGGAAAGAAGGAAGGAAATTGTCATTTTTGTAGCTTATTTCTGTGCTGCAGCACTCTTTCAAAACTTAGCCAGGCAGCCAGTTTACAACTCTATCTTAGCTTTCACTTCCTGTTTGCGCTGACTATAGATGAACCAGAGACCAAAATTTAGGGTTTTCTAAGGCCTTTCTGAGTATGAATTCTGCCCTGAGCATGCACATATGCATGGCTTTCCAAATAGCCTTGCCCTATTGGATGTCACAATTTCCCTCAAAAATACTCCCCCCAGCTTTTCCTCTTAGGCTTTTGATACATTTTATTTTATTTTATTTTTTTCTGCCTTAAATATAATATTTTGCCCCAGATGGCAGCAAGTTGTTTATGTGCTTCACAATGTTTTTGAGAAATGATGGGTGATTCTGTTTTGAGTAATTCTGAGTAAGAGAAAATAAAGACATGTTACTTGTGTTGGGCCTTCAGGCCACTTTTAAATAGGTCAAAACAGACAAACACAATTCTTTAAAAACAAATTCTGATCTACTCTCTCTATAAACAGAGAACAGTGTTCCATATTTGGACTACGGGATGCCATCTTCAAGATCAGCTCTGAATTGAGTAGGGGAGTGTAATAAGGACTAGTAAAAATGCTGTCAAGTTTTCTTATTACTTTACAGTTGCCTTTTGCTTCTTTCAGCATTCACTTGATTGCTGTAAAGCTTTGACTATTCTTTAGTGTTTTGACAATATTGATTCCGACCGTTTTACTTAATTTTTTGATGTTTCTGTGGATGAATGGGACTGTGGAGTTACTTTTGCCATCATTTTTGCTGTTAGTACTGTATATCTTTTTTGGCCAGGTGGCTTTGTAATTTTTTTGCCCACTTTCAAATTAGGATGTTTGCATTCTTATGGTTGAGGTTTCAGTTTTTTGTTTATTTGGAATATAAGTCTTTTATCAGATATGTCTTTTGCAACCATTTTCTCCCAGGTTTTAGCCTGTTTTTTTATTCTCTCCACTGTCTCTTTCACGGAGAAGACATTTTTTATTTACTTGAAGTTCAACTTATCAATATTTTCTTTGTGAATCATGCTTTTAGCTGTATTTATATAAAAATGTATTGGCAAACCCAAGTCACCCAGATTCTCTCGAAGCTTTATCGCTTTCCATTTTACATTTAGGTGTAAGGTACATTTTGAGTTAATTTTTGTAAAGGGTGTCGGGTCTGTGTCTAGATTCTTTTCTTTGCATATTATAGGTCCACTTATACTGGAAACTTCTGTTGAATTGCCTTTTTTAGGGGCACTGTCTAGCATCAGTTTATATTTATGTGAGTCGTATTGCTGGACTTTCTATTTCATTCCATCATTCCATCATATATGCTCTTGATTACCACAGCTTTATAGCAAATCATGAAATCAGGTAACGTGAGGTTTTCAAATTTGTTCTTAATATTGTGCTGGATCTTCTAGATTTTTTTTCTCCCTTTAATTTTAGAATCAATTTTTCAAAAACTACAAATAACTTACTGGGGATTTGACAAGGATTGTGTTAAATCTATAGCTCAAGATGTAAAAAATTAGTATTTTAACAATATTGAGTCTTCCAATCCATAAATACAAAATATATCTGCATTTATTTATTGTTAAATTTATTTTATCAGGATTTTATGGTTTTCTATATATAGATTCTATATATATTTTAATGAATGTGCATGTATTTTATTTTTTTGGAATGCTTATTGTAAATTGTGCCTTTAAAAAAAATTAATCTCAAGTTCCAAATAGTCACTGCTGGTTTATATGAAAGCAATTGCATTTGTATGTTGAACTTGTATCTTGTGACCATGCTGTATAAACTTATTATTTCCTGAAGTTTTTTGGTTTGTTTATTTTGGGGGGATTTTCTTCATAGACAATCATGTTATCTGCTAAGTGAAACAGTTTTTCTTTTTCTTCCTCTCAGTCTGTATAACTTTTATTTTTTCCTGTTAGCTTTTTATTTTTTAACTGTATAGCTCCCACTATACAGTTGAATAAGACCGGTGAGAGAGGATATATTTACGTTGTCCATGATCTTCAGAGAAGACCATTCGGATTCTCACCATTAAATATAACATTAGTTTTAGGGTTTTTGTATATATTTATCAAGTTGAAAAAGTTCTCTTCTATTTTTATTTGCTAAGATATTTTATGATAAATAAATTGGATTTTTTCTTTTTTTCTTTTTTTTTTTCCCCCTCTTTGAGACGAAGTCTCGCTCTGTCACCCAGGCCGGAGTGCAGTGGCACGATCTCAGCTCACTGCAAGCTCCGCCTCCTGGGTTCACGCCATTCTCCTGCCTCAGCCTCCTGAGTAGCTGGGACTACAGGCACCCGCCACCACGCCCGGCTAATTTTTTGTATTTTTAGTAGAGACGGGGTTTCACCAGGGTCTCAATCTCCTAACCTCATGATCTGCCCACCTCGACCTCCCAAAGTGCTGGGATTACAGGCGTGAGCCACCGGGCCGGCTGGATTTTTTCAAATGATTTTTCTCTACCAATTTTTTCTTCTTGAGCCTATTGATATGGTGGACTGTAGTGATTTTGTAGTTGAACTAGCTGTGTATATCTGGACTAAATCTGTTATAACTGTGGTGTACAATTCTTTTATAGATTGCTGGATAAGATTTGCTAATATTGTATCGAGGGTTTTGCACCTATCTGTTATTAAAACAGATACTGGTATGCAGTTTTCCTCCTGTTAAATGTTTATCTAGTTCTGTTATTTTGGTGATGGTAGCCCCATAGAATGAGTTAGAAGTGTTCCCTCTGATCCTCTGGAAGATATGTTGGTAAATTGCTATCATTTATTTATTAAAGAGAATTTACTGGTAGATTTTACCAGTGAAATTATCTGGGTCTACTGCTTTTTTTTTTTTTTCTTAGGTTATTAATTATTTAACTTCTTTAATAATATAGGCCAATTATTTAATTTCCTTAATTTTATTTAATGATGTAGGCCAATTATTTAATATTTTTAATGATAGTGGTCACTTAGGTTACTTATTTCTCTTTGTGTTTATCTGAGTAGTTCGCATCTTTTAAAAAAGTGGTCTATTTTGCCGAAGTTACAAAATTTGTGGGCATAGAGGTGTTTATAGTATTTTTTATTATTCTTTTAATATTCAGGTGGTACATTGTGGCGATCTCTTTTTCTCTCTGTAGTCAACAATTTGTGTCTTCTCGCTCTTACTTTTGGTTGGCCTACCTGGCTAGAAATTTGTCAATGTTATTGATCATTCAAAGAACTAGCTTTTTTGTGTGTGTGGGATTTACCCTATTGATTTTTTAGTTTACAATTTTATTGAATTCTGATGAAGTTTATATTATTTCTTTTTGTTTCTATTTGCTTTAGGCTAATATTGCCCTTTCTTTGCTAGTCTTCTCAAGCATAAGTTTAGGTTATTAATTTAAGATGTACCATATGTTCTAATATACATACTTTAATTTCTGTCAAAGTAATGCTATTACACACACATTTTAATAAGTTGTACTTTTATTTTCATTTAGTTCAACGCATTTTAAAATATCACTTGAGACTTATTTGACCAAAACATTACTTACAAAAATATTGTTTAATTTCCAATATTTGAGAATTTTTAAGCGATTGTTTGTTATTGATTTCTAGTTTGATTCTACTGTGGTTCGAGAATATACTTTGTATAAATTTCTATTCATTGATGAGTGCTTTATATGAGCTTGAGAAGAATATATTCTGTTGTTGGATGGAGTATTCTGTAAATGTTAACTGGATTGAGTTAACTGACAGTGTTGTTTAGGTAAACCGTATATTTACTAATTTTCTGTCTGCTCTATCTATCTACCCATTACTTACAGAGGAGTAAAGAGGTATCCAAATAAAATATTGGATTAATCTATTTCTTTTGGCAGTTAATCAGTTTTTGCTTCACGTGTTGATACTCTGTTGTTAGGTACAAATACATTAAAGATTGTTCAGTGTCCTTTTGAGGAAATAACCTTTTTATTTTTATGTAATGCCCTTCTTTATTCTTGATTCTTTTGCTTGTTGTAAAGTCTGCTTTGTCTGAAATCAATATAGGCCCTTTTAAAATTAGTGTTAGCATGGTGTATTTTTTGACATCTCGTTTCTTCTAACATATTTGAGTTTTTATATTTAAGTGAATTTTTCATAAACCTCATGGTGTTGTTTTTCTTTTTCCCCTCTAATCTGATTATTTCTATCTTTTAATTAGTATATTTAGACAATTCACACTCAAAGTGATTATTTTTATGTTGGATCCTTATCTGCCATATTTGTAACTATTTCTTTATGTGGTGTTTTTTCTTTGTTGCTTTTTTCTAATCTTTTTTCCGCTTCTCTGGCTATAATTGAGCATTTCATTTTCTCTCATATCCCGTATCAATTACATTTCTTTATAAATTTTGGTAGTGGTTACGCTAGAATTTGTCATATACATGTTTAACTAATCTAAGTTCACTTTCAAGTAATACTATACCACTTCACGAATGGTGCAGATAACTTAGAGTATTCCCAATTCCTCCCTCCCATCGTTTATATCATTGCTGTCATTCATTTTACTAATCTATATGCTATAATTCAGTGCATGGCTACTATTATAATTGTCAAAAAATATATCAGTGAAGATTGAAAAAAATAAAAGATTGCATTTTACTTTTCCTTATTCTTTCTCCAAGGCTTTTTCTTAAAATTATGGATTGGAATATCATTTTCCTTCTCTCCAAATAACTTCTTGTTCTTACATTTCTTGTAGGTCAGGTGTGTTGGCAATGAATTCCCTTAGTTTTTGTGGAATCCTTAATTTTTGTTTGTCTAAGAGGATCCTTAGAGAATTTGTTGATCATTTGTATTTTTCCTTCAGTTTAAATAATTTTACTGCATATAGAAAGCTAAATTGATAGCTTATTTCTTTCAGCAATTTAAATATTTCACTTCACTCTTCTTGTTTGCTTTCTAACAGGAAGTCTACTAGAATTCTTTTTATTTCTTTTTTTAAAAAATTTATTTCAATAGTTTTTGGGGAACAGGTAGTTTTAGTTATATGGATAAGTTCTTTAATGGCAATTTCTGAGATTTTGGTGCACCTGTCACCCAAGGAGTGTACACTGTACCTAATGTGTAGTCTCCCATCCCTCACCCCCATCCCATCCTTCTTCCTCAGTCCCCAAAGTCCATTATGTCATTCCTATGCCTTTGCAGTCTCATAGCTTAGTTACCAATGTTAAGTGAGAATGTGCTGTATTTGGTTTCCCATTCCTGAGTTACTTCACTTGGAATAATGGTTTCCAATTCCATCCAAGTTGCTGCAAATGTCATTATTTCATTTTTTTTTTAATGGCTGAGTTGTATTCCATGGTGTATATATACTATATTTTCTTTATCCACTCATTGGTCAATGGACATTTAGGTTGGCTCTGTATTTTTTGCAATTGTGAATTGTGCTGCTATTAACATGCATGTGCAAGTATCCTTTTCATATAATAACTTCTTTTCCTTTAGGTGGATACCTCAATGCTGGAATTTCTGGGTTCAAATTGAAGTTCTACTTTAAATTCTTTAAGGAGCCTCCATACTGTTTTTTATAGTGGTTTTACTAGTTTGCATTCCCACCAGCAGTGTAAAAGTGTTTCCTTTTCACCATATCCATGCCAACATCTATTATTTTTTTATTTTTAAATTTTTAAATTATGGCCATTCTTGCAGGAGTAAGGTGATATCTCATTATGGTTTTAATTTCAATTCCCTGATAATGAGTGATGCTGAAAATGTTTTCATATATTTGTTGGCCATTTGTGCATCTTCTTTGGAGAATTGTCATGTCCTTTGCCCACTTTTTGATGGGGTTATTAGCTTTTTTCTTGCTTATTTGTTTGAGTTCCTTGTAGATTCTGCGTATTAGTCCTTTGTATGAGAGACAGTTCGAAAATATTTTCTCCCACTCTGTGGGTTGTCTTTTTACTCTGCTGATTATTTCTTTTGCTGTGCAGAAGCTTTTTAATCATGTTCCTTTTATTTATTTTTCTTATTGTTGCATTTGCTTTTGGATTCTTTGTCATGAAGTCTTTGCCTGAGCCAATGTCTAGAAGAGTTTTTTTAATATTCTTATAGTATTTTTATGGTTTCAGATATTAGATTTAAGTCCTTGATTTATCTTGAGTTGATTTTTGTGTAAGGTAAGAGATGAGTATCCAGCATGTGGCTTGCCAATTATCCCTGCACCATTTGTTGAGTAGGGTGTCATTTACCCATTTTATGTTTTTGTATGCTTTGTCAAATGTCAGTTGGCTATAAGTATTTGGCTTTAATTCTGGGTTCTCTATTTTGTTCCACTGGACTGCAAGCATATTTTTATACTAGTACAATTTGTTAGTGTCATCTGTAATTCCTTTCAGCGGTGTTTTGTAGTTTTTCTTGTAGAGATCTTTCACCTCCTTGGTTAAGTATATTCCTTAGTTTTTTTTTTTTTTTTTTTTTTCAGCTGTTGCAAAAGAGACTGAGTTCTTTTCTTTTATTATTTTATTTGAGATGGAGAATTGCTCTGTCACCCAGGCTGGAGTGCTGTGGCATAATCTCGGCTCACTGCAACCTCAACCTCTGGGATTCAAGCAATTCTCCTGCCTGAGCCACCAAGTAGCTGGGATTAAAGGCTTACACTAACACACCCTGCTAATTTTTATATTTTAGTAGAGACAGGGTTTCAGCATGTTGGCCAGACTGTTCTTGAACTTCTGACCTCAAGTGATCCGCTCGCCTTGGCCTTCCAAAGTGCTGGGATTACAGGCGTGAGCCACTGTGCCTGGCTAGAACTGAGTTCTTGATTTGATTCCCAGCTTGGTCATTGTTAGTATACAGCAGAAGCTCCTGATTTGTGTGCATTGATTTTTGTGTCCAGAAACTTTACTGGATTCATTTATCAGATTTAGGAGCTTTTTGCATGAGACTTTAGTGCTTTCTGGTATACAATTCTATCACCAGTGAAGAGTTACAGTTTGATTTCCTCTTTTACAATTTGGATACCCTTATTTCTTTTTCTTGTCTGATTGCTCTGGTCAGGACTTCCAGTACTATGTTGAATAGAAGAAGTGACAGTGGACATCTTTGTCTTGTTTCAGTTTTGAGGAGGAATTCTGTCAACTCTTCTCCATTTAGTATGATATTGGCAGTGGGTTTGTCATATATGGCTTGTATTATTTTGAGGTATGTTTCTTCAATGTCAGTTTTGCTGAGGGTTTTATTACAAAGAGATGCTGGATTTTGTCCAGTGCATTTTTCTGTGTCTATTGAGATGATCATGTGATTTTCTTTTTAAATTCTGTTTATGTGATGTGTCACATTTATTGACCTGTGTATGTTAAACCATTTCTGCATCCCTGTATGAAACCTACTTGATCATGATGTTTTGTACTTTTGATATGCTGTTAGTTAGTGTTTTGTTGAGGATTTTTGCATCTGTGTTCCTCGGGGATATTGGTCTGTAGTTGTTGTTGTTGTTGTTGTTTTTTGTTAAGTCCTTTCCTGGTTTTGGTATTAAGGTGAAACTGGCTTCACAGAATGATTTAGGGAGGATTCTTCTATATCTTTTGAAAAAGATTCAATAGCATCAGCAGCAATTCTTCTGTAAATGTCTGATAGATTTTAGCCATGAATCCATCTGGTCCTGATTTTTTTTGTTGTTTTGGCATTTTCTTTGTTACTGTTTCAATCTTGCTACTTGTTATTGGTCTGTTCAGAATTTCTATTTCTTTCCAAATTAACCTAAGAGGGTTGCATATTTCCAGGGATTTTTGATGTCCTCTATATTTTCGAATTTGTACACGTAAAGGTGTGATAGTAGTGTTGAATGATCTTTTGTATTTCTATAGTGTTTGTTGTAATATCTCCTGTTTCTTTTCTTTTCTTTTTTTTTTTATGAGATGGAGTCTCACTCCGTAGCCCAAGCTGAAGTGTACTGGCACAATCTCCGCTCACTGCAACCTCCACCTCCCAGGGTCAAGCGATGCTTGTGCCTCAGCTTCCCTAGTAGCTGGAACTACAGGTGAGCACCACCACGATCAGCTAATATTTTATATTTCAGTAGAGACAGGGTTTCACCATGTTGCCGAGGGTAGTCTCAAACTCCTGACCTCAGGTGATCTGCCTGCCTCAGCCTCCCAAAGTGTTGGGATTATAAGCATGAGCCACCGTGCCTGGCCTCCTGTTTCAGTTTTTATTGAGTTTATTTGTATCTTCTCTCTCCTTTACATGTCGATCTCAGTAATGGTCTATCAATTTTGTTTAGCATCTCAAAGAACTAGCTTTCTGTTTCATTTGTTCATTTTGTTGTTGTTTTAATTTCATTTAGCTGTGTTCTGATCTTTGTTATTTCTTTTCTTCTGCTGGGTTAAGTTTGGTTTGGTTTTGTTTCTTTAGTTCCTTGAGGTGTGACATTAGGTTGTCTATTTGCGCTTTTCAGGACTTTTTACTGTAGACATTTAATGCTATGAACTTTCCTCCTAGCACTGCTTTTGCTGTGTCACAGAGGTTTGATAAGTTTTGTCATTATTTTCATTCAGTTCAAAGAATTTTTAAACTTCCATCTTGATTTCATTGTTAACCCAAAGATCAGTCAAGGGTAGGTTGTTTAATTTCCATGTATTTGTGTAGTTTTGAGGGTTCTTTTGGAATTAATTTCCAGTTTTATTTCACTGTGGTCTGAGATGATACTTGATATGAGTTTGATTTTCTTAAATTTATTGAGACTTGTTTTGTAGTCTTTCATATGGCCTATCTTGGGGAATGTTCCAGATGGTGGTGAAAAGAGTGTATATTTCTGCAGTTTTTAAGCAGAATGTTCTATAAATACCTCTTAAGTCCATTTGCTTTAAGGTATAGTTTCCTTTCTTTTTTTTTTTTTTGAAACACAGTCTCACTTTGTCACCCAGGCTAGAGTGTAGTGGCACGATCTTGGCTCACTGCAACCTCTGCCTTCCAGGTTCAAGCCATTGTCATTCCTCAGCCTCTCAAGTAGCAGGGACCATAGGCGTGTGCCACCATGCCTGGTTAATTTTTGTATTTTCATTATAGTAGAGATGGGGTTTCACCATGCTGGTCAGGGTGGTCTTGAACTCCTGAACACATGGGATCCACCTGCCTCAAGGCTCCCAAAGTGTTAGGATTACAGGCATGAGCCACAGTGCTCCACCGTTAAGTCCATTGTTTCTTTGTTGACTTTCTGTCTTAATGTCCTGTCTAGTGCTATCAGTGGAGTACTGAAGTCCCTCACTATTGCTGCGTTGCTGTCTACCTCTACCTCATTTCTCAGGTCTAGTAGTAATTGTTTTATAAATTTGTGAGCTTCAGTGTTAGGTACATAAATATTTAGGATTGTGTTATTTTCCTGTTCAACTAATCATTTTTATCATTATATAATGCCCTTCTTTGTCTTTTTTTTAATACTGTTGTTTCTTTAAAGTCTATTTTGTCTGAAATAAGAATACCTCCTCCTGCTTGCTTTTAGTTTCCATTTGTATGGGATATGTTTTTCTACCCCTTTACCTTAAGTTTATGTAAGTCCTTATATGTTAGGTAAGACAGCAGATGGTTGGTGGAGTTTTTACCCATTCTGCCAATCTGTATTTTTTAAGTGGAGCATTTGGACTATTTACATTCAACTTTAGTACTGAGATGTGCTTTCCTATTCTTTTCATCATGTTAATTGTTGCATAAGTGCCTTGTATTTCTCATTGTGCTATTGTTTTATAGGCTTTGTGAACAGAACCTTTAAGGAGATTCTATTTTGATATATTTTGAGGTTTTGTTTCAAGATTTAGAACCCCTTTTGCATTTCTTGTAGTACTTGTTTGGTAGTAGTAAATTCTCTCGGCATTCATGTGTCTGAAAAAGACTTTCTCTCTCCTCCATTTGTGAATCTTTGTTTTGCTGGATACAAATCCTTGACTGACAATTATTTCATTTAAGGAGGCTAAAGATAGGATCCCAGTTCCTTCTGACTTGTCAGTTTCTGCTGATAAATCAGCTATTCATCTGACAGATGTTCCTTTATAAGTTACCTAATGCTTTTTCTCAGAGCTCTTAAAATTCTGCCCTTTGTCTTGACTTCAGACAATCTGACGACTATGTGATGAGGCAATATTTTTGTAATGAATTTCTAAGGAGTTCATTGAGCTTCTTGTATTTGGATGTCTGGGTCTCTAGCAAGGACAGGGGAGTTTTCCTCAATTATTCCCTCAAATAAATTTTCCAAACTTTTAAATTTATCTTCTTCTCCAGGAACACCAATTACTCTTAGGTTTGTCCATTTAACATAATCCCAAATTTCTTAGAGGCTTTGCTCATTTAAATGTTTTTGTTGTTTTTGTTTTTGTTTTTTATTTTTTGTCTGATTAAGTTAGTTCAAAAGCCTTGTCTTTGAGCTCTGCAGTTCTTTCTTCTACTTATTCTAGTCTATTGTTCAAAGTTTCAACTGCATTTTGTATTTCCCTAAGTTTGTCTTTGAGTTCCAGAAATTGTGACTGTATTTTTTTGTTATATCTATTTCTCTGGAAAATTTTTCATCCATGTTTTTAATTGTTTTTAAAAATTTCTTTAAATTAGTTTTCATCTTTCTCTCAGATGTCCTTGAGTATTTTAATAATTAAGCTTAACAATCCATCCAACCTTCTGAATTATTTATCTGGCAATTCAGAGATTTCTTCTTGGTTTGAATTCACTGCTGGAAGCTAGTATGATCATTTGGGGATGTTATAAAACCCTATTTTGTCATACTACCAGAATTACTTTTCTGATTCCTTCTCATTTCGGTGGATTATTTCTTCAAGTTGTTCTTGAATTTATTTTTGGTGGGATTTTTTTTTTAAATTTATTTATTTTTCCCTCATAGGGACCAGACTTTAATGTTTATATTAGCCTAATTTGATTCTTGGTGCTTATAGGAGTGAAGACTCTGTTACTTAGTTATAGAGAGTCTTTGTTGGCTTTCTCTGATGCTGGTTGTAATTGTCATATTCTTGGTGTGTGGGTGAGTTCACTGACTGATATGGAGTTGGAATGGCAGGAATCTCTTGAAGTTCCTCTCCTTCTCTCATGGTATTTATTTATTTTCCCAATCTTTTATTTACTGAGTTGATGATTCGCGTTTCCGGCCAATAAGGGAAGTATCCCTGGGTAGGCATCAGTTGTGGCTGAGGCAGGTAGGTAGATGTAATACCCAAAGGTGGGCCAAGGTCTCAGCCTTGGTGATGGTGGCTGGCAGAGCTCTCAATTACATATGGTGAGGTTTTATCAGGATGAAGAATGAGAACTACTTCAACTGCCCTACCAGGTCAGCAGGAAAGCTATTCATCTCACAGCCTCATGTCTATCGTAATGTTTCAATCTATTCAGATTAGACAGGCACCTCTTTTCATCTATAGGAATGTTGATGTTCCAAGTAGGGAAAAATTGTGATTCTGCCTCTTGTGCAGGCCTGAATCTGGGGAGTGGTCCTCTTGTGGGGCTGCACTTACCCTGGGTTGTTCCAGGAAGGCTATCTATAGGTACCTCTATGTCACTTTCCTGTGGAGGAAGCCCCAGCTGTATCAGCAGTGCAGTGCCAGGGGGAACAAGGACCCCTTCTCCAAAGACCTCCATAATCACAGAAGCTGTCTGCCTGTTAGGGTATAGATGCAGAATTTCCCTACTGCACCCAGTATTGTAATGATGTCTCTACTCCTGCAAAGAGACCTGGAACTCAAGACCTGCTGTTCAGATTCTTTTATTCCACAGGGTGATCCCTCGATGTGATACTCTCCCCCTTCCTTTAGGGATGGGGCTTTCTCTAAGTCTGATTGCAGTGGTTGTTATTGTCTTTTGGGTCTAGCCATCCAGAGGGCCTAGCAGGCATGGGACTGGTGCTGGGGAATGTATGCAAACAGTCCAGTGATATGACCAGTCTTTAGGTCTCCTAGCCATGGATACCAGCACCCGCTCTGGTGGAGGTGTCCAGGGAGGGATGTAGACTCTGTGGGTATCCTTAGTTGTAAACAGGCTTCATGTGCTGGCTTTCTTGAATGCTGGTTGTGCTAGCAGTGAAATTTTTACGTGGACAGACTCAGGAGCTCTGATTAGCCAGTATGTTGCAGGCAGCAATACTAATTGTTGTTTTCTCCTTCCTGGGAGCAGGGTTATTCTGACATGAGTTGCTGTAATGGCCTGAGTTGGTTAGCCTCCAGCCAGGAGGTAGTGCTTTTAAGAAAGTACTAGCTGTAGTGTTAGCAGTGGGATTTGAGCTTGCCCTAAGTTTGTCAGGGGAAGTATTCTGGTTTCCCAGGTGATGGGTGGAGCTATAAAACTCCCAGTAGTTTTTGTCTTTTGTGTTGGGAGTTTTTCGCCTGTCTCACTGAGTTTTCAGGGCATGCTGTTTCCTTCAAAGGATCAGTGAATTCCTTCAGTTTTCCTGGTACAGTCCTGCAGTAGTTCTTGGAACAAAAGTTTGCAGTGTGAATCTCTACTAACTGCTCTATCCATCCAAATGGGAGACACATGTTAACCCTGACTCTTATCTGCCATCTTCTCCAGGAAGTCTACTGTAATTTATATTCTTGGTCTTTTAGAGGAAAGTTTTATATTTTTTCTTTTCTCTTGTTTCTGTCAAGACTTTCCCTTTCTCTTTTATAATTTTCAGTTTAAATATCTGTCTAAGTGTAGATGTTTTGGTATTTATCATGTTTGCTCTTCTATCTTTCTTGAATCTGTGGTTTGATATAATTTATTAATTTTGGAAAATCATAGCCATTACTACCTCAAATATTTCTTGTACTCCACTCATATTCTCTTTCTCTCGTTGTCTTACTGATGTTCCAATCAATGCATGTATATTTTCAATTAAACACACATTAAAATTTCTGTAATTATCCACAGTTTTTACATTTTCTGTTCCCTTGTTTTTATTATTTTTCCATCTGTATTTAAATTTGGAATGTTTTTATTAAACTATCTTAATGCTCATTGATTCTCTATTTAGTCATATCCAGTCTTCTGATGAACCTACTAACAGCGTTCTTAATTTCTGTTACCTTTTTTTTTTAAATTTATAGCATTTAGTTTTGATTATTTCCTTAGAGTCTTCAATTATCTGTTTACAATAGCAATATATTATTTTCTAATTTTTTAATTTCATTTTTTATTGTACTTTAAGTTCTAGTTTACATATGCAGAACATGTATGTTTGTTACATAGGTGTACACATGCCATGCATACATGTGTTTGCTGCACCCATCAACCAGTCATCTACATTGGGTATTTATCCTAATGCTATCCCTCCCCTAGGCCCCCCACCTCCCAACAGGCCCTGATATGTGATGTTCCCCTCCCTGTGTCCATGTGTTTTTATGGTTCAACTCCAATATATGAGTGAGAACATGCAGTGTTTGATTTTCTGTTCCTGTGTTTGTTTGCTGAGAATGATGGTTTCCAGCTTCATCCATGTCCCTGCAAAGGACATGAAATTATCCGTTTTTCATGACTGCATAGTATTCCATGGTGTATATGTGCCACATTTTCTTTATACAGTCTATCATCATTTGGGTTGGTTAAAAGTGCTAAGACCAGCTTGGTTGGGGAGACCCTAACCCGGTGGTGCTAGAGGAACTAAAGACACACATACACAGAAATATAGAGGTGTGAAGTAGGAAATCAAGGGTCTCATAGCCTTCAGAGCTGAGAACCCCAAACAGAGATTTACCCACGTATTTATTAACAGCAAACCAGTCATTAGCATTGTTTCTATAGATGTCAAGTTAGCTAAAAGTATCCCTTATGGGAAACGAAGGAATGGGCCAAATTAAAGGAATAGGTTGGGCTAGTTAACTGCAGCAGGAGCGTGTTCTTAAGGCACAGATTGCTCATGCTATTGTTTGTGGCTATCACACACCAGGGCCTATTGTGGGGAGCGGGGAGGGATAGCATTAGGAGATATACCTAATGTAAATGACGAGTTAATGGATGCAGCACACCAACATGGCACATGTATACGTATGTAACAAACCTGCACGTTGTGCACATGTACTCTAGAACTTGAAGTATACTTAAAAAAAAAAAAAAAAAAAAAAAAGAATGCCTTTAAGTGGTTTTCCACCCTGGGCTGGCCAGGTGTTCATTGCCCTCATTCCCGTAAACCCACAGCCTTCCAGCTTGGGCGTTAGGGCCATTATGAACATGTTATAGGGCTCAGAGATTTTGTTTATGGCCAGTTTTGGGGTCAGTTTATGGCCAGATTTTGGAGGGCTTGCTCCCAACATCCAAGTCTTTGTTATTGTGGATAGTGTTGCAATAAACACGTGTGCATGTGTCTTTATAGTAGAATGATTTATAATCCTTTGAGTATATACCCAGTAATGGTATTGCTGGGTTAAATGTTATCTCTGATTCTAGATTCATGAGGAATCGCCACACTGTCTTTCACAATGGTTGAACTAATTTACACTCCCACCAGCAGTGTAAAAGTGTTTCTATTTCTCCAAATCCTCTCCAGCATCTGTTGTTTCCTGACTTTTTAATGATTGTCATTTTAACTGACATGAGATGGTATCTCATTGTGGTTTTGATTTGCATTTCTCTTATGACCAGTAATGATGGACTTTTTTTTCCTTTTGAGAAGTGTCTGATCATATCCTTTGCCCCCCCCCCCCCCGTCTTTTTTTTGGTAAATTTTTTAAGCTCTTTGTAGATTCTGGATATTAGCCCTTTGTCAGATAGACAGATTGTGAAAATTTTCTACCATTCTGTAGGTTGCCCGTTCACTCTGATGATAGTTTCTTTTGCTGTGCAGAAGCTCTTTGGTTTAATTAGATCCCATTTGTCAATTTTGGCTTTTGTTGCCATTGCATTTGGAGTTTTAGTCATGAAGTCTTTGCCCATGCCTATGTCCTGAATATTATTGTCTAGGGTTTTTATGGTTTTAGGTCTTATGTTTAAGTCTTTAATCCATATTTAGTTAATTTTTATATAAGGTGTAAGGAAGGAGCCCAGTTTCAGTTTTTTGCATATGGCTAGCCAGTTTTCCCAACGCCATTTGTTAAATAGGGAATCCTTTCCCCATTGCTTGTTTTTGTCTGGTCAAAGACCAGATGGCTGTAAATGTGTGGTTTAATTTCTGTTGTGTTACCAATATATTCTTACACTTTGTCTGCTTTTTTTTATTAGAGCCCTTAATATATTCATCACAGTTACTTTGATTACTCTGACAATTCCAAAATCTGTGTCATTTTTTGAACCTGGTTCATATGTTGCCTTAGCTCTTCAGGTGTGCTTTTTCTTGCCTTTGATGTAACTTGTAATTTTTGCCTAATATATTGGATAATAGGAACTGAGGTAAATATGTCTTTAGTGTGAGGTTATGTGTTAATCTGGCAAGAATTAGAACTGTGTTTAATATTTTGTAAAGCTGTAAGTGTCAGAGGCTTCAAATATTAATACTATTTTCTTTTTCCTTCTCTTTTTTTTCATTTTGTCTTTGAAATTCCCTAAGTCCTTATGTAGAGTCTTTTTCTTTCAGCTCCTTCAGCTATTATCCATTGTTATTATACTAGAGTCCTGCTGGTGCAGGGCTAACATGTGGAGAAGAGTGATTGTTTCGTAATCTGACTAAAACTCAGATTTATAGTGAGCCTATGTCCCTGGAACTCAGCCTTCACAAATGTGAAGCTTTTTTTCCCTTTCTTTAGGTGAGACCGGAAGGCTAGAGAGGGATGAAGTCTGAGAAATACCCTTCTCTCGGGTGGGATAGGACTGTGGTAAATTCTTTTCCTCTGTGTTCTGGGGAATGCTCTGGTCATATTTCACAATGATTATTCTTTCCTTTCCCTTAGAGCCCTGAGGGATTTCTCTTGGTTCTTCCTCTTGAGAACCTAGTGGAATTCCTTAAGGGAAAAACCATAAAAGTTTGCGGCTTCTCCCCACTGCAAGGTTGTATCCCCCAAAATTCTCACTCTCATAATAGCCCACAATCAGCCTGCAGCACTTTGTCAATTTTGCCGTTTGTGTGTTTGTACAGTTTATGTTTTTATTTGCTTCTGTTTCTGGCAAGTAAATATTAGCTGTGACTCTCTGTGTTTGCCTGTATTTCCAGATTTTGGAGTGGCAGTTCACCCTGTGACTTCAGTTCTATCATGAATTCAAAAAAACATATTGATTTTGAATCTCTTCAGCTTTTTTTCTTGTAAGAATGGGAATAATTACTTTTTAGCTCTTTATGTGTTGGAGCTAAAACTGGAAATCAGTATATGTGTTTCTGAGATATAAGAATAGCACATAACTTTTGCAGTTTTTTCTGCAATGAAGTGGAGTTTTAAGCAGATAGTCTAAATTTGGGAAAGAGTGAAAGGATTGGAAAGAGTTGTATGCATGGCAAAAACAAACAAACAAACAAACAAACAAAAAACATTATGTGGTCTGAAGCAAGGATCCTTGTATTATTTTAATAGAAATTCCTGGCTACTGATTCTCTCTCAATAATTCTGTGTCTACGTTGAATTTCTATATATTCTAACTGTGTTACTAAAAATATTATCAATAAATATAAATTCCAGAATTAAGCCAATAGTAATTAAGAATTGTATTGTTTTGTTACTTTTCTTGGTTTAAACACATAACTGATATTTCTAAAGCATCTACCTTACAAAGATAAACAGCCTGCAATATGTTTTCCTTCGTCATTTTAATTTCATGACTTTGAGTTGCCAAATCAAGGAATAAAGGTTTATTACTGAAAATGGTACATCAATGAACCTAAAGGGAAATAGTAAACTGGCTGGTTCTAAACTTGGCCTAGTTTTTCTTTGTCCTAAGCAGTCCCTACTGCAATAACATCAGATACTAGAAAGGGACTCATAAGAATAAAAGGCTTGCACTATCTTCATAGTCCATTTTTTTTGTTGATGAAACTCTTCATTTTCACAGATGCAAAAGCAGATTGGGGATTTCCATGGCAGTGTTATAAAGATATTCAAAATCTGCATGTACAGTTAAAAGTTAAAATGCTTTGTGGGTCTCTCCAGGACAACAGTAGAGTGATACTATGCCTAAATTCAAATCTTCTCTAGCAAAGGGTGTGTGGATGTGTATGTGCAGTTAAACTCTTTACAAAAGACATGTATATGTTAAAAGCTGAGTAAAGAAATATGTAAACCAATAGATAATCAAGAAGACACTTAATGAATTTATGCTAAATTTTAGAGTTTATGTTGGAGATACCAATTTAGTTATATGTGGAATGTGAAGACTAGTATAGATCAAATCTGGAAAATTTGTCTATATACAATTTCAGTTTAGTTATTAGAAAATAAAAGTGTAACCCCATTTAAAGAAATAAGGATAAATTAAAATATATTAAACACTCAGATATATAGTGTAAGAATAAATTGATTATATTATTGATTATATTGTTTACTTTGGTATATATGATTTGTTTAGCAGCAATTGGGTAATTGAAATTTTTATTCTCATCCTGCTGGCTCCTATTAGACAGAAAAACCTAAGCATGCTTGATATAAAGCATTCTGCTATTTAAAAAGTGAGAAGAAATAATAAGCATAAGTAAGTGAGTTTTTACATTTTCAACAACAGTGAACATGTCTGCATTATAGGAGAGTTATTAGTTTGTCCCCCTACTTAGTTGTCTGTTGAATTTAGTACAGTTGATATAGGAGCATCAGTTAAAATAAAATAAAATAGTGGGTTTTTTTTTTTTTTTTTGAGATGGGGTCTCATTTTGTCACCAAGCTGGAGTGCAGTGCCGCCATCTCAGCTCACTGCAATCTCAGCCTCCCAGGTTCAAGCTATTCTCCTCCCTCAGCCCCCTGAGTAGTTCGGACTACAGGTGTGCACCACCACAACCAGCTAGCTTTTGTTTTTTTAGTAGACGTGGGGTTTCACCACGCTGATCAGGAAGGTCTTGATCTCTTGACCTCAAGATCTGCCCACTTCGGCTCTCAAAGTGCTGCAGTTACAGCTGTGAACCACAGCGTCCGGCCTTAAAACAGTATTTTAAATGGTAAAATAAAAAGAAATGGGTCAAGATTTTAAAGGATACATAATTAAAAGTCTTGAAGCATCAAAAAGGGGCTAATGTCTGTATGAAGGCTGAGGTGTTAGATTTTTTAAGGTATGGATAGTGAAAGGATACATGGAATAAAAATAGGAAGTAAAGATAATTTTAAAAATAAATATTTTTAACATTTAAATATGTGAAAGAACTCTACAATGAAATAAAAAGAAATTATGATCCAGTGTATGCTCTTGAGAATCTTAATAGATAATATAAGTAGGAAGAAAAACTTTGTGATATAGTTTGGATGTTTTTGTCACCTCCAAATCTCATGTTGAAATGTGATCTCCAAGGTTAGAGGTGAGCCTAGTTAGAGGTGTTTGGGTGATAAGGGTGCCTTGGTGCTGTCCTCAGGATAATGAGTGAGTTTTCACTCTGTAAGTTCACGTGAGATCTGGTTGTTTAAAAGGGCCTGTCACTTCCCCCCTCTCTTGCTCCTTCTTGCCATGTGATATGCCAGCTTCCCTTTTGCCTTCTACCATAATTGTGGGCTTCCTGAGGCCTCACCAGGAGAAGATGCTGGTACCATGCTTGTACAGCTTGCAGAACCATAAGCCAAATAAATGTATTTTCTTTAAAAATTACCCAGGTCATGTATTTCTTTATAGCAACACAGACTAATACACTTTTCCTTCCTGTGTTGAGTATTAATCCTAGGTCACTATAAGTATTTTTGTTGGAGAAGTATATTTTAAACAAATTTTCACCTATGTATCATATTTTCTAGTACAGTTTTCTAAAATTGCATATTTAAGCATAGCTTCGATTGCTGCCTTCCCACCCCCATTTTTACAGCTTTGTTTAAGCCTGATCTTAGCAGGGGGTTAATATACAGTGTACATAGCTTCTAAAAGATAGAGTTGCTCAATAAAAGTAACAACAGCAGCTTGCTAAATTAAAACAAAATATCAAAGGAAACTATTTCATAAGATGTAAAGATACATTTTCATTTTGAGAAAGAGTATATTTTCCAATTTTCCTTTGGTGCTGAGGAACCTGACTTATTTTTTATCCAATATTCATTTACTGATTGTAATGATAGTTGGGGGTCATGCTGGGAGAGGGTGGTATTGAGGGGAGATGAGACACTCTACAAAGAATGATGAGGAATTCTATGAAACTTGGCAAAATAAAAATTCATGGTTCCACACAAATTGTCACTGTATATTTTATACCTTTATTTTCTTACCATGAATGAATGGAACGCTCTGATTAATTTCACATACTTTACATGTTGTAACATTAAGAGGAGAATCACAGAAAATTTGCCTATTGAAAGCACAAGAATACGATTTTTATCTTGATTATTTTTTAGAGTCTTAAAAGTGGAAGAAGACAGAGATGATAGGTATTGAAGTCAATTCTGCTGATTGGTTCTAACCTTTTCCCAACCTTCTCACACAATGAAGGGTTCTTTGAGAGAGACTAGAGAGGATTCTTTATAAAGTGTACAAAATGGACTTGTATAGATAGTTCTTTCAAAGCAACAAAAAGGAAAAGTTACAAATTGATGATACCTAATCTTTCAAGCCCTTTAAAATCCTCAGGAGTTTATTTACTGACAACAAAAAGGCTTGACATTACATATTTTTGTGGATTCTTGTATCCTCTGAAAATGAAATAGTTCATTTTTATGCAGCTAAAATGATGAATTTAACTTTGAAAGTATTTGGATTTTGATGGTTTGTATTGATATATTTTCTATGATATTATTTGTAAGTAAAAGATTTCTTTATACTTGTTTGTTGAACAATGTTCAACAGCAGCCTGGTTATGACTGGTATAAAATTGCTCATCATTCATGTTATTTCTAAGGCTGTGATGATGATTTGATATCTGGGCTGGATCCTTTATGATATATCTGGCTTAAGATATAGTTTCCAAAATTGCAAAAAACTTGTATAGACCATATTTATTCCATGAGAAAGTTTTAAGTGCTTTTGTTTAGCAGCTTCGTCAATGCTTTTAGCGTTTTTATGGGTTTTGTGTTAATAAACATTTATCGAGTTTCTGTTTTCTGCAATTATTTTTTTTTCTAGAGCTTAGTGCATTGATAAAGAGGGATATAACTTATTTCCTGCCCACACAGATTTTGGAATCTTGTTAGCAAAACTAAACTATAGTTTAGTTTAGTTTTCACACAGTGAATACTATATACATTTGTGTCCAGATTAGATTTCTAAATATGGATAGTAACATAAGAATGGATTATTTATGTCTATGTCATTTATATTTTTATTTAGAGTCTTAGAAAAATGTATAAATCTCAAAAAATTGAAAAATTATAATATAAAAACTTATCTTACCTAGACGTACCAAATGTAAGATTTTGCTCCTTTTGTTTATTTTATTCTTCTCTCTCTGTCAACCCGTTAGTCTCTTCTGAAGCATTGCAGAAAAACAAAGTAAGTCATATAAATAGTTCTGAATCTGGCTCCTAAAAACACAAGCATTCTTTTAATAACCACAATAATAATTATAACACTAGGGGAATGTAATATTGATATAATATTGGTATCTATTACATAGTACAAATTTTGTGATATTCACATATCCCTAATTGTCTGAATGCTGTCCTTTTTAAGCATTTTTTAAACTCAAGATCAAAAAGCAGTTATACGTTGTTTCATTGTCACCTCTATCTTATGTCTTTCAGTCCAGAACAGATCAGGCTTCTATTTGTCTGTATAACATTGACATTTTTATAGAGACCAAAGCAGTTGTTCTGCTGTATGAATCTCAGTTTGGATTTTTATGATTATTTCCTCACGAAAATAAAACATTTTTAAAAATAACATTTCTTAGATGATGTTATTTTCTCAGTGTGACACTTTAGAAGTGCTATGCACTATTGAAATGCCATATCAGGTGCGAGTGTACAATGGAGCTGTAAGCTCCTGAGCACTGGGAAACTGGAGGGTAGATATATTGAGGGAATGTGTTTAATTCAACCTCAGTATGATCCACATTACTGAATTATTTGAGTATATGCATATTTGGACATATACGTGATCATTTAATAGAGATCAACACTGAAAACAACATTGAAATAACGAAATAGTTGAAATAGACACAAAGGAAAGTGACAGGCACAATGTCACTTTTATAACCTTTTGATTTGGCCTTTATTTCCTCTAATTAAACACATTGAAGTGAGGTGAGCTCCAGGCACCACTGACATCTTAATTCTGATATTTTGATAATTACAAATACAAGAGTAAGTCAAGACAGTGAAATAGTGAACACACATGCTTGCTTCCTCTTCCTGGCCTCAACTTCTGGAAATTATTGACAACATTTAAGTATTTAAAAGGCTCAAACTCATTAACAACCTGGAAAATAGACAGTTAGAAGTGTCTGGATAGGTGAAATGTGTTTGTATGTGTCTTTACTGACCAAAAATTACAAATAATTTTAGAAAATAAAGGCTGATGCTCTAATAATATTTTCCATATCAAAAACAATAATAATCAGCACAACCAAAACCAAAACCAAACAAAACAAAGTGCCAAAATCTCTTTGATCCTACAATCTTCTCCACTTAGTCCATTTTTCGGAGTATAACTTCTCAGAATAGTTGTCTATAATTGCTGTTTCACATCATAGTCTACCATTCTGTCTCCTTGCCCTACCCAGTCTTTTATCTACAGAATTTCTCTAAAACTATTTTGCTCAAGGTTTTCAGTGACCATCATCAAGTAATGAACTGTCATTTCACTGTCTTCATTTTACTCAATATCTCAGCAACATTTGACAGAGCTGAATTTTTTCTCCTTCTTGAAATATATTCTTCTTATGTGTATGGGGACACCATGTTTTACAGTGTTTTTCTTCTTTCTTCTCTCACAACTCCTTCTCCTCCATTTTGGCACCTTTTCTTTCTGCTCTGGAATCTACCTAATTTCCTCCATCACACAGCTATGATTCTGCTGCAAGCCATTATCATGACAACTAAGTACTACAGCATCCTCTTATGCCCAACACATCTTTCACTTTTCACTTAAATTCTTCTGAAGACAACTCATGAAACCCAGAATGAATCCAAGCTCCATCAAGAGCTCACAAGGTGTAGCACCCTCCCACTCAAACACTTGATCACCATGCTTCAGATACAAATGACCTTCCTTTTTTTTCCTAAAAACTCAAACTTGGTTTCTAGATAAGAGCCTTTTTACGAGCTATTTCTTCTGCCCTAGATGTTCTACTCAAACCTTTTTAAAGCCATGTACTGTTTCTTATTCAAGTCTTACCCTAAGTATTACTTTGTTGGATAAGTCTGCAGTGACTACTTAATCTAAAGTATGTTTCAAGCTCTGTTCTAAATATGTTGTATATAACATTGCATTTAATAGTCTCAATAGCCCTTTGAAATAGTTAACATTCTTGTTTCTAATTTATATGTAGAGAAACTGAGAATCAGAGCACGGAAATCAATTCCCCAATATGGTCAGCTTACCACATGGAAATTGGGGCTGTCTTCGAGGCAGATTTCTAAACACTAGCTCCTAACTACTGCTAAACTGCCAGCCGTAATTGCTATCATGTCACCTTGTCTTATTTTCATTGATATCTGCTTGTTTCTTTATTTGTTGTTTACTGCTTGTTATGTATTAAGCATAATTTCCATGAAAAATTTCTAGTTTGTTTCAACGTCCGACCTTATCACCTAAAACAATGTCTAGAACAAAAACAATTCCTAAGAAAGGGATTTAAAATGGATTAGCAAATTCCATTAGTAGGAGGCAATTCCATTTTAAAACATATAAAAGATGACATATATATTTGGAGAGTTTCAAGTGTGCTGACTGGAAAACAAGGAGTAGTTCCTGGAAAATCTCTGGGCCTGTGGTTAAGGAAAGGTGTATAATTGGAGTGCTCATCCCGACTGACTCCTCCTTACTTCTCTTCTTTTTTGGCACAGACATAGTCTAGCTAATACATTACAATGCCTCTCATTACAATGACTGTGAGTATTTGGTCTGGCAGCTATGCAATCTGGTTAAACCAGTTTAATCTGAAATAGAAAAATGACTTTTAACAATTATAACTTTGAACATAGTATTCTGCATAGTTTGAATGTCTCCTCCAAAACTCATTTTCAGACATAATTCCCAATATGGTACTATTGATAGGTGGGAACTTTAACAGGTGACTGGATCATGAGGGTTCTGCACTCATGAATGAAATAATCCATTAATGGATTAATGGTTTAAAGGGTTAATGGATAGATGGGTTACCATAGGAGAGGAACTGGTGACTTTAAAAGAAGAAGGAGACCTGAGCATAGCATATTAGCACACTCAGCACCCTTGCTGTGTGATACCCAGTGCCTCAGAAACTTCAGAGTCCCCAAAAGAATGAAGGCTCTCACCAGAGGTGCTCCTTCAACTTTGGTCTTCTTAGTCTTCGTAGCTGTAAGAAATACTTTTTTTCTTTATAAATTACCCAGTTTTAGGTATTATTATAAGCATTAGAAAAGGGATTAAAACACATTCTTCAGTTGACCCTTAAACAATATGGGTTTGAATTGCATGGGTCCACTTTTGTGTGTATTTTTTGTAATGAAAATTACATCAAATGTGACTCCTGTCCTGCTTCTCCTTCTGCATGGGAATTCAGCATCCCTAACTTCTGCATTGCTTAAGGTCAACTATATATCTTAAACATGTTTTTATATGCAATTTTCTTTAATACTGATAATAGCTATAGGAAATAAACATTATTATCCTTGTTTTAAAGATATGAGAATGAAGAATTCCGGAAATTAAATTACTTGATAAGCTTGTCGGTAAATGGTACATCTGGGACTTAGACTTGCTGTCAAATCCTGTGCTTTCAATTCTTAATTACAGTGCAGCTGCCCCTCTCATGACTGATTTATTTACTGTTTTCATCTTGGATGTCTCTTTATGATTCATTGTTGATAGTACATAGTCAGTTTTTTATTTGATTTTCTATTTCATTAATGTTCCTTCTATTCCTAACAAATTTTGGCTAAGTCTTCAGCCACAATGTCTTCTGAAATGAAATGGATCATATAATGAAATAAATAAAATTTGTAAAAATAATTTACTCCTTGAATAATATACTAATATAAGAATACTGAATAATATAAGAATATTGAATATACAAAAACGTTGAATGATATGAGAAAATAAGAAAATACATATCAGATCTTTGTTTTTAAAAAGCTACATGTTGTATTGTAATACTAGGCAATACATTGTCTCAAATTCTGCATGTCTGGGGAATAAAATAATGAATGTTAATTTTCACCATTCCATTTCAACGTTTATTTCAACATTCATTTTATTTCCCCAATATGCATGTTGCGGAATATTTGCAGAGTAGGTATAAGATTATATCTTTTCATAAAACAGCTATAATTAACAGAATTTTAGTCAATACTAAAGAATTAGACTAAGACTTTTAAAGTAGAGCTGTACATATTACAATTTTATAGTAAAAAGATTTGGTGATTTTTATTTTCCAGTTTAAATTACAGATTCCCTTTTCTTGAACCACAGATATTGTAGCAGTAAGTGGAATCTGCATATATTTCTACATGTTATACCTAATGTGAATGTGTCTGTACTACACAACACTGTACCATGTTATAAGCAACATGGTGATAATAGGTGCAGAGGGAAAGTATGGACTTTTAGTTCAGACATACAAGAGTTGATTTGGGAACCACTTCTGTCTTTCAAGCTCTCTGACTCTGAGTTAGTGTCTTAACCTTGCTGAGCCTGTTTCCATTTTAAAATGGGGATCATAATACCATTGAAAATGATTCCTGTGATAAATAAAAGTAAAAGTAACATGCGCTGTGCTTAGAACAGTAATTGTTCCACAAAAGAAAATCAAGTTAGTCCTCCTTTTCGGCCATGAGCAGCATATTGCCATAAACTAGTATCAATTTGTGTGTCAAGAAATTTATGGGTTAAAACAGATATTTTCATTTATCTATCTACTTCTTTATCTCTTTGTCACTGTATCATCTATCTATATATTTTGTAAGAATTAATATTTCCTTTGAATTAAATTTTAATTGAAATGCTATTATGTAAAGCAATACAAATGCTCCTATTGTCAAGTGGGTTTCCTAGAAACAGACTTGTATCTCACTTGTATCTCACTGTGGGGTGCAGTCTGAAAATCACTGGACTAAATAAGCTTTTTGGGTCATGTATCTATCCCAATGCAGCAAAGTTTTACAAGCTAATTTCTTAGACTTCGTCTGCTTGTAGGCACAGCTGACATCACATTTGCAATAATGACTCAAGTTTTATTGGCTCAGTTATCCAACTTTTTAATGAACAATTATGGCAACCTCTCCAAATGAGTCTTCAGGAATAAATTATATTTGATAATGATGTGAGTAATCTATTTTTAAAAGAATAAATCAATTCAGTTTTATTTCAAATAATATACTAAGATTTCCTAGCGACTTTATATATTTCATCTGTTTAAGCAGAAGCATTTAGGGCTTCAAGGGGAGAAGAAGAAAATATCTAGAAAAAGATGTCATCGCTTTGACAAAACCTGAGTTTTTAAGGCTTATGAAGTTAACATAAAAATGTGGAAACACTCAGGTTATGTTTAGTGCCTCATTTCTGTGGTTGTGTCCTTGGGAGACTACGAACCTTCCAGAGAAATGTTGTATTTGTCCTGGCTCCGTGTCTCCTGTGGCTTGGAAGCAATATGGGACCAACTTCTGTGGGTGCATCTACGTAGGTGCCTCTAGGCAAACTCACATAGTGTCTTAAACTCCTTATTATGGTGCAGCGAAGACAGTACAAACACCTGTGTTGTCTTGATATTTAGGAAGTATAAGAAGTCTAGTCAGGCTAGGCATGGTGGCTCATGCCTGTAATCCTAGCACTTTGGGAGGCCGAGGCGGACGGATCACCTGAGGTCAGGAGTTCAAGACCAGCCTGGCTAACATGGCGAAATTCCGTCTCTACTAAAAATACAAAAAATTAGCCGGATATGGTGGTGGGTGCCTGTAGTCCCAGCTACTCGGGAGCCTGAGCCAGGAGAATGGCACAAACTCGGGTACTCAGGAGACTGAGGTAGCAGAATCACTAGAACCCTGGAGGGCGTTGCAGTGAGCTATGATTGTGCCATTGCACTCCAGCCTGGGTGACAGAGCGAGACTTTGTGTCAAAAGAAAAAAAAAAATAAATAAAATCCAATCAATAACAAATTTTGAGTTTATGCTAGCAGGTCATAGAGTAAAGGTAGCTCCAACTACACAGAATGGAAAGATCCAAGGTTATGAAAACAAGTGGCAGCATATATACAGAACATCAGGTGAGCCAAGTTATATACCAGACAATAAAGTACAGAGAGTCAGAGAAGTTCATGGGCCAAGGGAAAGAAAGTTCCTTGCCAGGAGGCCATCGATGAATTCCATCTCTCTCCCCTGATTTTGAAATGCACAAAATCCTAAGGGGAAAGATGGTAGCAAGGGGTGAATGTACATGGTTGAAAAGCCTTGCAATACTGTTTTCCTTCACAGTTTCTAAACTTTGGAGTGGAGAGGGACTTGAATTTTTCTGGAAAACCATTTGACTATACTGAGTATCTTTGAATATGATAAAGTAACTTAAATAGTGAAAGCAACCAAAGAGCCAAGTTGTGTTTTATTTTAGGAAGTAGAAATAGTTATATTCATTACAAATATCTCAGACAAAGTATAAATTTTGGTCACATTGTACTCATGAAGACACTTTCTCAGTCTTTTGCTTTGCTCATACTGTGATATTCCACTAGTCATCGCCACCACACAGCCAGAAATCAGTCTCCTACCAGTCACCAATACAGAGGTCACAGTCACTGCAGTCACTCACTGTATGGTTTGGGTCTGTGTCATGTTGAATTGTATCACTAATGTGGTGGCAGGTGATTGGATCATGGGGGCAGATATTCCCCTTGCTGTTCTCATGATAATGAGTGAGTTCTCATAAGGTATGCTTGTTAAAGGTGTGTAGCACTTCCCTCTTCACCTTCTTCCTCCTGCTCCTGCCATGTAAGATATGTTGGCTTCCCCTTCACCTTCTGCCATGAATTGTAAGTTTCCTGAGGCCTCCCTTGCCATGCCTCCTGTAGAGTCTGCAGAACTATGAGTCCATTAAACTTCTTTCCTTTATAAATTACCCATCCGCAGGTAGTTCTTTATAGTAGTGTGAGAATAAACTAATACATTCATTAAGTGAGAATCAACACTGGTATAAAGCTGTTGATGTTTGGTACTGTGGGGAGAGGAAGAATACCTGTCCCTCCTTTAGTTTGCTTTCAGAAAAAGGGATCTTACAGCAATGTTGTTACTGTGCAAAATTTACAGAGTGTATTGAAATATTGTATTTCACACCTGTAATCTCAGCACTTTGGGAGGCCGAGGCAGGTGTATCACCTAACATCAGGAGTTCAAGACCAGACTGGCCAACATGGAAAAACCTCATCTCTACTAAAAATACAAAAATTAGCTGGGCTTGGGGGCGGACACCTGTGATCCCAGCTACTCGGGGGCTGAGGCAGGAGAATCGCTTGAACTTTGGAGGCAGAGGGTGTAGTGAGCCAAGATAATGGCATTGCACTCTAGCCTGGGCAACAAGAGTAAAACTCTGTCTCAAAAAAAAATGTTCTTTTAAATTTTCTTAATCACAGCCCTCTCATTCTCTCCCGAGGACCAGGCATGAATCCATACATACACAAGGCTAACCTTAAGATGGCTTTAAGTGATGGACACCACATTCAAAATTATTTTTGGTCTTTAATAAGTAAAATTATCTTGTTGAATAAAATGTAGCATTCCTGCCTCTATCTCCCAGCATGAGTTTCCCCTAGGAGGTCCTTTAGACTTCAAAAACCATCTTGCAATTTGCTACACTTGGAATCTGGCTTCATTTAAATAAGGACCACAGATACATCTCCATTTCTCTTGGTGTTTGGAGTTATGTGATGAAAAAGTTATAATGTATGGAGAAAAGTCCTAGATGTGTAATAAGAAGACCCACATATTTCCCATGGTCTTCTATATATGAACAGTATGACATTTGACAAGTCATCTATCTCTCTGAGCTTCAGTGTTTTCATGTAAAATGAAGCAATTATAATGCTCTGTATTCCTTACAGGTTGATGAGAATAACATGATACAAATTATATAAACACACTTTGCAAAGTGATATACACGTGAATTTTTTTTTTTTTTTTTAATTATTGACCTTAGTTCACAGCATTCCTCATATGGGGTCACTAGTTATCTACCAATGCAAATAGTTGTTCTCCCAAAGGATTGAAGGAATATACCACTTTTGATTGGGTCCAAAAAATGTGTATACCTTTAATGTATAGTCATCTATAATTGCTGTTTCACTTCATAGTCTACTATTCACTTTCAAAACACAGGTGATGTTTTTATTCCACTTTCTAAATTGTGATATTTCCACTTGTACATATTTCCATAGTTAACTAGGAAAAAAAGAAAATATCTTTGTTGTAGCTTAAAACAGATAATTATTCTAAATATGTTTTCACAGCAATTTGAACATTCATGAGCAACAAGACTGCTGAAATCCAGCTATGCATTATGATAGCTTTTTAGAAGCAATATTACTAGGCAGTATTATAGTGACTTTTAGTTCTGCTTGGAATACTACATTTGCATGGGCTTTTTCTATTGAAATGGAAGGTGTGCACATTACAATTTTTCCTACATTAAAGAACAGAACATTCTGCCTCGCTTTCATCTCCTTCAAGTACTGTCTATGTACTGAGACCCCACTGACTAAAAAAAATAATAATCCACAGGGTACTATATCACATGAACTCCATCAAAATAGGCCTGAACTTGAAGGACACTGCTCAAATTTTTCTCTGTTACTGTGTCTTTCCTGTCATGTTTATTAGTACAGAAAGGATTTTCGTATAAATCATGGAATTTTCAACCCATTCTACAAAAAGGGCAATCTCCCATATTATATCTGTAATCTTGTCAGTCTTCAACTTCACAGTGGGTTACCTAATTGCTAAACAGGATCAATCTACAACTACCACATGTTGGCAACATGGTTGTAAATACACAAGGCTCATTTTGCTTACATTCAAAATGTCAAAGTTGTCACTAATAGAGGTGTGGTTGATTGCAGAAAAGGCCACAGTCATTTCTTCCTATATATGCCTTTTTGCTGACCTTGTTGCTTCTCTCCTCAAGAAGTGGAGTCTCTTTCCCCTCTTTTTATATCTGGACTGGTCTTGGAACTTGGTTTGGCCAGCAAAATGGAAAAGATGTTACATGCCATTTCCAAGTCTAGTCCTCAAGAGCCTTGAACATTTCTGCTCACTATCTTGGAACACTACCCAGTGCAATGTGAATAAGCTGCATTGGCATGCTAGAGAGTAAGAGGCTATATGAAGTAGAGCTGTATTGCCTTGGCCTAGACCTTGCTAGACCAGCCAATTCCAAGTTGACTCATGAGCTGACTGTAGATGCATGAGTGAGCCAAGCTAAGATTAGTAGTGCTGTCAAGTTAACCTGCTGATTCATAAGCCATATAAATCGTTATTATAAGCCACTGAAATTTGAGGTGTTTTATTATATAGCAATAGACAACTAATGTAGAAGGACTGGTACTTTATCTATGAAAATATATTCTGATGGTTCAGACACCATGACTGAAATTTAATTTTCTATAATAAAGGTATTAAGAAAACTGTTATTAACTTTAATAAAGGTATTAAGAAAACCAAATATTAAGGTATTTGATACATTCAAGTATGAAAAAATAATAAAAATGGTAATTTACATATTCATTTGAAACTAGTCAAAATCAAAATAGCAATTGAACTAATTTATTTCTGCTTATGAAATAATCATAAGAACATAAGAGGAAAAAGAACACTATGAAAAAGTTGATTTAAAAAATCCTTACAAAGTTGACTTTTTAAAGAGAGCTCACTGTTCTCTGCACAGTAAACTGTTAAGAAACAAGGATACTTCGAACAGGACTTTTCTACCTATATTGTAAAATGTCCACTTGGAACTTTGAGCTTCTTCATTCTGATTAGAATGTAAAGTGTCACATCTTACTTCTAACACATGAAACTGCTTTCCACAGTCTAATGTTTATGACATCTAGGTAGGTGACTCAGATGCCCAGTGGAAAATTACCCATGATCTATTTAATAAGCATTTTCTCCCACAGTTTGCTGAACACAAAGCTTTGGTTCACAAACCTAGGAGTTTATAAAAGGCCCTGTGAATTAGAATAATTATTAGAGAAAAATTATCTCATTCTCCATAGAATCTGCACTTACACCTGTCACTCATCTTCATGTGACCATGTGTGCACAGATGATGATGTGGTTGATTACGATAATGTTAGTTGATTGTGATAATAATGTGATACATTCTTACAAGAGAAAGAATGAAAATGGCTGCAAGTGTGACACTAATGTAACCACAGCCATCATGGTTCTCAAATCATGGTGATTTGAGGGGAACAAAAGTTACTAACAATATCTTACATTTGGAACATTCTTAACATAATTCATTTCCTGTATAAAACTAGCTATCTGATACGCTGATGAAGAGCAATTACATTTACTTACATTCTCATGTGTAAGACCAGAAATTCACCTAAAAAATCATTATTACCTGAGAGCTACTCCTTAAGAACTTGCACATAATGGCTCATTTGCAATAGCTTCAGGAGAAGGGGGGTTTCTTGAAACTATTTTTCCATCAGTTATTTTGGCTCATTGTGGTCTTTTATTTTTTTCTCAGTTAATGTATATCATGAAAGATTGAATTAAGGGACCGACGGAAAAGAACTTCTAAAAATAGCTTTCACCCCTAAAATGACATCCTGATGTGAAAACAAGACAGTGAGTTTCCAGAATAAAACGTGCTCAATTTCAGCTATATCTTGATGAAGCACAATCAATTAACCATACTGTAATATGAGGCTGCATCAAACACTAATGACAATCTGTCCTGTTTGGAGCTAAGAGTATAATAATGAAATATGCAATAATGAGTGCATTGGCTTGCTTCAACAAAAATTTATTGAGTGTCTTCTACTTATAATGCTGGATGCTTTATGGAATAAAGGGAGAATTACTCAGAAACTATTATCCTGTCATTGCTTGGAAGAGCTCTTGCAAAGGCAGGCTAAGACTCTCAGCAATTGCGCTTGTGGAACAGAGAGGAATCTGAGCAATCCCAGAATTGGGAACCTTGATAAGCTGAATGGAGGGCCTCTGTAGAAAAATAGGCACCAAAACTGAGAGTTGCTTTAATAAAACATGTGCCATATGTGACATTGGCTTTGAATTCTGGCAGTGGGTGACAAACAATTACAAGGGTCTGGAAGATATGGTGATACATGCATGGCAAATAATTTGATAGAATTATTTCCTATAAAAATGTAGAAGGCCTGTGATGTAGCTAGTAAACTTGTAAGTTTAAGTGAAATAGTTGTGAGACAAACTTTACTATCTAGATTGTCTTGGTTGCAATTCACTGTATTTCAAAGAATCTCGATAAATACCTGTTGAACGAATGAATAGATGTCTACCATTACTCTCTAGTTCAAATTTCTAATCTTCTCTATTTGAATTTTTATAACAACCTCTGATCTAGTCTTCTTAATATTAACTTTACTTCCACTGTGCAATTCCTTTTTGAATCTCTGAAGAAAATAATCTACCAAAAAATGGCAGCTATTGCCTTGCATTTAACCCTTTTGGATATATTATATATAGTCTTTTTTTTTTCAGTTGAATAATTAGGCCTCTGATTATATGTTCTATTTTCTACTATTTTCCCATCTATAATTCACCCTTCAGATAGTTCAAACTATTTGCATTTTTACAACTCCTCCTCTATAAATGAGAGCTTTTCCTTTTTAAAAATTTGATTTGCAAATAACACAAAGTGAAATGTGTGGACTGTTGTTATATTAGGCCAACTCCCCAAGTTCCCTTTATTTAGCAACCTACATGGCTTAGTAAAATTCTACTGAGAATATTTCCTGATGGAAATACACATATTGAGTCCCAGACACCACTGGAATTTCCTTGTTGAGCTACAGCCACCAGATGAGCTCTCAAAAGTTAACCAGTGTCAGTCTAAACACTAGCCCTCCTCAGTTTTGCCTGAAACATAGTAGCAACTTAATAAATACTTACAGACTGAAAAAAGGATGACTTAAGTTCTGAATATGAAGAACAAAAGAGGAAACTATCACATCAGTCAGATGTCATAGAAAAAAAGTATTATTTGAAATGACTCATACCTTAATGTATATATGCCATACCTCAAATATTATTAACATGAATATTTTGATACAATCGATCTGGAGTGGTCATGAGATGAGTTTCCAATCTGCCTTCAGGTAATGCCAAAGCCATTAGTCCATGGACCACATTTTGCTTAACAAAGCCTTAACAACTGCATTTCCCAATATAGGAATAGTATTAACCAAGCCACAGGAATAGAAGGTTATTGGTTACTTTTAACCATAGTAAATTATTTCAATTTAGTGTCAACAGGATTTCTAGAGGAGAAATTTATGTTGCAATGTTGTAAAGGTAGATTAAGAACATTTCTATGGTTTAGATATTGTTTCCCTCAACAAAACTCTTGTTAAAATTTGATCCCCACTGTGGCAGTATTGGGGGGTGGGGCCTAGTATGACGTGTTTAGGCCACAGGTCAGGATCTCTTATGAATAGAATAAAGCCCTTCCTCAGGCATGAGTGAGTTCCCACTGTTGTGTGGAAATGGATTTGTTTCTGTAAGAGCAAGAGAGTTGTTAAAAAGAGTCTGGCTTCTTTGGTTTCTCTTTCTTACTACCTCTCTTACAGCATGATCTTTTTGCACCCACTGCCCCCGACTACTATATTTGCCATGAATGGAAGCAGCATGAGGCCCTCATCAGTTGGAGCTGCCCAGTCTTTGACTTTCCAGCCACCAGAATCATGAATCAAATAAACTTCTTTTATTTATAAGTTACCTAGTCTTAGATATTCTGTTATAGCAACACAAAATAGACCAAGACAGCTGTATTATAGGACTTGAAAGTGACAGTGAGAAAAGTATACCTAGTAAAACTCACAGTAACATTAAGTTTTGTTTTTTTCTTAAACAATGGGATTGGAGCTATCATGCGCAGGTGCATACGTGAGTGTGTGTGTGTGTATATGTGTATGTGAGAGAGAGAGAGAGAGGAACAGAAAGAAGAGAGAAGGAGAGAGAGAAGACAGATAATTCATTTTGGTTCTCTGAATTGTGAAAAAAAATCAAATGAAAAGCATTTTAGGAAAATATCAAGAGAAAGTCAGACATAATTGTGCCTGAGGGATGAGTTGCTGAAATTCATTATTGATGTTTAGTATCACGAGAGTATCTTCAAGTTACTGCAATGCCATAGGTGAAGCCAATGTAATAGTTCTCCTCACACCTGTATCTCACAAGTTTGAATTCAATTATTTACCAGTTGTCTTAAGTTTGGTTCAGAAAAAAAATTTATGTTGTTTTTGCACCTGTTGGTTGAGACATACTTAGATATTCTTTCTTGCTTAACCTAGTTGGCTGAATTATGAAAGAAACACCAAACATATATAAAAAGAACCCAGCACAAAACCTAATTCAGTTAATGGCTCAATAAAGAGTTTCATATTTGCTTTAGTTAGGGGTAAAGAGCTCCACAAATATATTAAGTTTATTTCACTTTTGGATTTGCTTTTTGGTTAGACACTTGAGTAAGAATGCTGGTTGGAATGTCCAGAATGTATTTAAAAGTATCCAAGTACACAATGCTAATGTCTAAAATCTCTGGACTGAGACTGGTTCACTTTGGTAGTTTATCTAGTAGCTATAGTTCAGTGGGGGAAATCTCAGTGGTGTCCGTGACTCAATATTATGCCCATCAAGAGACATTCTTAGTAAAAATTGTGAAAGCAATGTAGGTTGGTGAATGAAGGGTTGGCATCATATAACAACAGTCCACTCCCTCCACATTGTGTGGTTTTGTTGCAAAATAAATCAAATCACGTTTTTAAAAATGCAGCTGAAGCTAAACTCATCTATTTAATGATTCTTTGAAAATTTCTTCATGGGAAAACAGACTGTGGAAATCACCTTAGCAAGGTTGTTTGCTATGTTACAGGAAGAAAAAGGTTAACAATCTTCATGTTTATTGGTTTTATCTGATTCTGAAAACAGAATCAGGATGTATACAATTGACAAATACATCAAAACTAGGATGGAATTGGCACAGATAGATTGGACTCTTTTATTTAGTTTCTGTACTATAAGCATATTGAACATGCAATGTCATTTTAAAGAGTTTTTGAATACTGCATGCAATCAGCATAATACAGTGTTCACAAAATACCCATTTATTAGACGTTTGTGAAATTGCGTGAAAATAAATTACTCATCAAATATGCTTTTCTGGGAATTAAACCCCAAATAACTTTCCCTAATACTCTCTAGGTTCCTAGAAAGTCAGTGTGGGAGGGGAAAGAGTGCAGATTTTAGAAGACAGGCTGACTCAGTTCAAAGTCCAGTTTTTCATTCATTATGTGTGTGATCTTGAAAAAATTATGTAAATTCTCTGTACCCTGATTTCTTTATCCTTAGAAGAAAAATAATAAAAAACATTTTGCAGCTGTTGGCATGGGGATGGGAAATAAAATGCCTACGGTACCTATCACAATATCTGATGCCTAACAGTTTTCAGTAGATATTAACTGCTATTGGGATATAGTCTTTACCCCTTTAGGTTTCACTATAATGAAGTCATCAATTCATCCCCAGTAGGACATTACTTAAAAAAATGAAAAGTCATTTCAACCTCCTCTTTCTTCTTGGTTTATTCAAAGACATATGGAACTACCTTCGGGTGGAAAGGTTAAATCTAGAAAGGGAAATAAGTATTTAAGCATTTGAATCAGGGAGTGTTGTGAAAACTCAGTACATAGAATAAATCTTGAAGATGATGAATAAAACTGCTTCCTTCTTGCTGGAGATGGGTAAAAGGTAGCATGTCATATTTTAAATGCTTTTCAGTGGGTAAAACAAAACCAGAAGCAGTAAATATACTGCTTAAATTCTACTTCCAAGGTCAGAGTAATGATTTTTTTTTTTTTTTTTTTTTAAGTTTCTGCCACTGAGAAGTTTATTTTGGGGGAAAAAAACGACTATGGTTCAGAGAACTTATAAACCTTTTTAAAGATACCAGGATCATTATCTCCTACATATCCTAAATTTTAAGAACATAAAGAAAAATTACTCCTAGGCAAATGCTTGATGCGTCTTCTAGCTAAGTTCTAGTTTTAGGTAAAAATTTTAGAATAGTTCTTTCTAAACATTGCTATAGGATTTCCCCCCATAATCAATAAGCACATGACATTTATGTTTATTTTACATTATCAGAGCTTTTTTATTATTTAAATAATTACAGATTTGTATTTTTTATGTTTTTACCTTTATGCCATTTTTTTTTCAGGCTAAGATTTATTCAAGGCTGAATTTTTGGTCAGGAACACAACGTGCAATTATAATACTATTATTTTATGACTTGTTTTCTAGGAACACATTGTGGCAAGAAACATGAAATGGGATTTCCTGAAACATAACAACATAAAGACAAGCAAACAAATGAAAAGTCTATAAGAAACAAATGCTATGCAACTTCTATAGAAAATGACAGTTTCATAGATACAATATGAATTATGCAAGGTTATTAAGAGATACACATGTAAATTTGGGCTAGTTTTTGATGCTCTGCCTTTATTTATACTTAGAATTTGATATAATTTGGGGTTCAATTGGTTACAATACTGTTGTTAAACCTGAATACTAATTTCTCCACATAAGCAAACTCTAAATATTCAGTATTAATGTGATAGAACTGAAGTACTTTTATTTTAAATTACTGACGATACCCTTTCTGATACACAAGTTAGAAGTAAAAAACAAAAGAAAACAAAACAAAAAAGGAAACATGGAAATCTTTAACTTAATAATTGTTGAAACACATGAGAACTTGGAAATATATAACAAAAATAAAGTTCAATTTTTTTTGTCTGCTAGAGTAATTTCACATTGAACAGAATCAAGATAGATTTAGAAAACATCACTCTACTTAACAGTCATTTAACTGAAAAAATGCCTGATTTACAGATTGTAATGATGAAATTAACTTGGAAAACATTTCAATCATGTGAACCTGAAGAGAAGTGGTCATTTTTAAAATTACTTTTTATTAAATTAACATGACTTAAAAATCATTGATTTATGCATTTTGCATACTAGAGTGAAAAATAATTTATAATCTAGTCAAACACCAAATAATATGTTGTTCTATATTAAATTACAAAGAAATTATTTAGCTTTTCTGAAACATTCTCAGTGGAAGGTAGTTTTACTACCTCCATTTTTAAACCAATTTTTTGAATGTTTGTCTTAGTATTGAATTGACATTAAACTGTATTACTTATAGCTGTCCATCTCATAGAAAACAGAATATCATGAGCATTGTGTACATGAACCTCAAGGATTTTTTTTTTTAACTTGTGAATTCTAATTCTGTTTTTGAAGATTACAAAATAAATATTTTGTTTTCCATATGACAGGTCTTCACTGGCTCTAATATGTCCACTATTTTTTTCTCAGGATATACATACTCAGAAAAGCAAACTATGAATAATTTTGTAAGTTTTCATTTCTGGTAGTATAGCATTATTTATGTCAATCTATCTCTATCCCTGAAAACAACTTTAAAAAAACAAGGTTAATATGATATTTATAGCAACTTCATTCATAATTACCAAAACTCAGTAGCAACCAAAATGTCTTTCAGTAGGTGAGTGGAAAAATAAATTGTGGTATGTCCAGACAATGGAACGTTATTCAGTACTAAAAGAAATGAGCTATCAAGCATGAAAACACACAGAAGAATCTTACATGCATATGATTAAGTGAAAGAAGTCAATCTGTAAAGGCAACATACTTTACCATTCTAACTATATGATATTCTGGAAGAGGCAAAATTTTGAAGACAGTAAAAAGATCAGCGGTTTCCAGGAGTTCATGGGGAAGGAGGGATAGATAGGCAGAGAACAGAGGATTTTTAGGGCAATACTCTGTATAATACTATTAATATAATGATGGATATATGCCATTATATGTTTAATCAAACCCATAGAATATATAACACCCAAAGTGAACCTTAATGTAAACTGTGGACTTTGGGTGATTATCATATGTCAATATAGGTTCATCAATTATAATAAATGTACCAGTTTGGGGATGTTGACAGGGATCTATCCATGTTTGGAGATAGTGGGTATATGGAAAATATCTGTACTTTGTGAACAATTTTGCTGGGAACCTTAAACTCCTCTAAAAAAGTGAAGACTTAAAAAATGCCACCAGAGTGAGAGGAAAGTAAGAAAACTACAGAGATCTAAAATAATGTAAAAATGGGGATTTTAATGCTATTGTTCATAAGCTTCAATTTTGCAAGTGTGGAATCATGTTGAGATAGGCTGGAGATAAAGTATATAGGAGCCTCTCATGGACAGAAGACCCCAGAAAGTGATTTCATTTACCCACTTGTGTATGAGTAAATAAAGAAAAATAAATTTGCCCATCCCTCTTTCCCATGTCCATGCTAGATGGATAAAAATGAAATTCCTGCAAAGGAGTAACTACAAATCTGCCCCCACAAATCTGTGACTGATATTATAAAACATATATAAACAAAAACTCCTTAAGTAGAGAATTTAACTTGAAACTGTTCAAAATGCCTCTAGGTTCTGAAGAATTAAATACAACACTCTCTAAAAGAATGCACTTTCAAACTGGTCCTCAAATAATTTGTGCAGTTGGAATTCCAAAACAAGAGTGCAGGGTCAAAATTTACAAAACACACAAGAAAACAATGCACTATGAGTAAGAGTCAGAAAAATAAAAATAGCGCTAGTAGACTCAAACCAGTGAAGACCTTTGATATGGGGAGATGGTCAAACACAGAATATAAAATAATAATGTTTAATTTGTTTAAAAAATAGAAAATTCACTTGAAAATATAAACAGGCAACAGAAGCTTATAAAGATAAAAATCAATATGCAAAGACATTTGTTTCTAAATCTAACATATAACAATTAAAAATAAAATATAACAATTAAAAATAAAATACCAATAAATTTGAAATTCTTACAGGAAGAATTAGAGAGGAGAGAGACTTATAACCTTAGGAATCCACTCTAAAAGAAAAGGTATCATGGGGAAAAATATTCTTCTTTATTGAAGATAATATTTTTCACCAGAGGACATGGTGAGAAGGTTTTAGAAGAAGTTTAATGCAGGTTGGGTGAGTGGAAGATATATACAGCATTGACAATTGATAGCATTATTGATATAGTCATCAATGACAGATGCTTGGAAAAGCTTTGGGTAGGGAATGATACAGTTCAAAAAATAATGTGAACCATGGTAAATTTAGTCTTTGGGAAATTCATTAAATGAACCTAAAAATATTCACCTGGTTCCTGGAACGATGACCCAGCAATGATAAGGCAATCTCTGAACATTTACCTTAGTGATCTCAATCCTGGCAATGCAGTAGGAAAACCTGGGGAACTTTTGAAAACACAAATGCCTGGGTCCCCTTCCGCATGAACTGAATGAATAGCTTTAGGGAAGGTTTCAGGGCATCCACATTTTTAAAGACCTCCAGTAAGTTTAATGTGCTACTTGTTTGAGAACCATTGCTTTACGTTATAGTCAGCTGGTGTTGGTAACTACAGTTAACACAGCAAGCATTGACGGAATTTATAATGCATGAGCCATGTGTTACTTTACTTGAGTTAGAGGTAAGAGTGTGGAGGTGTTCTTTAGTAATTCTAATTAACCTTCCCATGGAAGAGGTTGGGGTCTCTTTGGAAATGATATCTTTTCTGGGCTTAGAATTAATCCTAGAGAAACAGTCAGGGACCTTTCCTCAATCTTTTGTACAATAAATTAGATGCTTAAAAAAATCTACTTTGTGATAAATAGTCCAATGTGGGGGAGTTAAAAATGAAAAAGATTTTTGAAATTTTACTTACTGCCTTAGGTTTATAAGATAGACATTTCAGCAAAAGATGTAAGATGACAAGGACAGAATTTTCAGTAAATATGGCATCTCTAGTCTTCTATAGCTCCTCTGCAGGAGAGCATCTCAAGGGTGGCAAGTGGTCAGCTTGTCTAATGTAGATCATATCAGATTGTGGGAAAGCCTGAGTTAGGATTTTCTCAGACTTTTGGAGCCACAGCTGTATCACCAGGAAAATCCTGCATAGTTACCTCATAGCTTTTATGGTGAGAGGTAATTTTCAGACTAATATTTGGGAATCGGTAAAATGTCAACCATGCCAACATTACAATATTACTGTACTAATCTCAGGACATAAGATAATGACCAGGTATTACATGTATGGAATTACACTTTATCACTGTAAAAATAACATCTCAGTGGGTGAAACTGTAACTTATTTACTGAACCACTGCCTGGGTAGGGGGGTACTAAGCATGTCATTAAGGGCGTGGTCTAACAAATGTATGGACTCCAATGAAATTGGATTTTATATCACACAATTTTTATGCTATTCGGTAAACTTTTCTCAAAGGGATATGTTGTGAACATTGTGTTGTACAGATTTTATGGATTATTTAAAAATTACTAAGGCAACATTGGAAACCAGCGTGGTTGCAGTCTAGAAACTGAATAAAGAAGTTTCACATACCTATTTTATTTTTTAATCTTAGTTTTAATTCATCTGTCAGCTGTATGCATACGTATTTGACCAATAGCATTTAATATAGCTCATCATCTACATATTTATTTGACTTTCTAGCAGTAGTGTAGTAAAAGGCTGATCAGATTGCATGAGTTCAAATATTGACCCTATCAGTTATTGTCTGTTTTACCTTTGGCAAGTAACATTCTGTACACTCAGTTTCCTCATCTGTAAAATGTAGTACTAAATTTGTAGATTTCATTGTGTAATTCTGAAAACTGGATGAGATGCAAATGTATCTTTTAAACTTTCAGTAAAAATAACCTTTTTATTGTAACTGAAATATTTAATACCTCATGTTCAAGATTAGTATCTTTCTCACACATCAATTTTCTCCTAGGTTGACATCAAAATAAAAATGTGGCTTTGATTATTCAACCACCTACAAACTCAACTGATTGTACTTCTCACCCTGCCACAATCCTCTAGATGAATAACTTGGTAAAACCCAAGCATTTAATTTCTACAATATCCCTATTAGTGCCATCTCGGGATTCTAGATATCCTCAAACTTCCCTAGTTTCCCCCTGGTTGGAGAAGAGATAAGCAAAATGAGAACTAGCATTTCACCCTTCAACATCAACCTGTGTATTATTTAAAATTATAATAAAATGTTCAAAATTTGTTTTTCTGTCACTGATTGCTGTTTTACTTTTTTATAAAAATTTAATATATATTTAAACAAATCCACTTCTTTAAAACGTAACTATAATAGCTTTATTAAGATTCTTGTTTAAAACTCTCACAGTATGCTTGGGTTGATATGCAAGAAATGATTGTCTAAGCTCCTGTATGAAATACAATAAATTTCAGATTGACTAGTGCTCTGTCTCATGGACATGATTTTCACATTTGATAAGTGAAAATTACCATTTTGACTTTCCATCAATAAATAGGAGAAGTATTCACAATTTTAGGATTTTTTATTTTTTTTTCAATGAATGGTGATGGATTTCTCATGATTCATTCATTCCTTTCAGCTGGAAATTATGTAAAACAATGCTTTCATAGTAAATTGTGGTGGTCCATGGTAAAACCAAATTGCCTTCAGTGGGATTAAATTTTGGTTGATTTAGCCCATACCTATACATATTTTGGTTTTCAAATGTAATTAAAGAAAGTGAACTGGTTTTCTCAAAAGTCATTTCAATCCTTTTTTACTGGAATATAGAAACTGCAGATACACAATTTACTATTCTCGGTCCCTGTGTAGCTAGAGTTACAGATTAATTTAGTTTTAGAAAATCAGATACACTCTTATAATACTTTGGTTTATACTTGAGTAATGAGAGGAGAAGGGATATTTTTGGGACATGTAAATTTTTGGCATAGATCATGATGTTGACCCTCTTAGGGCTCTGAACCACTGTGGTATTCCAAAAAGGCATTTTTGGAAGCCTAGCCAAGAGAGTTTCTCTTCAGCATTCCTATGAACTGTGTTTATTCTCATTACTATTCTTTTTCACTTTTCCAAGAGTGAAATCTCTTGTTCGCAACTCCCTATATCCAAGAATATATCAAAATCCAGGGATATATAAAGATACTGATATGTAGAATATCTATAAATTAAGGAGAACACTGAGTACAGTAAGACTTCATTCAAGGTCAAAATAAGTTTCATTACTAATGACATAGACAGTTCTATTTATTTACATAGAATGGCTAATACTTCATTAATCAAATAAGCTGCTTTATTATAAAATATATGTGGAAATCAATTACAGGAATGTTTTCCATACTTACCTTACTTGAGAAAAGTAGGTGAAGGTTAGTTGTATTGCTCTTAATGCCAATTATAACAAATAACAATACTTTTAATGTGTTATTGGATCTTGGAAATTTCTCATTGTGAAATGATTATTTTTGCTCATGAAAGTTATTGGCAAATAAAGTGTATTGATTTATGTTTCCTATTGTAACAGTGCTACTTTAAGAACACTCTACTTCAGAAAGCTTAACTCTTAGTTACTGGTCTCCTTTCTTTTTCTCTGAAAAGCTTGATGATTCTTCTCGTTAGTTAAGTGACAATGATATTAACAAGAATAGAAAAATCTAATGTTGATAGACATTCATAACACTTGTGTTCTAACATATGTATAGTCACCTTGCTAATCATTACAAGTTTTCTTTTCTATTTCTGTGTAAGTTGCATGTGTGTGTATGTTTATTTTCTTCTAAGTCACCCCAGGGTCAATTGCCTGTTTTTACTTTCCTACAGGAAAGTGTATGTTCACAGCAGAAGTATTATCACAGTTGGACTAAAAAGCCTATTGTTAGTGGTGTAAAGAAATGGAAGAGAAGGTAAATTTAGTTCAACAGAAAGATGACCATTTCCCTGTGATCAGCATGTTCTTGTTTCTCATTGTGAAATTGAAACAAGTGCATGATGTCCAGAAATTTGTACTGATGTCTGAGGAAATGTGAAGCTCAGAATGTCAAGTACTGCATTTGATTAGCATCCACAACTCAGTTTATTTGATTGGCATTTGTGTATTGTACTCATTTGAACAATTAGAATATTGGCATATACAAACACAAGATGAAAAAGCCACACAAGACCTATTTTGTAAGTAAAAAGTGTGAGAATATTTATAACTGTCCTCTGTATTTCCAGAAATGCCATTACAAACCAATGTCGGTGTTTAGATGTGGGTCCTTTCAGGCAGAAAAGGAGAAAATATAAAGGAAAATCACTTAACAACCTATTTTAGATATAACAAAAGCTTAGGATTCGAATGTGTCTTTAAAAGTGGGCCAGGATCAGCAAGGGTTCTCATTTTATCTAAAATAGATTCCTTAAAACTTGAATATTTCAAATGCATCAGAAATTCCATCCCTTTCAAAGTGTCTTCTTATTTAATAAGTGTCTAAAAGCCAAGAAATGCTAGAGTAGAGCTCTACAAAGTGCATTCTTAATGACTTTAATTATATTATCGTCCTATGATTTATATTGATGAATACTTATAAATTCTCCCTTTGTGAAGAAGCATTGAACTCAGAAAAATCTTCTGAGTTTTTATTGTGCCTTTTTTCCCTTTGGACAGATACTAGCAGGTAGAGTATAAAAGACTAAAACAGATCTAGTTTAATATAGTCCCATATAGGCTGTTTGCATGAGAGGAAAAAAAAACAGTGTTTTCTTTCAAATGATAATAATTTTTAACAAGAGAACTAATAAATTTACCTGTTTTAAAAAACTATATTCCTAGGTAAAAATGAATTTCTTCAGTTATATGTTAAAATGAAATTGATAAATGATAGTAGCAAGATGTACTAAAGACACTGATATCAATGAATAGGAATTCTCTGATTAATTAAACATGGTGAACGACACTAGAGCAAAAAAAGAGCTATTATTATCAGCAAATTTTGTTTCACCTGTACTCTGGCCAGGGGTTAATACCCATTTTTTCAGATGAAGCTAACTCAATTCAACATCACTTCCCTGTTTCCTAGGGAATAGGACAGTGTTAAGTAACCCTGTTAGCTGTGAGTGCCATCAGTGGGAATAAAAAAAAAAAAAAAAAAAAAAGTCATTGGGTCATTTTTAAAAATTATTTTATAGAAAGACATAGTTAGAAAATAAAGAATAAAAGGAAGCAAAGAGGTGAAATGAAAAGTGGTTGGTAGAAAGGAAGGAGTGGAAGGTAAAAATATACTAACAGTTAAATACTAACAGTTAAATTTGGGCCACTTCGATTTTCCAGAGTCAATACTTAAAATCACAAGAATTATTTCTGTCAAATAATCACTATCTTTGATCTTCTAATATGCAGATAGAAGAATGCTATAACACCGGGAAGAAAAAAAAAATGTAGGATTACATTCTTGCCTTCTAGAAGTTATGTTTTAATTAAGAATGTAGCTATAGGCCGGGCGCGGTGGCTCAAGCCTGTAATCCCAGCACTTTGGGAGGCCGAGACGGGTGGATCATGAGGTCAGGAGATCGAAACCATCCTGGCTAACATGGTGAAACCCCGTCTCTACTAAAAAATACAAAAAACTAGCCGGGCGTGGTGGCGGGCGCCTGTAGCCCCAGCTACTTGGGAGGCTGAGGCAGGAGAATGGCGTAAACCCGGGAGGCGGAGCTTGCAGTGAGCTGAGATCTGGCCACTGCACTCCAGCCTGGGTGACAGAGCAAGACTCCGTCTCAAAAAATAAAAAAATAAAAAAAAAGAAAGAAAAAAAAAAAGAATGTAGCTATAGTTTGAATGTGTCACCTTCAAAATTCAAGTGTTGAAATGTAATGGCCAATGTGATAGATAATGGTCAAAGTGAGCCTTAAGAGATGACTGGGCTATAAGGGCTCCTCCCTTATGTGGGATTAAGGCCCTTATAACGGAGGCTTCACGGAACATTTGGCAATCTTGTGCTCCTGCCTTCTGCTATGTGAAAACACAGCATTCCTTCCTTCAGAGGATGTAACAATCAGATGCCATCTTGAAAACAGACAGCAGCCTTTACCAGACAACCAAACCTGTCAGCACCTTGGTCTTTTATTTCCAAGCTTCCAGACAGAGAGAAAATACACTTCTGTTTTTCTATAATCCACTCAGTTTGTGGTATATCTGTTATAGCAGCAAAAATGAAGTAAGAAAATTCATTCCAGCTTCTGAAATAATAGCAGGTTTCGAAATAATATCTATTCCAATTATGACAAATTTGGTTAGATTGAAGATTCTATTCGGAAAAATTTTCAAGTGTATAACTCACGTATTTGTATATCATAGCCATTTTTCCCCAGAAGCAATTCTGATACACCTAAGCACAGCACCGTTTGAAGAAAATAATATCTACGTCATTGAAGATTTCTTTGCTAGTTTATTTCAAACCAAAATTAGAAATAAACAACAAACTGGTCATACTTTTCTCACATTTTTGACCCCATGTTAATTCCCATTCTCTGACTGACATTAAAAGGCAAAATCTGAACATTCTTAAAGGGAAATTAAGATACTACCTTTTAAATATGAATGTTATAAATGAATAAGTAGGGAATTATAGATCACTTGGAATGGAGATATTCAACATGTTCAAATGATTTTATATTTTATGAATTATTTTAGATAATTACATTATTTTGTATTTTTACACTTTACATTTATATTTTTACATGAAAATATTTTATATTTGTACATGTAGTTACATTATTTAGACATAATCTTTAGATGCTTATTGGTTTTATTTGGGATTATTTGTGTAATGAGAATCTAAATGTGACAGTTATGGAACATCTTAGTTAACTATCAGCACATTTTGGCAGTCTTTTTGGTCATGTTGATTCTGGTCTTAGCTATGTTTATATTTTAAAGAACAATGGGAAATAGGATGATTGCCCTTATCACAAGCAACAGAAGGACACAGAGAGCTGAGCTGTGTGTACAATGACATGTTGTATTAGAGATGTGTCATATTGATTTAATTCGGCTGATCATAAACTAGGTCCTGATGGTTCACATTTGCTATGTGCCTTCTTTTCAGTCTGATAATCTTTTGCTATTTGTGTTTTGCAATTTGAGTCTTTTCCTTTCTTTGTTCTATAATACTCCCAGTCTATTTTCCAAGATAGAACAGCATACTCATTCTGAATTTTTATCTACTTTAGCTACTTTTTGTTTCTTAAGATTCTGTATCCATTAATTGTTCCATATCCATATCATTTTTAGAGAATTATAAGTTCCCTATACTTTCTTAATAGGGACTTTCTATATTCCTGTAAATTATTCTGTCATTTTGGAGATTACCTCCACACTTATTCATTTGCAATGAGGGAGTGCAGCAATTTTACTTTGAAATTCACTTCCCTTCAGGACTTTCAAATTTCTTGCCTGGGAAGCTATAAATACAAGGGTCTGGCAATAATTCTATCCCATGGCATGCAAATGAGTCCAAGAACTAATTATTATCAACCAAAGCCCCACAGTTTCTAGCACTGGAAATTCCCTAGTGCACCTTAACAGTTCCTGTGGGAGGAATCTTTTCAGTGTAAAATGTCTGTTGGACACCATTTTGTTGACAGAGCTGTTCCAAAAGATGGTCTGCACTGTGTCCGTGTCTCATCAGACTGAATGAATGCATAAGGAACATAATACCTGCTATACCCTCTATGCCCACGTAATCCGCTCACAGTGATTAGATTAGAGGATGCCCCCAAGTGATCCTCTGTTGTTTTCCGTCTTACTATAACCCACGATTTCCCAGTCTGGTATATTCTAGTTGGTCTTTATATTTGTACCCCCAAATTTCCAGGAGGTGTTTAGAAACTTTTCTCCTAATTTAATGAGAGAATAAAACTGTTTATTACTATGTGCAAAGGTTTGGATAAATGAGATTTTCAGATCAGAGACGTAGCTGATCATAAGTCTGATCATAACTATCTTTATGTATAATTAAGTCATCTTGGCATTAATCCACACTTGGAAAATTTGTGTCTTTGCATACTGTAACAATTCACCTTATTTTGAGCTTGGACAAGCAATAATAGCATATTTCTTGAAATCAATTGGAAAAGTAAAAATGAACTAATGTGAATTGAGCACCAATTTGTATTGTGTGTTTTTACATATATTACTACGTTTAAGTTCCAAAACAACATAATGAGGTGGGCATTAGTATCCTTGGGTTCACACATATTGAGAAGTGATGGGATCAGACTTAAGAATCTCTATCTGACTTACAAAGCTCATAATCTTTTCATTAAAATTTGCTTTCTCTGTGTCAACACAGTAACAGAAATGTTCCTTCGGCCTGGGTTTAAGGAGAAGAATGAGTAGATATCCTTTGATTAGGAGAAAATTGCCATCTGACCTCATCATCACCGGGCATATTGTCCTGGTCAGAAAGGCCACTCATCCTAAACTGTCCAAACATGTATCCAGAGGAGCTATCATCCCCTATTTTTACTCCAGTTTAATTCCAACAATGTTTAGTTCTTAGCAATGAGTGATCAATTTTCATGTTTACTCTAAAGAACATTAGACTATTGTATTCCAGTTAATTGGGTTATATATAATTTTAAGTCAAACAAATCATTGTGGGCAATCTATTTTGTGTTAAAATCAATATAAATAGTGTTTTTGAGCATATTGAAGCTGTATTATTTAAAAATTAATCATAATTCCTATGCTATTCTATATAATGATAATTTACATTTATCTTGCATTCATATATGCTTGTAGGATTAGTTTAAAATAATCATCCATAAGATGAACAGATATTCCTCTAGTTTGGTAAATATTCAAAGTATCTTTGGAATTGCTCCAAGAGGGATTGCCTTCAGTATTTAAAACCATGGCTTGTTTTTGGGTGTCTGTTTATAAACCTGTCCTAAAAAATAAACACTTTTATCTTTTTTTTTTTTTTTTTTTTAAATGGAATCTTACTCTGTCACCCAGGCTAGAGTGCAGTGGCCTGATCTCAGCTCACTGCAACCTCCGCCTCCTGGGTTCAAGTGATTCTCCTGCCTCAATCTCCATAATAGCTGGGATTATAGGCACCCACCACCAAGCCTGGCTAATTTTTGTATTTTTAGTAGGGAAAAGGTTTCACCATGTTGGCCAGGCTTGTCTTGAACTCCTGACCTCAGGTGATCCACCAGCCTCCACCTCCCAAAGTGCTGGGATTACAGGCGTGAGCCACCACACCCAGTCAAGTACCGTATTTCGAATTCTTATAAAACCCCACAGGGAGATGTAAATACCCTCTTTTTCTAAATTTGAAAACTTTGAGGCTTAGACTGTTTAAATATTTTGTTTGAGGTCACAAACTAGCGAGTGGCAGAATCCGAAATCAAACATAGTGTTGGTTATGAAACTGCATGCAGTAAGCTATCCAAACAGTTCTTATTAATTGGTTCCATCTTTTGTCCTGTGCTTCAGTAGGTGTCAGGAACACTGGAGTTCTGAGGCCTAGAGTCAGGGATAGAGATACAAGGCTCTGTTGAAATGGATGTCTTAGTTTTGTCTATTACAAAACTAGTGATACCTTTTGATTCTTATTTGGTCCCCAGTGTTTGTCTGTAACATGATTGCTACTAGTAAATGATTAGCATCCATAAAAATCCAAATTGAAAAACCAAGTTTTCTAATTCCAAGCTTCAGCCTTTGTTCACTATACTGTGCTGCCTTTGTGAAATTTAATCTGCCTTTTTTACTTTAGGTGACAAATTAATTATTTTTCTTATCAGGACATAATCTAACAGTACCAGAATATATTGGATAATAAAGCAGAAACTTATATTCCCACCATTTAGCTTTATCAAATTTTAGTTTTTTGCAGGTCACATTTAAATAAAACCAGCAGACATTGTGGTGCTCACATATGGTCCCTGCTACTTGAAAGACTGAGGTGAGAGGATCACTTGAGCTCAGGAATTGAAGACAAGCCTGGGCAACGTAGCAAGACTCCCATCTCTAAAACAAACAAACAAAAAATAATAAAAATGTTACAACTGCCTGGGCCCACACCTTTTTTGGATGATCCCAAGTCCCTTCTTCTTATTCTTTCTCAATAATTTCCCACCATTCGGAACTTCTGGCTTATCATTCCCATTCATGTTGACACACTATTGCCACACATGTGTAATAAATCTATATATAGTATCATTTTGCATCCTACTGAAAAACATATACACATTTCAATTATTCAGTTATTTATTTCTGTATAATAGACCACCCCTAAAACTGTCACTTCAAGCACAACAATACCATTTATTTTGCTAATGAATTTGTGATTTGGGCATATCTGGGTGGGATTAGTTCACCGCTGATCTATTTCTCATCATTTGGGACAGCTCAAGGGCAGGATCACATAAAACAGGGGTCCCTAAACCACAGGCTTTAGACCGGCACCAGTCTGTGGCCTGGTAGGACCTGGGCTGCCCAGCAGGGTGAGCCGTGGGCTAGTGAGCATTACCGCCTGAGCTCCGCCTCCTGTCAGATCAGCAGCCTGTTAGAGTCTCACAGGAGCGAGAACCCTTTTGTGAAGGGCACATGGGAGGGATCTAAGTTTCACACTCCTCGTGAGAATCCAACTAATGCCTGATCATCTCAGGTGGAACAGATTCATCTCGAACCACTCCCCCCCACCACCCTCTGTCTGTGGAAAAATTGTCTTCCATGACACTGGTCCCTGGTGCCAAAAATATTGGGGACCCCTGTCTGTCAATGTGAGTTTGTTTAAATGGTCCTTCACATGGGTTTCCTTCAGCACAGTAGTTGGGTTTCAAAAGTGAGCATTCTGAGAGAGCCAGCTGGACAATCCAGTGCCTTTCCTAACCTACCTTTAATGTCACATCGTGTCACTTTTACTACATTCTATTATTTTATTTATTAGAAGCCAGTCTCTAAATCCATCCCATATTCTAGGGGAGATAGATATGAGAATCAAGGAATTCGTGGATGTGTTTTCAAATTATGTTTTATAATAAATATATCCTACGGTGCTTTTTTGTCTAGTACTATGCTTTTAATTTATGCTTGTTGGTTCCCTTTATAGGGTTATATTATTCCATTATAAATATATCTGACAATATCAGCATAAATTTATGTTTGTTATATTTATAATATATACACATAGAAAAACAAATATAAATATGTGTGTGTGTATATATATATATGTGTGTGTGTGTGTGTGTGTGTGTGTTAATGTTTATACATATATTTCCTAGCTGTTGGTGGAGAGGGCCCAGAGGTAATGACACTTTAGAAGCAATAAGCGTACTTAGTGCCCAGATATTAGCATCCAAATAACATTCTCTGGCATAATGAACCAAGGTTTGTTTTTGTAATTTTTTTAGGAAGAAACATAATTTTAGAGTTGGTGCAGGGAAAATATAAGCTGAACCTGGAGAATCTTCTTTGCTGGAATGTAAAGAAGTACTTAAAAACAAAATGGTGGGGGACATGTAAGAGAGACAGGAGCGAATCTGAAAGAGCTTTTAATGTCCAAAGTGGGACAAATTTGAGCAAGAATATATAGCATTTATTAGATTATAATCTAAAGTAATGATAAATATAAATGTGTCCATACTGATAAGAATAAAGGACTGTATACATAAACAAATGGAGAAGAGACAAATCTTCCTTTCAGTAAATTTCCCAATAATGCATGTAGATACTACTTCCTCCAAGAGGTGCAGCTTAATGCCCCCATCACACACTTGAATGTGGGCTGGATTTAGTGACTAGTTTCCAAAGGATAGGTTTCAAAAGTTCAAGTAACTGACAGTAGAGAAACCTGCCAGACATTACCTTAACCAAGTGATCAAGATCAACAACAAAAGTGGTAAGTCACATTGACATGATGTGATGTCCTGAGAAGACCACTTTGCCACTGTGATATTCTTCCATAAAATCCATTACCCGAGTCTCAACATGAGAAAAAAAATCAATAAAAGTGAAAGTGAGGAACATTCTACAAACTATGTCACCAAAACTCTTCAGAACTTTAGTGCACACACACACACACACACACACACACCCAAAAAATACTCTAAGAAACTGTTCCAGATCAGAGGAGACTATGATGACTAGATGCAATAAGGGATCCTAGATTGGATCTTGTAACTACAACAAAAGGGCAATTGTGAGAGATTTTGAATGTTCTAAAAAAAATTTAGTTTCCTTTTGCACAAATACAAAATTCTGCAATGATTATGTAAGATTTTAATATTGTTGTAAGTTTAGTGAAGGGTATAAAGAAACTCCTTGTACTATTTTTGCAACTTTTTATAAATCTAAAATTACTCCAAATAGACTTATACCATTCCCACTCTTCCATTCGATACTAGAATAGGGACAGAGAATTTGTCACTTGATTCATAAGTTAATGTACTATGAGTTGCTACAACAACCTGACATGATATAAAGAATAACACATCCCCTAGAGTTCCTAACATTGAACTGGATGGGACATTGGGATTGCATTCTTTGAGGAGATAACAAATGTGTTGTATCTGTGGGAAAAAAAGTAAAGTGTGACTGCTATTTAGGTGACCAAAATGTTGTACTGTGACAGAATTATCTGAGCAAATAATATAAAAACATATGTCCTATGGCAGCTTCTAGGAACTTCCCTCGAGAGAGTAAATGCAAGACATTTATATTTATTACTGTTTCCTTTCTCCTGTCATCCTTTCTCCTTACTTTTTCCATTCTCTGCTGCCTAAAATGAGAATAGGACAGCTGCTGAACTATAGAGAAAATGGTCACCCCCTGGAAATTGAGGAATGATTATCTGGATCTAGAAGAGATGTAGATTTGAACATTTTATAGGACAGAACTGCCATTCACTGTGGACTGCAAATATTCGTATCTATGTATGAGAGATAAATGAACTTTTTCTAAAAAATGAAATATCATCTACTGTTCTTTTGGGCTTTTTTATATTTGTAGCCAAACTTAGTGAACAAGATGGCCTTAATATTCCTGTCAGCTTGACTAAAAACTTTAGATAGATTTCTTCCTGACTGTAGCCACCAACCTCCTTTTTCTTTGAGTATTTCTCCTTTAAGATACGATTATTTTCTCAGATTCTGGCAAGTTTTCCAACTTAGCCATGTCTTTCTCAAGGATCTGGGAGCCATGCCTCTGAAATGTAATCATTAAGAAAGACAATTCCTGAGTAGTATGATCATCTTTAATAATAGTAGATCTTCCAATCCAGCAACATTGAATGTCTTTATATTTATTTGTGCCTGTAATGTCTTTCAGCTACGGTTTGTAGTTTTAAGTGTACAAGTCTTTCATCTCTTTGGTTTTGTTTACACCTAAGTAGTTTATTCCTTTAGATGCTATTGTAAAAGGGATTGATTTCTTAATTTATTTTTCAGATGGTTCATTGTTAATATGTAGTTATACAATTTTTATATGTTATGTATTGATTTTGTATGCTGTACTCATTAATTAGTAATAAAGTTTTTTTTTTGTAGAGCCTTTAGAATTTTCTGCATGTAAGACCATGTTATCTGAAAACAGTTTTACTTCTAACTTCTTAATTTGGATGGCTTTTATTTCTTTTTCTTTCCCTATTGCTCTAACTAGAGCTGCCAGTACTATTCAGAAGTGGCAATACTGGGTATCCTTGCTTTGTTACTAATCTTAGAGGGAAAACTGCTTTCAGTTTTTCATCATTAAGTACGATTTTAAGTGTGGGATTTTCTAATCTGGGCTTGACCACATTCAGGTAAACTTCTTTCGTACCTAGTTTGTTGAGAACTTAAATCACGAAAGGGTGTTAAATTTTGTCAAATATCTTCTCTGGATCTACTGAAATAAGAATATGATTTTTATCCTTCAGTTTATTAATATGGTATATCATGTTAATTGCTTTGTGTATGTTGAACCATAACCATCCTTATGTCCCAGAGGTAAATACCAAATGGTCATAGTACACTAAAAGAAATATATATGTATACACACACACACATATACATACACACATATACATACACATATAAAATATATAAATATACCTGTAAATATATATAAATAATAAATATATATATTTATATATTTGTTTTAGTGTACTGTTTAATTTGGTTTGCCAGTATTTGGATGGTGCTCATTGTATCTATATTTATTAGAGATTTTTTTTTTCTTGTAGTCTCTTTGGCCTTGGCATCAGGGTAATGCTGTCTTCGTAAAATGAGTGTAAATCCCTATCAAAATTCCAATAGCATTTTATATAGAAATAGAAACATGTTATCCTAATATTCATATGGAACCACAAAAGACTCTGAATAGACAAAGGTGTTTGTGCAAGAGGAACAGACCTGGAGGATTGTGCTTCCTGATTTCAAAATATGTTTTAAAGCTATAATAATTAAAACAGTGTGCTTCTGGCATAAAAATAGACATATAAACTAATGGGACAGAATAGAGCCCAGAAATAAATCCACATATTTATGATCAACTAATATTTTGCAAGACTTCTAAGAATATACAATAGAGAAAGGACAGCCTCCTCAACAAATGTTGTTGGGAAAATTAAATATTTACAAGTAAAAGAATGAATATATATCCATATTTTACACTACACAGAAATCAGCTGAAAGTAGGTTAAGATTTGAAATTAAGGCCTGAAATTGTAAATCTTCTAGAAGAAAACATAGCAAAAAAGGGAAAATCTTTATTACATTGAGCTTGGCAACGATTTTTTGGATATGCCAACAAAAGCACAAGAAATAAAAGCAAAATTAGATATATGGGACTAAATCAAACTAAACAACTTGTGCACAGCAAAGGAAACAATCAACAGAGTGAAACACCAACCTATAGAATTGGAGAAACTATTTGTAAACCATATTTCTGTCTGATAGTTTTGATATCCAAAATAACAAGGAATTCCTACAACTCATTAGCAAAAATAAATAAATAAAAGCTAACTGCATTAAAAATGGATGGGAGGATATGAATAGATATTTCTCCAAAGAGAACATGCAAATAGCCTACAAGTATATGAAAAGATGCTCAGCATCACTAATCATCAGAGAAATGTAAGTCATAATCACAACAAGATATCACTTTCACTATGTTAATATAACTATTATTTAAAAAAATAAAAAGATGTGTTGGTAAGGAAATGGACAAGTGGGAAAACTTGTGCATGGTTTGGAATGTAAACTGTGCTGCTGCTATTGAAAGCAGTATGATTCTTCCTCAAAAAATTGCCTTCAAATTACCATATGCTAGAATTACCATATGATCCATGAATCCCACTTCTGGATATATATCTAAAAGAATTGAAATCAGGATCTTGACGAGATAATCTGCACTCTTATGATCATTGCAGCATAATTTACAATAGCCATGTTATGGAAACCACCTAAATGTTAATCAACAGGTGAATGAATGAAGAGAATGTAGTGTATACATAAAATGGAAACTGATTTAGTCTTAAAAGAGAAATCTTGCTATATGTGACAATAAGGTTGATCCTGGAGGACATCTTGATAAATGAAATTATCAGTCACATAATAATGATGATACTATTATCATAATAATATATATCATATTATATGGTTATCATAATAATGATGATAAAAATTATCATTATCTCATATAATTCTCCTTATATGAGGTATTTAAAATAGCCAATCTTATAGAAACAGAGGGTAGAATGCTGGTTGCTAAAGGTGGGGGGAGGTGGTAACAGGGAGTTGCTTTTCAATGGGTATAAAATGTCAGTTATGGAGAGGAATAAGTTCTAAGATCTGCTGTACAACATTGTGCCTATAATTAACAATATTGCCCACTTAAAACTTTATTAACACAGTAGATCTCACGTTAAATGTTCTCACCACAGTAAAAAACAATTTTAAAAAGAAAAAAAATAATTTACACCTCTCCCTTCCAATTTTTGTGGAGGTTAGAAGCATAACTTTGTAATCACCAAGTAGTACGTGTAGATGGCCTAATTACAGTGACCACCTTTTCCCTAGTGTCCTCCAGTCCTTTTCCAGTAGCGCACCCCATCTTTTTATTTCAATAAGGTTTAGTTTAATCTCTCTTCACTTATTGAAATAGTCTTCAGTAAGACTTGCTTATTTAACTTTGCTTATTTAACTTTGTCCAGTGCAATTTTTTTCTTTGACACTAATCCAAATTGCTACATACTCTATGTAAAGAAATATTACTTTCACTGCATGTCAAGCTCTTCATTCATTATCTGCACAGTAGCATATCAAATGATAGATTGAGTCATTTTGGAAGAAAAAAAAAACAGAATAAAAGTGTTGGAGTTGAAGACCACTTAATAAAAATAATAAAGATTAAAGATAAGAAATCAAATTGATCCAAAATGATGAGTCAATTGTAAGAGGTAAAAAAAAAAAAAAAAAAAAAAAAAAAAAAAAAAAAAAAAAAAAAAAAATTGGTAATTTAATCCCTTCACTTGTTTTTAAATATTGGTCACAAATGGAAAATTTGTTAATACATTCCTGGCTAACAGATCATCAGAATACCTTATATTATTATTATTCTCAAAATTAAAAAGTAATATATCTTTACATCTCTGTGCTAAAGTTAAATACAAATATTACAAGAGATTGGTGGCATACATATATTTCCAGTAATATAAAACAATAAAATAAATATGGATATTGCTTAAAGCTCCTGTCTATGCCAAACTTATTTCAGTGTATGCTATTTATGATGGTTGTTTTTATAACCATTACTATAATGCTACTTAATTATAATTGTTATTATGTAAATTTTATGTAAATCAGAGTGATTACTATGGAAATTGAAGGTAAATTTTATGTGTATTCTATTAACAATGCTTTGAATGAGGATGTAGTTTAGTCATGAGAGAATTATTTGAGATTAGCTTTAAAGAATGAAAAAGGAGAGTTTCTAGTGAAGTCTCTAAAAATGTGTATCCAAATAATAATAAATATAAAAGCTTAGGTCAATTATATTTCATTTTTTGATTAAAAAAGTGGGCTGAGTATATCGTTGTACTTCCTATGACTGGAAGTTAACTTATAAGTCTAGAAATTTTGGATTCAGGAAATAGAAATTTTACTGTCTTATTTTTATGGGTTTATAATTTCCTATTATGCATGAAAATGCCATTAATTGATTTTGAACTTGAATTTAAAAATACTTACAAATACCTATGTATGCATATATTCAGTTGAGTATATAAATAATTGATGAATGGTATATTACATGTGTATTATGCTATATGTAACTGAGTGCTAAGTTATATATTACCCAACAAAACATAAACAATTTTATACCTTCTTTTGACAAAATTCTGCAATTTAGTATTTTTCTACAGTAAAATTTTATTTGCATGATCAAAACTATAACATCATATGGTAGAACAGATGGTTAGTAATAATAGCTTATTTATAGATAGTATAACAGTTTACAAAGATCTATAATTCATGTAATTTCAATAAAAAATTCAATGAGATGATCAATGGTGATGTTTGTTTTCAGCAATCTTTTCAGTCTTAAAGCAGAATAGAGACCAAAATCAATGTTCACTCTAAGTTTTAATAGATTTTTTAAATAAGTGTGAGCTACAATAATTTCATTGTAATACCAAATTTTAAAAAAAATCTTTACTTTGAGCCTGACGCCTCTTTCATAGAATTAATTAGTTTATGTAGTGCCCAACATTAATTGAATAATTGCTTTTCTCCAGCGACATGACTAGGAAATTCAATGGTTTAAAGAGAATTTTTGAATATCTAAAATATTAGGTTATATCACATGGATAGGGAGCTCTCAGTTCTGTTGTGAGAAGGCGAAAAAGGAATGATAAGGAAAAATTACAAATATTTAAACTAAATTGAAAAATTAATCTGGCTGATCAGAGGAGGAAGGACAGAAAGAAGCACTTGCATTGGATGTAATATATAGTGATCTCTGGGCATTTAAATTAATACAAATTATACTGTTCTCAGGTGTTTTGCATCAGATAAAACAGAACATTTATAAATATATTATTGGTTTCCAGATTATTATACTAATCTAAGAACTATCAGGAGATGCTTTGGGTTCATTCTGAAGGTGCTATTTAGTTCCTACAAGATTATCTAGCTCAGGGCATAAAACTCTGTTGTAAATCTTAGGAAATGGAGAAATGCCTTAGTAAAGAGGAACCAATGATAAAACTCAAATTGACCTTCAAAGTGTAATTTCACTCTTTTCATTTAAAAAATTGTTTTATTTTACAGTTGTCAGTAATAATTATAAAGACTTATTTTTATTTCTTTTTCTTTTCTTTTGTAACACTGTTGCTAGCAGTAATGGTATCAGTAATAAGCATACATTTTCTAAACACTTACCATGTGCCAGGAATGGTTATGTGCCCCTTAAGATTCTACCCCATTGAGGTAAATACTAACTTAATCTCAATTTTATAGACAATAAAACCAAATTTGACCAAAGGTTAAATAACTTGCCCAAAGTTTCACATCTTGTAATAGGGAAAGCTAGGATGTGACATTATAGCTGGTCTGACTACACAACCTTTCTTCATAAGCAGTAAGTTTTTCTGTCACTCAGCTCATTTTGAAAGACAGATTGTCAAGTGAAGCATTGGTATATAAACTGCCTTGGGAATAATGTTTCACCTCGGTGACTAGGCTATGAACACATTTTGGCTATACAATTTTGGCTATACAATAGATTACTGAACACATTTTGTTGCAAGGGTGGCATATTGACCATTGGACTATTTTGGCTATTATTATCTGAACACGTTTTCTGTTATTTTTGGGGAGAACAGCATTCTGAGAACCTAGGAAAGAGGTGGTAATCCAGCTCCTACAATTAGATTGCAAAACATCATATGATTTAGATTCTCCTGTCTGAACTTGACTGTTTAGGGAGTAATGCAAAATCACAGATATCACAGGAATAGCTAAGATGTTACTCTTCAGTGTTACCAGAAATATCTTAGGTCAATGAATCATTGCACCAAGCATCCAATGACATGTCCAGGATGGCAATCCTTGGTAGACTGCTCCCATTGTGAGAACTTGATAAGGTTACTTCTGGCCAGTGCCTCTTGGTTTCCAGAGTGGTTTTGAGCCTATTTCAGCTTTTGCTGGTAACTATTAAACTCTGAGGATGCTCTTATTTTATCTCATGGAACTATTGGACTACTTGGTTTGCTCCTTGAAACTATTATCAAAGAAAAGATGACTTCAATTTCTTGGTGCCTGAAAAAAGGTTGTGTTATCATGTTTTCTACAAAGGCTGAAGGAAGAAAAAAAGATCCTCACCTATTACTAAAGGAAAAAAAAAAAATCACCATTAGTCAGAGGCTTGGAAAAAAAATAAAGCAAAAGTTTTAGTATGTTTTGCAATAGTAGTTTAAGACCCTGAGACAATTCTAAAAAGAATACATCCTTGAGTTTTCCAGGCACCCCTGCTAGGATCTAATTCTGAGGAATCTTGATTTGGTCTCAGAACTCCCACACTGGCTCCCTGACTGGTAAGGGTGAGGGCTATTATGGTAGGAAAAACTAAATGGAAGCCATTAGAACTGCCTCAACCTAAAAATTATAGTAAATAAAAAACAATATCGTAGATCTGGAGGGACTGTGGTGATTAGTGCCACCATCAAGGACTTGAAAGATGCAGGCTTGCTGATGCAGGTCTGGGTGCCTTTTCTATGCCTTACAAGCAGGAGTGATCACTCAGGGTGGAAGAGGACCCTCTGCTTTCTGCAAAGTACTAGGTATCAGAAAAAGCACCCACATAACAATCTGGCCACTTTTCCAGAGGGCTGCTGTGGTATGCTGAAGTCTACTCCAGGCCCTAGTCACCTTGGATTTTCTAGTACCTGGAGATAGCACCAGCGAAGACTGTGAATCTGCAAAGATGGCAGCCTGTACTTCCCTCTGGGAGCTCCATCTTAGGAAGGTATGGACTTGTTGCCAGCCTGAACACACATGTAGTAGGTGGCTGGAGGCCCCAATAGGGAGGTTCCACTCAGTGAGGAGGAATGAGATCAGAAACCCAATTAAAGAAGCAGTCTGCCCACATTTTTATAGAGTAGCTGTGCTGTGCTGGGTGGCTACTTCTGCTCTGATTGGCTTGGGCTATCCAAAGCCCAAAGGCTGGAACAGCTAAGTCATCTGAACAGCAAAGACGGTGGCCTGCTCCTACTGGGAGCTTTGCCCTAGACAGTGTTCAAATCTTCTTTAGGAAGAGAACACCAGCGGGATTGCCTGGAGGCCCTGGTTTGGGAGTTACACCCAGTGAGGAGTTACAGGACCAAGGACCTGAGGAGTCTGGCCACATTTTCATAGTGCAGTTATGCTGTGCTGGGACACCGCTTCTGGCCCAGGTTGGCTTCGACTCTCCAAAGCCTGAAGGCTACGATGGGTAAGTTGCCGAAGCAGGAAGGATGGTGACATGCTCCTCCCTCTGAGAGCTTTGTCCCAGGGAGTTTTCAAATCTCTGTTGGCGGGAGAACACTGCTGAAGGTGGTTAGAGACTCTGGTTGGGAGGTCTCACCCAGTCAGGATGAACAGGATAGGGGGTCTGCTTTAAAAAGCAGCCTGGCCATATTTTCATGGTACAGCTGTGCTGTGCTGGAAGATGTATTACAGCCCTAGTCAGCTTGGACTCTCCAAAGCCCTAAGGTTGAAATGGCTAAGTTGCTCAAATAGCAAAGATGACAGTCCACCCCTCTCCCTGGGAGCTTTGTCTCAGGTAGGTATAATCCTGCTACTGGTGGCTGGCTAAAATTCTAAGCCAATGGGTCCTATGCTGTGAGGTGCCATGGAAGTGGGGCCTGCAGACTGTTGCCACTTGTAACCCTGGATTCTGCCATTTTCCTAGGGAGGGGTTCATATGGGGGGATGTAATCTCTCATTTTGCCAGAGTCGTAGCTGTTTTTGCCAGGATGTCCGGAAAGTCCTACTACCTATGGCATGGGGTCTCCATGCATGTCTGAGCAGCTCCTCTGCCAAGATTCCATGTAGCTCTCTGTCAAACTTCAGGCCTTGGTGGAATAGGTTCATGAGGCGATCTTTTGACCTGAAGATTGCAAAATTGCATGAGAGAAGTATGGATTCCTGGGGTCACACATTCACTACCTACTTCCCTGGACTGGGAAGGTTCCCTTGGCTCAGCGTCACTCCCAGATTGGCTGCTGTGCTTCCTTGCTTTTCTTCATTCTCCATGGGTTGGGTTGTTTTGTGATTATCCCCAATTCAAATGCCCAGGTGTCTCAGCTGAAGGTGCTGTATTTACTCACCCCTTCCATTCCTCTTAATGAGAACCACAAACACTGGCTGCTTCTAGTTGGCCATCTTGGTCACCTCCGCCATCTCTGATTTATTTTAGCAATGTCTTGTAACTCTCATTGGGGAGATCTTTCGCTTCTTATTGAGCTGTATTCCTAGACATTTTATTCTTTGTGTGGCTATTAGTGAATAGAATTGCATTCTTGATTCATCTCTCAGCTTGGACATTTTTGATATGTAGAAGTGCCTACTAATTTTTCTATACTAATTATATATTCTAAAACTTTACTGAAGTTATTTATCAGATCTAGGAGCTTTTGGGCAGAAACTCTGAGGTGTTCTAGGTATAGAATCAGATCATCTGAAAGCAGAGATAGTTTGACATTCTATCTTCTTATTTGGATGGTTTTTATTTGTTTCTCTTACCTGATTTCTCTGGCTAGGGCTTCCAGTACTATGTTGAATAGGAGTCGTGACAGTGGGCATCCTTGTCTTACTTTGGTTCTCAAGAGGAATGCTTCCAGTTTTTGCCCATCCAGTTTGATGTTGGCTGTTGGTTTCTCATACATGTCTGTTATTATTTTGAATTATATTTCTTCAATTCCTAGGTTATTGAGGGTTTTTAACGTGAAGGGATGTTTGATTTACTCAAAAGCATTTTCTCCATCTATTGAGATAATGATGTGGTTTTTGTCTTTACTTCTGTTTATGTGACGAAACATATTTGTTGATTTGTGTATGTTGACCTGAACTTGAATCCTAGGGATAAAGCCTACTTGATTGTGGTGGGATTAACTTTTTGATGTGCTGTTGGAGTCAGTTTGCTAATATCTCATTTAGGATTTTTGCATGTATGTTAACCAAGGATATTGGTCTGAAGTTGTCTTTTTTATTTTGTTCTGTCTCTGCCAGGTTTTCTTTTTTCTTTTTTTCTTTTTTTTTTTTTTTGAGACGGAGTCTTGCTCTATCGCCCAGGCTGGAGTGCAGTGGCCGGAACTCAGCTCACTGCAAGCTCCGACTCCCGGGTTTAGGCCATTCTTCTGCCTCAGCCTCCCAAGTAGCGGGGACTACAGGCGCCCGCCACCTCGCCCAGCTAGTTTTTTTGTACTTTTTAGTAGAGACAGGGTTTCACCGTGTTAGCCAGGATGGTCTTGATCTCCTGACCTCGTGATCCGCCCATCTCGGCCTCCCAAAGTGCTGGGATTATCTGCCAGGTTTTCATATCAGAATGATTTTGGCCTCCTAAAAAGAGTTAAGGGGGAGTCCCTCCTCCTCAACATTTTGGAATAGTTTCAGTAGGAATGGTGCCAGCTCTTCTTTTCTCATCCATTCAAATTGAGCTGTGAATCCATCTCCTGAGCTTTTTCTGCTTGGAAAGCTTTTTATTGCTGATTTAATTTCAGAATTTATTATTGGTCTGCTCAGGGTATCAATTTCTTCCTACTTAAATCTTGGAAGTTGTATGATTCCAGGAATTTATCCATTTCTTGTAGATTTTCTAGTTTGTATACATAAAGGTGTACATAACAGTCTGTGAGGCATTTCTGTATTTCTGTGGGGTCCATGTTAATGGCCCCTTTGTCATTTCTGATTGTGTTTATTTGGATCTTTTTCTTCTTTATTAGTCTAGCTAGTGGTCTATCACATTAATTATTTCAAAGAACCAATTCCTAGATTGGTCAATCATTTATGTGGTTCTTTTGCAACTCAGTATCCTTTAGTTCAGCTTGGATTTGGGTTATTTTCTGTCTTCTGCTAGCTTTGCAACTGATTTGCTCTTGTTATGCTATTTCCTCTAGGTGTGATATTAGGTTGTTAATTTGAGACTTTTCTAATTTTTTTGATGTGGGAATGTAAACATTTTTATGTCCTAGAAATTCTGGGATGTTGTATCTTTGTTCTTATTAATTTCAAAGAAACTCTTGATTTCTGCTTTATTTTCATTGTTTACCCAGAAGATGTTTAGGAAGAGGTTGTTTAATTTCCATGTACTTATATGGTTTTGAGTGATCTTCTTAGTATTGATTTCTATTTTTATTGCATTATAGTCAAAGAATGTGGTTGGTATGATTTATATTATTTGCTGAGAATTATTTTATGACCAATTACATGGTTTATTTTAGAATATGTGCCATATGCAGATGCAAAGAATGTATATTCTGTAAATTTTGAGTGCAGAGATTTGTAGATAGACATCTCTTAGGTCCATCTGGTAAACTGTTAATTTCAGGTCCTGAATCTCTTTTTTAGTTTTCTGCACCAGTGACTTATCTAATACTTCTAGTGGGTATATTAAAGTCTCCCAATATTATTGCGTGATTATCACAGTTTCTTCATAGTTCTCTAAAAACTCATTTTATAAATCTGGGTGCTTCTGTATTGGGTGCACATATATTTAGAATAGTTAGATCTTCTTATTGAATTAAATCCTTCACCATTATTTAACGTCCTTCTTTGTTTTTCTTTTTTTATTTGATTGTTATTAATTTAAAATCTGTTTTGTCTGAATTTGGGATAGCAACCCTGCTTTTTCGTTTTTCTGTTGGCTTGATAGATTCCTCTCCTACCCTTTACTTTGAACATATGGTTATCATTGTATGGGAAATAGGTTTCTTAAAGACAGCATGCATTTGAGTCTTGCTTTTTATACAACCTGCCACTCTTAACTGGGGGTATTTAATTCATTTACATTCAAGGTTAATATTGTTGTGGACAGATTTGATCCTGTCATTGTGTTGTTAGCTGGTTATCATGCTGACTTGATTATGTAGTTGCTTTATAGTATCAATGTACTATGTACTGAAGTGTGTTTTTTGGTGGCCAGTAATGTTTTCATTTTCATATTTAGCACTACTTCAAGGACCTCTTTTAAGGTAGGTCTGGTGTAACAAATTTCCATAGCATGTGTTTGTCTGGAAAGGATGTTTCTTCTTCATTTATGAAGTTTAGTCTGGCTGGATATATATTGCCTGGTTGGAATTTTATTCCTTTTTGTATGGTGAATATAGGTCTCCAGTCTCTTCTGGCTTGTAGAGATTCTGCTTAAATGTCTGCTGTTAACCTGATGAGTTCCTATGATGGGTAATACTAAGTGTCAACTTGTTGATTGGATTGAAGGATGCAAAGTATTTATCTTTGGTGTGTCTGTGAGGGTGTTGCCAAAGGAGATTAACATTTGAGTCAGTGGGTTAGGAAAGGCAGACCTACCCTTAATCTAGGTGGCCACCATTGAATCAGCTGCCAGCTCAACTAGAATATGAAGTGGGAAGAAAAATGTGAAAAGACTAGGCTGACTAGGCTGACCTAGCCACCTAGCTTACATCTTTCTCCCATGCTGGATGCTTCCTGCCCTCAAACATTGGACTCCAAGTTTTACAGTTTGGGGGCTCAGACTGGCTCTCCTTGCTCCTCAGCTTCCAGATGTCCTGTTTTGGAACCTTGTGATCATATGAGTTAATACTTAATAAACTCCTCAGCTTGCAGACCCCCTTTTGTGGAACCTTGTGATCATGTGAGATAATACTTAATAAACTCCCCATCCCTCTCTCTATATAGATATAGATACATCTATAGAGCAGATCTCTATATAGATATATATCTATATCTATCTCTATATATAGAGAGCTGTATATTGTGTGTGTGTGTGTGTGTATCCTATTTTATATTTTAAGGGACTAGTACTGGGCCCCTTTCTTAGTTCTCCGGTCCCTTTAGGTTACATACCTACTGTAGTGGCAGGACTGAAGTATTTCCAGTCTACTTACCACAACACTTAACAGTGGTGCATGTTGGCCAAAATGCTTCACTGGCACGGTGGCAGTGACATCTGTGCTTGCTCATATGTGCCAGCAGCCATGGTGTGGTGGGGTGCATGCCAGTTGGCATGGTCAGTGCACCGGCAGAAGCAAGTCAGTAGTGTTCATGTGAGTACTTGCACTGCCTCTGCCACCACCATGGAGAGGATAGGCCACTGGTGGGGATGAGGTTGCTGGAGTCTATTCAAGTATATATGCTGTCTCTGGCAGCGGTGAAGCAGGATGTCCACATATCAGCTAGGGTAGGATAATGGTGTGTGCTCATGTTGGTAGTGGTGAGGTGGTGAGGTGCATGTGCACGTGCACATCATTGGGGAAGGAAAGGTGAGGTTCATTTGTGCACACAAATAGACAAATTGGTGGGAGATGCATGGGTGAGGCATGTTAGCAGAGTGGCAGGGGATGGCTGCAGTGGGGCAAGACTGTAGGTGGGCTGATGTGTATCAGTGTAGACCAGTCTCCTTGAGCTCTGTGATAGGCACAATCTGCTGTCCAAGGAGCTATGATGATGGCCCCAGGAAGCATCCTGGTTGGGCATCCAAGGCTGCACTACATCAGGTACGTCCAGGCTGGGATCCTAAGAGAGGTCAGCAGACAGGATGGTGCTCAGAAGAGACTTGCCCCATCCCATGAGAACAAATGCTCTGCTGTATTCAGATCTGACAGTCACTCAAAGGCTAAAGCCTCCTTCAACCTTCTCCACAAAGAGCGTGGCAAACCTTGGGGAATGGGTGTCTCTGGCCATGCCCCACTGCAACCGTTCCCATGCCAAACATTTTAGGCTCCATACAGGTTGGAGTCCTGCCCCTGCTATCGCTCTAAGCAGCAATCTCTGCCAGCTCTAGTGTCTTTGGAAGTCTTGGGGGTCTCCTGCTGCTAGAATTCCGGAGATTCATTATGAGATTAAGGAACTCCTCACCTGTTCAATTAGCCCTTTTCCCAGAAGTTGCTGGAGGCCATGAACAATTGCTGGAGTTCAGCAGCCCAGTACAGATTTCCTAGTTTCGTCCTTCTTCAGCCCAATGTCTGCATTCTCCCTCTGTTCACTTTTTTTTTATAGTCTCTCTGAAGATCTACTTGGAGTTTGCTAGTGTTTCTGATGTCCCTGTCTCTAGTTGGGAGTGTTTCTCCTGGATGTGTCTAGTCAGTCATCTTGGCTCCCAACATAGTAGCAGTTAAAAAACTTCTGTGTGATGATTTTTCTACTTATCTTTATGTTTTGTCTCTTCTTAAAATTTTTTATTATGGAAAGTTTTAAACATACACAAAAATAGAGATAAAACTATAAAGAACCTTCACATACCAATCACTCAGTATCAACAATAATCAGCATGGCCAAGCTCATTGATTTTCCCAAACCTAATGCCTCCACCCACTACCCAACCCTACCCAATACTAGTCAACTTTCACTCAATGCAATCTCACCCCCACAATATTACTTTGAAACAAAGGACAGGCTTTACATAATATTTTCATAAATGTTTTAATGTTTTTCAAACTTTAAGACTCTAAAAAATGTCTACAATACCTTTATCACACCCAAAATTAATAAACAATTCTGTAATATCTATTTAATTTTCCTTTTTTTGATATTATTTTGATCTTCCTTGATGGTCAATATTTTGTCTTTTTTCTCTTTTTCTGTATTTCTCCCTCATTGTTTGAATCAAGATTATTCCAATAAGGAACATGCATTGCAAATGGCTTAAACTGCAACCTTGCACCTGTTTTAATTTTTATTTAGGTTTTTTTTCTTCTAGTTATTTGGTGCATAAACTCTGTTATTTGCTCTGCAGAGTTTCATATCATGAAGGTATTGCTCACTGTATACACGTGATATAAAATATTTATCTTTTCTCTGTATTACCTGGAGATATTATAAAAATCTAAAAGCTTAATTAGATTCAGGGTCACTGCTAAAGACTTTTGTTTTGTTCTTTTTTTAAAATTATTTTTTAAAGACCTTTAAGGGTTACATATGTATACTTGTGCCATGTTGGCGTGCTGCACCCATCAACTCGTTATCCACATGTACCCTAGAACTTAAAGTATAATTAAAAAAAAAAATACCTTTAAGGGTAGTTGTATATCCAGCATGAGAAATACAATTGTTTCTCTTTTTGTGGTGGTAGCTGTCATTGATTCTCATCACTTCCTAGATGTATTAATTTAGTAGGACTTGTAAATTTTAATACACTAATAAATATATTAATTTATTCTCTGGAATGCTTCTATAATGGAAACATCTCCTCATCTACTACTTGGTTATACAGAGGACAGTTATAGAAAAAAGGCAGAGTCAATGCTAGTTCATTTTTTAATTTACCTTTTTTTCAAAATGGTGAATTATTTATCTACTATCTTTGATATGGAAACCAATTTGGGTTTTTCTTTTTGAATATCATTAATAAAGTTAGGACACATTTGATATGCTTGAATCCATTGCAGTTATCTTTATGGTGTCAAATTTTCCAGATTTTGATCAGTGGGATTTATGTACTTTAACTGTCTTTGATAGCTTACTTGCTTGTTAGTGGGAAAACGCTCATCTTATACATCTCCTGCTTTGGATCTAAAAGTCCTGTTTTGTTTTAAGAGAATACAGTACTTTCAGAGATGGTGGGGCTAACTCATTGTTTTTAGGACTTTCTGATAAACAGCACAGATTTTTTAAGATAAATTAGTTCCTTGGGGGTTGATGTCAGCAAGATGGTGGTATAGTTTGCTACCCACTTGAATCTCCGCCAAGCAACAAGATTCTGCACCAACCCATGGAAAAAAGTCCCTTTGTGGGAGTCTTAAGTTTCAGGTAGGAGGCTGTAAAACCCCAGTGGAGTCCAAGATGTAGGATGGTGGTTGTGAGCATGCAGACTCACACCCAGCTGACAGATCTGCTGATTGTGCTACCTGTATCAGATCCAGAAGTGCTTCTGTTCCCCAAATGGCTTGACTACAGGCCCATTAAGTTCTGAGTGTACTATCAAAACTATCTGCCAAGGGGTTCAGCAGGAATCAGGCACATTGGTGCCCCAGCAGACAGGCTTGTCTGACCACCCATGTTGTTCTTGTTAATAGACCCAAAAGTTATCCTGTAATTTAGCTCCAATCCCACTCAGTTGTGGTCTCAGTGCAGTATTGCTGCAAAAGGACTCAAACGAGACTCACCCATCTGCACCTCTGTGACACTGAGACAGGCTAACTAGCCCGTGTCCAACAGCAGATGCTAAAAGGGCCTTGTCTTGGCTCCAGGCCCTCTCTGCCACAGACAGGGAACTATTCCACCTGTGCTATGGTAGTGCTTAAAGAGGCACCTGTCGGAGCCACAAGGACAGGCATGCCAGTTTTCATGTCTTCTTTAAGCAGATCTTAATGGAGCTCAGTATCAGCTCCAGGCAAACCCACTATAGTCGGGGGACTATCCTGAAGGCACAGGGATTTCTTGGGAGACTGGCCCATCTGAACCATCAGAACAGGCTTGCTGACCTTCATTTCACAGAAGATCTTGAAGAGGCCCCATCTTGGCTTCAGTACCTTTCTGCCACAGCCCGAGAGTTACCCTGCCCACACAGAACTGCTGAGAGACTAGTTCCTCTCAGCCATCAGGACAGGCATGCTTGCCTTCTTACTCTAGCATACCCTGAAGGGTCCCTCTTCTAACTCCAGCTTCTCTTGGCTGCTGCCAAGATGTTATCCCACCTCTACGTAAAACATCTGGGAGATTACCCTAATCAGTACTACTGTGACAGATATGCCAGCTTCTATTCTACAGCAGGTTCTAAAGGAGCCCTGAAGCTCCACTCCATCCCCTCTGTAATGTAGGCTGAAAGTAATCCAGATTGCACAAAAAAACTGTTGGGAGGTGCACTCATCTGTGCCAATTGAACAGGCAGCCAGTCTCCATCCCATAGCCAATTCTGAAGGAGTCCTGTCTCAGTTCCAACTCCTCTCTGCCCTGGGGTTATCTCACCTATGTAAAAAATTCCTAGAAGACCTATATGGACACACTTGCTGGCATCTATTCCATAGCAGTTACATAAAGGGCCCTGAATCTGAGCTCCAACCTCTCCTGGCTGCCAACTGTGAGCAATCCTTCTGACACAGGAAAGTGTCGGGAGAACACAGGGAAGAACTCGTGCCACCAGGTTGGACTTATCAACATCAGCCCCACAGCAGAGCCCCGAAGCTCAGTTTTAGCCCCTTTCAGCTGTGGTATTTGAGTGGTTTTGCCCAGCTGGATTCTACTGAGAGATAGATGCATCTGAATCCCTGTGGCAGGTTTGCCAGCCTCTGTCCCTCAATGTATCCTCAAATAGCCCTAGGATTTGGTCTGGCTCCTCTCATTAGTAGACTAAGAGTAGGTGAGCCTTTCTGAGGACCTGGAGAAAGGCATGCACAGTAGCACTCCTGCAGGCTGATGCCCTCACTTCAAAGCCACATTGATCTTGAAACATCCTTACAAATTTGCTCCAGTCCCTTTCAACTGCAGTATGAGAGCAGGCCTGCCAACCCAAGAACCCACCATAAAGAAACATCTATTCATGAGCCCAAAGACAGGTTTGAAGATTTTTCTCTTGGCTATGGACCTGAAACAACCCTATGTCTCAGTTTCAGCCCATCTCAGCCATGGACTGGGATAGAATGGTCAGGCCAGGAAGTCATCCAGTGACGCAATGGAGCCATTCCAGAGATTTCAAAGAAACCACACTCATAAGCACACTTGGCAACTAGCCTGTGATCTGTAAACACTGAAGTATATTCTCATCCTAGTGCCAACCCCATAGACCAAAGCTCTGGAGACGGTTAAGTCCACCCAGGGAACAGATAACACACATGCCTACTAGAGTCCCTGGGAATAGGCCCACCAACTGTGGTCTCTCCCATGAACCCAGCATCAACTATGTGACCCACGTCAGATACCACTCAACTGCAAGCCCATAGGCAATTTCATCAGCCCAGATTATGTGATAGAAAAATAATTTCACTTGCCAAAATCAGTCTGTAAGACTCAAAGTTTGGTTTACTTCTTCAAATGCACAGACACCAACACAAAGCTACATGACTAACAAAGAATGAGGGTGCTGTAGGAGGACCACTTGAACCCAGGAGTCTAAGGTTGCAATGAACTATGATTGTGCCACTGCACCCCAGCCTGAGTGACAGAGTGAGACCTTGTTTCAAAAAAAAGAAAAGAAATTAAGCAAGCATGACATTATCAAGGAAAACACATGAAGTTTAATAATCAATACCCAAAAGAATGGAGCTATAATAATTGCCTAAAAAAGAATTCAAAATAATAATCTTAAAGAAGCTCAGTAAGATGCAAGAGCATACAGATAGACATCTAAATGAAATTAGAAAAACCACATATAAATAAAATAAAAAGTTATCTAAAGAAATAGAAAGCATGAGAAAGAACCTAACAGACACCTTGGAGCTGAAGAATAAAGCGACAGAACTGAAAAAAAGCAATAGAGAATTTCAGCAACAGACTTGATTAGACAGAAGAAAGAATTCGTGAGCTTGAAGACAAGTCATTTAAAAATGGCCAATTAGAGAAAAAAAGAGAAAAAGATTGAAGAAACCAGAAGGGATCTATGAGACACCATCACACTTAGAAGTATATAAATTATTGAAGTACCCAAAAGAGAAGTGAAGACAAAGGAAAAGAAAGTTTATTTAAAGAAATACTGTCTAAAAGCTTTCCATGTCTTTAGAGAGATATGGACATACAGATGGAGAAAAAGCATTTGACAAAATTCAACATTTTTGCATTAAAAAAAACTCTCAAAATATTGGGCATGGAAAGACTGTACCTCAATACAATAATGCCATATATGATAAGCCCACAGGTAACATCATGCTCAATGGTGAAAAGTTAAAATCTCTTATTCTAAGGTTAGAAACAAGCTAAAGATGCCCACTCTCATCACTTCTATTCAGCATAGTACTAAACGTTCTAGTCAAAGCAATTGGACAAATTAGTAATAATAATAATAATAATAGCATCCAAATAAAAAGAAAAAAAGTTGAATTGTCTTTTTGCTGATGACATGATTTTATATATATGTGTGTGTGTGTGTATGTATATACTAAATACTCCACCAACTATTAAAATTGTTTAAATAATTCAAGGAGTTTTCAGAGTACATCACCATGAAAATTAGTAGTATTTTTTTAAACTAAGAATAAACTATCTGAAAAGAAGTTAAGTCAATTTTATTCACAATCACATAAAAAATACTTAGGATTATATTTAACCAAGTAGGTAAATGGTCTGTATGCTGAAAACTGTAGTATTGATGAAACAAATTGTATCTGTCACAATAGATGGACAAGCATCCCATTTTCATAGGTTATAAGAATTTATTTTTTTAAATGACCATTCTACTCAAATATGTAGATCACATATTCAGCACAATCTCCGTCAAAATTCCAATGCATTTTAAATGGAAATAGAAAAAAAATTCTAAAATTTGTATGGATCTACAAAACACCTCAAATAGCCAAAGCAATCATGATCAAAAAGAATAAAGCTGGAGACATCACACTATCTAATTTCAGAATCTCCCACAAAGGTATAGTAATTACAGCAGCATGGTACTGCATTTATGGTCAGTTAAGCCTGTGCATTTATGATCAATTACTTTTTTACAAAGATGCCAAGAACATACAATGGAAAAAGGGGAATCTCTTTAATAAATTGTGTTGGGAAAACTGAACACCCACAAGAATAAAATTGGAAACGTATCTTATATCATATACAAAAATCAACTTAACTGGATTAGAGACTTTAATGTTAAAACTGGAGATGTAAAATCACTGGAATAAAACATAGGAGAAATGCTCCACAGCTTTGTTCTAGACAAAGATTTCTTGGCTATGACTTCAAAAGCACAGGCAGCAAAAGCAAAACTAAACTAGTAGAATGTATCAAACGCAAAAAACTTTTGTATAGCAAAGGAAACAATTAATTGAGTGAAGAGACAACCCATGGATTGTGAGAAAATATTTGTAACCGTAATATTTGGATATTAAGGGGTTAATATCCAAAATATGTAAGTAACTCAAACAACTAGATAGCTTGAAACAAACAACCTAATCAAAAAATGTGCAGAGGACCTAGATACTTCTCAGAGACATACAAGGTATATGGGAAAAAAGATCTCATAATCACTAATCATCAGGGAAATACAAATTAAAATCACAATAAGATTTTACCTCATGGTGTTAGAATGGCAATTATCAAAATGATAAAAGTTAATAAGTTTTGGTTGAGTGTCTGATGAAAAAGAAACCCTTGCACACTGTTGATAGAAATTCACATTAATAGAGTTATTTTGTAAAACAGTATGGAGTTTCCTCAGAAAACTAAAAGTAGAATTACTGTATGATTCAGTACTACTACTACTGAGTATATATCCAAAAGTATTGAAAACTGTAGGCAAAAGAGTTATCTGCATGCTCATTTTCTTTGCAGCATTATTCACAATAGCTAAGACATGGGAACAACCTAGGTGTCCCTCATCAGTTGAATGGATAAAGAAAACGTGGTATATATACACAATGGAATTCTAGTCAGCCTTGCAAAGGGGAGAAGGAATCCTGCCATTTGAGACAACATGAATGAACCTGGACAACGTTATGCTAAGTGAAATAAGCTAGGCACAGAAAGACAAATGCTGCATAATCTCATCTATATACCAAATCTAAAAAAATTGAACTCATAGAAGTAGGAAGTTGGTTACCAAAGGCTGGGAGAGGTGTGTGGTTAGGGAGAAGAGATATACTGATCGAAGGGTACATATTTTAGTTAGACAGGAGGGGAAAGTTTTATTTATCTGTTTCACAGAATGGTCAATATAATAACAAATTGCATTGTATATTTCAAATTGTCAAGAGAGTAAATTTTAAATGTTTTTCCTACAAAAAATGATAAGTATATGAGGTGATGGATTTGTGAATTAATCCATTCCACATTGTAAACATAATCATTCCACATTGTAAACATATATCAAAACTTCACATGGTTTTCTATAAACATATAAAATTATTAATTAATAACACTAAAATAATATTTAAAATAATTTCTGGATTTATAAGAACATTTCTGAGTCTGATTTAGGATTACAATTAGCCCTTTGTATCTTTGGGTTCTACATTTGCAGATTTAACCAACTATGGATTGAAAGTATTTGAAAGTTAATACAAAAAATAACAAATAACAATAAAAAATCAAATAAAGAAACAATGCAGCATAACAATTATTTGCATAACATTTACATTGTATTAAGTATTATAAAAAATCTATTAACTGGTCATGGCAAGATGACAAGAAGCTAAATGATATAGTGGTCGATTTTGTACTAACAGTTAGAATGTACTGACCCAGAATTTGTTGAAATCAGTTTACTCATAATTTCACCCATAAAAACTGATGTCTGCATCTACACATGATACATACTGTTCTTCCTTCTGGCAGTGCTTTAAATATAGTGGTTTGAACTGATTGAAATCTTAAATTATATTTTTTCTGACACTCACTAGAGCTTTCTATATTACTCAATTCTGCTAGTTGAATTAAATATTACATGAGACCATATGTTGTTTTCCTAAATTGTTTGTTCCAGCCAGACTGGCATCACTGTCCTTAAACACTGTACTCTTTTATTTGTAATTCCAAGCTTTGGAATATACTTCACTACTGAGAAAATGTTTCCCATCCTAGTTCTAACTGCTGCCCTCTATATCATCTTTTATTGGGAATTTGTCAAGAGTCAGGGATTGGGCTGAGTGCCAGAAACTTAGTAAGTCAGGCATATTTATTGCTTTAAAAAAAATTAACAATGTGAAGAGTAAGAGATACAACCAAATTCAATATGATTTGATAACTGTTATGACAGACATATGTTTAAGAAGCACTATGAAAGACTATAGGTTTTACAATGACAATGTTTGGTAGAGGAGGTGATAATGTTTGGTTTCAAATAATGAACATAAATTTACTGAAATATTAAATAAACAGAGTGGCCGGGCGCGGTGGCTCACGCCTGTAATCCCAGCACTTTGGGAGGCCGAGGCGGGCGGATCACGAGGTCAGGAGATCGAGACCATCCTGGCTAACACGGTGAAACCCCGTCTCTACTAAAAAAAAATACAAAAAATTAGCTGGGCGCGGTGGCGGGCGCCTGTAGTCCCAGCTACTCGGGAGGCTGAGGCAGGAGAATGGCGTGAACCCGGGAAGCGGAGCTTGCAGTGAGCCGAGACTGCGCCACTGCACTCCAGCCTGGGGGACAGAGCAAGACGCCGTCTCAAAATAAATACATAAATAAATAAATAAGTAAACAAACAAACAAACAAACAAACAGAGTAAGGTAGAACAAAAGAAGAGCATGGCATAATAATAGAATATTAAGATTTTCAGTTCCAGCATGAAAGAACTAAATTAAAAACTTTAGGTTGAAATCTCAGTTTTATTTTCTAGCCGCTTTTATTTGTATATATATAGCAATACAAACACTTTCAAAGGCCAAAGACCACTGGTCTATATTCTAGTTTTCAAATCTGAAAAGTGAAGAAAATATTACTACAATAGAGTTGGTCTTAGTGCTTGACATAAGCAGCTCCTATTCCATATTTCTACTATGCTTTTTTAAAAATTTCATGTAGCATCTACTCTTATAATAGTAATTTGTCCACTTAGTTATCAATTCCTTGAATAGTTACTTCCTATTTTCAGTCTAAAGGCAGACTATAAGTAAACTTTTACATCTACATGTTAAACTAGTCTAGGTACAAATAAGACAAAGCTCTTGCTGTCAGTTATACAATGTTATATGAACTAGAAAAAATAAACATAAAGGGTTTATAGAAGTAACCTGAGGGAAAAATGTATTCTAATTGAATGTGTCGAAAATTGCTTTAATTTAAAAAAGCACCATAATCGACAATGGAATATTTGACTTTATAACTTTAGGGATAAGTGTCAAGAATACTAAAACATGAATTTAGTTTAAAAATAACCAATAGTAGACATTTTTATATAGACATTTTAATTTACATTACATAAATATATCTTCCTTATATAATTCTGGGAAGATGGCTGAGTAGAAAGCCTTAGGAGTCTGTCTCTCTATCTAGAAAAACAACTGTATTAGCAGAATCTGTCTGATGTAATTATTTTGAAATTCTAAAATCTATTGAAAGTTATAACTTCCAAGAGAAGATTTGAATAATAAACTGCAGTTAATTTCAGCTCTTGGCTCAATAGAAGCTATCTATCCTCCATCCTGAGTCCCATGGTAGGCAGAGGAATTGCAGGAGTAGCTTGTACATAGCTTATGGAAGCCAGAGTAGGCAATAAGGTCTCTGTCCTCCAAATATCTGGGATCTGTGCTCTGATCACTGATTGCTGCTTCTTATTATGGAGGAGCATAAACACAGGTGAGTAGCCATTATTGCTTGCCCCCTCCCCTGACACACACCCTGTTGCAACTCGCATGCACTCTGGCTAAAGAAACTTCCAGGGGATCTAGTAAAGCAACTTCCATAGGATTTAAATGGCTAGTGCCTTTTTTTAATTCTCTCTCTCTCTCTCTCTCTCTCTCTCTGTTTTGCCCCATTTGTGAGCTAAACAGTAAAGACTATGATATTCAAAAGCCACTGCATTTACAGGGGAAGTTAGAAAGCCACTGTGTATATCCAGGGAAAGAAACAGGTGCATAAAAAAGTCTGAGAAGATCCTAAATTTACACCTCAGAAGGGTCTTTGGCATAGAGAAAGCCTACAACAATAAAAACCAAACCGAACCAAAACTGTGGGTAAAGAGGAACATCTAATTTCCAGAGTTACCACGTTATTACATTTAAATTTCAGTATTGAGGAAAAAACTTTTAGGGCATACAAAGAAACAGACAAGTATCATCTACTCAAGGAAATAAAAATAAACCGAAGGCAACTGTTACTTAGAAAGACCAGAGAGTTGACCTACTAGACAAAGACTTAAAAAAAAAAACTCTTCAAGATGTTCAGATAACTAAGTGAAAACATGGAGAAAGTCAAGAAAATAATGTATGAACAAAATGGAAATATGAATGAATAGAAAGACAGGCTGGGCATGGCAAATCATGCCTGTAATCTCAGCACTTTGGTAGGCTCAAGCAGGAGGATTGCTTGAGTTCAGGAGTTCGAGATGAGCCCGGGCAACATGATGATTTTTGTCTTTACCACAAATAGAAAAATATTAGCCAGGTCTGGTGGGGGGCACCTGTACTCCCTGCTACTTGGGAGGCTGAGGTGGCCGGATGGTTTCAGCATGGGAGGCAGAGGTTGCAGTGAGCCACGATTATGCCATTGCATTCAAGCCTGGGTGACAGAGCCCGAGCCTGTCTCAAAAATTAGTCAATCAATCAATAAGAAAGAAAACCTAAAACAAAAATTCTAAAGCTGAAGATATAATAACTGAAATAAAAAATTACTAAAGAAGTTGAAATGCAGATTTAAGAAGGCAAAAAAAAAAAATCGGTAAACTTGAAGATATAACAATTGAAAATTTTGCATTAAAAGGACAAAGATTGAAGAAAGGTAAACAGAGTCTAATGAACCTGTGGGACATCATCAAGTGGACCAACATGACAATTACAGCAGTCTCAGAATGAGAAGAGAAAGAAAAGGGTAAAGGGCTTATTTGAAGAAATAATGGCAATAAAACTTCCTAAGTTTAGTGAAAGACATGAATATAAACAACCAGTAAACTCAACAAACTTCAAGTAGGATAAACTTAAGCAGACCAGCCCAGAGAACATTATAATTAAACTTTTGAAATCCAAGACACAGAGAGAATCTTGAAAGAAGAAAAAAAAAGAGAGAGAGAGAGAGAGAACTGATTCATCACATTCAAGGGGTCCTTACTGCAACTAATTAACAATGGTTTTACTTAGTAATTTTTCACATTGACAGTAGGTTTATTGAGCTGTAACCTTATCATAAGTTGAGGAGCATCTGAACTTATGAAGGTTTGACTTATAATTTTTTGACTTTATAATGGGTTTATTAGGGTATTAGTAACCCCTGATAAACAGTTAGGGTTGTAGTTTTTCAATTACATTGTAATTTTCACTTACAATGCTTTTGATTTATAATGAGTTAACAGGATGTAATCCCATCATAAGTTAAGAATAATTTGTAATGTTATTAACAAATTTTTCGTTGAAAACTTTGAAGGCCAGAAGTCAGTAGACTGCCATATTCAACAGAAGTACATTACACAGTAACTGAAGAAATAAAAATACTAATAAAGGTAAAGACATGGGAAATAATAAAAGCTAAAATTATCATGACAATGCTTTGTAGCCTAACTTTTTGTTTTTTACATGATTTAAAACACTAGTACATTACTAAGCAATTATTAGTCTAAAAGCTAGTGAGTTGTAACTTTAATTTATAACTCTACATTTTGTTTTCTACATAATTTAAGAGATTCATGCATTAAAGCCAACTATTAGTTTATGTTTTGGGACACACAACATATAAATATATAATTTTGTGAAATTAATAATTGAAAGGAGTGAGAAAGAAGCTGAAAGGGACCAGGGTTTTTATTTTATGTGTCATCAAAGGAGACCTGGTATGAATTAAAAATAAAATGTTATAACTTAATAATGTTAAAGGTAATACTCATTGTAGCAACCAAGAAAATAGTTACAGAATACACATGAAAAAAATAAAAAGGAAAATGAGAATATTTCACTGCAAAAAAATTAATGAAACTGCAAAGAATATAGCAATACAAGAAATGAGGAACAAAAAAAGCCGTATAGTGTAGAGAAAATAAATAGCAAAATACAAAAATAAGTTTCTCCCTATCAGTAATTACTTTGAATGTAAATGGACTAAACTCTAATCGAAAGATAAAGATGGGCACAATGGATTAAACAAACATGACATAACTGTATGCTATCTACAAGAGACTCAATTTAGATACAAATAGATATATAAAGTTTAAAAATGAGAGGATAGGGGGCCGGGCGCGGTGGCTCAAGCCTGTAATCCCAGCACTTTGGGAGGCCGAGACGGGCGGATCACGAGGTCAGGAGATCGAAACCATCCTGGCTGACACGGTGAAACCCCGTCTCTACTAAAAAATACAAAAAACTAGCCGGGCGAGGTGGCGGGCGCCTGTAGTCCCAGCTACTGGGGAGGCTGAGGCAGGAGAATGGCGTGAACCCAGGAGGCGGAGCTTGCAGTGAGCTGAGATCTTCCAGCCTGGGCGGCAGAGCGAGACTCCATCTCAAAAGAAAAAAAAAAAAATGAGAGGATAGAAAATAAAATTCCACTATGCAGCCATAAAAAAGGATGAATTCCTGTACTTTGCAGGGACATGGATGAAGCTGGAAACCATCATTCTCAGCAAACTATCACAAGAACAGCAAACCAAGCACTGCATGGACATAGGGAGGAGAATATCACACACCGGGGTGTGTCGTGGGATGGGGACCGAGGGGAGGGATAATATTAGGAGAAATACCTAATGCAGGTGACGGGTTGATGGGTGTAGCAAACCACCATGACACGTGGTTTCCTATGTAACAAAGCTGCATGTTCTGCACGTGTACCCCAGAACTTAAAGTATAATAATAAAAAAAAAGAAAAGAAAATTCCATGCAAGTAGTAACCCAAAAAGAGCAGGAGTGGCTTTAATAATATGAGACAAATATATTTGAAATCATGAAAGTTTACAAAAGACAAAGAAAGTCATCATATTTAAACAAAGTTTTAATACAGCAATAAGATATACTATTTATAAACATTTATATACATAATAATGCACCATCAAAATATATGAAGCAAAAATGGACAGACTTGAAAGGAGAAATGCACAGTTCAATAATAATAGCTTGAGACTTTAGTACTTCACTCTTAATATAGATAACCAGACCGATTAGTCAGAAAACAGGATGTACATAGCATAATGAAAATGTCACATACCTCATAAATATATGCACCTACTATGTACCTACAAAAATTAAAAATAAAAATAAAAATAAATAAATACAACAAACTAGTTGAATCTAACATACACACACAGAACACTCTACTAACAACAAAATGCATACTTTTCCAGTAAACATGGGACATTTTCCAATATAAATTATATGATAAGCCACGAATTAAGTCTCAATGTATTTTAAAAGATAGATGTTACACAAAGTATATTCTCTGGCCACAGTGGGATAATGTTAGAAATCAATAATAGAAACAAAACAGGAAAACTTACAACTTTGTGGAAATAACACATTCAGCTAATGAACAAAGAAGACATCACAAGGGAAATTAACAAGTGCTTAGTTATAACTGAAAACAAAAACATAGCATGTTAAAACTTACAGGATTCAGCAAAAGCAGTGCAAAGGGAAAAATTTATTGCTATATGTGCTCACACTAAAAAATAAGAAAGATCTCAAATCTACAACCTAACTTTGCAAATTAAAGAAGCAGAGAAAAAGAACAAATTAAACACAAAGCTAGAAGAAATAAGAAAGTAAGTAAATCACAGAGAAATGAAAGAAAGTATAGAAAAATGGAGAAAAGCAATGAAACCAAATGTTGGTTATCAAATAATATCAATAGAGTAGACAAACCTTTAGCTAGATTGAGAAGACTCAATTTAGTAAAATCAGAAATGAAATTGAAACATTATTTTCTATTCTGCAGAAATCAAAAGGAGTATAAAAGAGTACTTAGAACAATTATTGGCAACAAATATTGTACAGCCCAGATGAAATAAATGAATTCCTAGAAACACAAAACTTACCACAACTGAATCATGAACAAATATAAAACTCATAACTAATAAGGTGATTTAATCAGATATAGAAAATATCAACAAATGAATGCCCTTGATCTAATGACTTCACTGCTGAATTGTACCAAACAGTTAAAACATAACTAACATCAAACCTTTCAAACTATTCCAAAAAATTAAGGACAAGGAAACACTTGCTAAATCTATGAACCAGTCTTGTCCTGAAACCAAAGCCAGACAAACAAATTATAAGAAAAGAAAATTATAGGCCAACATTCCTTATGAACACGGATGTAAAACTCCTTTACAAAATACTAGTAAACCAAATTCAAGAACATATTAATAGCATTATTGTATTAGTCTGTTTTCATGATGCTAATAAAGACATACTCGAGACTGGGCAATATACAAAACACAGAGGTTTAATGGGACTTACAGTTCCACGTGGCTGGGGAGGCCTCACAATCATGGCAGAGGGAAAGGAGGAACAAGTTCCATCTCACATGGATTGGAGCAGACAAAAAGATAGCTTGTGCAGGGAAACTCCCCCTAATAATGACCATCAGATCTTATGAGACTTACTATCATGAAAACATCACAGGAGAGAACTTCCCCCATAATTCAATTACCTCCCAATAGGTTCCTCCCACAACAAGTGGGGATGTAAGATGAGGTTTGGTTGGGGACACAGCCAAATCATAGCATTCTGTCCTTGGCCACTCCCAAATCTCATGTCCTCACATTTCAAAACCAATTTTGCCTTCCCAACAGTCCCCCGAAGTCTTAATTAATTTCAGCATTAACTCAATAGTCCACAGTCTAATGTCTTATCAGGGATAAGGCAAGTCCCTTCTGCCTATGAGCCTGTAAAGTCAAAAGCAAGTTAGTTACTTCCTAGATACAATGGGAGTACAGGCATTGGGTAAATAAGGCCATTCCAAATAGGATAAATTGGCCAAAACAAAGGAGTACAGGCCCCACGCAAGTCCAAAATTCAGCGGGACAGTCAAATCTTAAAGCCCCAAAATGACTTCCTTTCACTCCATGTCTCACATCTAGGTCATGCTGATACAAGGGGTGGGCTGCCACACAGCTCTGCCCCTATGGCTTTGCAGCCCTGGCTGCTTTCCTGGGCTGGCATGGAGTGTCTGCAGCTTTTCCAGGTGAGTGTTGCAAGTTGTCCATGGACCTACCATTCTGGGATCTGGAGGATGGCTGGCCCTCTTCTCACAACTCCACTAGGTGGTGTCATGGTAGGGACTCTGTGTGGCGGCTCGGTCCCCACATTTCCCTTCTGCACTATCTTAGAATACATTCTCCATGAGATCCCCATCCCTGCGGCAAACTTCTGCCTTGACTTCCAAGCATTTCCCTGCAACCTCTGAAATCTAGGCAGAGGATCCCAAACTCGAATTCTTGACTTCTGTATACTGGTAGACTCAACACCACATGCAAGCTGTCAAGGCTTGAGGCTGACACCCTCTGAAGCCATGACCCGAGCTCTACATTGCCCCCTTTCAGCCACTGCTGGAGCAAATGGGATACTGGGCACCATGTCCCCAGGCTGCACACAGCACGGGTACCGGACTTGGCCCATGAAACCACTTTTTCCTCCTAGGCATCTGGACCTGTGATGGGAAGGGCTGCCATGAAGACCTCTGACATGCCCAGGAAACATTTTCCCCATTGTCTTGAGGATTAACATTCAGCTCCCTATTACTTTTGCAAATTTCTGCAACAGGCTTGGATTTCTGCTCAGAAAATGGAATTTTCTTTTCTATCACATTGTCAGGCTGCAAATTTTCCAAACTTTTATGCTCTGTTTCCCTTATAAAACTGAATGCCTTTAACAGCACTCAAGTCACCGCTTGAATGCTTTACTGCTTAGAAATATCTTCTGCCAGATACCCTAAATCACCTCTCTCAAGTTCAAAGTTCCACAAATCTCTAGGCAGGGCCACAATTCCACCAGTCTCTTTGCTAAAACATAATAGGAGTCACCTTGGCTTCATTTCCCGACAATTTCCTGATCTCTATCTGAGACCACCTGGGCCTGGACTTTACTGTCCATATTGTTATCAGTATTTTGGTCAAAGCCATTCAATAAGTCCCTAGAAAGTTCCAAACTTTCCCACATATTTTTATCTTCTTCTGAGCCCCACAAATTCTTCCAATCTCTGTCTGTTACCCTCTTCCAAAGACATTTTCACATTTTTGGGTATCTTTCAACAGTGCCCCACTCTACCAGTACTGATTTACTGCATTTGTCTGTTTTCATGATGCTAATAAAGACATACCTGAAACCAGGCCATTTGCAGGAGGAAGAGGTTTAATGGGACTTACAGTTCCACATGGTTGGGGAGACCTCCTAATCATAGTAGAAAGCAAGGAGGAGCAAGTCACATCTTACATGGACGGCAACAGGCAAAAATAGAGCTTGTGCAGGAAATATCTACCTTATAAAGTCATCAGATCTCCTGAGACTTATTCACTCTCATGAGAACAGCATTGGAAAGACCTGCCACCATGATTCAATAAACTCCCACTGTGTTCTTCCCATAGCACGTGGGAATTCAAGATGAGATTTGGGTGGGGACACAGCCAAACCATATCAATTATATATCATAAATAGGGATTTATTCCTGAAATGCAAGAATAATCCCATATACAAAAATAAAGTAACACATTAACAGAATGAAGATGGTGGGCAATAGGATCATTTTAATTGATGCAGAAAAACGTTTGACAAAGTTCAACAATCTTTCATGATAAAAAAAAATTCAATGAATAGATATAGAACAGATTTACCTCAACACAATAAAGGCCATATAAAAAATCTCACAGTCAAAATCGTATTCAATGATTAAAGAATGAAAGTGTTTTCTTCAAGATCAGGAATAAGGCAAAGGTGCTTACACTTGACACTTTCTCTTCCAGATAGTGCCAAAGGTGCCTACTCTTGACACTTTCTTTTCCAGATAGTACCAGAAGTCCTAGCCAGATAAATCATGCAAGAAAAGGAAATAAAGGACATTCACATTGGAAAGGAAGAAGTAAAATTTTCTCTGTTTGAGAATGATATTATCTTATATTTTAAAAACCCTAAAAATTCCACAAGAACCTATTACAACAAGCAAATTTAATGAAGTAGCAGCTTGCAAAGTCAATGTACAAAAATCACTTGCATTTCTGCACATTAGCAATGCACAGTATGAAAAAGATTAAGAAAACAATTCCATTTACAATAGCATCAAAAACAATGAAAGGTGTAGGAATTTAATTAACCAAGAAAATGAAAGATTTGTATAATAAAAATGATAAAACATTGCTGAAACAAATTAACCAGGGTGATGGAAGATTTCTACAATAAAAATAATAAAACATTGCTGAAACAAATTAAAGAATACACAAATAAATGGAAAAGTATTCTATAATCATGCATTGAAGCCTTAAGATGCCAATACTCCCCAAAACAACCTACAGATTCAATGTAATTGTTATCAAAATTACGTGTTTGCAGAAATAGAAAAATCCATCTTAAAATGTATACAGAATTTAAAAAGATCCTTAATAGCCATAATTCTCTTAAAAAGAAGAACAAAGTTGGAGAACTCATAGTTCCTGGTTTCAAAAGTTACAACAAAGCTATAGTAACAAAAAAGACTAGTGTTAGCGTAATTACAGACATATAGCTCAAGGTAATATAGAATACAGAGTCCAGAAGCAAACCTTTACATATATTATAAAATGATTTTTGAACTGGGTATCATGGTTATCCTGGGGATAATATAGTCTTTGCAACAAATGATGCTGTGAAAATGGAATATCTTCATGCAAAAGAATGACATTGGACACTTACTTAACACGATATAAAAAGTAACTCAAAACGGATAAAAATTCTAAATGTAGGAGACATCACACTATAAAACTTTAGGAGAAAACATGAGACAAAAGTTTCATCACAATGCATTTGGAAATGACTTTGTTGGATAGGACACTAGAAGCACAGGCAACAAAAGAAAAAATATAAAAATTAGACTTTATAAAAATTAAAACTTGTTCATTAAAGGAGACTATCAATAGAGTGAGAAGGCAACTTATGGAATGGGAAAAATATTTATAGATCACATATTTGATAGGGGGTTAATATTCAGAATGTATATAGAACTCCTACAACTCAATTGTCAAAAAACCAATACAAAACCAAATAATCCAAAAGCAGACAAAGGACTTGAAAAGACATATATACAACGAAAATATATGAATGGGCAATAAACACATGAAAAGATGCTCAGCATCACTGATGATTAGGGAAATGAAAATCAACACCACAATGAGATATCATTTCAGAGCAATTAGGATGACTACTCTAAAAACACACACATACTTAAAATAACAAGTGTTGGTGAGGATGTGGAGAATTGGAACACTTGTGTCCTGCTGGTGGAAACATAATATGACAGAGGTGCTCTGGAAGAGTATGGTGGTTCCTAAAATAATAACAAAATAGAATTTCATATGATCCAGCAATTCTACTTCTGTGTATATACCCCCAATAATGAAAATCACAGTCTCAAAGAGATTTGTACACTTACTGTCTGAGTCCCTTTAGGCTGTTATAAAAAAAAATACCATCAACTAGGTAGCTTATAAACAACAGAAATTTATTTTTCACAATTCTGAGAGCTGAGAAGTCCAAGATCAAGGCACTCATCGATTCAGTGTCATGTGAGGGTCTACTTTAGGCAGTGCTTTCTCACTGTGTCCTCACATGGTGGAAGGAGTGAATCAGTTCTCTAGGACTTCTTTCATAAAGGAATCTCATCTATTCAAGAGGTCTTAACCCTCATGACCTAATCACCTCCTGAAAACTCCACCTTCTAATGCCATCACGTTGTTGATTACGTTTGCATATACAAATTTGCAGAGGGTGCAAACATTCAGACCATAGCACTCATGTACATAGGAGCATTATTCATAGTGGTTAAAATGTGGAAGTAATCCAAATACCCATGGACAGATGAATAGATAAGTAAAATATGGTATATCAATAAAATTTTATTCAGCCTTTATTCAAAAGGAAGGAAATTTTGACGTATGCTACAGCATGTATAAACTTTGAGGACGTTATGCTAGCCAGTCACAAAAAGATATATGCTATATGTTTCCACTTACATTAGGTACCTATAGCAGTCAAAATCATAGAGAACAAGGTTAGTGGATCTCAGGAAGGGGTGAATGGTGAGTATTTGTTTAATGGGTAGAGAGGTTTAGTTTTTTAAGAGGAAAACAGCTCTGGAGGTGTATGGTGGTGATGATTACACGACATTATGAATGTACCCGTACCATTGGACTGTATATTTAAAAATGATAAATTTCATTACATCTATTTTATCACAATGAAAAAAATGAAAGAAAAAATGCTTCATTTCTAAAGAAATACAACATAGCCTTCTGTTAAATATAAAAACACAAAGTATATTAAAAATAATTTTAAATCATTATCAATATTATTAAACTATAATTTTTTGCAACATTTAAATATTATGAAGAACCTTAAGATATAGAAAAGAAAGAATTTTTATCTTGTTTTTACTTTTGTATACTTTGTCATAGGATATAGTAGATTATGAATAACCATATATTTAATTAATTACAATTCTCAATAGTTAATATTATAATTAATATACTCAAACATTCTGGGGAATGAAAAAATTTGCAAGTTCATCATGTGTCTTTGGGTCTGTACTTAAAATTATGTTGATATTTTGTATGCTTTTATTTCATATTAATATAATTATAAATAATATAAAATTATTTATCTTAATATTTGGTAATTATATATACTACTTTTTCACAAACATGTCTTCCTACTCAAACATTAATTGCCCATTTACTTGCAAGGCAAGTGTTGTAGCAATTTTTTTTTTTCACTTACTCTACTCATCTAATAGTTTGGCGTTTAAAATTAGGCCCTTGGATACATGTATTTCTGAGTCACATCTCACAAGTAATTGTTTGTGTAACATTTCCTAATCTTACCACCAAGCATTAGAAATGCTGAATCTTTGTTTTTAAATTAAAAAATGTTTTTTAGGAAAAAAATCTGTAGTTTATTGATACTTTTATCATAGGGAATACATAAAATAAAAAGCTGGAATTTAGAGCTTGTAAATCCTGTGGGCTAGGCTTAAGGGTGTACTATTTAATTCCCATACAATTTAAGAGCTAGAAACTTCCCAATCAGCAAAATAGGACAGAGGTCTCCAGAGAATTCTGAGTTATATTTCACTGTCTTGCATTTGGTTATTACTTTTCTGTCAGGATATGTGAAGAGAAGCACACTTATGCTAATGTGCCTGTGTCTCTAGATTACAATTTGAACAAATTTAATTGCTACATTAGTCAAAATAGAATTTATATTTAAAATTTGACAAAGTGAAGAAAAATAATTGGCTTATTAATACTTTTTTAAAAGCAGCAACGTTTTTACCTCTGACATTACACTCTGAAGACACAGTAGAGTTATAATTAATACTCGCTTTAACAAAGATGTGCTATTGATGAGTTCACTGATGCTGCATCAGAATGAAAACAAGCAATCTGTATCTAACTTTATGCTGATGATATAGTGGGAAATATGTTTGTTTAAAATACCATCTGTTATTTTCAGGCATTTATATGCAACTCTCTGGTGGATAGCTAAGCTATCGTGACTGTAACCTAAAAAGAGGCATATGCTATTAACAGCAGTAAAGCCCCCATCTGCCCCTTGATATTTGTTAAAGAGCTGATTTGGGTATATTATTTAGTTGAAATGACATTGGTTGCTGATATGGTTTGGCTGTGTCTCCACTCAAATTGCATCTTAAATTCCCACATGTTGTGGGAGGGACCTGGTGGGAGGTTATTGAATTATGAGGGCAGATCTTTCCTGTGCTGTTCTCATGATATTGAGTAAGTCTTATGATATCTGATGGTTATTATAAGGGAGAATTTTCCTGCACAAGTAATTGAATCATGGGGACAGGTCTTTCCTGTGCTGTTATCATGATATTAAGTCTCACAATATCTGATGTCTATTATAAAGGAGAGTTTTCCTGTACAGGCTCTCTTCTCTTGTCTGCCACCATGTTAGACGTGCTGTTCACCTTCTATCATGATTGTGAGACCTCCCTAGCCACGTGGAACTGTGAGTCTGATAAACGTCTTTATTTTGTAAATTGCCCAAACTTGGGTATGTCTTTATCATCTGTGTGAAAACTAACTAGTACAGTAAATTGGTACCAGTAGAGTGGGGCACTGCTGAAAACATACCCAAAAATGTGAAAACAACTTCGGAGCTGGGTAAAAGGCAGAGGCTGGAATAGTTTGGAGGGCTCAGAAGAAGACAGGAAGATGTGGGAAAGCTTGGAACTTCCTAGAGACTTGTTGAATAGCTTTTACCAAAATGCTGATAATGATATGGACAATGAAATCCAGGCTGAGGTGGTCTCAGATGAAGATGAGGAACTTGTTGGGGACTGGAGCAAAGGTGACTGACTCATTGTTTTAGCAAAGAGACTAGAGGAATTGTGCCCCTGTCCTAGAGATTTGTGGAACTCTGAACTTGAAAGAGATAATTTAGGGTATCTGACAGAAGATATTTCTAAGCAGCAAAGCATTCAAGAAGTGACTTGGGTGCTGTTAAAGGCATTCAGTTTTATAAGGGAAGCAGAGCATAAAAGTTTAGAAAATTTGCAGCCTGACAATGTGATAGAAAATAAAAACCAGTTTTCTGAGGAGAAATTCAAGCCAGTTAAAGAAATTTGCATAAGTAATGAGGAGCCAAATGTTAATCCCAAAACCATGAGGAAAATGTTTCCAGGGCATGTCAGGGGTCTTCATGGCATCCCTTCCCAACACAGGCCTGAACACCTAGGAGAAAATAGTTTTGTGGGCTGGGCCCAGGGTCTCTGTGCTGTATGTAAGCCTAGGGACTTAGTGCCCTGCATCCCAGCCACTCCAGCCATGACTAAAAGGGGCAAAGGTACAGCTCCAGCTGTTGCTTCAGAAGGTGCAGATACCAAGGTTTGGCAGCTTCCATGTGATGTTGAATCTGTGGGTGCACAGAAGTCAAGAATTGGGGTTTTGGAACCTCCACGTAGATTTCCCAGAATGTATGGAAATGCCTGGATGTCAAGGCAGAATTTTATTCCAGAGATGAGGCCATCGTGGAGAACCTCTGCTAGGGCAGTGCAGAAGGTAAATGTGGGGCCAGAGTCCCCACACAGTGTTCCTACTGGGGCATCAGCTAGTGGAGCTGTGAGAAGAGGGCCACCATCCTCCAGATCTCAGAATGGTAGATCCACCATCAACTTGCACCATGCTCCTGGAAAACCCTGATACTCCATGCTAGCCTGTGAAAGAAGTTGGGAGGGAAACTGTGCCCTGCAAAACCACAGGGGTAGAGCTTCCCAAGACCATGGTAACCCTTCTCTTGTCTGCTACTGTGTGAGATGTACCTTTCACCTTCCACCATGAGTGTGAGTCCTTGCCAGACATGTTGAACTGTGAGTCCAATAAACCTCTTTCTTTTGTAAATTGCCCAGTCTCGGATATGTCTTTATTAGCAGCATGAAAACAGAGTAATACAGTTGCCTTCAATAGCTTATTTTTTAATATATGTTTGCTTCATTAACGTATTAGGCTTTCATGAAAGTCAATATTTTAAATTTAAGTTAAAAGTAAGGGGAATGAAATTTTGACTGATTCAACAACCCACGGGTATATAATAGTGACAGAATACCTTTCTTTCATTTGTCTGTAATGCACTTTTCTATAAAGTGAAAGCATTCATCTCCAACATATTTTGTGAAGCTAAGTTAGTACTGAAAGAAGACAGTTATTGAGTTCCCATGTAGCCACTTTAACATCATTATAGAGATTTGTTTACAGAATGACTTTAAAATGGTGAGTTACCAAAAAACCAGTTCAAATTATAATAAACCATTCATAACTATACACTTAACTTCTAATCACAGAGTATGGATTATCTGTAAAATTTCTGTCATAGGTTTTTTTTTTTTTTTTTTTTTTTTTGTAGAGTTTTGCTGTTGTTGCCCAGGCTGGAGTGCAATGGCACCATATCGGCTCACTGCAACCTTCACTTCTGGGTTCAAGCGATTCTTCTGCTTCAGCTTTCTGAGTAGCTGGGATTACAGGTGCCCCCCAACACACCCAGCTAATTTTTTTTTGTATTTTTAGTAGATATGAGGTTTCACCATGTTCGCCAAGCTGATCTTGAACTCCTGACCTCAGGTGATACACCCTACTAGGCCTCCCAAATCGCTGGGATTACCGGCATGTGCCACTATGCCCAGCCTGAATAGGTGGTCTTAATCTTTGTGACTTAGAGCTTTTTCTGCCAAGGATCAGAGTTGCAATGAAAAACCCACTCAGTTTAGTCTCACCTGGTGTTGCAGGAGAAACACTCTGGCTTCAGCCTGCAGTCTGTTTTTCTGTGGCATGCTCTTAGATGCAGCTGTGCATAAAGATGTGTTAGTTCAAGGGAGACCCAACTGGAGAGCTACATCTCAGTGTTCCTCAGCACTCTCCCTTTGCCAGCACCACTGTCGTTTTCTTGTTCTGGAGTCTCAAAGAAAGGCAAACAAGTTATGCTTCCTTTGGTAGCTCCCTATGCATGAAAGAATAATATGTCTGCATATTGTTTTATTTAAACATATTTTTGCAAAATACCAGATCATGTTTTCTGTCCACTTATTGTCTCCAACTTCCTTCTCAAAATGGATGTTGTCCTTAATAACTGCATTTAACATATTTTTATAATATGTTTGCAAAAAAGGATTTTTTTTCTGTATCTGATTCCAGCTCTGTGTTTTTATTAATTTTTTCAGAGCTTTACTCTGTTAGTAAATTGATGATTGAGCAAAGAAGATACTATACTACTTAATATATCAAAACTGGGCCAAGAAATCAGCACTCTAAAACACTTTATTTAAATTGTCATTTATTGTTCTTTGTAGAAGGGGTCAAGGGATATTTCTCTTTCTTCCAGTCTTGTAGAGAGAGGGAGAGAGGGTGAGATGGACAGATAAGAGGAAGGGAGGCAAAGAGAGAGAGAATGTTTTTAAGATATGGATAGGAAGTAAAAATTTTACTCTGATCTCTTGCTATAAATAGCTGTTTTTCACAGTTGTTTTTCTTTTCACTTTCAGTATTTATTCTTATATTTTTTTCCTCTTGTTCTTACTAGCCAAATAATTCAATATAGCAAAAATACCAAAATAATAATTTAAAAAAACAAACTTATTACAAATCCAATTGAAATAAAAGTTACCAGAGACATAGAGGTCTTGATTACTTCAAAAGGAGGGGACTGATTTTCTCACACATTTCTCTGGTCAACCTATCAAATATGAAGTCAGCGAGCAAATATATAACATTTATGCACATGTGAATTCATACAGGCACAAAAGGGAAAGGATCAAGCAGAGAAAAGAACTGAACTGGAAGAGAAATTAGTCACCTTAAACGTGTGTAGGGCTTTCAATAAAACAATGCATTACTTTCTTTTCAAATTTACTAGGAAGTCTCAAAATTGGAAATATTCTCTTTCTCAATCTTTCCATGGTATATATATTTTGTTTCCAATTAGAAAAGGTATTCTTACAATAAAAATTAAATCACCTCTATGATATCATCAAGTTTCATTTTCTACTATTGTGAATAGTTCTAGAATGGTGACTGATTAAATTTAGGAATAATCTTTCTTGTTCATTGGTCAAATTTTTATATAACATCATTAAAGTGCTTCATGCTGCAATATGGTTTCGTTTATTTGGTTGGATAGAATATGGCAATAATAAAAGGCATTTCAACTCTGTAAGAAGTGAACAACCAATTTTCTTGTTGTCTCCAATAATAATATTCATAAGTTTTGAGTTCATTTTCATGGTATAATGTTGTTATTAGAATTAGCATGCAGTTAAAATGTTGAGAAATTTATCTCTATTAGACAAAAGTCATCTTCTATTTATGAAATTCTTATTACTGTTGAGTAACTCACAGTTCTTAAATTAAAGTTCCTGATTTGCATTAGATTTAAAGCTGTAAATAGCTTTTAAGAATATATAATTGAGTTGATATTGAGTTTGTAGACAAGGGAATCCTATTAAAACGCAGAGATTTCTATTTGAGCTGTAATTTCAGAGACATCAAGGGAGAACACAAGACAAGCAACATATCAATGAAATGCACAGTATTACTATGGTCTTTCGAAGAAGAGTCACTAGAGAATCATAAAGGAAAGGGAATCAAATAATAGTACAATTAATGTTTCCCACACAGCCATATTTTATGGGATACTATAGATATAATTGAGTGACAGAAAACACAAAGGGAAAGAAGAATTTTAATGCTGATCAAAGGAAAAGCAAGTCAACGGTTTGCTTGTCAAATACAGAGATACTTGCAACTCTTATTTAACACAATGACTGCAGAGGAAATAAGCTACTTCACCTGCAAAAGAGATTGTATTGACCAATAAAGTGGGATGGTGATTGAGGTCCTGTTATTTAACAAGAAAATTTGAATTCGTTTACATTTTGAAGTTGGGCTGTTAGGAGAATAAGATTTGAATATTCTTTCTTTCTGTAGTCTGTACCAATATATTTTTAGTGTTCTTATTCTCGAAGCACAATCCACAATTACTTCCCCCCCGTACACTTTCATGTAGATGATTAGCAATTTTTATCCTTACTGCCTTCTCTTTCTATTATCATTTCATCTATTTTCATGATTTTCAACTATCGTTTTAATGCAAATTATCCTCAAATCTGTATGTCCATTTGTAAGCCTTCTCTCCAACCGAAATTTACTCACATGAATTAATGAAAATTTGCGGTGAGTGCCCTGATGTCACCTCTAATACCAATGGACAAACTGAATTTACCTATCATCTTCCCTTGTATTTTTTCTTTCTAGTTATAAACCACCATTCTTTTTGTCACATATTTTTTTGCATCTTGGAACCCTGGTTGAATCTTTTCCCTCTCCTTCTTTTCACACTTAATCATTTCCAAGACCTATCATTTGTACGTACTATACTATTCACTCATCTTACCCCATTTTCTGTATTTTTACTGTCATGTGGCTTTTGATTCTGCACCTTTAACCATGCCAACACAGACACACTACATGTCTGCAAGGTTTTTGACAGTGACAGAAAATCATACACTGCATTCCTTATTTGTTCCTAACTTTTGCCAACTTTGACTCAGTGGTGAAACATTGTCTTAATCTATAATAAGATTCTTCTTCATTATACTAGCCCAATTTTTGGTCATGAAAATTGTATCCTGTCTCTAGTTCTGTTCCCAGTGTCTGCTGTGTATCTTTCCCAGTACCACCACTTGGTTACATCTGTCAGACAGAACAAACAGGAAAGCACATATCATGTTCATATTCTTCTTGGAGAGTGCACCTGAATGTATTTCCCCTCTGGATCCAGCTGCATGTATTTAATGGGGGAATAGGGGTCCCAAAGAAAATATCTTATCATATCTTATATATCACTCTACAAACCTACTCTTTCCCCCTATCATCTGCAACCAAGCTAATTTTAGAAGCTAGATAAAATGGTCAAGATTCAATAGATCCCTAAAGGAAGGCTTATTATTTTCCATGAAACCTCCTGACTCAGATCCAATTATAGTAATACTACATTTTGTAAAGGTAATACTAATTTCAACCCTTTTGGTCAACTCCCTAATATTTACACTTAATTTCCTACAGTATAATAACGATCATACAAATCAGTAAATGTCAATTTAATTTTGCATAATTTTTGTTTGTGACTGTCAACCTGTGTCTGCTCAGAATTTACTATGTTCTGCTCATTTACCATGGCCATACACACCCAATTTAAGTCAATCAAGGCAAGTTTAGAATAGAGGCAAATAACTCAAGAAAGTAGTTAATGACTCAATCAACAAATTTTTTTAGGGAAATGTTTAAATTTTATCATAAAACAAAAAAATATTAGAACATATGACAGGATTTCATACCAACAAACACATTAAATGCAGGTAGCTCTTGGCAAAAGAAATTTTAGTTTCAAGGATTATATTCAATTTTGATGACCATTTGTATTTGCTTCACTAATTCAGAATTTTTCATGGGACTCAGAACAATAATGCTTAATTAATCCCAATGATTTTTCAGCCAAATCATCCTTTGAAATTATGATAGATATCCTATTTTTCTGTAGAAATGTAGGTGCTCAACAAATGTTTGTTGAGTGACTTCTCTGACCATTTATCATCTCAAATTTATACATTCTATAAAGTATTTTATATGCAGTGTCTTTCAAATTGATTTTGCCATTAATCATTTACACCATTTAGTATTAAATAATTTCAATTGATTTTGAAGGAAGAAAATGTTTCAGTATCCGGAATAGTAAGTTGTACTCCTGAAGAGTAAATCATTTAGGCTCATGATGACTTTGGAACCATAAAATGGTGATGATAATGAACATTAGGACAAATTAATATTTCATTGTTTTAAACAAATACTGATTAAGTGGCAGACTCCAGCCTTCACAACAGTGGATGCAAAATTTTTAAACTGGAAGTGTGTGTGAGCTATTCAATTTAGGGAGATTACTCAATAGTTTAAATGATAATGGTATCCATTACAATGACATCCAGTTTCTTTTTATAGTGACCATAGCATATGTGATGGCAGTGTTAATAGTGACAAGGGTGGCTTCATGTGCATACTATCTGTTTAGTTATGCAAAATTCCATGCTCCCAAAGGGCCCTGTTTAGTGCTCTGCAATTACTCTCTTGAAATTCTCAATAATTTTTGAATAAGAAACTATGCATTTCCTTCCCTCCTTCCCTCCTTCCCTCCCTCCCTCCCTCTTTCTTCCTTCCTTCCTTCCTTCCTTCCTTCCTTCCTTCCTTCCTTCCTTCCTTCCTTCCTTCCTTCCTTCTTTCCTTCCTTCTTTCCTTTCCTTCTTTCCTTGACAGTGTCTCACTCTGTTACCCAGGCTGGAGTGCAGTGGTACAGTCATGGCTCACTGCAGCCTCAATCTCCTGGACTCAGACAATCCTCCCACCTCAGCCTCCTAAGTAACTAGGACTACGGGCACTAGCCACTATGCCTGGCCCCACTTAATAAATTATTGTGTGGATTTGATAAAATATTGTGTGTAAAATACTCTATCCAGCCTTGGTGAATACTCAATAAATTATAGCTTGTATTGTTATTCTGTTGCAATATTTTGCTAAATAATTTCAATAAATGTAATATAAAATGGGTTTATGATTAAATGATTTGGAGATTTAAAAATTTCTGCAGGATATCTCAGAATTTTGCATAATATGATGACCTCTAAAAAGTAAATGAAGTATGTAGTTTGTCCAAAAATAATTTGACCCTGGGACACATTTTTATCCCAGTGAGCATTGTAAAATAGAAAAGAAATGGTTTCCTATATTGGAGTGCTCTTCTCAGTAAAGTGGACCAGCCGGGTGCAGTGGCTCACTCCTGTAATCCCAGAACTTTGGGAGGCCAAGGCGGACAGATCATGAGGTCAGGAGTTCGAGACCAGCCTGCCCAACATGGTGAAACCCCATCTCTACTAAAAATACAAAAATTATCTGGGCCTGGTGGCATGTGCCTGTAATCTCAGCTATTTGAGAGGCTGGGGCAGGAGAATCACTTGAACCTGGGAAGTGGAGGTTGCAGTGAGCCGAGATTACACAACTGCACTCCAGCCTGGGTGACAGAGGGAGACTCTGTCTCAAAAATAAATAAATAAATAAAAATAAGAAATAAATAAATGAAGTGGACCTATGGACAGTGTGGATATATGCAGAAATAGATTTGGTTCTGTGGGCAACAGGACCCATATGGCAATACATTAACTTGATGTCCCCAGGTGACTTGTAGCTCTGATCCACACTCTCTAGGGATATAAAAGTTTTACTTTTTCTGACTCCTAAACAGTCAGCACTTTTCAAAGAACCTGGTTCAGAACAACCATTTTGTAAACTGTTGCACACGCAGTTTTCAAGACTCTTTCCTTTTGCAAATGTCTTAGCACCTGGTCCATCCTGGATGACTCCAACATCCCCATGGATAAACCCTGTGGTTTCTCAATGCTTTTATGTCACCTCTCATGAATTTCGACACTTACTACACCTCAGCTACCATCTTAGAAATAACCAGAAACACACAAACTTCTCTGATTTCAAAAGGTCTGATTCAGTCATTGCACTTCTTAGCCACAATCTTATATTCTACGTTGCCTGTGCAGGTTCCATTAACCCCTTATCTGTTTGGGACCTCTTGTCCATTCAAGACTCTGCTTTCTTCCAGTTTCCAAGTTTGTCATTTTTATTCCTTTCTCTCTGTTTTTAATCCAGTTTAGAGTCGATGTGGCTTTTATAATTTCTGTCATATCTTGCTATACTTTAAACTTCCTTGCCCTTTTGTCTTTACATGTATTAATTTTATTTAACAAAACTCCAATCCTGGTTGAACTCAACTATCCACTTTCACTACGTATGCATGCAAATTCTCTTTGAAAAGATTAATAGGGGAAATTAATAATATCATAAATCATTATAAATTAATAATTAGCTGTTTTATTTGTATTCTCTATATTGCTCAAAAGTCTTCTTATGTTCCTATGGTCAATTCAGTCCTCAAAATGTGTGAAAATTATTTCAAACCTTCTCAATTTTTCTCTGACATACCCCATTCCCATTCTGAATTCTAGTTTTCAGTAAATGACTATACTTTCCAGTTTACAGAAAGAAAAATGAAGGGAAGGGTATTAAATGGAAACTCCGATTTTCTTTCCATAAACTTTTATGACAGTCTTATATTTGTACCACTCTATCCTCCTTCTTTGGTCTTATAATAAGAAAAGTATTCTCCTTTCTCTTTTGCAGCCATTTCCTCTCCCTGTGCTTCCTTTGTCTCAACTATTCAGAGTCCAGATTCTGTTAATTATGCCTGCTCTCTCCTGTATATTCAAACTTTCCCTGGGTCTTCCCATTAAATATATATTAAATTATAGATAACAGTAAACTAACAAAATAAACACAAGAAAATATTAATCCCAAATCACTGGAAAGAACCCTCTACGAACCCTCAATACCTGTCACTCACCACCCTATTTCCTTCCCACATTTAACAGTGGAACATCCCAGAAGAATTGCTTCTACTACATGTCTCTATTTGTTATCTTTTTACTCTCTCCTCAATCTGTTCTGAGTTGACTTCTACCCATATCACTCTACTAAAACCCTTCACCCTAGGTCATCAATGACTCAATACCCTCAAGCCAATGGTTATTTTTTAGCTCCCATCCTTATTTTCCAGTAGCATTTGACATATTGATAATGCTCACATTGGAATACTCTCTCTTTCTCTCTCTGTCTCTCCTTTTGTGAACCATTACATACAGTATCCTAACATGTTTTCTCTCTAACTGGATGTTACTCTTTCATGCAGTCTCATTATTTTCTGCCTACCAGTTGAAAATTGGAGAATCTCAACACATAAGCCCTTGTTTCAATTATACATAAAACAAACCAACCCGCCGGGCATAGTGGCTCAAGCTTATAATCTCAGCACTTTGGGAGGCTGAGGCAGGTGGGAGTCCAAGACCAGCCTGACCAACTACGTCAAAAAAAAAAAAAAAAAAAATCCAAAACTAAAATCCTTAAAACAACATAGTGTGGACCTCTCAAAGCAATGACATAATGTGAACTTAACATTTCCCAGTTTCTTTCCTTTTTAACTAGTTCTCTAAGAAATATGAGTGGAATAGAGAAATATGAGGGGAAGTCATAATTATCCTTTCTAAGCCAGGGTTTTAAGGAGTCGTTGCAGTTTCTCAATTCTCTTTTTTCCCTCCTGCATGATACAGCCAACTCTAAGGTCACAGAGAGGAGAGAATCGCAAAGCAGAAAAAAACTTGAGTCTTGCATCCCATGCAAAAAGCCATCTAATCAATCACAAATAACTATATTGGACTGTCAGGTAAATGAGAAATAAACTTTATGTTAAGCCATTGACATTTTGGGATTTATTTCTTTGAATAGCTAGTATTATTCTGGATTGTATAGCCTATATAGCCTAAGATGGTTTAGCTTATTTTACCCCTGAAGCTTCACTTTGTGCTATTTTCTTGCCTCACTTTGTTCTCTTCACTGGACTTAATTTAGTTCTTTGGATGCTTTATTCTATCACAGTGCCATGGTATGTAATATTCCTCTGCCTGGAATACTCTCTAGTAGCTTTGCACATGTTACTGTATCAGTCCTTTTGAAATGAGAGGTACCAGCAGCAGATACGACAGTGTTCTACGCAGGTCTACCCGAATCTCTTTTTATCAATCTATGTACTTCCTTAACTGCCTTCTCTATGCCTTTACACATAAGAGCCCACAGCGGAAAATTTCTTTGCAGAATTGCACTCTGTCTAGTGCTGCCTATTGCTTTGCCCCAGATCACACATTTGTTTAGCTCTTGCCTCTTTTCCTCTTCTGCTATTCCCACACTTGAGAGAATCCACTTCCTTAATAAATCACTTGTACAAAAAATCATCTCAGTATCTGTACTCTGATGAATCTGATCTAAAGTAGTGTCTCTCAGATCTCAATTCAAAGGCCACTTACTCAGAGCAGGCTTTCCTGATGCCCCCCGAAAGATCATGTTCCCTATAATAAGTTGCTTTTGTGACAACTATAATTTAACTATAGGAATTATATTTTTATTGATACATAATAGTTATACATATTTTCAGGGTACATGTGACATTTTGACACATTCATACACTGTGTGATAATCAAATCTGGGGTAATTGGGATATCCATTATTTCAAATACTTATATTTTTATGCAGGGAACACTTCAGTTATTCTCTTCTAGCTATTTTGAAATATGCACCCTACCAAACTATCAAACACTAGATCTTATTTCTTCTATCAAACTGTAATTTCACACCCATTAACCAGGCTATTTTCATTCTCCCCTCCCTTCTATGCTGCTCAGCTTCTAATAACCACTAATCTACTCTCTATCTTTATGAGATCCACTTTTCAACTCCCATATATAAATGAGAATATGTAATATTTTTCTGCCTATGCCAGGCTTATTTTGTATAAAATAATGACATCTAGTTCCATCCATGTTGCTGCGAAAGACAAGACTTCATAATTTTTTTGAGATAAATAATATTTCATTGTGTATAAATCTCACATTTTTTAATCCATTCATCCATTTATGAAAAATTATGTTGATTTCATATTTTTCTATCATAAATAGTGCTGCAATAATCACGGGAGTTCAGATATATCTTTGATATACGTATTTCCTTTCTTTTGGATATATACTCAGTCATGAGATTGCTGGACCGTATGGCAGTTCTATTTTTAATTTTTTGAAGAATCCCAATACTGTTTCCCATAGTGGCTATATTCATTTACATCCCCACCAAGTGTATAATGATTTTCCTTTTTCCACATCCTCACCAGCCTCCATTATTTTTTGTCTTTTTGTTACAAGTCATTTTAACTTGAGTGAGATGATACTTCATTGTGATTTTGAATTGTATTTCTCTAATGATTAGTGATATTAAGCATTTTTCATGTACCTGTTGACCGTTTGTATGTCTTCTTTTGAGAAATGTCTATTGAAATATTTTGTTCATTCTCTAAATTAAATTATTTGTTTGGTTCTTTCTTTGCTATTGAGTTGTTTGAATTTCCTGTATATTCTGGTTATCAATCCATTTTCAGATAGATACTTTACAGTATTCTCTCCCATTCTGTAGATTGTCTCTTCACTAGGTGGATCGTTTCCTGTGCTGTAAAGAAGCTGCTTTGCTTCATGTAATTCAATTTGTCTGTTATAAATGGTGCTAGGAAAACTGGATATACGCAGAATAATGAAACTAGAACGCTATCTCTCACCCTTACAAAAATCAAACAAAAATGGATTAGATACTTAAAACTAAGACCAGAAAGTATGAAACTACTAGAAGAAATCTTTGGGGAAATGCTTCAGGGCATTAATCTGGGCAAAGATTTTCTTGAGTATGATGTCAAAAACACAGGTAACGAAATCAAATACAGGCAGTATTTTGTGTTTGCTTAGTGCCTGGCATGGAGTTGACTCTGTGTAATTACTAATGATACATAGAGCAAAGAAAGAATAAAAAAATTGACTAAAAGAGAAAGAATAGAGCTCCCATTAGTGATGACATAAAATAAAATCTAACTTTATTGGAAAAATAAATTTATTATGGTATTTTGAAAGTATTTTCTAATTTCTCTATTCCAATTGGAGAATCAAACTGCCTTACAGTCAACTCAATACATTGCAGAAAATAGTTAGAGAAATTATTTTTGGGGAGTGTTTATCATGCCGACTGTTTTATTAATTACTAACACGCAGTTGTTTTTTCCCCCTAGTAGATCAAATAAGGATATTCATAAACTGTAAACAAGAGGCACCTGAATTAGTTCTCTATATGAATATTTTCTATCAGTGTTATTTGTTGAGCTCTATTTTGCACCAGGTAACCTCTTTGCTATTGTAAATACAGGGGTGACATCAACATGCATAGTTATTAGTTTTATGAGTCCTTAAACATAGCAGTAATCTGAAAAGAATCATATGAATTCTTGATTATAATTGTTCTAAGTTCTTAAATATGTTGTAATTGTATACATATTAGGAGTCCTTAAAAGTACATGTCCTTCCAATGTTTTCCTGGCCCTGGTTAGAATGATATGAGGGCTTTCTAATTTTCCATTTTGCTGTTTTTGTGGCCCTGACCCTTTTCAGGGCAGCCTCCAAGAATTACTTTCGAAAACTAGAAATGTCTCTGGGTTAGTTTAGACTTTCCCAATCCCCTGATGAGAAGGGATTAGAAAGAGATTTATGTTTGTTCATAGGGCACTTTAGGGAACAGTTAAGACTCCTAATGGAAAGCAAAGTAGAAATGTTTTGGAGGCATGCACTCACCTGAAAACCTGGGAGAGCCACCTGAGAATGCAAAGGAAGTGGGAGGGTAGGTGAGGTTGATTGTACTTTGCAGAGCTGGGGCAGGAGGATTGGGCTGCCCAAGACCTTGCATAATTTGAAAAGAGTAGGTCAGCCTGACTGAGCAACAGAAATGTTATACTGGAGAGCAGAGTTTGCCTAAGGGGGTGTTAAGCAGCTGAGCAAGGAAATCTGCTGTGACTGGAGACTGCAAATGTGGGCAATCCACCTGTGCATAATCAATTTTTGGCTGATGACTGTATATGCCTCTGGGTGTTTTTGAAATACTCATTCTTACCAGGATAGGGTCTGATAATAATTAGTTGTTTTATAATCTGCTGCATCTCTCAAAAGTGATTTTTATTATGCAGAATTACCTTCTGTTTTAAGCTAGCAACTCAGGCTCACATGTTACTTATTTGTAATTATTCTAGATCTTTTCTTTTTTTACCTAGGCAACTCATAATTATATTACAGTCATTTATATTAATAATGATCATCATGTAAAGCTACAAACACTCTTGCAAGGTATTACAATGTCAATAGCTTCCAATTCTTAGGTAAAATGATTTGGTTTATAGGGATTACTATTTCTGAGGGGGCTTGCATCTGTTTCATGGATATAGAAGTGAAACTTGCCAAAGTTATTCAAGTAGAGATTTCAGAAGCTTCACCTTGCATTCTATATGAGTTAATAAAATTATTCAAACAGGAAGATATATCTCATAAAAGAGATCTTTTTTATTTTAGAACTGTGTATAAAGCATGCCATAGTCCTATACAGGTAAGAACAACGAAAACCATTCCATTTTAATTTTTCAAAAAAATATCCACACTGAGACTGTTTCTATACAGGAAATAAAATGAAATCCCAAACTACTCTGAAATATGGAAATAATTTGAATGGATATAGAACATTTTGAGCTGGTCTAAACGCACAGTCACTTATTTTTGCAGCTGTAGAAGTTTCAATTAAATATAAAACTACCAGCAGTAAAACAATACTTTGGAAAATGTGTAGGGACAACAGGTCTTTGTTTAAATGGTTCAGTGTGGAAACATATTTGCCATATAGTATAGGTTAGAGTGCTGTATTGTTTCATCGTAAGAAGATAAAGGTCAAGTAAAATAGAATCAAGTCAGATTATTGCCTACAATCTACTGAACATAATTTTTGCCTTCTGAAGGTGGAGTAATATGTAGAAGCAACTGAAAAGGAACAGATGATGAAGCAGTTTGAAGGTCTGGAAAATCATCTGAGCAAATTCCGACAAAAGCTGGAAGATCCAGAGAGCAGAGGAAGATAGCATCCTGAAAGAGGGTAAAGGGAAAGAAATCTGGATGTTGAAATGTGACTATGCATCTCTGATGGTGTGTCTCTTCTTGTGTGACTCTTCTCACTGTCTTTCTGATAGCAAATATTTCACCATTATATTTAGTGAATGGCAAAACTTAAACCAGAAATGCAAACTTATATTGTGTGTGTATATATGTGTGTGTGTGTATATATATATTTTTAGACAGAATCTTGCTCTGTCACCCAGGCTGGAATGTAGAGGTATGATCTCAACTTACTGTAACCTCCGCCTCCCAGGTTCAAGCGATTCTCCTGCCTCAGCCTCCCGAGTAGCTGGGACTACAGACACACACTATTACACCCAGCTAATTTTTGTATTTTTAGTAGAGACAGGATTTCACCATGTTGGCCAGGATGGTCTCGATCTCTTGACCTCGTGATCTACCCACCTCAGCCTCCCAAAATGCTGGGATTACAGGCATGAGCCACCGCGCCTGGCCCATATTGTATCATGTTAATGAACTTTTTGAACGAATACATGTATGAGTTATAGATAAATATGACTTCATTATACAGAAGATATGGCTGATGTCCTTCTTAGAATTAGAAAGATTTAAGTACCAAGAAGAGAGGAAGACAGCAGAACAAATGGGATATCTGCCAGGCAGCTGGAGAAAGATAAATTAAGAGGCATACTATAATAGGTTTTTGAATTGAAGAGTTTTTTAGATTCATAATTTTTAAAAGAACAGATCTAAGGGATCATGTAATACTTTTACAGACACTCTGTCTTCTCGTTAGTTATTTGCATTGAATTTCCTTAATGTACAAAGTGCTTTCTTATGAATTATCTAATTTTGCCTTAAAAACAATACCATCAAGAATAGCTTATTTGCCTTGATTTTATGGGTCAAAACATGATACTTAAATGTTAAAGGACTTTTCAAAGATCACACAGCAAGCATTTGATCCAGGCAAGATATTATATGTGCATGTGTGTGTTTGTGTGTTTGTGAGTTATTTTTTACCAAGAAAAATGTTTATGTGTTTATATATGTTACCTTATTATGAGACATAAAGAAGAATTTCATTGATTTTCTTTTTCCCTTCCACTTTGGAAAAAGAAAGGAAGGAATTGAGTTTCAAATCAATAAAATTGAGGCACCATAAAAATTTCATATTTAAAAACTATATACAAATTACATACCCTGGAGAAGTTTTCATTTCATTATACTATTATTATATCTTGTTCCCAAATGAAAATATATCTTAGCCTTTAATATTTTAATATCCTTTCTTTAATGCCTTGAATGTGTACATATCCATTAGCATGTACATATATGTCCATATGCATATGTACTTTGGGATAGATGTTAACAATAACATCACCGACAATACTAATAGCAAATGCTACTATTTATTGCACTCCTACAATGTGCCAGACTTTGTGTAATTAAAGAATCTCATTTAATCTTATAAAAACTATAGGGACAGCTATTATCCTTACATGACAGATGGCAAATCTAAGGCTCAGAAAGTTTGAGCAACTTGGTGTTATTTGGATTTATCAATCAAGTGCGCAGTATAAACCAATGAGATTCTAAAACACAGAATGTAAAATTATTTATTGATCTACGTAACACTGAAAACATTTATTAGACCATATGTGATGTATGGTAGATACTGTTGTTTGAAAAGTGATCCTTCATCATATATAAAAACACTCTTTGAAACTTTCTTTTCCTAACAAGTGCCAGGTTGACAGATGACAGTGCTGGTAAGGGGGAGAATGTAATACACTGTGTTTTGTGTTTTAAGGGCACTAGCAAGTCCTCCAAAGGTCAGGTATTGAACATGACTACGATAATTCTAAGCCAGCTTTTGGAGCCATCAAATCACATAAAACTCAACCATATGAAAACATGCCTTCAGCCACAAGGAGACATTTTATTGCCTTCTTTCTAAATCCCTACACATATCACACTGTCAAAGTGTAGAACAATTGAGGATTAATACCAAATAGCTACACCTACATCTGTATCACTGGAAATAGAGATGCTGACTTTTTTTCCCTAGGGTATCAAATTCTTCCTATTTTCTGCCAGTCCTTTTGGGCCCCTTTCCCATTCTCATTCAATAGTCTACCTTCTGATGTTACACTGTGATCTTCCAGAGCAACTAGTAATGCTGCTCAGAATTGGGAAGCAGATCTTTTATCTTTACCTTTATTTCTGTGTCTTCTGAGACACATTTAATATCTCCATGGGCTTTAAAACTCAGAAATCAGAATCTATGTCCTAAAATAAATTCTTCATATTGCCAGATTGAGTTTTCTAAGGACTATTAAGAAGTACTTTTTCTCATATAACAGTGCAATGTTATCAATTTCTAATGGCAGTTTTAGCCTTTATATTTGTCTAATGTTTCTACTCTTCAATATATATTTTTCTTTATTCACAGTTTTTTCCATCAGCTGAATTTATGTTTTTCTCAAATATTACATTTTAAACTTTCTATTTCCTGATAATTTTAATGTATTACATATTGTATTTTACCTTTTTCTTATAATTTTAATAGAAGCAATTAGGTTTCTTTCAAAATAATTTTTGGACACTGTCTTCATTATCAAATATTTTATAAAGTGGTTTGTGGAAAGCTTTTATTTGTAAAGGAGAATTTTCTAGTTCCAGTACTAATCCTGAAGGATCTGGAACAGCAATCCCTTTATCCATAAGTATTACTCTTGGAGATGAACAAGTCCTATAGAAATTGCTATGTGACTGAAAGATGAGGCATGAGAAATATTTTACAGACTAAAAGAAGGCAAAGGAACAGAACATGAAGGTGAAAAATGCAAAGAATTACTGATGTATAGGGGAAACAAAGAGAATAGAGGAAAACTGTCCATATAGAATGAAAAGGGTATTGTGGATTTTTATCCCAAATTATGTCAAACATTGTACTATTGCTGTGCTATTTTTGCATTCTATCATCACTCTCTTTTCTGAACTTTTCTGAACATGGTATAGATCTTCGCTTTCCTTTACCATTTTTTTCTGCTCTCCTCCTCTCCTTTTGCATTTGACTGCACTTGACACAAAACAGCATAAACTTCTTGAAACCTTGATTTGTTATTGGGGTCCAACAGCTGCTCCTTGGATCCATCAACATGTCAAGATGTCAGGGGCTGAGACTAGTATGAGCGTATTGCTTGTGGCAGTTTTGATCATTGTAGAAAAGCGCAAACATTTTCCATCAGTATATATTGCCAGTTGTATGACTTTGGAGCAATAATTATATAACTGCCATATTATCTTATTGTGAAGAACAGAATTTGACTAAAATGCATAGTGATCATACTTTTCTATTTTGCAAATATAATAGAAAAAATGAATAAATTATACATATGTTGTTGTATGGCGATTCAGAAAAACTTCAGGTGCTTGTCAGTTTTAATTACTTAGGAAATTTACTTATTACTGTTGACTAAAAAGTAAAGCATATGTATGAAAAAAATTATGGTAACTAATTTGGGATATGTCTCTCCAAATCTGTAAATTAGATTCTTAACAAGTTTTCATGACTGTACTGATGATATATCTGAAATTTTTTGAAAGTCAGATATCTAAGATTTGCGTGTAATAATGTGGATTAATAACCAAAGACCTAAAAAATATTATACAACCTCAAATTTTGGTTCACTAGATGCTGTCTCCCCTGGGCCCTGCAGTCTTCATAAGCAACCAGGAGCTTCAAGGCAGGAAAAATGTCAAGGCATCATTTTATTGCCAAAGTATCTTGGAATATATAAGTAGGCATTTTCTTTTCACACTGGCTCTATTCTTGTTTTCTTCACAGGGTTTAAGGTAGAAAGTCTTGTTTTTCTCTGTCTTTAAATATCTATACCTAAAGCATTAATACCTGCCACCAGAACACCAATGGGTAGGGCCTTAAGGAGTCTTCACTCATATAACCACTCTTACCATATTGCTTTCATTGTAGGATGCTGACCCTTAGATTGTTTTCTTTAGCTACATAGAGAAGGAAAGCTCCAGCTAGTACTGGTTCTTGGAAGTTATCCTTCATTTCCTGTTCTTCTCCTCTAAGCTCAACTTCTCTGGTTTATATAACATCAGAAACAAAATAATTCCTTCATAATTTGTCAAGTGTCAGTATTACTAGAAATGAATAAAATTTATCTTAGACCACTTTCAGCAGTAACTCCCTTCTCTCAGGGAGTAAGAACTGAAAAATTCATACTGATAATTAGCCCATAATCAAATATTTCATTGCTGAGAAGCAAAGCAGTACAGGAGAGAATTGATCATCACCTCAAGTCTAAGGTCAAGACTTTTGCCGTTTGGTCTGGGTGATTCAGATTTGTATCCCCAAGACAAGACTTTTGCCGTTTGGTCTGGGTGATTCAGATTTGTATCCCCAGACAAACAACTCTAGGATTCACAACCTTACATATCACATGAATTTGTAGTATTTTACCAGTACTCCGCAATATAGATTCAGAAATGAGAATCAGTTAGCTAAGTAACTATTTCGAAATATTTTAACTACCAATTGTAATCTTGTTGTTAATCAAGTTTGACCTATTTATATATAAATTTAAGAAACCACTGCTATATAGTCCCAACATTTGTATCTTTAGAAAAGTGTTGTGGAAAAGACTTAGGAATATTACTTGAGCAAAAAATGAGACTCTTTTTCCCCCACCTCAGCGAAAGCAGTTGTTTCCACGGACTTCATAAGAGAAAGTATTGATTTATAGTATCTTTGGTCAGTTTGTGTGCGAAGGGGAAGTCAATCAAATATTTAGTCAACTCTCCTCTGGGAATTATGATAGAAGTATACTATCTGGAGGGACAGAGAGAAAAGATTATAGCCTGAAGATTGGCAAACACTACCATATATCTTTTTTTAAAAGCAAGAGTTCAGAATAAACTTTTAATTTTTCACAATAATTGTCTTTCGAGGGTTCCAAAGGAGCTATAATAATAAGAACTGTTAGTAATAAAGCTTACTCTTAAAATAATAATCTAGGCATTTTTATAAATAAATAAAATGAGATTAATATTTTAGTCTTATAACTTAAGTTTCCTTCACTGTATTTTACTGAATATTATTTATTTTATTGAATTTCTATATAAATATGAAATTATATAATTGCATACATGGTGATTCAAGAGTGAAAATAATATTAATCCATCAGAACTGCAGTATGGACATATATTATGTGCCTTATGAAAGGTACATTGAGAGCACAGAGTATTTATTTTAAGAATGGCAGTGTACACCTTTACTAAAATGGAATGCCATGTTTTGAAATATAGCTTTTATTTCATTGTGGAAGACATGCCCTACACACATTTTATATGATGTTTTTGTACCCTTATTGTGCCATTGCTATCACTTTGTAGATGGAAACAGTAGTGCGGATGGAGAGAGAATTCAAAATTTCAGCCCCCGAGCCTAAACTATATCTTGAAATAGTCTTTTTAAATATTGTATGCATGTTGAAAATGCATAGCATTGAAAATGAGACAGTCCTAAAAACATCATACAAACTCACATACATAATGAAATGAGTAGGTATTTCCTTTCTTTAAAAAAAGTATATTTGCAGGTTTCCAGTTACAAAACATTTTTGTGTTCCCTAAAAATAAGTTCCTCTTATCTCATATATCTAGGTTCACTTGCTTAGTTAATAGTGGGCATGCACAGTTTCTAAATTGCTAATGATGAAATATTGTTTCATGAAATAAAGTTTGTTTTTGGAAGTGCCTACCTACCAGCTAATTTTGTTGAAAAAAATATTTTATAGAAAAAAGTAATAAAATTTTAGCATTTTATCTATTTTAAATATTTATGTACTATAGTAACATAGTGAGGATCATATGATAAAACAGCACTGGGTGCTGGAGATCTGTTTTGGAGAGCTGGACCATTGGTGATTAGTGTGCTACCGTGGCATGTGTTCAGGTAGCCCTTTTCATTTGCATCTCATGTGGCTGGAAGAGAACAGCCTTCATTGACTTACCCACGTTCTCTTCACCCGCTTCGTTCCAACTACATGACAAGAATATTTGGTAACAAAGAAAAAAAGTCATCCTGCCTTATCACCTGAGAGAACTGTGTGAGCTTCAGTGCTTTGCAAATTTTCATGTGTATTTGAATCATCTGGAGATCTTGTCACAAGGCAGATTTTAATTCAAAAGATCTGGGTGGGGTATTGCCTTTATTTCTAGTAAGTTCTTGAGAAGCAAGGAGCTAGACAGTGAGAGTGCCTTATTTTAACTGCAGCTAGAACCGTCAACCCACCTGAGTAGTTGTGAGGGTATGGATAGATGCTGCCTGTTGAGTGAACAGGTAAAAAAAAAAAAAAAAGATAAAAGATATTTTTGAATAGTAGAACACATATGGAGATAGAAAATTAAGAAATTAAGAGATAAGGGAGGAGCCGGTAAGAATGAAGTTCATAGTGACAGAGCAGGAATTAGAATTGAGAATAGGAAGAAACTGTTCTTTAGAAATGTGTGGAAAATTCATAGTACATCTGTTAATATACCTATGTGGAAAACCCAAAGTCCATCTGTAAAGCTGCAGCCAGTCATCTGGACTGCAGGGGAAGACTGAATGATCAAAATAGAGCAGCAATAATAATCTTAATAAACTGTGAAGCATAGTGTTGGCAAAGAGCTTCCTTTTGAATTGGTTCAACTGCCTAGCAGCCATTGGCTCTGCTAGTTTAGTGTTGAGGATATGCATTTTAAAACTAGTAGATCCAAATTTAAGAAGTTTTTTGACATTTTATAAAACTTTTTTGCATAGATGTGGCCTAATACCCAAGTCAGTTGTCTTTGTCTGTAAATACATTTTTTTTTTCACACATATTGAAGTAGCAAGGACTTAGGACATTTCATTAAAACTGTATGAAAAAAATTGTTTACTGTCTTTACAGTCAACTAAACCTGAAGTTATCGGCTATAAACTACACAGACCTAGGAAGAATTTCAAATGATTCAACTGTCAATAAATGCCTTTTTGTAATTATGAGAATAGAATACAGTTACAAGTATTCAATTTTCCGGACAAGAAAACTGCTTTTTTAAATTAATAAAGCATCTATATTTTTCTTTCTTTTAAATGCTCAGCTTTTGAGATTATAAAAGTCTGAAAATCCTCTTGACATTCTAAAAGTAAGTTTGGTGCTTAGGACTGATAATAATAACTTTTACATTAGCCATCTTTCATCACTTTATTGATTTGTCTATTTTCTTGTGGTTTTTATCCTTTGATCTCATTTAGCATTTGGGTTCATTTTATTGATTTTATCCTCTGGTCAATTTGTATTCAAAGTTTGCATTCAGTTCAGTAGAAGCACTTATAATATTGAATATTAAGGAGAAGTTTCAGGGGCCAATGTCTGAGTTATCTGTTCAAATTGCCTAAAACAAATTCATAGAGGATTAAGTGGAAATTATTCACATACACTAATTAAAAGTTATTTAAATAATTAATGATTTTGAAAAAATACTGCTAAAATGAAATCTTTTTACAATATATTTCTAGGCCCAGCTCTATGAGGAGAAGATCTTTGTGCTCATTATGCACAGTGAGGGAGAAGAAATACAGGAAGAAATATCAGTCCCTCTCCACGTGCAGTCCATACTTTCATTTCTATTATACTTTCAGCTGTATTTAAAATTCAACCGCAGGTTGAAGAATGTTGCCATTTCCTCCATTTTTCATCTTGTCAAATACACTGTATCAAATTTATTTAATTTTTAAAGATATCCACCCAGTTTAATAACTAATGTGTATAATCAGCATATACATCATGGCAATAGAATAGAATTTAATTTTACCAAGACAACATCATGTATATCATGGAGTTTTTCTGCTGAAAAATCCTGCTGACCCAAATGTATTTTAATATAGGATTTCACCTCACATTTTGGTATTTATTGTGTTAAAAGATGAAATGGTGTCTTGGAAGGAAATGTATCCGGAATTGATCTGAACTCTCTCTCTCTCTCTCAAGCTAGAGGTAATTCAGTGACAAGCCTTTTAGAGAAATGATGAATGTAACGTACTGTTTCTGAACATGAATTTTCGTTGTGGTGGGGGGGAACCTAATTAACCAACCTAAACTACTTCTATTCAAACACTCCACAAAGATAACACCAGTCACGAACGTTAAATATCTGTTTTGCTTTACTTTGCTTACTCATGCATTTATTCAACACTTGCTATGGCAGTTTATCTAAAATTAGGTCCAAAGTAATTTAGGCAGCCATACCCTATGTGAAAGATTCTGTAGAAAGCTTTAAATCATAGTGACAGCCATTAGAACTTGCTTAAAGAAAATGCTTTTCTGAATAACTCCAGGGAAACAATAGAAAAAAGACCTATGAGTAGATCTGTAAGGTCTCGTAAGAAATTACTCAGCATTTAGATATGTGCTCCTTTGAAAGAATGGAATTCAATGTATTGCTTTCTATATTTTGTGCATTTTTTAAGAAGAGATTATCATTATTGAGCATTTATTCTGTGTCAGGTACACATCTTAGCATTTGGATGTTATCATATTCAAATCTCAAAATTTTCGAGTTAAACTAACTACACTGCAACTCATATTTTACTTTTGAGAAAACAGTAGCACAGAGAGATAAAATAATTTGCCTAACATCATATAAGTGGTTAGTGGCAGAGGTGAGCTTCAAACGCCAGCAGTCTAATTTCAGAACACAGGTTTCTACCTTCTATGCTATTTTCTTTCCACTCATGTCACTGATTTCTGTGTAAAAAAAAATGAACATTGTTTTTTCTGGATGTTACAGGTAAGCAAAAACCATTCCAAAATGTTGATGAAGACTTCTAGAGTTGATCTTCCATAAATTTATAAATTTAGAAAAAATATTTAAACAAATAATTTAATTGCATATTCCTTGAATATTAGAAATGTCTATAAAATAATGGCTTTTTGCAATACATACATTTAATAGTCAAGTTCTACTATTTTAGATTTAAGGATGGTGATAAACTGGTTTACTTTAGAGACGTGAAGGCTAAATGTATAATGTTATAGAAACAATCTCAATGTTTTATCCTGAAAAACATCCAGAACTCCATTTAATTTTGGAATATATAGTTTTAAAGTTGTGTCAAATTGAAAGATAAAAGTAGTTTAGAACATTAATAGTTCAGTTTTTTAAATGTTTGTTATAACACTTTCTTCAAATTAGATGCTCTAACCCTTAAGACAAAAGTTGCTGGGAAAAAAAGGTATTTATTGTCTTAAGATTTCCTTGAAGAGTTAAATGTATATGGAACTTTCAAGATAAGGAGTTGTATGTGAAACGGTCGAGACTGACAAACACCTGAGACTTGATCTGGGACATCTTAAAGAAAAAGGCTGGGTTCTAGAAGATAAGTTAAGTATTTTCAGCCTTAGCATTGTCCAAAACAAAAGCAGGTTAATCTCAAAAAATCTTTGCAATTTGAGCTTTCATTTATTTTTGGTTATAATCATGTAACATGATTTCCCTTGAAAAGAAAATAGGAAAATGACTCATTTAACTCACTGAGTAGTTCACCTGAGAAACTTAGGGAGAATGGTTTCATATTTAACTTTGGGTAAAACAATATAGTTTCAATGTTTATTTGTAATAGGGCAATACAAAATTACTGTAACTGGCTGGGAAAGTTCCAGATTCCTTAGATGGCTTCCCTCATGCAACCTCTACTCTGACCTCACAAAAATAACTAGTTAGTTCTCCATATAAACAGGTTCCACATCCATGAATTAAACCAACTAGATATAGAAAAATATTCCTAACAAATAAATAATAATAATACAACAGTAAAAAAAAATAGTATAACAGCTATTCACACAGCATTCACATTGTATTAGGTATTATCAGTAATATAGAAGTTATTTGAAGTACCCGGAGGGATGTGCCATAAGGGGCATGGGTCTCTGCAGATTTTAATATTCGCGGAGGTCCTGGAACTAATTCCCAATGAATATGGAGAGATGACTGTATTCCTTTTGCGTTGAAATGCACATGTTGATGTCTTGTTGTTTTTGATTGTGGTAGGCCTCAGTCATGCTTTTAAAGTTCAGTTGAAAGTCTTCATTGTGTGTAAAATCTTTGTTGAATTATTTTAGCAGAAATTATTGTTCTATTTCAAAATACCCAAACTCTGCTCAAATCTTTTACCACAACACTAATTTCATGCTGTCCGTCACAGTTCTTAGTTGTTTATGTGTGTAAAACATCTTTCTTAAATGTTTACAATGTGAACCATATGTGACTGCTAAATTTCCAGTTTATGAAAATTACAGTATCCTTTCTAGAATTTTTTGTATAAAGTTTGAAATGTTACTTATGTCTACACTTCCTAGTTATTTTTATTTTTCATATTGTACTAACACTGTATACACACATACATAAATATAATAAAATGTAGATTATATAGAATATAATATTTTTATCATTTACCATGGTTGCATATTTCTTTATCTTTAAATATTTATATTAAATATAATCTTTAACAGTATGACTGTCCATCTGAATTATGTATTTTATATAATCAATCTCTGACAATTTAAATTATTGCTTTATAATTTTTAAATCAAATTAATTGCATTTAGTTATGCATAAATCATTTTGCTCACTTTTGCAGTTTCCCAAGATTGGTCCTACATATGAAAGTTAAAATTTTGAAATTTATTACCTTTTTGTCTGAAACCTTCATTCTGCTTTGTATTCAACCATCATAGACTTTCCAACTCTCACTAATAATGGCAAACCACTGTAAGGTTATTTTAAGCAATTTACATTTTTTATTTTGTGAATTTCCTGTTCATAGGATTTACTTATTTTTTTATCGCTGAGTTTTTAAAAACTGCATTGAAGATTTTTTACATAGTAATGTTAATTATTTTATTTCTCATAAAAATTATATTTACTTGGGAGGCCGAGACGGGCAGATCACGAGGTCAGGAGATTGAGACCATCCTGGCTAACACGGTGAAACCCCGTCTCTACTAAAAAAAATACAAAAAACTAGCTGGGCAAGGTGGCGGGCGCCTGTAGTCCCAGCTACACGGGAGGCTGAGGCAGGAGAATGGTGTAAACCCGGGAGGCGGAGCTTGCAGTGAGCTGAGATGCGGCCACTGCACTCCAGCCTGGGCGACAGAGCAAGACTCCGTCTCAAAAAAAAAAAATTATATTTACTTAAATTTTTAACTCCCTCTAATTAAGAAAACTCCTTCATTTACTGTTTTTTTCCCTTTTATTTTATATTCAGGGGTATATATGAAGGTTTGTTATATAGGTAGACTTACGTCATGAGGGTTTGTTGTATAGATTATTTCATCACCCAGGTATTAAGCCTAATACCCACTAGCTAATTTTTTCCACCCCCACCATCTACCCATCAAATAGACCCCAGTATCTGCTGTTCCCTTTTCTGTGTTCATGAGTTCTCATCATTCAGTTCTCAAATAAGTAAGAATATGTGGTATTTAGTTCTTCCTGGCTAAGGATAATAGCCTCCAGGTCTACTCATGTTTCTTTAAAAGACATAATCTCATTCTTTTTTATGACTGCATAGTATTCCATGGTGCATATGTGCTGCATTTTCTTTATCCACTCTGTCACTCATGGGAATTTAGGTTGATTCCATGTCTCTGCTATGGTGAATAGTCCTCAAAAGGTCATTTACTTTTCTTAGCAAAGAAAATTTTTCAAATTTATTAATTGAACAAACAAAAATTTCATCAGTTTGATCACCTAACATCTTTTTTGTGAAACCAAGTATGTTAGCTTTTGGAAGACTGAGTTCTAGTCTGGTTCAATTTTTATTCATCATGAGTAATTTATTTGGCAGTAAAAAGAGTCTTTACATGAATAAATTTAAAAATGACTGGTGGAATGATACCTTCTTCATCTGATAGTTGTTTTAAATATGCCTCTCTACAGAAAATAATTAAGCTGGAAATTATTGCTGAAAATCCTCAATCAAAATCTTGACTGAAAATGAAGGCATCTTCATTATTTATTGCATTTTTTTCTAAATGAATTTTTAAAATAGATGATAATATTGCTTGCTTTTACATTTTAGAAAAGAAAGGTAAGATTTTAAAAAATTCATTGAAAGCATTATCTTATAAGGAAATATTAATCACATGAGATATTGATATAAAATGTAAATATATTATGAGTTATATATAAGAAAAAATTCCTAAAGCATTTCATATGTATCTGATAAAATTGAATTGCACATACAAGTATGATTGTCTGTGAATCTAATGTGCTGTAAGACTTGCATGAAAACAATAAGTATATGAGAACTCATACACTGAGGGAAATGACTTGAAAGATAAATAGTATGCCCTGTGCCATTTAATAATGCTAAAACTAAGAGAAAAAGTAGATGAAGGGTTAACAAAATTTTTAGCTATTGATAAAATAAAGCTATTTTAAAGTCCATGAAAAACGTGTAATCAAAATGTTCATAAGGAAGTTAGAAATATGTGCAAAATAGGATAAAATAGGATTCATTATATAAAATGCAAATTATCATAACTGCAGAAAAATAGTTTGAAAATAGCATGTTTGGATACTAAAATAACTTAGAAATCCATAACACTGAATAATGTTAAAAAAAAATCTGGGTGCAAAGTTAGACCTGAGCATATCTTACAGTGTAATGATAAAATCACAGAGCTATCCATTATGCTTTAGATAAAGTTCAAAACCCTCTAGATGGTTTACAAAGCATCAGCAATCTACCTCCTGCAAAATTCTACAAATTCTCCTCGCTATTTGCTTTTCTTGATATATTAAGAATGATTATTTGGCTTCTGGCGTGTGCAATGGTTTAATTTTTTAACCAGGGTGAATTATAGCATTCTTGCCTAAATAATGGTCACAGGAATAAGAGCACACAATTTTGTGGATTAAATATGAGTTACATTTTGTACATGTTTGGTGTGAGTTGGCACCCTGAAAAACCACACTGTGATACCTAAGAGGAAGTTCAATAATTCTGGTAGTGATTTATATTTAAATTTTAGTAGAAGGAAGGCTGCTGTTCTGTTAGTTTCTGTCTGGCCACACTGGGTAACTACAGATGACCTTTGTTCTAAACATATTGGCTTGTGTCATATTAATTGTTAATTATTTTTAATATCTTCCTCAAATAGAAGATTGTGATTGGATTTTCCTAGGGAGAAATTAAGATGCAGACAGAGATAGGTCAGGAGTCCAAAACAAATCCCAATCCATATTCTGCTTTACATTAATAAACAGGAATGAATGCATAGACTTGTATGGAAATAGAAGCCTGCCATCTATACAATCTGAAGTGTATGTTCATCAGAAAGGCAACATCTACTAGCTCTTTGAAATTAATGTGCCTAATATTTTACCTGTAATCTTTGCCAATGTAAAATACATAGTTTAATTTTTTGAAAAGTTATTTTCCTAAGATGCTGTTAAGAAATTGTTAATAATTCCTCATGCATAAATTTACTGACAGGCAAAATAATTATTTTTCCATTTCTAAACTTTGGGAAAATATCAATCACGGCAATTCGTATTGTTTTTGTTTATTTACTCAGTTGGGATTCATGTATAACTTCAATAGTTTATGGCAAGGCATTTTGTATCATATGCTTTGGCAGAAAAATGATTTTATTTATTCTTTAGATATTACCATTTTGAAATAAGTTTCCCAAAGTGATTTTCTTCTTTCCATTTCCTACTGTATGCTTAAAAAGGAATTATAATTTCTAAATGCTTTTGTTGGACTCCCCTGTCTCAGATATATTCATCTTTTACCAGAAATCAGCCTTCACAAAAGAAATAATATTCAGCATGAGGTCATTATTATTCTGTATTTTCATGTCCAGCAGATGATTTATTTCAAACCTCATTTTCTCATCATATGGTTTTATTCAGCCTACTGATAATGTTTACTTTGTTCAGAATGAATTCCCAAAATAGAATGATTGAACTGGAAGAGACCTCAGGGCACTGTTTCATTTTTCCCTCCATCATTAAGTACTTAAATTGTAAGTTCTGTAATGAAGAATTCATTTTTTAAAAATAAAACTTTTATCCACTCACCCTTCATTGTACTTCTTCCCAAACGTATTTCCTCTAGGATTTGTTCATTTGTTTAAAATAGACAAGTAGATTTTAAATATTTAATCTTTAAGAACATGTAGTAAAATATTTCATCATTTCTATCTCATGATCCCTAAGCAATTAATTGTACAAAATTACACAGAGCCACCCCCAAGTACCTCAGAAATTTTTAACCTTTGGAGTTTCTCTACAGATGCATGTGCTTTCCCCTGGAGTTTTTCTTTGGGTGCACAGATGTGGTTCTCAGCCTCACTGCAGTTTGAGCTCAGACTACCTTGAGGGACAGGTGCATGCAAAGTAGTGAAGGCAAACCAGCAATCAACATAATGATATTAGTTATCTATTAGTCCCTGGTCCCAGAAGAAGGCAGTTACTGACTGGTGTTTTCATGATCCCTAGCAAAGAGACAGAGAAAGGAGGGGCAGGGGTGGAAGAGAGAGAGAGATTATATAATATAGTTCTATTTATTAGAAAGTAGATGCTATCAATTCGACTGGAGTTTCTCTAGTCCCAGGAATGATTCCACAGGAAACATCACTGAAGAACCCTGAAGGAGTCATGAAAAGTAGATCTTATTAGCCAGTCATTTTATTAATTAAAAACACACAAAAAATTGAGCATCCAAAATATGTAAAGCTCATTAATAGGCATAATACATTTTATTTTCATTTAATCTTCACAACAACCTTTGGGAGTAGGGATTATTATTCCTATTACCAAGACTTTATATCATCTATGTTGTAGAGGTCAAGGGAAAACTTTCCCTTCACCCTCTTAAAGTTTACCAAAAATCAACTGACAAAAGGCAGATTAATAGAAGGAAGGGCATACAAAATTTATTAACGTGCATAGGGGAGAATCACAAAATGATTACCTCACCACACAGTAGGGTTCAGATGTTTTTAGACCCTTCTTTTTATGGGACAGGAAGATGGAGAGATGTGGATAATATTATGGGCATAGTAACTGATTTTTAGGGGCATTTCATAGGTCTGAAAAACTTACAATGGCCTGGAAAAATATCTACTGGGCCCACAGAGCAAAGAGTGGTTTGTGACAAAAGTCTGTCCAGGTGTGTTGTCAGATGGAAGCCTCCTTCCTGAGGTGTGAGTTCAGTCAATGAAACTCAGGGAAGGGGGTAATTGTGTTAACTAGAGGTAATTGTTTTGTCTGTGGAGGGTCTGAACTTTACACACATAAGGGCCCTTCAGAGACCAAATTCATTTTGTGCGTTGGGAGAGAAGATTGAGAGACAAGAGCAGGCAGAGAGTCAGAGAGACCTTGAGACTTCTCCCTCAGTTCAGCATTTCAAATCACTGTATCTTGGGGTATTGGTTTCTGAGCCCCAAAAATGTTCTGAGGTAGTGTCAAGAGTCTCCTGTCTTCAAATGACGTGACTAATTTAAAAAAATACTTGACAGCATTGGGAGGTAAAAGTCTTATCTGGTGCTTCCTTCCAAGTGAAACCCTAAAGATAGCTGAATAGAACTCAAACATTTTGGGATTAAAACTTTATGTCATTTATCTCGTGCTTATTTTTATAATGATCCAAGATCTTGATTCTGTAATTGTCCTTCCGAATTTAGCGAATTTAGCAATCTTATGGTTTACTTCAGTTTTTCAAAAGAAACAGGTTATTAGAAATATAATCACAATTTATACTCATTATCACATTTTGAACCAGGACTAATGCTAACATTAAAATATTGAAGTCTAATAGTGCAGAAATATGGATAATATATTTTTAAGTCTGAAAATTAAAAACAAAAGCAGATGATGGTTAGAATCAGCACAATTGAGATGCTATTTATCCACCAAAATTATTTTTTATTCAACTCTACTCTGCACAGAATATATATATATTAATTTTCTCTCTCAAAACATAATTTTTTCTCTAAAACTATATTTCTTAATGACCAAAAAATCAGAATGTTTTTGGAATAAGCATTAAGTATATGAAGTTAGGGGTTAAAATTGTGTTTGTAATTACCTGTTATTAATATGAAAAACAGATTCATGACTCTGAAACTATTGAAAATATCTTTTCATATATTACTTTCATCCTGAACGTGGTAATAATTATGCTATAATTGCTAGTTAGCTAAACATTTATGTACATGTGATTATATTGTAATTTTAGCTAAAGATGTTTACACCAAATATGTGAGGATATTACTATGCAATTAGATATTTTCTCTACCTCTTTATATTATATATTTACATAGTAAATTGGCTGCATGAAAATTACCTTATAAACATGCATATTTATAAAAATATTTTAGAGTAGACTATGTAGTTAATATAAAGGATGTTATAATATTTTAAGGTAATTGGAAAAATTTCCCTTAAAATAAAATACATTTTTCCTAAAAATTTATGTTTTAGAGGAAGTTTATACTCTCGATAATCTCTCATTTGTTTATAGATCATCCATTTGCAAACTGAGTAGACCCTTGTCATCTGTAAGGTAAATATTCTAACAATTTTGAGACTCTCCAAATACATAAAAGACACTATAATATGTAATTCACCAATAAAAGACCGAGAAACCTATCTGAAAAATGTAAGAAAGCCCTATACCCCCTTAGTAATTTTATAAATACAGGACTAAAGTCATTTATAAATTATACAAATATATGCTGAATGAGCTCTCACTAAAACCATTTTCTATATCACTTTTGAAAATTTTAACACTGTATATGAATTATTCATGAAATAGAAACCATTGCCAAATTAGATATTCCTGTTTTTGTTTTCTGCTAAATTTACATTTTCTAGCTAAGAATCATCGCTTTCTGGGTCTTAATTCAACAAAATTATAGGCCAAGCACTATTTTCGGCTCTATGGCTAGTTACACTTACCTGCCTGCATAGAGCTTACATTGGTTTTGTTCTCTTCTATTACCATTGCTACTAATTTGTTTTGTGTTGTGTTTATAATGAAATCTAAACCAGATGCCATAAAGTATCTTATATGACCTGCCTGCCTCCTTCTCCAATCTCATGTCTTACTGCTCCCTCTGTGCAGTTCTGCTGTCGTCATACTAGCCTCCATTCTCTTTATGCAACAATGATAATGCTTAACTTTTTCTCACTTCTGCCTCCTCCGGTTAGAGTTTTCTTTCTCAACTCTTTGTATGCCTAGGTTAGGTACACATCCCCTTTGAGATCCTCTGTGGCTATGATGTTCCCTTCCCCACATTATATCACCCTGCCCTTAACTTTTAACAAATTTATATACCCGTTTCTGTCTTTTCCATACAGGAATGTAAGCTGGAGAATATACAAAGCATAGTAAACACAAAATAAATAAGTATTTGATTAATGAATAAATAAATAGAAACTAGCTAGAAAGAAAATCATTTCTGTAATCTTTCTTTGACAAATGCTGCTTTCCATACCTTGGAGATTCACAATATAAATTAGCATATTAAAGGCTCTGCATATTTTGTAGTAAATAAACTTTCCTGTACCCAGAGTTGTCCAAGCTTTTTGGAACATGAAACCTTTTTTGTTTGTTTATTTTGTTTTAAAATAATGTCTATTAACATCTTCGTTAGCTATTGCTCTTTTGAACACTGGCTATAAAAGGTGAGCCTTCTCTTACTCTACTGAGATTTTCATAACTCAGAATATAATTAAAACAAGCAATCTAATAAATACATGAAAAGTTTAAAGTATTGAGAGGGCCGGTGTGTGTTTTCTGAGTGAACAAAGTTCAGTTCTAGAAGAAAAAGGCATTTTGCCATTAGCTTTCTTGCTCATGGTTGACAGTTGATGAAACAGTATATGGAGCAATATGTTTTCCTTTTGCTTTCGAAATTTGTATTAAGCCCATAGCAATTCTGCAGCAAATTTAATGATGTTGTGGGAAAAATGTCTAATATAAAATATTTTATTATAAAAGTACCAGAACATTAAGGCTATACTGTATCTGCCTCTATATTTGACAGCAGAGAAAAAAGTACTATAGTTGTAAGGAAGGGAGGTAGAATGATTTAAGAAATGAAAATGAAAACCTGAACCGTATAGGCATTATTCTCTAGTGCTCAACTCTGTGGGATGTTTTTATTGTATTTTGTGTTTGACAAAACATAGTTTTTCATGTTCAGATTTTGGGGAAGTTTAGCCTGTTCTGGCATAATGGATTAAGTTATAAGGTCTCTTGCCATTTCAGAAATAATATGTTGAAATTTATTTGCTACAATTCCTCATGAAACAACTTCAAATGTCTAATAAAAAGAGAGGATGCAACTTTAAAAGACTTGGAAGTCTTCAAAGGTGGCTTTTTTTCCTACTCTTCTTATTTGCAAGGATAAAAAATATTCAAAAGTGAATTGTAAGTGAAATAAAGAAACTCTGCTTTAGATTTTGGACCTTATTTCATTTTTACGAACTATTAATCATCAAAACTTTAAAAGAACACTAAAGACTGTCTCCACTACATCCAGATGATTAGACTGAAATTCCATCTACCCAAATTATTACCAGTTTTAGAAAGTATACTAACACATAGATTGGATTCCTTGAGAACGTGTCACAAAAAACATTGATTCCTTTCTAAAATGGGTTTTAGGTGAACCTAAAATAGACAAATCAACCTGTAGGCTTTTTTCTCTAGTTGGATTACATAGACTGAACCATTAATCTGATGGTCCTTTTAAGAAACTTTCAGAAATGTTAAATGATTGTCTAAAATTCCATCCAAACTCATTTCCCACAATTATAAATGAACTAAAGTTTATTCACAACTACGGAGTCTATCCACAACTACAATGGATTTTAAGACCGATTCATATTTATTTCTTGACCTCTTTTTGTAAGCACTTTATGTGTGTGAGCTCAGTTGATTCTCACAACAACCCTGAGGTAGACAATAAACAATATTATAATTTACAGAGTAGGAAAGGGACCAGAACTCAAAAACTGCCTCTTTGCAAACATAATTACTTCCTGACAATTGGCATTGAAGACTAGAGATGTAAACTTTGAATTAATGTAGAAAGAATGAGTAGTTGAAAGCAAATGAACATGTGTTAATGTTAAGGAGAGGATTATAGATAAAAACAGTAAGAAGCAACTGTAAACTAAGTTTTTTTTTTTTCTTTCTTATTAATAGGATTCAATATGAAAGGGCAGGAAGAAGGAGCCTCCCTTTTGGAGGTCTAAGATAAAAAGATTGGTTTCTGAGAAAAAAATGTAAAATTTTCAATGAAGGTAGTCAGTTGTGTTAAAGAAGGCATTGATGTCAGAATTTCATGTAGTTGGTCTGCATTTTTGAGTGGAGGTACCTCAGACATTGACTAAGACAACTGCATCGTATCCAGATGAGATACTGAAAACCACCAAATAGATTAACTAGTTATGTTAAATTTGAATTATTCACTGAGCATTTCCTGAGCCCCTTCTATATTCCAAGAACTTGGTTAGCTTTTTTTCTATATAAAGACATTTGCCCTATTCTTAACAGATGGTGTAGAGAATAAGAGATAAATTGGTAATTATGACACAATCTTGTGTATATTAAAAAAGAGGATCAAAAAGAGGTTGTGGGTCAGTGCTACTTTGGTGGAAGGTAGTTGGGCAGAATCAAGAATTTTTTTTTCAGAAAGTGTGATTTAAACTATGATATACTTGAAGGCTAACTAGGAGAGATAGGAAACAGAATTCAGAGATGAAGTATATGCAAAGCATGGGATGTGAAATGACTCAATGTCTGTGGAAAGCCACATATCATTGGGGTGGGATAACCTTATCAAAAGATCTTTTTCACTTTCCCTTGATCCTTAATTATCTTGTCCATGTTTAAAGTCCATTAGTGTCATTTAGGCATATACAGTCAGGCACTGCATGATGGCATTTCAGTTAATGATGGACTACATATATGACAGTGATCCCATAAGATTATAATACTGTACCTTGTCTATGTTTAGAAATGTTTAGATACACAAATACTTAGGCTTGTGTTACAATTGCCTACATTATTCAGTACAGTAACATGCTAGATAGCTTCTTACCCTAGGAGTAACATTCTATACCATGTGGATTAGGTATATAGTAGGCTCTACCATCTAGGTTTGCATAAATACACTGTATGATGCTTGCTCAATGACAAAATCCTCTAAGGATGAATTTCTCAGAAGATATCCCTATAGTTAAGCAATGCATAACTGTAATCATATTTATCCTTTGATTTACTTGTGTTATGACAATTAACTACAATTCTAACATTGACTGTCATTCTATAAAATTCCACAGATCACAAACATAATTACCTATAGTAGTCAAGAAAGCAAAGTTCCAGAGTGAAGCTGGCAGGATGAAAGTATTTGCACACTTGGTGAGTTTGGTGGAGCTCCAGTAAGATGGAGGAGACCCTGTGCCTTGGGGAGGCAGGGTGTGTATTGTCACCATGGCAGAAAAGAAAATTGGTTTCAGGTAAAAACACTTTTATTCAGAAATAGGTTTTAAATACTCTAACTGATCAGTGTACTCTAGAACTAATTTAGGTCAATAACATTAGTTGCCTCTTACATCTTCATGTTTTCACATTAAAATAAGTTATTGATAGATCATTTATAATATGGAATATTTATCTATTTCATATATGAGTCTTATAATTCTTTTGATATGATAGTTCTTTTGATAATTTTATTCTTCTCTAAAAGTGCTGCATATTTTCTGTTATGTATTAATTTGTTTTGGAAAGAGAATTAAATGCAAAACATATAGTTCTGATAGCAGAACTATGAGTAGACTGTAGTAAGCAAAAGCAGTTTAAGTATTCACTGAGGACAACACAGTAATATACAACACTCAGCCTAATTCTATAAACATGACACCTATTAGGAGAGGCATAAAATTTATATTTTGCCTTAGGTCATGATTTTCAACTGTTGGAGAAATACATAACAGAGGAATTGATGTGCAAAGAAACATTTCGACTCCTGACAATAGAAATATTTCAGTGTATTTTTTAAATTACCAACTTAAATATTAGGAATGCCATATGAGACATTCATCCCAACCCCACCCCCATAAATCCGGTGACATGGTGTTTTATAATCAGGTAAAGAAAGAGTTAATAGCAACAGTTTAAAACTATTTAGTTAATGCAGAGAAATTATCCAATATCCTTATAATTTGCAGAGCTGGCAATACTCTAGATCAGTGGATTATCAGAAAAGCACCTAAAACTTTGAAAGCTTCACTAGAAAATAATCATAATTGAATCATAATCCAGTGATTATCATCAATAATCATAATTCAATGGTTATTCAGAGCATTAATCATTTGTGAGTGTATGTGTATGTGTAGGGGAAAACACACATGCACATGTGTATGTATAAAAAGAAAATATTCAAGTTACCAATATAAAAACATTTATTTAGGAATAATTAGAATCACCTGATCATAGAACTACTAGAGACTTTTAGGGATCATTCAGTTCCAGTGAACAGCCTTAACCTAACCTTCCAGTTCTGTATGTTTTCTTTGTACTCATTCTTTTGATATCTCCACAGTACTTGGTTATGGCATCAACTGAAAAATAGTTTAAGTATAATTTTGTTAGATAGTTGATATAATTTTTCCAAGTAATAATATCATTAAGAAGTCTAACTTTCCCTTGACATATCATATAACACTTTTGACTCTCCTACAGAATAATAGGGGGAAAAAGTTTCTCTCTATAATAAATCGGATAAAACCCAAGATGATAATCATCTTTTTCTTGGTTTGCTTTCAAGTTTTCTTCTCTTTGCTTTGGTGTATACTCTAGTTCCCTTAAGTTAATTTCTAATACAATGGAATATTACAATTAATTCATGAATTAATCTAGTAGAAGTATGTTTTTAAACATATATATTTTTAAAAGGCTGTTTTGTGTTTGTAGACGCAAATCTTATTTTACAGAACATTATCAATTATGAAAATGATTTTATCAAAAAATTACAAACATGAAACCAGCCAATAAGCAAAATGCCATTCCTTGTTTTTTACAACCATTGTAAGTTGTTGTTAAGACATCTTCGATTCCACATTCACCTGCTTCATTCCTTATTCTCTCCCTGTTACTCTGTAGGGTTCTTTGCTGCTTCTCACACTTTGAATTGCTGTATTCCTCGATACTGGGTCCTTATCCATTTGCCTTTTCTTTTGCATTTTCTCCAGCAATATTATCTCTTATTTCAATGTCAGCAATTATTTCAACAGATATCCTTTGCCTTAACCTCTCCCTGAGCTCTAATCCAGAATTGGCTATACTCTAGATCAGTGGATCATCAGAAAAGCACCTAAAACTTAAAAAGCTTTACCAGAAAATAATCATAATTCAATGATTATCAATGTAACTCTTGTTTAGAGAATTAACCATTTGTGAGTGTGTGTATCTGTACGTGTCTCCTCTTGGACATATTTACCTGAATGTTTATTTGTCATCTCAGTGTGGGCACCAAATTCATTAACCTCTATGCCCAACTGACTCCTCTTACAAATTCCATTTCTTTCTATGGCATCATAATATTTCCAGTCACTGTGCACATCATTTTCAATTGGGCTCCGAATAAACCAAAGTTTCTCAGCGGAGCCTCTGAAATCCAGTGGGAGACTCTTTGTATGGAGCTCTGGGCTTCATGTTCTCCTCCCCCTTTCAAACAGAGCAGCTATACTTTTATTTACTTGATACATGGGGTTTCTCGATAAAATTGTATGTGTAAATAAAATAAGCTGCTAAACAAGCAAGCAAACCTAAAAACCACTGAGGTATTTTTAAAATATTTAAGCCATTTTTAATTCTTTATTAACATAACGACACTCACATTAACTATCATTATCTCAATGCTTTTAAACCTATATTTATTTCTGCCGGAAAATTTTGAACTCTCTTTTAACGCCAGATAATAATGTTGCCGTGTATGAGTGAATCCCTAAATATACTAGGTCTCTGAGGATGTTTGTAGTCTCTCTCAAACCTTATCCAAACAACGTATCCCTAAGAGAACATTATCCTGTTGTATCTCCCTTGCTTAGCAAGTACCTGTGATGGTTAATTTATGTGTCAACTTGACTGGGCCAAGGGGTGACCAAATAATATTCTGGGTATGTCTGTGAGGGTGTTTCTGGATGAGATTAAAAATTGAATCAGTGGGCTGAGGAAAGCAGATTATGTTTCCTAACATGTTTCTTCAACCAATCAATTGAAGACCCAAATAGACAAAAAAGCCTGTGTACCATTATGGAAAGCAGTTTGGTGATTTCTCAAAGAATTTGAAACAGAACTACCATTAGACCAAGCAACACCATTACTGGGTATATACCAAAAGGAATATAAATCATTCTACCATAAACACATATGAACGTGTATGTTCATTATTGTACTATTCACAATAGCAAACACATGGAATCAATATAAATTCCTATCAGTAGGAGACTGGATAAATGCAACGTAGTGCACGGATGGGCGTGGTGCCTTAGACACGTCATCCCAGCATTTTGGGAGGCTGAAGCAGGTGGATCGCTTGAGCTCACGAGTTTGAGACCATCCTGGGCAACATGGCAAAACCCCATATCCACAAAAAAATCCAAAATTAGTTGGGTGCGATGTTGCATGCCTGTAGTCACAGCTACTTGGGAGGCTGAGGTGGGAGGATGGCTTGAACTCAGGAGGCAGAGGTAGCAGTGAGTTGAGATTGTACCACTGCGCTCTAACCTGGGTGACAGAGCCAGACCCTGTCTGAAAAGAAAAAAAAAAAGAAGAAAGAAAAAATAGAACGAAAGAAAGAGAGAGAGAGAGAAACAAAAAAGAAAGAAAGAAGAAATAAAGAAAGGAAAGAAGAAAGGAAAGAAAGAAAGAAAGAGAGAGAGAAAGAAAAAGAAAGAAAGAAAGAAAGAAGAAAGAAAGAAAGGAAAGAAAAAAAGAGAGAGAAAGAGAGAGAGAAAGAAAGAAAGAAAGGAAAGAGAGAGAGAAAGAAAGAAAGAAAGAAAGAAAGAAAGAAAAAGAAAGAAAGAAAGAAAGAAAAGGAAGGAAGGAAGGAAGGAAGGAATAGAAGAAAAAATACATACATGGCTCATGAAATACTACACATCCATTAACAAGTGAGGCTATGTCCTTACAGCAACATGGATGGAGATGGAGCCCATTATTCTAAATGAACTAATGCAAGGACAGAAAACCAAATACTGAATGTTCTTACTATTTAAGTGGGAGCTAAACTTTGCGAATATATAAATGCAAAAAAGGGAAAAACAAACACTAGGGCCTAGCCGAAGGTGGAGGGTGGTAGGAGGGTGAGAATCAAAAAATTACCTATCGTCTACTGAGCTTATTACCGGGGTAACAAAATAATCTGTACACTAAACCCCTGTGACACACAATTTACTGACATAACAAACCTGCACATGGTCCCCTGAACCTAAAATGAAAGTAATAAATGAAAATAAAAAGCTGAGTCAGAGGGAACTTTGCCTGCTTGACTGTCGAGCTGGGACATTGGCCTCTTCTTGTCCTTGGACTGGAAGTTTAACCATCAGTTCTCGTGCATCTCAGGACTCTGGACTCTGAACCTACACCATTAGCTCTCATGGGTCTCCCCCTTGCTGACTGCATCTCTTGGTGCTATTCAGCTTTCAGAATTATGTGAGCCAATTCCTTATAATAAGAGTCTAAGTTTGTTTACACACACACACACACACACACACACACACACACAGAGGAATATGATGCTGCAGTGACAGAAATAAGAGTAGGTTAGGGATAGAGAATAAATTTGCATCACCAGACTTACCACAAATAAAAGAATATATCCTATTGTTCTGGATAAACCTGACTAATATAGTTCCCCCTCCATAAAGCACCACCATCACTTAACTTTGCATGTGATAATCCTATTCATTCTTCTAGTGATAGCAGAAGAAAAGAAGAAAAACTTCCCTGGTACCTCTAAGCAAAAATTATCTTTTCCCTTAGAAATCATACAGTAATTTTTTGCATTTCTCTATTTCACATAATACATCTTATGCTGCATTATAAATATTGGTAAATATGATTTTTGATTTCTACTACTCTAGGATCCCTATTTTTGACTTATATACAATTTGCACCTATCAGAATGCCTCATATAAAATAACTTTTAAAAATGTGCTTAACAAATCAATGTATCTTTTTAAATTATTTTATTTTAAACAAAAACAAATAACATAAGCATAATGAGGTAATTTTTCTAATTTTGTTAAAGTTAATTGGTGTCAGAGAAGAAAGAAGAAATCACATTAATTAAGCTTTCATTCTTGTTACAAGAAGTACTCTTTCATATTTCCCCAGTGGTGTACATGTGAACTGTTCACAAAATACATTTGTGGAAAATCTAGTGTGAAGTGGCTCAGGCAAGATTCCAAAAAGGTGGAATTCCAGGAGGCCACTGAATTTTCACTATCGACTTCATAACGATTTATTTATTGACTAAGAAATCAGAAACCAGCTATAGTTTTAGTCATCAAAAGGTCTTTCCCGCAGAGTTTCTAATAAGGTCATCAAAATCCATCTGTTGGAGAAAAGTGTTTCATCTCACAACATATCTTGAGTTGAGTTGGTTTTATCAAAAATTACACTTCATTCTTTCTCATTCTGCAGAAACAAGATCTCATCACCAGGCTTACCACAAAAAAGAATGTATGTTTCTTAAAGTATCTTCACATCTGAAGTCTCTGTCTTAACTACTCTTCTTAAAGTGGTCTATATATACTTAGAATGAACTCAGTTTTCTGTTTTCTAATTTTAGTACAAATCATACTTCACCTGAATGATGTGCTATTTTCACAATCAAGGTATAAAGTTGATAGATGGACTGGTGGTTTCTAGTGTAGGTTGGTGATCAGTATAATCAAGGTGTCTTTTACAGATACGCATCCCAGAATTCTAAACCCAGGTCTGCTGTATCAGCATTTCCAGAGAGTGTGGTAGTGTGATATATATATAAAATATTTTATATATAATGAATACATACATAAATTACATATTATATATAGCTTGAAAATGCATCCTCCCCTTGGTTTATAAACCTAGACTAGATTTGGCAAATAGATAAGAATTTATTCTGTGCTTCCAAAGAACAAAACTAGAGAGGTTGTTATACATAAATAGAGGAAGCTTAAACTTGAAAGGAAGAACGGAAACTTGCTCACAGTAAGATAATAAAGAGGGCTCTATTTGATTTCTCTGAACTCACAAAATACACTGTTAGATTACTGTGATTGTGTAATCAGTGTTTGAAGAACAATCCTCTGGATCTTCTATATCAAAAAATACTGTTAATTTAATTATAAGATTCTATTGTTTTAATAAAGATATTAGAATTAATAATTTTAGATATCACTGTCAGATACTAATGACATCAATTAATATATTTTAACTAAATCAATACTTCATAAATAAGAATTTATTCTATTAAAATTTATTTTCTCTGAAATATATTCTCTAAATACTTTCCTAAGGATTTGTTTCCTAAAATATAAAAATGTACAAAATTTTAGAATGAAAACTGGGTATATTATGAACATTACTTATATGAAAACAATTTTGCTCATTTGTTATATAAAAAATATTTATTTATCATTTCCAGATGTAGATATAAAACGGCACTGGAAGTACAAAGAAACGTAATTTAGTTCTAAAATACTTTTTGTGGTCTTAGAAGCTTTCACATTAGCAAGTTTGTATTCCATCTTTTAAATTTCATCTCCAGAATCTGGTTTTCTATTTATGTTACTAATTTTTTTTCAGTTTGTCTTATGGTAGCCATATCAAATTCCTTCACTTTTTCTTGTGAAGGAGATGAATGTTTTAAAGGATTATGGATTACAAAATAAAATACTTAGCATATAAATTTCTGTATTTAATTGTTAATTCATTATTTATGCTGTTCAAGCAGACGGTGTGGTAATTTGTCTATAAAAAATATGTTGATCAATTGTGTGAAAAAGCCTGGTATACAATTTGTTCAAATTTTATGACACTATAAACTGACTTAGGATAAAAAAAATAGTTAAGGAATAAATGTGATAAGCATGAACAACTCTGACTGGCAAAGACTCTTATATTAAGAATAGTAAAAATAGGAATAGAATCAACATTGCTGAGAGTAGCATGAGAGTAGGTTTTAGGAAAACTGTGAATAAGAACACATACCAGTTTTTATTCCTGTTTGGAGTTAGAAGAACAAGGATTATATATTTATTTCTGATTGGAGGTGATGATCTGATATTAACTAACAAAAACTCCTTCACTTCATTTGTGTTTCTTTTGTGTTCCTCATTCGGAACAAATTGAAATAAGCTAGGGCCATTAAAGAGGTGTATTTTACAACGTTCATATTGGGTCATGGTCAGAATCCAGAATAACCTGAACAGAATAGAATAGTAGATTCAAATACAGGATTTAATGTGGACTCCTGAAATTAGTTTTAAAAATCATGTGTGAGAGTTCACTACTATTTGATGGTTTGGGCAAATTGTCTCTACTGGTCATTTGTGGCAGGCTTTCAATCATATTGGGCAGAAATCTGTTTTGGTTGATCCATGCCTCTGACATTCCTGCTATTAAATGTATGGACTATCTTATCTGAGGAATAGTATAAATGAGGATTTTGAGTTATTATGAAATCATGAGTGGTCTCTGGAATTTATATACCCCTTTTGTTTCAAGGACTCTGAAAAAACATGGTACATAGAATATAGTAGTAGAGCAAATGGAAATGATGTGAATATTTTCTTGTCATCCGATTTGATGTAACTGAACAGTTTGAAAAGTCTTCTAAAGAAGGTCATGTGGTTTCAGGTTCCATACAGAGTCTGAAACAAGGGAGATGAAAGGTCAATCATACTTTTGGCTGTGTTTTTCTCCATTGACACTAAATATGGAGTATTTGTTTATAAGCATCTTCTACTGATAGAATGTTAGAGTGGCTCAAAGCTGCAATATACCATCATTGGTTAGGGAAAAGGATAATTGATATCCCTCCTTTCCTGGTAATAAAAAGATTTAGCAGAAAGAAAGTAGAAGTAGCTGCAATAAATTCATCTCCAGAGATGTAAATGTAAAAAAGAACTAGTACATAATGTGTAGCATATAATTTGATTGTGAGAAAGTGAGCTTGCAGCCAGATAGAATTCAAAGAGGGAACTATATGAACACTAGTTGAAGGTATAAAGGAGAAAATTAATGTTACTTGGAGAGCTGAACTGTATAATTGCTTGGCTGTCATTCAAAGCTGAGATTTTTTCATTTATTTTGCCTAAAGCAGTGGTTCTCAATCAGGGGTCATCTATCTACTCTCCTGAGGACATTTGGCAATGTCAAGATACATTTTTGTTTGTCATGAATGGGGAGGCTCTACTAGCACTTTGAGGATAGAGACCAGGGATGCTGTTAAACATCCTATAATGCAGTGGTCCCCAACCTTTTTGGCACCAGGGACCCATTTCATGAAAAACAACTTTTCCATGGACTAGGGATGGGAGGATGGTCTCAGGATCATCCAGATGATCCTGAGATTCAGATGACATTTATTGTGCACTTTCTTTCTATTACTATCACATTATACAATTTTAAGGAAATAATTATACAACTCACCACAATGTGGAATCAGTGGGAATCCTGAGCTTGTTTTCCTGCAATTAGGCAGTCTGTCTGGTGGTGATGGTAGACAGTGACTTATCATCAGACATTAGGTTCTCAAAAGAAGCGTGCAACCTAGATCCCTTGCATGTGTGGTTCACAATAGGGTTCCCACTCCTATGAGAATCTAATGCCACCGCTTATGTGATAGGAAGCAGAGCTCCAGCAGTAATGCGAGTCGTGGTGAGCAAACTCGCAGAAATACACATAAAGCTTCACTGGCTCACCATGCCACTCGCTTCCTTCTGTGTGGTCTGCTTCCTAACCTTGGCCAGGGGTTGGGGACCCCCTGCTGTAATGCACAGGATAGCTCTCTGTGACAAAAAATTATTCAGCCCAAAATGTCAGTAGTGCCACGGTAGAAAAATTCTGGGCTAAATTAACAGAAAACTGCATGCAGTAAAGTATAAACTTTTTCATGTTTATGAATTCATTAAGCCTGAGAAATGTCTGTAGTGGTTAAAAAAAAAAAAAAAAAAAAAAAGGATACACCCTCAACTTGTTTTTGTAACAGCATGTTTTATGATTTTTTAAGTTTTCTAAGAAAAACTAATTTGTATTCAAGTTTTAGGGTTCACTTTGTACATTTTCCTCCTTTGTACCTTACTTGTCACGTGTGTCTTTTATTTCCTGGCTTTCCTATTTAGTAATTTTGTTTAAGTTCCATTTCTACCACTGAATTAGGAGTTTTCCTTTTCTACCTCTCATAGTGATGGTGATACCTTGCTTTCCCCAAAATTGCTGTCCAAATTCAACTTAGTAATTACATTTAACCTTTCAGAATTTACCTTGTAGTTTCTGTTCTAAAATGTTGGGGTAATTTTCTTACATGATTAAAGTATGTAATCTTTAGCTATGGCAACATTTCAAGTCACAGATTAAAAAAAAGAAAAAGCAATGCTTATGTATTACATATACTGTTACCATTTTTCTAGTTATGAAGATTTTGGGGTTCCTGAAAAAGGGGATTTGCTGATACACAGATTCATCATTTCAGTGTATTTCCTCTATCTTCCTTACAACAGCATTCTGCTGTTAGTTACGTACTGATAGCAGACATTAAATTAACTTAACAAACAGATATAAAGCTTTTTATGTAATGGACAATCTAGACACTAAAAAGATTAACTTATTTAATCTGTATAACAACACATGAATCATCGGTGTTATTATCTAATTTACAGATAAAGTCACAGAAGAGTTAAATAACATGTCCAAAGCCATTCAGCTAAGTCACAGGGCTAAATTCAAACCTAGCTAGTCTGACTCCACAATCCACACTTTGAAACACTGTCTTTCTAAATTTTATATTACATATAAAATACTTACATATATGTATACATTTATGTACATTATTGTACACAAAACACGAGTTGTACAAATTATTAGCATATTTTACATATACAACAGTCCTATGAGATAGGTACATTTATTATTCCACATTTTGGAATTGAAATAATAGGTTCAGAGCAGTTAAATAACTTGCCCCAAATCCCATTAATTTGGGAAGAAATTCCAGCTATTCAGTGGAAGAAATGTGATTTGATCTCTGGAAATTTGACTCTATTCCACAATGAAATATACTATTGTTTCCTACTAAAAACGTGTTAAATAAATGAGTAATTTTTTAACATGATTTTTTTCTTAGTACTCTCTTTTTAACCTATTTTAAGTTCAGGGGTACATGTGCAGATTTGTTACATAGATAAAGTTGTATCATGGGGGTTTGTTGTACAGATTATTTCATCACCCAGGTTTTAAGCCTACTACTCATTTGTTATTTTGCCTGGTCATCTCTCCCGCCTCCCAGCCTTCACCCTCTGATAAGCCTCAATGTGTATTGTTCTCCTCAATATGTCCATGTGTTCTCATCATTTAGCTCCCACTTATAAGGGAGAACATAACATGACTTTTAACTGGGAATTGTCTTATCATTGACAAATTGTTTTCCAGCTTGCTACTTCACTTCAAATACTGAAGTGTGAAAGAGGTATGCAGGTAGATTTTTTAGCTTTATTGCATACACAGCTACCATGTTAGCTGAAGGCGTGTTCCTTTTCTGGACATTATTCCATATCCCTTTGATTACAGGTAAAATTCCAACAGTGCAAACATCCAGATAAAAATATATACAACTACTCTGCTGTATTGGCCATGATTTCTCTGTCTTTTTAGGCCCTCAATGTTACCCCACCAACTGTTACTTATACAAATAATGAGTATTATTTATAATAATTTAAGAAATAAAATAATATTTCTCACTTTTAATACAATATTTACTGAAATGCTTTTGGAAAATACTATTGGAAAAATAAAACTCAAGATCAAAAAGAAACAAAACTATTAAATTAATTTTGGTACTTTGGTAGATTATATTGTCACTATTAGAATAGTTATGAAGGATATCTAAATAGTTATGAAGGCTCTCTAATGACATGGGAAATGTGTATGTTATGTGACTATGTAAAAGGTAAAATTAATATCTGCACCCTTAAAATAATAATAGCAGAAAAGATGAGCAGAAAATATATTAAAATATACTTTCAAAATTTCTTCAAAAAATTAAATATTTCTTATTTTAATTTTTAATGCTTAATTTTCAGAGCTGAAACAGTTATCTCCTTAGTTGATTAAGTCTTATTTTCATTTTTAAATATTGTTAGAAGACATTTATTTATTGATGTATGGAATAAATTTTGTTTTCCAAGTATACTCACTTTCATATAAAAAGAACAATAGGAAAGATACTAACTTATTGAAAAATTATTGATAATTTGATATGTATGCAAACGCTATTCTGGGGATATTTGTGATAAAAATAATGTCAAGATATGATCTCTGCTCTCCGGGAACTCATAGGCAGGTGTAAATAGCTTCAGCACTATGTCGATTATAAGAGTTTTATGGAAGAGGTACAACTAGAGGACCATGGGAGCTTAAGGAAATACAGTTCTAGACAATGGGGTTCTGCGCGGGGTTCATGAAATAAGTCATTCATGCAGACCTTTGATGATGAGGACTTCACAGAGAGAGAAAGGTGCCTAGTCGCTAGAAATAGAGTGGTTAGAAATCTAACATGTTCTAGTTTCTTCTTCTTCTTTTTTTTTAAATTATACTTTAAGTTCTGGGATACATGTGCAGAATGTGCATGTATATATAGGTATACACGTACCACGGTGGTTTGCTGCACCCATCAACCCATCAGCTACATTAGGTATTTCTCCTAATGCTATCCCTCCCCTAGCACCCACCCTCCGACAGGCTGCAGTGTGTGATGTTCCCCTCCCTGTGTCCATGTGTGCTCATTGTTCAACTCCCACTTACGAGTGAGAACATGCGGTGTTTGGTTTTCTGTTCCTGTGTTACTTTGCTGAGAATGATGGTTTTTAGCTTCATCCATGTCCCTGCAAAGGACACGAACTCATCCTTTTTCATGGCTGCATAGTATTCCATGGTGTATATGTGCCACATTTTCTTTATCCAGTCTATCATTGATGGGCATTTGGGTTGGTTCTAAGTCTTTGTTATTATGAATAGTGCAGCAAAAAACATGCGTGTGCATGTGTCTTTATAGTAAAATGATTTATAACCCTTTGGGTGTATACCCAGTAATGAAATTGCTGGGTCAAATGGCATTTCTGGTTCTAGATACTTAAAGAATCACTGCACTGTCTTCCACAGTGGTTGAATTATTTTACACTCCCACCACAGTGTAAAAGAATTCCTATTTCTCCACATCCTCTCCAGCATCTGTTGTTTCCTGACTTTTAATGGTTGCTAGTCTAACTGGCGTTAGACGGTATCTCATTGTGGTTTGGATTTGCATTTCTCTAATGATCAGTGATGATGAGCTTTAACACCACACATCTGCAACCCTCTGATCTTTGACAAACCTGACAAAAACAAGCAATGAGGAAAGCCTTCCATATTTAATAAGTGGTGTTGGAAAAACTGGCTAGCTATATGAAGAAAACTGAAACTGGACCCCTTCCTTACATGTTATACAAAAATTAACTCAAGGTGGATTAAAGATTTAAATGTAAGACCTAAAACAATACAAACCCTAGAAGAAAACCTAGGCAATACCTTTCAGGACATAGGCATGGGCAAATCTTCATGACTAAAACACCAAAAGCAATGGCAACAAAAGCCCAAATTGACAAATGAGATCTAATTAAACTAAAGAGCTTCTGCACAGCAAAAGAAACTACCGTCAGAGTGAACAGGCAACTTATAGAATGGGAGAAAAATTTTGCAATCTATCCATCTGACAAAGGGCTAATATCCAGAATCTAGAGGAATTTAAACAAGTTTACAATTAAAAAAAAAACAAAACAAAACAAAAAAAAACCAACAGACCCATCAAAAAGTGGGCGAAGGATATGAACAGACTCTTCTCAAAAGGAGACATTCATAAGGCCAACAAACATGAAAATAAGCTCATTATCACTTGTTCCAGTTTCAATGCTTTTTTTTTTCCTTACCCCAAACGTCAAACTGCAATTTTTCAATATCAGCTCCACATAATACTTATAACAGCTTGGAATCTTTAAATTTGTGCTATACAGATGCTATTTTGAAACATGACTGTATTTTGACAAACCTAGGTGACAGGATATGAGCATAGTATTTATATCCATGGACTACTCTCCTTCAATACTCGTTATTTTCTTAATCTTAAGTTTCTATTTGCTCTTGAGGGACCCAAAAATTATGAGACTCGTAAGTAATAACATTTTTTGGTCAAACATCCCATGCAGTGTTAATTAGTATTTTCTAATTGTCTTCTTTGCTGTAAATAAGTAATCATAAGTAGAGAGTTTTTCTTGTTATACCTGCAAATATGATTACAATATCAAAACAGTATCCTTATTTGAATGTGCCAGCTGTTTTACTGAAGCAAACAATAATGACAGCATAATGTCTACTGAATACATGAACTATAGAAAATCATGCATTTGGGATTTGGATTTGAGTTGTACTTTTGAACTGATTCCCTAAAAATTTTTCTGCTACAGATCCTACTTTAAGCATTTCTATTTAAACAGGTATTTAAGAGCATGGTGATTGGGAGAAGAAGGGTTCTTAATTCTTCTTCCTGTAAGTCATGTCTAAAAAAGTTATCCTTGAAGATGAAATCAGAGAGTGGAATGAACTGCTTAGGCTACTGATACCTGCCATCAACTAAATCTCAAGGTAGCATACCCTAAATCTTCTGAGGCTCGGATGACATTTTCATGTCATTTTTATTTCACCCAGACCAAATTTGAAGGTATTTTAAGAGCAAATGCAATCTAGTCATTTTCCTTTTTCTTTCAAAAAATACCACAGAATTGGAACAGCAATTCACACACACTCTCTCAAAGTATTTAAAACTTAAAGATAGTGCACCATCTAAATCACTGGGCAGTTTTTACCAGTTTTTATTGCAGTCATATTCCTTTAAACTTCTTTGCCGGGTATTCATTCTGTTCATATTCTTAGTGCCTTGTCATTTTGACTACTCCTGGCTAATACTTTCCAGCTTAAAATATATGGTTTGAAGGAAATTGGCTCTGGCTCTGAAAATAATAGCACAAATGTCGAGTCTCCAGGTTACCTAAAAGTGCCATAACACAGAGAACATTTGCATGTTTTGTTTTACACGGTATGCAACAGTATCTACCATTGTTTGCACACATCTCAGAATGCTGGTAAAAGGATTACTGATTCTGAAGTGTTTGTGATATTGAATTGCAAATCTTGACCTAATATATGATCAAATTACCATTTTAAGAAATAGAAGTTCAGTTTAAATTATGAAAATACTCTATACACTCACTTGGCGTGCTTATTTTGAGCAAAGTTGTTCCCTTTGGTGTCATTTAACTATGTTTTTTTTCTCTTTTCCTCATGCTTCCATTTTCCCCCAGAAATGCATACACTCTCTGTATTCACATGCAGTGCTGTACCCAACTAAACACTATGTTAGAACAATAGTTTCTAAAATTATAGAGATGGGAACATGAAATAGAGAATTGTATGGGACATAAAAATTATGATGATTAAAATTATGATCTTTATGAATAACCATGTAATTAAAATGTGTAAGGTTTGTTATAAGTATTCTGATTTCTGGTATTCCCTATGGTGAAGGTCACAAACAAACTTCAGAAGAGGGAATCTATCTATCTATCTATCTATCCATCTATCTATCTTATATCTATTATCTGTCTATCAATCATCTCCCAATCTATTATCTATCTATCAATCATCTATCTATTATCTATCCATCTATCTATCTATCATCTATCTATCTTTTTTGGAAAGAATAAAGCTCTACAATTTCCTCTTTCTAAAAATCGAGACTCCTCTACAAAACCACTACAGGTTTTTCCATTTCCAACATCAGTAGCAGCAAGACAGCCAAACCCAAAGTAACTGATTTCACAGGTATCGTTTTTCTCTGATTTGATTTACCTTGTGGTTTTCATACCTGCAATTTCAAGAACTACAATATTTAAAAATCAAAGGCACACACAAGAAATGTAACACTGAACATCAGTAAATGGCAGTCTTGTGTTCATACATTTTTGCCATATCACTGGGTACTTGCTATACTGCAGACAATTGCAGAATTTTTAATATAGTAATAAGTGAGTCATACCTCTTGGACTTAGAAATGAAAGCAACATGTAAGGGAAAGATTTCTAAAGTTTCCATAACAAATTAATATAAATGAGAAAATCTAGTGTCTTATGTCACTGACAATTATTAGGCTAAATAGAATTATGGTTTTAAGAAATAGAAGAGGTTTATATATAACTCATTTTGAAAATGAATTTACTATACTTAAAAACTCTTACATTTTTCTTCCTTTTAGTTTATAATAAAATTTTGTCATTTTATTTAGATAACTAAAAGAATGAGGAGATCCAATGAATATATAAAAATTCTTGCATATAGTCGCTTCCCTCCCTTCTACAGTTTTTCTTTTATTGTTTTTCCCCCCGCTAGATCTGAAAATCAGAGGATGGAGCTAGTAGGGAATTCACTGTGTTCTTAGTATGGGCACCCGCTGAAACCTGAGGTAATATGGAGAAGTGAATCACTGTGAACTGATTTCAGTCTGAATAGCGTATGTTTCTTTGCTGCATGTTTATATAAGCCTTACTGTAAGAGGGAAAGAAATTGGGATTGTGTGGGTTGGGCCTCCAGAAGAGAGACTAAATGGAGCCTATTCAAAATCCTCAGGTCTGATTTGTACTTGAAGCGTCTGATGGTAAAAAAAACAGACATTGTGGAGAGAAGTAGGACTGGAAATTAATGGTTATAACCCCAAGAACTATTTATCTTGATATTTTAGTGTTTAAATTTTATAGCAATAAATAAAGTAGGAACATAAAAAAGACTATGCGTTTTTATTGACTTGAGTACCAATCAGGGAAAATAAAATGCCTGTGAGTTTAAAATGAAAGTGGATTTGGTTTTGCTGATCACTGCTGGTAGTAAGCAGCCGGCTAGATGTCTCAAATCCCACTTTCAAAAAAGCCTATTTTCTATTGGTGATGATAAATTTTCCCCTTGCTTATACTTATCAGTGGGTGTTCAGTTGTCACAGTAGATTGGAAGTGATTCAGTTCATTTCTTGGGTATTTTCAAAAGCAGGGAAGGATTTCACACTCTGTGGAGTGCTGCTGCACCAGAAGTAAAGAATATTGCAGCTTATGGGAGTGATAATTAAAGTCAATAATAACCTAGAAGTCTCACAGGCTCTGCAATGTTGGGAGTTACACTTTTTTTCCCCCCCCCCACAATTGTATACCTGTCTGGTTGGGGACATTCCTGCTTGCTCCCGAGTCAAGCTGAAACTGCAATTCAATGGGAAATACTGAAATCATATTCCTAAGTTTTCATGTGAAGAGTTAAAATATGCAAATAAATATTCTAACAATAAAAGTAGTGTATAAAGGTAATATATTATGAAAAAATATCATGAAAGGCTATTTCAAGATACACTGCCCTATACTGTCTATGTATGAGAAAAAAGAAAAATATTCTAAGTCAAAAGAAGAAAGACGATAAACTCACAAAGGAAAATGCCTACTGTATTCCAAATATTGTAGAAGTAATACATTATAGCCCATACCAAGTAGGTAATATAATATCTGACTGTTATAGGCATTTCCTCTTTATTTCCCTTATAAATTAGTGAAAGAGCCATGATTTGTGATATTAAGAAACAAGTCAGTTGAGGCATTCCAAATAAGACTCAGAGGAAACGATTTCATTGTCCAAAGAATAAGTGGGCAAGTATGTGAGAGGCAGTTATACTAACTGCAATTATAGAGGCTTTACTAGAAAAACATTATGGAGAAAGTAAGCATACAACAAGTTAAATCAGAACAACAATAAAGGCTGTAAAAAAGTAGCAAAAATCTTTGAACAACCCAAGTTCACTTTCTAAGTCTACTAGTTTTTAAACATTTTTTTATCACAAAGTATCTTAAACTCTCTTTAAAATTATTGAAAATACCAAGAGCTTTTTTATAAAAAGTGGGTCATATCAATGAAATTTGTCATGTTAGAGAATAAAAATGGGAATAAGGGAGGAAAACTAATTCTGTCTACTCTTTCTTAATTCTTGGTCAGAACTCCCTATAACAAAGGATTAACAGGAGAAAATCATACAGAAGTTTGTCTCTCATGTACACATGGGAAATACCCTGAGAAATGAGTAAATCTCAAAGAGACGGCTTTGAATTCAAGTTTAGTATCGTCTTCTAGTGAAACAAATAAGAAATTTGTGGGGAAGGCCACTTTTAGAGGAAGTCCAAGAAAACCAATGATAAGATTTGTTATGTAGGTTTAAGTTGGTGCCTTCTCAAATAATAAATCCCTAGTGATATAGATTCATCCTTCTCTTTCTGGTACAGAGATCTCATTTACACTGAAATTTCCCTTCTAAAAGGGTAAATTCTACTCTCTTTCCTAAGCTTCCCTTGTGTCCACAGTTTCTAAAAATAATCAGCTCAAAATAGTCTTCATGCTAAAGAAGCATATTTAGAGGTGGCATATTCTCATCTCTGAAATGAGGAAAAGTTTAAACTATTTATGAATAAATTCATTTTAAAGTAATAGTAGTAAATATATTGAATAATATATTTCATGAAAAATATATTTCATGATAAATATAAATTACTGAGTAATGTATTTGAATAATATATTTCATGATAAATAACTATATTTTGTAAAACAAAAATTTAGTAACAGAGTGACATTGTTTTTATTTTGCACAAATTTATTTTTAATGCTTCTTTTAATTAAGAACAGTTTTGGGCCAGGCATGGTGGCTCACGCCTGTAATCCCAGCACTTTGGGAGGCTGTGGTGGGCGCATCACGAGGTCAGGAGATGAGACCATCCTGGCGAACACGATGAAACCTCGTCTCTACTAAAAACATACAAAAAAAAAAAAAAAAGAAAAAGAAAAGAAAAGAAAAGAAAACATTAGCCGGGCATGGTGGTGGATGCCTGTAGTCCCAGCTTCTCAGGAGGCTGAGGCAAGAGAATGGCGTGAACCCAGGAGGCGGAGCTTGCAGTGAGCGGAGATCAGCCACTGCACTCCAGCCTGGGTAACAGAGTGACACTCCGTCTCAAAAAAAAAAAAAAAAAAAAAAGACAGTTTTGGATTCTTGCATATGCTTCTGCATTGTTGTTTTGGTCGGAGTATGAGAAAATTATCCCACCACACACCAATATGTAGTTACAAAAGAGAAGGCCCCTGAAACCCTGAAAAAGTCTTAGAATTCTCCTTGCTGGGATCATTGGACCTCAGTTTTAGGGCTGCTGCCCTAGTCCATTTATGGTCACACTCCCCTAGACAACACCACCTCTGTCTTCACCTTAATTAAAGATCTCCTTTCTTATTTATTGAAAAAACAAAAAACAAAAAACCCATAATCCCTACCTACTTGCAGCTGTGCCCATATACTCTTTATCCCTCCCTTTTCCTTTGGATGAAATATCTATGCTCCTATCTAAGAACAATCCACTTGGGCCCTTGCTCTCATATCTGCTGACCACTAAAGACATTGTCTAAGCAATTTTCCTCTTTATGTCCAGCATCATTGCTTATTTTCGTCTAATACCTCATTTCCATCAGTATATGATCATATTGCTGATTTTCCAATATTTCAAATAAATCTATCTTGAATCTACATTACTGTCCATTTACTTTTCTAGTTCTGTTATCATGTATGATAAATCCCCTTGTAGAACTTGCTTATATTGGCTATCTCCAATTTATCTCTTAAATTTCTAACATGAAACTTCTTTAATAAATCACTTTCTCCTATGTATGCACAAAATTTCTACTATCATTGTCAAAAGTGACCTCTACTTTGCTAAATTCAATCTTAATTCTCAATACTTATCTTGTTTGACTTAGAAACAACATTTTATACTTTCATCACCTTTAATCATTTTTGTCATTTAGTTTCCCGGAGAGCAATCCTTCCAGGTTTTCTTCTTTTACACCTGCCTCTTATCTCTAATATCCTTGTTGATCTTCCTCATCCTTTCTACTTATGTTATATTTGGAGTGCCTCAAATCTCAGCCTCCAAAATTCTTCTCTTCTGAATTTACATTCATGCCCTTGGTGATGTCAAACTTTATCTCTTTTGAACTTCAGAATGAAGTTCAAATGAATAATCCATACATCCACTTGGATGCTTCCTAAGTATCTAAAAATTTAACATATCAAGAACTATACTAATGACATACCCTCTTCCCCATAATTTTTTCTTTCTAGATTCCCCCATTTTAATGAATGCCACTGTATCTTCCAGCTGTTCTAGCTAAAAACTTTAGCTTCATCGTTGGTCTTGGTCTTTCTCTTTTTATCACACCCCATATCCAATCACTTAGTTAACTTCCTTTCACCCTCCTTCTCCAAAGCTACTACTCTGGTGTAGCTTTAAATATTAATATTTAAATAGCATTAAATATTCTTAATAATATGACCAGATGACTTTAGTAGCATACTAACTGATCTTCTAAATTCTGTACTTGCCCCCACTGTGGCCTAGTCTCCAAACAGTAAATATGAAACTAACACCTATCATGTTATTTCTTGCTGTAAAATCGACTAATATTCCTTCATCTCCTGGAGATTAACATCCAAAGTCCCACCAAGGCCTTATAAATTCTGCCACCCCTTAAACTTTCTGGCCTATTTCACAAGACTATCACCCTACCTTCCTCTGTTCCGGCCACATTGGCTCTTTGCTGTTCTCAAATAGGTATATTGCCAACTACCAGATATGCCCTCCCTCAGATTTCCACATTAGTTACTGCCTTGCTCTTTTAAGGTCTTCATTCAAAGGGCATCTCCTTATTGATACCTTTCCTGGCCTGCCTATTTAAAAATCACAACCTCTTCCACAGCTATCCTATCTCATGTTATTTTTTTTCTCTATTACTTATTATCAAACGTCACTTCTGCTTTTTCTTTTCAACTGCTGTACTTTCCGCCTAGCACATAGTCAGAACTCAATTAATATTTACAAGAAAAGTGAGTCATCTAACATGTCTATTTCCTTCTCATTAAGTCACGATTCTATGATTAGGTTGGCAGATTCTATTATTCTTACTTTTCTATTTGATTATTATTTTAACGGCAAAGATCGCAATAACTTTTCCACCAACCTAGTAATATAAAGGCATTTACTTTTGAAAGAGAAATTAATGGGGAACCATCATAACCATAGTCAAGACTTAGTAAAAGTATTGTTTTTGTACAATTCTAACATAATTACATTCTGAATTATGCAAGAGCTCAAAAAACATATTTCCTTAAAATATTATTTAGAGATTACTAGTCTAATGAGAGAAGAGTCAAAATTTATAATATAAATAGGACAAATTCTTATTATAGAAAGATTAGGCAACGTTTGTAAGAATACATATTTTATAATAAGTTAGGAATAATTGATACAATTGGTAGTCATAAAGTTGAAGGCAAATAGAAAAGCAATTTAAAAATAAAATATAACTGAAGTAAAACAGTATGAGTATAATAATAATTTCAGGCTAAATTTTTTGAATATGTCAACACATGCTAGGAAGAAAGGATATGTTATTAGGAATATATATTAGGAAATCCTAACAATGTAAACAATTTCTTCTGATAAATACAAAAGATCGAACTTATTCTTTGCTTTTACTTTTCATAATTAGAGAAGTTTTGTGGAAGTACATATTTTATAAGCTTAAGAGAAACATTTTATATACATATCAAATCCATTGAAAAGAAACATGTAAACTGTACATTAGACAATGAGACAAAAATAAGAAACAGCATCACAGCATAAAGATACTAGGTTTATACACAAACATCTAATTTAAAAAGAGTAAGCTTAATGCTTTAAATTTCTTTAGCTTATAGCAGAGGAAAACTCCAGTTATGTGATACTTTTAAAAGAAAGACTAAAGTCTGTACCATATACTAAGGTTGCAAATGAGAATCTACAATATAATTGATGGAAGAAGTGAAAAACACAATGGAAGAGAAATAATCAATAACACTAAAACTATCACTCTATGTATTAGCTTTCTAGGGCTGCTATAGCAAAGTACCACAAACTAGGTAGTTTAGAACAATAGAAATTTATTGTTTTGGAGACCAGAAGTCCAAAATCAAAATATCAGCAGGCTTATATTCCACCGGAAGGCATTAAGAAAGAGTGTCTCTAGGCGTTGCTCCTAGCTTCTGGTAGCTTCAGACACTGCTTGGCTTATGGATGGCTCTAGTCTCCTGTGTCCCTTTCCCAAATGTCATGGAAAGGGTGCCTGTGTCCAAATATTCCATCATTATAAAGACAATAGTCACATTGGGTACCTGCATGCATGGGACACATGCATGGGTGCCTGTGTCCAAATATTCCATCATTATAAAGACAATAGTCATATTGGATTTGGGGCCACCCTATTCCCGTATGATCTTATTATCTAATTACATAGCAATGATCTTATACCCAGATACAGTAACATTCTGAGGTACTGGGGGTTGGACTTCATCATATGCATTTTGGGGGAACACAATTCAATCCATAACATCCTAAAAGAATTAATATGAGATATAATCTTAAACGATGAAAGCAAATTTGTATTAACTCTAACTTATAATAATGTAATATTTTGGTGTCAAATAATGTAGTTGCCACATAAATCTAAAAAAAGATTTTGCCTTAAAAAAGAAAAATGTAAAGAAATATATGTTCATTGGGAGATTTTTAGCAAACACCCCACACTCTATGACACAGAATGTGATCCACATAGAGAAAACACACTTAATACAAAATAGTGGATATATAGTAAAACCACTTCATTAACAAATGAAATAATTTTACTTTCTTTTCAGAATCTACTGAACATTTAAGAAACATGGATTTATATTAGGTCATAAAAAAGTAATGAATATAAAATGCTAGCATGTTGCAGACTCAGATCAAGTAGCAGACACTGTGGTATTGACACTATGTTACATAGAATAAGAAATTAGTAACAAATTTTAAAATGTAAAACCTGACTCCAGAAGATTTACAAAAGTAGGTCAAAGGGTAAAATCAAATATGTTTAAAAAGTTAAGCCAAAGATGAATTCAGAAATGAATTAATGTCTTAAAATTAAATACTTTATTAATCATAAAGAACAAATGACACAATCTAGCCAATAAAGTTAAAAAATAAGTGTAACTTCAAAAAATTAATAATAAACCAAAATATGGAAAATAAATAGAACAAAGATTCAAAGTAAAGTTAACTAATAATCTCTAGAAGTATCCTTTGAAGGAACAAGAAACACAGATAAAGTAAATTTTAAAAAGACTGTAATTATTTTAAATTCTACATTTTTAATTTTTCTACCTCACTTGATTCTGAGTAAATTCAAACTATCTTTTTAAACTTTTCATTATAATCCTTGTGTGCGATTGAACTTTTAAATGCAAATGAATGCTTTTCTGGAAAATACAAATAACTAGAATAGACTCCAAAAATAAGAGACTAATAATCTTGGAAGGAATTACATCTACAGAAGACCATGAAAGAAGAGGATTCTTCAGGTGGGTTCTTTCACTATTGAGAGTATAATTATTATGCTATAATGTGTTACAGAAAATGAATAAAATATGAAAAAAGATACAGAAATGTTTCTTCAGTTATGTTAATCTTTATACAGAGTTTACAGAGAACCAAAAATATCACCATTACTATATGTATTATAATATATACTTATATATTATAATATATATACACACACATATATATGTGAATCTTGCCACCCACAAGAAGAACTGAATTATACCTGCACTCTATCCATTACTATTACTTCTGGTTACAGTATCTTGCTTTGTTTTATTAAGAAATCTTTGTTTTTATGTTATCATTGAAGCTATCAGTCAGCATCCCCTACTGTTTTGTCACAAGAATGGACAAATAACCAAGTATGTTCTATCAGACTATTGCATTTTTCTTGGATATGTTGATTCAATAAAGGTGAAATATTTCACCCAAATAGTGTTAAACATAATATTTTCTCATATTTAATACAATAAAAAAGAGATACACTCTTTCTTTGTGAATTGCAAGATTTAAAAAGCTTTGTAGACTTCGAATTGTTAGCAGCCATCTTTCTCCTCTTAGGAAAGAACACTGCAAAATAATTAAGTCAATACTCATACAGCATTATAACCCAGTAATAGAAATTGCTATAATGCCTGTATGGATCTAAGCTCCTGAATTCAGTTATGAGGTACAAGCGTGTCTACCCTTATAATTCACTATGTGGCATTCACTCCCCACCCCTTTTTTTCTTGATAGCATCTTGTAATTGAGTCTCTGTTACTTGAAACAAAAACCAAAAATATATATGACAATTACAATCCACTAACATTAAGTAGGATTTACTTTGGGAATTCAGTGATAGTTTATTAATTAAAAATCTATTAATATGTGTTAATAAGAAAATTAGAAAATATCACCTAAGGAGATCCTGAAGTTCATTTTATAATCTGCAGTGGAATTCTTTAATATTATTAACTAATTTAAGAAAGCAGGAATGTAGGAGTATTTTCATAAAATTATATAAAATATGTACCTCAAGCCAAAAGTCAACATGAAACATGGTAATTCACTAAAGTTATACTCATTAAAACCAGGAAGAAAGTGAAGACGTCTGTAATTGCTGTTGTTATTTTATATGATTCTAAATGTTCTGGCTAACACATGAATAAATGAAACAGATATGAGAAGAAACCTTTTAAAAAGCAAAGTGCTAAATTATAATTGTCTAACATCACAGTTATATATCTAGAATTTCTAAAGAATCAATTGAGAACTATTCGATTTACAAAGGCAGCTTTAAAAAAACTGGATCTATGGTAAATGTAATATTTCTTTCTGAATTGATGGTGCATGTCTATGGGAAGTGGTAGTCGGTCTGTGTGGATAAGCATTTTCATTAATATATAGATGATATAGTGTGAGAAACCATGATCTATGTTGACAAAAGCTCACTCCAGCATTCAAATACTCCTGAACATTCCCCAGGATGAGTGCCTTTATATATCCTGTAAAACTGTCTTTCTTATGAGTCTCCACTTAACAATTCTGACCTTTTCATAAATAGTTCCCCAAGCTGCCACAATTCTTCCTGCTCCATTATGCCTCAAATTATTCTCTTAATTTCCCAAATTAGAGATAAAACTAGGCTGATTGTTTAACAAACTTTATCAAATGCTGAGGATAACATAAAGGAATTACAATGCGTAAAATGAAACTCTAAAACCAGATAATCAGGTCTTACTCCTCCTAGAGTCCATTGGTTAATTTCCTTCCTGGGAGTAACCCTTCTCCTTGGATCTAGCCTGAACAGTAGTCTCCTTTTTAAAAATCTCCCTTTCTAGACTCTAGATTCTAAGAACTCAGCTTCCAGCAGAATAGCCCCCTCCAATCCATCTCCCCTTTTTCAAAAAATAAAAAGAATAAAGAAAAAAAATATGTATAGTTCATAATCTCACGGAGATGTCTCTGTGCCTGGAATGAATATCTATTTCATGATTAAATAGAACGCTTAATTTTTCCATCCAAAGCATACCGCCATCCCAGATACAGGGCTTCCTTTAGATTTGCATAAACTAAAAGGTTTGCTCATATTGGTTCCTCTAAAGAAGGGAGAATATTACTGAAAACCGAAAGCTTCCTCTACCTTTAAGTCCACAGGAGGAAGAAAGTGCAGGCAACCTGAAAATCGCATTTTGCCTCAGACGCTATCCATTATGAATGTCTTCAGACCTGTTTAGATGAATCTCACAGCAATACCTTTCTAGTAAAATAAAATAAAATTTAAAAATAAAATAAAATATGTGATATTATATTCAGCAATAATTGGGAATATATAATGCCTTTTTTAAAAAAGCCATACTGCAGCAGGTACTCCCAAATAAACTGACAGCAAATAGCCATCTGAGGAAATGAGTGGGCTATGGAAATGAAAATCACAATCCTTTACTGCAGCAGAATATAAAAATAACTTGAATAATTTAAGATAGCACTAATATTTCTATATTTTTTCCCAAATTTAAGGTAATTTTAATAACAATCTCAATCGTATTGACATGTGAAAAAAAATTAGCTAGAAAAATAAAACTCTGTGAAAATTCATCTGGAAGAATTCCAGGTAATTTTAAACTCCAGGATATTGGAAAATGAGTTACATGGGAGAGCTAATTCTATGATATATGACCTGTGTTTTAACACTGTACTGGTTAAAACTAGTTCTGCTGTTGGCTTAACAATAGATAGGCAGTTAGCAAGACCACAACTGAAATATAGAGACAAACTCTGGTCTGTATTTCATGTTTACATATATAATAAAATAAGTCATGTATCAAAACTTTTTCAATAAATAATTTTGAAATGATGTTTAAGTATGTTAAAAAATCAGATTGTTTTCATGTCACATCATGCAACAAATAAATTCCAAGTCATTGATTATGAAGCAAAAAAATATTAATCATAAAATGTGGAAATTTTTATTAGCTATAGAAAGAAGGCAAGGTTGACTATATAAGGAAATTTAAATTAAAAACAGATTAAGACAATACAATAAAATATGCAAAACAGTAGAAACACTAAACAACAGATTAGCAAATATTTTGCAGTATGTATGATATATAAGTAATGATATTAAAATATAAAGAATTCATAAAATAATATTTTTACAAAATAGAACTCCAGTAGAAATAATGAGCAGTAAACAAGCAAAGGCAAATTACATACACACAAGCGGAAATTAAAAATATGTTGTAATTACTTATAGAAAAACAAACTTACTTAAAATCAGACATTTAAATATAAAAAACAAAATATTTCTCAGGTTTCAGTATCCTTTAGGTAGATAGGTAGGTAGGTAGGTAGGTAGATAGATAGATAGATAGATAGATAGATAGATAGATAGATAGATGATAGACAGATAGATAAATTCTGGCAAGGGCAATGTAATTTATAAGCTGTACAACAGTGGTAAGATATGAATGGGTGAGACTTTCTGTAAGACAATCTGGCAATGCCTATTACTAGTTTCAGAGATGTTCATACTCTTTAACTCAAGAGTTCCATTTTAGGTTTTAAAAAGACTCATGGGAATCTATCTTAATGAAATAATCATAAATATGGATAAAAATTACCCATAAAGTACTAAAAGTATGGATATTTATAATAGGAAAAGAGTTAAATATAAATAATGGTACAGAAATAGTGAAATCATGAAAAAATATTAGCAGCATCTTATCATGGAAATTTAAGTATCATTAAAATGGTTTCCTGAAAAAAGTACTCAAAATATTATACTTGAAATTAAAATGAAGTTTACTACAAATTTGCGGCCTTTGTATTATTTCAATTATAAGAAAAAGTTGCAAGGGCAGAGCAAGATGGCCAAATAGGAACAGCTCCAGTCTCCAGCTCCCAGTGGGAGCGACACAGAAGACGGGTGATTTCTGCATTTTCAGCTGAGGTACTGGGTTCATCTCACTAGGGAGTGCCGGACAATTGATGCTGGTCAGCTGCTGCAGCCCAAACAGAGGGAGCTGAAGCAGGGCGAGGCATGCCTCACCTGGGAAGCACAAGGGGGAAGGGAATCCCTTTTCCTAGCCAGGGGAACTGAGACACACAACACCTGGAAAATTGGGTAACTCCCACCCCAATGCTGCATTTTACCAAGGGTCTTAGCAAAGGGCACATCAGGAGATTATATACCACACCTGGCCAGGAGGATCCTGCACCCACGGAGCCTCCCTCATTGCTAACATAGCAGTCTGCGATCTAACTGCAAGGCAGCAGGGAGGCTGGGAGAGGGGTGCCTGCCATTGCTGAGGCTTAAGCAGGTAAACAAAGCCACTGGGAAGCTTGAACTGAGTGTAGCCCACAGCAGCTCAAGGAGGCCTGCCTGTCTCTGTAGACTCCACTTCTGGGGACAGGGCAGAGCTAAACACAAAGCAGCAGAAACCACTGCAGATGCAAACGACCCTGTCTGACAGCTTTGAAGAGAGCAGTGGATCTCCCAACACAGAGGTTGAGATCTGAGAACCGACAGACTGCCTGCTCAAGTGGGTCCCTGATCCCTGAGTAGCCTAACTGAGAGACATCCCCCACTAGGTGCAGACTGACACCCCACACCTCACACAGTGGGGTACACCCCTGAGATGAAGCTTCCAAAGCAAGAATCCAACAGGTACATTCGCTGTTCAGAAATATTCTATCTTCTGCAGCCTCTGCTGCTGATACTCAGGCAAACAGGGTCTGGAGTGGACCTCAAGCAATCTCCAACGGACCTACAGCTGAGGGTCCTGACTGTTAGAGGGAAAACTAACAAGCAGGAAGGACACCCACACCAAAACCCCATCATTACGTCACCATCATCAAAGACCAAAGGAAGATAAAACCACAAAGATGGGGAAAAAGCAGGGCAGAAAAGCTGGCAATTCAAAAAATAAAAGCGCATCTCCCCTTCCAAAGGAACGCAGCTCATCACCAGCAATGTATCAAAGCTGGACGGAGAATGACTTTGACGAGTTGAGAGAAGGAGGCTTCAGTCCATCAAACTTCTCAGAGCTAGGAGGAATTACGTACCCAGCGCAAAGAAACTAAAAATCTTGAAAAAAGAATGGAAGAATGGATAACTAGAATAATCAATGCAGAGAAGGCCATAAACGAACTGACAGAGATAAAAACCATGACACGAGAAATATGTGACAAATACACAAGCTTCAGTAACCAACTAGATCAACTGGAAGAAAGGGTATCAGTGATTGAGGATCAAATAAATGAAATGAAGCGAGAAGAGAAGTCTAAAGAAAAAAGAGGAAAAAGAAATAAACAAAGCCTTCAAGAAGTATGGGATTATGTGAAAAGACCAAATCTATATCTGATTGGGGTGCCTGAATGTGAGGGGGAAAATGGAGCCAAGTGGGAAAACACTCTTCAGGATATCATCCAGGAGAACTTCCCCAACCTAGTAAGGCAGGCCAACATTCAAATTCAGGAAATACAGAGAACGCCACAAAGATACTCCTCGAGAAGAGCAACTCCAAGACACATAATTGTCAGATTCACCAAAGTTGAAACGAAGGAAAATCTGTTAAGGACAGCCAGAGAGAAAGGTCAGGTTACCCACAAAGGGAAGCCCATCAGACTAACAGCAGATCTCTCTTGTGGTTTAAACCACATATTATAAATTATGTCTTCTCCTGACCTAATTAATTCTTTAAGATATTGGTTTCCCTAAAGTCCAAAAATGACATAATTTGTCTTATTTAATATAAAAATCATATAGACAACATTGTTAAATATGAAATACTGTTTGATTTTCTTTGGGTTGTATTTGTAAAAATATGTTATTGGTGTTTGCTCCGAAATTATGAAAAAATCCTATAATTCTGATATCACTTAGTGTACATTGTCAGTAGTAATTATAATTGTTATGTTAAATTATTGTGTGCCACAGAGGAAACAAATTTGTCAATTGTGTCCTTGACTGTGATTTCCCTAAAATATTTTGTCATCCGTGGACAATTGTTGTCTTGTTTTGGTCCTCTTCAGAAGGTGGTTTTATTATCAGCTATAAAACTCTAGCAGGTGCTCTTGAATACACGTTTCTGATAACTTTGGAGACTGTGACATCAGAATAGAAAAAAAAAACTTTTAGAACTCACAGATGACTGAAATGTTCATATCAAGCAGAATTGGAATTAACTATATGGACTGAACTATATGGTTGCTGATCCTTTTTTTTTTTTCTCAGATTCAAGGAAACTTTTCTTTTCAGCTATTGACAGCTTTTTACAATTTAGAATACTCCTATGAACAGAATTTAGAACATATTTCTTTCTCTCTACCTGATTTCTCCAGAATTTGGAAACTATTTGTAAGTATTCTTAACTTACAGCAAAATATAGTTATTTGCATAAGTGCAATAAAAATCTGTTTCCATATATAACAGAAAACAACTGTAGAAACTGGTTATTTTACCAAAGCCTTGACTGAAATGGTATGCTTTCTTTTAAGGAATCAAACTTGACTCATGGAGCCAATAAAGGCCCCTCAGGAAAACTGGCCTCAGACCTTGTCTACACAGTGCCTTTACAGGGTTACTGACCTGTGGTAAGTAAAGAATGTCACTTTCTGGGCCAGGCTCAGTGGCTCAAGCCTATAATCTCAGCAATTTGGGAGGCCAAGGTGGGCAGATTACCTGAGGTCAGGAGTTCACAACCAGCCTGGCCAACATGGTGAAACCCTGTCTCTATTAAAAATACAAAAATTTGCCAGGTTTGGTGATATGCACCTGTAATCTCAGCTACCCAGGAGGCTGAGGCAGGAGAATCACTGGAACCCAGGAGATGGAGGCTGCAGTGAGCTGAGATTGTGCCACTGCACTCCAGGCTTGGCAACAGAGCAAGACTCTGTCTCAAAAAAAAAAAAAAAAAAAAAAAGAATGTCACTTTCTGACAGGCCTAGGAGCCCCAAGGTTGTCTTTGGACCTCACATGAAGAGGAATTCACCCAACTCATAGATATTTGATATTACAAATCCATGGCTGGGCTTGGCTTCAAAAAGTCTTATCTGAGATTCCTTCTATGAAATAAAGTTCCATGAGAGATCAGAAAAAACCCAAGACCAGAGACTCATTCTCTCCTAAAATGCTTTCTCCAAAAGATTTTTAAAAAGTAAAGGGGTGAAATGTGAAAGGAAAATAAAATAAATCTTGGGTTCTCAAAATGACTAAGCCAAAGGGAAAAGTCAAGCTAGAAACTGCTTTGGGCAATCCTGCCTTCTATTCTATTCAAATTCATCCCTCTGATCACTGAGATAAATGCGTATCTGATTGCCTCAGTTGGAAAGACTAATCAGAAACTCAGAAGAATAAAACTAATTGTTTCTTCCCTAACTATGACCTGGAAGCCCCCTCCCCACTTCAAGTTGTCCTGCCTTTGCATCAAGTCATCCCACCTTTCCAGACTGAACCAATATACAGCTTACACATATTGATTGATGTCTCATGTCTTCCTAAAATGTGCGAAACCAAGCTGTGCCCTGATCACCTTGGGTACATGTCATCAGGATCTCCTGAGGCTGCGTCATGAGTGCATGTCCTCAACCTTGACAAAATAAACTCTTTAAATTAACTGAGACCTGTCTCAGATGTTCAGAGTTTACAACAGACAGTGGACAGATAGATGGACAGATGATAGATTTATATAATTAGATACATCTGTATCTATATGTACTGTTGGTTCTTTTTCTCTAGAGAACTCTGATTAACACAAAGAAATCTTGCAACTGGCTACTGAGAAAGCTATAATCATTCTCACTTTACACATGATAATACTGATTTTTAATAACTTTAGTAACCTGCCCAAGGTCCCACAGCTCATAGATGACAAAGAAGATTCAAATCCAGGTCTCTGACTCCATAGTGCATTATTTTAGGTACAGTGAAGGTCAACAATATATCAGTTCAAATTGTTCTCCATTTTTATTTATGTGACTTTCAGGAGAAGATTCTCCCATTTTTCTTTTGGTATATTGACAAAAATGCATTTTTTGGAACCCACATTTACAATTTCAGTATTGTAGATGATAGGAGGATGTAGTACCTACAAGATATTTTAGTCAAACCACTAAGATCATTAAACTTAGTCCTACTGTGAACTCCTGCCTGACCCCTACACATACAAGAAAATGCTCCTATAGAATGTAAGAATTAATCACACCTTTCTCCACAAGTACTTTAGACTAACCACATCAATTTCAATCTCAAGTTTGAGTCTTTGGATCATTATCCTCTGTGTTTTCTCTGTTCAACTTGGAAATCTTTATTTTATATATCTAAAAATATAAACTTATGCTCTAAGCAGCCTTCAGTGTAAAATTAAGAATTACTTCCCTCTGTCAGAGCTGCTGACAATCTGAGAATAAACTACACACAAACATATACACAATGTTGTATATTCAGTCCAAGATTCTTATTCTGCAAACTAGACTTTTCAAGCACAGGTGCAGCTGATGAGAAGCAGACATTTTAGATAACACAGACATGAAGGAGCCAGATGATTAACTCAGTTTTATGTCTACACAAGAAGATAAAATTTAATTAAAGGCAATTAAGTGACTTTTAAGTGGATTGCATGTAGAAAAACCTATACTTTATCTTCCACACCTTTAAAATTTCTCTTGACCAATGCTGTCACTTATCTAGCCGTGTATCTTTTTTTCTATTTGCCATTGAGAATGTGAGTCCTATGCATAAGCTGACTCTGTGAAATGTTTTGAGTAAAAGAAGGAAAGTTTAAACACGTTATACTAATCTAGTGCCTGCAGAACTGTCAGATATGAGAAACATAGCTTCAAACCTGGCTTACTCGACTTCTTCTTGTACGAACCTTAGAAAATAACCATTTTTGAATCTCACCTGTTAAAAAACAGGGCAAATAACATAGAAGACAATGGATTTTATAAGAATTAAGTTCAGAAATCTGAAGTTACAAAATGCACCTTCAACCAAAAGGTGGACTGAACCAAGGTGGTAAAACTTATTTTTGCTTACAAACACAAAGAAAAATAAAACAGCAGCTGGAAATAAAAAGCTTAAATAAGTTTCTGAGATTTTTTGCTCATAACAACATGAAAAACCAACCCAGTGTGCTGGGTCTCTCTCCCAGCTTAAGACGGAAGGTGCCAGCGAGGAAATGAAAATATGTGGAATTGAGTAATTACAGTAAGTGTGAGAAACTCCTGAAGAAAAAAGGGCAAATGTGACCTGGTGTGGAAAGCAACACACTAGCTCAGGGTAGATAGAGTGAACTTTCGTAATTTGGAATATGGGCAGGAGGTCTGGAGAGAACTTTTTATTTCTGCTCATTGTTTTTCCATTTATTTCGTGCTCCCACACAACTAGGGTAGAAAAACAGCTGCAGTTGAGAACTATAGTCAATAGGGGTAACATCAAAGTCATGCCAAGACTGGCTGGAGAAAGAGAGTATTAAAAGAAGCACAGACTGATTACCAGGACCAAAGCATCTCTTACTCTTTCTTCCACTGACACTCTAAAACTCAGGCAAAATCAGTTAAGGGAGACACATCATTCAAGAAAAAGAGTGCTTAGAAAGGTGGTATATTGTTTCACATTCAACCACATACATGTTACAGGAAGGAAGATGAAAGGATGTCATTTATATTAGGAAAATAATACTTTCCCCTGAAACCACTGGACAATTTCTGCTTAGGACTCAGGGTCTATGACTGTTTCACCCAAGTACCTTTAGCTCCAAGGATGTCTAGGAAAATAAGTGTATTTGTTTCTTATTGTCAGAAACTATATATCATTACAATTATATTCTCGCATGGCTGTACATACTTTGTTGAACTTAAGAATAAAAATGGACTGTTTACTCTGTTTCTCTGTGTCTTTATTCTAAAGACTCTTTGTACACATTAAATAAAATTTTGTATGGCTTATTTTCAATTAATCTGCCTTTTTTTAGTTGATTTTTTTAGTGAACATTAAAAGGGCTAAGGGGAAATTTTCCCTTGGTCCTGATAACTGCTAGCAAGAAAGGGGAAGAAAAGAAATATTGGGTAACTAGTTAGAAACTGCCAAATATGGGCAAGAATTCCAGTATAAACAAAATAGAATTCAAAGTAAATAACATCGTGAAGAATAATGAGTTTTCATAACTGATAGAAAATAATAATTAGGAGTTTATTCATGTAGATTAAGCAAGAAACTGCTGCTTCAAGACTCTTGTCTAGGCTGGCCCATTGATCTAGTATGCTCTTTCTTCAAATATCTACATGGACTCCTACCATCTCATTTCTTTCAGATTTTTAGTCAAAGCAGAACTGTTTAGAGAGCTCTTATTCCCACTCCCTGTAACTTTCTTTTTACTACCTGCTATAATTTTTATAGCACTTATTGGTATCTCCCATTCTGTATGTTATGCTCAGTTGTTTATTTTCTACCTTGCTCCCTACCACCTACAAGAATGTAATCTCCCCAGTGGTAGACACTGTGTAGGTTTTGTTCATTGCTATGTGTCTTGTGCCTAAAGCAGTGACTGACACAAAGTAAGGGCTCAATAAAGAGGAACACATTGACTGAATAATTACAAATATGTATACAGAAAAAATAATTTAGCAGAACAAGCAGTAATTAACAGAACTATGGATAAAGCCAAACCAATGCTCAAAGTTTTAAAAGACTCATCCCAGACATTTTATTGATCAAATGCTACATAAACAAATATGTAGAAGATTCAAATAACACAATAGACACACACCATACATCTTCAAATCCCACTTTATTGAGGATACAAAATTGATTATATCCTGGTTTACAATGATTTTTTCTTGCATTTTTACATATTTAATTCCAAATTTTTGTCTTTTAAAAATGCCAAATTTACAAAGAAGTTGAAATAATAATTCAATTAATATCTATCTAACTCATATTAACTAATTTGTTTTATATTTTACTTTATGTTCTGGGATACATGTGCAGAACATGCAGTTTCTTTACACAGGTATATACAGTCATAATATTATATGGACTAGATTTTCCAAACAAAAGTCAATGGAGGGAGGGAGGGATGAATAGATGAAACATAGCCAATAGATGAAATAGATGAAACACAGTTAGGGCAGTGAAACTATTCTGTATGATACCGTAATGAGAAGTATATGTCATTATACATTTGTCAGAATAGATATAAACCATGTACAATGCAGAGTGAATTCTAAGGTAAACTATGGACTTAGGTAGTCATAATATGTAAATATTAGCTCAGTTATGATAAACATACCCCACTAATGGAGAATATTACTAATAGGAAAAACTGAAAATGTATGTCTGTTGGGATGAGGTGAGGGTTATAAGGAAACTCTACTTTCCTTTTACTCTTCATGTAAATTTAAAATTACTCTAAAAATAGTCTCTATTAATTATTAAAAAAAGCTGAATGAAATTGGAAACAAGTTATAACTTTTGTTTGCAATATTGATAACATATTCTTAAATATCTCTTGGATTAAAGATGCATTCACATGGAAACTTTAAAATAATAAAAATACTATATATTAAGGTTTGTGGACATTACCGAAACATTTTCCTTAAAATGTTGTATAGTTTTAATTATGCTGATCACATAACAAGAAATAAAGAAAAAAATAAGTCAACACAAGAAAGTAGAAAGACAAAGAAAGCAAGTACAATGTAACAAGTAGAAAGATTTTTAAAAATTAGATGTTAAGGAAATGGAGAACAGTGACAAAAACAAAGCAGTACACAGTATTAACAATGAAACAATGAAATAATACCAATAAAATAAACACATTTTTGGAAAACAGCGTCAAGGAGGAAAGAGAAAAAATTTAGAAATTCAAAACACATACAAGAAAATAACTGTAGGCACAACTGGCACAATTATATTAGTAATAATGATGGGATAAAATATAAAGATGCATATATAAATTGATCTGTGTAAACACGAATATAGTATTTGCAAAGTGAAATAGACAAATATATACTTTTCAATATCGGCATCAGAATTATAAAATCTTTAAACATCCAAATAACTAAAAGATAATCATGTTCTTCACCCTTACTTTACAGATGATTTTTGCCATAATTTCCAGGCTTTGACAATTCCATATAATAAATCTTATGCGAGAAAATATACAGACAGATAAAACATCATAGCATAGGGGATTGGTGAGTGGAGGAGTGAGAAGCTAATATATGAATTTAAAGCCAGGTCAAAGTTTAATTAAAATAGCAAAGACAAAATTAAGCTAAAAAAAGCTAACCTATTTCCAGTTGTAAATATAGAGGTGAAAGCGTCAAACACAATTGCGTCTAAATAAATCCAATAGAGTTTTAAAAATAATATATCATAAATAAGGTGCATTACAGAAATTCAAGATAACAGGAATTTGAGTTTGTAGGTTCAACACATCTGTAGGTTATCATGTTGTAGAGGAAATGGAAGTAAGGAGAATAAAACAAAGGAAGACCCTGAATAACCAGTCATAGCAGTACTCTGTAAAATGAGGTCTATGTTGAACTCATTTCTCTGTTCCACTCTTGACTCCAGTTAGAATTGAAAATATTTAAAGAAAAAAAAATGTAGTAGCTGAAGTATCAAAAGGAGGAGGAAAGGTAGACAGAGATTACAAAGTAGGAGGAGGGATCTCTGATCTCTGTAGACAAAGAAATGTTACATTTGAAAAGAAGTAAGACTTTAATGTGTATCTGAATCTCTTTCTCTCTCACACACACACACACAGAGCTTAAGTCAGTTGCTTTCTAGGTGTAGTCCCAGACTGCAGGCATCAACATTATCTGGGAATTTGTGAGCTCAAAACTCTTGAACCCCACCCAGATCTTCTGGATCAGAATTCTGGTGGTGGAGCCCAGCAATGTGGTTTTAATAAAATGCATGCTAATGTTTCAGAACTCCTTCTTTAGAAAGTGAAGTTGGAACAACACAGTACAGAGAGTTGAGTCCATAGCTCTTGTTAGTGTTAGGGACCATACAATTTATTGTTCAATCTGTGACACCCTTGGGTTTACAACACGAAGTTAATAAAACCACCAGTGCTAGAGCACAGTGGTGTTCTACCTAGAACAATGGAAAGAGTCCCAGTGAAAATTTAGCAGTGAAAGCATGAGTTTTGCCTAAGCAAAAAGTTGAATTTGTATGACTCATGCGATGCTAAAATCTGTAGCCTTGATACTAATTAAAAGCTGATCTTGAATCGGTGAACTTCATAAAACCATAGTAGAGACAGCCACACAACACTGTCACAGGGAGAGTGTATGTTGAAGTGTTCAACATGCAGGTCTTCTAAAGTTGGATTCATAGGAGTTACAAATCACAAGATGACATTATTGTCATGAGAGTGACAGGCTCCTGCTAACAATACAATCAGCAAGAGGAACTTAAATACATGTTTGAAATAGTCAAAGATAAAAATAAAGAACTAAATTCATAACCCAAGTAAAGGGGAGTTTGAAAATGGCTACTTTGAAAAAAACAGCAATGTAGATTTTAGAAATTGAATTTACAGGATTTAAAATCAAATTATGGCCAGGTACAGTGGCTTATGCCTGTAATCCCAGCACTTTGGGAGGCCAAGGTTGGCAGATCATGAGGTCCAGAGATCAAGACCATCCTGGCCAACATGGTGAAACCCCTCTCTACTAAAAATACAAAATTTAGCTGGGCGTGGTGGTACGTGCCTATAGTTCCAGCTACTCAGGAAGCTAAGGCAGAAGAATCGCTTGAACCCGGGAGGCAGAGGTTGCAGTGAGCCGAGATCGTGCCACTGCACTACAGCCTGGGGACAGAGTGAGACTCCATCTAAAAAATTAATAAAATAAAATAAAATAATGTACAACAAAAATAATTGGATCATGATGATAATTTTGAGATTTCTTCCCAGTAATAACTGGCACAAAAGGTCCAGGATTCCATATATGTAGGGATGTGTGTGTGTGTGTGTGTGTGTGTGTGTACATGATACAAAATATATACCTTTACTAATGTAGTTTAGTCAAACAATAGCTATCACTTTTGAAAAAATCACTGATTGTCATCCCCTTTCTAAAAACCAGGAAAAAGATAATTTCAGATTCCATTAACCAGGCAAGACGTAAGTGAAAACTATAAAATTTATATCATTACTAAAGAAAATAATGTATTTTAATTTCTAGCTTTTTATATTTTTATTTTGCTTTTCATCGAGACGCTTTTTGAGAAAGCTTGCTAAACTATGATTAACTTTTTGGAAGAAGTAGTTATGCTGGTTTTATTCTTGAAATACAAGCTTTCCTACCTTAGGCCTATAGATAGGTATCAAGGCTCAGTGTGGTCACACTCTTCTCTCTTACGGATTTTCATAGTCTGAAATTAAATCTGATCACCACTTTGAGGTGATTTATAGCAAGCTACTTAGCTTAGCAAATATACATCTTATTTATTTCTCTTATATTTTGGAATCCTTTGCCTGTCTAGAGACAGGTGTTAAATAATAATAGGCACTGTGTATTTACAAGTAAAAGGTATTTTTAACAAATATATTAGACACAGTAATGATAATTCAGTTTTTATTTACAATCTGAACATTTTTAATTGTAAAGAGATAAACAGTTACAGGTTACACTTCATAATGAATTTGACGTACTTTGATTAACTAGCAAGAGGTACCTGAAGAGTTCTTGAGTTAGAAAGATTTGGGGGGTGGTAATTTGTGTGTATATTTTATGGCATAACACTTCACCCATTTCTCTTTCCAAGAAAATTCAAGCAGCACAGTTTCGAGAGGGTCTGAAGATATTGCTGACCAGGAGACAAATGGGTTCCTTTGGGCAATGGCTATTATGGCCACGTTGTGGTAATATGGTGGACACTATGATGTACCAAATCTTTCTTCAAGGAAGGACTTGTCCCAGCTTGTGGAACTGCTGTCAACAGATAAGTGTTCATTGGTCACACTGTTCAGGGATTTCCTGAGTTGTGGAAAGCTCCCTTGTCCAAGGTCATGCTCATTTCCGGGGCAGTTCTTATCCAATGACTGATCCATGAGGGAATACAAAGGTCAGGTAATCTCAGCACAACTCTGGAAAACTGAAGGATTATTTTAGCTCTGGGGCTCTCTGTGGACTTGCTTTGCAGCTCTATTTCTCTTTTCAGCCATTTCTGCTTCCTTTCCCATCTGTCCTCAGGCATGGGTGACAAGGAAACCCTAATAAAACTGTACTTTGAATTTCATTTCAGAACTGACTTGCCAGGGAAACCAATCTGTGACAGTGCTCCTACAACACAAATTCATTTTGATAGATCTAATCCGCTGGTCTTTTGAAATGTAGTGTTACTTCTCATTGGAGGACATTTCCCTGTCCTGGCTCCTTTTCCATCTCTCCATATTTTATGTCTTTCCAGTCATTCTTTGCTGACCTTTATTCGATTAATAGAGCACCTGCACTCTTTTTTCCATCCTTTGATTTAGATACCAAATATCCTGTTCTTTTTTTTAAAAGTATTTTCTTGTTTGGTGTTTTATTTTGAAATATTGTGGGTACATAGTAGGTGTAGATAGTTATGGGTACATGAGATATTTTGATACAGGCATGCAATGCTTAATAATCACATCACGATAAATTGGGTATTCATCACCTCAAGAAATTATACTTTGTATTACAAATAATCCAATTATACTTCTTTATTTTAAAATGTACAAATGAATTATTTTTTTCTTACTATAATCACTCTGTTGTGCTAGCAAATACTACGTCTTAATCATTCTTCTGACTATTTTTTGTACTCATTAACCATCCCTACTGTCCCCCTCACCCACCCACTATCCTTCCAATCCCCTGGAAACCATCCTTCCACTCTCTATTTCCATGAGTTTAAGTGTTTTAATTTTTAGCTCCCACAAATAAGTCCAAACATGTGAAGTTTATCTTCCTGTGCCTGGCTTATTTCACTTAACATAATGACCTCCAACTCCATTCATGTTGTTGCAAATGGCGGGATCTCATTCTTTTTTGTGGGTAAATAATACTCACTCCATTGTGTATAAGTACCACAATTTCACTATTCATTCAACTGTTGATGGACACTTAGGTTGCTTTAAATTCTTGGCTATTTTGAATAGTACTGAAATAAACATGGGAGTGCAGATATCTATCTGACATACTGATTTTCCTTCTTTTGTTTCTATATAAAGAGGCAGTATTTCTGGACTGTATGGTAGCTCTATATTTATTTTTTAAGGCATCTTCAAACTGTTCTCCATAGAGGTTGTACTAATTTACATTCCCACCAACAATGCATAAGGGTTCCCTTTTCTCCACACCCTTGCCAGCATTTGTTATTGCCTGTCTTTCGCATAAAAGCTATTTTCGTTGGGGTAAGATAATATTTCATTGTAGCTTTTGTTTGCATTTCTATGGTGATCAGTGATTTTGAGTACATTCTCATATATCTGTTTGTCATTTGTATGTCTTCTTTTGAGAAATGTATATTTTGATATCTTTTGCCCAGTTTTTAATCATATTATTTGATTTTTTCCCCTGTAGTGTTGTTTGAGCTTCTTGTATATTTTGGCTATTAAACCTTTATCAGATGGTGATATGGGTTGGCTCTGTGTCCCCACCCAAATCTCATGTCATATTGTAATCCTCAGGTGTTGAAGGACAGGCATGGTGGGAGGTGATTGAATTATGGGGGCTGACTTCTCCCATACTGTTCTTGTGATAGAGTTCTCATGAGGTATGGCTGTTTGAAAGTGTGTAGCACTTCTCTCTTCACTTTCTTTCTTTCCTCAGCAGTCGTAAAAGTGGGCATCCTTGTGTTCCTGATCTTAGAAGGCTTTCAGTATTTTCCCATTCAGTAGGATATTAGCTGTGGGTGTGTTTTGTATTGCTTTCATTATTTTGAGGTATGTTCCTTCTACTTTCTCTCTCCTGCCACCATGTGAAGAAAATACTCGCTTCCCCTTTGTCTTCTACCATGATTGTTAAGTTTCCTGAGGCCTTCCACTCATGCTGCCTGCTAACCCTCTGGAACTGTGAGTCAAACCTCTTTTCTTCATAAATTATCCAGTCTCAGTAGTTCTTCATAGCAGTGTGAGAACTGAATAATACAGATGCATAGTTTGCAAATATCTTCTCTCACTCTGCGCGTTGTCTCACCACTTTGTTGATTGTTTGCTTTGCAAATCTCTTTAAATTGATGTGATCCCATTTTTGCTTTGGTTTCCTGCGTTCGTGGGGTATTACTCAAGAAATCTTTCCTCAAACATGTTCGATATTTTTCCAGAGTTTTTTTCTTTTTTAGTAGTTTTATAGTTTGAGGTGTTAGATTTAAGTCATTAATTGATTTTGATTTAACTTTTGTATATCGTGATACATAGGGGTCCAGTTTCATTCTTCTGCATATGGATATCCAGGTTTTCCAGTATCATTTATTGAAGAGACTGTCCTTTTCCCAGTATCTATTACTGATACTTTTGTCAAAAATGATTTCATTGTAGATGTATGGCTTTATCTCTTGAATCTCTATGCAGTTCCACTGATGTATGTGTCTGTTTTTATGCCAATCTCAAGCAGTTGTGCTTGTTATTAGCACTGTAGTATAATTTGAAGTCAGGTCAAATTTCTCCAATTTTCTTCTTTTTCTTAAGAAAGTTTGACTATTTTGGGTCTTTTGCAGTTTCATATAAATCTTAGGATTTTTTCTGTTTATTTGAAAAAAATAAATTGTGATATTTACGACGGGGATTGCATTGAATCTGTAGATTGCTTTGGGTAGTATGGACATTTTAATAATAATGATTCTTCCAGTCCATGACATGAAATATTTTCCCATTTTTTGTGTATGTCCTCTTCAATTTTTTCCATCAGTGTTTTATAGTTTTCTGTAGAGAACTTTTCCTTTAGTTAAGTTAATTCCTAGGCATTTAATATTATTTGTGGCTGTTGTAAATAGCATCACTTTCTTGATTTATTTTCAGATTATTTTCCATTGGTATATAGGAATGTTACTGATTTTTGTATGTTGATTTTGTATTCTGCAACTTTACTGAATTTTTTCATTAGTTCTAGTACTATTTTGGTGAAAACTTTAGGTTTTTTAAAGGTGTAAGATCAAATTATCTGCAAACAAGGATAATTTGACTTCTTTCTTTCTAATTTGGATGCCCTTTATTCTTCCTCTTTTCTGTTTACTTTGGTTAGAACTTCTAGTACTACGTTAAATAGCAGAGGTGAAAGTGGGCATCCTTGTTGTGTTCCTGATCTTAGAAGAAAAACTTTCAGTATTTCCCCACTCAGTAGGATAGTAGCTGTGGTTCTGCTGCATATTGCTTTTATTATTATGAGGTATGTTATTTCTACAGCCAGTTTTTAAAGGGTAGTGATTTTTTTCATGAAGATATGTTGAATCTTATCAAGTGCTTTTCCAGCATCAGTTGGAATGATTATGTGGTTTTTGTCCTACATTCTGTTGATATGAGGTATCATATTAATTGATTTTTATATTTTGAACCTTTCTTGAATTCCTGAAATGAATCCCATTTGGTCATGATGAATTATCTTTTTAATGTACTGTTGAATTTGATTTCCTAGTATTTTATTTAGGATGTTTGCACCAACATTTATCAGTAATATTGATATATAGTTTTCTTTTTCTTATGTTTCTTTTTCTAGTTTAGGTATCAAGGTAATACTGGCCTGGTAGCATAAGTTTGGAAGTATTCCCTACTCCTCTGTTTTCCGGAATAGTTTGAATAGGATTGGTATTAATTTTTCTTTAGCTATTTGGTAAAATTCAGAAGTGAAGCCATTAGGACCCAGTCTTTTCTTTGCTGTGTGTGATGGTTAATACTGAGGTTAATACCTATTAAACTACCATTGACATTCTTCGTGGAACTAGAGAAAACCTTTTTAAAGATTCATATGGAACCATAAAATGAGCCCAGATAGCCAAGGCCATCCTAAGCAAAAAGAACAACGTTGAAGACATCATGCTACCTGACTTCAAATTGTACTACAGAGCTACAGTAACCAAACAGCATGACACTGGTACAAAAACAGATATATACACCAATGGAACAGAATAGAGAACCTACAACTATATGATCTTTGACAAACCTGACAAAAGTAAGCAATGGGGAAAGATTCCCTATTCAATAAATGGTGCAGGGATAGCTGGCTAGCCATATGCAGAAGATTGAAACTGGCCTCTTCCTCACACCATACACAAAAACTAACTCAAGACGAATTAAAGACTTACATGTAAAACCCTAACCTATAAAAACCCTGAAGGTCATGTTTTCCTGGGTGCTCTTGATGCTTGTGGATTTTCAACTGTACCTGGGCATTAATAATAGGTATATATTATAGTCTCTCAGTCTCGGTAGGTCCCAGGAGCACCAGTCCTTCTTGGGAATGCTTCCCAGGTATTTGAAAGGACTTGGGTGTTGTGATCTAAACCATATCTTATTAGGGGACACCCCAAGCCTAGTAATGCTGAGATTCTTTCAGACTCATAGAGGTGTCACCTTGATAGTCTTGGAGAAGATCCAGAATTCTCAGGATTACCAATCAGAGACTTGTTTTCTTTCCTTTTTTTTTTTCCAAATAGAGTCACTTTCTCTGTTCGGAGCTGCCTGTAGCTGAAGGAGGAGTGATACAAGTGCCCTTGTGGCCACCACCACTGCTACTGCACTGGGTCAGAACTGAAGCCAGCACAGAACTGGGACTTGTGTACTAATGCCTGCTGTAACCACTACCTGGCTACCACCTATGTTCACTCAAGGCCCTGGGGCTCTCAAATCAGCCAGTGGAAAAGTCAGTTGCTTGTGTCCTTCCTTTCAGGATGGCAAGGTTCCCCAGGCCCTGGATGGGTCCAGAGGTGCCATCTGAGAGCTAGGAATAAAAATACCTTAGAAGTCTACCTGATGTTCTATTTTACTGCAGCTTAGCTGGCTCTCAAACTACACAATGCAGTCCTTCCCCCTTTTCCCTCACATTTCCCCAGGCAGAGGAGCCTCACCTCATGGCCACCAACACCATAGGCCCACAGAAAGCACTGCCAGGCTATCTCCAATGTTCACTTAAGGCCCAACGGCTCCTTAGTCAGCTTGTAGTGCCCCCTGGCCCAAGGCAGGTCCAGAAAACTGGTTCAAGAGCCAAGACCTATAATGGGGGGCCCTGAGATCTCTCTTGGGTCCCCTATGCCCCTGTGTTTGAGCTGGTACCTAAGATGCAAGACAAAGTTCTTTTTACATTGTCCTCTGCTTTTCTCAAGCAAAATGAGTCTCTTTCCATAGCCACCACAGCTAGGAATGTGCTGAGTTTCACATGAAGCCAGCAAGTTTCAGAGGCTCACCCAAGACCCACAGCATTCTATATCAGTATTGCTCCTGGTTAGTCAAGGCTCAAGGGCTCAGTAAGCAGATGGTAGGTCCTAACAGGACTCAATTCTTTGCTTCAAGACAGCAGGTTCCCTTCTGGCCCTGGGTATATTAAGAATAGTCACCCTAGAGCTAGGGCGTGGAAAAGGGGCCTCATGATTCTCACTGGTGCCCTATTCTACTGTGGCTGAGCTGGTATCCAAGATGCAAGACAAAGTCCTCTTTTCTCTTTCTGCTCCCCAGCTCCTCTCCTGAAGTGAAAGAAGGGGTCTCTTTTGACTGTGCTGCTTGTGGTTGGGGAAGTGGTGGTGCAAGGCTCTCTTAGCCACCCTGGTTGGTATCTCTGCATGGTATCTCTGCAGGTTTCATGCCCTCCAAGTCCACTGTCTCCAAGCCCAGTTCAGCACTGGAATCCACCTAGTTGCAGTTCTTGTGGTCTAGACTGCCTTTCAAGTTTATTTATGGCCTCGGAACACTTTAGCTTGTGGTTTTTGCCTGCTAGGCTGGGCAATTTGCTTCTGGCTAGGGCTTCTTTAAATGCTCCCTCTGAGGGTGTCAGCTGAGTTCAACCAAGTTTTGCTCTTTTTTTTTTTTTTTTTTTTTTTTTTTTGAGACAGAATCTTGTTCTGTCTCCCAGGCTGAAGTATAGAGGTGTAATCTCAGCTCATTGCAACCTCTGCCTCCTGGCTTCAAGCAATTCTCCTGCCTCAGCCTCCTGAGTAGCTGGGACTACATGTGAGTGACACTACATCCAGCTAATTTTTGTATTTTTAGTAGAGATGGGGTTTCATCATGTTGGCCAGGCTGGTCTTGAACTCCTGACCTCGTGATCCACCCACCTTGGCCTCCCAAAGTGCCGGGATTACAGGTGTGAGCCACTGTGCCTGGCCAGCTAGGTTTGCTTTCTGCTGTGACTGGGCAGCACTGATTTCAATGCAGTGTTTCATAGTTGCTGTGCTGTCTCTCTTCCAAGCTCACAGATTATCTCTTCACACCATGTGGCTACTGGTGGGCATGGGGTAGAGGTGGTGTCAGTGATTTAAGGCTGTCGTTCCTACCCTCTTCAGTGCCTCTTTCAGTGATATGAAGCTACAGTCAGGTACTCTGAATGCTCATCTGATTTTTGCTTTTTATGAAGTAATTTTTTGTGTAGATAGCTGTGAAATGTGGTGTTCCAGTTGGGGAGATCATCAGTGGAGTCTTCTATTTGGCCATCTTGCTCTGACCCTTTCCACATTTTATGCTATATGTGCACTCTGCTATCTAGAACAAAGATTTAAGTTAAATTGTTTCATTCTTAATATATATGTTTCTCAAAATATTTATAGGGCTTTTAAATATGTTATCATACCTGAAAATAAAGGGAAAATTACACCATCTCTGCTTAATAACTTCTAGTAAAATATACTTTTTCGGCATCACAGAAAAGCATTTGATAACGAATATGCAGCAACTATTAAATGATTTTTCCCATAGATTTATTTTCTGCCTCATATGGCTGATCATATTTCCTTCAGTGATTTTAATTAGTCTTTCCCAGGGCATGTGGCTATGAAAAGCTTTGTACAAAATAAAATAAGTGACACCTATAGAATAGGTTAGTAGAAATGACTTAGGCTGCACTGCTGATTCTTCAAGTCTCTATGGATCACTTCAAGGGAGAATAGCTAATTAACCATACCAGTAGTCAGCTAATGGAGTGACAGATTGTGTACCTGAGGGCTAAATCAATGAATGAGAATATAATCACATGATTTAAAATTCTAGATAGGACATTTTCTCATGCTTAAATGATCTTGGTGTCTTTGGCTCAAAGCTATTTAGATGTATAATGAAGACTATCTCTAAAGGATTAAAAATATATAGGAATTGTTAACCATGGCTGAGACTATGATGGTTGTCTACAATCCTATATGTTTATATTGCCCTGTCCCATGCAATGTTAAGATTTAACCCTTAGTCTACAAATTTCTAGCAAGAGAGCAAGGGAATTGAATCTCTGTTTCATCCTGATTAATTTGTTCACTTATTGAATGAATTACAAAAGTAATATGAAATATTAGGAACGCTATAACAATCTTAACACTTTTATTTCTAACTCTAGCTTTTAAGTTTCATGTTTTGGAAAAAACTCTTAAAAATAATGGCTTTTTTAAAAAGTAGCAGTCATCTTTAGGATTAGTATAGTCGTCATACTCAGCAGATTTTCTTGGGCTCTCTCTCTCTCTATATATATATATATATAAATATATAAAAATAAAAGATGTATATATAGTATATATAATTATATATTATATATAATGTTTGTTTTCTCTTTCAATAATTTATTGTTTTTTTTTCAACTTTTATTTTAAATTCAGGGATATGTGGTTACATAGTTAAACATATGCCATGGTGAGTTGCTACACAGATTATCCTATCACGTAGGTTTTAAGTCCACCATCCGTTACCTATTTTTCCTCACGCTTTCCCTACCCTGACCCCACCCCTTCACCACAGGCCCCAGTGGGTGTTGTTCCCCCTCATGTGTCCATAGGTTCTCATCATTTAGATACCACTTATAAGTGAGAATATGTGGAATTTAGTTTTCTGTTTTTGTGTAACTTTGTTTAGGATAATGGCTTCCAACTCCATCTATGTCCACACAAAGGACATGGACTCATTGCTTTTTATGGCTGCATAGTATTCCATGGTGTTTACGTACTACATTTCTTTCTGTACCACATTTTCTTTATGTAGCTCTCCACTTACCTGTTGTTGGTGTACAGGTGTGCTAGTGACTTTTTTCACATTGATTTTGTATACTGAGACTGCTGAAGTTGCTAATCAGCTTAAGAAGCTTTTAGGCTGAGATGATGAGGTTTTCTAGATATAGGGTCGTGTAATCCACAAAGACAATTTGACTTCCTCTGTTCCTATTTGAATGCCCTTTATTTCTTTCTCTTGCCTAAATGCCCTGTCCAGAACTTCCAATACTATGTTGAATAGGAGCAGTGAGAGAGGGCATCCTTGTCTTGTGCTGGGTTTTGCGGGAAATGCTTCCAGCTTTTGCCTATTCAGTATGATGTAGGCTGTGGGTTTGTCATATATGGTTCTTATTATTTTGAAGTATTTTCCTTCAAGACCTAGTCTATTGAGAGTTTTTAACAGGAAGGGATATTTAATTTTATCAAATAAATCACATTTATTGATTTGCATGTGTTGAACTAAACTTGAATCTCAGGGATGATGCCAACTTGATCATGGTGGATAAGCTTTTTGATGTGCTGCTTGAATTGGTTTGCCAGTATTTCCTTGGGGAGTTTTGCATCAATGTTTATCAAGGATATTGGCCAAAAGTTATTTTGTTTACATATATATATATATTTGTATCTCTGCCAGGTTTTGGTATCTTTATTATGCTAGCCTCATAGAATGAGTTACAAAGCAGTCCCTCTGTTTCAGTTTTTTTTAAAAACAGTTTTAGTAGAAATTGTACCAGCTCTTCTTCATAACCCTGTTACAATTCAGCTGTAAGTCTGTCTGAACCTGGGCTTTTTTTCAGTGGGTTGACTCTTTATTACTGCCTCAATTTCAGATCTCATTATTAGTGTATTCAGGGATTCGATTTATTCCTGGTTCAGTCCTGGGAGGTTGTATGTGTTCAAGAATTTATCCGTTTTTTTTCTAGATTTTCTAGTTTATATGCATAGAATTGTTTATAGTAATCTCTGATGTTTGTATTTCTGTGGGGTCAGTGGTGATAACCCCCTTATCATTTCTGATTGTGTCTATTTGATACTTCTCTTTTTTTCTTTTTTATTAGTCTAGCTAGTGGTATATCTATGTTATATATCTATTGTTATATATTTTATATGCACTCATTGATATTTTAATAGTTTTTTAATGTATCCGTCTCCTTCAGTTCAGCTTTGACTTTGGTTATTTCTTGTCTTCTGGTAGCTTTGGGTTTGTTTGCTCTTAATTCTGTAGTTATTTTAGTTGTGATATAGGTTTTTAACTTGAGTCTCTAGCTTTTTGATATGGGCATTTAGTGGTATAAATTTTCCACTTAACACTGTCTTAGCTGCATCCCAGAGTTTCTGGTATGTGGTCTCTTTGTTACCGTAAGTTTTGAATAGCTTCTTAATTTCTGTCTTAATTTCATTACTTACCCAAGAGTCATCCCAGAGAAGACTGTTCAATTTTCATGTAGTTTTCATGTAGTATTGAGTTAATTTCTAATCTCAAGTTCTAATTTGATTGTGCTGTTGTCCTAGAGGTTGTTTGTATAATTTCAGTTCATTTGCATTTGCCTATGAGTGTTTTGCTGCTGATTATGTGATCAATTTTAGAGTGGGTGCCATGTGGTGATGAGAAGAATGTATATTCTGTTGTTTTTGGGTGGAGAGTTCTGTACATATGAACCAGGTTCACTTGATTCAGAGTTGAGTTCATGTCCTGAATATATTTGTTAATGTTCTGTCTCATTGTTAAAGTCTCCCACTATTACTGTGCGGAACTCTAAGTTTCTTTGAAGATCTCTAAGAACTTGCTTATAAATTTGGGTGCTTCTGTATTAGGTGAATATATATTTAGGATAGTTAGCTCTTCTTGTTGGATTGAATCCTTTACCATTATGTAATGTCCTTCTTTGCCTTTTTTGATCTTTTTTGGTTTAAAGTCTGTTTTGTCAGTAACTAGTATTGCAGCCCCTGCTTTTTATCTGTTTTCCATTTGTTTGGTAAAATTTCCTCCATCCCTGTATTTTGAGCCTATATGTTTCTTTTCACATGAGCTGGGTCTCTTATAGACAGCATATCAATGGGCCTTGACTCTCTATCTATCTTGTCATTCTGTGTCTTTTAATTGAAGTATTTAGTCTACTTACATTTAAGGTGAGTATTGTTATGTGTGAATTTGATCCTGTCAGTATGATGCTAGCTGGTTATTTTGCAGACTTGTTTATGTGGTTACTTCATTGTGTCACTAGTCTGTGTGTTTCTGTAGTGGCTGGTAATGGTTTTTCCTTTCCAAATTTAGTGCTTCCTTAAGGAGATTTTGCAAGGCAGGTCTGGTGGTGACACATTCCCTGAGCATTTGCTTGTTTGTAAAAGATCTTATTTCTTCTTCACTTATGAAGTTTAATTTGACTGGCTATGAAAGCCTGGGTTGGAAATTCTTTTCCTTCAGAAAGTTGAATATTGACTCCCCAATCTGTTCTGAATTTCAGGGTTTCCACTGAGATGTCCACTGGTAGTCTTATGGGCTTCCCTACATAGGTGAACTGGCCTTTTTCTCTGGCTGCCCTTAACATTTTTTCTTTCATTTTCACTTTGGAGAATCTATCAATTACGTGTCTTGGAGTTGATTTTTTTTTCTGGAGTGTCTCATTGAGGTTGTCTGCAGTTTCTAAATTTGAATGCTTGCCTTTCTTACTAGGTTGGGGATGTTCTCCTGGATAATATCCTGAAGTATGTTTTTTTTTTTTTTTTTTTTTTTTAATTTTTTTTTTGACGGAGTCTCGCTCTGTCACCCAGGCTGGAGTACAGTGGCCGGATCTCAGCTCACTGCAAGCTCTGTCTCCCAGGTTTATGCCATTCTCCTGCCTCAGCCTCCCGAGTAGCTGGGACTATAGGCGCCCGCCACCTCGCCCGGCTAGTTTTTTTGTATTTTTAGTAGAGACGGGGTTTCACCGTGTTAGCCAGGATGGTCTCGATCTCCCGACCTCGTGATCCGCCCGTCTCGGCCTCCCAAAGTGCTGGGATTACAGGCTTGAGCCACCGCGCCCGGCTTCTCTATATATTTTTTGTTTTGTTTTGTTTTTTTTTTGTGTGAAATTTTGATGTTTATTACAAATGGATAATTTAGTAAACAACAATACAGTATAATGAGCATTAAAATGAGATGTTCAAAGAAGGTGAGATCAAGTACTGACAGAATAATTCAAGCTTGAAAAGGAGACTTCTATAATTTCTTGAAATGTCAGGGTGGGAATGACAGAATGTATAGAGGTAAAGGGAGGTGAGAATGATGAAACAAAGATTTCAGAAACGTAAGAATATCCCCTGATTTCAGGGTGCCTTGTGAAGCTGGTAACATTAAACTATAAAACAAGATAAGAACAACAAAGAACATAATAAGGCCTGTTGAATGCCATTGAAAACAGAAATATGCTCAGCTTCATTGCAGAAAAATATTGAATTTAACAGCATCAGAATATGTTACCCACCATAGAAAGATTAAACTCAGCTATTAAATAACCACTTTTGCCTTATTCCCAGGAGGACAAAGTGCAAACGTCATCTTGGGTCATATCTAGCAAAAAATGCTTTATAAAGGTCCCTAATAGTATTCACATAATTACATCTAATGGCCTATTCCCCATCCTCAGATCTACCGACAGCATTTAATTCAATAGACGCTTTCTCCTCTTGGAAACATTTCCTTCATTTGGCTTTCAGGACACTTCACTCAATGGCATTTCCTCCTTCCTTTCTTGGTGATTCTTTTCTTTTCTTTTTTTTTTTTTTTAAATTTATTTATTATTATTATACTGTAAGTTGTAGGGTACATGTGCATAACGTGCAGGTTTGTTACATATGTATACTTGTGCCTTGTTGGTGTGCTGCACCCATCAACTCGTCATTTACATCAGGTATACCTCCCAATGCAATCCCTCCCCCCACCCCCCTCCCCATGATAGGCCCCGGTGTGTGATGTTCCCCTTCCCGAGTCCAAGTGATCTCATTGTTCAGTTCCCACCTATGAGTGAGAACATGCGGTGTTTGGTTTTCTGTTCTTGTGATAGTTTGCTAAGAATGATGGATTCCAGCTGCATCCATGTCCCTACAAAGGACACAAACTCATCCTTTTTGATGGCTGCATAGTATTCCATGGTGTATATGTGCCACATTTTCTTAATCCAATCTGTCACTGATGGACATTTGGGTTGATTCCAAGTCTTTGCTATTGTGAATAGTGCTGCAATAAACATACGTGTGCATGTGTCTTTATAGCAGCATAATTTATAATCCTTTGGGTATATCCCCAGTAATGGGATGGCTGGGTCATATGGTACATCTAGTTCTAGATCCTTGAGGAATCGCCATACTGTTTTCCATAATGGTTGAACTAGTTTACAATCCCACCAACAGTGTAAAAGTGTTCCTATTTCTCCACATCCTCTCCAGCACCTGTTGTTTCCTGACTTTTGAATGATCGCCATTCTAACTGGTGTGAGATGGTATCTCATTGTGGTTTTGATTTGCATTTCTCTGATGGCCAGTGATGATGAGCATTTTTTCATGTGTTTGTTGGCTGTATGAATGTCTTCTTTTGAGAAATGTCTGTTCATATCCTTTGCCCACTTTTTGATGGGGTTGTTTGATTTTTTCTTGTAAATTTGTTGGAGTTCTTTGTAGGTTCTGGATATTAGCCCTTTGTCAGATGAGTAGATTGCAAAAATTTTCTCCCATTCTGTAGGTTGCCTGTTCACTCTGATGGTAGTTTCTTTTGCTGTGCAGAAGCTCTTTAGTTTAATGAGATCCCATTTGTCAATTTTGGCTTTTGCTGCCGTTGCTTTTGGTGTTTTAGACATGAAGTCTTTGCCCATGCCTATGTCCTGAATGGTACTACCTAGGTTTTCCTCTAGGATTTTTATGGTATTAGGTCTAACATTTAAGTCTCTAATCCATCTTGAATTAATTTTCGTATAAGGAGTAAGGAAAGGATCCAGTTTCAGCTTTCTACTTATGGCTAGCCAATTTTCCCAGCACCATTTATTAAATAGGGAATCCTTTCCCCATTTCTTGTTTCTCTCAGGTTTGTCAAAGATCAGATGGCTGTAGATGTGTGGTATTATTTCTGAGGACTCTGTTCTGTTCCATTGGTCTATATCTCTGTTTTGGTACCAGTACCATGCTGTTTTGGTTACTGTAGCCTTGTAGTATAGTTTGAAGTCAGGTAGCGTGATGCCTCCAGCTTTGTTCTTTTGACTTAGGATTGTCTTGGAGATGCGGGCTCTTTTTTGGTTCCATATGAACTTTAAAGCAGTTTTTTCCAATTCTGTGAAGAAACTCATTGGTAGCTTGATGGGGATGGCATTGAATCTATAAATTACCTTGGGCAGTATGGCCATTTTCACGATATTGATTCTTCCTATCCATGAGCATGGTATGTTCTTCCATTTGTTTGTGTCCTCTTTGATTTCACTGAGCAGTGGTTTGTAGTTCTCCTTGAAGAGGTCCTTTACATCCCTTGTAAGTTGGATTCCTAGGTATTTGATTCTCTTTGAAGCAATTGTGAATGTAAGTTCATTCATGATTTGGCTCTCTGTTTGTCTGTTACTAGTGTATAAGAATGCTTGTGATTTTTGCACATTAATTTTGTATCCTGAGACTTTGCTGAAGTTGCTTATCAGCTTAAGGAGATTTTGGGCTGAGACAATGGGGTTTTCTAAATATACAATCATGTCATCTGCAAACAGGGACAATTTGACTTCTTCTTTTCCTAACTGAATACCCCTGATTTCTTTCTCTTGCCTAATTGCCCTAGCCAGAACTTCCAACACTATGTTGAATAGGAGTGGTGAGAGAGGGCATCCCTGTCTTGTGCCAGTTTTCAAAGGGAATTTTTCCAGTTTTTGCCCATTCAGTATGATATTGGCTGTGGGTTTGTCATAAATAGCTCTTATGATTTTGAGGTACGTTCCATCAATACCGAATTTATTGAGCGTTTTTAGCATGAAGGGCTGTTGAATTTTGTCGAAAGCCTTTTCTGCATCTATTGAGATAATCATGTGGTTCTTGTCTTTGGTTCTGTTTATATGCTGGATTATGTTTATTGATTTGCGAATGTTGAACCAGCCTTGCATCCCAGGGATGAAGCCCACTTGATCATGGTGGATAAGCTTTTTGATGTGTTGCTGAATCCGGTTTGCCAGTATTTTATTGAGGATTTTTGCATCGATGTTCATCAGGGATATTGGTCTAAAATTCTCTTTTTTTGTTGTATCTCTGCCAGGCTTTGGTATCAGGATGATGTTGGCCTCATAAAATGAGTTAGGGAGGATTCCCTCTTTTTCTATTGATTGGAATAGTTTCAGAAGGAATGGTACCAACTCCTCCTTGTACCTCTGGTAGAATTCAGCTGTGAATCCATCTGGTCCTGGACTTTTTTTGGTTGGTAGGCTATTAATTGTTGCCTCAATTTCAGAGCCTGCTATTGGTCTATTCAGGGATTCAACTTCTTCCTGGTTTAGTCTTGGAAGAGTGTAAGCATCCAGGAAATTATCCATTTCTTCTAGATTTTCCAGTTTATTTGCGTAGAGGTGTTTATAGTATTCTCTGATGGTAGTTTGTATTTCTCTGGGGTCGGTGGTGATATCCCCTTTATCATTTTTAATTGCGTCGATTTGATTCTTCTCTCTTTTCTTCTTTATTAGTCTTGTTAGTGGTCTGTCAATTTTGTTGATCTTTTCAAAAAACCAACTCCTGGATTCATTGATTTTTTGGAGGGTTTTTTGTGTCTCTATCTCCTTCAGTTCTGCTCTGATCTTAGTTATTTCTAGCCTTCTGCTAGCTTTCGAATGTGTTTGCTCTTGCTTCTCTAGTTCTTTTAATTGCGATGTTAGAGTGTCAATTTTTGATCTTTCCTGCTTTCTCTTGTGGGCATTTAGTGCTATAAATTTCCCTCTGCACACTGCTTTAAATGTGTCCCAGAGATTCTGGTATGTTGTATCTTTGTTCTCATTGGTTTCAAAGAACATCTTTATTTCTGCCTTCATTTCGTTATGTACCCAGTAGTCATTCAGGAGCAGGTTGTTCAGTTTCCATGTAGTTGAGCGGTTTTGATTGAGTTTCTTAGTCCTGAGTTCTAGTTTGATTGCACTGTGGTCTGAGAGACAGTTTGTTATAATTTCTGTTCTTGTACATTTGCTGAGGAGTGCTTTACTTCCAATTACGTGGTCAATTTTGGAATAAGTACGATGTGGTGCTGAGAAGAATGTATATTCTGTTGATTTGGGGTGGAGAGTTCTATAGATGTCTATTAGGTCTGCTTGCTGCAGAGATGAGTTCAATTCCTGGACATCCTTGTTAACTTTCTGTCTCGTTGATCTGTCTAATGTTGACAGTGGAGTGTTGAAGTCTCCCATTATTATTGTATGGGAGTCTAAGTCTCTTTGTAAGTCTCTAAGGACTTGCTTTATGAATCTGGGTGCTCCTGTATTGGGTGCATATATATTTAGGATAGTTAGCTCTTCCTGTTGAATTGATCCCTTGACCATTATGTAATGGCCTTCTTTGTCTCTTTTGATCTTTGATGGTTTAAAGTCTGTTTTATCAGAGACTAGGATTGCAACCCCCACTTTTTTTTGTTCTCCATTTGCTTGGTAAATCTTCCTCCATCCCTTTATTTTGAGCCTATGTATGTCTCTGCGTGTGAGATGGGTCTCCTGAATACAGCAGACTGATGGGTCTTGACTCTTTATCCAGTTTGCCAGTCTGTGTCTCTTAATTGGAGCATTTAGTCCATTTACATTTAAGGTTAAGATTGTTATGTGTGAACTTGATCCTGCCATTATGATATTAACTGGTTATTTTGCTCATTAGTTGATGCATTTTCTTCCTAGCCTCGATGGTCTTTACATTTTGGCATGTTTTTGAGATGGCTGGTACCGGTTGTTCCTTTCCATGTTGAGTGCTTCCTTCAGGGTCTCTTGTAAGGCAGGCCTAGTGGTGACAAAATCTCTAAGCATTTGCTTATCTGTAAAGGATTTTATTTCTCCTTCACTTATGAAACTTAGTTTGGCTGGATATGAAATTCTGGGTTTAAAATTCTTTTCTTTAAGAATGTTGAATATTGGCCCCCACTCTCTTCTGGCTTGGAGAGTTTCTGCCGAGAGATCTGCTGTGAGTCTGATGGGCTTCCCTTTGTGGGTAACCCGACCTTTCTCTCTGGCTGCCCTTAAGATTTTTTCCTTCATTTCAACTTTGGTGAATCTGGCAATTATGTGTCTTGGGGTTGCTCTTCTCGAGGAGTATCTTTGTGGCGTTCTCTGTATTTCCTGGATTTGAATGTTGGCCTGCCCTACTAGGTTGGGGAAGTTCTCCTGGATGATATCCTGAAGAGTGTTTTCCAACTTGGTTCCATTTTCCCCCTCACTTTCAGGCACCCCAATCAGACGTAGATTTGGTCTTTTTACATAATCCCATACTTCTTGCAGGCTTTGTTCATTTCTTTTTCTTCTTTTTTCTTTTGGTTTCTCTTCTCGCTTCATTTCATTCATTTGATCCTCAATCGCTGATACTCTTCCAGTTGATCGAGTCGGTTACTGAAGCTTGTGCATTTGTCACGTATTTCTCGTGTCATGGTTTTCATCTCTTTCATTTCGTTTATGACCTTCTCTGCATTAATTAGTCTAGCCGTCAATTCTTCCACTTTTTTTTCAAGATTTTTAGTTTCTTTGCGCTGGGTACGTAATTCCTCCTTTAGCTCTGAGAAATTTGATGGACTGAAGCCTTCTTCTCTCATCTCGTCAAAGTCATTCTCCGTCCAGCTTTGATCCGTTGCTGGCGATGAGCTGCGCTCCTTTGCCGGGGGAGATGCGCTCTTGTTTTTTGAATTTCCAGCTTTTCTGCCCTGCTTTTTCCCCATCTTTGTGGTTTTATCTGCCTCTGGTCTTTGATGATGGTGATGTACTGATGGGGTTTTGGTGTAGGTGTCCTTCCTGTTTGATAGTTTTCCTTCTAACAGTCAGGACCCTCAGCTGTAGGTCTGTTGGAGATTGCTTGAGGTCCACTCCAGACCCTGTTTGCCTGGGTATCAGCAGCAGAGACTGCAGAAGATAGAATATTTCTGAACAGCAAGTGTACCTGTCTGATTCTTGCTTTGGAAGCTTCCTCTCAGGGGTGTACTCCACCCTGTGAGGTGTGGGGTGTCAGACTGCCCCTAGTGGGGGATGTCTCCCAGTTAGGCTACTCAGGGGTCAGGGACCTGCTTGAGCAGGGAGTCTGTCCCTTCTCAGATCTCAACCTCCGTGTTGGGAGATCCACTGCTCTCTTCAAAGCTGTCAGACAGAGTCGTTTGCGTCTGCAGAGGTGTCTGCTGCTTTGTTATTGTTTTCTGTGCCCTGCCCCCAGAGGTGGAGTCTACAGAGACAGGCAGGTTTCCTTGAGCTGCTGTGAGCTCCACCCAGTTCGAGCTTCCCAGAAGCTTTGTTTACCTACTTAAGCCTCAGCAATGGCGGGCGCCCCTCCCCCAGCCTTGCTGCTGCCTTGCCGGTAGATCACATACTGCTATGATAGCAATGAGGGAGGCTCCGTGGGTGTGGGACCCTCCCGGCCAGGTGTGGGATATGATCTCCTGGTGTGCCTGTTTGCTCAAAGCGCAGTATTGGGGTGGGAGTTACCCGATTCTCCAGGTGTTGTGTGTCTCAGTTCCCCTGGCTAGGAAAAGGGATTCCCTTCCCCCTTGCGCTTCTCAGGTGAGGCGATGCCTCGCCCTGCTTCAGCTCTCGCTGGTCGGGCTGCAGCAGCTGACCAGTACCGATCGTCCGGCACTCCCCAGTGAGATGAACCCAGTACCTCAGTTGAAAATGCCGAAATCACCGGTCTTCTGTGTCGCTGGCGCTGGGAGTTGAAGACTGGAGCTGCTCCTATTCGGCCATCTTGCTCCGCCCCTTCCGAAGTATGTTTTTTAATTTGGTTCTGTTCTCCCTTTCAGGTACCCCAGTTACAGGTCAGGTCTTTTTACATAATCAGATATTTCTGAGAGGTTTTGTTCATTTCTTTTCTTCTTTTTTCTCTATTTTTGTCTGCCTCTCTTATTTCAGAAAGATAGTCTTCAAGCTCTGAGTTTCTTTTCTCTGCTTGATCTATTTTGCTATTAATACTTGTAGTTGCATTGTGAGTTTCTTGTGTTCTGTTTTTCAGCTCTATTAGGTCAGTTATGTTCCTCTCTAAACTAGATATTCTGACTATCAGCTCTTGCATTGTTTTATCATGATTCTTAGCTTCTTTGTATTAGGTTATAAATTTTTTTTTTTTTTTTTAGCTCAGTGAAGTTCATTATTATCCACCTAATATTAGGTTACACACCTGACTCCTATTTCTATCAATTCAGCCATCTCATTCTCAGCCCAGTTCTGTATTTTTGCTGGAGAGGTATTGTGGTCATTTGGAGAAGAAGAGGTGCCCTGGCTTTTGAGTTTTCAGCATTTTTACATTGATTCTTTTTCATCTTTGTGGGCTTATCTATCTTTGATCCTTGAGGTTGATTGCCTTTCAGTGGGTTTTTTTGTGGAGTCTCTTTTGTTGAATTTGTTGTTGTTTTCTGTTTGTTTTCTTTTAACAGTCAGGCCACTCTTCCACAAGGCTGCTTCAGTTTTCTGGGGATTCACTCAATACTCTTGTTGCCATTTTTTCCTATACCTGGACATATCACCAGTGAAGGCTGTAAAACAGCAAAGGTGTTAGCCTTTTCCTTCCTCTAGAAGCTTCATCCCAGGGGTTACTGACCTGTTGCTGGCTTGAATGCACCTTGTAGGAGGTGACTGGAGGCCTCTTTAGGAGGTCTCAGTCAGTCAGGAGGAATTGGATCACCAACACACTTAATGAAGCAGTCTGGCAGCTTTCTGGTAGAGCAGGTGTGCTGTATTGCGGGGGGCCCTTTCTTGTCCAGAACACTTGGATTCACCAAAATTGGCAGGCTAGAATGGCTGAGTTAATCAAACGGCAGAGATATTGGCCACAGCACCTGCCGGGAGCTCCATCCCAGGGAAAGATCAGAGCTGAGTCTGTAGAAGCCTGGCTGGAGTGGCTGAAGCCCCCATAGGCAGGTCCTACCCAGTGAAGAGAAATGGATCTGGGTTCTGCTTAAAGAAGCAGTCTGGCCATTATCAGGGGAAACCCCACCCCCAATATTAAACGTGGGTTCTTTTCTATTTCCCTAAGCATTGGCTGGTCTGAGAAATAGAGGGAAAGAGTACAAAAGAGAGAAATTTTAAAGCTGGGTGTCCAGGGTAGACATCACATGTCGTCAGGTTCCGTGATGCTCCCTGAGCTGTAAAACCAGCAAGCTTTTATCAGCGATTTTCAAAGGGGAGGGAGTGCACGAATAGGGTAGGGATCACAGAGATCACATGCTTTAAGGGCGACAAAAGATCACAAGGCAGGAGGTCAGGGAGAGATCGCAAGGTCAGGGTGAAATTAGAATCACTAATGAACTTTCATGTCCAGCTTTGCACGCATTGTCATTGATAAACAAGGTTCAAGAGCACAGAACCCATCTGACTATAATTTGCCAAGCTGGAATTTCCTAATCCTAGCAAGCCTGGGGGTGCTGCAGGAGACTAGGGCATGTTTCATCCCTATCTACATCTGCATAAAGGCAGACACTCCCAGAGTGGCCATTCAGAGGCCTCCTCTGGGAATGCATTCTTTTCCCAGGGCTGTTAATTATTAATATTCCTTACTGGAGAAAGAATTCAGCGATATTTATCTTACCCATTTTCGATAATAAGAGAAATATGACTTTGTTCTGTCTGGCCCGCAGACAGTCAGAATTTAAAGTTATCTCCCTTGTTCCCTGAAAATTGCCGTTATTCTATTCTTAAGGTGCCCAGATTTCATGTTGTTCAAATACACATGCTCTACAAACAATTCGTGCAGTTAACGTAATCATCACAGGGTCCTGAAGTGACATTCATCCTCAGAGTATGAAGATGACAGGATTAAGAGATTAAAGTAAAGATAAGCATAGGAAATCACAAGAGTATTGATTGGGGAAGGGATAAATGTCCATGAAATCTTCACAATTTATGTTCTTCTGCTGGGGCTTCAGCCGGTTCCTCCCTTCAGGGTCCCTGACTTCCCACAACAGGCCATGATCTGGCAAGGCAGCTGTGCTGTGTTGTGAGGGACCCTTCTTCCGGATCATCTGGATTCTCCAAAGCCAGCAGGCTGGAACGGCTGAGTCTACTGAACCACAGAGATGGCAGGTACCCCTCACCCCAGGAATTTGGTCTCATCTCAGGCAGACTCCAGCCTTTGCCATTGGCTGGCTGGAATTCCAAACCAGTGGGTCTTAACTTGTGAGATGTTTTGAAAGTGGGGCATAAAGAATGATGCTGCTTAGCTCCCTGGATTCTTCCATTCTTTCATGATTTCCAGCATTTCAAATTCAAGATTTAACTGAAAGCACTATTTCTATCATGTACATTTTTGAGGAAAGTGTCAAAAATAATTTATGTGTTTCTTAGTCTTTCTCCTTTCTGTCCACTAGGATTCTGACTTCATCTCTTCTCTGGATATCCATTATGAGGAGTGCGGAAAGACCAAAAAGTAGAAAGGACAAAGGCAACTTCATCAGATTATCACAGGAAAATGGTCAGAGTGAAGGATAAACTGCTTTCTGTTTCAGCATAGCAGTAGGCACAGCAATAAGTAAGAGGGAAGAATTTGGAAATGATGTGGGAAAGTGAGCTCAACTGGGGAAGTAAGGTGAGATTCTCTCAGCAGTTTTCAAAGTACAAAGAACAGAGAAGAACAGATATTTTTAATTAGTGATTATGAACAATATACTTGGATTTCTTCTAATATTATTGAAATATGAGTGCAATGCTTTGATATTTAATCAGGTCTAAGCCTGAAATACATGACCATGGATTTGATAAAGTGATATCATCTATCTCTATCTATCTCTATCTATCTATCTATCTATCTATCTATCTATCTATCTATCTATCTATCATCTATCTATCTATTTTCTTTTGAGATGGAGTTTCACTCTTGTCACTCAGGCTGGAGTGCAATGGCATGATCTTGGCTCACTGCAACATCCAACTCCAGGGTTCCAGCGTTTCTCCTGCATCATTCTCCCGAGTAGCTGGGATTACAGGCATGAACCACCATGTCCAGTTAATTTTGTATTTTTAGTAGAGATGAGATTTCACCATGTTGGCCAGACTGGTCTCAAATTCCTAACCTCAGGTGAGGTCTCCCAAAGTGCTGGGATTACAAATGTGAGTCACTGTGTCTGGCCTGAAGTGGCATATTTAAATCATAGAAGTATGGCTAGATTGCCAGCCAACTCAGCCCTGTCCACAACCAGAAAATAGGCCTCATAAGAGATGGCAATATATTTTCTAATTGTACATTAAAAACTAGATTACATTAACTCTTTGCAAAAGGAAAAGAAAAATGATAGCTCTAAAAATATGGAATTTTAACTAATTGCACTATTTATGTTTTAGCATTTACTGACTCTATTAAAATGATTCTCAAGATGAGATTATGGGAGTATGCCCAAGAGTGAATTAGTCAAAAAATGTGTCAAAATTTTGTATGTCACAAAGTGAATTTCTTCTCAGAAACTTGTTTTTTGGATCTAAGTAAACAGGTTTTTCCAAATTATTAATGACCAAACAAAATTTTGGGTCAGTCAAAATAAATCTTTAATTTATTTAAGAGTTCAGGTTTGAAATTGCTTTCCAAAGGTGTTTGCTCATTTTTACTTAAGGTTTGGTAATAAGGTTAGATTTTAATTATTGAAGAAAATCACTTCATACCATTGCTGAAGTCCTATGAATTATAATCTTCTAAATCCATTTTGTGACTGATAGGATAATGTTTTATAGATTTTGCATGATGATATTTACATGTGAAATCTAAAAATGTTAAATTTGGAGAAACAAAGAATAGAATGGTGATTGCCAGGGACCAGCGGAATGTAGAAACAGGGATTTTGTCAAATTATATAAACTTTCAGCTATAAGATGAATAAATTCCTGATATCTTAAAATATAGCCTGGTAACTGTGTTTAATAATAATATATTGATGATTGAAATTTGCAAAGAGTAGACCTTAAGTGTTCTAGCACAAATACACAAAAAGGTAACTATGTGAGGTGATGGATATGTTAATTAGTTTGATTGTGGAAATTATTCCACAAGTGTATAAGTATTTTCAGATATATTTTATACCAAAACACCATATTATATACCTTAAATATATACAATCTAATTATCAGCTGTACCTCAACAAAGCTGGAAAAATATTTAATAGCTTTTGAATTATAAACCAAATTTTCTTCAACTTTGAGATGTTTATTTTTTCACCCCTTTGGCAAAGAAATCCAATATGCTGAGTTCGTCTGATGATTGCATGGGGAGAATTGCCACTGAATCTCAAGCTGTTCAAATTCCTTCTCAATAGCATTCAGGATAATCATTGCTAGCGTGGCATTGAGATGGATCTTAGTCCTGTAAACAATGTTCAAAACTGATGCCTTGCTCTGGAAAGCAGTTCCTGTTACATAAATCATAAATGCCATAAAAATCACTTGACAAGAGACGTAAAATTGATAGGCGATTACTACTGAAAGAGTGATTGACAGCAAGACAATGCAAAACATCTCTGACTGAGGGAAATGTGGCCCATAGAGGACTGTGTTTTCAACCCATGAAAAATGGTTTCCACTGCAATAAATAGAAAACTGCTGCTAGCTTAAAGATTTCTCCTAAAATGACTGATCATGGGAAAAAAGGAAGTAAAACTCCATATATTGAGGGGTAAAGGTGACCTGAATTTTGCTTCCTATAGTGATTCTCAGACCTGCACATATATCACAGTGATTAGTGGTGCTTCTGAAGAATGGAGATTCCTCATCCCTACTGCAGACATAGGGAATCTTAAACTCTAGAGTGGAACCTTGGTCTCAGCATTTGAAAAAAATCCCACACATGATTAGTATAAATCGTCAGGTTTGGATATTATAGTTAAGAAATATTTTCATAGCAGTTCCTTTAAAAATTTAGCTTTCACCTATGAGGAAGTCTATTTTTATCATCTTCATTTCCTCTATACGATTGATTTTATATTAATATACATTCAAACTGTAATAACTTGTTTTTGTGTTACCATAATATACACATTTTAATCTCTAGGACAGGTCAAGAAATACGATTTCCTTTTCTTAGTAACTTTAGGTATTACCTATTATCTACAGATTGAGACACAGCCTCTATTTGTCAAATTTGGGAAGCAGCCTCTTTTGGTCAAATCTCTCTCCAGTCTGCCTTTGAACATTTATTTGTGTTCTATATATTCAGCAATGCATTATCAAGCCAAGCACCCCAAACAACACTACATTTGCCTATTATAGTAGAACGGCAAGAATAACAGCTTCATTATTTTTGTCAATAATAACATCCCAGGAGTAAGAGCAACTAAAGAGATAATTGAAGTTATCCAGGGATTTAAACTAGCAAGATGGAAACAAACAAATAAAATAAGTTAAGGTATCCAGAAAGCAGGACAGTGAAGATTTGGAACAGTGAATCAAAGTGATTAGAATTAATAGAAAGGACTATAAGACTAGGAGGGTGTGATAGGCTGCCATGATTGGAACAAACGGAGGGAACAGAGGACTTAAGAAAAAGTGATGCCAACTCAATGGATATAGATAAGTGAAAATGCCAGAGAGAGATATTATTAATTTTTGGAAGCCCAAATTGGTAGTTTCTTCCTGTGGTGAACATAAAGATAGTTTTCTTTGAGAAACTACAGCATCTCTAAGATAACACTGTTGAAATTTTCATGTTATGACTGAGATTCCTCAGGATATTAACAAGAGTTTGGATAAACTTAAAAATAGTGGAAAAGGGATTAATATATTCTTGAGATAAGTGGGGATTGTGTGGAAATTTGGAGATTGACTTTGATAAAAATGAGAGAGAGGATATAGAATCTTATGATATGGACTTCAAATAAGGATAAATTGTTGAGTGTGGTAGAATGCCTTTCTGTAATAAAGAGGAGAGTGAAAATTATTCCAGCTTTTTGCTTTGGTGCCAATATGATGTTTGTGGAAGAGGTAATACTTTATATCTAATAAGTTTTAACATTTCAATAAATATAGATTAGCCATTGCATGTTTAAAACTAAGCTGTATTTTAGAAGTAAAGGAAGAATATACATGTGAATAAAATTAATTTCTTACCTTTAAAATGTGCATACAATCCCATCTGGGAGACAGTTCTGTACCCACAATAATGAATGAACAAGCGACTGAACCAAAGGTACTTATAATATTTATTGTATCCCAACTATATACCAATTTTGCACAGAATTCCAAATTAAAATTGCTATCATGGTATAGAAAACACATTTTAAATCCAATTTAGTGGCATAGGAAATGATCTGATTCCCAAGGCTAGCAGCTGAAAAGAAAAGCTATGAATTTATAACTCACATCTGCTATTATTTAAACAAATGTATTAAATAATGCTTAAGGTTAAGTTAGTATTTTTCCTGATAGAAAGTGAAAGCATCTTATGGGAAGACACCAAGGAAGCATAGAGCAAGAGGGCTAATGGATTCTCAACTTGACTGATTTATTCTATTTAAAAGAAGTTGATGAAGAAATTTAAACTTTTTCCTAGTTTGGGGTTATAAAGAGAAAGAGACACCATGAGTGCATTTATTAAATTTGTTTTATGTCACTTATAACTTATTTTAATACACATACAACTATTTGCAAAAAATACTTAATAGATGCTATTGGGCTAGCAAATGTCAAAAGGTGTGCAATTACTGGGACCTTTGAAAATGACTCACATCTGGCTTGGATCACCTCACTCATTAATTACTTTATTCAATAATTTAATAATTATATTATTAGAAGACTTAATTTAATGGTGGAAACCAATTATAAAGACACACAAATGTAGAATAGTAGTTGCATCAAGCTAATCTTGAGAAAGTAGTACTTAAGTTCAGATTCTAAAGATTAAGACGGAGCTAATGAGAAAGGAACAAGAAGAAAAAAAGAGATATAATAATGTGTAAGTTTCTGAGTTTTGAGAAATCATTGGTGAGTTCACAGAACTAGAATAAACCCACTCTGATTTGGCAATTGAAGATATAGGGAGTTTGGTGTCAAATGAGGCTTGACATGAAGTAGAGGGACAAATTATACAGGATTTTTTGAACAGATTCAAGTTATTTTACTTTATATTTAGAAAAACAAGAAACCATAAATATCATTTACCAATACTCTCAATTATTCTGTATAACAGTCAAGCACAAAATTCTTAGCAGTAGATTGAGAGAGACAGTTCATCTTTGTTCCTTAAGTCTCTTATTCTCCTTTTGGCCATGGGATAGCCTGGACAAGTTCTCTTCAAAGGGGTGGAAAAGCACTTACTTATAAGGCAGGTGAAAAATCCTGAGGCATCTGAAGGTCTGGACTTGGAAATGGATCACTTTGTCTTCCAGTTTCAACTAATGGCCAGGCAAATCACATGGCTGAGGAAATACACTCTACTACTAAAGTCAAGGGGTGTGGAAATGTACTTCACTACTCTATTGGGGAAGGAGAAATAATGAAGACTTTTGAGTTTTAATTTAACCTACCACAATAAAGAAATTGTTGAATATGTGTATGTATGTTTGTGTGTATGTATGGGAGAGACAGAGAGAGAGAGAGAGAGAGAGAGAGAGAGAGAGAGAGAGAGATGGAGAGAGAGATGAACTAGAGAAAGAGAGAGAAAAAAATAAAATAATTACATTATCTTGTAAAATTATTGGTTCAATATGGAGAATGGATTGGATATATCTATTTATTGATCAGTTGGTATGTCTGTGTTTCTATCAAGACCTCTGTAGTGTCCCAGAGAAATGATAGTTCTTTGGACCTGGATGAGCGAAGTTCGTGAAAATAAAAGATGAATTTAGGACATAAAATCAAAAAAACTTGGTGATGTCTTGATTTTAAGGGTAGACTGAGAGGTAGTTAATAAAGATATATATAAAGTTTCTTTCTTGATAAATCGAAAACTTGATGCCATTCCTTAGAATAAAGCAGCAGAAAAGGAATCAGTTTAAATAATTGAATTTAATAATAATTGAGTTTAATAATTGAATTCCAAAACGTTCTACTTTGGAAATATTCAATTCTAGGTAAATTTGAGATATCCCAAAAGAAATATTAATCAGAGAGTTAGATTTTAAGGTTTCAATCTTAGAGGAAGCTGTTGATATTAAAAGTTGTCCTCTTTTATTTCTTCTTATTTCTTCTTACGTACCGAAAAAGAATATTGGGAAATACTGAACAGCTAAGTTTTTATTAAAAGCCCAGGTAGAGGAAGAACTGTCATCAAAGGAGTCAGAAGAAGTAGGTAGAATGGTAGAGGGAAAGCCGGAAAATTGTTGTGCCATGGAGCCAAGTGAAGAGTGTGCTTTAAAAAAGAAATAAATAAGTAAGATCAAATGCTGCTTTGAAGTCAAATAAAATGAAAAACAAAAGCTTCCATTCAATTTGCTGCCTTGCTTACATAAAATAATATTTTTAAAAATGTGGTTAGCTTAAAATTGAGATATAGGGTGACAGCTGTTAGAGAAGGAGTATTCCAGCAAGGGTATGTTGGTTTGCTTTTGCTTTTATATTTCATTTCATTTTATTGGGCAAATCACTAATGCTCCTTCCCCCACCAGAAAAAAAAAAAAATATATGTTACTATAGAACTGTAAATATGATATCTCTGGGATTTTGTCCTTCTTTCCTCTATTATTTCTTCTTATGTAAAAAACACCCTTCAAACTCTTGCTAGAGCTAATAATAATATGTGCATGTTAAAAGGGCACAATATTGTCTTAAGAGAATGTGCTACTTCTCCAAGAGCAATTATAGCAAATAGTATCATGCCAACAGGAGCTGTTGAAAGTTACATTGTTGATCTGCTGTTGGAGAGTAGCATATTGGATATCAGCCATATGAATGGCAAGAATAATCCCCTAACATAATACAATAGTTACACGTAAAGCATTTGGCTAAAGTGTAATATTTTTTAAATATTAAATTTTAAATTATTAGTGTACTGAGGATGATGGGTGCTAAATTTAACTAAGAAATCAACTTCCTCTTTTAAATGATTTTCCTTGTATTATGTCAGGAATAGACTGCTTGAAACTAATGTTCAAAGTACAAAAAAAAGTTTACATTCAAATGAATGTAAAATCTTTGTTTTGATTACAGAGAAGCTACCCTGATTTGTTTAATACTAATGGCATCAGTGATGACTCTAAGTTTCAGAAACATTCCCTAGAGTACTTCTTAGGTTTTTGCATAACTTAGATTCATATTGAATACCAGAACTGGAAAATGGGTGCCAGCCTTTTTCTCAGGAGAAATCATCATCAATGTCAATACTACTCAGAACATAGTAAATACTCTAACAAACATGCTGGCATATATAAGTCTTTACCATTCTACTGGAAACCTATATATTTGAATGGTCAAAAAATTCATGTGATGAAACCTATAAAGTGATTCAGAGATGGTAGTTTAAAAAACACACTTCATTTTTACATCCATTATAATAGCATTGTGCAATATAAATTATAAATTATATTTCTTAAAATAATATCCAATATGTAAAAAGCTACATTTGAATACTAAAAGAATATTTTTCACACTATGGTCCTAGTGTGTATAATAATGGCTACAATATAATCGGTGAAAAATAAGTAGTTGCTGAAGAAATTGATTTTTATAAAAACATTTTCCAACACACAGAAGGGAAAACAAAAGACTTCAGTGCTTTCATTCCATATTGATTCTGACCTGCCTGATGGCAGGTTAATAATACTTTAAGCAGAAACATCAATTGGTAATCTGCTGAGACTGAATAACTCATTTCCCACTTATCATAGAAGACTGTAGACAATGTCTTGAGGTTAATTCTTAATTTTGAACCTTAATCTCTTAAAATGCCTCAACTATGTGATTTTGCTTTAGGTGTTACTGAGTAGTTTGAGCAGTTTGCCCTCTCATCTGTTGTGCTTTCTGGTAACATCACAGATGGTCACTATTATTAAATTTAATACTAAATACCCTATCTAGGGTAATTATGTGGTTCCTTGGTTTAGTAATCAATTCAGGAGCCTGAATAAGAGCATTTATAACATAGTTATATTTATGTCATCTTTGGCTCTTTTCTTCTATTCTTTTCAGCCTATGTTTTGCATTTGTATCATGGTAAAAAATAATAGCATCTAATCTTTATCTTAGAATCTAAGAAGTGTTAAAAAATCTGTCATGTAAAACACTAATTCTGATTACACTAGGAGCACCTAAAGTTATTGGTATGTTAATTGAATGTGGTTTGGGAAAAGTGTCATCTGCCTTATGGCATTCATTTGCATATTAATAAAAAAACTTTGTTCAGTAGAGACATTTTCTAATTAAATCACCAATGTAAGAGCTCACTTAGAGATTATTTGATTTCGAACTATGAACTGAAAAAGTCACAATTTCTAAAGAAAAGTCTTCTCAGACAAGCAATTTATATAAAAGAGCAAAGAAACACATTGAAACTATTGATACCATGTCTATACATACCAAGAGGCAAAGAAAGTAATGTTCTAAGGCATGTTACCAAAAATTTCTGGATTTTCTTAAGAAATTTTTTTCTCTAATGATTTTATAGAGCTTTATGGTGGTCAGATAAGTTTCCCAATGTTCTTGCAAGAAGGGCTCTTGAGAGAAAGCTGAGAGGTTAGCATAGGTTGTGAGATATTGGAACACATGCTCGCTATGACCAGCAATGGCTATTAGGCTTTGAATTAGTAACATAAAATAATAAGAAATATTTAAACTGCTTCACATGAGGGGAAACCCTACCAATCCATATGTCTGGAGCCTACCAACAAACTTCTAGATACTTCCCCAGATTATTTCATTTGTAATGTCCTTGGTCAACCTTGCTTAATTTGGATTTTTAAATAAATGGCTATAAATCATGTAGCCTGTACTAAAACATTCTGGAAAACTTTTCAGAAAGCTTTGTTTTCTAAAAAGATTTTGTTATTTAAGAAGCCCCATTATTTAATCTAGTTGCTTCAGACCCTGCTTTGCAATTATGTAGTTTCTTTGGCTGAATTCGTATTCCACTTATTTTATGAAGATCATAATCTTGTATAACTACAATGTGTCTTTGTAATATGTCTTATATAACAGTCCTTGTGATTGATATTCATTGACTTTTTATATTCATTATTCGACTTTTCCTTTCAGAAAAGGTACAACATTTGAACTCAAATTATGATAGTTTGTCATTATAAATATATGGTCATCAGTGTAAACTATAAATTAGCAACTGATGGGATTTTCTTAAGTGTCATCATATTTTTGGCTTAGATTTTTCTTTTCAAGTTACCTTTCTTTCAAAGCAGGGATAAGATATAAAAAACGTAAGTGTTGCCTTCCTCCAATTAATAATTATCTTTTTAAAAAAAGATGATACTACTGACAGCAAGTAGTAATGGTGGGTGATGGGTTTGCACTTAACCTTTTTTCTCCTATTCTCACTTGTCACTTGTAAGAGTCTTCCAATCAAGTAAAACGGAAAAAAAAAAAAAAAAAAAAAAAAGACTGAGGCTTAACTTGGCATCATTAAAGTACTGACCTATGTAGGGACAGGTATAGACAATGCATGAAACTCAGAGTCATGTTTTATTATACTTAGAGAATTATATCCAACTTTCTACTGTACATCTCTACTTGAATGCTTCAGAGATAGACACACATAATAAATACTAGGTTTACTTTCTTCTTCACTCCTCAGATCTCCTTATCTTTTCATTTTTTCCTGTCTTGACATTAAATACCTCTCTTGCCACCATTAAATACTTAGTTCAATCATAAACCTGGAAATTAGGCTCAATCTCTCCCTCTTGTTTAGCCTTTAATTTCATTGGAGATAAGACTCTATCCATTTTGCCTCTTAAGACTTCTTGAATTCCTCTGTTCCTTTCCATTCTCACTGCAACTACTTTGCTTCAGAGCACTATGGCTTCTCTGCTAGATTTCTGTAAAAGTGCCTTGACAGGATCCCATGCCTCTGGTTCTGTTTTTATCCAATCTATTTTTCACACCATTGTAAGAATTACCTTTATAAAGCATAAATGTGACTATGTCATTTCTCTGCCAAGAATTCTTCTGTGACTTTAACTTTCAACTTCTAGTAAGTCTTTAAAAGGCTTATGACACACTGTAAGAATCTTTCATATCATCACAACTCTTACCTCATAAGCCCTATTTCTTGCCAATCCTTCTCCAGTTCCTCACTCAGGTCATACTTACTTTCTTGTAATCCTCAATCACGACATTTCTATTTTTTTTTTTTTTCTGAACCTATGTGCATGTACTTCTGTAAGGCTAAACATATCTTCTCTTTTTGTTTGCTTAGAGAACTTTTATGTCTTTTTCAACATTTATGAAGACTTTAAAAAATTAATTTCAACTTTTATTTTAGATTCAGAGGGTACATGTGTAGGTTTGTTACATGAACATATTGTGCAGTGCAGAGGCTTGAGATACTAATGATCCCATTACCCAGGTAATGGGCATACTATCCAACAGTTACTTGTTCAACCCTTATCCCCAACCCCACTCTAGTAGTCCCCAGTGTCTATTACTGCCATCTTTAAGTTCATGAGTACCCAAGGTTTAGTACCCACTTATAAGTGAGAACATGCAGTTTTGACATGCTCTTGCTACCCTTTTGGGTTTCTATTTTATAAGTTGCTATAAAATCTCAAATTTGCTTTGATTTGACAATTATTAAGATGAATCACAACTGTATTTGTCTGTTCTCAAGCTGCTAATAAAGATATACCCAAGATTGGGTAAATTATAAAGGAAAGAGGTTTAAATGACTCACAGTTCCACATGGCTGGGGAGGCCTCACAATCATGGTGGAAGGGAAAGAAGAAGCAAAGTCACATCTTACATTGCAGCAGGCAAGAGAGAGCTTATGCACGGGAACTGCTATTTATAAAATCATCAGATCTTGTGAGACTTATACACTACCAAGAAAAGAGTATGGAGGAAACTGAGTCAATTATCTCTACCCTGGCCCCACCCTTGACATGTAGGGATTATTACAATTCAAGGTGAGATTTGGGTGGGGACACAGCCAAACCTTATCAACAACTGTCTTCTGCTCAACCTAAATATCCTCAACCCAGAGATTGTGTCTTTTATTTCTCACAATTTCTAGCACAGTGCTTGACAAATAATGCACAGTCCAAATTTATTTGTTGAATGAATGATTGAATGAATGAAACCAGGTTCATTTATTTGATTTTTCTCTTCTGATTTTTCTTGATTTTGCTGTTAGAAAGTTCTTATAAAAATGCAAACAAACTCATATGCAGCACAATCAGTATGTGTCCCAAGTAGACAAAGGACTCCTATTTGACATTGCTCCATACATGTAGCTAAATCACCTCTACATTATAATACCTACCACCATCCATGCTGTTCTCCCTACTTAAGATCTCAGGAGTATTGTTGACCATTCTGCTTAATTGGTTACACCCAATATTGAATAAGTCTTTTTGAATCTATTCTCCAAATTGCTCTTGGAGGCTTTTCCTACCTCTTCTCTTAATTCCTGTAACCACTGTATTATTCCTGCTCCCATCATTTCTCATCTAAATTGGTTTCCCTAAATAGCTTCATATTTTCTTATCTCATTCAACTCTGTACAGTCTAGTCTCTGTAATATTACCATAGTCATAATTCTAAAATAGAAATTTATTTATATTCTGTGCTTAAAATCATACAATAGTTCTCTAATTTCACATAGAAAAGTCAGGATTTACTTATAAGGTGTGGCAGATAAAATGTTCTATTTATTCCAAATCTATTACATTTTCGTCTCTCACTGATTACGTCTGTTTCTCAGATTCCATTACTGACAGACAACATTTCAACATTCCAACAGCATTGAATCTTGGATCATACATAACATGAGTAAACTATGTAAACTTTATTTTGTCAATCTGATGAAATTCAAAGTTTCTCTGTTAAAGCATCTACAGTTACTTACACTGATAATACATATAATAACCACAGCACTGTGGTTAAGAACATGAGGTTTTAAATTACAAGTGAGTCATGGTTCCAATATCACTACATATGGAAATGTAGGTAAATCACTTTCTCATTCTAAGTTTGGATTTTCTTTTCTAGAAACTATCTCATTGTAATGTTGATAACTATCTTGTTGTGATGTTGATAACTGAACACATAATTAGTAACTATCTCATTGTGATGTTGATAACTGAACACATAATTAGAATTCAACAAATACTGGCTATTAGTATCTACAAAACCAAGATAACAGCATTTACTTTGTATAGGATTGTTTTGAAGATGAAAGTAGGTAATCTGTGAATAAGTATTTAATATAGTACTTGTACATTCTATTTGCTTAATTAAAACTAATATATGTGGATGTTATTATCATCATCATCCTCAGTATGAATTTTATCTTTAAAATTCATGACAAGGTAATGCTTCATAATGACCCTAAGCTTATTGAAACTTCAAGCAAACGAAGACTTAAATTATGATAATTTGTCAGCTATCCAGCCAACAAGGTGCTGCTTACACAAAATATTATCTAGTTTTACTTTGGATGAACAAGAAATGCAGCAGTAGCATTGACCATTTAAATCTTCAAATATTGTCCCCCTTCCCACATACTTTATTTCTGTAAATAATTAACACAGCACAAATTGCTTTTTGGCTATGGAACAAGAGGAAGGAGGAGGAGTTAGTTCAAATAATGAGCAAATTGACAATAATTACTTAAATGAATGAAACTTGCCCTAAATACCATATGTTTCTATTATACTTTAACAATGGTTTTAAAATCTCGGTTATTTTTAGTTTATTTTGCAAACTGTATTTTAATGTCATCTCAAAAGTTATGACCTAAGGAAGGCATAACTAAACTATATTTGGAAAAAAAAGAAAAAAAATGATAATACATTGTTTAAGGATATATAAGAACATATTTTAAATCCACTTCACACTCTGATATTTCTAATTTTATGATTCAAAAAACTCAAACACTCTCACAAGTACATGATTTTCACTTACAGGTACATTATAGCATACTCAAAATTACAATTGAATTATGAATAATAGCTGTGATTTTAGAAGCTGAGAATGAAAATGAAATAGTATAATATTTACCTCTCTTTAGAGTATATTTAGTCTAGTTAAAACATGCTGGCATATATTTGAGCAGGTAATAACTGACTGTATTTTAAGGCTGGAGGCAAAGCCCAAGGTACTAACTCAAGCAGGTCATTAACGCACTGGTAAAAATGCTCACAGGATATATTCTGGCTTTCTATTTGTGCATTTTATATGGTGTACTCATTATTGAAGATGTTAAAACTACCTGGGTTAAATAATATATTTTGGCATAACTTGATAATTTATTAATATTACCTTGTAAATTGACCATTTTAAATCTGTTATTCTTTAATAGTTAATTTTCCTTTTTACTATGTACTTTATTTCTTACTATAATGATGAATATCTATAGTGTTTCCACAACTTATTTTTAGAAGTTATGGCTATTAAACAAAAATATAATATTAGATTTCCAAAAAGTTTAGAGAGTTATATCTGTATTTGGCAAATACTTCCTAAATATTTATTGTTGATTAAATTACTAATCAATTATTTATTGTTTGGACTGGGATGCCAATATATTAGTGACTTTAAGGGATTAGATAGCTGTATTTTTTAATCCTGAAAATTTTATCTGTAAAATTCAATTTATTAAATACTAATTGGAAATAAATATTTTCCCTGGCTACTCTGCTGTCCTTTCTGAACTCTTGAACAGGACCATTTCTTACATCCTCCCATATTTGCTAGAGTTTATTAGATATTTAACTTCTCACTTCTCCTGGCATATATACACACACACACACACACACACACACGCACACACATACATATTCTGTTTGTCTGAAATGAAGCCTTTTCTCATGTGAAGTATCTGTCTTCCACTTATTTCTATATATGTGTACTTTTCAAGGATACAGAGCCCTCTTTACCTAGAACATTCTAATTTAAAACTCACAAAATTTTGTGCTTGCCAAACCAAGCAGGGATTCTAGGCTGGCTGCCAGTTTGCAAATCCTGGTTATGGGATGAAGCCCAAACTCCTAAGCATGGCTTATACTGTCCTTCAACATCTGGCTCCTGCCCTCTGACTTGGCTCATCTTCCCACCATTTTGATGTGCAAATAAGACTCCAGTTGCCTCAAAATATTTGTAACCACCTCTCTCCATGTTTTATGTAAGACTTTGTGCTCTTACACAGATTCATCTCTCTGCCTGAATTTCCTCCCCAGCTATTTGTTTCATATCTCCCCGAGACTGGTTGGAAAACTTCTCATTCTCCAAGTAACTGTAAGTGTTACCTCCTTTGAAAAACATTTACTCAAGCCAAGTCAGTGAAATGTAACTCCATGGTTTCATAAATATTGCAGAATTTCTCTTACAAAAGTAGAATTATCTACTTATCTCTGATGTCTTCAATAAGACTTGCAATTCTTGAAGACATGAATGTCCAGCTATAAGCTTAGATGTCTTGTTCTCATTACTTCTTATGTAGACATCGACATGAGTCTCCTAAATTAATTAATTCTTTCTGCTATGGAGTTTTATTTGTCTCACTTAATGAGACTAGTAATGTGAAACACAATGCCATCAGATATCCTAGTTTTTATATTTTCAATTTGCTTTTTTTAGCTCAGACATATCACCCTGAAACCACAAAATGGCTGTCCTACTTCCAGCATCACAGTTATATTCTGGGCAAGAAGCACAAGAGCAGCAGGAGGTAAAAGTGTATATCCTGGCTGGATTAGTTCTCTTTAGATTTTTTTCCTCAAAAAACTCAAATGTTTTCTCTCTATTATATATGATTGGACAAAACTATGTTACATAAACGTTTCTAGCTTCCAGGGAGAGACAGAAAGTGATAAATTCTTAGTCGGTCCATTTTCACTCTGAATAAAACTGTCCTTCAAACTTCAAACTGGAAAAACTGTCCTTAGTAAGGAAGAAAAGAATGACTACTGGCTCACTTGCAGGTATCCTGGTCCTCATTATTTAAACTTCTCTTTGTTCTTCTCAGGGTGTTTCCACACCATAACTTGAATAAATTTTTATAGATCAACTGGATGATTTTAAGAAAAAAACCATGAAAGAACAATAATTAATCACCAGGAAAAATAGAAAGAAAAAATGAGAAGAACAGTTTCATTTCTAGAGTTAATTTCCAGTATATAGAAACATAGGCTTATATTTGGAGGGAACAGCCCACACCACAGGAATGCCAAGTACCTATAGGATGCTGATACCATACATGACATAACGGAGAAAGGTCTTCTTTTCTGGAGTCCTAGCTAGGTTCAGCTCAGTTTTCTTGGTAGTGTTTTTCAATACAGCCCCATCCCAACTGATCTGGCCTGTTTCCCATTTTCTCATAGGTGTTTCCCTTTCTTGATGGTATTGATTTTGCTACTTACAAATAGGCGGTAATGGATTAATACCAGACATCACTCAAATAGCATATTAACACTTTAACAGTAGTCTTTTATATAAGGGAATTATTAAATCTCAGTTTCTGGATATGTCCATGGCAGGAATAGTGGTGGGTGGGTACGATTTTTAATAACCTCCAACTGATAAGCATAGATCGTGTTCATACTAGGTCAGTTTGTTTTGCCCCCAGAGATATTTAGGATAGTTGACTTTATCTGGATCTCTTCCTTCCCCTAGGTGGCACTACGTTTAGATGCATGCTCCACCAGTGCTAGATTTGTTCTATGAAACCATTTATAAATCACAGTTGAATAACTGCTCTTTCTTTCCCTTCCCTTAAGCTCTTATGATGCATAGAGTTCCTAGAAAACCCAGACAAAATTACTATCCATTCTACAGAGCACCAATCTCATGGAATAGAAGTTTCCTTAATGATTTTGTCCCTCTCTGGCAACCTATCTGTGAGTTCTAGAGAACTCACACCACAGAGAAAACTGCACTGAATATGCTGGACCCACTCAATGTGTTCTCTGCTTCATCATCTGTGGCCTGATAATTGCACCACTCTTGTAACCAGTCTTCTGATACCCAGGCTCTCACCTCTCATCTCTCATCACTTTTCCATCAAGAAACATTCTGAAACAAGCATCTGAAACACATGATTCTCAATGCTTTATGCTGGTTAATGATTCCTTATTGTTTAAAATATTTAAGTATGGTATCAAGTGTTGTTCAAAAGCTAACTACTAAATTCTGTAGAGACCGGGTGCAGTGGCTCATGCCTGTAATCACTCCCCTCCCCCCGCACTTTGGGAAGCTGAGGCAGGTGGATCACCTGAGGTCAGGAGTTTGAGACCAGCCTGGCCAACATGGCAAAACCTTGTCTCTACCAACAATACAAAATGTAGCCAGGTGTGGTGGCATGTGCCTATAATCCCCAGCTACTTGGAAGGCTAAGGCAGGAGAATCGCTTGAACAGGGAGGTGGAGGTTCAGTGAGCCGAGATTCTGCCATTGCACTGTAGCCTGGGCGAGAAGAGCGAAACTCCATTTCAAAAATAATAAAATAAAATAAATTAAAATAAAATAAAATAAAATAAATTCTCACAAATAATCCAATACCTGAATTAGATCTCACTGAACTAACTTCCTCATTTTAGGAGCAGTACTTACCATTGAGATCCCCAAGTTACACAAGCAGTGAGTCCTATTGTTGATATGTAAACATAGGTATTTTGACTCCAAGTGGTGTCAAAATTTTTCTACTTTTTGTAGAAAAAATAGAGGCTCACAGTGTCTGAACAAACTTGGCTGCTGAATGTGAATTCCTCCAATTTGCCATCCTTTCCCGCTGAACAAAGGAGGTAACTCTGCACTAAGACTCTTCTTACTGATAGATATGGTCCACAGCCTATGGTCCTCACCTGGGACTTGGCATGAACATCTTGGCTTCCAGACCTTGCAGTTCATAAGTAACAAAGATCAGAGATTTGTAGTAGTATTGTGGGAGAAGGCATCCTGATTCTCAATAATAATACGTTGGTTCTCAGTAATAATAAATGGATGGACATTTGGGAACCAAAGGATCCAGGGTTAGTGATGAGATACTAGAATATTCAGCTATTTTCGGGACATAGTGAGTTCACTTGAGAGTTCTCTATAGAGAAGTTTCATAATTTATAACTATCTGTCTTCAAATGGAGATCAGATAAAAAGGGTAAGCAGAGTAACTTGCTAGGGACTAATAGCCTTTTTTTCCCTTCTATTTTTTTAGTTCATCTAGAACTTTGAATTGTCAATCTTGCATATATACATCATGCAAAATCAACTTTGTTTCAGAGCTCCGTGGCAGATTCTCATTGTCTTTTTATCAAGAAAGATAAAACATTTTGCTATTATATTTACAATAGCTATGTTTGATGCTTTTATATTTTCTTTTTCTATTCCATTTTTTTTTTTCATTTTTGCACTTCGGAGTGCAAAGGCATGTTTTACAACATTGTAAAAAGTAATACCTAACATCTAATTTCTAATTCCATATCTTGACTAAAACTCTATGTAAGTATAAGGTACCATTTTACATTGTCACTCTAGGTACAGGCTCTGAAACATCTTTCCTGTTCCCAAGAGATACTCAGAAAAATAATAGGGCATCTTCTGGACGATTATGTGTCTGTGGGAAGCGGGTTAGGGAACACTAGACATTGTTTGTAACCCCTAACAATCCATTATCCATAAACATGGGGTATTTGAAGAGCTGTCTTTCATGATGAAGAGATGTATTCATTTTAATGGTCTCATATGTCCTCATAAATGCATAGGCAGCACTTATATTCCATCATGACAGAGATTTCTGGGCTATAAAAATACATATGGCTTTATTTTGTCTAATAGTTTTCATCATTGTCAATATTAATTTTATTTCATAGCATAAAGCTCCACAATGTTAGATATTTGCAGCAGGAGGTCAATTAAATATATACACACCACTTTGACGTTCTTATGTTCTCTTCTAAAACAAGACAAAAAGTAAATGCAAAACGATATTTAAAAAGTGCAGGTAAAAATGTAAGAATAAGCAGCATGAGATGATTCCAAAGTTAAGTTTTAAAAAACATTTTTTAAAAAATTAGCTCTTATTTTAATTTGTGACTTAAATATAACATGTTCACTATTTTACTTCTTAGAGATGTAATGAGAGTTAAATTAGACTATCTGAAAAGTTCATCAAAGTTTGTATTTAACCTCTATTAAAAATGCTATTTTTTACTGGTAATTTTTCAATGTTGATTTGTAACCTAACCTAATAAAAAGACTGATTTTATTTTTATGACTCTAAAAATACGATTCAAAAAGACAATGGCATACATTTTGTGGAGTCTACATTCTGTCATACAGTGGTATGCCATATTATAGTGGGTAAAGAGGATTCCATTTTAGAGATGCTTGGTTATGTTTATGAAAACTATGCTCATTCAATGTACTGCTTTCACACATAAGATTCATGTGTAAAATTCATTAGTACACATTATGCTATGAGAAACTTGGAAAGCATATTTTTTCTGTTTTTGGTCCTGGAGCACATTTGTCATAAGTGCATGCATCAGACAGTTTCTATTCTGTTTCACTTTTATTTATAATTCTTACACAACCTTTTTGGAAGTGGCGTTGAGTTTCACAATTTAGATTGTTTAATGGAAGTTCACTGGCTACATTCCAAAATCTAATTACTTGGCTTAATTGAAAAACTTTTAGATTTGCGCTGGCTGGCATTTTCTTACTCCATAGATAATAGGTTAGTTTTTCTCCTCAAAGTGAACCTCCTTCCCAAACCAAGCACACACCTACAACATGTAGTTGAGCTGTGACTGCCTCCTGCTTATAATTACCAACAAAATAGAGGAAAGTCACAGGTTCTCCCTTCCTGAAGTGTTGCTAATAGAACATCTCAATCTTAGAAGGAAAAAAAAATGTTTGCTAGAATTTGGAACTAGCAAATTGTCAAGATGCCATAATAATATGAAATTAAGTTTCCATTTCACTTCAAAATATTTCAGCACTTCGTAAATTTTGCTCAGAGTGATAGGTTAAAAATATTTTCTATAAACAAATATGGGACATAGTCATTTGACATTTAATAGAGCATATGTAATTATTTACATTTCCTGAAAGAAAAAATAGGAAAAACAACTTTTGGGGCATATACAGTATTCTATTGTCTTAGTCCACTGTGTACTGCTATAAAAGAATACCACAGACTGAGTAATTTATAATAAACATAAATTTATTTGGCCCATAATTCTGGAGCCTGAGAAGTCTGAGATGGAGGGTCTACATCTGATGAGGGCCCTCTTTCTCTGTCATCCCGTGGCAGAAGATGGAAAACCAGAAGAGCAAACGTAAGATAACACATGAGAAGGAGGAAGGGAAGGCCAAACTTGAAATGATAACAAATTCACTGTCATGATAAGAAACCTTGCCCTGCAATAATGACATTTCTCTATTCATAATAACAGAGCCCTGATAACCTAATCACCTCTTAAATATCTCACCTCTCATCCCTATTACACTGGGGATTAAGTTTCCAATGCATGAACTCTGGGGGATGCATTCAAACCACAGAATCAATGTTCTGTTGAAACTTTACATTTTAGAACAAAAGGAAAATCTAAATTTTTATTTCTTACCTGAGAATATGATCAGGGAGAAAATTATAAAAATCATAATTAATTAAACAACTGCTTAAATTCAACCCACAAGTCCATTAGAATAAAATACAATTTGTTGAGGACATGTTAGTGCATGGCTACCACCGGCAATCAATTTCACATACTATTTCTTTCTAACTTTATTGAGGTATATTTGACAAATTAAAAAAGTATATATTTAAGCTGTACAACCTGATGTCATGATATATGTATGCACTATAAACTGCTCACAATCAAACTGAGCAATATATCAATCACCTCAAATACCTTGTTATTGGACTGATAACACTTAAGAGCAACTCTATAAGATCAACTCTCTAAGATCAACTCTCTTAGCACATTTCAAATATACGATATGTTGTTGTTAACTATAGTCACAGTGCTATATATTAGATCTACAGAAATTATTATTCTGTGTAACTAAAATTTTGTACCATTTGATTAACATTTCCCCACTTCTCTCAGCCTCTGGGCTTTGGAAACCACTGTTCTACTCTCTGCAATTATGAGCTTGACTTTTTAAGACTTCACATGTAAGATAAATTATGCAGTATTAGTTTTTCTGTCTGGCTTACTTTACTTAATATAATGTCTTCTAGGTTTATCCATGTTGTTGAAAATGGCAGTATTTCCTTCTTTTGACTGTGGAATATTTCATTTCACTTGTGTGTGTGTGTGTGTGTAACATGTTTTTAATCTCTTCCTCCTACCAGGAACACTTAGATTGGTTCCACATTTTGGTTATTGTGAATGACCCTATAGAGAATATGATGATACAGTTATCTCTTTGGGATACTGATTTTTCCTTTGCATGTACATCTATAAGTGGAATGGCTGGATTATATGGTAGTTCTATTTTTTAAACATTTTTGAGGCATTTCCATTCTGTTTTTCACAATGGCAATACCAATTTATAGTCCCACCAACGTTGTGAAAGGATTCCCTTGTTTCAACATCCTAACCAATGCTTCTCTTTTATCTTTTTGATAATAGCTTTTCAAGCACATGTGAAGTAATATCTCATTCTGGTTTTCATTAATATTTCCCTGATGATTAGTGATTTGAGCACTGTTTCATATACCTGTTGTCCATGTCTATGTATTCTTTTGGGAAATATCTATTCAAGTCCCTAGCCCATATATTAATCAGGTTATTTATTATTTTGCTATTGAGTTGTGTACCTTTTTTATATGCTTTGCATATTAACCCCTTATCAGACATATGGTTTGCAAATATTTTCTCCCATTCCATAAGCTGCCTTTCCACTCTGTTGATGATTTTATTTGCTGTGCAGAAGCTCTATTATTTGATACAGTCTGACTTGTCTATATATGCTATGGGTATCTGTTCTTAGAGTTTATATCTAAAAAATATTGCCCAGACAAATATCAAGAAACTTTTCCCCTATATGTGCTTCTAGTAGTTCTATGGTTTCAGGTCTTAAGTTTAATCTTTAATCAAAGTTGAGTCGATTTTAGAATGTTTTATAAGATTATGTTCCAATTTTAAACTTTTCATATGGATATTCAGTTTTCTCAGCACTATTTACTGACAAGACTGTCCTTTCTCCATTGGGTCTTCTTGGCATCCTTGTTGAATATCAGTTGACAAGAAACATGGTTGTATTTCTGTGCTGTTTGGTTTCATTAATCAATCTCTCTTTTTGTTCCATTACCATATTTTTTAATGGCTCCAGCTTTGTGATGCCTCCTGTTTTGGTCTTCTTGCTCAAAATTGCATAACTATCTGGTCTTGTGTGATTCCACATGAATTTTAAGATTTTTTTTTCTATTTTTGTAAAGAATTTTACTGAGATTTTTGATAGGGATTGCATTGATTCTTTAGATCACTTTGGGTAATATAGACATTTTAACAATATTAAATCTTTCAACCCAAGAGTATAGGATGGCTTTCCATTTGTCTGTATCTTCTTTAATTTCCATTGATGTTTTATAATTTTTAAAAGTCTTTTACTTTTTGATTGGGTTTAGTTTTTAGTATTTTAATTTTGTTGTTATTGTGAATGAAAGTATTTCTTAATTTTATTTTCCAATGGTTCATCATTTTTTATATAAATGGGTCTGATTTTTTATGTTGATTTTTTATCCTACAAATTTACTGAATGTGTTATTAGTTCTAACAGGTTTTATTTTTTTGGTTCAGTCTTTATGGTTTTCTACATATATGATCATGTCTTCTGCAAACAGATCTAATTTAACTTCTTCCTTTCTTATTTGGATACCTTTTGTTTGTTTTAATGGTCTACTTGTTTAACTAGAATTTCTAATAGTATGTTGAATAGAAGTGTTGAAAATCTACTGTATGTTGGGAGAAAAATTTTGAGTTTTTCCCTATTTATTATAAAGTCAGCTGTAGCATTTTCATCTATGGCCTTTCTTATGTTACTGTAATTTCCTTATATACCTATTTTGTTGAGAGTTTTAATTATGATTGTATGTGGAGCTTTCTCAAATGCATTTACTCCATTTATTGAGATGATCATATTTTTTTCTATTTTTTTTAATGTGGCATATCACATTGATTAGTTTGTGAATGTTGAACAATCCTTGCCTTCCAGGAATAAATACCACTTGGTTATGCTCTGTAATCATTTTAATGTGCTGTTAAATTTGGTTTTCTAATATTATATTGAGAAATTTTGAATCTATATTCATCAGAGATATTGGCCTGTAGTTTTCTGTATATGTGGCGCCTTTGTCTGACTTTGGTATCAGATTAAAGGTAGACTCACAAAATGAGTTTGAATGCGTTCCCTCTTCAAATTTTTGGAAAAGTTTAATTCTTTTTTGAATGTTTGTTAGAATTCACCCTTGAAGACATACATGGTGGTGAGTCTTTCTTTGTTGGGAAGCTTTTAATTACTAATTCAAACTCCTTATGTGTTATTGGTCAGTACAGGTTTTCATTATTTCTTGATTTAGCTTTGATAGGTTGTGTATTCCTAGGAAATCATCAATTTCTTCTAGATTATCCAATTTCTTCATGTATAATTATAATAGTTTCTTATAATTTTTTAAAAAAATTATGAGATATTTATTATGATATCTTCTCTCTCATATCTGATTTAATTTGATTCAATGCTTCCTTCCCCTTAGTCTAGCTAAAGATTTTGTCAGTTTTGTTTACTTAAAAAAAAATCTTAGTTTTGTTGATTTTAAAATTATTTTTCTAAACTCTTTGATTTATTTTGGCTCTAATCTTTATTATTTTTCTTCTGCTATATTTGGGCTTAATTTATTCTCCTGTTTTAATACTTATTTGAATCTTTTTTTAAGGTAACCATTTATTGCTATAAACTTTCCTGTTAATACTGCTTTTGTTGTATCCTATAAGCTTTGCTATGTATTTTTTGTTTGTTTGTTTCATTTATCTTGAGCTATTTTTTTAAATTCCCTGTTGATTGTCTCTTTAACCCCAGGGTTGCTTAAGAGTGTCTTGTTTAGTTTCCACGTATTAGTAAATGTTCCTTTTTCCTTACTACTATTGATTTCTAGTTTTATTTCATTATGATGGAAAAGATACCTGGAGTGAATTTGGTCTGCTTTAATTTACTGAGACTTCACTTTGTAATTCAACATGTGTTATACCCTGGAAAACGCTCCACGTGTGCTTGAGAATATGTATTCTCCTGTTTTGGGGTAGAAAGTTCCTTTTATATTTGTTAGGTCCATTTGGTCTATAGTATTGCTCAGTTTGGCTGTACCCTTATTGTATCTTGTATCTTGTCTGATGATCTACTAGTAATGGGGAATGGAGTATTTCAGTCTTCTACTGTGACTGTATTATTCTTTATTTCTCCTTTCAGATTTAGCAATGTTTGCTTTATATTTTAGATTTCACTTTTTTTTTTTTTGCTTTATGCTTTATATTTTGCATCTATGCTGGTATATATTCAGGCGTTTTGATGATAGGTACATGCATATTTGTAATTGTTATATTTTCTTCTTAAGCTAACCCTTTGATCATTATTTAATAAACTTCTTGTGTTTTGTGAGAGATTTGAATTGAATCTATTTTGTCTGCTCTCTTTTGGTTACTATTTGTCTTGAATATATTTTTCCATCCATTCACTCCATCTTGTGTGTTCTCTTGTAGGTAGCATATAGGTGGATCTTGGTTTTATCCATTAAGCCACTTTATGTATCTTGACTGGAGAACTGAGTCTGTTTACATTTAAAGTAATTATTGATAGGTAATGGTGTAATTCTGCCACTTTGTTAATTGTTTTCTGACTGCTTTTCATTCTTTCTTTCACTCTTTCTGTCTTTATGATTTAATTATTTTCTCAGTGGTATGCTTGGATTCCTTTGTTTGTAACTCTTGCATATCTACTGGAGGTTTTTCCCTTATGGTTATCTTAAGATTATATAAAACATCTTATTTTTATAATAGTCTCTGATAAAGTGATAACAACTTAACTTCAATCACGTACAAAAACTTCATATTTTTACTCTTACTTCCAACATTTTATGTTATTTAAGTCACAATTTCCATCTTGGTATGCGTGCATATGTTAACAAATTATTGTAGCTTACCTATTTTTAATATTTTTTTTCACCCTTTGTAATAGTATCAAGCAAGATATACACCATCATTGGAGTATTATTCTGATTTTCACTACATACTTTCCTTTATCAGCAAGTTTTATATTTTCATATGTTCTCATGTTATGAAATAACATCCTTTCATTGCAGCTTGAACAAATCCCTGTGGCATTTTTTTGTAATGCTGGTCTAGTGGTAATGAACTCCCTTGGCTTTTATTTGCCTAAAAATGTCTCTTTGTCTTTTTAGTATCTGAATGACAACTTTGTCAGTATTATATTTTTAGGTTAAAAGCAGCAATTAAACAAAATAAAGGTGTATGATAATTTTAAATATTGATAAATGTAAAGGAGAATAATATAATGTAATACAATAACTGTTGAGTAGAGTAGGCGAGATTACATGAGGTATATTTTTGGAATGGGAAAAAATGTTAAAAATCATAAAAATAATGCTTATGGTATTAAAATATTTGTTTTGAAAATATTATTAGAGTTATTAATAACAGTAACAAAAATCCATTACTTAAATGCATTTCAAAATATGTATTGCTCCATAGGGTAATGAATTTTATAAAACAAATGAATTCAAACTTCTTAATGTAGCATAGTGAAATAAGCACTATTTTAATCTGTGCCAAAGATGGAAGCTTTTTTTCCTTATATTGACATTTTGATTGACGGCTGATGATTGAAATTGCAATTCTTGTAATTTATAGGTAGTTGCAGAATGTTTGAATGGACAATGAGAAAATTAAGCATTGCACAAACTAGTAACCACATTTTTAAATATGAATTTAAAATGTCTTCTCTATTGTTAGGCATTGTTTTCTATTCATATCATAGAGGAATGATTTTGAAAATTTTGACTATTACTGTAAAATATATGTACATAAAACTAATCATAATCAAAATTATAATTGTGCAAATAAATTTTAGATTTAATTCCATAATAACCATAGAAAGGTGAGAGAGTGATAACTATAGAATAATTATTTTTTCGTTGATGAATATTTATATAAGAGCTACTCTATAATCTGCTTATTAGGGTTCAGTTACACACTGGCAAATTCAAATTCAACTTGATTTTCACATTAGAAATTTTATTTATTATTATTCATAGCAACATAACCAATTTATGTTACAAAGTATTCCAATAATTAGTAATACCTATTGTATTAATCCTATACAATAGTAATACCTATTGTATTAATCAGAAATTAACACTGGTTAATTTATGCCAAAAAGAAATATATTAGAAGTTTTTTCAGTAGATCACAGAATCAATTGAACCTGGATTTGAAAAGGAACCAGAACAGCCAAACAAAGACAAGAGAGCACTGCAAGTGCACCATGTTCAGAATAGCAATGCTCGTTGTTGCTGGTGGTGGTGTTGCTGCTACTGGCCTTACTTGCTCTAGCCTTTTCTTTCCTTCCACTGGAGTTTTCACTGTATTAAAAAAAGCCCATAAATTTGGCTATTTTTAATTTTTTTTAAAAAAGTTTTTCATTGACCAAGCACCTACCGAATCCATCCCGAGAATATGTAATTTTGTCATGTAACTGAAGAATCATAATTATTTCAGTGTTACAAAAGTTCCAATGCTAGGTTTTTTGATTTGTTTGTATTTTTATCATTCATCCAGATGAGTGATGATATCTGGAGTTATCAGCTAGAGATAAAGAGGAAGGGGGAGGGAAAGCATTAGGAAATTCTCTTCTCTTTTCAGGGTAACTCCATCAGCCAAGGTTGTTATAGAATCTTCATGATAGCAGAGTAATTCTTCAGTGAAAGACTCTTATCAGTTGATTTGGGTTTTAGGATATTCTTGTTCTCTTTAATCTCCCTTTCCAATTATCATGGTCCCACTCCTTCTCCACAAATAATCTAAATTTTGCGTAAGAGATCTATGAAGCTAGGAAATTATTTTCATTTTTAATTTGATAATGTCCTGGTGCAAATGTTAGCTTCTTTTACTAAGACTCCTTGGGTGGTTTTAAAAGGAACCCAGATGGCTTCCAGTTTCATCCATGTCCCTGCAAAGGACATGAACTCATCCTTTTTTATGGCTGCATATTATTCCATGGTGTATGTGTGCCACATTTTTTTTATCCAGTCTATCATTGATGGGCATTTGAGTTGGTTCTAAGTCTTTGCTCTTATGAATAGTGCTTCAATAAACATATGTGTGCATGTGCCTTTATAGTAGAATGATTTATAATTATTTGGGTATATACGCAGTAATGGGATTGCTGGGTCAAATGGTATTTCTGATTCTAGATCCTTGAGGAATTGCCACAGTGTCTTCCACAATGGTTGAACTAATTTACATTGTCTTACGCAATGGTTGAACTAATTTTCCAACAGTGTAAAAGCATTCCTATTTCTCCACATCTTCTCCAGCATGTGTTGTTTCCTGACTTTTTAATGATCACCATTTTAACTGGCGTGAGATGGTATCACATTGTGGTTTTGATTTGCATTTCTCTAATGACCAATTGTGATGAGCTTTTATTCATGTCTGTTGGCTGCATAAATGTTTTCTTTTGAGAAGTGTCTGTTCATATCCTTCACCCACTTTTCGATAGGGACATTTGTTTTTTTCCTGTAAATTCATTTAAGTTCTTTGTAGATTCTGGATATTAGCCCTTTGTCAGATGGATAGATTGCAAAAATTTTCTCCCATTCAGTTAAGTTGTCTGTTCATTCTGATGATAGTTTATTTTGCTGTGCAAAAGCTCTTAAGTTTAATTAGATCCCATTTGTCAATTTTGGCTTTTGTTGTCATAGCTTTTGGTGTTTTAGTCACGAAATCTTTGCTCATGCCTATGTCCTGAATGGTAACACAGGAACAATAAAACCAAACACTGCATGTTCTCACTCATAAGTGGGAGTTGAACAATGAGAACACATGGACACAGGGAAGGGAACATCACACACTGAGGCCTGTTGGGGGGTCTGTGGATGGGGGAGGGATGGCATTAGGTGAAATACCTAATGTAGATGACAAGTTGATGGGTGCAGCAAACCACCATAGCACGTGTATACCTATGTAATGAATCTGCATGTTCTGCACATGTATCCCAGGACTTAAAGTGTAAAAGTAAATAAATAAATTAATTAATTAATAATAAAAAGGAACCCAGAAAGGGCTTGAGTTTCAATCTTTGCCTTTAGCTGAGAATTTTGAAATCTGATCTTGTTGCTGTCTTTCTTATTATGTTTAGTGTGGTAGAAATAAACATTTTATTTTCACATGCCCATCATACTAATTTATGGCAGTTGCCATTCAGATCCCAAAGATATTTTTATCAACAGGCACCTTATTTCAGATGACTGTAGAAATGGATTGGATAACCCATTCCTTACGGGTTTACCATAGAATGACAAATTTCTATCTCTTACTGTTAATTTGTGTTTTATTATTATTATTATTTGAGACAGAGTTTCACTCTTGTTGCCCAGGCTGGAGTGCAATGGCCAATGGCACAATCTCGGCTCACCACAACCTATGCCTCCTGGGTTCAAGAGATTCTCCTGACTCAGCCTCCCAAGTAGCTGGGGTTACAGGCATGCACCGCCATGCCCGGCTAATTTTGTATTTTTAGTAGAGACAGCGTTGCTCCATGTTTGTCAGGCTGGTCTTGAACCTCCAACCTCAGGTGATCCACTCACCTTGGCCTCCCAAAGTGCTGAGATTACAGGCATGAGCCACCACACCCACCTGTGTTTTAAATTTTTTAAATTATTTTTTAATTTTTGTGGATATATGTTAGGTGTATATATTTGTGGGGTATATCAGATGTTTTGATACAGGCATGAAATGTGAAGTAAGTTCATCATGGAGAATGGTATATCCATCCCCTCAATCATTTATCCTTTAAGTGGGGAGCTGTCGGAGGGGGTGGTGATGGTTAATGGGTACAAAAAAATAGAAAGAATGAATGAGACTTGCTATTTGATATCACAACAGGGTGACTATAGTCAATAATAACTTAATTGTATATTTTAAAACAAAAGAGTGTGATTGGATTGTTGTAACTCTCAATGTTAATTTGAATGTTCATAATCTTCAGTCTCAATTATGCCAGTGAACAAAGCCTAGAATTCCCTATGCCGCTGAAGGTTTGTTCTTGGACACCATTCACATTTCTATACTGACTAGTATAGAATGACTAACGAGTATAATATAGTATGGTTTTCAGTTATAAATAACAGAAACAAGTTAAGCAGAAAAGGACTTCATTGAAGAGGTCTCAGCTGAGCCATGGGTAAGATCAGTAGGAAAACTAGAGAACCAAGCTTGGGGAATATCCTAGACAGGCAAGCTACAGCCAATATGGTACTACAGAGACAAAGTGCATCTCATGGAGCTGTTAGTCAGCTGGATCTTTGCCATTTTGGCAAGTACTGCTGCCACTGAAACCTCAGTCTTTCTTACATTCACTGTGTATATTCACAATAAACACTATTAGCAAAATTGAATTATCCTCATTTTGAACATGAAGAAGCTTGACTCAGAATGTAAGTAATTTGCAGAAAAATCAAATAACTGATATCTGTGTAGTCGCATTTGCCCTCCACTTTTGTCAGTCTTCTAAATTCAGGATATATCATTCTTCCTTCTCCACCACAGGCTATATTTCCTCATTTATTTTTATTTTGTTTGGGAAACAAATTGGCATTACTGGTCTTTTTGTACTACAACTGAAGATGAATGCTGTGTTTGCTTTGGTTTTTTGCCAGCCTTGCTTGGATCTACTGCACAATCTATTACGGATAATATTATTTGCCTCCTGCATGCCAGTGTTCAGGAAAAAACTTGTTCAAAAAGTAAGCAATGGGTATCAAAAGGAGTAAGTGTTAGGGACATTACACAATGCCCTAGTGATTTCTTTTAATTGCCTCTTAGATTTCTAGGAAAGGTGTTTGGGTTTTACTCTTCACTTTGCTTGCTAATCAGAAATAATATGAAAAATCAATATAATTTTGGTCTGACAAAAATATGTTAAATAAGTCGGGTAAAAGAGAAGGTTCAGGCTTGAATTACTTGCAAAATTAAACCCTAGGACAACTTGTAAACAAGCACAGAACTTTAAATGACCATGCAATGTAGTGAAAATACAGGTGATGGTCAAATGTGTAGTGGCCCACAGGCAAGGCAATGAACTCAGCTCAAAGGTTATATACTTCATGTGCCCAGAGGTTTACAATTCTGTTTTGTTTGAAGTGTAATTTAAGTGAAACAGATGGAACAGAGAAACACAGGGGAAAAAAAAGAAATAGTGAAGAAGGGAAGAAAAGTTCAACAAATCTTGCTTTTGTTTTTAAAAGATAATGAATTTACCTTTTATGACCTGTCACTTGAATCATTAACATTTTAGTATACTTAAATATACCTGCTTTAGGAATTGATTTTTAATAGGTTTAAGACTATTTAAAACTATTATTAAATAAATAGCATAGTAATTAAAATAATGAATAGTTTGCATTACTATAGACTAAGTTTGAGTTCTGCTTCTACTGCGAGCTAGCTGATCAGTCCTCTAAAGTTAGTTTCTGGATTATGCCATGGGTTCTTAGAAAGACAAAGTGAGATAAAGAATGTAAGGTAGTTACATTGATAAATGATACATTGCTTGGGCTTCTCAATAACTGTTAGCTATCATCATCGTCATTACTATACTGTAACATAAAGTATTAAAATGAATAAAATTAATCATTTTAGGTCTCAAACACCAACATCATCATTTAATGACAAATTACCATAATTGTAGCTAGACCAAGAATGGGTTCTGTCTGCATTGTCATTCACAGAACTTGAAGCATGTTAGTCATTACAAAGCGAACAAAAAGTATCATTATTAATGGAGAACAGAATTATATACCTAGAAACAGCTAATCAAAAGGAAAGAGATAGTTTAATAAAGTAGCTGTCTAAACTAAATATATAAAAGTCCACATTTCTATGTATTAGTTTTTAAAATTAAGTCATCAAATTTAAAAAATAACTTCATGTTTAAACTGATTAGATTTATAATACATTAATAGAATAATTTGGAGAAAACATGTTAACTGCATCTAGGGAGTGGGCAACTATTGGAGAAGTATGTGGCCTCGGAAGAATTTTGTTCTATGTGTATTGCTTATTTTTTCATTCTAATGAGAATTTAATTATGAATTTATAATTGATTTTAGAGTTCTGAGAGGAAAATAGAAATTCTAATTAGTGAATAATAAGGAGAAATAATAGTTATTCATTTGTAATAATTTAGCATGACTTCAGAATAAAGGGTATATGCCTTTTCAATGTAGAATAAGTAAAGACAATACCAGCAATAACCAATCAACACAAAACACAGAATACCAAAAATAATCTCCAAAGTAGAAAAACTTAGTAAACAAAGCAATTTGGGAAGAATGCATACTTAACATTTTCTTTTGAAAACTGAAGCTATTTTAAATATCATCTATTTAATGTTTTCAAAGAAATTACAGAAGTAATAATAAGATATGAATTTTTTAAAAGATGAGATAAAGCCAAAAGCAACTTCCTGAGTTAAGGTAAACTAAACAAACAAACAACAACAAAAAAAAACTGACCATATTATCAAATGACATGGCTCTATAGAGTCTTTATGTAAAGGGAAAAAAAGATTTTCATAGAATAGACATATATTTATAATAAACATTTTAAAAAATAAAATAGAGAAGGTTATACAATGATATTTTGGTCCAATTTGAAGAAGAATAAATGAGACATGCATATGTTCCTACATGGAAAATAAATACAAAATAATCAGAGACTTCAAGAGTGTTCATGAACCCTTCCTTGGTTGTATCTGCCTCCTTGCCAGAGATTACCATTATTCTAAATATTGTGAAAGTTTTCTCCATCCCTTTAAACTATTTTACCATATATATGTACATACATACACACACATATATATACATATATATTGAGAACCATCTATGATTTCATTTTCTTTTTTATATTGCTATAAACGAAATTATGCTCTTTCTATATTTCAATGACATTTCTTTACTCAGTCTTGGGATCTTGAAATTTGCTGATGTTGGTATGTTTGGCAGTAATTTGTTCAGTTTTCACTCCTTTACATGTTTCATTGTATAAATACATCACAGTTTATTCATCCATATTTCTGTTGTTGGAAATTTTAAATATTTCTAGGTTTCTTTTTGTTGTTCCTGCTATTATTTATGCACCACACACATGCACACATATACAAACACTCACTTGAAATTACTGGGTGAAAGGAAAAATTTACACTTCACTAGATAACACCATTTTGCCCAGGATAATTTTGTCTATTTAGATTCCTAGCAGCAGTGTATGATGGTTCCTGTTATCTTCCATGCTATTCTTTAAAGAGTGTTGCCGGACTTTTCACATTTTGTGAAGTTTGGACATAAAATGATTTCCCAGTTTGTTTATATTTGCCTTTCTCTGATTTCTAATGAGGGTGAGACACTTTTCACATATTTATTGGTGATTTCTATGCCGTAAAATAATTATATTTTTGGGCTATTTTTGCATTGGATTGATCATTTCTTGATAACATGATGCGAACTACTTTGTTAACAGCTTTACTGAGATATAATTTATATATAATAAAATACATTTCACACATACAAGAGATAGGATGAACTAATTATGATGTGTATCAAATTTATAATTGTGCCACTGTCATTGCAATTTATTTAGAAGTAGTTTTAAAAACATACAAATGTTAGTTTTAATGTTTTTTGTTATTAACTTTTAACTTATTTGTACTGAGGTCAGAGTATGTGTTATGTACAGCAATGCTTATTTGAAATTTGTTGGAAATTTTTTTTCATTAATAATTCAGACATACTTGAAGAGATTTTAATTTTTAGATGCAGTATTCATTTATGTCTATTAAGTTCAGGTTGATTAATTATGTTGTTCACGTCTTCTATATTCTTTTTAAAAAATATACTGATATAACATTTCTTAAAAAGATGGTAGACATTTTCTAAAATAATAAACTTGTCATTCTGCTTATAATTTCATTAATTTTTACTTTACATTTATTGAAGTCACATTTGTAGGTACACACAGGTTTAGAATTGTTATATTTTCCTGGTCATCTAACCATTTTGCCAATATTTAGTAGCTTTTCAAGGATAGTAAAACACATTTTTCCTTAAGTTTTCTTTTGTTAGATTTTACTTTGGGTTAACAATACATGATATATAGTATTGCAAATATTTACTTTCAATTTTCCTGTTTTTATTGTTCAAGCGCATATCTTGTAAATAGCTAAATTGTGTTTTTTATCCTGTTTGACAAATGTATTTTAACTAGAAATTTAGTTCATTTACATAATTGTGCCTATTGTATTATTTAGAATCATTTCTTCCAGTTTGTTATACACTTCTCTTTTGTTTTTCCCATCTGTTTTTCCTTATGTCTTTCTATTTAAATTTTAATTACCCTATATTTACTTAGTGGTTACTTAGAGATTTTTAAATGTTTATATAACTTCAAAAACCATACATTTCATCAATATGTCCTCATTGTAGATAAGGTGACCATACTAATGTTCAAACTTGTATTACCCCATATTTGAATCTGTCCTATTGATGTTCACTAGTTTCTCATTCTTTTCAGTCATCATTATTTTTATTTTAAAAATAAAATATTGGTTTAAATGTGCTAAAGTTTACTATTTTCTTTGTTCATCTTTTCTTTCTGTTTCTTACCACTGGTAACAAATTAGATATATGTTAGAGCTTGTCACTTATTCTCCATGATTTTTAAATTATTTTAAATATTTTGCATTGGTTGTGGAGTTTATTTGGCATTCTAGGTAATTTCATATCAGATTCATTTTCTGGCTTATTGAAAATGAGTTATGCCTATCACATCTGATACATAGCCCCTTCATTAAGATACTAATTATAGTTTTTAAATGTAACCATCTCAATTATGAAGTATAAAACACAAAAAGCAAAATATACAAAACAAAAAGTAAACAACTTAATAATATTGCATAAAGCATAGACATGTGTAATTAAACCCACATGTATTAGGTTCTTCAAAGAGGCAGAACTAAGAGGAGATAGATAGATAGATAGATAGATAGATAGATAGATAGATAGGAGGTGATTTATTACGGAAATTGGCTCATACAATTATAGAGGCTGAGAGATCCCATGACAGGCCTTCTGTAAGCTAGAGGCCCTGGGATATGTGGTACCATGGCTTAGTCCAAGGCCAAAAGCTTCAGGACTGTGGAGGCTGATGGTGTAATTCTCAGTCTGAGGCCAAAGGCCTGAGAATCCCAGGTAGTGGGTGATGTTGGTATAAGTCCTGGAGTTCAAAGGCAGGCAAACCGGGAGTTCTGATGTGCAAAGGAAGAAGAATGTCCTAGCTCCAGGAGCTAGGACACAGGGGTTGGGGGTGGGGGGGGACGGTGTCTATGTGTGGGGGTAGTGTTGGGGGGGAAGATTGCCTTTTTCTTGCCTTTTTTGTTCTACTAGAACCCAATTAGAATAAAAAGATTAGATAATGCCTGCCCACATTGAAGACGAATCTTCCTCACTCAGTCCTCTGACTCACATGCCAATCTCCTCTGGAAACACCCTTACAGATGCAGCAGAAACAATGCTTTACCAGTTCTCTAGATATTTTTTAATCCAATCAAGTTGACATCTAAAATGTACATCATACCATGTTAGAAAAACAACATGCCAGCACCTCAGAATCCCTGTCAATCACAAACCCCTTCATTCACAAACTTAACCAATTTACTAATTTAAAGTTTTTCGCTTGTTTGCTTTTATCGACAGTTGAATATTTAAATAATCATCTTTAAAGACACATAATTTTGTCTGATTTTAATCATATATTTGGAATGTATTCTTTTGTATTTGGCTAATATCATTCAACATTATGTTTTAAAAATTTACTTATGCTTTTTAAAAATAGGTAGCTATAGTTTTTTCCCTTGATACAAGATGATTCATTGTTTGAATATATCACAATTTATTTATTCTATTATGAAGCAAATGATATTTTTGCATATTTAGGCTAGTATAAATAATTTTGTTATAAAGATTTATGTGCATTTCTCCCGGTGTTCCTGGATACATAGAGTTTGGGTATATATAACTAGCATTAGAATTCCTGGGTCAAATATTTGTTTAACTTATATTTATAACTATATCATTGTTAGGGACTGTAAAGGGTTTGACATTTTACCTTACCTGTGAATAAACAAGTTAGCCTGCCATCATTTCATGGATCTTGGCAGAAAACATCAGACTTTTGGGTCAGAGATAAAGATTTCAACAGCAGTAGCCACAGTACCATCATTGTTTAGCACCAACTTTCTAAGCCTAAATTACTAAAAGATGACATGAGGAAAGCCAGCTGACACCTACACATTTAGTGGATTATATTACAAGAGACAAAAACTGAACTTAGAGAACCTAAGTATTTTATAATGGGTAGTAAAAATGCTCGAATTATGTTTCAGCAGAAAACACTAGCCTGTCATGACTTCTAACACTATACATTAATTGTGTCTTTTTGTACTTTATATAAGAGGTATATATTTATATGTGTGTGTGTGTGTGTGTGTGTACACACATATATATATACAGTCTACTACTTTGAGCTTCATTCACTCCATGTGATTTTTATAAGATTTACTTATAATGTTGCCTCTAGTAAAGAGTGCATTGTATTAAATTTTAAACCTAGTTTTTATTTTTATCAAACTTATCCAGGTACCATGATTTAAAGAGTCAACTGGATTCACACATGCTGCTAGGCACACAGCAGGGCAATGACAGTTTTCAACTTACTTTCAAAGGTTTACTTCCATATCTCTAAATAATATTCTTATATCATTTTTCCTAGTTTTTCAGTTTGAGATATTGTCTATTGACTTCTTGCTATGGAAGATCAGAATTTAATCCTCTTTCATGCACTCCCAGACTCCTATTTTATTTACACCTCCCACCATCCCAAAAGTTATATTTCAATTTTGATTACATAGAAATTCAGTATTTATAGTTACATGGCTATTTATAGCTAAACCAATAATGTCTTATATTCCTTTGTTTTATTTTCTATGTTCTGTTCACAAAATTAACCCTAAATTTATTATCTCACTACACTAGAAAACTTTAGATCATCCATCAATGTAATCATCTGAGAACCTTCTCCCAGATGATTCTGATTGAGTTTAGTCTTATCCGGCTATTCTTTAGGCCTGGTGCGTGGACATATTCCTTCACAATTTTCCTAAACATTCTCTGCTTTTTTTCTTAGATTAGATTCTCTGTTACTTGAATCATATATTAACTTATTTGTTATTTTAATCTCTTGTTATTACAAAGCACACTCTAAGGAAGGTAAAATTATACACCTTGCATGTCTATAAATATGTTGATTCTACCTGAAATGCTTAGGTGAAAACTCGATGAAATTTTAAGTTGGAAATAATTTTCCTTCAGAATTTAAAAAGTGAAGCTCTACTGTCTTCCAATTTTCAATATTGCTATAAAGAAAATTAGTGTCATTTTGATTTTTTTCACTGAATAAAACCTTCCTCTCTTTGTCTTTTCCCTTCTGCATAATTGCAGAAACATCTCCCTGTTTGGTATTTTGAAATATGAAAATGTGTCTTGCTATAGGTCTATTTTCATACAAGGTGAGATGGTCTTGCTAATTCATTTCAGTCTGAAAACTTCATTTAGTTCAAGGATTTTTTTGAATTAGCTTTGAATTAGCTCTTCCATCTTCTCTCTTTGACTTCTAGTCTTTTCGTTTTCTGGGATTTAAACTCCTGAAATAGATTGTACCTAGGTTGTTGTTTATTTTTAAGTGTTTGATTTCGTAATTTCTATTGCTTTCTCTTTGGCTATACTTTCAAGAAAATCTCCTTTATTTTCCAACTCTTAATTAGTTCTGTTATATTTTAAGTTTTTAAACAATTTAATTCATTTTTGTTTCAAGATTACAATATTATAGCTTACTTTTCTAAGGAAACGAATTACCTTTCATATTCTCTCTCTTCTTTAAATTATTTTTTGACTTTGCATAGTTGATATATTATAAATTATTGTTTTATTTTGTTTTTATTACTATTTATTACATTATAATTTTTTCTTAAATGTGTATTTATCCTTGGCAGTATGACAGCGCATGGCTTTATTAAAATTAATGTGCTCTGTAAAAGACATTTCTTTGTGAGTTAGCTATTGGAATTATATTGAGCTTTGCATTTCTTAAAAAGATCAGATTTCCAATTATAAATCTGATTAGTCTGTCACACACTACTATGAAGAAATACTCACGGCCAGATCATTTATAAAGGAAAGACGTTTAATTGACTCACAGTTCTGCATTCCTGGGGAGGCCTCAGAAAACTTACAGTCACTGCAGAAGACAAAGAAGAAGCAGGCACTTTCCTCAAAGAGAGGCAGGAGGGGTGAGTGCAAGCAGGGGAAATGCCAGATGCTTATAAAAACATCAGATCCTGTGAGACTCACTCACTATCATGAGAACAGCATGGGAGAAACTGCCCCCATTATCAAATTACCTCCACCTTCTCTCCCCGTTGACACATGGGGATTATGGAGATTATGGGGATGACAATTCACGATGAGATTTTGGGTGGGGACACAGCCAAACCATATCAGACAGAGAGCTATTCTTAATCAAGTCACATATATGGGTCTTATCAAAAGCAGTAGTATTAAAGTTAAACAAAAGTGCTTAAAGGAAAATTTGTAGTACAAATTTGTAGGTACAAAATATGTATGTACAAACTATGTTATAATAATACATTTGACAATTGAAATTCAATTAAAAAAATCTTTTGTAAATCAATTTACCAAAAATGACAAAGAAGTAAATAAAAATTCTGAATAATTTGGCATTTATTAAATAAGTTAGATATCATACAGGGATGCCCTCTCTCACAACTCCTATTCAACATAGTGTTGGAAGTTCTGGCTAGGGCAATCAGGCAAGAAAAAGAAATAAAGGGTATTCAGTTAGGAAAAGAAAAGTCAAATTGTCCCTGTTTGCAGATGACATGATTGTAGATTTAGAAAACCCCATTGTCTCAGCCCAAAATCTCCTTAAGCTGATAAGGAACTTCAGCAAAGTCTCAGGATACAAAATCAATGTGAAAAATCACAAGCATTCTTAGACACCAGTAACAGACAAACAGAGAGCCAAATCATGAATGAAATCCCATTCACAATAGCTTCAAAGAGAATAAAATACCTAGGAATCCAACTTACAAGGGATGTAAAGGACCTCTTCAAGGAGAACTACAAACTACTGCTCAGTGAAATAAAAGAGGACACAAACAAATGGAAGAACATACCATGCTCATGGATAGGAAGAATCAATATTGTGAAAATGGCCATACTGCCCCAGGTAATTTATAGATTCAATGCCATCACCATTAAGCTACTAATGACTTTCTTCACAGAATTGGAAAAAAACTGCTTTAAAGTTCATATGGAACCAAAAAAGACCCCACATTGCCAAGACACTCCTAAGCGAAAAGAACAAAACTGGAGGCATCACGCTACCTGACTTCAAACTATACTACAAGGCTAGAGTAACCAAAGCAGCATGGGACTGGTACCAAAACAGAGATATAGACCAATGGAACAGAACAGAGCCCTCAGAAATAATACCACACATCTACAGCCATCTGATCTTTGACAAACCTCAGAAAAACAAGAAATGGGGAAAGGATTCCCTCTTTAATAAATGGTGCTGGGAAAATTGGCTAGCCATAAGTAGAAAGCTGAAACTGGATCCTTTCCTTACTCCTTATATGAAAATTAATTCAAGATGGATTAGAGACTTAAATGTTAGACCTAAAACCATAAAAACCCTAGAAGAAAACCTAGGTAATACCATTCAGGACATAGGCATGGGCAAGGACTCCATGTCTAAAACATCAAAAGCAATGGCAACAAAAGCCAAAATTGATGAATGGGATCTAATTAAACTAAAGAGCTTCTGCACAGCAAAAGAAACTACCATCAGAGTGAACAGGCAACCTACAGAATGGGAGAAAATTTTTGCGTTCTACTCATCTGACAAAGGGCTAATATCCAGAACCTGTAAAGAACTCAATCAAATTTACCAGAAAAAAAAAGCAAACAATCCCATCAAAAAGTGGGCAAAGTATATGAACAGAACTTCTCAAAAGAAGACATTCATGCAGCCAACAGACACATGAAAAAATGCTCGTCATCACTCGTCATCACTGAAATGCAAATCAAAACCACAATGCGATACCATCTCACACCAGTTAGAATGGTGATCATTAAAAAATCAGGAAACAACAGGTGCTGGAGAAGATGTGGAGAAATAGGAACACTTTTACACTGTTGGTGGGACTGTAAACTAGTTCAACCATTGGGGAAAACAGTGTGGCGATTCCTCAAGGATCTAGAAGTAGAAATACCATTTGACTCAGCCATCCCACTACTGGGGATATACCCAAAGGATTATAAGTCATGCTGCTATAAAGATATGTGCACATGTATGTTTATTGCAGCACTATTCACAATAGCAAAGACTTGGAATCAACCCAAATGTCCATCAGTCACAGACTGGATTAAGAAAATGTGGCACATATACACACTATGGAATACTATGCAGCCACAAAAAAGGATGAGTTCGTGTCCTTTGTAGGGACAGGCATGCAGCTGGAAACCATCATTCTCAGCAAACTATCGCAAGAACAGAAAACCAAACACCGCATGTTCTCATTGATAGATGGGAACTGAACAATGAGATCACTTGGACACAGGAAGCGGTCATTACACACTGGGTCCTATTGTGGGGGATTGGGGGAGGGATAGCATAGGAGATATATCTAATGTAAATGACGAGCTAATGGGTGCAGCACACCAACATGGCACATGTATACATATGTAACAAACCTGCACGTTGTGCACATGTACCCTAGAACTTAAAGTAGATATATATATATATATATATAAAAAAGAAATTGTAGAAGCTTCCCACCTTAAAAGGTAAAACATGCTTGAATGCTCTCATTGCTTGCATTCAACACTATATTGGATGTCCTAAGCAGTTCATTATCACAGTTAAAATGTCATTTAAATCCATCGAAATTAAAAAGAGAAGAGTGGAGCATAGAAAGACCACTCCAGAGATCTTTGGACTTTATCTCTTGAGTACTTATAGGTACAGGCTGATAAAGAAACTGCTCGACAGTGGAGAAAACCATCCAAAAAGACTAAACAGAACCATCTCCAGGGTTATCACAGGGCCAGGTCCCAACCTACCACACTTGTAATTCAAATAAAGGCCTTACCTTAATAATAAGAAACAATTAGTCCGAAACTGAGAAATACTTTAGACCTACTATTCTGAACAATAGTTTAGATCTCCCTAACAAATCATAGGAAATGATCCAAAAGGATAAACTGTTTCCAAATAACTTAACTGGACCTTGGGACAAAGGTTTAAAATAGTCATAGAGAAACAAAAAAATCTAGCACTCTACAAGGTAAAGTTTACAATGTCTGGCATCCAATAAGATTAACAAGCATACAGAAAGGCAGAAAAATGCAAAATATAAGGTGAAAAAGTAATAAAACAGAATTAGCATAAAACTTAAAATTAAGAGAAAAGAACAACAAAATAGTTATCATAACCATTCCTTATGTTCATTAATATTAGGGAAAGACAAGACATGTAAAATATATATAAATCAATTGTGTGGACATGAAAACCACAATGTCTGAGATAAAAGATACACTAGATAGAATTCAGGGTAGAATAAACATTACGGAAGAAAAGATAAGTAAACTTTAAGGTATAACAATAAAATTAATCAAAAAAGAAATACAGAAAAAATATGTTTAAAAAATAAAAATAACATTTTTGAGCTATGAAACAAATCCCAATTGCTTAAGATAATCATAATTTGAGTTTGAGTTCCTTAAGGAGAAGAGTAAGAAGAAGATACAGAAAATTATTTGAAGAAATAATAACCTAAAATTTTCCAATATTGATAAAAATTATGAACCCACAGATTCAAGAAACTTAAGAAAAATCAAGAACAAGAAACTAAAATATAACTATACCAAGGCACATTATAATAAAATAGCTTAAAATATATGTACTAGAATATGCATAACACCACTTTTCTAAAACAGCCTCAAATAGAGTTCAATCAGCAGTCAAGTAGATAGAAGATGTCACCACCATGGTTGACTAGAGTCATGCAGAGCTTATCTCCTCCACAAAGAAGAATCAAAGCAGTGAGTAGATAACTACACATCAAATACCGTGTCTAAGGAAGAATATTGGTATTCAGCAGGGAAATGACATGCCCCTCTCAGTCATGGACACAAAAGATGGCAGTATAGAGAAGGAAGTGAAGCAGGCAGGAAGGCTCCCTACTGTGAGAAAAGGTAAGTTAAAGATCCCTACAGTAAATATTCTCACCATAGAAACCCGAAATTGCAACTGGACAGCCTCCCAGCCCTCTGATAGTACCTGAGTCTAAAACAACTAGGTGTATAGAATCCATGTAACTACACTGTCGCAAAGAGAGAATTCACACTGGATATCCACCCCACACCCGTGGAGCCAGGGTGTTGCAATATGATGACATTTTGAGAGTGGACCCAATGCCAGGCTACATCCTGCTCAATAACCCCTGCATCACTGGGGGCCTGACATTTCCCAACATCCACTCAGGGTACTACAGTGTTGTGGCACCAGCTGGACCTAGTAGTGCAACCATATCCCCACCTAGGGATGCACCTGAGATAAAAGATACACTAGATACAATTTGGGGTATAATAAACATTATGGAAGAAAAGATAAGGAAACTTTAAGATACAGCAATAAAAACAATCCAAAAAGAAGCACACAGCAAAAATAATTTAATAAAAAAAATAAAAATAGCATCATTGAGCTTGGCTCATGTAGTGCTCTATTCTCTAAGGAATAGATGATCCAGCACATGAGAGAGATTGCTCCCAGGACATAGAGAGTCAAAGCCTTTGATTCCCAGAGTCTGAGAGCCACCTTTCTCAGGTGGTTTCTGTCAAACTTTTTAAAAGCATCCCTATGTCTCCACATCCTCTCCAGCATCTGTTGTTTCCTGACTTTTTAATGATCCTCATTCTAACTGGCGTGAGAAAATATCTCATTGTGGTTTTGATTTGCATTTCTCTGATGACCAGTGATTACCAGGAAAGTTAAAAAATAGAATCATGAGCTAACACTGGATATCCACTGTTTTGGTCCCTTCAGACTGCTGTAACAAAATACCATAAACTGGTTTAACTTATAACGAATAGACATTTTTAAGTCTAAGATTAAAGTACCAACAGATATGGTATCCTGAGGTTTCTGGTTCTTAGTGTAATCATTTGGTGGAAGGGCTGAAGGAGTTCTCTCAAGCTTCTTTTATAAGGGCATTAATCCTTTTCATGAGGGCTGGCTTTATAATCTTCTCACCTACCAAGGGTCCCTCCTCCAATACTATTAATATATGAATTGGGGGGGAGGTTAGATTTCAACATATGAATATGGGGAAGATACAAACTTTCAGACAATAGCACCCAGAAAATGTCTACCGCCAAAAACCAAATGACAATGCGAAGTGCATTCGTCAGTTATACACTTTAGAAAAAGAACCAATAGAGTGTGTGTGTGTGTGTGTGTGTGTGTGGTGTTGGAGAGAAAGAAAGAGAGATTTGGTTTATGTTACAGTTTGGCCTGGCAATCTAATATTTGGAGAGGAGGCATTCTTGTCCAGGTGACCTCAGTCTTTTTGGTTAAAGCCTTGAACTTAATGGATAATGTGCACCCACATTGTGGAGCATAATCTGCTTTACTCAAAACCTACTTATTCAAACATTAATCACATCTAAAATATACCTTAACAGCAACATTTAGACTCGTTTTTGACTGAACAACTAGGTGTCATTACCTAGGAAACTTGATACATAAAGTTAACCATCACATTAAATTAAATGATATGTTACTGGTAGGAATATAAATGAACTCAGCCTCTTTGGACCTTTGGCAGTATTTACTAAAGCATGCTTTATAACTCAGCAGTTACCATCACTCATGTATAACAGAAATATGTACATGAGTGAAACAAAAGATATATACAAGAGTGTTTACAGCAGTATTTGTTGTTAGAGATTGAAAGTGAAATAATCCAAATATCTGCCAAGAGTAAAATGAATAAATACATTATGCAATGAAGTCATGAAATACTACACAGTAATGGAGAAGATCAAGAGGCTCAATAATGAATAATTCTTATAGGCATGAAATGCAATCAAAAAAGATGTATTCAAAAGAGTACATGGTGAAAAAACTTTTAATGTACAGTATCTATTTAAGCAAAGCTAGTTTATAGTGTAAGAATTGAGAACAGTAGTTATCTTTAGGATTGATAACCACTGGAAACTTGCACGGAGGATACTTTGCAATTATGATAAACTATCATATGTTTAATTTGGTAGTGGTTACAATAGTGTGTTCACTATGAATAATTCATTAAATTATATACCTGTAATAAGATCTATGGATTTTATTGCATATATTCTAAAATTCCATAAAGTTTAAACAATAAATAAAGTTATATCCTACCTAATTATCCTTTATTTTAATTTATAAATGGCAATACACTGCAGGTTATAATTTATATATTATCTGATTCTTGAAGTCAAGAACAAATATAGTACATCTTTCTAAAATTTAATGTTGATTTATTTAAAATTACTTTTAAATTGAAGACACTTCTATGTTACAAGACTGTGGTAAAAGTGTTGCCTTACTCTTGAAGATTAAACATAAGATTTCAAAGACATTTTAATTAAGTCATCAGCTGCTTCAGGCTTTGCCCTCAGATGCCCAGAAGATAACATGCAACGTCCTTCTGTCAAGTTTCTTTGTTAGGGAGATATGAGACTCACTCCCCACTATTAAAATGAAGTTCAGTAGATAAACTCTTTCAATGTTAAAATTTAAAAGAGAAACATGTAAGTATGAAGAAAAGTTTTACATATATTTTAGTAAAAAGAACATATCCCATATTTAATACCAAAGCAGAAAACATGGAGTAAAAGATCAATTAAGAATGAGAACGCATGAACAAATAGAGAAAAACAATACACACTGGGGCTTATCGGAGGGTAGAGGATGGGAGAGAGAGGATCAAGAAAAATAACTACATCAGGTATAACTCCCAATGCAATCCCTCCCCCCTACCCCCTCCCCATGATAGGCCCCGGTGTGTGATGTTCCCCTTCCCGAGTCCAAGTGATCTCATTGTTCAGTTCCGCAGCACAGCAACATGGCACAAGTATACATATGTAACAAACCTGCACATTATGCACATGTACCCTAGAACTTAAAGTGTAATAACAATAAAAAAAAATTAAAAAAATAAAAAAGAAAATAAAAAAAAAGAAAAATAACTAATGGGTATTAGGCCTGATACCTGGGTGATGAAATAATCTGTACAACAAACTACCACCACACAAGCTTACCTATGTAACAAATCTGCACATGTACCCCTGAACTTAAAATAGAAGTTGAAAAAAATTTAGTAACATTTAAAAAAGCCAAATATATATTTTTAATTCTTTTGACGGCAAATAAAGAGGGAAAGTCACTTGCAATGTATATATCCTATATTTTAGTTCTCTTAATCTAATAGGGACTCTTTTAAATCAATTTGATAACTAAAATAACATTGTTTAAAATTGAGACACTATGTGTACAGTCCCCAGAATTCAGGTTCCAGGGAACAAAATATCTTCATAGCTCAATTAGAAGGAATTTTGAAAAAAATGCCAGAAATAGCTCTACTTGGAAATTAGAAGAGAACTTCAAATATCTAGGCACTTTGGTAAAGGAAACCTCTCACTTGGAATTCACATGAACAATAGAAAGAGTAAAACACTGGTTACAAAATCTGCATTTTCATATAGTCATCCTCCTTTGTTCCTTTCCTCTAAACTCATAGCTTCATGAACATTCCACTTGAGATCAAGTCTAATCTCAATTTAGCTTTTAGCCCTGGGTTGTAGATTCTTAAAGTAATAATTTGTGTTTGTTTTTCTTATGGATGAGAAGAGTGACTGGGATGTTGGTGAGCCTCAAAAAGTATTTGTTGAATTGAACTGAACTTGATAGTCACCACAAGAAATCTAGAACTCACCAGCAATCCTTCAACCTCCAGATTCTAATACTTATATTGGATCTGTACATTTCCTTTTCCATTTTATATTGTGGTCTCTTCCTAAAACATACAGATTTTTTCTGTACTCTGCAATCCATTAACAAATGTCTTAATAACCTCACACTCCTTTTTTGGGAAATTCTTTCCTAATTCTTACATTTATTAAAATTGCCTTAGTACTGAGACATGGTATACACTGTTGTCATCTGAAGTAGTGACTATTTTTTTACCCTCTCTCTTCGTATTTCTAGTCACAGAGTAGGAGATGGGTGACTGACCTCTTTTCCGTACATTGTTGTTGCCTCTTCTCTGAAACTGCAGCTTGGACTGTTGTCATTAAACTATATCAATCATCACCTTTCTTGCTGCCATTTTCTATGTAAATGTTACCTTAATTCGTCTGTTGGAGACTTATAGTCATAGAAATTTTACCTATTTGTGCCCTAATTTTAAAATACGTTGATATCCATATTGATCATCCTTCTAATACTTTTTCAATTACTTGATCTCTCTTTTGTTTCTCTGAATATTATGTATTCCTTCAAGTTAAACACTTACTCTCATGGTCATAAAACAGTTAAGTCAATTTATCTCCAAAATTCTCAGTTTTAGCCACTGTGAACAACAACCACTATATTTTCAGTTCACTCCACTTTTTATACTCCACTGGCAACTACCACACATCAATCTTACCAAATTTGTACTGTCCCCATCATTGTCATTTTATCACTTCCCTCTTAATCTAGCTTCTTTTTCTTTGTTTTATCATTTTAGTCATTTCTTAGCTTACATACTCAAGCTCTTTGACTCTAGTACGTCTTTCACTGAACTTCTCTGTGAAAATAATAACTTTGATTTAATAGATTTCTCTCCCTACCATTTTCTGAAACACCCACAGCCAGATGAACATGATTGAAAATACACACACACACCCCAACACACACACACACACACACACTCACACACACACAGGCATACTGATGCCTCTCAATTTATATTAATGATCACAAAAGGGCCCCATGTTTATTTCCAGTTATGCTAAATTCCTTTGTTGATTCATAATTTTGCATTCCTAAAAGACAATTTTGTACTTTCTCTCTCCTGACACCTTCAAACCCTCTTCTCCTATCATTAGTTTTAATGGTAAAAATAGCAATTACTTTTGCACCAACATAATACATATTTCACTAAAAAGCAATGAGTAAAAAAAAAAAAAAAAAAAAAAATCTGTTTTCATCAACACATCTACCAACCTTCCTGCCACTATATGTACATATTCTGTTGTCTTTCTCGTCTTCTTGGAAACATGGCTTTTACTGCTATGTAAGATGAACACCTGCATTTGTACAGTAGATACTAATCCTGCTTTCTTACTCAACAGCTCCATTAGCTCTCCCCTTTATCTCCAATATCATCAATTCTCCACCTACCTTCCCCAACTGAATATGCCCATCACAACACTCAAAGACTATGGTCATTTTCATTAAAAATAACGTATTTAAATTTTACATCTTTAGGTCATAATACTTCTCCATTATTCTATTTCTTTCTATAGAAAATCTTCCTGAAATAGTTATTTATACCCGTTATTCTCTTATTCATTTTTTGCCTTTGTCTCTTTGACCTTTCTAGTCAGGTTTTGGCCTTCATTACTTCAATGAAATTGCTTATCTATGGCACAATGACACTAAATCTATTTGTCAATTCTCAAATTTTATTTTTCTAGACCCCTTGACAACATCTGATCAAGTTGTTCACTCTCAGCCATAAAACACTATGTTCACTATTCTTCCATACTGTCACAATCTGTTGGCTGCCCTACTTCACTATGCTATTTTTAGTCACATTTAATATTGCTTCAACCTCTAAATATTAAAGATGTCCGAGGACCCAGTCTTTGCCACTCTTCTTTACTTTATCTGTGCTCATTTCCCCCATGTTTTTGTCTTTGCTACAACTTTATGGTTTTAATTATAATTGATATACTAGAGATCACCAATTACATATTTTAAGCCCAGACTACCTTCCACTAAATTCATACACTTAACTGATTTTATTCCATTTTCATCTGATGTCTCATAGGCATTGGAATGTAACACTTTTAAATCCACATTTTTGTTCCTATACCTACTCTTAGCATCTTTTTCATCGTTAAATAAATGGTAACTTTATCTTTCTACTTTCTTGGACCAAATAATTCTGGGGTTATCTTTAATTCCTGTCTCTCTCATTCCTAACATCCTTATCCACTTGTCTACAAACCTCACTGACTTTGCCTTTAATCATATTACAATCTGAACACTTCTCACCACTCTGTTTTATCTTCTTGGATCATGGCACCAGATGCCTCAAATATATGTTCAAATGTCATCTTCTCTGTGAGTCTTCACTGACTATCATATGCAAAACTTTAACAATCATCACATCTGAATATTTCCCTTCCATGCTATATATTTTCTTTTTCATTTAAAAATCACTTGTGTTTGCTGATAAAGACATACCATACCAATCACATAGTAATTTATAAAGAAAAAAAGGTTTAATTGACTCACAATTCCACGTGGCTAGGGAGGACTTGCAATCATGCTGGAAGGTGAAGAACACATCTTACATGGCGGCAGACAAGGGAGAATGAGAACCAAGTGAAAGAGTTTCCCCTTACAAAACCATCAAGTCCATGAGACTTATTCACTACCATGAGAACAGTATGGGGAAAAGCACCCCCATTATTCAACTATCTCCCATTGTTTCCTTCCCAAAACATGTAGGAATTATGGGAACTACAATTCAAAATGAGATTTGGGCAGGACAGAGCCAAACCATATTATTTTGCCCCGGCCCCTCCCAAATCTCATGCCCTCACATTTCAAAACCAATCATGCCTTACCAGCCATTCCCCGAAGTCTTAATTCATTTCAGCATGAACTCAAAAGTCCACAGTTCAAAGTCTCATCTGAGACAAAGCCAGTCCATTCCTCCTATAAGCCTGTCAAATCAAAAGTAAGTTAGTTAGTTCCTAGATATAAAGGGGGTACAGGCATTGGATAAATACACCCATTCCAAATGGGAGAAATTGGCCAAAACAAAGTGGCTAAAGGCCCCATTCAAGTCTGATATCCAGTGGGGTAGTCAAATCTTAAATCTCCACAATGATCTCCTTTGACTCCATGTCTCACATCCCGGTCATGCTGATGAAAGAGGTGGGTTCCCATGGTCTTGAGCACTTCCACTCCTGTGGCTTTACAGAGTACAGCCTCCCTTCCAGCTTTTTTCACCAGCCAACATTGAGTGGCTCTGGCTTTTCTAGGTGCACGATGCAAACTGTCAATGGATCTCCCATTATGAGGTCTGGAGGACTGTGGCCCTGTTTTCATAGCTCCAGTGGGCAGTGCCTCAGTAGTGACTCTGTGGCGGCTTCAACCCCACATTTCCCTTCCATGCTGCTCTAGTAGATGTTCTCCATGAGAGTGCTGCGCTGCAGCAAACTTTTGCCTGTATATCCAGGCATTTCCATACATCCTCCGAAATTTAGGCAGAGGTTTCCAAGCTTTAATTCTTGACTTCTGTGCACCTGCAGGCTTGACACCATATGGAAGCTGCCAAGGCTTTTGGCTTGCACCCTCTGAAGCCATGGCTCGAGCTGTACCTTGGTTCCTTTTAGCCATGGCTAGAATGCCTGGGACACAGGACACCAAGAAAAGTTGCACACAGCAGGGGGACCTGGGCCCAGCGCCAGAAACCAATTTTTTTTTTCTCTTAGGCCTCCAGGCCTGTGATTAGAGGGGCTGACACAAAGGTCTCTGACATGCCCTGGAGACATTTTTAAAAATCTTCTTGGCAATTAACATTTGACTCCTTGTTACTTATGCAAATTTCTGCAACCAACTTGAATTTCTCCTCAGCAAAAGGTTTTTCTTTTCTATCCCATCATCAAGCTGCAAATTTTCTAAATGTTTATGCTCTGCTTCCCTTTAAAATCTGAATGCCTTTAACAGCACCCAAGTCACATCTTGAATGCTTTGCTGCTTAGAAATTTATTCTGCTAGATACCTTAAATCATAGACCACAAGTTCAAAGTTACACAGATTTCTAAGGCAGAGGCAAAATGCAGCCAGTCTCTTTGCTTAAATATAGCAAGAGTCACCTTTACTCTCTTCCTCAAGTTCCTCATCTCCATCAGAGACCACCTCAGCCTAGATTTCATTGTCCCTATCATTATCAGCATTTTGGTCAAAGCCATTCAACAAGTCTTTAGGAAGTTCCAAACTTTCCCACATTTTCCTGTCTTCTTCTGAGCCCTCCAAACTGTTCCAACCTCTGCTTATTCCTCAGTTCCGAAGTCACTTCCACATTTTCACATATCTTTTCAGCAGTTCCCCACTCTACTGGTACCAGTTTACTGTATTGGTCCATTTTCATGCTGTTGATAAAGACATACCCAAGACTGGGTAATTTATAATGGAAAAAAAGCTTTAATGACTCACAGTTCCACGTGACTGGGGAGGCCTCACAATCATGGTGGAAGGCAAAAAGCATATCTTACATCATGGAAGGCAAAGGAAAATGAGAACCATGTGAAAGGGGTTTCCCCTTATAAAACCATCAGCTCTCATGAGACTTATTCACTACCATGAAAACAGTATGGGGAAAACTGCCTCCATGATTCAATTATCTCCCACCAGTTCCCTCCCACAACACTTTGGAATTATGGGAGCTACAATTCAAGATGATATTTGGGTGGGGACACAGCCAAACCATATCAATTAACATACTTTGTGTTTTGTTTATTTTTTTAATTGCTTTTCCCTTTACTACAGTATAAGTTCTATGAGGATAGTGGTTTATGTTGCTTTTGTTTGTGGCTGGATATAGGTTACATGACACCACTAGTCATACACCAGTGCTAGACATTTTAGTTGAAGGAATAAAGAAATGAATAAAATGTCTAGAATGTTGTCAATCTTATAAGCAATTCTAACAAATAATTATAACAGTACAAAATAAGATAAGTATAAAGCTTGAACTGAGTCTTATAAATAAATGCTGTAGAAAAAATTGAGCAGTATGTATCAAAAGATTAGAATATGCAATTTTCTGACTTAATAGTTCTACCTCTAGGAATTTACCCTAGATATAAACATGTTCATTGCAATGATGCATATATATGTACAAGAATAAAAGAAATTCATTTAAATAAATTAGCTTATATTATGATAATTATGTAATGTGTATTTATTGAAAATAGGTTGATATTCTCTGTCTCTCAAAAATACTATTAAAAGTATGTATGAACTTATTTTTTACTTTATTTTTGAAAGAAGGTTTGGATTTAGATTCACAGTAAAATTGAGTGGTAAGTACAGAGAGTTCCCATATACTCACCTTCCCACACATGCACAGTCTCACTCTACTATCACTATCCAGAGTGATATATGTGTTACAATATCAGTACATTGAGCCTATATTGACACATCATTATCACCTGAAAATAAACTGTTATAGCTATAAGATATTTTTTGTAAGCCTTATGGCACTGCAAAGTAAAAAACCCATAATAGATGCCTACAAAAAAAGATCAAGGAGTCAAAACATACAACTACAGAAAAATCACTTAACCACAAGGAAGACAGTGAGAGGAAAATAAGGAGAAAGCATCTACAAAACAACTGGAAAACAATTAACATAATGGCAGCAATTAAGTAATTACCTAGCAGTAATTACCTTGAATGTAGATAAATTCAGTTTTTCAATTAAAGACATAGACTGGCTAAATAGATTAAAACAAACAAACAAAAAACAAGACCCAACTATATGCTGACTACAGAAGATTCACTTCAACTGTAAAGACACACATAGAATGAATGTGAAGTGATGGAAAAAATATTTCCTGCAAATAAAAAACCCGGATATGTGCAGGAGGAGCTATATTCATATCATACAAAATAGTCTTTTAGTCAAAAACTGCAAAGAGAGACAAAGAAGTTCATTATACAATGATGAAGGGGTCATTACAGAAGAGGATATAACACCCAACATCAGGAACACCCAACATCATAAATCCACCCAACATCAGAACACCTAAATGTATAAAGTAAATATTAACAGCTCTAAAATGAGAGATTGACTACAATACAATAATACTATGGTACTTCAACACTCCAGTTTTAGCAATAAATGGATTATGCAGACAGAAAATTGACAAGAAAACACCAGACACAAGCTACACTCTAGAACAAATAGACTTAATAGGCATATACAGAACATTCCATCCAGCAGCTGCAAAATACACATTCTTCTCAACTGCACATGCAACATTCTCCAGGATAGATCACATACTATGATGGTTAATACTGAATGTCAACTTGATTGGTTTGAAGGCTGCAGAGTATTGATCCTGGCTGTGTCTCTGCAGGTGTTGCCAAGGAGATTAACATTTAAGTCAGTGGGCTGGGAAACACAGACCCATCCTTAACCTGGGTGGACATAATCTAATCAGTTGCCATTGTGGCCAGAGTAAAAAGCAGGCAGAAAAACATGAAAAGACTGACTTGTCTCCCCAACCTACATCTTTCTCCCATTCTGGATGCTACCTGCTTTAAATATCGGACTCCAATTCTTCAGTTTTGAGATTCGGACTGGCTTCTTTGCTCCTCAACTTGCAGATGGCCTATTGTTGTACCTTGTGATCCTGTGACCTAATACTCCTTAATAAACTTGATATCACTCTATATATATATCCTTTTGGTTTTATTCTTCTAGAGAATCCTGACTGATGCAGACTTTGGTACCAGGAGTGGTTCTAGAGGAACAGAATATAAAAAGAAAAAGTTCTTTGATTGGTTTTGGGGTTTCTGGAGTTGACTGGTTAATACGATTAGACCCCAAAATGCTAAGGACTCTACCTCTAATAGTATGGAGAACACTGATAGTCCTTGGGGTAAACTGCTAAGAGATTTATGCAAAATAAATGCATCCGGCACTCCTGATTTACCACTCATAAGAGGCAAGGAGTTTAGTGACTCTCTATATAATATTTTCGACTATATGTAGAGAACCAAGGAACATAATGAAGTTGGATGGTTACTCTTAAGTTCACTGGACAAAGTGATGAAATAAAATGATAAACTCAGGGATTCTAACTCCAAGCTTCAGAAGCAGACACTGAGCCTCAAATCTGCTAACATTGCCCTGAGTAAGAGTCTTATCTCCTGTAGAAAAAAAAGCTGAAATTGTGGAAAAACAGACACAAGCACTTATCAGTGAGTGGCTGACCTGCAACAAAATGTGCCTGTACAGCCTTGCCAGGTGTCTACTGTTAAAGTGAGGACATTGATTGGATCAGGCTGAATTTATTGGTTTGGACCCACTCAATAGGGAATCTGCATTTAATGTTGCAGCTTGGGGAGTTAAAAAAAGGTTCTAATAGCTTATTTGCTTGGTTAGCTAAAACATGGATTAAAAGATGGCCCACTGTGAACTGGAAATGCCTGATCTCCCTTGGTTTAATGTAGAGGAAAGAATCCAACAGCTTAGGGAAATTGGGATGCGGGAGTGGATTAGTCACTTAGACCTACTCATCCCAGCTGGGAGGGTCCAGAAGATATACCCTTAACCAATGCTTTGCTAAATAGATTTATGAGAGCAGCACCTGCATCTTTGAAGAGCTCTGTAATTGCTCTTCTCCGTATGTCTGATCTAACAGTAAGAACTGCAGTCACTCAACTACAAAATTTAAATGCAATGGGAATAATTGAATCCCAAGGTGGTAGAGGCCAAGTGCTGGGACTCAACTGTCAAAGGCAAGGAGGGTGTAGCTACTGTAATGGACAGCAAAGGCAAGGCAGCAATCACATAATAGTGTAGGACTCTGGCATTGGCTAATTAATCACAGTATTCCTAGAATGGAAGCCTACTGCATTCCTACTTAATTTATATAAGCAGAATACTTCCAGGTTGAGTGGATGAAATACTATTTTGAATTATAAGAAAAGAGAATCATAGCCCTTCAATCAATTTCCAGACTTGAGTCAGTTTACAGACCCAGAACCTCTTGATTGAAGGGGAGGCCAATTCCCCTTAAGGAAGGATCCCACTACCCTATGACAATTTATGCTGTTAATCTTTCTCCCATCCTTCCCCAATGGGACCTCCAGCCTTTTACCAGGATAACTGCACTGGGAAAAGGAAAATGATCAGACATTTCAGAGACTACCGGATACAGGATCTGAGCTGATATTGATTCCTGGGGACCCAAAACATCACTGTGGTCTTCCAATTAAAGGAGGGGATTATGGAGGTCAGATAATTAACGAAGTTTTAGGTTCAACTTACAGTGGGTCCGGTGCATCCCCAGACTCATCCTGTGGTCATTTGCCCAGTACCAGAATGTATAAGTGGCATAGACATATTTAGCAACAGGCAGAACCCCCCCCCCCCCCCGCAGTTGGCTTTCTAACTGGTAAGCCAAGGGCTATTATGGTGGGAAAGACCAGTTGAAGGTTATTAGAGCTTCCTCCACCTAGAAAAATAATAAATAAAAAACAATATCACATCCCTGAAGGGACTGTAGAGATTAGTGTCACCATCAAATACTTGAAAGATTCAGGGGTGGTGATCCCCACAACTTCCCATTCAACTCTCTTATTTGGCCTGTGCAGAAGACAGATGGATCTTGGAGAATGACAGTGGGTTATCATACATTTATCCAAGTGATGACTCCAATTGCAGCTGTTGTAACAGATGTCGTTTCATTGCTTGAGCAAATTAACACATCTCCTGATACCTGGTACACAGTCATTGACTTGACAAATGCCTTTTTCTCCATTCCTGTCCATAAGGCCCACCACAAGCAATTTGCCTTCAGCTGGCAAGGCCACCAAAATACCTTTACTGTCCTACCTCAGCAGTATATCAACTCTCCACTTTGTTTCATAATCTTTGAAGAAAACTTAATCTCTTTTCACTTCCACAGGATATCACACTGGTTCACTAAATTGATGACATTATGCTGACTGGATCCAGTGAGCAAGAAATTGGAAACACACTGAACTTTTTGGTGAGAGATTTGCATGCCAGAGGATGGGGAAAAAAATCTGACTAAAATTCAGGGACCTTCTACCTCAGTAAAATGTTTAGGTTATCTCATGGTGTGGGGCCTGTTGAGATATTTCTTCTAAGGTGAGGGATAAGTTGCTGTATTTGGCCCCTACTACAATCAAGAAAGAGGCACACACCCAATGGGACTATTTGAATTTTGGAGGCAACACATTCCTCATTTGGGTGTGTTCCTCTGGCTCATTTATTGAGTGACCCTTTCAGGGCTGCCAGTTTTGATGGGGTCCAGAACAGAAGAAGGTTCTGCAACAGGTCCAGGCTGCTGTGCAGGCTGCTCTGCCACTTGGGCCATATGACCCAGAAAATCCAATGGTACTTGAGGTGGCAGTGGCAGATAGGGAAACCGTTTTGAGCCTTTGGCAGTCCCCCATAGGTGAATCACAGTGGAGGCCTCTGGGATTTTGGAGCAAGGCCCTGCCATCTTCTGCAGATAACTACTCTCCTTTTGAGAGACAGCTCTTGGCTTGTTACTGGGCTTTGGTAGAAACTGAACATTTGACTAAGGGTCATCACGTGACCTGAACTGTCTATTGTGAACTGAGTGCTTTCTGACCTATCTAGCCATAAACTGAGTTGTGCACAGCAACATTGCATCATCAAATGGAAGTAGTATATATGAGATCAGAGTTGAGCAGGTCCTGAAGGCACAAATAAGTTACATGAGGAAGTGGCTCAAATGTCCACAGTCTCTGTTCCTGCCACTCTGACTTCTCTCCCCTACCCTGTGAAGATGGCTTCATGGGGTGTTCTCTATGATCCATTGACAGAGGAAGAGACGACTAGGGCCTGGTTCACAGATGGGTCTGCACAATATGCAGGCGCTACCCTTGATAATGGACAGCTGCAGCACTACAGCCCCTTTCTAGGATATCCCTGAAGAACAGAGGTGATGGGAAATCTTCCCAGTGGGCAGAACTTCAAGAAGTACACCTAGTTGTGCACTTTTCAGATGCAAGATTATATACTGAATCATGGACGCTAGCCAATAGTTTGGCTGATTAGTCACAGACTTGGAAAAAGCAGGATTGGAAAATTGGTAAAAATAAATAAATAAATAAATTTGGAGAAGAGGTTTGAGGATGAACATCTTTGAGTGACGAAAAACTGTGAAGATTTTTATCCCAGGTGAATGCTCACCAAAGGGGGACCTCAGCAGAGACGACTGTAATAATCAAGTGCATAGGAGGACTCATTCTGTGGACACCACTCAGCCTCTCCCCAGCCACCTCTGTCATTGCCCAGTGGGCCCATGAACAAAGTGGCCAGAGTGGCAGGAATGGAGGTTACTCATTGGCTCAGCAACACGGACTTTCATTCCACAAGACTGACTATGCTACAGCCACTGCTGAGTGCCCAATTTGTCAGCAGCAAAGTCCAACACTGAGCCCTTGATATGGCACCATTCCTTGGGAAGATCAGTCAGCTACTTAGCGGTAGGTTGATTATATTGGATCTGTTCCATCATGGAAAGGACAGAGGTTCATCCTCACTGGAATAGAGTGTTACTCTGGATATGGGTTTACCTATCCTGCACGCAATGCTTCTGCCAAGACTACTATCCGTGGACTCATGGAATGCCTTATCCACCATCATGGTATTCCACACATAACTGCCTCTGAACAAGGCACTCACTTTATGGCTAAAGAAGTGCAGCAGTGGGCTTATCCTCGTGGAATTCCCTGGTCTTACCATATTCCCCATCATCCTGAAGCATCTGGATTGATAAAACGGTGGAATGACCTTTTTAAGTCACAATTACAGTGCCAACTAGGTAACAATACTTTGCAAGGCTGGGACAAAGTTATCCAAAAGTCTGTGTATGCTCCAAATCAATGTACACTATATGGTACTGTTTCTCCCTTAGCCAGGTTTCACGGGTCCAGGAATTGATGGATGGAAGTGGAAGTGGCACCACTCACCATCACCGCTAGTGATCCGCTAGCAAAACTTTTGCTTCCTGTTCCCACAACATTATGTTCTGCTAGTCTAGAGGTTTTAGTTCTAGAGGGAGGAATGTTGTCACCAGGAACCACAACAACAATTCCATTAAACTGGAAGTTAATATTGCCACCTGGACAATTTGGGCTCCTTTTACCTTTAAGTCAACAAGCTAAGAAGGGAGTTACAGTGTTGGCTGAGGTGACTGATCTGGACTATGAAGGTGAAATTAGTCCACTACTTCACAAGGGAGGTAAGAAAGAGTATGCGTGGAATACAGGAGATCCCTTGGGTAGTCTCTTAGTATTACCATTCTGTGATTAAGGTCAATGGGAAATTACAACACCCTAATCCAGGCAGGACTACAAATAGCCCAGACCCTTCAAGAAATAATGTTTGGGTCACTCCACCAGGAAAAAAGCCAGGACTTGCTGAGGTGCTTGCTGAAAGCAAAGGGAATCAGAATGGGTAGTAGAAGAAGGTAGTCATCAATACCAGTTCTGATCACATAACCAGCTGTACAAATGAGGACTGTAATTGTCATAAGTATTTCCTTCTTCTTTTGTTATAAACATGTTTGTGAATGTATATACTTGTACTAAGAAAATATCTTCATTTTATTTCCTTTATCCTTATCATATAACATATGACTTATTGACTTCATATTAGCATTTAAGTGTTAACTATGTAATAGCATTTGGATTGGGGATTGTTGTGTTCCAGTTGTACAAAGGATAGCTGTATTATGTTAATCATAGTTAAGATCTTATCATTGTATTTATTTGAAGATTATGTATGATCTCAGGAGATGTGTATGGGTTCAAGTTGACAAGGGGTGGACTTGTGATGATTAACACTGAGTGTCAACTTGATTGGATTGGAGGATGCAAAGTATTAATCCTGGGTGTGTCTGTTAGAGTGTTGCCAGAGGAGATTAACATTTGAGTCAGTGGGCTCAGGAAGGTAGACCTACCCTTATTCTGTGTAGGCAAAATCTAATCAGCTTTCAGGATGGCCAGAATAAAAAGCAAGCAGAAGAATGTGAAAATAGCAGACTGGCTTATCCTTGTAGCAGAAAGGCTACATCTTTCTCCTGTGCTGAATGCTTCCTGTCCTCGAACACTGGACTCCAAGTTCTTCAGCTTTGGAGCTTGGACTGGCTTCTTTGCTCCTCAGCTTGCAGACAGCCTATTGTGGGACCTTGTGATCGTGTGAGTTAATAAGTCCTTAATGACCCCCCCTTTACATATATATGTGTATAACTATCGTATTAGTTCTGTCCCTCTAGAGAACCCTGACTAATACACGTTAAGGCACAAATCTTAACAAATTTAGGAATATTGAAATTATATCAAATATATTTTCTGACCACCAAGAAGTAAAACTAATAACAACAGGAGAAACTTAGAAAATCCACAAATACATGAAAATTAAGTAACATGCTTTTGAATAATCAATGGGTCAATAAAGTAATTAAAAAGGTAATTTAGAAATGTTTTGAGATAAATGAAAATTAAAACACAACATAGTGCAACCTGTGGTATACAACAGAAGCAATCCTAACTAGAAAGTTTATGCAAATAAATACCTATATCATAAAAAGAAGAAAGATCTCAAATAAACAACCTAACACTGCACTTCATAGAACTGGAGAAACAATAGCAAACTAAGTCAAAAATTACTACAAGGATGGAAATAATATCAGAGTAGAAATAAATGAAATAGAGACTAGAAAATTAATAGAAAATATCAACAAAATAAACAACAGTTTTTTGTAAAAGTAAACAAAATTAACAAATCTTTAGTTACATAAGACAAAAAGAAGATTGAAATACGTAAAATCAGAGTTGAAAAATGAGACATGAGACATTAAAACTGTGACCATAGAAATGAAAAAAGATTATAAAAAACTATTAGAAACAGTTGAATACCAAAAAAATGGACAAAATGGAAAAACTCCTGGACATGTACAACCTATAAAAATTGAATTATGAAAAAATAGAAAATTTGAACAGATCAACAACAGGTAAGGAGATTGAATAGGTAATGAAAGCTCTACCATTAGAGAAAAGTCCAGGATCTGATTGCTTTACTGCTGAGTTCTACCAAACATTTTTTTAAAAAGCTAACACCAATTATTTTTAAATGTTTCCAAAAAATTAAAGCAAAAGTTATGTTTCTGAACTCATTTTCCACGCCAGCATTCACGTGACACCAAAACCAAAGACACAACAACAAAAAAGGCAAATACAGGCCAGTATCCATGATAAACATAGATTTTTTAAAAAATCCCCAACAAAATACTATTAATCCAAATTCAACAACACTTTCAAAAAAGATAATTCACTATGATCAAGGGGGATCTATTCTAGGAATGGAAAGATAGTTCGACACATGCAAATCTATAATCACAATACATGGTAATAACAGAATGAAGAACAAGATATCATATGATTGCTTTAATATATGCAGAGAGAAAGCATTGAACAAAATTCAACATTCCTTCACCTTAAAAACTTACAACAAATCATAGAGAGAAGAAATTTACTTCAACACAATAAAGGCCTCATATGAGGAACCCACAGCTAACATCATAATCAACAGAAAAAGCTGAAAGCCTTTTCTCTAAGATATGTTGAAATATAAGGATGCTCACCTTCAAGACTTTTATTTAACACAGTACTAGAAATTCTAGCCAAAACAGAGGGGCGGAGCAAGATGGCCAAATAGGAACAGCTCCAGTCTCCAACTCCCAGCGCGAGCGACACAGAAGACCGGTGATTTCGGCATTTTCAACTGAGGTACTGGGTTCATCTCACTGGGGAGTGCCGGAGGATCGGTGCTGGTCAGCTGCTGCAGCCCGACCAGCGAGAGCTGAAGCAGGGCGAGGCATTGCCTCACCTGGGAAGCGCAAGGGGGAAGGGAATCCCTTTTCCTAACCAGGGGAACTGAGACACACAACACCTGGATAATCGGGTAACTCCCACCCCAATACTGTGCTTTGAGCAAACAGGCACACCAGGAGATCATATCCCACACCTGGCCGGGAGGGTCCCACGCCCACGGAGCCTCCCTCATTGCTAGCACAGCAGTCTGTGATCTACCGGCAAGGCAGCAGCCAGGCTGGGGGAGGGGCGCCCGCCATTGCTCAGGCTTAAGTAGGTAAACAAAGCTGCTGGGAAGCTCCAACTGGGTGGAGCTCACAGCAGCTCAAGGAAACCTGCCTGTCTCTGTAGACTCCACCTCTGGGGACAGGGCACAGTAAAAAATAAACGCAGCAGAAGCCTCTGCAGACGCAAACGACTCTGTCTGACAGCTTTGAAGAGAGCAGTGGATCTCCCAACACGGAGGTTGAGATCTGAGAAGGGACAGACTCCTTGCTCAAGTGGGTCCCTGACCCCTGAGTAGCCTAACTGGGAGACATCCCCCACTAGGGGCAGTCTGACACCCCACACCTCACAGGGTGGAGTACACCCCTGAGAGGAAGCTTCCAAAGCAAGAATCAGACAGGTACACTCGCTGTTCAGAAATATTCTATCTTCTGCAGCCTCTGCTGCTGATACCCAGGCAAACAGGGTCTGGAGTGGACCTCAAGCAATCTCCAGCAGACCTACAGCTGAGGGTCCTGACTGTTAGAAGGAAAACTATCAAACAGGAAGGACACATACACCAAAACCCCATCAGTACATCACCATCATCAAAGACCAGAGGCAGATAAAACCACAAAGATGGGGAAAAAGCAGGGCAGAAAAGCTGGAAAATCAAAAAATAAGAGCGCATCTCCCCCGGCAAAGGAGCGCAGCTCATTGCCAGCAACGGATCAAAGCTGGACGGAGAATGACTTTGATGAGATGAGAGAAGAAGGCTTCAGTCCATCAAATTTCTCAGAGCTAAAGGAGGAATTACGTACCCAGTGCAAAGAAACTAAAAATCTTGAAAAAAAAGTGGAAGAATTGATGACTAGAGTAATTAATGCAGAGAAGGTCCTAAACGAAATGAAAGAGATGAAAACCATGACACGAGAAATACCTGACAAATGCACAAGCTTCAGTAACTGACTCGATCAACTGGAAGAAAGAGTATCAGCGATTGAGGATCAAATGAATGAAATGAAGCGAGAAGAGAAACCAAAAGAAAAAAGAAGAAAAAGAAATGAACAAAGCCTGCAAGAAGTATGGGATTATGTAAAAAGACCAAATCTACGTCTGATTGGGGTGCCTGAAAGTGAGGGGGAAAATGGAACCAAGTTGGAAAACACTCTTCAGGATATCATCCAGGAGAACTTCCCCAACCTAGTAGGGCAGGCCAACATTCAAATCCAGGAAATACAGAGAACGCCACAAAGATACTCCTCGAGAAGAGCAACTCCAAGACACATAATTGCCAGATTCACCAAAGTTGAAATGAAGGAAAAAATCTTAAGGGCAGCCAGAGAGAAAGGTCGGGTTACCCACAAAGGGAAGCCCATCAGACTCACAGCAGATCTCTCGGCAGAAACTCTCCAAGCCAGAAGAGAGTGGGGGCCAATATTCAACATTCTTAAAGAAAAGAATTTTCAACCCAGAATTTCATATCCAGCCAAACTAAGTTTCATAAGTGAAGGAGAAATAAAATCCTTTACAGATAAGCAAATGCTTAGAGATTTTGTCACCACCAGGCCTGCCTTACAAGAGACCCTGAAGGAAGCACTCAACATGGAAAGGAACAACCGGTACCAGCCATTGCAAAAACATGCCAAAATGTAAAGACCATCGAGGCTAGGAAGAAACTGCATCAACTAACGAGCAAAATAACCAGTTAATATCATAATGGCAGGATCAAGTTCACACATAACAATCTTAACCTTAAATGTAAATGGACTAAATGCTCCAATGAAAAGACACAGACTGGCAAACTGGATAAAGAGTCAAGACCCATCAGTCTGCTGTATTCAGGAGACCCATCTCACACGCAGAGACATACATAGGCTCAAAATAAAGGGATGGAGGAAGATTTACCAAGCAAATGGAGAACAAAAAAAAGCGGGGGTTGCAATACTAGTCTCTGATAAAACAGACTTTAAACCATCAAAGATCAAAAGAGACAAAGAAGGCCATTACATAATGGTAAAGGGATCAATTCAACAGGAAGAGCTAACTATCCTAAATATATATGCACCCAATACAGGAGCACCCAGATTCATAAAGCAAGTCCTTAGAGACTTACAAAGAGACTTAGACTCCCATACAATAATAATGGGAGACTTCAACACTCCACTGTCAACATTAGACAGATCAACGAGACAGAAAGTTAACAAGGATATCCAGGAATTGAACTCATCTCTGCAGCAAGCAGACCTAATAGACATCTATAGAACTCTCCACCCCAAATCAACAGAATATACATTCTTCTCAGCACCACATCGTACTTATTCCAAAATTGACCACGTAATTGGAAGTAAAGCACTCCTCAGCAAATGTACAAGAACAGAAATTATAACAAACTGTCTCTCAGACCACAGTGCAATCAAACTAGAACTCAGGACTAAGAAACTCAATCAAAACCGCTCAACTACACGGAAACTGAACAACCTGCTCCTGAATGACTATTGGGTACATAACGAAATGAAGGCAGAAATAAAGATGTTCTTTGAAACCAATGAGAACAAAGATACAACATACCAGAATCTCTGGGACACATTTAAAGCAGTGTGTAGAGGGAAATTTATAGCACTAAATGCCCACAAGAGAAAGCTGGAAAGATCTAAAATTGACACTCTAACATCACAATTAAAAGAACTAGAGAAGCAAGAGCAAACACATTCGAAAGCTAGCAGAAGGCAAGAAATAACTAAGATCAGAGCAGAACTGAAGGAGATAGAGACACAAAAAACCCTCCAAAAAATCAATGAATCCAGGAGTTGGTTTTTTGAAAAGATCAACAAAATTGACAGACCACTAGCAAGACTAATAAAGAAGAAAAGAGAGAAGAATCAAATCGACGCAATTAAAAATGATAAAGGGGATATCACCACCGACCCCACAGAAATACAAACTACCATCAGAGAATACTATAAACACCTCTATGCAAATAAACTGGAAAATCTAGAAGAAATGGATAATTTCCTGGACACTTACACTCTTCCAAGACTAAACCAGGAAGAAGTTGAATCCACGAATAGACCAATAGCAGGCTCTGAAATTGAGGCAATAATTAATAGCCTACCAACCAAAAAAAGTCCAGGACCAGATGGATTCACAGCTGAATTCTACCAGAGGTATAAGGAGGAGTTGGTACCATTCCTTCTGAAACTATTCCAATCAATAGAAAAAGAGGGAATCCTCCCTAACTCATTTTATGAGGCCAACATCATCCTGATACCAAAGCCTGGCAGAGACACAACAAAAAAAGAGAATTTTAGACCAATATGCCTGATGAACATCGATGCAAAAATCCTCAATAAAATACTGGCAAACCGGATTCAGCAACACATCAAAAAGCTTATCCACCATGATCAAGTGGGCTTCATCCCTGGGATGCAAGGCTGGTTCAACATTCGCAAATCAATAAACATAATCCAGCATATAAACAGAACCAAAGACAAGAACCACATGATTATCTCAATAGATGCAGAAAAGGCTTTTGACAAAATTCAACAGCCCTTCATGCTAAAAACGCTCAATAAATTCGGTATTGATGGAACGTACCTCAAAATAATAAGAGCTATTTATGACAAACCCACAGCCAAGATCATACTGAATGGGCAAAAACTGGAAAAATTCCCTTTGAAAACTGGCACAAGACAGGGATGCCCTCTCTCACCACTCCTATTCAACATAGTGTTGGAAGTTCTGGCTAGGGCAATTAGGCAAGAGAAAGAAATCAGGGGTATTCAGTTAGGAAAAGAAGAAGTCAAATTGTCCCTGTTTGCAGATGACATGATTGTATATTTAGAAAACCCCATTGTCTCAGCCCAAAATCTCCTTAAGCTGATAAGCAACTTCAGCAAAGTCTCAGGATACAAAATTAATGTGCAAAAATCACAAGCATTCTTATACACCAGTAACAGACAAACAGAGAGCCAAATCAGGAATGAACTTCCATTCACAATTGCTTCAAAGAGAATCAAATACCTAGGAATCCAACTTACAAGGGATGTAAAGGACCTCTTCGAGGAGAACTACAAACCACTGCTCAGTGAAATCAAAGAGGACACAAACAAATGGAAGAACATACCATGCTCATGGATAGGAAGAATCAATATCTTGAAAATGGCCATACTGCCCAAGGTAATTTATAGATTCAATGCCATCCCCATCAAGCTACCAATGAGTTTCTTCACAGAATTGGAAAAAACTGCTCTAAAGTTCATATGGAACCAAAAAAGAGCCCGCATCTCCAAGACAATCCTAAGTCAAAAGAACAAAGCTGGAGGCATCACGCTACCTGACTTCAAACTATACTACAAGGCTACAGTAACCAAAACAGCATGGTACTGGTACCAAAACAGAGATATAGACCAATGGAACAGAACAGAGTCCTCAGAAATAATACCACACATCTACAGCCATCTGATCTTTGACAAACCTGAGAGAAACAAGAAATGGGGAAAGGATTCCCTATTTAATAAATGGTGCTGGGAAAATTGGCTAGCCATAAGTAGAAAGCCGAATCTGGATCCTTTCCTTACTCCTTATACGAAAATTAATTCAAGATGGATTAGAGACTTAAATGTTAGACCTAATACCATAAAAATCCTAGAGGAAAACCTAGGTAGTACCATTCAGGACATAGGCATGGGCAAAGACTTCATGTCTAAAACACCAAAAGCAACGGCAGCAAAAGCTAAAATTGACAAATGGGATCTAATTAAACTAAAGGGCTTCTGCACAGCAAAAGAAACTACCATTAGAGTGAACAGGCAACCTACAGAATGGGAGAAAATTTTTGCAATCTACTCATCTGACAAAGGGCTAATATCCAGAACCTACAAAGAACTCCAACAAATTTACAAGAAAAAAACAAACAACCCCATCAAAAAGTGGGCAAAGGATATGAACAGACATTTCTCAAAAGAAGACATTCATACAGCCAACAGACACATGAAAAAATGCTCATCATCACTGGCCATCAGAGAAATGCAAATCAAAACCACAATGAGATACCATCTCACACCAGTTAGAATGGCAATCATTAAAAAGTCAGGAAACAACAGGTGCTGGAGAGGATGTGGAGAAATAGGAACGCTTTTACACTGTTGGTGGGATTGTAAACTAGTTCAACCATTATGGAAAACAGTATGGCGATTCCTCAAGGATCTAGAATTAGATGTACCATATGACCCAGCCATCCCATTACTGGGTATATACCCAAAGGATTATAAATTATGCTGCTATAAAGACACATGCACACGTATGTTTATTGCAGCACTATTCACAATAGCAAAGACTTGGAATCAACCCAAATGTCCATCAGTGACAGATTGGATTAAGAAAATGTGGCACATATACACCATGGAATACTATGCAGCCATCAAAAAGGATGAGTTTGTGTCCTTTGTAGGGACATGGATGCAGCTGGAAACCATCATTCTTAGCAAACTATCACAAGAACTGAAAACCTAACACCGCATGTTCTCACTCATAGGTGGGAACTGAACAATGAGATCACTTGGACTCAGGAAGGGGAACATCACACACTGGGGCCTATCATGGGGAGGGGGGAGGGGGGAGGGATTGCATTGGGAGTTATACCTGATGTAAATGACGAGTTGATGGGTGCAGCACACCAACATGGCACAAGTATACATATGTAACAAACCTGCACGTTATGCACATGTACCCTACAACTTAAAGTATAATAATAATAAATAAATTAAAAAAAAAAAAAAAAAAAAAAAGAAATTCTAGCCAAAACAGTTAGGCAAGGGAAAAAAAATAAAAAAGCATCCAAATTGGAAAAGAAGAAGCTAAATTTTCTCTGTTTGGATATGGCATGATCTATCTATAGAAAACCCTAAAGACTTCACTAAAAAAACGCTTAGAACAAATAAATGAATAGAGTAAAGTTGCAGGATACAAATCAACATACCAAAATCAGTAGAATTCTATACACTAATTATGAACTATCTGAAAAAGAAATCCTGAAAACAAACACATTTACAATAGCTATAAAAATACTTAAAAATGAATGTAATCAGAGTTGAAATATCTTCTCACTGAAAACTACGAGACATTAATGAAAGAAATTGAAGATGACATGGATTGAAAAAATTAATATTGTTAAAATATTGCTACTACCCAAAGTGATCTACAGATTCAATGCAATCCATGTCACAATACCAATGTCATTCTTCACAGAAATTTAAAAAAAAAGTCCCAAAGTTTGTATGTAACCACAAAAGACCCTGAATATCCAAAGCATTCTTGAGCAAAACTAACAAAGCTGAAAGCATCATTCCTGACTTCAAAATATATCACAAAGCTATAGTAACCAAAACAGAACGATACTGGCATCAAAACAGACACACAGAACAATGTAATAGAATAGAGATTTCAGACGTAAATTCACGCATTTAGAGCCAACTAACTTTTGCATAATTGTCAAGTATACACAATCGGGAAAGGAAAATATCTTCAATAAATAGTGTTAGGAAAACTGGGTATCCATACGTGCAAGAATGGAATGAAGCACTCATTTCTCACCATATATAAAAATCAATTCAAAGGGGATTAATGACTTAAGTGTAAGACTTGAAACTATGAAACTACTAAAATAAAACATAGGGAAAAGGTCTCCATGACATTGGTATAAACAATATTTTTTCCGCAGACGACTTCACACATTCCAGCAATAAAAGCAGAAATGGACAAACATGATTACATCAAGCTAAAGAGTTTCTTCCTAGCAAAGAAAATGATTTAAGAAAGTGAAGAGACAACCTAAAGAATGGGAGAAAATATTAGCAAACTGTACTCCTGTAAGGGGTTAACATTCAAAATACATAAAGCACTCAGACAATTCAATAACAAAACACAAATAGCCCAATTAAAAAGTAGACAAAAGACCTGAGTAATCATTTCTCAAAAAAATACATACAGAAAACCAGCAAATATATGAGAAAATCCTCAATATTATTATTCAGTAGAGAAACATACATCAAAATCACAATGAAACATCACCGCACACCTGCTAAAATGGTTATCAAAAATACAAAAGATAAGTGTTGAAGAGAATGTGGAAACTCTTGCACACTGTTGGTTGAAATGTAAATTAGTACAGTCATTGTGAAAAAGAGTATAAAATATCTCTAAAATTTAAAAATAGAACCATGATATAACCCAGCAATCTCACTTATATCCAAAGTAAATAAAATTAGTATGCCCAAAAATATCTGCACCCCATGTATATTGCAGTACTATTCACAATATTTAGGATATGGAATCAACCTAAGTGCCCATCAACAAATAAATGAATAAAGAAACTATGGTCTATAGATACTGCAATACTACTTAATGATAAAAAAGAAGAAAACCCTGTCATTTGCAACACACATGAACCTGGAGGATATGTTAAGTGAAATGATCCAGTCACAGAAGGACAAATGCTGCATAATCTCACCCATGTCAATGATTTTAAAGTTGATCTCACAGAAGGAGAGAGCAGAATGGTGGTTACTAGAGGATGGGGTGGTTAGGTGCAGGGAGGTTTGGGGAGATGTTAGTCAAAGGACACTTATTTGCAGTCAGATAGGTGGAACCGACTCAAGAGAGCTCTTGTATAACTTGATTACAACAGTTAATGATGATATATTGTATTTGTAAAAATGCTAAGAGAGTAGATGTTAAGTTTAGCATCACAAAAATGACTACTATGTGAGGTAATGCATTTGTCAATTTATCCACTGAACAATGTCTACATACTTTAAGACATGCTGTACCCAATAAATGCATACAATCCTATATTTAATTAAAAATCAAATTTAAAACTTAAACTCAGAAATATATACAATTATTAAAATGATCTCTTAACTCATGTAACAGAAGGATTTAATGCAATTATGGTGAGATCCACTTTCTCCCAAATTGCACTGTGAATGTATCTTTTTTTTTTTTTTTTTTTGAGATAGAGTCTCACTCTGTTGCTCAGGCAGGAGTGCAGTGGTGTGAACTTGGCTCACTGCAACCTCCACCTCCCTGGTTCAAGTAATTCCCCTGCCTCAGCCTCCCAAGTAGCTGGGATTACAGATGCATGCCACCACGCCTGGCTATTTTTTTTTTTTTTTGTATTTTAAGTAGAGATGGGGTTTCACCATGTTGGCCAGATTGGTCTCAAACTCCTGACCTCAGGCAATCTACTCGCCTTGGCTTCCCAAAGTGCTGGGATTACAGGTGTGAGCCACCACACCTGGCCTGGATGTATCTTACAATGAATCTAGATACATTTTTAATTGATCATACCATTAAGTGAAAATCTAAAGTCACCAATTATTTTAAACTGATTCAATGTCTGGAAAACAGGACTTAAACTGCATTCCCAAATGAACAACAACAACAAACCTAATCTATTAATCCATCATCACTTTCTAATTTAGTGCTGTAAGTGGGTTTCTCAGAACAGTGGAGAGGACAACAGGCTTTTGAATGATCCCTTCTCAATGGGTAAATGTTTAGGACATGATACTACCTTGTTTTGAAGACAGCAATCCTCATAAGTTTCAAAAAAACTCATCAAAAGAGTCAAAAACTCTTTGTATGAACATGTACATTAATTTTGTTATAAAGGAACTTAAAAACTTCAATTTTTCTATTAATGTAGACATTAACAGGACAATAAACAATAAGATTTTGGCAAAAATTAAGAACACAAAATAAATTAATATGGCTAGATATATATCCATTGCTTTGTTTTTGTGATTTCAGCATTTCTGCATGAGACTATCCTGACAATTGTGAATGGTCTTGTTGCCTGGAAGGAAACATAATATCACATAATTTTAGATGTTTGTTCATAGAGGATGAAGTGATGATCTCATAAAAATTCTCAGTGTATTTGCTACTAGGTTAGAGAAGATGAAACAGAAAGTAAACTGTTATTGATTTTAAAAAAAGTTCAAATAGTGTTTTACACTACCTCTAAGGATCTATTAATCTATCCCCAAATTATTTGTTTTATGTGAAATATAGAAAATATTTTTACTAATATTGCAAGGACTTTTGCAGTACAATGAAATAAATACTTGTGGAAGCACCATCATGTTAGTAAAATTGCAGAGTATTATAAGTTTAGGGAAATCACTTTTACATATAGCTCTGCCATTGAATTGCTGATCCACTTAGTTAACGAAGTCAATTAATCAATACATTCACCAGATTTATCTGAAGGAAACTTACTACTCCCATATGCTGTAACTCCATGATACATTATATTCATCTGAGTTTCATTAAAAAAGAAAAACATTGTAGATTTATTTTATGCCTACATGCCAGTAAATCATACCTTTTGTAAGCTTCCTTGATTTTTTTGTTGGACACTTGCAGAAAGACAATTTACTGTCATAATGATTTAGAGAGAAATTCTGATGGCTGCAGTGAAAAATGAAAATTCCAAGAAATAATATAAAAAGTATTTATCTCTTGATGTTTGTGTGTGTAGAGTGTAGAATGAATTAAACTTTGATTTTAGCTGGAAAAGCACCATCCTGAATAATTTAAATATATCATCCCTAAGATATGATCTAGTTGCTACACAATTGAAAGGAAGTAGGATGGATTACAATAGGATTTGTTTCTTGTGTCTGGGTTTGGTAGCCTCTGTATGTTATGCTTTCTATATGACCACACAACTAATATTTTCAGAAATTATTTTTATTGTTTTGTAGTCTGAAGTTATGCTTTTATTGTCCAATTGAAGAAAAAGAGGGATAATTTAACTTTTCTCTCAATAAGAGTGACACTTTAAATTTGAAGGTTAAGTTTACACATCTTTGCATGAATCACTGCTATTTAAAATACCTTTCTCAATAGACTCAATATTAAAGAGAAGGTAAGCATAAACTTTACAGAGCAATTATATTATTCAATTGACATCATAGTTATATAGATATTTTTAAAATTAATGGTTTAACTGTATCTTGCAGTATGGCATAGAGAGCATATATGTTTGTATACAGAGATCCTTCCAAATATCTAACTGTCCAGAATTATTAGACACAAAAATGTACTCAGTATAAAAACTTAACTCTAGCAGAGCATCTAATTTATGCTGAACTTGTATGTTGATGTTTCACGTTACACTGTGAGATCATTGAGGTCTGGGACTCAGTTTTACTTATTTGTTTATTATTTTATATACCAAGTATTGAATACAATACTTAGTGCATAAAGGATTGAGTTCTTATTATATTTCAGGCACTTTCTTAGGTGTTAGAAATATGAAAGTAAGCAAAAACAACAAAATTACTACTTCACTCTTGTAGCTTGAAGTTTAGTCAAATAACTATGCAACAATAAACATTCAAACAAATGTAATCTGTGTTTATGAGCAATGTTACACAGTCACAGTCTTTTTTTTTTTTTTTTGAGATGGAGTTTAGTCTCGCTCTGTGGCCCAGGCTGGAGTGCAGTGGCACCATCTCGGCTCACTGCAAGCTCCGCCTCCCGGGTTCACGCCATTCTCCTGCCTCAGCTTCCCGAGTAGCTGGGACTACAGGCACCCGCCACCACGTCCGGCTAATTTTTTGTATTTTTTTAGTAGAGACGGGGTTTCACCGTGTTAGCCAGGATGGTCTTGATCTCCTGACCTCGTGATTCGCCCCCCTTAGCCTCCCAAAGTGCTGGGATTACAGGCGTGAGCCACCGCACCCGACCCAGTCACAGTCTTCTTTAATAGAGGAGTTTAACCTGATCATTAAGGTAAACAAAACTTTTCTGTGGCAGTGTTGATTGACCTGTGATCTGAAGGGTAAGAAGGAAAAGAGGTCATCCCAAGCAAGTGAAACAGCTTGCTTTTTTTTTCCTCCTGTTGCAGGAAAAGCATGCTCAGCACAAAAGACTGAAAAAAGCCAGATTTTATTTGACAGTAGAGATGAAAAAAAACTTTACCATGTAACTGGTTAAGTGGCCACTGAGTGTGATTTTGCACATATTATTCTGCACTTTATACTCCTCTAATATGTTTTCATTACAGCATTTATGAATTATCATACAAGATCTATTTGCGTATTTACGTACTTTTTAAAAAATTTTCCACCATCAAAATGCATGCTCCATAAAAGCAGAAACCTTGTGTTTTTGTTCTCTCTATGCCATAACCCTGATAACTAGGATAATACCAGAATATCATAAATGCAGAATAAATGTTAGTTCATTAAATTAAAAAATGAAGATTTTCATTGTCTATTACTACAGTGACAAAAGTTATAGGACGGAACATGTTCAAAAGAAAGCTCATCAACCAATCAAGAAGCACTTTTTTTTTTTTTTTTTTTTGAGGTTGAGTGAGAGAAAACACAATCCTGGTGACAGAGAATTGGGTTTGCAAGAAAAGTCTTTGACCACTAAGTTAATACTTTATTCTTTCTCAACTATTCCTTGCTCTTGTCACTCTTTTTCCATTTTAAATTCATTTAATGGGATGTTCCCACTGGCCTTAATACCTTTGGGCCTCCTTGTTGTGAATGGCAAGGTGAGTGTAATGTAATTGGCACATTTTTGTGATGAAAGATTATTTTGAGATAAAATAATCTAGCATAGGCAATGATCTATGGTAGATAATCAACACATAGAATTTATGGATCTGTTGATGCTCCTATTGAGGCTACTGCTTCAGCTCCTGTCTTGGTGGTGGGGGATGAGTTCTTTGAAAAGATAGCTGTACAATGGAGTTTTGTGAGTAGAATGACTGTAGGGAGTGCCCTTGGGATCAATGCCAATGAAACAAATCGAAGGAAACAGGATAGGGCAAAGGGAGAAGTAGAGCTCTACAGTAGGTCAATGGTAGTTTTAGGTACCCACACCTGGATCTCCAAACTAAGTTGAACCCTCAATATTTTTCTGAATTTTGCCTAACTGGCCATATCTTTTACCTTTTGTATGTGAGATTCCCAGGGAAAAGTGTAACATTGAGGAACAGGTTATCCTTGAAGGAACTGACAGCTGAGGCAATACATCCTTTGAATGGGGATCTGGGTGCACATCACTATGTCTAACACCTTGTTCTTCTTTCAGGTGATAAACTTTTTAGATTCTTGAGTTTCTTAAGACTTAAAAGAAGGATCACTGATACAGCTGAGGTGGAACGAAACTCTAACCTCAGTTTCTCCACTCACTGGTAGGGAAAAACTTTTATTTTATTAATTTATTTTATTCCATTTATTATTACATTGTTTTGTGGAATGGTGTCTTAATCCGTTTTCTGTTGCTCAAAACAGAACATCTGAAAATGGGTAATTTATAAGGAAAAATAATTTATTTCTTACAGTGATGGAGGCTGAGAAGTCCAAGGTCAAAGGGCATTCAGGGAGTGCCTTCTTGCTGGAGGGGACTCTGCAGATTCTCAAAGCAGCACAAGGCCTCACATGAAGAGGGGAATGATTGTACTAGCTCAGGTCTTTCTTCCTTTTCTTATAAAGCCACCAGTTCTTCTCCCATGATAACTCATTAATCAAGTAACCTATTAATCTAACAATTCAGAAATGAATTAATGTATTCATGAAGGCAGAACTCTCCTGACCCAATTGTCTCTTAAAGACCCCACTTCTCAGTGCTGCCCACATTGGGGATTAAATTTTTACATTAGTTTTAGAAGAGACAAATATTTAAACCACAGCAAATCTCCACTATGAGATAATTACTGTAATATATATTTACACACACATATCCTTTTTATTCTTACAAAAAATACCATTTTTTTGCAAACAAATAAAATGATGCTCAGAGCAGCTAAAATACTATCCTAGAATAATCAATAAATGGGCAACAAGGCCAAGCCTCAAATTTAATAATTTTGTCTCTAATTTAGGTTTCTTGGACTAATTGATATTGATGGTGATTTTATGCCCCAAACTCCTAGTCTGTTAATACACTGAAATCTAATGCCACAATAATTATCTGTATACATTGCTTTAAAAATACAATCCTAATGTCAGACCAATGCATTGATTAGCATCTTAAACAGGAGATGTTTAAAGAATGTTTACATATATGTTAATACAAACTGATTTATTCTGAAGTGCTAAGAGCTTCAAATCCTGTTGAAGAATTTTGCAGTTTTCAGGAATTGGCAAAAATATTAAAAATAATGCTAGGAGGAGACCAAGATGGTTGATTAGAAGCAGCTACGGTGTGTGGCAGTCACAGAGAGGAACAAAAGGGGTGACTAAATACAGGACCTTCACCTGAAATATTCAGGTACTCACAATGAGACTGATCAGAGAAACAATGTGATTCACAGAGAACAAAGAAAAGCTGGTCAGGGTGATCACCCACCCAGAAAAGACATGGAGCCAAGAGAACCCCCAACCCCACCCAAGGGAAGCCATGAGTGAATATGTGACCCCAAGAAACTACACTTCTCCCATTGATCTTTGCAACCCTCAGATCAGGACATCTCCTCCTGAGCCCACTCAACCAGGGCCTTGGGTCCAACACACAGATCTGTGTGGAGTCTTGGCAGAGCAGCTGGTCAGTCACTGACAGGGACCCAGGAGCTTTACATACTCTGGCCTTGGGATACCTGACAAAAGGTAACTGCAACTCAGGCAAGGCAGGAGCTCCATATATACTGATAAGAAGGAAGATGAATCCAGGGGTCTCAGCAGTGTCAGTCTACAGGCCCCACTTCCACAGCACCTCATAAGATAAGACCCACTGGCTTGGAATTCCAGCCAGACACCCACAACAGGACCTGCCTGAGATGGGATGGAGCTCCCAAGGGGAGGAGTGGGCCACCACTTTTGTTGTTTGCATGACTCAGCTATTGTAGTCTGCAGGCTTTGGAGTGTCCAAGTGGTCAAGATGAGGAAGAGATCCCTCCAATGCAACACAGCTACTTTACCAAAACATGGCCAGAGAGCTTCTGTAAGCAGAAGTCTAATTCATTCCTCCTCTGAGCCATGGTCTCCAGCCATGCCTATCTGTGTTCTACAGACATAATTCATATCTCTGCCTGGGTCAGAGTGCCTTGGGGGAGGAACAGGCCACAACCTTTGTTGTTTAAATGACATGCCATTCCAACCTGCAGGATTTGGAGAGTCCAAGTTGAATGGCGCAGAGGTGGTTCTCCAGCATGGCACAGCTGTCTTGTTGATGTATGGCCAGACTTAAATGGTACCCTGATCCATTCCTTCTCCCTGGGCATGTGCTCCCAGCTGGGACCTCTGGCCACTCTGACCAATGTTCTATTGCCGATAGAGTTCCAATTTCTCCCTGGGAGGAGGTTCCCAGGGAACTTTCTTTTGCTATTTGGGCATCTCAGTCAGATATGAATTATGTCAGCCAGTCTAGCCAGTGGACCTTGGAGAGGCCAAACTGATCAGGGGCTTAAAGGATCCCCAACACAGCACAGCTGCTCTACAAAAACGCAGCTAGATCACTTCTTTAAGTAGGTACCTGATCTCATTCCTGTTGACTGGGTGAGACCTCCCAATTGGAGTTTCCTGCAACCTCCTAATGGTGCATTTGGCCCAGGAACAGGTAAGTACCTGCCTGGGACAGAACTCCCAGAGAAAGGGGGGCAGGCTGCCATCTTTGCTATTTCATAGCCTTCACTGGTGATACATTCAGGTGCTGGGAAAACCAAGGTGACTAGAGCCTGCAGCTGACCTCCAGCAAACCACAGCAACCCTTTGGAAGAATGGCCAGAGTGTTAAAAGGAAAACAAACAAACAAAAACAACAGTAACAACAAAACACACACACAAAAACCTCATCCAGAGGTCAGCAACCTCAAAGATCAAAGGTAGATAAGCCCACAAAGGTGAGAAAGAATCAGTACAAAAATGCTGAAAGCTCCAAAAGCCAGAGTACCTCCTTTCCTCCAAATGACTGGAACACCTCCCTAATAAGGATTGAGAACCGGGCTGAGGCTGACGTGGCTGAAATGACAGAAGTAGGCTTCAGAATGTGGATAGAAACAAACTTCATGTGCTGAAGGAGCACATTGTAACCCAGTGTAAAGAAGCTAATAATCATGATAAAACAACACAGGAGCTGACAGACAAAATAGCCAGTATAGAGAGGAATTTAATCAACCTGACAGAGTTAAAAAAATTCACTACGAGGATTTCACAATGCAATCACAAGTATTAATAGCAGAATAAACCAAACAGAAGAAAAAATCTCAGAGCTTGAAGACCGTCTTTCTGAAATAAGACAGGTAGACAAAAATAGAGAGAAAAGAATAAAAAGAAATGAACAAAACCTCTGAGAAATATGAGATTATGTAAAGAGACCAAATCTACAACTGATTGAGTTATTAAAGAGGCAGGCTGAATGGAACTAAGTTGGAAAACATATTTTAGAATATCATCCAAGACAACTTCCCCAACCTAGCTAGATAGGCTAGATCCAAACTCAGGAAATCCAGAGAACCCCTGTAAGATACATCAGGAGATGGTCTTCCCCAACACCCATAATCATCAGATTCTCCAAGGTCGAAATATGAGAAAAAATTGTTAAGGGCAGCCAGAGAGAAAGGTGGGGTCAACTGCAAAGGGAAGCCCATCAGAGTAACAGTGGACCACTCAACAGAAACTCTACAAGCCAGAAGAAATTGGAGTCCAATATTCAATATTCCTAAAGAAAAGAAATTTCAACCCAGAATTTCATATTTGGCCAAATGAAACTTCATAAGCAAAGGAGAAATAAGATCCTTTTCAGGCAAGCAAATGTTGAAGGAATTTGTTAGCAACAGACCTTCCTTACAAGAACTCCTGAAGGAAAAACTAAATATGGAGAGCAAAAACTATTACCAGCCACTACAAAGACACACTGAAGTACACAGACCAGTGACACTATGAAGCAACCACATAAACAGGTCTGCAAAATAATCAGCTAACATCATGATGACAGGATCAAATCCACACATATCAATATTAACCTTAAAAGTAAGTAGGATAAATGCCCCAACTAAAAGACAGAGACTGGCAAGCTGGATAAAGAACTGATACCCATCAGTATGCTGTCTTCAAGAGACCCACCTCATATGCAAAGACACACATTGTCTCAAAATGTAGGAATGGAGGAAAATTTTCTAAACAAATGGAAAACAGAAAAAAAACAAGTGTTGCAACCCTAGTTTCTGAAAAAAATAGACTTTAAACCAATGAAGATCAAAAAAGATGAAGAAGGGCATTACATAATGGTAAACAATTCAACAAGAGGAGCTAAGTATTCTAAATATATATGCACAGAATAAAGGAGCACCCAGATTCATAAAAACAGTTCTTAGAGATCTTCAAAAATACTTAGACTCTTACATAATAGTGAGAGACTTTAGCACCCCAATGACAATATTAGACAGAGTATCAGGACAAAAAATTAACAAAAATATTCAGGATCTGAACTCAGTTCTAGGTCAAGTGGATATCTACAGAATTCTCGCCTCTAAACAACAGAATATACATTCTTCTCATCACCACACGACACTTGATTGAAAATTGATCTAAACTAAAACTCTCCTCAGGAAATGCAAAATGACTGAAATAATAGCAAATAGTCTCTCAGACCACTGCATAATCAAACTAGAGCTCAAAATTAAGAAATTCACTTAAAACTATAGAAGTCTGTGGAAGTTGAACAACCTACTCCTGAATGACTTTTGGGTAAATAATGAACTTAAAGTAGAAATCAAGAAGTTATTTGAAAGTAATGAGAACAAAAAAGGCAACGTACCAGAATCTCTGGGATGCAGATAAAGTAGTGTTAAGAAGAAAATTTATAGAACTAAATCCTCACATCAAAAAGATCTCAAATTATCAACCTAACATCACAACTAAAAGAACTAGAAAACTAAAAGCAAAGAAACCCCAAAGCTACCAGAAGAGAAGAAATAACCAATATCAGAACTGAACTGAAAGGAATAGAGACATGAAAAACCATTCAAAAAATCAACCAATCCAGGAGCTGTAGAAAATAAATATACCACTAGCTAGACTAATAAAGTAGAAAAGAGAGAATATTAAAATTAACACAGATGATAAGGTGGATACTACCACTCACCTCACAGAAATACAAACAACGATCAGAAAACGTTATAAACACCTCTATGCACATAAACTAGAAAATCTAGAAGAAATGGATAAATTCCTGGACACATACACCCTCCCAAGACTGAAACAGGAATAAATTAAATCTCTGAATAGACCAATAATGAGTTCTGAAATTGAGGCAGTAATAGCCTATCAACTTAACAAAAGCCCAGGACCAGACGGATTCACAGCTGAATTGTTCCAGAAGTACAAAGGAAAGCTGGGACCATTCCTACTGAAATTATTCCTAAATAAATGAAAAGGAAGGACGCCTCCCTGACTCTTTCTAGGAGGCTAGCATCACACTGATAAACCTGGCAGAGATACATGAAAAAAACAAAACAAAATAAAACATACTTCAGGCCAATATCCTCAATAAACATTAATGTGAAAATCTCTAACAAAATACTAGCAAACCAAATCCAGCAGCACGTCAAAAAACTTAGACACCATGATCAAGTAGGCTTCATCCCTGGGATTCAACGTTTGTTTAATATATGCAAATCTATAAGTGTAATTCATCGCATAAACAGAAATAAGGATGAAAACCACATGATTATCTCAATACATGCAGAAAAGGCATTCAATATAATACAACGTACTTCATGTTAAAAATTCTTAATTAACTAGGTATTAAATGAACATGCATCAAAATAATGAGCCATATATGACAAACCCACAGCCAATATTATACTGAATGGGCAAGAGCTGGAAGCATTCCTTTTGAAAACCAGAACAAGACGAGATTGCCCTCTCTCACCACCCCTCGTGAACATAGTATTGGAAGTTCTGGCCAGGGCAATCAGTCAAGAGAAAGAAGTAAATGGCATTCAAATAGGAAGAGAGGAAGTCAAATTATTCCTGTTTGTAGATGACATGATCCTATATTTAGAAAACTTTATCATCTCAGCTCAAAATCTTCTTAAGCTAATAAGCAACTTCAGCGAAGTCTCAGGATACAAAAACGATGTGAAAAATGACTACTTTCCTATATGCAAAAAAAAAACAAGTGAGAGGGTCAAATCATGAATGAACACCCACTCACAATTGCTGCAAAAAGAATAAAATACCTAAGAATACAGCTAACAAGGAAAGTGAAGGATCTCTTCAAGGAGAAGTACAAACTTCTCAAATAAATCATAGAAGACACAAACTAATGAAAAACATTCCATGCTCATGGATAGGAAGAATTAATGTTAAAATGGCCATACTGACCAAAGCACAGATTCAATGCTATTCCCATTAAACTGCCAATGGCATTCTTTATGGAATTAAAAAAAATAAAATAAAATTTAAGTAAAAATCAAAAAGAGCCTGAATAGCCAAGGCAATTCTAAGCAAAAAGAACAAAGCTGAAGGCCTCATACTACTCGACTTCAAATTACACTACGGGACTACAGTAACCAAAACAGCATGGTACTGGTACAAGAACAGACACGTAGACCAATGGAACAGAATAGAGAACCCAGAAATAAGATCATACACGTACAACTATCTGATCTTCAACAAACCTCACAAAAACAAACAATGGTGAAGGGATTTCCTGGGAGAAGTGGCTAGCCATATGCAGAAAATTGAAACTGTACCCCTTCCTTACACCACATAAAAAAATCACCTAAGATGCATTAAACACTTAAATATAAAACCCAAAACTATAGAAACCCTAGAAGGAAACCTAGGCAATACCATTCAGAATATAGCCAGGGACAAAGATTTCATGATGAAGACACCAAAAGCAATTGCAACAAAAGCAAAAATTGACAAATAGTATCTAATTAAACTAAAGAGCTTCTGCAATGCAAAAATAAACTATCAACAGAGTAATCATACAACTTACAGAATGGGAGAAAAATTTTGGAAACTATGCATCTGAAAAAAGGTCTAATATATTGCATCTACATGGGACTTAAATAAATTTACAAGAAAAAAATAAACAACTGCATTAAAAAGTGGGTAAAGGACATGAATAGACACTTTTCAAAAGAAGACATACATGTGGTCAACAAACATGTGACAAAAAGCTCATCACTGATCATTAGTGAAATGCAAATCAAAAACACAATGAGATACCATCTCACACCACTCAGAATGGCTATTATATAAAAGACAAAACATAACAGATGCTGGCAAGGCTGTAGAGAAAGAGGAATGCTTGTACACTGTTGGTGGTTTGTAACTTAGTTCAACCATTGTGGAAGAGAATGTATTTGATTCCTCAAAATCCTAGAGGCAGACATACCATTTGCCCCAGCAATCCTATTACTGGGTATATACCCAAAGGGATATAAATCATTCTGTTATAAAGATACATGAATATTTATGTTCATTACAGCCCTATTCACAATACCAAAGATGTGGATTCAAGCTAAATACCCATCAATAGTTGACTGAATAAAGAAAATATGGTAAATATATGCTATGGAATACTATATATAGTCATAAAAGGAACAAGATCATGTCCTTGCAGGAACATGGATGGAGCTGGAGGCCATTGTCTTTAGCAAACTAATGCAGAAACAGAAAACCAAATACTACATGTTCTCACTTAATAATGAGAGGTAAATGATGAGAACACATGGATGCATGTAAGGGTACAACACACATTGGGGTCTGTGGAGGGCAGTGGATTGGAGGAGGGAGAGGATTAGGAAGAATAGCAGGTGGATGTTGGGCTTACTACCTGGGTGCTGGGATGATCTGTGCAGAAAGTCACCATGGCAAATGTTTACCTATGTAACAAACCTGCACATCCTGACATATACCCCTGAACTTAAGGTAAAAGTTGGGAATACAAAAAATTAAATGATGGCAATGATGTTGTTTCATATACGTATAAAATTGGATGAAAGAAAAGACTACTATAGAATCTGATTAGAAGAATCTTAGTAGAATCTTATTCTACTCTTTGAATACAGGAAAAAGATATATTTTGGCTTATAGTTATATTGATGAAACAAACCTAAATTTAACTCCATAACTCTTTTGTTGCGCTCTCTCTCTCTCTCTCTCTCTATATATATATATATATAATTTTACACCTTTAAGCATTCATAGCGTTTTCACCTAAAAGCAATGCTTAATGGAATTTGAAAAATTCATTGAATAGGAAAATTGGTCAAAATTGTGTACCTCTTCTGTTAGGGAAATATGCTAGTATGCTAAAGCAGTGGTTCTCAATGTGAGGTCCAAGACCTGTAACATTAGCATCACTTGTGAATTTGTAAGACATGCAGCTTCTCAGGAAGTACTTCAAATTCTACTAAATCAGAAATTTTGAATGAGGGGCCAAGTAAGCTGAATTTAATCAAGCCCTCCATGCTGATGCTTGTTAAAACATTAGAAAGTTGAAAATTACTAATGTAGATTATTTTTGATTGAAAAGTTTAATGCACATAGGTATAACCTATAAAATTATGCGTGGTCACAGATTATGGAGGAGAGAGAGAGAAAAACTAACAGAAATTGACTCAAATAAGAAATAGTATAAGAAAAGATAGAGGTTCTTTTCATCTGATAGAGGTTCTTTGCATTTAAATAGAATAATAATGTCAACCTAAAAAATTAAAAAGGTAGGAATCTGGTTTAAAGAGTATATTCTAGCAAAAAGGTTGAGGGTGAGCCATCCAAGAAAGCACAGATCCACAGCATGGAAGTCAGTGCTCTAAAAAATAGAAATTTTGGGATTGTTTTGTCAATGAAGAAGTCAAATTCTGTAAGGTATTTGAAGAGATTTGTTCTGAACCAAATATGACAGACCAATAGCCCATAACACAGTCCTTAGGAGAGCCTGAGAACATGGGCTTAAGGTGGTCAGTCCAAAACTTGGTTTTATGTATTTTAGGAAAACATAAGACATCAATTAATACATGTAGGATGTACATTGGTTTGGTCCAGAAAAGTGGAACATCTGGAAGTGGGGGCCTTCAGATCTTAAGCAGATTCAAAGATTTTCTGATTGGCAATTGGCTGAAAGAGTTTAAGTTGTATAAATACTTAGGAAAGTCTGGGTTAACATAAGGGATTGTGGAAACCAATGTTTTATTGTGCAGGCAAAGCCTCCAGGTAGCAGGCTTCAGAAAGAATAAATTGTAAATATTTCTTTTTAGGCTTAAAGAGTCTATTCTATCAGTAACTCTAAAAGGGAAGAAGGTAAAGTAAGCTATGTCTGACCCCGCTCTTCCCATCGTGGCTAGTTTTTCAGGTTATCTTTGGAATGCTATTTGCCAAGAGGAAGGGCCCATTCAGATAGTTGAAGGGCTTAGAATTTTATTTTTGATTAACAATTTATATAGGCAAAGTTCAAGAAAGCTTAACGGAAGTTTAACGGAATTTCAGTATCTTTTTATATAAGGCTTAATACATAGTTATCACAATCTGATTAGGCAAAGTCATCTTTTTAATTGATTATTTCAGGAAAGATATATTTAACATTCTACACTACACCCTGTTTGGGTGACACCTGATCTGAGTTAGGCAGAGGACAATAAAGCAAGCAGTTAATCTATAACAAAGATCAGTGATTGGATATAGAAGTTCTGTCTCTGGTCTTTTCTAGTAATTTACAGAACAAGAACAACGAGGAAGAGAGTTAAGCTATAATCTAAGAAGAAGATGTGCAAACATGTTATGTGACCCAGCTCACAGTCACTCTCTCAAGGTTTCAAGTGTTTTGGGGTTCAAACAGTTTTTAAATTTCATTTATTTTCACTGTGATGAAACTGCTTTCTAGAAAAGAGAGAGCCATACGTAGAAAGAAGTGAGAAAGCAAAAACATACAATTTACAGATTCTCCACAGAGCCCAGGTCTACAAACACCCGGCGAATAATAATAAAATATAAGTTTGTAGATTTCACTGGCATTCTCTCTTCCACAGAGTTTATTTCAGAGGATAAACATTTCTTTTAGTGAAAGCTCTTCAGCTTGAGAAACAGCTTTAGTGTTACGAATCCTGCAGTAAATATGCATAGCCACATGATGCAACAGTGTTCCAGTATCCAGTGAGTCATATTCTGGGCCTGGGAGGGAGGGGATTTTTTTTTTAATTTAGGTAACTCTGGGGCTTATTCTTTTCTTTTTTATTTTAGAGATGGGGTCTGGCTCTGCCACGCAGGCTAGAGCGCAGTGGCATGCAGTATTTATTCTTGCTTGGAGAATGATGCTTACTCTAACATATAAGAAACTTCCAAGTTGATAAAAATGTGAAATTATAGTAATCCTTCTTTTGGTTTGTTTCTCTAAAAATAGTTAACATCTTTGCTTTAGTAGTTGATTAATTCATGAAAAAAAAAACATGATTAACTTATGATAAACTTTACAAACACCAATACCACATTTTTTCCTTGTATGTTACTATAGCCTCTTCACTGTTCTAAGCTCTGTCAGTTCAGATTTAGTTAGGGTCTTATGTTAAATTTGTCTTTACATTTTGATCTGAATTTACTAGACTCTCTTAAGTTAATTTTGAAAGTACAGTAAAATTTTCTGTAGCTTCTACCATGTTTGTAGTCAAATACCCACATGCGGATGTGTGCCTCAGTAAAACATCTTTTGGCATAAGCCTGTTGCATCTTACCATGAATGCTAACTTAGGCATACATATATACAGCCTGCAACAGGTGTGAATACCCAGCAGAGTCTCACGATTTTTGGCTAATGTAATTAAACAGCCCAACATTTTCCAAAGCCATGTCTATTTAATTACTTCAGATTGTTAATGATTTCATATGAAGGTGATTTTTTGCCTCATGATCTCATAGATGAAAAAAAAATAGATTCTTACATGTTTTTGGGGGGTATACAGAGGAAATGGTGGTTTTATGGAATTAGATGCCCCTAAAATTTTCCCCCTTTTGTGACAACGTAGTCGCCGAAAACAAAGACATTCACACTGTTACTTCTGTGTACCAGGGAAAGCTTTGATCAAAGTTTTACCATGTGTCATTATCAGGTAATACATTCTTCACAGTAGGTAATTAGCAGGTGATAATGAAAAGCAAGCCCAGTATTTCACATATGCCCCTAAAAGCTACATCTCTGGCAGGAGGAAAGAGCTGAGAAATTGATTTACAAAATAGTTTTCCACATATTGCTTCACTAAATAGAAAGGCAAATTCCTTTTAAAATCAGCAGCTGGACAAATGTGAGGAAATCAGAATCTGCAAGCAACCAGATAATGTTATTGATCATTAACTGTGGATTATCTATTACATGCAGTGTAGTTTGGTGGAACTGATTTTTAAAGTTAACAGAGACTATTTTCATAGATAACTGACCCCAAACCAATATCATGGCTCATTTACAAATATTTTCCTGTGATTGTGATTTTTTTCTTTTTTTAAATGTAATTGAATATTGACAAATTATAATTGTATATATTTACACATATATGATATATGTATTTAATGTGGAATGATTGCATCAAGCTAATTAACATGTCCATCACTTTGAATACTTCAACAAAAGTTAAATTTGCTGGAAATTGGGTACCAGCCAGATATACTGGACAATACCCAATGGACTACATGGCATGATTTTGTGTTAGTGATGTATCTGCCTTAGAATCTCTATCATTAGATTACTAAGGTGATAGACATGTACAATTTAAATCATTCTTCAGGATTAAAACAGGGTGCAAGCAAAAGATTAAGGTTAAATTTTAAAACTCTGGAAGCAGAAGTTTCAGGTTTTCATCTTCAGTACTATATGCTCAGACTGGGCAAATTTTGACAAGTTTCTTAAACATTCTGAATCTGTGCTGCTTCCTTTGTAAGACTGATGGGGTGAATATAAGTGAAAATGTCATGGGAAGATGGTGGTGAGAAATATGTGTGAGCATACAAGTGAGGTTTTTAGTTTACTGCTTGGCAATGAAAGCCAAAGCATAATTTTTAGCTATTATTATTTTTATTACTATTACTCCTTCTATTATTTATGTTAAACAGAGTCCTGGTAACATTTACTTTGATATCGTCCTGTAAGAGGTGGGATATTAAGCTATAATCATCCACTGATGAACCTGAAATTGTACACAGGATTAGATAGCTTTCACCTAACCTGAGAAAATATTTTGAATAGTGGAATGCAGGGCAGGTTGTTTTTCAAAAAGCATAGAGATTGAGAATAAAACTCAGTGCATGAGTCAATTATTTCCCAAGGAAGGCAAGCTTAGGTGTATCCTAGGAAGCAAGTACCTCATTATTGCATGACTGTAATGGACTGGTCAGTCACAGAATGCATCAAAGAAAAAGTGCAATTTTTCAATGCAGAGTGGAGAATTTAGTGAATAAACCTTAAATTATGCAGGAAGTAAATTTTAGTCATTAATACATATTTACTGAATGATAGACATGTGTTGGGGACTGTATTAGGAAAGGTGACAATGAGATTTAATATGTCTGTTAAAGGCAACAATTCTAATATAACTTCTAGAGACATATAAAAATGTACTAGCACATATGTAACTGGTTTATATATGTGTTTTAAAATATTGAATTATAATACAATAGTCAAAGATTACATTTGTGCCTAATTTTTGCAGAATTACAGATTATTTCACCACACAACATTTGCCATTATTTTTCCATTTTAAAAGCTTGTTAATAAAACAATTTCCTTCTAGAAAAGTCTTGTTACCTGTGCTATAATAGATGACAATAAACAGAAAGGAATTTTTAGATAAGATAAAGTGACCTTCTATAATGTTCTATAGTAAACCTGTGAATGTTACAGCTCTACATTTCACTCAATTGACCCACTATAATAGTGTTAATAAATAATTACCTTTTTTAGACACTCTAAGATTGCTCACTATGACTGTACAATTGTTATAGTAACTGGCTACTGAGAAAATGCCAAAGGCATTCAAAGAGTTCATGCAAGGGTTTTCCTTTATTAGTCTTTGCTGTTGAGTAAAATTATGTTTAATGAGAGGGTAAACAGTGCAGGGGAGACAGTGCTGTGTTTTGGATAACTATGGAAAGGTTGTTAAGAAGCACACAACATCTGCAAATTCATTTCCTGAACCTACTTTCCAGCCCCCAACCCTTGCCCCATTTCTAGGAATTATATTGCCATTTACTGTGCAATTTCTGGTCACTGAATATTTTAGAGTACATGGACTAATGATAAACAGTATCACATCATCTTTGAGTCTGAAAACACACTATCATAGAAGCATCAGAACTGTTAATGAGAGAAGAGATAGATGTTAATTTCTACTCAGAATTATAGTGAGAATATTGATTCCTTATGTTAACTATTTCTATTGCTTATTATATTCCCAGCCATCTGTGACAAGCCATAAAATAAAACTTGTTTGAAAAAGAATACAACATTACTTTGCTCCTGTTCCCGTGTCCTTTTTTGATTTTGTAACCTAGAGGATATAAGTTAAATTTATTTACATAATATGTAATCCCAACAAATCATTACATATTATGTAATGCTTGATGATACTCTTTGTCATGGGTCGTTTTGCGTGTGTGTTCATTTAAAATATACTTTTGCAATAGGAAACACATACTCTGATAATTTTACAGGCCAATAAAGAAATCTGTATTATTAATTACCACTGTCAGAACGTGTCTTGGTATTTGATTACTGGCAATGGTTCTTGCTGAACAGATTCATAGTAATAAGATCCTTGATTCTCTGGAAAGGTCGCCTGACAAATTAACCAACCTGTGATTTATCCAATCAAGACAATTCTCAGGAAGATTTGAGTGCTTCCCGCCCTTTCAATCATAAAACATGAAACTAGTTAGCCTGATATCAAGATCGATATTTTTTTTTCCTCTCTAAATTCTCAGAAGAATCAAGTTCTGCTCATGACTTACATTGAGATATTTCTGTAGACACGTGACATTGAAAAAAATTTTGGTTTTGTGAAATTCAAATGACAGATATATACTAGTTAATAGCATCACTCTTACTTAACAGTGGAAATGTTAGCTTAAATATTACATCAGTTTTCTGTTGCTGCTGTAACAAATTGCAACAAACTTCATGGCTGAAAACAACATAAATTCATTGTTTTACACTTTTGGGGGTCTGAAATCTGGATTGGTCCCACTGGGAGAAAAGAAAGACGTTGGTATAGTTTGGATCCATGTCCCCACCAAATCTCAAGTCAAATTGTAATTGCCAGTGTTGTATACGGGGTCTTGTAGAATGATCATGAGGGCAGATTCCTCATGAATGGTTTAGAACCACCCTTCTTGGTACTGTCCTTGCAATAGTGAGGTGAGTACTCATGAGATCTGGTTGTTTACAAGTATGTAGCACCTCCCTACATTTCTTGCTCCTGTTCCCACCATCTGGAATCTTTAGTTCCCCTTTGCCTTCCACCATGATTGTAAGTTTCCCAAGACCTTCACAGAAGCCAAGCAGATGCTAGCTTCATGCTTTCTATAGCGCCTGTAGAATCGTGAGCCAATTAAACCTCTTTTCTTTATAAATTACTCAGGTATTTCCCTGTAGCAATGTGAGAATAGACTAGTACAGATGTTTTCAAGGCTGCATTTCCTGTAGAGGCTGTAGGAAAGAATCTGTTTCCTTGCCTTTTTCCCCTTCTAGGGGTCACTCATATTTCTTGGCTCATAATTATTTTCCATCTTTAAAGTCAGTAATGACCAGTTGAGTTGTTTTTCACTCTGTGTCTTACAGTAACACTGACTCTTCTGTCTCCCTCTTTTACTTATAAGGATCATTGTGGTTACATTGGGCTCACCCGGATAGATAATTCAAAATAATATGCTCATCTCAAGTTCAGCTAATTAAAACTTGTATTTCTCCCTGCAACCTGAATTCTCCTTTGCTGTGTACCATAATATAGTCATAGGATTCAGGGATTAGGACAGGGACATATTTGGGGGAACATTGTTCTACATACATCAGAACATAAACTGACTTTTCAGAATTCATATTGAGAAGGATGTAGCTGTATTTATTGCTGTAGCCAAATATTTTGTTATTGCAATATTGGACTCTGCTAATCTATTATTTTATGTTATTATGAATGTGTCAGTTCAAAAATGTTTACTACTTAAGCAATCTCTACCCAACCCCTAGAATTAGATTTCTGAAAGCCTTAGAAATGAGAGAAACCATATGGGAAAATAAGTTTAGTGGAGCAAATTAATAAACTGTATATGCATATATAAAATAGTCATAATATATATACACTCATTCACTGAAAACAAAATACACAAGAATAAAACAAAAAACAATCACAAAACAAGTGTAATATATTTTACAAATCCTAATATGCAAATTTGTCACATTTTAATGTTTAACATTTCAGTTTGGGATTGACCTTTTAATTGCTATTTTTCTGTGGCAGTCATGAAACACCATTTTGTCTGCACATTCCATAAAATCTTGCATTGTAAGTGTAGCTAGTTTGGAAGAAAATTTCAGATACGATGATGAATACTCTTTTGAGAAATGCTGTAATTCTAAAACTCCTGCTGGCAGAGAATAATACGTGAAAACACACACACACACCCACACACATAAACACATGCACACTCTAAGTTGAAGAGTTTCAGAAGAGTTGGACACGGAATGTTGAAGTATTTTAATGACATTTTAACAAATATATTTTGCTTATATTTTCCTTTTCATGTAAGTGAAAGCATAACATTATTATGTCTAAAAATCTATTTTAATATAAAATGAAACTACAAGTGGAAGGCTAGTGTAACACCTTCATTAGCAGCATCTTTTATTTCTTGGTATTACATAAATGGTAGTGTTTCCCATCATTGAAGGAATTCTAGCTTCAGTGAAATAGTGTATGAATTTTGTCTTTGTATTGCTCTCACCTTTAGGAAACCTACTATCCCAATACCATTTTGAAAGGTCACTCATTGTATTCTATCTTTACTACAAGGGTAAATGGTGGCTGATCCAAGTAAGTGAATCAGAATGTTACCAGATCTTTACACTGGGGGATATTAGTCATGGTACAGCCATCCGCAACACAAAGATGAGAAGTGATTCAAGCCAGCCATTTAAAATACTTAAAACTCTTGCCAAAATTAATTTCTAAAAGGGCTGAGGTTTAAATAATGGTCAGAGTGTTCCCTAAGCTATATTAGTCTTAGAAGAGTTTGTTCTGCTAGAATCAGGAGCAATTTGAATAATTTTTACTGAATCCAATTAAGACTATCTTTCTTGAACATGTGAAGGCAGAAAAATAAGACCGAGTGTTAAATAAATGTACACAAGAACAACTATAAGAAATGGAGAGAAATAAAAGTCCATGTGAGATTCACTGAGGTCCTGAATCTAGCCATGCTGAAGGAAAAATGACCTTGAATACTTCTGTAAAGTTTACTTTCCATTAACTCTTTAAGGTTTGTTATGATTCTCAAACAGCTGTATGGATAGAAGAAAATCTCGAAGTCATAAGTTAGTGCCAAATGATTGAGGTGATTGAATTTCTTCTCAGTCCTTTTGATAGTTATAAAAATTTGAGACTATACAAATGTGTGTTTTACTGAATGATGGCTTGGGGTGTGTTGATGTGAGAAATTTCTAACATTTTTTTCAGTAGTGTTACTGCTTTTGTAATACATGCTACTAATAGAACTAACAATACTAGAATATTGCTTTTCAAGTTTTGCAGCTGTGAAGAGAGAAATTTTTATTCTACTTAAACTAAAAAGTTTAGCTGTCTAGCTGATGGATGATGGGCAAAACAATGTATGTGTACCAGTCTAAGGGTAATAACAAAAAGTACTCAACAGAATTTGATTACAATGAAAGTATTTACTAATTGATCAACTTGTGGTTTGTAGTGTTCCCTAATTCTAAGCCATGCGACCTTACCCGCACACTTCCCAGGTACAGCAACCTACTGTCCTTTGATATCCAAGGTATCTACTAGGATGGTGCCACTCCTTGTTATTGAAATTTAAGGTTAGGCTTGAAGAGTTGATGTATTCTGAATTTATATTGATGTAATGCAAAGTTAAGAATCATGATTTATAATTTGCCCCATGATCAGCACATTCTCCCATGTCAGTTTTTATCTCTTCATCCTACATTGAAATTAACTCCATCATAAATTAAAATCACACATTTTAGTTTATATCTGGAACTATTCTGCTTGATGGATTTATTATCTTTCTAATTATTTATAGACCAAAATATTTTGATTAACATAGATTCAAAATATGAATACATTATCTGGTAAGATTTATCTCCCTGTTTCTCTACACTTCTCATTTTATGATGTTCCTACTGATTTCATATGTTTAATTTTCAAATATAACCTAATATATTTTTGTCAGATTAAAAATCCTTTCAGTAATTGGGTTGGGATTCTATTCAATTTATAGATAAATTAAAGTAGAACTGACCTTTTATAATATTCAATTATCTTTTTCAAAAATGTAGTATTTTAATTTTCTTCTATTGTTTCCATTTGCTAGCATTGTTTTATTAAGGGATTTTCTTTCTATAAAGGTCTTACCAGGGTTAGATCAAAACTTGGAAATATATCATTAGGTATGAAAGTGGATATACAATTAGAGTCAACAAAGTAAATCAGAACAAATCTCATGCTCCAAAGGCATGATGCATATGCATCACAAAATTCAGAAATATAATGTAACATTTTAAAAATTAACTAATTAAATTAACCAATAAAAAATGTAATTAACATATTTTGATAATAAACTTATCCTAAAATTTTGGCTAAATACCATTTGATTACCTATTTGTATGATGCCAATTTTGTAATATTTTCTTTAGAGTGAAGAATATATTAATCAATCTTTCCTAACGTGATTAATCTAAAGTAGTCTTTTTTTAATGGTTGATAGTTTTAGCCAGAAATATATGTGGCACAAATGCTTTTTTTACAATTTTACAAGTTTAATGATTGGCAGAAATTTTCATAGCTAGCTATTGGTCCCACACATGTCAAATCTTGTTTCTCCTCAGCTAAACCACACTTCCAGGACTAAGTAACATAAGCAACATTTATATCATGATACAACTTCACATCTGTGCCTTTGTGTCTTAACAATAGATGAAATACCACATTAGTGTAGGGATTTTTCTGGAAGTCATTCTTACACCGGAATGACTAGCAATAACTTAACTACACAGGAAAATAGCTGCAGTTCACATAAGTAGATATAATAAATCCAAACACTATTGCCTCGAAATTTACTCTCCAGATTCTAAAATGCTCTTGTCCATTCTAATGTATCTGATAGAAGAGGCAGGGTGGTGAAAACCAAGTACAATTTACCATTGAGATACTGTACACAACCAATTGAGTTAAAATCTTATTTTCTTAAATTTTTACAAATGTAAATATCCATGTGAATATACTGCTGAAGTCTTTCTTAAAACTTTGAAGTGAGCTCACACAAGTGAGGACACTGAAGTTTAACCTCCATTACCTTCACAGTAAACTTGCCTCTAGGTATTATGTTTTGGACTGAATGTTTGTGTCCCCCTAAGATTCACATGTTGAAATATTAACCCCTAATTTTATGGTATTTGAATGTGGGAACTTTGGGAGGTAATTAGGTTTAGATGAGGTGATAAGGAGGGGGCCCTCGTGATGGGATTCATAGTTTTATAAAAAGAGGAGGGAACATGGGCATCTCTCTCTTGCTCTCTCTCTCTCTTTGCATGCATGCATCAAAGAAAGTCATGTGAGGACATAACCAGAGAGAGGGCCCTCACCAAGAACATAACTGATGTGGTTTGGCTGTGTCCCTACCCAAATCTCATCTTGAATTGTAACTCCCGCAATTCCCATGTGTCATGGGAGGAACCTGGTGGGAGGTGATTGAATGAATTGTGGGGGTGGGTCTTGTGATAGTGAATGAGTTTCATGAGATCTGGTAATTTCAAAAATGGGAGTTTCCCTGAACAAGCTCTCTTCACCTGCTGCCATCCACGTAAGGTGTGACTTGCCCCTCTGTGCTTTCCGCCATGATTGTGAGGCTTCCCCAGCCACATGGCACCATAAGTCCATGAAACCTGTTTCTTTTGCAAATTGCCCAGTCTTGGGTATTTCTTTATCAGCAGTATGATACATGAATTAATACAATAAATTGGTACCAGTAGAGTTGGGTGCTGCTGTAGATACCTGAAAATGTGGAAGCAACTTTGGAACTGGGTAACAGGAAAGGGTTTGAACAGTTTGGAAGGCTCAGAAGAAGACAGGAACATGTGGGAAAGTTTGAAACTTCCTAGAGACTTGTTGAATGGCTTTGCTTAAAATGCTGATAGTGATATGGACAATAACTTCCAGGATGTGGTGGTCTCAGATGGAGATGAGGAACTTGTTAGGAACTGGAGCAAAGGTGACTCCTGTTATGTTTCAGTAAAGAGACTGGTGGCATTTTGTCCCTGCCCTAGAGATTGGTGGGACTTTGAACTAGAGATAGATGATTTAGGGTATCTGATAGAATAAAATTCTAAGCAGCAAAGCATTCAAGAGGTGACTTGGGTGCTGTTAAAGGAATTCAGTTTTAAAAGGGAAGCAGAGCATAAAATCTCAGAAAATTTGCAGCCTGACAAAGCAATAATAAAGAAAATTTCATTTTCTGAGGAAAAATTCAAGCTGGCTTCAGAAATTTGCATAAGTAATGAGGTGTCAAGTGTTAATCCTCAAGACTATGGAGAAAATGTCTCCAGGGCATGTCAGAGACCTTAACGGCAGCCACTCCCATCACATGTCTAGAGTCTTAGGAAGAAAAAGTGGTTTCATGGGCCAGGCCCAGGGTCCTCGTGCTGTGTGCAGCCTAGGGACTTGGTGCCCTGCATCCCAGCCGCTCTAGCCATGGCTAAAAGGCACCAATGTAGAGCTCAGGCCATGGCTTCAAAGGGTGCAAGCTCCAAGCCTTGGAAGATTTCACTTAGTATTGAGCCTGTGAGTGCACAGAAGTGAAGAACTGGGGTTTGGGAACCTGTGCCTAGACTTCAGAGGATGTACAGAAATGCCTGGATATCTAGGAAGAAGTTTGCTGCAGGGGCAGGCCCCTCATGGAGAACGTCTGCTAGGGCAGCGCAGAAGGGAAATGTGGGGTTGGAGGCCCCACACACAGTCCTTACTGAGGAACTGCCTAGTGGAGCTATGAGAAGAGGACCATCGTCCTCTAGACCTGAGAATGGTAGATCCACTGACACCTTGCACTGTGCACCTGGAGAAGCCCCAGCACTCAACGCCAGCCCATGACAGCAGCCAGGAGAAAGGATGTACCCTGCAAAGCCATATGGGTGGAGGTATCCAAGACCATGGGCACCCACCTCTTGCATCAGTGTGACCCTGATGTGAGACTTGGAGTGAAAGGAGATCATTTTGGAGCTTTAAGATTTGACTGTCCTGATGGATTTCACACTTGCATGGGGCCTGTAGCCGCTTTGTTTTGGCCAATTTCCCCCATTTAGAACAGCTGTATTTACTCAATGCCTGCACCCCTATTGTATCTAGGAAGTAGCTAACTTGCTTTTGATTTTCCAGGCTCATAGGTGGAAGTGGCTTGCTGTGTCTCAGAGGAGACATTGGACTGCGGATTTTTGAGTTAATGTTGAAATGAGTTAAGACTTTGGGAGATGGTTGGGAAGGCATGATTGGTTTTAAAATGTGAGGACATGAGATTTGGGAGGGGCCAGGGGCAGAATCATATGGTTTGGCTGTGTCCCCACCCAAATTGTAACCACCCACAATTCTCATGTGTCGTAGGAGGAACCTGGTGGGAGGTGATTGAATCATGAGGTGGATCTTCCTGCACTGTTCTCATAATAGTGAATGAGTCTCACAAGATGTGATAATTTTAAAACTGGGAGTTTCCCTGCACAAGCTCTTTTGTCTGCTGCCATCCGTATAAGATATGACTTGCACCTCCTTGCCTTTCTCCAAGATTGTGAGGCTTCCCTAGCCACGTGAAACTGTACATCCATTAAACCTCTTACTTTTGTAAATTGCCCAGTCTTGACTTTGTCTTAATCAGCAGCGTGAAAACAGACTAATACAATGACTATGTTGGAATCTCGATCTCAGATTTTCAGCTTCCAGAGCTGTGAGAAATAAATTGTTTAAGCCACCCTGTCTATGATATTCTGTTATAGCAGCCTAAACTGCTGGAGACATCTTGCATAATTATTTTAAGCATCTCATCTTTTATTTTAAATCCTGTATATGAATGTTCATATAACCATTTAAATTAGTATTGTAAGATACCATCCAACTCCTATATTGTCTATAATAATAAAAGATGTGATAAAATCCCATTCTCTGGATAGTTCTCACTTGGTAGTGGTATGTCTGTTACTATTATAGACAATACAGGAGTGGTATGTTCAGTGGTATGTTCTATCCCTTCATAGTAGTTGTTTCTACCCTTCTTCGCTTCTATGTAGTCATTAAGTTTTCACCAGATATTTCATAGTATACTGGTTGGAAGGGAAGGACAGTTTCAACTGAGCTTTTGTGGTCTCTACATTTTACCATTTTCTCTTATGTTCCATAAAGTCTCTATTATTGGGGTAATTAACACTGTATAATTATGATTATTCTGCTTTTTCTTTCTGTTTTTCTCCCAACATCCATAGAGATGAATGCTAAAAAACTACAGTTATCTCTCCCTTCTCTGACAAGTTTGGTAGAATAGTTTCACTTTAGTAAATTTTCCCAGAACTCCCCCAACACTCCAGGATGCCTTTAAAACTGCTAAGTCAGCTTATTTCCAAATTGAGAGTTATATTGAGAACTGTTACTGCCCTGCCTAGACCTCTTTGGATATTTTTGTAGTTCTCTGAATCTACCCTCAGTTTTTTGTGCTTTTCTTCTAATGACTTTGTAAAAAGTATGTTTATTTGTTTTTCTGCAAAACTCACAGAATCATTAGTTACCTGTTTGGAAAGACCAAAAGCTTCAAACCCTAGACTAAAGCACCCCTCTTTTTTTATTGCTAAACCCAAAACCAGGGAATGTATTTTTCAAGCTTGCTTATTTTTAGGCTTTTTGAAAATTGATAGTGAAATATTTGCCTTGTCTGACATATTGTTGTTTTTATGTTTGTCTTTGTCTGTGACCAACATAAATGTCAGAAATACATAAAATGTATGTAATGGCCAGGGGCAGAAACAGTTTTGCAGACTTAATTTTATTCTATTATAGTCAGGAAAGTTTTTCTCTTTTCTGTTTTCTGGTGTCCTTACTTAGGGAATATTAATAGATCAGAAGAGTAACTTTGCGGATTCCAGAGGATGGAAATAGTAAAAAGTTTATTTCCTTGAGGCAGCTTCATAGACAGTGATTGACCTATACAGGAGTATGAATGATCAACTTTATTGACTCACAGGTGGGCAAACTGAGGTATAATTTCCTCAAATTAATTTCTCAAACTGAGGCATAAACTCCAGAATTCTCCTTGTAGGTTAGCCTGGTAATTGAAAGTGGAATAATCTACAGTCATACCCTTGCTTGGCTTTTCCTTCACTGTCCTCTTCCACGCTCTTACTGGTTTATCCTGAGAGCACCTTTTTAATAAAATGCTTGCACATCAATTCCCATCTCATAGTTTGCTTTTAGAGAACTTAAACTAAGATGGTGTATTATTGAAAACTTTAACAGCATTCTAACCTCGATCAACCACAAAATTTACTCTTGTTTTCCACAGCTGCAGCTTTCCAAAGGTTTTGTCCTGGGGTTGTATCCATTTCCTAGTCTGTTGTAATGGACAACACACACACACACACACACACACACACACACACTCACATGCATACAAGACAACTACTCTGAAGTCAGGATAAAAAAGCTAGATATTCAGGCATACATTATGTCTGATTAGTCCTATTCTCAACTTAATTTTGAGTTCAGTGTCCAGAATATTATGTGTGTTTGGAAATTTTAGATAACCAATTAATATAATATTTTTATATTATTAATTTGTGAGAATCCAAATATAGTTACTAAGGGAGAACATTCCCTATTTAATGTTTGATTATATCTATGTACCTGTATCTGTCTATCTAGTTAGCTAGCTGTCTCTCTTTCTTTCTATCTACTTGCCATCTATCTATTGCAGAAAGGCAGATAGCTTATATAATGTAGCCATCTCAAGTCATAGAATCAAAGGACTAATTGGCCTATGGACTTTTATTTTTCTCATTCTTTAAAGCTACTAAATGAGAAGTCAATAATATCACCAATAGCTGACTTGGTTCAGTAGTTTATTTAGCTGAGATTGATAGCTTGGTCAACTATGCTGTTATCAGTCTGAAAAGCCCAAAATCAATCAGCTATATACCGTGTGCAGAACTTTATTCTGTGGCATATATACTTTTAACCTTATTTTAAAAAACAACTCTCATATTTCAATATTTTCTAAAGTGAGTGATAAATGACAAGTGGAAAAAGAAGTTCAAATAAGGTGAGTTTAAGAAAAACATTTGTAGTCACAACTAGAAAAACCATAGTTTTTTATCTACTATTCACATAAAAAATATGCTAGGTGATGCAAAGTCAGAGAAGGTATAATACAAATGCTGATAATTTATTCTCAGGAGGAAATTGAACTCTGGTTGAGTGGTTCCTGATCTTTTTTCCCCTCCTCTCTGATACCTATCTTTAGATGAGTCACATTTAATAAGCAGAGTTACAGTTTGATTCTCTAAGTCATTGTTCCTCAAATTACTTAATCCATATAGTTTTAATAATCATGAAAATATTGCTTCCAAACTGTTGATATGCTTTCCCTTTCAATCTGCTCTATAATGTTATAGAAAATAACTGCTCCATTATAGTTTTTCCAGACTTATTTGTCATTTTCACTAAAAACTTTCCATCAAACTAAAAAATGTAAATATTGTTCTATCTGCAGAAAAAAATCCAATGCTCATTTTACCATAAAGAGGACAATTGGTAGTTCTTGCCAATGTTATATTGAACGTATTGAGAATTAAATTAGTAGGGTTGACTATATATTTTCTTGCTTTTGATAGAACAATTTTTATTGTAACAAATTTTGTGAAGTTAATATTGTAAAAATAAATTTAAAATTCTAAATGTGAAGAAAAATCTACTAAGGAATAATAGCATTGCTAACACATTAGCAGTAGTATTCTAGAAAAATAATTAGGCCAATTGTTGTTCAACATCATTACTCATTAAATAAATACAAAAATTATCCATAATTAAATACTACTATACACCTAATAAATTACCTAATATTTAAAATACTATTATTACCAGATATTGGCAAGAATGTGGACAACAAGAGCTTTGTACCTTGCTCAAACCTCTATAAAATGGTAAAACCACTATGGAAACCTGACTGGCAATATCATACAGTGTCAAACATTACCTATTTTTATGACTTAGCAATTCCATTCCTAACTATTTTCACAAGATAGATAAAAATATTTGTTCATAAAAAGTCTTTTCCAATAATGTACTTAGAAGCCTTACTCAAAACAGCTCCAAACTGAAAACAACTTAAATCAACAGGAAAATTAGAAACATAGGTAAATAGAAAAAACTACTAATGTTAAGACAATATCCAACAAAAAACATAATGAGTGAAAGAAGACAGATAAAAAGCATACACTCTGGATGATTCTACTTGTATGAAATTTTAGAATAACCACAATAATCAGAAAAATGTTGCCTCAAGGATGGTATTGACTTGAAGCAGTCATTGAAAAACCTTCAGGGAGGATGGAAATATCTTGAGCCATATAATGTTTACATCTGTCAAAACTTATAAAACTGTACACTTAAAATCTTAGCTTTTAAATGTATGCAAAATACACCTGAATTTAGAAAAACCATAGAGATTTTTTAAAAGAAGACAGAGCTCAACTTTTCCAGTCTTAAGAAAGCAGTAACACCTGGGAATATGAACAGCTCCAGCCTCCATCTCCCAGCGTGAGTGACACAGAAGAAGGGTGATTTCTGCATTTCCAGCTGAGGTATGGGGTTCATCTCACTGGGGTGTGTTGGAGAGTGGGTGCAGGACACTGGGTGCAACCCACCTAGTGAGAGCCAAAGCAGGGCAAGGCATCGCCTCACCTGGGAAGTGTAAGGAGAAAGGAATTCCCTTTCCTGGCCAAGGGAAACCATGACACACAACACCCAGAAAATTGGGTCACTCCCACCCTAATACTGCACTTAACCAAGGGTCTTAGCAAACGGCACCCTGGGAGTTTATATCCTGTGCCCTGGCTCAGAGGTTCCCATGCCCATGGAGCCTCCCTCATTGCTAGCACAGCAGTCTGAGATTTAACTGCAAGGCAGCAGCGAGGCTGGGGGAGAGGCACCCGCCATTGTTGAGGCTTGAGTAGATAAACAAAGCTGCTGGGAAGCTTGAACTTGGTGGAGGCACCGCAGCTCAAAGAGGCCTGCCTACCTCTGTAGACTCCACCTCTGGGGACAGGGCATAGCCAAACAAAAGGCAGCAGAAACCTCTGCAGATTTAAATGTCCCTGTCTGGCAGCTTTGAAGAGAGTAGTGGTTCTCCCAGCACAGAGTTTGAGATCTGAGAATGGACAGACTGCCTGCTCAAGTGGGTCCTGACCCCCGAGTAGCCTAACTGGCAGACTCCCCCCACTAGGGGCAGACTGACACCTCACATCTCACACAGCTGGGTAACCCTATGAGACGAAGCTTCCAGAGGAACAATCAGACAGCAACATTTGCTGTTCAGCAATATTCACTCTTCTGCAGCCTCCGCTGCTGATACCCAGGCAAACAGGGTCTGTAGTGGACATCGAGCAAACTCCAACACACCTACAGGTGAAGATCCTGACTGTTAGAAGGAAAACTAACAAACAGAAAGGACATCCACACCAAAACCCCATCTGTACATCACCATCACCAAAGACCAAAGGTAGATAAAACCACAAAGATGAGGAAAAAGCAGTGCAGAAAAGCTGAAAATTCTAAAATCAGAGTGCCTCTCCCCCTCCAAAGGAACGCAGCTCCTCACCAGGAATGGAACAAAGTTGGACAGAGAATGACTTTGACGAGTTGAGAGAAGAAGGCTTCAGACGATCAAACTTCTCTGAGCTAAAGGAGGCACTTCAAACCCATTGCAAAGAGTTTGAAGTGAAAAAAGATTTGACGTATGGCTAACTAGAATAACCAATGTAGAGAAGTTCTTAAATGACCTGATATAGCTGAAAACCATGACAGAAGAACTACATGACAAATGCACAAGCTTCAGTAACTGACTCAATCAACTGGAAGAAAGGGTATCAGTGACTGAAGATCAAATGAATGAAATGAAGTGAGAAGTTTAGAGAAAAAAGAGTAAAAAGAAATGAACAAAGCCTCCAAGAAATATGGGACTATGTGAAAAGACGAAATCTACATCTGATTGGTGTACCTGAAAGTGACAGGGAGAATGGAACCAAGCTGGAAAACACTCTGCCAGATATTATCCAGGAGAACTTCCCTAACCTAGCAAAGCAGGCCAACATTCAAATGCAGGTAATATAGAGAACACCACAAAAATACTCCTCGAAAAGAGCAACTCCAAGACACATAATTATCAGATTCACCAAAGTGGAAATGAAGGAAAATCTGTTAAGGACAGCTAGAGACAAAGGTTGGGTTACCCACAAAGGGAAGCCCATCAGACTAACAGCAGATCTCTCGGCAGAAACTCTACAAGCCAGAAGATAGTTGGGGCCAATATTCAACATTCTTAAAGAAAAGAATTTTCAACCCAGAATTTCATATCCAGCCAAACTAAGATTCATAAGTGAAGAAGAAATAAAATCCTTTACAGACAAGCAAATGCTGAGAGATTTTGTCACCACCAGGCCTGCCCTACAAGAGATCCTGAAGGAAGCACTAAACATGGAAAGGGACAACTGGTACCAGCCACTGCAAAAACATGCCAAAATATAAAGACCATCGATGCTAGGAAGAAACTGCATCAACTAATGAGCAAAATAATCAGCTAACATCGTAATGACAAGATCAAGTTCACACATAAATTGTTAACCTTAAATGTAAATGGGCTAAATGCTCCAATTAAAAGACACAGACTGGCAAATTGGATAAAGAGTCAAGACCTTTCAGTTTGCTATATTCAGGAGGCCCATCTCATGTGCAGAGACACACACAGACTCAAAATAAAGGGATGGAGGAAGATCTACCAAGCAAATGGAGAACAAAAAAAGGCAGGGGTTGCAATCCTAGTCTCTGATAAAACAGACTTTAAACCAACAAAGATCAAAAGAGACAAAGAAGGCCATTACATAATGGTAAAGGGATCAATTCAACAAGGAGAGCTAACTATCCTAAATATATATGCACCCAATAAAGGAGCACCCAGATTCATAAAGCAAGTCCTTGGAGACTTATAAAGAGACTTAGACTCCCACACAATAATAATGGGAGACTTTAACACCCCACTGTCAACATTAGACAGATCAACGAGACAGAAAGTTAACAAGGATATTCAGGAATTGAACTCAGCTCTGCACCAAGTGGACCTAATAGACATCTACAGAACTTTCCACCCAAAATCAACAGAATAAACATTCTTCTCAGCACCACATCGCACTTATTCCAAAATTGACAACATAGTTGGAAGTAAAGCACCCCCCAGCAAATGTAAAAGAACAACAATTATAACAAACTGTCTCTCAGACCACAGCACAATCAAACCAGAACTCAGGACTAAGAAACTCAATCAAAACCGCTCAACTACATGGAAACTGAACAACCTGCTCCTGAATGACTACTGGGTACATAATGAAATGAAGGCAGAAATAAAGATGTTCTTTGAAACCAATGAGAACAAAGATACAACATACCAGAATCTCTGGGACACATTTAAAATAGAGTGTAGAGGGAAATTTATAGCACTAAATGCCCACAAGAGGAAGCAGGAAAGATCTAAAATTGACACCCTAACATTATAATTAAAAGAACTAGAGAAGCAAGAGCAAACACATTCAAAAGCTAGCAGAAGGCAAGAAATAACTAAGATCAGAGCAGAACTGAAGGAGATAGAGACACAAAAAACCCTTCAAAAAATCAAAGAATGTTGATATGAAAAGATCAACAAAATTGATATACCATAAGCAAGACTAATAAAGAAGAAAAGAGAGAAGAATCAAATAGACACAATAAAAAATGATAAAGGGGATATTATCAACGACTTCACAGAAATACAAACTACCATAAGAGAATACTATAAACACCTCTACACAAATAAACTAGAAAACCTAGAAGAAATGGATAAATTCCTGGACACATACACTCTCCCAAGACTAAACCAGGAAGAAGTTGAATCCCTGAAATTGAGGCAATAATTAATAGCCTACCAACCAAAAAATGTCCAGGACCAGACGGATTCACAGCTGAATTCTACCAGAAGTACAAGGAGGAGCTGGTACCATTCCTTCTGAAACTATTCCAATCAATAGAAAAAGAGGGAATCCTCCCTAACTCATTTTATGAGGCCAACAGCATCCTGATCCCAAAGCCTGGCAGAGACACAACAACAAAAAAAGAGAGTTTTAGAGCAATTTACCTGATGAACATAAATGCAAAAATCCTCAATAAAATACTGGCAAACCGAATCCAGCAGTACATCAAAAAACTTACCCACCATGATGAAATGGGCTTCATCTCTGGGATGCAAGGCTGGTTCAATATAGGCAAATCAATAAACGTAATCTAGCATATAAACAGAACCAAAGACAAAAAACACATGATTGTCTCAGTAGATGCAGAAAAGGCCTTTGACAAAATTCAACAACCCTCCATGCTAAAAACTCTCAATCAATTCGGTATTGAAGGAACGTATCTCAAAATAATAAGAGCTATTTATGAAAAACCCACAGCCAATATCATACTGAATGGGCAAAAACTGGAAGCATTCCCCTTGAACGCTGGCACAAGACAGGGATGCCCTCTCTCACCACTCCTATTCAACATAGTGTTGGAAGTTCTGGCCAGGGCAATCAGGCAAGAGAAAGAAATAAAGAGTATCCAAATAGGAAGAGAGGAAGTCAAATTGTCCCTATTTGCAGATGACATGATTGTATATTTAGAAAACCCAATCATCTCAGCCCCAAATCTCCTTAAGCTGATAAGCAACATCAGCAAAATGTCAGGATACAAAATCAATGTGCAAAAATCAGAAGCATTCTTATACACCAATAACAGACAGAGAGCCAAATCATGAGTGAACTCCCATTCACAGTTGCTTCAAAGACAATAAAATACCTAGGAATCCAACTTACAAGGGATGTGAAGGACCTCTTCAAGGGGAACTACAAACCACTGCTCAATGAAATAAAAGAGGACACAAACAAATGGAAGAACATTCCATGTTCATGGATAGGAAAAATCAATATTATGAAAATGGCCATATTGCCTAAGGTAATTTATAGATTCAATGCCATCCCCATTAAGCTACCAATGACTTTCTTCACAGAATTGGAAAAAAGTACTTTGAAGTTCATATGGAACCAAAAAAGAGCCCACATTGCCAAGACAATCCTAAGCCAAAAGAACAAAGCTGGAGGCATCACGCTACCTGACTACAAACTATACTACAAGGCTACAGTAACCAAAGCAGCATGGCATTGGTACCAAAACGGAGATGGAACAGAACACAACCCTCAGAGATAATACTACACATCTAAAACCATTTGATTTTTGACAAATCTGACAAAAACAAGAAATGGGGAAACGATTCCCTGTTTAGTAAACGGTGCTTGGAAAACTGGCAAGTCATAAGTAGAAAGCTGAAACTGGATCCGTTCCTTACCCCTTATCAAAAATTAATTCAAGATGGATTAGAGACTTAAATGTTAGACCTAAAACCATTAAAAACCCTAGAAGAAAACCTAGGCAATACCATTCAGGACATAGGCATGGGCAAGGACTTCATGTCTAAAACACCAAAAGCAATGGCAACAAAAGCCAAAATTGAGGAATTGGATCTAATTAAATAAAAGAGCTTCTGCATAGCAAAAGAAACTACCATCACAGTGAGCAGGAAACCTATATAATGGCAGAAAATTTTTGCAATCTACTCATCTGACGATGGGCTAATATCCAGAATCTACAAAGAACTCAAACAAATTTACAAGGAAACAACCCATCAAAATGTGGGCAAAGGTTATGAACAGACACTTCTCAAAATAAGACATTTATGCAGCCAACAGACACATGAAAAAATGCTCGTCATCACTGGCCATCAGAGAAATGCAAATCAAAACCACAATGAGATACCATCTCACACCAGTTAGAATTGAGATCATTAAAAAGTCAGGAAACAACAGGTACTGGAGAGGATGTGGAGAAATAGAACACTTATACTCTGTTGGTGGGATTGTAAACTAGTTCAACCATTGTGGAAGACAGCATGGCGATTCCTCAAGATCTAGAACTAGAAATACCATTTGACCCAGCTATCTCATTACTAGGTGTACACCCAAAGGATTATTAATCATGCTACTATAAAGACACAGGCACATGTATGTTTATCGCGGCACTATTCATGATAGCAAAGACTTGGATCCAATCCAAATGTCCATCAATGATAGACTGGATTAAGAAAATGTGGCACATATATACCATGGAATACTATGCAGCCATAAAAAAGGATGAGTTCATGTCTTTTGTAGGGACATGGATGCAGCTCAAACCATCATTCTTAGCAAACTATCGCAAGATCAGAAAACAAAACACCACATGTTCTCACTCATAGGTGGGGATTGAACAACAAGAACACTTGGACACAGGAAGGGGAACATCACACACCAGGGATTGTTGTGTGGTGGGGGGAGGGGGGATAACATTAGGAGATATACCTAATGTAAATGATGAGTTAGCAAGTGCAGCACACCAACATGGCACATGTACACATATGTAACAAACCTGCATGTTGTGCACATGTACCCTAGAACATAAAGTATAAAAAATAAAATAAAAAAGAAGACAGAAAAGTGAAAGAACTATGTCCAGGAGCTATGCTGGGTACTCTACATGTGTTATCTATTTCATCTTTATAGCAGTGCAGTGAAATATATTTCTTTCGTTTACTTTTGAGATGGAGTCTTGCTCTGTCACCCAGGTTGGAGTACAGTGGCAGGATCTCGACTCACTGCAACCTCCAACTCCCGGGTTCAAGCAATTCTCCTTCAGCTGCCTTCTTCTGAGTAGCTGGGACTACAGGTGGGAGCCACCATGCCCAGCTAATTTTTTTGTATTTGTAGTAAAGACAGGGTTTCACCGTGTTAGCCAGGATGGTCTCCATCTCCTGACCTCGTGATCCGCCCGCCTCAGCCACCCAAGGTGCTGGGATTACAGGCATAAGCCACCACACCCAGCCTCTATTTTTCTAATACATAAAGATATCATAAATCAGAGGCATTGATTTATTTGACCAACTTCTACAGAAAAATCATGAGAGTAATTATTCTATCTGAATTATGATTTTTAAAGCTGTTGCCTTTTCCATTTTAATAGTGGATTAGCTAATTAAGTATTGTATTAATATAAAACTGTGAACAAATTAAAAAGAATATGGAAGACATTGTGAAAGACTTAGAGAATTCAAAATAAACACAAAAATAAGATAAGTCAAAAACTAGTACCGAGAAAATGAAAAATAATTAACAGAAAAATATTATTAAAGGAAGGAAATTTACTGTTCATTGTAAGAGATTTAAAATATTAAGAATTAAAATTTATAATATTAAATGAAATAGATTATACTAGAGAACACCAGAGAAAAGATACGAAAAGGGGGGAAAAAAAACAGAGCAACGTAATCAAGTGGATTGTGCATAACAGTCTCAGTACGAGCTGCAACTCGCTCTCACTATGATTTTTGGTAAGCTGTTTAACCTCTGCCTTATTTTTCCCACATGTAAAAAGTAGAAATTCTAATAATGATTTTCCTTACAATACTATGGGGAGGTTTAATTAGGTAATGTTCTCTAGGAGCTTTGAAGATTAAAAGCCTTAAATAAGTGCTAAGTATAAAATACAAAACCAAAGAGATGCCACCAGAAGTTATACAAGTCAGAGAGATGAAAGCTGAAAGATAAGTCTGTAACAGAGTTGGAAAGTAGGGAAAGATATGAAGGAGCACAGGTGATAGCTGGGGAAAAAATTAACTTCAAGTACTCACACGGAACCAAACATATTTTAAAAGATGCTGACATGTATTAACTCATTAAAAATATAAGATTCTGAAAATGTACATCAACATTATTTGTACTGGGAAAAAAAAAAAAAAGAACAGTGACTCTTTTCTTTGCAAGGTCACAGAATGTGCTGTATTCATCGTATCTATTACTTCCAAAGTTGTCTCCTTTCATTTTTGTCAAATCTACTTTTAGGTGTCACCTGCCTATCCAGTGTGAGACCTTTGTTTCCAGATTCCACTTATCCCTATCACCTACTCTAAATGTGTGAGATTTACAAAAGTCAACCCAAAATAAGATGGATGGTACTCGGTGACCACAAAGGGCTTCAATGAACTGTGAAACAGAGAAACAAACCAGACTCTAGGAAGAAAAGATTGGATAGACTAAGAAACTAAAGCCAGTCAGAGTTGTGAGCTTTACTCTATAATTTCTTTGAATCAAATGAGAATTTAAGAGTTAAAAAAAAGACTGAATCAAAGAGATAATAGTACTTTAAAATGCTTTGTTTTAACATGAATAATTTAATTTAAACATAAGTTTGGAATATAATTATCATATTTAACAGGAGGTACCACATGAACCACAGGTAGCATGTGAGTTCTAAAAAGAAGCAGAATATTTAACAGTGGATACCGCAAGGACACTGACAGGTCAGAACAGGAATGGTACATGTCCAGGGTATGTTAGCGCTGAGTAGAACCAATGGTAAGCAAAACTGTAAGGTTGCCTTAGTTTAATAATTTCCGGGATCTCCTTCCTTCTTCCACATACCTGGTCTCTGAATTACTATTCTACCATCTTCATGCTTCCCACTGGTCTTAGATGCATCATTTTATCATCTTCCTGACCCTAATGCAATGGTCCACATTATCTTTTGGCATCTCAATGTTATCAAAATTTGAATTTCCCCTTGTTTTAAATTACTTTTATGGAAAAATGTGATCTGATAAATTAACACACTAAGGCATCCTGAAATTCAGTAACACACTGGTGAGCTACTCCTCTCATGACCTATCACAACCCATTCAACCTGATAACTCAAATGCAGCTGAAGTACAATGTGATAAGCCAATGGAATTCTCTAAAGGAAAAATAGAAGCCTTTGTAGTCTTTTGACAGGTACTTTGGAGTAGCAGATTAAGTTAGAATCCGTCAAATCCAATGATTTATTTTATTTTTCAATATGTCTATCTCTCCTTGAGATGTTCTAACTTGTAAAATAACTCCTATAAAGATAAGCTTATCTGAGTCCAATGCTTAGGCCACTTTTTAAATTATTATTTCTTGAATCCTCTACTTCTCTTGAAATTCACTCTACAGTTACAGTTATATACTTTCTTATCTTGCCTTCTGAATTATGAATGATAATATCATATCTGAGTCATCACTGTATGTCATGGTAATTAATATAGTATGGCAGATTAGGTAATTGACCTATATTACAAATATGGCAGTAAGCCCCTAATAAATGTCTTTTTTTTAATGTTTGAATGATGCAATGAATGAAGGATGGTAGGTGAGGGAAATAGATACTATTCAAGAAACTATCTCTTGGTGTTGCCAAAAACAAATTAGGATTGTCAGTTAAATTGAATTCAAACTTTTTAAGACTCCGTAATGGAGTCTTTAGGCATGTTGATATGCTAAAACTCAAACTTCTCAGCTAGGAACTAAGTTTTACAGGGTCTTGGTTCAAGTATACGCTTCATCTTTAGTGGTCAGTGTGTACACTTAGGTGCCCAGGGCAGGCATGTTAGTCAAAATAGATGTTTTTGCCATTTGTTCAGTATGTCATTACATTTCTCACACTTGACTCTATTTTGAATGCAGTTACCACACGTCCCTCTCACATACCTGTCCAAATTTATGTTTAGTAGTGCTCCTGTGAAACATTTTTATTTACTTTTTTTTTTTTTTTTTTTTTTGAGACAGAGTCCCGCTCTGTCACCCAGCCTGGAGTGCAGTGGCACGATCTCGGCTCACTGCAAGCTCCGCCTCCCGAGTTTACGCCATTCTCCTGCCTCAGCCTCCTGAGTAGCTGGGACTACAGGCGTCCGCCACTAGGGCCGGCTAATTTTTTGTATTTTTAGTAGAGACGGGGGTTCACTCTGTTAGCCAGGATTGTCTCTTATCTCCTGACCTCGAGATCCACCCGCCTTGGCCTCCCAAAGTGCTGGGATTACAGGCGTGAGCCACTACACCTGGCCTTATTTACATTTCAATGCATTTTAACATCTATTTCATGTTATTTATGGTTTATATCTCTTGAGGATAAGAATCATGGCATATCTATCTTTGTACACCCTACATCTTTTAGCAGAGTGTCTGTGACATGGCCTCACTTGAGGACATCATTGTGGGATCACCTTCAGTAATGTCAGTCATCAGACTTTGAGGAACTAAAGAAACTGAGCCAAGTCCTGCTTTGAATGAATGATTTTATACAGAGTCACCCTGAGACCACAGTTTCCCGAAATTACTTCAAAGGCAAGAAGTGATATAAAGCTAATAATCCCATAGTAAATTTAGAGAAATATAAATTATTTGTTCACAAATGAGAAAATTATAGGTGTTTTCAAAAGCTGACTAAAATACCTGAAAGAATTATTTAAAAGAGGATTTTTGGAACAAGGTGTAACTGTGCCAAGGGATTCTGAGTATGATTACAATAAACAGAAACAAACACTCAAATAATATATTTACCTAAGCAGCTAATTTCCTCCTAGAAGGAAAAGGGCACTTAATTAATTTGGCTGAACAAGACTTCTAACTGTGAATTCTCAGCTATGCTGCTAATGGGGTCACCTAAAAGATCAGCTAGAAAAGCAGAAATTATTAAAGGGAAGAATTGGAAAAAAAAAAAACAAAAACTTATGTATACCAAGGACTTTCTAATTAGTAGCAATTACTCGATAAAGTTATTGTCCTGTTTTAAATGCATTAAATGCATTATTAGAATTATCTACCTAGAGGAGAACTGGTAGAAAGGGAATTGGATTAAATGTAAGAAGTTCATTCAGGTTCAATTGGTCTGAAAGGAACCTGCTAACTTTTGGTTGTCTCTGGCGCCATCCCACATTCCCCTGCTGGCAGGTAGAAGTGGCTCACCGTTGAATCTTATTTTTTCTCTCTTATGTAAAATGAGGATAGTTGGATTGATAAAAACATATAAAAGGAAAGAAAAACTGCTACCCATGTCCAGGAGCTATTGAAATAATTTTGCTGAATGTACCATTTTGGAAAACTTCAGAAGAATATTTTCAGCAACGATAGCAAATGCCTTGCTTTGATGTTAGTTCAGAGATATCCAACTTTACTGGTCAATGTCATAGAGTGTCTGAATCAAATTCAAATTATTAAAGTGAACAAAATACAAATGCAAGTGAATTCCATTGACAATTTGGCATTGAGATCTACATTTTAAGACTTTTCTACTACAAAAATTAGGAATTAGGTCAACTATGTCTGTAAATTAAACGTATGTTTGGATAGATTTTGGAACTACGTAAATAATTATAGAGTGACAAGTTAACTTTTCAAAACCATCAGTTATTTTCTTTTTGACATCGTTTTAGAGCTATGTCAGATAAACATATTTGTTCAGCATGTAATAAGAAATTTATGGCATTTATGGAGAATCAGATGTGTGGTAGTGTGAGAGTCAAAGGGCTATTTGTATAGTAAAGTAAGTTTGCTTAAAGGGAAGCTCTAGGGGTATAGAAATATCCATTATCAAACAAAAAAAAAATTCATTGCAAATTCTGCAACTCTCATTTGAGGCAATAAATAATAATTGCACTCATCTATTACATTGCTAAGTGTTGCTGCTTTATGTTCCCCTTTCACTCAGGCAACTTAAAGACTTAAGATGCTTGTAGAAATAACCAAGAGAAAAGTAAAGCTCTGGAGAGTATAACAAGGTTCAAAATTGAAGAAAAAAGTTGGAAGAGAAATTTTTGTTTGTTTTAGGAGAATAGAAGAGGTAAGTCACCACTTCAATTACAGTTTATTCAGTACTTGGAAATTCTAACAATTTAAACAAGACATGACATAATGCTTACCTAAGGCTACTTTCTTCCTACCATGCTTAGCTCTAAATAATCAATCAGGGAAAATCTGATCTGAATTTAGAGAGGGTTCTTGTATTCCTTACACACACACAGTTGTGATAGAGGTACGGAATAACAACCATAATTTGGCAGGTACCGGTATTTGCTATGTGCAGCTACGGTGTGATTCTTGAAATCATCTATAACCCACATAATCATGGGATCCAATTGACTACAAAAATAGATACACTTTGTGAAATATTATTCATGAGCTATTAACCACAAACGCACATATGTTGTAATTAATATTTATCAGCTATGGAAAAATCAGTAGGCAGTATTTTGGTTCAAATTTAAATAAATTCTTTCTAAATGCAACGAAGTCATGCTTGGAAGAGCAAAATGTTCTATATGGAGTGCTAACTCTGTGTCTGACACTGTTCTATGATGATAATCTATTGTGAACATTTTTTCATAGGAGTCAGTACAATTTTAAACAAAATCATTGTTATTTTTTTCCTGCTATTAAATTGTATAGATGTAATTTATGCCATTTAACAATTTTTCTCTCTTGGAAAGTTAGGTAGGTGGTTTCTAATTTTATCATATTGTAATGATGTTCTTTTGAGTATTCTCAGGAGGACAAAAAAGTTTCTTTGATGCTTGGATGGAAAGGGATGGAGCAGTTCCTAGGAGTGAATTTGTTATAATAAAGATTGTAGCATTAACAAAATTTATAGATATTAGAAAATTTTCCTTAAAAAAACCTTTATCCCTTTTCTAGCCACATGGCTGATATTACATCCTACTCATGTCTAAGGAAGCGTCTCTCTGAAAAGGATTTAAGCATAAATTTCCCAATTTACACTCACCAGACCTAGTAGAATTGTTTGCTCAAAACCAATCTGCTGAGTTAGCATTTTAAATAAATTCCTTATAACTTGAATTATAGTGTGGTGACTTTACACTCTGTTCTTCCTTTCCTTCCTACCACCTCGTATATCAACCTTATTTTCTATATATGTGCCTGTCTTCTCTACCAGAAAATAAAATCCTGCTTTTTATCCGGAATGTTTTATTCACCTTCATTTTCCCTCAGCTCCTAGCACAATGATTTAAAAATTCTAACTACTCAGCAAATGTTTGCTGAATAAAAATTAGCCATGGAAAATACATATATACACTGTATGTGTCTATTTATATATATCCATATCCAACATATTAAGGTGGATATATATGTGTGTTAATTTAAATGTCAACATATAAACTGATATAAGTTTATAAATTCATACGCATATTCATATATAATTTAATACTAGAGTGATATTTCCTTTCTCAGTCACATGCCGAATATTTTAAGCAGATACTGAGTTTCAAATCTAAGAATGCTAAACAGAAATGACATCTTTGTTTTAGGGGATCTTTTTCTGAATTTCTAAAGACAATGTCACCTTAGATGTTTCTATCTCTAGAGGAGGCAAATTTATATAAAAAGAAAAAGAAAACCTTAGAGTGTTTCATTCAATGAAATAAGTTTGATGGTAATAAATTCACTGGAAGTATAATGCAGACAATTTCATGCTAAACACTCAATACAGATTTTGCCTTCATGTAAATTTTGCTGGCTCTGCATACCTGGATAGAAACTGATAGTAACTTCCTAGCATCATCTTCTGGGCTTGCTTGGAGAACAGCTGTAATTTTTCTACTATTACAGTTGATGGTTGACAGCTAATCCTAATGGGAAAGCAATGCCACATTTGCTAATCCTAACAGAGAAGCAAAACCACTTTCACTTTCAATCTGAAAATCCAGAATCTGATGAGTTTTTTTTAAGCGAGACGCCACTCTCAATTTCATCCCAGTAAATATAATATTGTGTATGTTTATCTGTGAACATAAATATTTCAAGTCACTTGCATGTTTAAGAACGTATTTGAAGTTATTTTCCCCCATATTATTTAAATGACAGACATTTTCACAAGTTTATTTAAAAGTCCCACAAAATGTATCACAAACTATTAAAAAAGTGACAACTATTTCTAAACTACCAATTTATTTTTTCTTAAAATTTTAGATTACATTATGATGTTTAAAATTCAAATTAATAAATATAAATTCATATATTGTTTTCAAAATTGGGTTTACAAGAAGAAGGCAGTATTAGGAACTAAATAGCTAATGCATAGAATTATTGATAAAAAGTCATTGGCAACTAAGATTTGACAATATGTTATATGTTAGGAAACATGTTGTCATATATATCATGGAGAAATCCACAAATGAGTTCTATTTTTATTACAATATACATTTTGGCATTGCAGATGATGTCACCTACATTATGAACGGATTGAGTCAGATGCGTAGTAGAACTGACTCACACTGGCCTAACACTAGAGCTGATTATTAAACTTTCAAGTATTTTACCGTACAGTTGGTAGCTTACAATGGACCACAATTGGGAGTATTTACACCATGGAAGTTGGCGAACAATACAATTACACTCCACTCAACTGATACCATTGTAAACATTTATCAGGACACTATCAGGGTTGGACTTTGTTCTATAATCCTTGCTATTAACAAAATTCTAGAATTTATTTTCTTCTGATTTCTTCAGATATACAATAGTTACTATCCCAGAACTAGTGGAGTTGAGATTTAAATACAAACTTACCTATTAAAAAGTAGTCACTTCTACTACACCTTTATTTCTTTTCATTTTTCAGTTCTTTCTTTCTGATTTTATACTTTTTTTCAACTTTCATATTAGATTCAGGAGATACATGTGCAGGATTTTTACTTGGGCATATTGTGTTACTAATGCTGAGGGTATGAATGATCCTATGAGCCCAGTACCGAGCATAGTACCCAATAGGGCAGTTTTTCAAACCTTGCCCACTCCCTACAGCCCCCATCTAGTAGTCCCCAGTTTCTAGTGCTTGTCTCTATGTCAATGAGTACCCACTGTTTAGATCCCACTTATAAGTGAAAACACGTGGCATTTGGTTTTCTGTTTCTGTGTTAGTTTGCTTAGGATAATGGCCTCCAGTTTCATTTGTGTTGCTGCAAAGGAAATAACCTCACTCTTACAGATGTGTAGTATTCCATAGTGCATATAGACCACATTTTCTTTCTCTAATTCACCATTGATGGGCACCTAGGTTGATTCTATTCCTTTGCTATTGCGAAAGGTGCTGTGATGAAAATGTGACTGCATGTGTCTTTGTGGTTAAAAGGATTGTTTTCTTTCTGGTATATACCTAGTAATGAGATTGCTGGGTTTAATAGTAATTCTGTTTTCAGTTCTTGGAGAAACCTCCAAACTGCCTTCCACAGTGGCTGAAGCAATTTACATTCATACTAACAGTGTATAAGCATTTCCTTTTCTCCACAGCCCTGCCAACGTCTGTTGTCGCTGCTGTTTTTGACTTTTTTTTTTTTTTTAGGTGGAGTCTCTTTCTGTTGCCCGGACTGGAGTGCAGTGGTGCAATCTTGGCTCACTGCAAGCTCTGCCTCCTGGGTTCATGCCATTCTCCTGCCTCAGCCTCCCGAGTAGCTGGGACTACAGGCACTGGCCACAACGCTCGCCTAATTTTTTGTATTTTTAGTAGAGACGGGGTTTCAGCGTGTTAGCCAGGATGGTCTCTATCTCCTGACCTCGTGATCCACCCGCCTCGGCCTCCCAAATTGCTTTCATTTTAGAGTGTGTACAAACTTTAGAATGGTCACATTTGGATACAAACCAAAAATTATTTGGTTAACTACTTGATTTTGTAAAATTGATAGGTAAATATAATCTCTTTCTAAAGTGTACTTTAATGCTTTTAAAAATATAAATCTTTAATGGGAGAGTAAAATAATTGTCCAGAACTGTTTTTTCACTCAGTCAGAGTACATATACTTTTGAAAAGTATGTTAAGTCTACTTCAAGGTTTCAACAGAGTTCTTTTCAATTATTTTAAATTTAATTACCACATTAAATAATACTAATCTTACGCAAAATATAGAAATTATGATAGATTTAAATAAAAAATAGTTCCTAGATATAAAATCTAATTCTGCCTCCCTGAGTTCCTCCCTCAAAGATGACTTAAATAGGTGGCCCACTTTGAGTGGAATATATTGTCCACTCCTGCCAATCCCCAGAACATGTACATTAAAAATCAAATCACTACTGAATTTGAGATTCTGACCAGACTAATTTTTTCTTTTCTTCAATTAAAGAATTTATATTTTTACCATTTTTACATATTTCTTTTTCTTCTTTTATTTTTTTATTATTGTTATTTTTTTTTAGATAGGGTCTCGCCCTATCACCCAGGCTGGAGTGCAGTGGTGTGAACACAGCTCATTGCAGCTTCAGTCTCCTGCACTCAAGCTATCCTCCTGCCTCAACCTCCTAAGTAGCTGGGATCATAGGCGCACACCACCACACCCAGCTGCTTTTTTTGTATAGGCAAGATCTTGCCATGTTGTCCAGGCTGGCCTTGAACTCCTGACCTCAAGCAGTTTTCCCACCTTGGCCTCCCCAAGTGCTGGGATTCTAAGTGTCAGCAACTGTGCCTAGCTATCTATTAATTTTTAAACTTAAATTTAGCTCCTTTCTTTACCTCCTGTCCTGCTTTTATTGTTTGTTAATTGATGCGACATTACTGTTCCTCCCGCTGTTTTCAAAGAAGAAAAGGAAGCTATTAACATATTCTAGTTTCCATAGAAACAAGTTTTGTCCACTGTTGATGGTTGAGCACATATTTGCTTATAAGGTAACTTTTATCTATGTCCTTATAAAGTTAGCTTAGAATACTTGCTTCTTTTTAGAAGAAACTTTTTTTAGTACTTTTAGTTTTCAGATCTTGTAATAATACGAAATTGCTAAAAAATTAATAAAACCTTCAAGATTCAGATGCTACCATTCCCATAGATCAAATTTATCAGTATAGTTACTATATGAGATTAATATGCACTCATATTTAAATTAGGTGGCCATTTGGATATAAATTCCAGCGAATTTTGTTATAATATGAGAATAATATGCACTGATATTTAAATAAGGTGGTCATTTGGATATAAATTCCAGCTAAAATGTGTTAAGTGCTTTACTTAGTTTGGTAGAGATGAGAACTATCTTAACAGTCTAATAATTTTTACAAAATGATTTGTGGGATGAGCATAGCAATTAAACCACAATAGAGGATACAGAACTGATCTGAGATATATGATTAGTCCATTAAATATATAATATAGCTACCATATGTTATTTTCACTGAGGAAATGAACTGAATGACATTTTAATATTTAATTGTAGTATAATATAGTCTTATTTATAAAAAGTTATATTTTGATTTCAAGTAATATTTGATTTAATAAGTGAGTTAACTGTGCAGGTTAATATACATATTGCACAAGGGCATGCTAATGCAGTTAAAAATTAGCTAAGGCAAAAATTATTATTAAATATTTATAGAAAGCTAAAAGCAAAGATTATTTTTGTATTTACTATGCCTGACTAATATCAGTTTTTCAAAGACATGTTTCATATCCATGTTCTTTTACAACTTAACTCTTTCCTGGTATAAAGTGTTATTTGAATTCAAAGATAATTCTGCATTTAACAAAAAGGCTCATAAATTAACATTTACCAAGACCATTGAAGTTAACTTTCATATCATTATTTAAAGCTTAATGAAAGCTTTTTTTTTTTTTCTTTTGAGACAGGAACTCAGAAAATAAGAAGAAATTAAGCTTTTCTGAAAGACTCATTTGTAAGTATGTCACATCTCTTGCCATTAATTTATTAACAATATTATTCTTTTTAATAAGGAAGGGCTATACAAATTTTCTCTCTCTTCCCCCATCTCTGTGCATACTTCCTTATCAAATGTTTCAAAAGTGTTCATTGTTTTTTCCAAATAATTTATTTTTTAAATAAGTATGATATTTTTAATTCTAAAAACTATGGCAAGTTAGAATTGAAAGTGATTTTGTTGAGTGTACTTCTGAGGAAATAGACGTAGGATCTAAGATGACTGACTAGTTGCAGCCATGTGGAAGAGCTCCCACTGAGGGACTAAGATTACTGGCATGGTTTTAACAGATCTTTTGAGGGAAGGCACTGAGAATAGACAGAGGGAAGACACAGAAGCTGAGCTGAAGCGGGGAAAAGCTGGGAACCCCGTACAGGGCTACCACACACCACAACTCATTTTTGGACCTCAGCCGCTCCAGAGAAACAGGTGAGTTGAACTGGAGAAACCCACTGTCACCATGGGCCGCTGGAACCCCAGCAGGAGAAGACTCCTTGACCACCATGGACACTCGAGTTGGCAGGGAGAGCTGCTTAGAGAAGTGGTAAGGGCAGCAATCCAACTGATGTGGAGCCCATAGGGTTGATGTGGGAGCATCTGTAGCAGAACACAGCCAGGGACAGCTATCTCCCTAGATTTGACTTGCTCCCATAGGAGGCCTTAGCCCTAAGGGAACAGTTAGACCTCATCTCTGCAGGGTAGTCTTGTCCATTAGATAGGGCTGACCTGAGCATCCCTTGGTCTTTTAGTCAACTTATGGGACCCCAGCCTGGCTATGCCTGCTTGCAGGGAAGTCTTAGGTGCTCTGGGGCCTACAACATAGCTTCTGCACTGGAAGACCATGCCTGACCAGTAGAAAGGCCAATGAGGTAGCCCCTATGGCCACAGAAAAGTCTGCTCCTTCCCTCTCCTTACTGCAGCTTCCCCTGGGCCCATGGCAACTGTCCATATCACTTTGTTGGTACATGTCTGCCTGGGCAGGTTTTTGTTTCCTTGCGTCACCAGCATGCAGGAGTATAGCCTGCCCCCTGCCACCACCAAACACCATTGGAGATGAAACGTTGGTGGGCACAGAGCCGGCAAACCCTGTTATGCCAGTGCCCTGCCCTTGTGCTAACACTGCACAGGGAACAGTGGATCTTCCCAGACATTGAATGATCATGCGTGCTTGTGGTGCACAGAGAAGCCACCCAGAACTGTGTCCAACAGCACCACATCCCCAAGCCTACACCACCTCCAGTGCAACTGACCATGTACAAAGTATCTGGCAGTAGCCCCTAGTGCTCCTGCAACTGTTACTTCTGCCATTGTGGTGAACACCCACAGAAAAGCAGGCACCCCACCACTTATTAGCCCTTTGCCACAGCTGCTGCATCTCAAACCCCTCTTCAGTGCAGTAGTGGACTCCAAAACTCTAGGAGCCAGAGAACAAAATTGGGGCCCAATACAAGTCCCCCAGAGTTAAAGCACACAGTCCAGGTGTTGGTAGCTGAGTTTTGGACCCCTAAAACCTCTCAGAAATGAAGCTAGTCAGCTGAATCCATCTTGTTTTGTGTGATTTGTGATTTGCCACAATCAAACCCTCAGAGTCATCAAAAAGGAAAAAAGAAAAAAAAATTCTAAGGGTTAACAACCTCAAAGATTAAAGCTATTAATAGATGAACCCACAAAGATGAGAAAAAATCAGCACAAGAACCCTGAAAACTCAGAAAGCCAGAGTGCCTTCTTTCTTCCAAATGACCATTTCACCTCTTCAACAAGGGTTCTGAACTGGGCTGAGAGGGCTGAAATGACAGAAATAGAATTTAGAATATGAATAGGAGGGAAGATCATTCAGCTATAGGAGTACATTGAAACCCAATGCGGGGAAGCCAAAAATCATGAAAAAACATTGCAAGAGCTGAAAGACAAAATAGCCAATATAAAGAAGAACATAACTGACCTGAGAGAGTAGAAAAACACACCACAAGAATTTCATAATGCAATTACAAGTATTAATAAAATAGATAAAGTGAAGAAAGGAATCTCAGAGTGTGAAGACTGCCTTTCTGAATAAGACAGTAAGACAATAATAGAGACAAAATAATGAAAAGGAATGAATGAAAACTCAAAAAAAATGGGATTATGTAAAAAGATAGAATCTATGACTCATTGGTGTCCCTGAAAGAGATGGGAAGATTGGAACTAATCTGGAAAACACATTATCCATAAGAACTTCTCCAACCTAGCTAGAGAGGCCAACATTCAAATTCAGGAAATGCAGAGAACCCCAGTAAGACACTTTAAGACAAATAATCACCAGATTCTCCAAGGCTGAAATGAAAGAAAAAATGTTAAAGGTAGCTAGCAAGAAAGGTAAGGTCACCTACAAAGGGAAGCCCTTCAGACTAACAGCAGACCTCTCAGCAGAAACACTGCAAACCAGAAGAGATTGAAGCCCAATATTGAACTTTTTTCCTTGAAACAGGATCTTACTTTGTCATCCAAGCTGTAGTGCAGTGACATGATCTTAGTTCACTGTAGTATTTACCACTTGGGTTCAAGCAGTCCTCTTGCCTCAGCCCCTCAAGTAGCTGGGACTACAGTTGTGTGTGACCATGCCTGGCTATTTTTTTTCCTTTGTATTTTTTGTAGAGATGGAGTTTTGTCATGTTGCCCAGGCTGTGCTCAAACTCCTGAGCTCAAGTGATCCATCCCACCTCAGCCTCCCAAAGTGCTAGGAATACAGGCATGAGCCACTGTACCCTGCCCGATATTGGACATTCTTAAAGAAAATAAATTTCAACCCAGAATATCATATTTGGGCAAGCTAAGCTTCATCAGTGAAAGGCAAATGAGAGTCTTTTCAGATAGACAAATTCTGAGGAAATTTGTTGCCACTAGATCTGCCTTACAAGGGCTCCTGAAAAAAATGACTAAATATGGGAAGAAAAGACCATTAACAGCCACTACAAAAACACACTGAAATATACAGACCAGTGACACTATGAAGCAACCACATAAACAAGTCTGCAAAATAATCAGCTAACATAATGATGACAGGATAAAATCCACACATATCAATAGTAACCTTAAATTTAAATGGGCTAAATGCCTCAATTAAAAGACAAAGAGTGGCGAGCTGGATAAACAACCAAGACCCATTGGTATGCTGTCTTCAGACACATACAGGCTCAAAATAAAGGAATGGGGAAAAATATCCCAAGCAAATGGGAAATAGAAAAAAGCAGAGGTTGCAATCCTAGTTACTGACAAAACAGACTTTAAACCAACAAATATCAAAAAGACAAAGAAGGTCATTACATAATAATAAAAGGTTCAATTCAACAAGTATATCTAACTTTATTAAATCTGCATGCATCCAACACAGGAGAACCCAGATTCACAAAGCTCTTAGGGACCTTCAAAAAGACTTAGACTCCCCAACAATAATAGTCAAAGACTTTAACACCCCACTGACAATATTAGAGAGATCATCAAGGCAGTAAATTAACAAAGATATTCAGGAACTGAACTCAGCACTGGATCAAATAGACCTGACAGATACCAATACAAATTGCCATCCCAAAACAACAGAATATATATTCATCTCATTGCCACATGGCAGATACTATAAAATCAATCATAAAAGAAAAAGTAAAACATTCCTCAGCAAATGCAAAATAGCTGAAATAATAATAAACACTCTTTGATCACAGTGCAATCAAATTAGTTATCAAGATTAAGAAATTCACTCAAAACTATACAATCATATGGAAATTAAATAACCTGTTCCTGAATGACTTTGGGTAAATAAGGAAATTAAGGCAGATATCAAGAAGTTATTTGAAACTAGTGAGAGCAAAGATACAACATACCAGAATGTCTGGGACACAGCTAAGGCAAAATTAAGAGGGTAATTTATAGTACTAAATGCCCACATCAGAAACGTAGAAAGATCTCAATTAGCTAGACTAACAAGGAAGAAAAGGGAGAAGATTCAAATAAAGTCAGTCAGAAATGACAGGGGAATATCCTCACTGACCGCACAGAAATGCAAACAACCATCAGATAATATTATGAATACCTCTATGCACATAAACTGAGAAATCAAGAAGAAATGGATAAATTCCTGGATATATACACTCTGCCAAGACTGAATCAGGAAGAAATTAAATCTCTGAACAGACCAATAATGAGCTCACAAATAAAGTCAAGAATAAATAGCTTACCAACCAGAAAAAGCTCAAAATCAGATGGATTCACAGCTAAATTATACCACCTGTACAAAGAAGAGCCAATACCATTCCTGCTGCAACTACTCCAGAATATTGAGGGAAGGAAGGAACTTGCTAACTCATTCTACAAGGCCGTCATCATCCTGATATCAAAACTTGGCAGAGATGTAACAGAAAAAGAAAACTTCAGACCAATAATTTTTATAAACATCAATGCAAAAATTCTCAATATTGGCAAACCAAATCCAGCAGCACATCAAAAAGCTTATTTACTACAAACAAGTAGCCTTTATCCCTGAGATGCAAGTTTGGTTCAACATATATAAGTTAATAAACGTGATTCATCACATAAACAGAACTAAAAACAAAAACCAAATGATTATATCAATAGTACAGAAAAGATTTCTAATAACATTTAACATCCCTTCATGTTAAAAAATTTTAATTAACTTGGTATTGAAGGAACATACCTCAAAATAATAAGAGCCATCTATGACGAACCCACAGCCAACATCATACTGAATGGGCCAGAGCTGGAAGCATTCCCCTTTAAAAACCAGCACAAGATAAGAATGCCCTTTCTCATCACTCCTATTCAACATATGATTGGAAATCCTGGCCAAGACAATCAGGCAAGAAAAAGAAAGGGCATCTAAACAGGACGAGAGGAAGTCAAAATATCCTGTTTACAGATGACATAATCCTATATCTAGAAAGGCCCATTGTCTCAGCCCAAAAGCTTTTTAAGCTAATGAACAACTTCAGCAAAGTCTCAGGATACAAAATCAATGTCCAAAAGTCACTAATGTTCTTTTTTTTTTTTTTTTTTAATACTTTAAGTTCTAGGGTACATGTGCACAACGTGCAGGTTTGTTACATATGTATACTTGTGCCATGTTGGTGTGCTGCACCCATCAACTCATCAGCACCCATCAACTCGTCATTTATGTAAATGACTAATGTTCTTAAACACCAAAAACAGTCAAGTTGAGAGTCAGATCAGAAAGGCACTCTCATTCAAAATTGCCACAGATAGAATAAAATACCCAGGATACAGCTAGCAAGGGAGTTGAAAGGTCTTTAAAAGGAGAACTAAAAACACTGCTCAAAGAAATCAGAGATGTCACAAACAAATGGAAAAACATTCCATACTGATGAACAGGAAGAATCGATACTGTAAAATAACCATACTGCTTAAAGCAATTTATAGATTCAATGCTATCCATATTAAACTACCATTGGTATTCTTCACAGAACTAGAAAAAACTATTCAAAAATTCATATGAAACCAAAACAGACCCAGAATGGTCAAGGCAATCCTAAACCAAAAGAACAAAGCTGGATGCATCACCTTATTTCAAACTATACTACAGGACTGCAGTAGCCCAAACATATTTGGTACAAAAAAATACACATAGACCAATGAAAGAGAATAGAGAACCCAGAAATAAGGCCTCACACCTACAACTATCTGATCTTTGAAAAACCTGACAAAAACCAGCAAAGGGGAAAGGATTCCCTATTTAATAAATAGTGCTGAGATAACTGGCTAGCCACATGCAGAAGATTGAAACTGGACCCCTCCCTTACACTATATACAAAAATTAACTTAAGATGGATTAAATACTTAAATGTGAAACCCCAAATTATGAAAACCCTAGAAGACAACCTAAGCAATACCATTCAGTACACAGGAACGGGCAAAAATTTAATGATGAAGATGTCAAAAGCAATTTCAACAAAAGCAAAACTTAACAAATGAGATCTAGCTGAAGTAAAGAGATTCTTCACAGCAAAGGGAACTAGCAACAGAGTAAACAGACAACCTACAGAATGGGAGAAAAGTTTCGCAAACTATGCATCTGGCAAAGGTCAAAGAACATGAACAGATACTTCTCAAAAGAAGGCATGCATGTGGCCAAAAATCATATGAAAAAAGAAATCTATCAAAACCACAATGAAATACCATCTCATACCAGTCAGAATATCTATTATTAAAAGAACAAAATAACAGATGCTGGTGAAGTTGCAGAGCAAAAGGAATGTGTATATACCATTGGTGGGAGTGTAAATTAGTTCAACCATTGTGAAAGACAGTGTAGCAATTCCTCAAAGACCTATAAAGAGATATACCATTCAACCAGGCAATCCCAGTATTGGGTTATATCCAAAGGAATATGAATCATTCTATTATAAAGACACATGCAGGTGTGTGTTCATCGTAGCACAATTCATTATAACAAAGATGTGGAATCAACTCAAATGCCCATCAGTGGTAGACTGGATAAAAATGTGATATATATATGTATATATATTGTAGAATACTATGCAGTCATAAAAATGAAGGAATCATGTCTTTTGCAGGAACATGGATGGAGCAGGAGGCCATTCATTATTCTTAGCAAACTAACGCAGGGACAGAAAACCAAATACCACATGTTCTCACTTATAAGTGGGAGCTAAATGATGAAAACATATAGACATATAGAAGGGAACAACACACACTGGGCCCTATCAGGAGGGGAAGGATGGGAGGAGAGAGAGGATCAGGAAAAGTAACTAATGGGTACTAGACTTAATATCTGTGTGACAAAATAATCTCTACAACAAACCCTCATGACACAAGTTTACATATTGTTATACACATGTTATATATACTATATATTATATATAACTATATAATAAACCTGCACATGTACACTGCCTTAAAAGTTAGAAAAAAGAAAATAGATACAGTCATACAGTTATTTGACAGCCTGTAGATTAATAGTCATATGCCTGTGTGAATAATAGATATTTTAAAATAACTGTTATTTCTGTTTTCAGTCTCAGTATCTGCTTGTCATTGACAGTGTTTATTGCCATGTAAAGAAAAATAAAACAGACATGTGGCTTATATTTAATATTCTTATTTTTAATAAAAAAGAAAGTTGTTGCAAAGCTTTAATGTGCATAACAATCAACTGGGGTGTTTGTTTTTTAACAAAAGTTTTCACAGTTCACCAGCAGTGATCTGACTTGTTAGGTATTAGGAGGGGAGACCCAAGATTTGATTTATCCAGCCATTAAAGTGTCTCTGATGAAGATGGTTTCTAGAGCACATGTGACAAAACAAGGTTCAAACAATAAAACAGTTTTTCGAACAAAAAAGCAACTAGAAAACTTATTTTTGTTTTCTGATATTGTATTCTGATTACAGGATTTTAGTCAAAAATCAGCTAGGATACCCCCATTGTCCTTGTGGCAGATCAAGTCTCACTAACAACTGTTTCAGTACTGAGTGGTTAAGTTAAATATTAAAAGCCATTATCCTTATACAAAGGCTGGTCTGTAACAAAAGCCCACCAAGAGTTTTGCCTGGCCCTTTCCTGGGCCTTAAAGCATGACAAAATAAGGAAGGAATTCTTAACAGGACCCATTTAGAATTAAACAGGTTTTATTGTGGGTCTGAAGAAACTCCCCAGGCCTCCACAAACATGTTTATTGGGAGTCTAAAGAAACTCCTCAAACCTCCATGATTTAGCAGGAGACAAGATAAGGGTAATCACCCCAGTACCTGGACCCATTTAGATTAAATAAATTTACTGCAGCTCCAGAGGAAGGTCTTCAGGACTCACACCTTAGTTATAGACTAAAAGAAGTTAATCACTTATGTCTTTGGATAAATGTATACTTACATATAGACATATAGCTTAGAATGTATATAAGCTCCAGAAATCTTTGTAATTTTGAGTTGGCCTGCCAATAATTTCCAGGCTTTCTCTCTGTAACCAATTACAGAAATGACAACTCTCTTCTTCTCCAGTTTATCTGCATCTCCTTAATGGGCCACAAAAAATAGTAGTTCAACCCTCAGTTTGGTCCAGGAACATTCTTGCAGATCTTCAGTGCTCCTTCTTGCCTCCCCATTTTACCTACTTTTGATGTTGTTGTTGTCTTTAGTGAGGGAATTAATTACATTGGGCAGCCATAATCACACCTTTAAGTTCCTCCTCCTTGTCTCCCACAATTCAGGAGTGATTGCCAAATGAAACAATAGGTTCAAATGGAAGGACAGTACCCTAAATCTGTTTTTTTGGTTTTTTTTTTTTAGTCTAGGCTGACCATGTCTCACCAGGAAAGGCTTTGAGTGACAATCTTATCTTCTGCTGTTTAAAATACAGAAAGATTGGCTTTTCCATGTCTCTGAGTCTCTGGTTCTCAGTAACATAGATTACAGGCCACAGGTAGAGAGAACCTTGATTCCACCTTGCTTGCAAACTGGCAGTTTCTTGCTTGGGCTTCTCTCTTTCTTATAGGATTTTGCTAAAATTAGCAAGAAATGGAGCACTGTTTTTCTAGCCTCTTCTCATACAGCTACAAGTTCAAAAACATTTAATATGACTCCCAATTATCACTGCTTATAGTTCAAGTGTTTTTCCACATGGCAAGTGTCACTGGCATATCGGCATGTGGTATACCCTTTCTCTGCCTGCTGTCACAACACCAAGACAATGTCAGATATTTTAAACTTTTATTGCTGCAAAACCCCACTTCTAGGTACTAATTTCTGAATTAGTGTTTTAGTGTCCAAGCTATACTGCTGAAATTTTACACGAACCAATATAAAAGTGAATTGTTCAGGGCTGGTGAAAACGATCTGACCCATAAAAACATTTAGGAATCCAGGTTCTTTTCTCTTTACTCTATCATCTCCAAATGTTGTGTTCTTGATCACATCATTAATGCTGACTTGCATCCATATCCACCTTCCAGACCAGGAAAAGGTAAAGAAGAAAATTCATGATCCAGAGCTTGCTCATATATTCTTGTATATACCATTGACCCAAAGTGAGTACATGGACACATCTACACTAAAGAAAGACTAAGAAATATATCTTGCTAGGTTATCATCTTGTAACTAAAACTTAGAGGTTCTATTACTAAAGGGAAAAAAAGAATATAAATGTAAGAGAACTAGTACTTAAAGCCAAAAATGGTAGTTGTGAAGAATAATGAGAATATTGAATTAAAAATTGATATTTGCTATGCGAATGCTCTATTTTTTTCTTAAAATATGACATTTATTATAGTTGAAATACTCTTTTCCTGATCTATTTTCATTGTACAATGTTCCTCCTAAGGAAACTACAGTGGTTTTGTTTTAGTATTTCCTAATTCGACAAATATAAGGCCTTATGAGTAGCATTCTAGTTCCCCAATAACTACTTCTCCACTTGTCTATCCTCATCTATGAAACAATTTTACTGAGCTCCAAGGAACACTCATGTATTCCCACCTTTGTGTTTTTAAGCAAAGACTTTTCTCCTAATATCTCCACTCATTCATCTTTATCATTGTCAAAGCCTGATTTAAAATTTGTCTTCACAAAGTACCAGATTAACCCTACATAATTTGCCAATTCTCACATAATCACTTTTTACTAAGCCAATATGCATGTACATTGAATAATTTAAAAACATTTCAAATTTGCGTGTTATCTGCCAACTAGATGATAAGCTCTTCAAGGAGGGGAATAAAGTGCTCCTTTAGAACACACCATTAATATACACAACAATGCAAATACCCCTTGTTAAAAAACTGTCCCTCCCATGAGAGTTACATTAAATTTGTGCAGAATATCACAGTGTTCGGATATGAGAGTAAGTACTCTTCCTAGATCTGCCATTTAACTTATAGTGTGAGATCTTGAACAAATAACCTGATATTTTCTGTGGCAATTGCTGTTATTCTAATGATAAAGTCTAAAGTTCTGCCAGCAGAGAAGTTCCTTAAGGCTAAGGTTAGTGGCAGTGGCATACAGGTTATTCAGTTTTAACATTTAGAATGCTAACCCAATCCTGTTTCTGTGTAAAAGTTTATGTTATTTATAAGTATTTAACATGCATTTTGTCATTGTCTTAGAAAGCATTGGCATGAATATCAAGTAACTCCTAGTGATAGTGCTCAACTGCTTTCTCCATGGGTCTCTAGAGCCATATAAAAAAGATAATTCACATAATAGGCCTATTAAATATATTTAAAAAATTATCTTACTAATTATAATTATTTGATTAAATAAATATATCATGAGCCATGACCTAAGGCCCAACAATCTCAGAATCTGTAAAACCAAAAGTGAATCATTGCCATATACAGTTCTTACTGACTCAGCACTTTCATGCAGAATAATTCATATAAAATAATATGTTAAGTTTATCTGACCTCTAATGTCCCCTTCAGCTATAACATTCAGTGATTCATACTACAGAAAGTAAACGTTTCTTAACATTTCTAAATATCAGTGCTATTTATTCACATTATAATTTTTCTAGATTAACTCAAACGTATCACATAAAAAAACGTGAATTATTTGAATTCAATGTATCTTATGTTTCAAATAAATCTTTTAAAATATACCTTAGTCATAAAATTTTGGATCTTAGTGAGTCATCTAGAAATACCAAAAATAACTAGCTATCCTGGAAATAAATTTGGGTGTTTCTGTTGGCTTCAGATAACAGATATTTCATTTTCTGTTTTTGTGTCCGGAATGTAAAATGGTTTTTTGTAAACAATGACATTTGTATTATGAGGTAACACTAGGAAATATTAGTATTTGGGCTTTTACCTTGTACTTATTTATAAGAAACATTTTTTAGTCAGAAGCCAAATTTACGTGGCTTCCCTTATGTTCTTGGAGGTTCCATGTTCTACTGAACTTGTTGGTAAATTATCCCAAGTAATAAAATTGGGCTTTTTAAAAAAATCTAAGAAATTGCTATCTAATAAAAAATTAAAAAGTTAGAAAAATAAGAAATTGTATTCTAATAGACTCATGACAAGAAACTTGAATCCGATTGTTAATTAATTTATCCACCCAGCACTAAACTATTTCATGAGATGTTGCCTATCATTTGTTATAAACCTGTTCTTTCATCTGTTCCTTAATTCTGCAAGAAATTACATGTTTCTTACTAGGTTAATTAGAACTGGGTTCTGTACACCAGCAATGAAATAACCCAAACAAATCCAAGAATTTGTTTGTTTTTTACTTTTAAACAGAGGGATAAGAGGTAGAAGGAGAAGCCCTAAAGTAGATAGTTGGTAAACCCAAGGAAGATAAAGATTTATTAAAGCTCCTACCAAGGATTTATTTTAGTTCTAGATTCAATTCAAGAAATAAAATATCACCTGGGGATAGGATGAGGAAACATTCTCTTAGAGAAGAAATTATTTTAAGACTATATTTTTAATTTTAATACAGGTGACTAGCACTGCACAGAGGCAGGGATATATGACCATATCAGAATATAAATAGACTCTAAGTTAATACTCATAAGAAAGTTATCAGACTCAGTTCTTTAAAATAACTATGACTGATATACTTAAAAATCTAGAAAAAATAATGGAGAAAGAGGAAAAATTGAGAATGTCACTAGAAAACGTGAATCTAAAAATTAACCAAATGAAAATTTCAGACCTGAACAATATAATAAATATAATTACTAAAATTACTAAAAGCAAACTATATTTAAGAGAAACTGAAGTGGTGGAATAGAAGACACACTAATATAAGTTACAAATCTGAAAATCTAGGAAGAATACAAATGTATAAAATAGATTACGAGGAATTTTGAAAAAAGTGAAAATATATATCCTTTTTTCTCATAGTAAAAGGCAATCCTAGAAAAAAGGGAGAGAGCAAATGGGATAGAATATTAAATGTCTAAAAATTGTCCAAAACTGTTGAAAGACATGAACTCAGAGATTCATGAAGAACTGTAGATCATGTGCTGCATGAAAAAAAAAAAAGAAATGAAAAATCACATTAAGACACACCATAATAATATTGCCAAGAGAAAAAAAAAAAAGAGTAAACTTTGCAGGCAGCCAGGAGAAAAAAAAGACTTCCTTTCATGGGAGAAAAAAAATAACAATGACAAATAATTTGTCAAAATAAATGATGAAGGAAGATGGGGGATTACATTGCTGAATTAAATCCTACTTTCAGTGAAAATAATCTTTAAAATGAAGATAAGTATTATTTTTATGGTTAGGATGTAGACATAAAAATAGCAAGTTACCATCAATTGCACCCTAACACAGAGTAAAATCTGTAAAAGATGTAACATTATAGTCTTCTTGAATATATCAGAAAGCCAAAGAGAAGAAATCCAAATTAACTAAAATGCAGAATATGCAACCCTCCTCTAAAAACAATAATTGTTGGTGTCCTTGGTGAAGCAGCAACAGGAAGAAAAATTTACATAGAATGGGGTAGCAAGAAATCAGTTAAAAATTTTAACTTCTTTTAGTTGAGTGTGGTTCAAGCATTAAAATCCCAAGGACCTCTAGCCACAGAGCAAGATTGTATTAATTGCTATTTAATATATTCAGGACTTCACCAAGTACTTGGAAATAACATGCTGAATGAGCAGGCACAGGGAGAGGGGACAAGTTAAGAGAACTGAGAGAAAGTCACTCTAAGGAATTCTGGGAACTCATCAAATGCAAGGCAGTTGGTGGCATGGTAGTAATGCTGAGACACGACATTGAAAGCCAGTTTTTTCCTCTGTAGAATTTTCTTTATTGTGTTATTTCATTTTAAAGTATGTGTGTGAATTACATTGATAAAAATTACCATTCATTTAGAAAAAGTTTTCTAACACTGTCATGAACTTGAATATGTGCTATGTCTTTCTGCAATGCAGCTTTACACGATAGGCCATCCTAACTTCTATCTGAACTTGGTAGACAAACAAAAGTATTATTTCAGTATGTTGAATTTTAGATATAATTAGAATTTATTAGGTCAGATTTTTTTTCTAATTGAGTTTCCTTTTTACATTTTGAAAATTATATACAAAGTTATAAGGAATGTTAAGAAATAGCTCTGTTGGGGGCTGGCGAAAACATCTATCTCTTTTCATTCCACTCACAATATAATAAAGCTTTAAATTTTAATTTGATTATTCAATCATTATCAATTTTATCATTCCCAAGTCTGTTTAACATAAAATGTTGAACAGTATTAAAAGAAAAACTTTGGACAAATGTAACATAGTTTAATTTTAAAAAAAATTGAAATTTGCACAGTCCCTAGAACCAGAATAGATTCAGAGTGATTCTAGGGTTACCACATGGTCAAATAAAATTTATGGACAAAAAAATGAAAGTGATGTACAGAAAATGGAAACGAGGTACAGAAATATCTGGATTGGTTAGTGCTGGGTATTTGCCTTCTTTGAACATGGTTTGAACAGTTGGCTGCCTGTGATTGGCCAAAACTCAGCTGCTGTGATTGGCTGAGACTTGGCTACTTATTACAGGAATACATTACAGTTTGTTTACATATTCACTTAGGTCACTGTTCACTATGTATGGAGAAACCTTTAGGTCAAACTTAAAGTATGTAATGAGGCAGTTTTAGGTTAAACGTAATTTAATAACACATACAGCTTTGGCATATGAATATCATTCAATCTCCACAATATCTGTTATGAGATACATATTACCTCTATTTTCTAGTTGAGTAAACTTAATCTCATGGTTAAATAACTAGCTCAGTATCACATAGAAATCCTAGTTTCTCTGACAGCAAAGCCTATAGCCTTTCAGTTACATTGTGCCTCTGCCTTTCCTGCTCTGAAGCAACTTATTTCAACCAAGTCTGTTGGGTTTATTTTTAGTAACATTAAATGAGCTTGCTTACCAAGGTAATGTAATACTTGTATCAAAAATCAAGAAGAATTTATAGTAAAAATGGACCATGCATGCCAGCCAGAGAGAGGCACTTACTATATATGTCTGTAGATGCATTGCTTAAAGTGAAAATATGCCTTATTCTGACATCAGTGTGTATAATAATGATAGGGCTAAAAATGAGAGTTGTCAGAGCTCTCCTGAATTGACAGAGAATTAATTCATTTTACATACTGAAATAAAAAATGCTCATTTATCTTAATAATGACATTTGAGAATTCATTAAACAAGTCCATATTGATTGACAGACAGTGTTGACCCCTGAACACAGTACTTTGTGCTACCCTTTCATTTGTTCCCTGTTCTCATATCCTTGCCACTGTGAAAGTCTATTTCAATATGTCTGTATTTTGAAGAGGAAAAAGATTTTTATGACATATATTATTTTTCTATTTTAAAAACAGCTTAGGACAGAAACACTATCAATATTGTCAATATTTTATTTTATTTTTTCCCCTTTTGATCATAGGTTCAACATTTAGGCCATATAAGAGTAGAGTGATGAATTGACTGTGGCATTGCTGGTCCACAAATGTCAGTAGGGATGTGTTGGGGGATACATTTAGCCATGATAACTGATAATACTTCAAGAGTAGGGAAAAATAGATCAACTTAGCTATAACTCTAATAGACAAAACCTCAGTTCTTTCAACATTGAGATACGACTCATTAATTTTAATAAAATCTCTTTTATTCATCTCATGAAATGTTTCTAGTTTCTGTCATATTTTGAATCCAGTCGGATTTGTGATCTTAGGTTTCTTACCTCTGATAATTCGTAAAAGTACATTTCTTCTACTAGTATCTTTGTTTCATCATTAATGAATAACATCAAATCTGAGAAACATGCATTTACTGTGTGTTCAAACATCTATTTGAAAACCTCATCTTTTAAAGCCAAAGGTGGAATATTTTTGCACATCCTAGTCCTCAGGAGGCTCTGTCCTGTCTCTAGTATGCTGACAAGGTAACATTCTGCCAAGCAAACTTAATTTCTGTTCCTTCCTCCAAAGTAACTGTAAATGTTTGTATTATTCTTTTCACATTTTCATATCCAGTCGCTCCAGAGAAAAGGGATAATGGGTTAAGGCTATTGCTCAATATTATGCCTTATTGTAAAAATTTTGCTATAATTTTTATACCCTTGAAATTATTGTAATATAACTGCATTTAGAGTAGCACAATGCTCATAATTCATACTGCCTGCATTCGAATCTTAGCTTTGTCACTTAGAGCTATGTGTCTTTGGGCAAGTTAATGAATCCTTCTGTGTCTCACTTTCCTCATGAATAATGCAGATATTAATTGTATTTATCTCTGTTTTGGGGATGAAATGTGTTAGTAGATATACAGAGGTACAGGGCTTAGAACATTCTCTGGCACATATTTAGAGTTCAAAAAATGGAAGTTATTTTTATTATTGTTGCTGTTGCTGCTGCTGCTCTCGTTATTATTCGGGCACTCAGTATCCATGTGCCCTATATTAATAAGAGGAAGTTCTTAAAACTGTTGAAAGCCATTTGAGTCATCTAGAAAAATACCCATCTTATTGTAGAGATGAAGCACAAGTTTGCAGATAAGTTCTTTTTTCACTGCAGTGTACATTTGACAGTGGTAATATAATTCTTTTCTTCTCCCTACATTTTTCTTTATGCAACGTAAATATGCACAAAGAAGTATTAAAGCCTCTTAAGTGTATACGATTTTAATATGTGCATTTCAGCAATCCCAGGCATATTTGGGGAAATTTATAAAGTTATATTTTAGCAAATAATATGATCCTCAGTTCAACAAGGACTTGAGGGTCTTGCAGAAGGAAGATTTTCACCTAGTGACAGAGTATCACCTTTTTTCTTAATAAGATTGTAGACTATATATATTATATATACACACACACGTATTTTATATCAATGTCTATAATTCTCATTGTTTTCTAGTTTCACATATTTATGATATTTAGTCACACCAAAAAGCCTTGGATGGAATTTAAGTGACTTTCTTCAGAGTATTCAGTTGCAATGCCAGAAAAGAAGATGCAGTGTTTAATATAGCTAATTGGGGGGAGAGTGAGAGCAATTGATAGACATTTCAATATTGTTCCTCTGAGAGTAGAATAGGTTATAAAGTGACATAATCTAAGTATCCGAGTTTTTCATATATTTGCTAGAGGTGGGCAGAGTAAGTAAAGGATAGAATCATACAACTTCTAAGTTTTCTCTCCCTTTTTATATTGAAATGTCCCTATTGCACCCAAATATTTAGAAAGTTACTTGAATATATTTTGTTTTTTCCATCAAAACATTTCATGATAACATTTACAATAACAAGATAATCTTGGTGTTACTTAATCATTGTTGAAAAGCACTGGGTTATGAAGATTTAGCTAAAAGAAAGAAAATTCAAGTTCTTATTTTTAAAATCCCCAAGTTAAGAACATCTCTCTCTCTCTTTTTTTTTTTTTGTAAGGAACAACTTTGAGAATCTAGCTGGCTGTTAAGTCATTCCTAAAAATGACCCAGATATACCTTTTTTGTCTTGCTGTTTTGAACTTTCAAAAAGATACTATCTTCTGGCTCAGAGTTTCATTATCACACAGAAGTAAGAGAAAACATCAGCAGACTCAGGATATAAGACAAAGAGAAGGAGAGATTGCTAGCTTTAGATCATACAAATATTTAGTAGGGTTTTTTAAAAACATGTAACTGCTATAATTCCTATTATAAAAGAGGTTCCACCACTTTTGAAATTGTTAGATTAGATGGTGGTTTAGTTTGCATTTTCCAGAAGCAGACCTTGAAATGAAGATTGGAGGGAGAATAGCTTATTTGAGAGATCCAAGAAACACTTGGAGGAAAGTGGTGAGGCAAAGAAGGGAAGGAAACAGAAGTTAGCAACTCTTATGGGTGACTGGAGCTCAAATCTGCAGAAAACTTTGGGAAATTATATAACATACAAGTCTCAGAGTTATTTCACAAAAGAGACAAATAAACTGGGGTCTTTAACCTCTAAATCCTGTTAGTCATTGACTGAGGGCTACTTCTGCAGGAATGAGGGCGTGTTGTTAATTTTCTGGTATTTTTGGCTTGATAGGCACTTGCCACAATGGTTTTCCTCCCCTTGTAAGTTTTCTAGTCAAAGGATTCAGACACCATTAGTTGCAAGTCGGACAACAGTCATTCAAGTGGTAAGGTTAAAGAAATGTAAGTAGGGTACTAACTGCATTTGTTATAAGTGGTCTACACTATGTTTTTCAAATTAAAGCTACCTAGTGTTCTTCTTATGTGCTTGCAATCACACTTTTTCATTAAGTATCTCATCACATAGGGATTGCTTATTTATGTGTATACTTTATTTTTGTTTACTTATGAAACTCCAGTGTATTTCCCAGTAGTTGCTTAATAAACATTTCTTAAATAAATGAAAAAAGAATGTCCTCAGAATCAAGTATATCATTTTACAATCTTCCATTATTATTATTTTTTCTACTAACAATGGTAGTCTAGACCATTTGAATACGTCTTATTTACTGGTAAGCTTTTTATAGTACCTTTTGGCACACTTTATAACCTTCTGTACCTAGGAGTACTTTTTCAGTCACTCTGCTGTCCCACCTCATTTCCGTTTAATTAGAAGTTAGATGTTCTCACTCATAAGTGGGAGTCGAACAATGAAAACACATGGACACAGGGAGGGGAACATCACACACCGGGGCCTGTTTGGGGGTGGGGGTCTCTGAATGGGAGGGAGAGCAGTAGGACAAATACCTAATGCACACAGGGCTTAAAACCTAGATGACTGGTTAATAGTTTCAGCAAACCAGCATGGCACATATATACCTACGTAAAAAACCTGCACGTTCTGCACATGCATCCCAGAATTTATAGTAAAATAAAAAAATAAGTTAGAGTGAAGGAAACAAAATGCCATCCCATGCCTTGACATACCCAGATATAGAGGATGAGTATATTAAAGACCAAAAGTGAAATGATCCCATGGCATAAGTAAATATGAATTCCCAGGTAAGTGCACTTTACAGAGATGCAATGCAATTCAAAAGGTTGGCTCCACAGATAAAAGAGAACAATAGATCGTCAGTAGGATTTTCAGTGAACAAGAGTTCCTGCCAGTTTAAGAGTGATCTAGGATATAATTACAGAAGTGCTGCCCACATAGACAAGCTTACAAGGAAGAGTAAGAGACTCTTTCATCAACTTAATGCTTCTTGTCAGTGCTTACATTTTCACACATATAATAAAATATTTTAAACATACTTGAATTTTGAATGATATTTTCAGTAGTCTGATTTCTTTGGTTCTTGTTATTCTTAAAGTTTATGCTCTCTGTTTTGCTACAGCTTTCATTTTAAAATATAACTTATTATTATACCAATCTAACATCTGCCATCAAAATGCACAGTGCTGAAGATTTTAACTTACTTCTGAATCAGAGTGCATTCTAAGACATTCAACAGTGCTCATTTTGCTTGTAGCAAATACATTTAAACTCATAGAGAAGTTGGTGTGTGTGTGCATGTGTATATGTGCACTTGTGTGCATGAACAAAAATCTATTTACCTACCTATCTACCTATCTATGTGTTTATACAGAGATGAAGAAGATGAAAAAGTATTTGAGAAGAGTTGCTTTAGTCCTGGCTAACAAGTGATGATCTCTTTATAGCTTTGTCTTTTCCCATGTTCTGTAAGGTAAGCCATGTCTCTCACTCATAATAGTTAAAATTTGCAAAGTTTGCAAATAGGCGAGAAGGATATACTATTTGTTAAATACATGTGCAAAGATTTTATGACTTTAGGATGGTAGATCTTTGAGGTTGAAGTGCTGTGTAAAGAAGCAAAGCTAAAAATTATTATTTTAAATAATTTCCAGAGCCTGTCATTTCAAATTTTAGATTTAGCAAGCAAGAGTAAACTGGGATTAATAATAGCTAACACTTTCTGTCATCATTATTTAGTAAGTCCTGTCCTAAGCATTCTGCATAAATTTTCTCACTAAATCATAATAGTAACCCTAGTAATAGACACTATTATACTTCACATCTTGAGTGTCGGGTTAAAAACTTAAGTAACCGAGGCAGGCGGATCACAAGGTCAGGAGATTGAGACCATCCTGGCTAACACAGTGAAACCCATCTGTACTAAAAATACAAAAAATTAGCCGGGCGCGGTGTCGGGCATCTGTAGTCCCAGCTACTCGGGAGGCTGAGGCAGGAGAGTGGCGTGAACGTGGGAGGCGGAGCTTTCAGTGAGCTGAGATCATGCCACTGAACTCCAGCCTGGGCTACAGAGTGAGACTCCACCTCAAAAACAAAAACAAAAACAAAAACAAAAGCAAACAAACAGAAAACCTTAAGAAACTTGCCTATGGTCATATATCTTGTAAGTGTTGATTCAGGATTCAAACTCAGGAGGTCAGACTTTAGTGGTCATATCCTTAGTAAAATTCTGTATATAATTTAAAGAAGAGAGAAAGTTAGGAGTTACCTTGAGATAAATTATAGAGATCCCAGGCTTCACATGCCTTAAAAGTGAATTAAGGACTACAGTAGATCTGACTGCAATATCTAACTTAGGGGATATGGAGCAGTCATCACTAGGAGACAAGGGATTTTTTTTTTTGCATGAAGGTTATTGAATGTTTATATAATTATAGCAGTCACTTTAGTAACTTCTCAGTACTTGGCCAGATAAAAGGGGACAGAAAAGACTGAGATAGGTCGTGCTTAACTTCCTAGGTAAAGAAATGTTTTATCAGTGTGTAAATATAGCAGGATGATTTTGGAGTTCAGCTTACCTGCTAATAGTTTGGTCTTTATTAGTGAAAAAGTGACAGAGGAATGGCACACAAAATGTGGAATGAAGCCATATAAACACCACATCTTGCAAAGCTCTCCAAGAGATTGACATTAGACAGTTGCCATTTAGTTCTATGTCCTTGAGAAGAAGAATGTTTTTTGACTTCAGAAGAGTAATGACAATTTCTATCCGAGCATTGAGGGAGACTGGAGTTTCTGATAAGGTGAGTGATACCTATAAAGTAAAAACTGAGGACTTCAAATGGAGATGATGTGAGAGTCTCGCTTACGTTTTCAGATACATGTCTGACTTTTAAGGGGTCACAACAATGAGTTTTGACCCTCAAGTCACACTTATCAGGCAAAACTTATTTTCCATCTCAGACTATGTAAATCAGAAGATGGATCTCATGTGTCAGAGAAGGCCAACATTCTTAGATAAAATGTTATTTGGGACAGTGGTTCTCGATGGGGTTCTATTTTGCCCTTGAGAGGCATTTGACAATGTCTGGAGACATTTTTGGTGTCAGAGCTAAGGCAGATGCTACTGGCAATTAGTGGAGAGAGATCAGAGATGCTGCAAACATCCTACAATACACAGGACAGCTCCTGAAAATAAAGAATTATCTGGCTTTAAATAAATTTCAAAGGGTAAACACCTCTGGCTTAAAAATAGAGTCTTATTTGGAACATTTTCATCCATGAATCCTTGAATCCTGGAAGTAATAATCTACTGAGAATGGTAGCAACTATTGGAATTGTGAAGGTTTGTGCTTCTGAATTTTTATGATTGCACAAAGCTATTTATCTCTAAGAAGGTTCAACAGGGAGTTTTGGATCATTGGGTATTCTGGCTACATTAATTAAACATTGGGTTTTTTTTTATGAGAGCTGAGTACCAAGAACATTCAGAATTCGAAATCTTAATATCAATCACTGGTGAAAATAAAAGAGTAAGTATATAGACGTGTCGTGTTAATTATTCCAAATTTTATAATGGAACAATGTCTATGTGGTTCTCTAAAAAATATTATCTTCAATACTAAGGAAGTATAAGGTAAATGGAAGAGAGAATGACCCAGGGAATTTTAAGTATTATTTATCCTCTTGTTTTATGAAAAAATTTAAACTTAAAAATTTCAATGAATTGCATATTTACAAAATAGTCATGCTTCCAGCTCAAAAAGCCACAATAGAATATAACAATAATGTTCTTCCAAAAGTTCTAGAAAAAATTCACAATTTCCCCAAAATAAAACAATTTTAACCTAAATGCACCTTCCTTTAAAAAAAAATGAATAAATAAAATTTTATAGCATGAACCCTGTGTTTGTTTTTAAATTAAGTGATAATCACAACAAAATTCCAATTCTGATTCATATAGTTGACTTTTTAGTCAAATGTCAAACTTCTGTTTTTCTGAGGTTTAATAAATGTATGACAATTAATACTGTTTTTAGTGAAATATATTTGAATGTGAAAAGGCTCTAGATTAGGTATTCTGTATCTGGGGTTTGAGAATGAGATCATAGGATCTCTGACTTCTCTAAAATTAAACTAAATATTATATGTTTGAATGGATTTCCCCATCACCTCCACAAATCAAGCTCCATATGGAAACACTGCATAGTTTTCAGAGGGTCATAACAGTGTTTATGGACTATTAAACTACTACCCAAGACAAAGGTTGGAAAGGGCTTCATTCAGGCAGAAAAACTTGGTTGTCTTACTTTTCCACCTGGACACATAAAATTAAAAATTTCATATTCCCTACTGAAGCAGAGAACAAAGTAGGTGAAAATATCTTGTCAAGGTAAGCTCATCAGAAATATTCATGTTTCAAAAGACTCAAATTTTCACAATGTTCTGGATTCATCTTAAACTCGAATCAACAAAAACTATAATTTTTTTTTTTTCTTTGAGATGGAGTCTCGCTCTGTCACCCAGGCTGGAGTGCAGTGGCGTGATTTCGGCTCACTGCAAGCTCCGCCTACCAGGTTCACGCCGTTCTCCTGCCTCAGCCTCCCCAGTAGCTGGGACTACAGGCGCCCGCCACCACGCCTGGCTAATTTTTTGAATTTTAAGTAGAGATGGGGTTTCACCATGGTCTCGATCTCCTGACCTCGTGATCCGCCCACCTCGGCCTCCCAAAGTGCTGGGATTACAGGTGTGAGCCACTGTGCCTGGCCAAAACTAAAATCTTAAAACACTTCTAGTTACTGCCTCCAAAGAATTGAAAACATACACATACATATACACACAAAGACTAAATTTTAAAAATTCTACCTGCAAATGAAAGAAATTGGACCTTTATCTTACACCATACACAAACATCAATTCAAAATGGATTAATGACTTAATCATAAAACCTGAAACCATAAAACCCCTAAAAGAAAATATGTTAAAATGTTCGTAAAATTGGTCATAGCTGTAATTTCATGGATATGAAACAAAAAGCACAGACAACAAATGCAAAAAAAAAGACAAATGAGACTACATCAAACTAAAAAGCTTCTATGTATCAAAAGAAACAATCAATAGAATGAAAAGGCAATCTATGCAATGGGAGATAATATTTGTAAACTATGTATCTGATAAGCAGCTAATTTCCAAAATATGTAAAGAACTTGCACAACTCAATAGCAAAAACAAAACAAAAACAAAAACTGATTTTTAAGAGGGTAAAGGACTTGGATAGACATTTCTCTAAAGAAGACATACGAATGGCCTACCGATATAAGAAAAGTTGCTCAACATCACTAATCTTCAGGGAAATGCAAATTATAACCACAATGAGATATCATGTAACACCTGTTAGAATAACTATTATTTTAAAAAGCAAAACACAAAGATAACAAGTGTTGATAAAATTGTGGAGAAATTGGAACACTTGTACACTGTTGGTGGAAATGTTAAATGGTTTAGCCGTTATGGAAACCAGTATAGAAGCTCCTTGAAAACTTAAAAATAGAACTACCATATGATCTATCATTTCCAATTCTGTGTACATATATACCCAGAAGTTAGAGTTTTAAAGAGTTCGTGCACTCTCATGTTCATTGCAGCATTATTCACAGTAACCAAGAGACATGGAAACAACCTAAATGTTCACTGAAAGAATGGATAAATAAAATTATATATATGTAATGGAAGGAATATTATTCAGCCTTAAAAACATAAGAAAATCCTACCAATTGCAACAACATGAAATGACCTGGAAGACATTATGTTAAGTGAAATAAGTTGGTCACAGAAGGACAAACATTGCATGATTCCACTAATATGAAGAATCTAAAATAGTCAAACTTACAAAAGCAGAAAATAGTTCTTTTAGTGGAGACAGGGGGAGGAGAAATGGGAATTTGTTGTTCAATGGGTGTAAAATTACAGTTAAACAATAAATAATTTCTAGAGATCTGTTGTACTACAGAGAGTACCTAGAAATAAGTATACAGTATTGGATATTTTTTAGGAAAGTTGATCTTTTGTTAAACGTTCTTACCACCACACATACACACGTGCACACACACACATACACAAAGACCACAAAGAGACACAAGGAAACTTTTGGAGATGATGAATATGTTTATTACTTTGATTGTGGTGATGTTGTCACAGGTGTATGCATTATGTACAAACTTATCAACTTGTATATATTAAATATATGCAGTTATTTGTATATCAGTTACACCTCAGTAAAATGGTAACATCTTTCAATTTTAATACCAAGATAGTATAAAATATTCCTTGTAGTTACAAACCATGGCAATACAAACACTGCAGTCATATTCACTTACAACTACCTATTGTAGTCTCTATCTCTGTAGCATACTGGCTACCAGTTAATAATGATATATTGATGTTACGATTCTTGTTTGATTTTTATTTTTAAATGTTCAATTTTCCCATGCCTGTGTCCTGAATGGTATTGCCTAGGTTTTCTTCTAGAGTTTGTATAGTTTTAGGTCAAATGTTTAAATCTTTTATCCATCTTGAGTTAATTTTTATATAAGGTGTAAGGAAGGGGTCCAGTTTCAGTTTTCAGCATATGGCTAGTCAGTTTTCCCAACACCATTTATTAAATAGGGTATCCTTTCCCCATTGCCTGTATTTGTCAGGTTTGTTAAAGATCAGATGGTTGTAGATGTGTGGTGTTATTTCTGAGGCCTCTGTTCTGTTCCATTGATCTAAATATCTGTTTTGGTACCAGTACCAGGCTGTTTTGATTACTGTAGCCTTTTAGTATAGTTTGAAGTCAGGTAGTGTGATGCCTCCAGCTTTGTTCTTTTTGCTTCAAATTGTCTTGGCTATGTGGGCCCTTTTTTGGTTCCACATGAAATTTAAAGTAGTTTTCCTCTAATTCTGTGAAGAAAGCCAGTGGTAACTTGATGGTTAATTTCTTTTTTTTTTTTTTTTTTGAGAAGGAGTCTTGCTCTGTTGCCCAGGCTGGAGTGCAGTGACGCAATCTTGGCTCACTGCAAGCTCCGCCTCCCGGGTTCACGCCAATATGGCCATTTTCACAATATTGATACTTCCTATCCATGACCATGGAATGTGTTTCCATTTGTTTGTGTCCTCTCATTTCCTTGAGTATTGGTTTGCAATTTTCCTTGAAGAGGTCCTTTACATCCCTTGTAAGTTGTATTCCTAGGTATTTTATTCTCTTTGTAACAATTGTGAGTGGGAGTTCACTCATGATTTGACTCTCTGTTTGTCTATTATTGGTGTATAGGAATGCCTGTGATTTTTGCACGTTGATTTTGTATCCTGAGACTTTGTGGAAGTTTCTTTTATCAGCTTAAGGAGTTTTTGGGCTGAGATGATGGAGCTTTCTAAATATACAATCATGACATCTGCAAACAGAAACAATTTGACTTCCTCTCTTCCTATTTAAATACTCTTTATTTCTTTCTCTTGCATGATTGCCATGGCCAGAACTTCCAGTACTATGTTGAACAGGAGTGGTGAGAGAGGACATCCTTGTCTTGCACTGGTTTTCAAAGGGAAAGTGGCCAGCATTTGCCCATTCAGTATGATATTGGCTGTGAGTTTGTCATAAATAGCTCTTATTATTTTGAGATATGTTAATCAATACCTAGTTTATTGAGTGTTTTTAGCATGAAGGGGTTTTGAATTTTGTTGAAGGCCTTTTCTGCATCTATTAAGGTAATCATGGCTTTTTTTCGTTGGTTCTGCTTATGTGATGGATTATATTTATTGATTTGCACATGTTGAACCATCCTTGCATCCCAGAGATGAAGCCTACTTGATCGTGGTCAATAAGCCTTTTAATATGCTGCGGGATTCAGTTTGCCAGTATTTTATTGAGGATTTTTGTATTGATGTTCATCAGGGATATTGGCCTGAAATTTTCTTTTTTGTTGTTGTGTCTCTGCCAGGTTTTGGTGTCATGATGATGCTGGCCTCATAAAATGAGTTAGGGAGGATATCCTCTTTTTCTGTTGTGTGGAGTAGTTTCAGAAGAAATGGTACCAGCTCCTCTTTGTAGCCTTGGTAGAATTCGGCTGTGAATCCATCTGGTCCTGGTCTTTTTCTGGTTGGTAGGCTATTAATTACTGCCTCAATTTCAGAACTTGTTATTGGTCTATTCAGGGATTGACTTCTTCCTGGTTTAGTCCTGGGAGGGTGTTTGTGTACAGAAATTTATTTATTTCTTCTAGATTTTCTAGTTTGTTTGCATAGAGATGTTTATGGTATTCTCTGATGGTAGTTTGTATTTCTGTGGGATCAGTGGTGATCTCTTTATCATTTTTTATTGTGTCTATTTGATTCTTCTCTTTTTTCTTCTTTATTAGTCTGGCTAGTGATCTATGTATTTTGTTCATCTTTTTCAAAAAACCAGCTTCTGGACTCATTGATTTTCTGAAGAGTTTTTCGTGTCTCTATTTCCTTCAGTTCTGCTCTGATCTTAGTTATTTCTTGTCTATTGCTAGCTTTTTAATTTGTTTGCTCTTGCTTCTTTAGTTCTTTTAATTGTGATGTTAAGGTGTTGATTTTAGATGTTTCCCAGTTTCTCCTGTGGGCATATAGTGTTATAAATTTCCCTCTACACACCGCTTTAGCAGTGTCCCAGGGATTCTGGTACATTTGGTGTTTGTTCTCATTGGTTTCAAAGAACTTATTTATTTCTGCCTTAATTTTGTTATTTAAACAGTAGTCATTCTGAAGTAGGTTGTTCAGTTTCCATGTAGTTGTGTGGTTTTGAGTGAGTTTCTTAATCCTGAGTTCTAATTTGATTGCACTGTGATCGACTTTTTTTTTTTTTTTTTTAATGATTTCTGTCCTTTTGCATTTGCTGAGGAGTGTTTTACTTTCAATTATGTGGTTCATTTTAGAATAAGTGCTATGTGGTGCTGAGAAGAATGTATGTTCTGTTGATTTGAGGTGGAGAGTTCTTCAGATGTCTATTAGGTCCTCTTGGTCCAGAGATGAATTCAAGTCCCGAATATCCTTGTTAATTTTCTGTCTTGTTGACTTCATGACGAAAACACCAAAAGCAATTGCAACAAAAGCCAAAATTAACAAATGGGGTCTAATTAAACTAAAGACCTTCTGCACAGCAAAAGAAACTATCATCAGAGTGAACCCACAACCTAGAGAATAGTAGAAATTTTTGCAATCTATCCATCTGAGAAAGGGCTAATATCCAGAATCTACAGGAAACTTAAACAAAATTACAAGAAAAAAATCAAATAACCCCATTAGAAAGTGGGCAAAGGATATGAACAGACACTTCTCAAAATATGACATCTATGCAGCCAACAAACATGAAAAATAGCTAATTATCACTGATCATTAGAGAAATACAAATCAAAACCAAATGAGATACCATATCACTCTAGTTAGAATGGCAATCATTAAAAAGTCAGGAAACAACAGATGCTGGAGAGGATGTAAAGAAATAGGAACACTTTTACACTGTTGGTAGGGGTGTAAATTAGTTCAACCATTGTGGAAGACAGTGTGGAGATTCCTTAAGGATCTAGAACCAGAAATAGCATTTGACCCAGCAATCCCATTACTGGGTATACACCCAGAAGATTATAAAGTATTCTACTATAAACACACATGCACATGTATGTTTATTGTGGCACTGTTCACAATAGCAAAGAATGGGAACCAACCCAAATGCCCATCTATGATACACTGGATAAAGAAAATGTGGCACATATACACTATGGAATACTATGCAGCCATAAAAAAGAATGAGTTCATGTCCTTTGTAGAGACATGGATGAAGCTGGAAACCATCATTCTCAGCAAACTAACACAGGGACAGAAAACCAAACACTACATATTCTTACTCATAAGCGGGAGTTGAACAATGAGGACACGTGGCACAGGGAGGGGAACATGACACACTGGGGCCTGTTGGGGTGTGGGAGCACGGGGAGGCATAGCATCAGGAAAAATACCTAATGTACCTGACGGGTTGGTGGGTGCAGCAAGCCACCATGGCACATGCATAACAAACCTCCCTTACTGCACATGTATTCCAGAACTTAAAGTATAATTTTAAAAAGTTCAATTTTTTAAAGCATCTCCACAGCACTCTGTTTGTATTTATGTTGTGTTAATCACATTGTTTTGTGTTACATTATGATTAGTTGAATTGTCTCTCTTTATTTCATATGAGTTTAGCCACCTGAATTCAGGCATGTTTCATAATTATTTTTTTCTTCTCCATGAGAGTATGTTTTAACATGAAAGTGATAAAAAAAGAACAGTTCAGTTTACATACTAGCACTTTAAATTTGAGCTAAATGTTTCTTTGAGAAACACAATAGAACAAAAAATATAATTTGTTAGATATTAAAAAGAGTTTACTCTGTTCAAGGGGTAAATTTATAATACAATTTGGAAAAATAAGGCAAATCTTCAAATATGTGGCATATACATGCACAGAAAGAAGAGACAGAGTTTCAAAGTAGGGGTTCCTTTTGTTAGGTTAATTAGAGAGTTCAGCTCAAACATAAAGATACATGTGGGAAAAGGAGACATTGTGACAAGTAACAGATTTATAATCACATAAATGCCTTTGCTACTTAGAAAACTTACTTCCTCAGACCTAGACTGACTATATTTGAAAAAGTGATCAATTCTATTATATTTCTATTGTTTTTCCTGCCTCAGCTCCTCTCTTTGCACCGTGATAATTGTGGGCTGCAAATACAAGAGTCAAAGTATGCAAATATTGCAGGCCAATGAATAAATTCAGGACATGCTTACTTCAACAATTTTGCTTTCACATGACGTGCATTTTGCCATACATGTAATTTGCAAGGTTGAAATTTTGCAAAACTTAAAGCCAAATCTCAGTGTAAATTTCATTTCCCATGTGTAAATATTTATTACTGGCCTAAAACAAATACTCACCTTTCAAAATGTCACTGAGTCAACTGCAGATTTACAGAACATCCTAAACTTGACTAAGGAGAACTAAATTAAGATCAATTTATATAATTTTTCATACCTATTCTAGAGCCTTCCCAGGTGCTGTAGCTTATTAACAGGTGTTACATTACCCCAGCCAGCTGTCAATACCCTCTATCACCACTGTACATAAAAAATGTACACAGAAATACAGCAAATATATTTCCCTAATATCATTCACCTTTGAGCTTAGATAATGTCAAGTTTGCTTATCTATCCTCTCCATTCTGATTCATTATTCAAAGGGAAGACATTCAAGATTCATATTTTTTAAAAGTTAATTTTTCCAATCATTGTCATTGTTGACAAAAACTGACAACATGCACTTTAAAATAGTTAGAAATATGTTCATTGCTATGCAAACACAAACTCTTAATGAATTTTTCTACAAGTTAAATTATGGGAGAAAGTACCATGAAATTACATTTATTTTCAGTGTGACTGTCCCTTTCTAGTTATACACTTTTTAAAAATCCCTGTGTTCTTTACAAGAACATAAGTCAACTCTCCTCACTTTTCTCTTTTGTGAGTTCTCTATACAGAATATCTTTTGAATAGATATACTAAGAAATAATTAAATTTAGAATTCTGATAAATTATTTGCCCCTCTAGCAAGTGGAAGTGTAAAGAACCATTTAAGATCTTGAACTTTTAGAGTTCATTTGTTTGAAATTGACTCACATATTGTCAAAGCTGCTGATTTTCCTCAAGCTATTTTCATTTCCCATCAATTTCCCATGAGGTGTTTCTCAAGTTCCCTTTCAGCCGGCACATGTATATTTTCCAAATTCCTTGCTTGACAGTAAAAGCAAATGTTATGTTTATTTCTACTCTACTGATCAAATTTCTCCCAAACATATTTTTAAATTTATGTCTCCCACCTGAATAGATTTGAAAGCGATATTCCTGGAAGTGGTGACTTCATATCAAAGTCAATTTCTTTATACGAATCCTGGCTCACGAGAATCAAGTCCTGTGTGACTGCGCACTCACTGAGCACAGAGGTTCAGCAATGACACCTGAACAGAATACATTCTAGGTAAGAGTGTTAACAAATTATCTAGTCTGCCTCCAAGGTCAAGTCTTTTTCAGAGTCAGACCTTTCCTCTGAGGGTCTTTATTATATCAGACAGTTTCCAATGGAAAGAAAACTAGTCTTTTAAAATTGTTGAGGTTTATCTCATTCTCCTCCATCTGATAATCAGATATGAAAGATTTATGGAATCACGTGTCTAAAAGGGATTTGAAGCTAATTTTTTTCTTTTTCTTATTTTTATTTTTTTCCACAGGTGCTTAAAAAATAAGTAGTTTTTCAAATGACAACTCATGTCTTTCTAGGTTAAAAAAAAGAAAATAATGATGTATTCATATCTTTCCCCATACAAAGGAGCTTCACGTTTCGAGATACAGTGGTTGAAATGAAAGTTTTTAAATCCCCTTCTTCCATTTTAGTCAGATAAAAAATGCCAACTTATATTAAATGATGGATTTGATTTGTTCTCTAGGCTTAACTGCATGGATTTAACTTTAAATTTTTTTCAACAAAATAGCAAGGAATAATTTAATAATCTCTTATTTTATTTTATTTCCTTTTTTCCAGAAGGGGTCTCACTCTGTTGCCCAGGCTGGAGTGCAGTGGCCCAATCTCGGCTCACTTCAACCTCCACATCCCAGGTTCAAGTGATTCTCCTGCCTCAGCCTCCTGAGTAGCTGGGATTACCCAGCTAAATTTAATAATCTCTTATATGCTGACAACTTTTTAAAAAGTTTCACTTTTATTTTTTAAAAAAATGTTAGGTAAATATTATTAAGCACATATTTCTTGACATTGAGAACTGGATATTTAAATAACTTGTTGAGGTCTCAAAATGTAAACACCAAAAACTAAAATCAGTGTTGCAATTAGGCTTTTAAATAAAGGGTAATTGCAAATAAAGTCCAGACTTGTGTAACAGATATCTGTAGCCTGGACTAGCATAGAGAGAGTATAGGATAAAACTAATTTAACACTCTTACTCTCAGGCACTAGCTTGAAGAAATTGATGAGTTTTGATGTTCTGAGTTATAGAAGAAATGAAATATAAATAATAACGTTAAATATATTAGTTCTAATAGAAGCACCAAATCTAAGGATCATACTGGTACCATAGAGACACTAAATCACAACATTATAAATACCTATATAAAATTTTGTATATCCTATTCAAATAAGACTGTTCATGTCATGACATGGCATGTCCAATATCTTTGTTTTGAATTTTTTTTTTTATTATGTGTCAAGTTCTGGGATACATGTGCAGAACAAGTGGGTTTGTTACATAAGTATACACATGCCATGGTGATTTGCTGCACCCATCAACCCGTCATCTACATTAGGTATTTCTCCTAATGCTATCCCTACTCTAGCCCCTCAACCCCCAACAGGCCCCAGTGTGTGATGTTTCCCTCTCTGTGCCATGTGCCCTTATTGTTCAACTCCCACTTATGAGTAAGAATATGTAGTGTTTGGTTTTCTGTCCCTGTGTTAGTTTGCTAAGAATGATGGTTTCCAGCTTCATCCATGTCCCTACAAAGGACATGAACTCATTCTCTTTTATGGCTCCATGTATTCCATGGCATATATGTGCCACATTTTCTTTATCCAGTGTATCATAGATGGGCATTTGGGTTGGTTCCCATTCTTTGCTATTGTGAACAGTGCTGCAATAAACATACATGCACATGTGTGTTTACAGCAGAATGATTTATCATCCTTTGGGTATATACCCAGTAATGAGATTTCTGGGTCAAATGGTATTTTTTGTTCTAGATCCTTGAGGAGTCGCCACATTGACTTGCACAATGGTTGAACCAATTTACACTCCCATTAACGATGTAAAAGTGTTCCTATTTCTTCACATCCTCTCCAGCATCTGTTAATTCCTGACTTTTTAATGATCTCCATTCTAACTGGCATGATAAGGTGTCTCATTGTTATTTTGATTTGCATTTCTCTAATGACCAGTGATGATGAGGTTTTTTTCATACGTTTATTGGCTGCATAAATGTCATCTTTTGAGAAAAGTCTGTTCATATCCTTTGCCCACTTTTTGTTGGGGCTACTTTTTTCTTGTAAATTTGTTTAAGTTCCTTGTTTCTGGATATTAGCCCATCGTCAGATGGATGGAGCACAAAAATTGACTCCCATTCTGTAGGTTTCCTGTTCACTCTGATGATGGTCTCTTTTCCTGTGCAGAAGCACAGTTTATTCATTTATTTATTTTTTTAAAGGACAGTCTGTTTAATAAATGGTGCCAAAACACTGGATATCCACAAGCAAAAGAGTGAAACTGGACCTTTATCCTACACCATACACACATCAACTCAAAATGGATTACAGACCCAAAACAAAAACTAAAACCATAAAATTATTAGAATAAAACATAGAGGAAAAGTTTCTTGACATTGGTCTTGGCAATAATTTATTATTATTATTATTATAGTTTAAGTTCTAGGGTACATGTGCATAACGTGCAGGTTTGTTACATATGTATACTTGTGCCATGTTGGTGAGCTGCACCCATCAACTTGTCAGCACCCATCAACTCATCATTTACATCAGATATAACTCCCAATGCTATCCCTCTCCCCTCCCCCTCCCCATAATAGGCCCTGGAGTGTGATGTTCCCCTTCCCGAGTCCAAGTGATCTCATTGTTCAGTTCCCACCTATGAGTGAGAACATGCGGTGGTTGGTTTTCTGTTCTTGCCATAGTTTGCTGAGAATGATGGTTTCCAGCTGCATCCATGTCCCTACAAAGGACATGAACTCATCCTTTTTTATGGCTGCATAGTATTCCATGGCATATATGTGCCACATTTTCTTAATCCAGTCTGTCACTGATGGACATTTGGGTTGATTCCAAGTCTTTGCTATTGTGAATAGTGCCACAATAAACATATGTGTGCATGTGTCTTTACAGCAGCATGATTTATAATCCTTTGGGTATATACCCAGTAATGGGATGGCTGGGTCATATGGTACTTCTAGTTCTAGATCCTTGAGGAATCGCCATACTGTTTTCCATAATGGTTGAACTAGTTTACAATCCCACCAACAGTGTAAAAGTGTTCCTATTTCTCCACATCCTCTCCAGCACCTGTTGTTTCCTGACTTTTTAATGATTGCCATTCTAACTGGTGTGAGATGGTATCTCATTGTGGTTTTGATTTGCATTTCTCTGATGGCCAGTGATGACGAGCATTTTTTCATGTGTCTGTTGGCTGTATGCATGTCTTCTTTTGAGAAATGTCTGTTCATATCCTTTGCCCACTTTTTGATGGGGTTGTTTGTTTTTTTCTTGTAAATTTGTTTGAGTTCTTTGTAGGTTCTGGATATTAGCCCTTTGTCAGATGAGTAGATTGCAAAAATTTTCTCCCATTCTGTAGGTTGCCTGTTCATTCTGATGGTAGTTTCTTTTGCTGTGCAGAAGCTCTTCAGTTTAATGAGACCCCATTTGTCAATTTTGGCTTTTATTGCCATTGCTTTTGGTGTTTTAGACATGAAGTCCTTGCCCATGCCTATGTCCTGAATGGTATTACCTAGGTTTTCCTCTAGGGTTTTCATGGTATTAGGTCTAACATTTAAGTCTCTAATCCATCTTGAATTAATTTTCGTATAAGGAGCAAGGAAAGGATCCAGTTTCAGCCCTCTACCTATGGCTAGCCAATTTTCCCAGCACCATCCATTAAATAGGGAATCCTTTCCCCATTTCTTGTTTTTCTCAGATTTGTCAAAGATCAGATGGCTGTAGATGTGTGGTATTATTTCTGAGGACTCTGTTCTGTTCCATTGGTCTATATCTCTGTTTGGTACCAGTACCATGCTGTTTTGGTTACTGTAGCCTTGTAGTATAGTTTGAAGTCAGGTAGTGTGATGCCTCCAGAGAAGCACAGTTTAATTAAATCTCATTTGTCAATTTTGGCTTTTGTTGCCATTGGTTTTGGTGTTTTAGTAATAAAGAGTTTGCCCATGCCTATGTCCTGAATGGTATTGCCTAGGTTTTCTTCTAGTATTTGTGTGGTTTTAGGTCTTACATTTAGGTCTTTAATACATATTGAATTAATTTTTGTATAAGGTATAAGGAAGGGATCCAGTTTCAGTTTTCTGCATATGGCTAGCTAGTTTTCCCAGCACCATTTGTTAAACAGGGAATCCTTTCCCCATTGCTTGTTTTTGTTAGGTTTGTCGAAGATGAGATGGTTGTAGATGTGTCGTGTTATTGCTGAGTTCTCTGTTCTCTTCCTTTGGTCTATATATCTATTTGGTACCACTACCATGCTTTTTTGGTTACTGTAGCCTTGTAGTAGAGATTGATGTCAGGTAGCATGATGCCTCCAGCTTTATTCTTTTTGCTTAGAATTGCCGTGGCTATGTGAGCTCTTTTTTGATTCCATGTGAAATTTAAAGTAGATTCTTCTAATTCTGTGAAGAAAGTCAATGGTAGCTTGATAGGGATAGCCTTGATTGTATAAATTACTTTTGGCAGTATGGTCATTTTCACGATATTGATTCTTCCTATCCATGAGAATGAAATGTTTTTCCATTTGTTTGTGTCCTCTCTTATTTCCTTGAGCAGTGGTTTGTAGTTCTCCTTGAAAAGGTCCTTCACATCCCTTGTAAGCTGTATTCCTAGGTATTTTATTCTCTTTGTAACAATTGTGAATGGGAGTTCACTCATGATTTGGCTGTTTATCTATTATTGGTGTATAGGAATGCCTGTGATTTTTGCACATTGATTTTGTATCCTGAGAATTTGCTGAAGTTGCTTATCAGATTAAGGAGATTTGGGGTTGAGATGCTGGAGTTTTCTAAATACACAATAATGTCATCTGCAAACAGATACAATTTGACTTCCTCTCTTCCTATTTGGATACTCTTTATTTCTTTCTCTTGCCTGATTGCCCTGGCCAGAACTTCCATAACTATGCTGAATAGGAGTGGTGAGAGAGGGCATCCTTGTCTTGTGCTGGTTTTCAAAGGGAATGTTGCCAGTTTTTGCCCATTCCATGTGATATTGGCTGTGGGTTTGTCATACATAGCTCTTATTATTTTGAGATACTTCCCATCAATACCTAGCTTATTGAGAGATTTTAGCATGTGGGTTGCTGAATTTTGTCAAAGTCCTTTTCCACATCTGTTGAGATAATCATGTGGTTTTTGTCTTTGGTTCTGTTTATATGACGGATTATGTTTATTGATTTGCGTATGTTGAACCAGCCTTGCATCCCAGGGATGAAGCCGATTTGATCATGGTGGATAAGCTTTTTGATGTGCTGCTGGATTCAGTTTGCCAGTATTTTATTGAGGGTTTTTGCATCGATGTTCATCAGGGATATTGGCCTGAATTTTTCTTTTTTTATTGTGTCTCTGTCAGGTTTTGGTATCATGATGATGCTGGCCTCATATTATGAGTGAGGGAGGATTCCCTCTTTTTCTATTGTTTGGAATATTCAGAAGGAATGGTACCAGCTCCTCTTTGTATCTCTGGTAGAATTCGGCTGTGAATCCATCTGGTCCTGGACTTTTTTGGTTGGTAGGCTATTAGTTACTGCCTCAATTTCAGAACTTGTTATTGGTCTTTTCAGGGATTCGACTTCTTCCTGGTTTAGACTTGGGAGGGTGTATGTTTTCAGGAATTTATTATTTTCTTCTAGATTTTCTAGTTTATTTGCATAGTGGTCTTTTTAGTATTCTCTGATGTTAGTTCATATTTCTGTGGGATCACTGGTGATCTCCCTTTTATCACTTGTATTGTGTCTATTTGATTCTTCTCTCTTATTTAGTCTGGCTAGCGATCTAGGTATTTTGTTAATCCTTTCAAAAAACCAGCTCCTGACTTCCTTGATTTTTTGAAGGCGTTTTCATGTCTCTATCTCCTTCAGTTCTGCTCTGATCTTAGTTATTTATTGTCTTCTGGTAGCTTTTGAATTTGTTTGCTCTTGCCTCTTTATTTCTTTTCATTGTGATGTTAGGGTGTCAATTTTAGATCTTTCCTGCTTCTTCTTGTGGGCATTTAGTGTTATAAATTTCCCTCTAAACACTGCTTTAGCTGTGTCCCATAGATTCTAGTACATTGTGTCTTTATTCTCACTGTTTTCAAGGAACTTATTTATTTCTGCCTTAATTTTGTTATTTACCCAGCAGTCATTCAGGAGCAGGTTGTTCAATTTCCACGTAGTCGTGTGGTTTTCAGTGTTTCTTAATCCTGAGTTCTAATTTGATTGCACTGTTGTCTGAGAGACTGTTTGTTATGATTTCCATTCTTATGCATTTGCTGAGGAATCTTTTCCTTTCAATTATGTGGTCAATTTTTGAACAAGTGTGATGTGGTGCTGAGAAGAATGTATATTCTGTTGATTTGGGTGGAGCGTTCTGTAGATGTCTATTAGGTCTGCTTTGTTCAGAGTTGAGTTCAAGTCCTGAGTATTCTTGTTAATTTCGTGTCTCGTTGTTCTAATATTGACACTAGGGTGTTCAAGTCTCCCACTATTATTGTGTGGGAGTCTAAGTGTTTTTTAGCTCTCTAAGAACTTGCTTTATGAATCTGGGTGCTCCTGTATTGGACTCATACATATTTAGGATAGTTAGCTCTTCTTGTTGCATTGATCCCTTTACCATTTATGTAATAGCCTTCTTTGTTTCTTTTGGTCTTTTTTTGGTTTAAAGTCAGTTTTATCAGAGACTAGGATTGCAACCCCTGCTTTTTTTTTTTTTTCTTTCTATTTGCTAGGTAAATATTCCTCTGTCCCTTTATTTTGAACCTATGTGTGACTTTGGAAGTGAGATGGGTCTTCTGAATACAGCACAGCAATGAATTTTGACTCTTTTCCAATTTGCCAGTTGTGTCTTTTAATTGGGGCATTTAGCTGATTTACATTTAAGGTTAATATTGTTAACCTTCAGGAGCTCTTGTAAGGCAGGCCTCGTGGTGACAAAATCTCTCAGCATTTGTTTGTCTGTAAAGGATTTTATTTCTCCTTTGCTTATGAAGCTTAGTTTGGCTGGATATGAAATTCTGGGTTGAAAATTTTTTTTTAAGAGTGTTGGATATTGGCCCCCACTCTCCTCTGGCTTGTAGGATTCCTGCAGAGAGATCCTCTGTTAGTTTGATGGGCTTCCCTTTGTGGGTAACCTGACCTTTCTCTCTGGCTGCTCTTAACATTTTTTCCTCATTTCAAACGTGTTGAATCTGATGCCTTTCTCGAGGAATATCTTTGTGGTGTTCTCTGTTTTTCCTGAATTTGAATGTTGGCCTATCTTTCTAAGTTGGGGAAGTTCTCCTGGATAATAGGGTGTTTTCCAACTTGGCTGAAGGGTGTTTTCCAACTTGGTTCCATTCTCCCCTTCACTTTTAGGTACACCAATCAAACACAGGTTTGATTTCACATAGTCCCATATTTCTTGAAGTCTTTGTTCATTTCTTTTCATTATTTTTTTCTCTAAGCTTGTCTTAACACTTTATTTCATTAAGGTGATCTGCAATCTCTGATATCCTTTCTTCCGCTTGATCGATTCAGCTACCGATACTTGTTTATCCTTCATGAAGTTCTCACGCTCCGTTTTTCCGCTCCATCTGGTCATTTATGTTTTTCTCTAAACTGGTTAGTCTAGTTAGCAGTTTGTCTAACCTTCTTTTAAGGTTCTTAGCTTCCTTGCATTGGGTTAGAACATGTTCCTTTAGCTCGGAGGAGTTTGTTATTACCCACCTTCTGAAATCTACTTCTGTCAATTTGTCAAACTCATTCTCCATCCAGTTTTGTTCCCTTGCTGCCGAGGAGAGGATTGTGCTCCTTTGGAGAGAAAGAGATGCTCTGGTTTTGCAAGTTAAAAAGGCTGTCTAATATCTTTAGCTCATTAAGTACAAGATACTTTTGAAACTATTCAACACTACTTTTTTTTTTGTAAAAGAAATTGGGTCGTAAATCTTACAGTATACTCCAGTTAAAGCAGCACTTGACTTAACTTGATGCTTTTTAAGAATTAACAGAAAAATGACTTTTTTTGGGAGGGGAGGATCTTTGTTCAGAAGATGACAATTGGTTTCTTTTCAACACATAATTTCCACTTCCAGTTTTCCTCTGATTTGAGGTCAGATGAATGTAATTTCTTGTTCTGGAGAAATGGGTCACCATTATTTTATAATACATGTAACTATTTTACCTTAAGTAATATACCTTTGCATTATTTGGTCTGCTAAAATATTGCATACACTCATGTATGCTCACAGAACTCAGGTATGTGGATATTCAATGATACCTAAATGTTATTAGGTATTATTTTGTTTATAATTTCTATTTGATGCAGTAGTACCCAGCTAAGGAATGATATCCTCTGCATCTTTATATTTTTTCCACATTTGTGTTGGGTTTTAGTAAGAATTCCTTTAAAAAACTTTATCAGACATTCTGATTATTACAATATGAGGTGGTTGAGTTATCCCTTCAGCAGAAAACAAATACAAAACTAAAAAAATCAAAATATCATAATTTAGAATATCAGAAAACAATTACAAACAATAAATTGAGAAACAACTAATTTTTCAAAACTCCAATAATATTAGGTTAGAATGGTGGCAAATCTGCAGCCTTCTTGTTTGAGGCTATTGCCATCCTACTCACCAGCTTAATTAGAGAAAACTACAGCTTTCACTGTTTGTGGTTGATGACTAAACCTAGTGACTTTGAAATGAGAGATGAAAGGCACAATGGAAAGCTTCGGGGTAGTAGGATGTAGCAAAATCCCATGGCTCTTCTGGTTAAATGTACAACTAGCTTTGTAACTACTAGAAAAAAACTTACAGTTTTTCAATCCTGAGGTTACAGGACAAGTGTAGGTTGAGAGAAAGAACAGCCAGAATTTCACAGGAAGATCTATAAGTGAGATAAAAAATGGAAATACTGATATAAGAGCTGCAAATATTTGTGGCTGATTTCTCAATTGTGCACATATCAAGAAATCTGGGAGTTCTCTGCAAAAAATAGAAGCCAAGGAAAATTTGAGAACTGGCTTTGACTTTGAAGAAGTTTCTTAAGCCACACAGCTTGGTTTGCTAAAGTTAGAAGCATTGTAGACTTGAGGTTTGTAAACATAACATCCACCTGTGTCATTGGCTGACCACCAAACTATAAAGCCATAACTATGAATTCTCCTGCACCCCCCAAAAAAAGTAAAAAAGAAAAAAGCTGATCAGATATAATCACAATTGCTCGCCATAACACAATCCCGTGGTAGTATACCTCTTCATCAAATCTTTGCCCTCAAGTCACCATAATGACTGAGACAGATAAAACTGAATAACTATGAGAAGAAAATGAGATCAAAAGTTAAAATTTAGATATTAATTGCTATGAATTAAATTAATTGATTTTAATTAATGGTTCTAAAAAACCCTACAGGCAGGCAGGAGGGTGCACCTAAGTTGGTTGTTGAAATATTTATTGGATTTAAAAATGCAGAGTTGATGTGGAATAAACATTTTTGAAGGAGGAATCAACACAGGTTAAATGCACATAGGCTCTAAACATCACATTATGGTGCTTTGAAAGCATCGAAAATAATATGGATGCTTCTCTACTAAAGTAAAACCCTAAGATTTTCTTTTAGAAACAATCTTATAAAGAAGTATATATTAACAACCTTTTTCATTAAAATAAATGAGCAATATATTATTACGTTAAAGTTACAATGTCGAAATTGAATTACCCTGATTTTTTTTAAAATCATCTTTGGATTTTAAATATGTTTTTTGTTGTTGTTGTTGTTTTTGGGTTTTGTTTGTTTGTTTGTTTGTTTGTTTTTCTGTTTCTGAGACAAAGTCTCATTCTGTCACCTATGCTGAAGTGCAATCACGCAATCTCACGACCTTGGGTCACTGCAACTTTCACTTCCTGGGTTCAAGCTATTCTCCTGCCTCAGCCTCCCAAAGTGCTGGGATTACAGGCATGAGCCACTGCACTCGGCCTTAAATATGTTTTCAAATCTCCCAACCTAGCACCTGTAAATACATTTTTAGACAATATGTACTTTTTCTTTAAGAACTCATAATCTGGGTGACCTTTGCAATATAAAATTGTGATCATGTAAGAGAAAACCAAAGAAATATAGTGAAATCAGATAAAATTATTAGTCTGTGTAACCCTTTTTAAGGAAATCAAGTGCATACCAATACAGATGTTAAAAAACAAACTAGAAAACATCTATTCATGTAGTAATATTCTTTTTAAAATTATAATAGGATTTACCTGAAGTATTACATTCAACATTGGTTTACCAATATACAATTAAAATAAATTTACCTAATTTAGAAAGTAATGTTTATTTGTACTTATGTAATCTTAGGAATGGTTAAAGCTGGCTACAGCAATCCAGATAGTAGAGTAACTGTTTAAGAAATTACCTAATAGAGTTCCTGCTTGAGCCAAGTGTCTACATTTCTAGCTTGTTTATATTCCACTCCATCATGCAGCTTCTCAGTGTCTGACTTTGAAAGTCACTCTGAGGTTAAGTTCTGACCAGACATTTTTCAGGTGACCTGCAAGTAGCAATTCAGGTCCAATATTTTGTAAGTGTTGGTTTTTACAAAATAATTTGTCTTTTTATAAACATAATCAGTTTTTTAGCAAAATCAACATTGTCAGATAAATGAACAAGATATGTTAAGGAGATAAATGTTGAGACCAAGAATTTACTAGACTGATTGCACAGATTGACAATTTAAAAGTAAGTATATATTTATTTTATTTTCAGCTTCTTAATACAATGTAAACTTATACATGCTTCTGCTTCAGAAGACCCTGAAGTTTATAGAAAGCTAAAATAAAACTTAAGGTGCTCATTTGTAAGTTATACCAAATCTTTTACAATATATACTATTGTGCTAAACAGGACTGCATTGGATTGGCTAAAATAAACTGAACAAATTAGAGGTTAAGAGAGTCTCATAAAGTTCCGGAGACTTTTGCCGCATAGCTTTTGGTACCAATCCAGAAATAAAGAGGGGGTTGTAAATGAAAAATCATTTCAAACCATATTATCATGGTGATAAATAAGAATATGATAATAATATATTAACTTTTATGAATCACATAAAGTTCTGACTAATTTTAGCTGTACATTCTCTCAAGTTTTGATTTTTACCCTTTTGCCAAGAATATCAGTTTACACTAAATAAACTCCACTATTTACATACTATTGGCACTATATTTTCCTTGTTATCATTGTTAACTGCTTATAAAAAAGTACTAAAATCTTAAGTGGTAATATAAAAATATTTGACATTCATTTTTTAAATGAAAAGGCAATATTAGGTTTTAAAATGGGGTAATCATTTTGGAGAGTTAAAATCAGGCAAGTATCGAGACAGAGTATATAAACTAGCATGTCTCAAGGGATATTTATATAAAATATAAACAAAATATCCTGAAATATAGGAGATAGAAAATAATCTATATATATATACACTAAATGTTACTACACAGTAGGAGTTTTTCATTAAACTATGTCTCCTTTTAGCACCATCCTAATGTCAAACAATTTTTTTCTACATGTATTAAGTTTCAGATATAATAATCAATTAGAAACATTTATAGTATTTCTAATAAACAGATATTCATTATGCAGGCTTATTTAAAAATAATTGTGATATGAAACTTACTATATATATATTCTTTATGGAGACCCATATTTTAAATATGAAATAATGGATAAATTATTCAAGCATTCATCTCATAGTTATTTACTTTATTATGAAATACCCTGACACAGGCTATCAGTGAAGTGTTCCAACGTAAAATGCATAACTCTCTTCACTTTGTAATGAAAAAAAGTAAAGTGCTTTTAAGGAACTATCATCCTTATGAGAAGAAACACAACAGAGCCTGCTCCCTCTCTCTGCTCTCCACCATTTGAGAACACAACTAGAAGAATACCACGAGAAGATGGCCACCTGCAAACCAGGAAGAAGGCCTTCACCATTGACTTCACCACGCTGGCACTATAGTCTAGGACTTTTAGCTTCTAGAACTGTGAGACATGGGTATTTGTTGTTTAAGCAATCAAATAGCATTGTTAGATGAAAACCTTTGCTATGGATCAAATGATACTCAACACTCAACATCTCCCCATCCGTCCCAAAACAGTCAAAGTGGCCGGGCGTGGTGGCTCACACTTGTAATCCCAGCACTTTGGGAGGCCGAGGTGGACGGATCAGGAGGTCAGGAAATCGAGACCATCCTGGCTAACATGCTGAAACCCCGTCTCTACTAAAAATAAATAAATAAATAAAAATAAAAATAATTAGCTGGGCGTGGTGGCGGGTGCCTGTAGTCACAGCTACTCCTTGGGAGGTTGAGGCAGAAGAATGACGTGAGCCCGGGAGGCGGAGCTTGCAGTGAGCCGCCAGCCTGGGCGACAGAGCGACACTCCGTCTCAAAAAAATAATAATAAAAATAAAAATAATAAATAAATAAATGAAAAAAAGTCAAAGCTTGGAGGGAAAAACTTTGCTGAATTTTTGTCAATCTGTGTCAGGTATCAGCCCATAATTTCTAACTCAGTGTTAAAAAGTTTTCACTGTATGGGTAAAACCTTGCAACCTGATAAAGGTACACTTACTTCTGCCCAAAGAGAACAGAATTAAATATATTGCCAACATTTCATTATCTATGTCAATAAAGGGGAACAAAGAATGAGATAATACGGATCCATAGTTAATTCAAAATATATCATATTTTTTCAGTGCAATAGAATACTTCTTTTTCCACCTTATTAAGCATGATTTACTAAGGTGATTTCTGAAATTGATTTACAGTATTTTAGCACACACTTTGTGAGGTGTATCAGAATGACCTAGGTGACAAGTAGAAAATTTCTTAGATCAAACAATTATTCCCGTTAATTTTTAAATAAGACATTTTTTATTTGTGTATTAGCAATGACAATACAGGTTCTGTGGCATCTGACATTTATACAATTTTAGAGGTCCTCCTTAAGTAAAAAAAAAAAATACAAATATTAAATTGTACCACAAAAGTGAATCTTAAGTGAAAGTGGTCATAATTGATTTTAATCAAATACTAAAATACTACAAATTTTACAAAACTGTATGGACACATTTCTAGAGTCCTTGGAAGATATTAATTCAAATGAGGAGTTCTCAAACTCAAGTCTATTTTAAGATGTCCTTAGCTTCACTGTAAATCTTTCATGACTCTGTAGGCAATTTGAAATTCACTTCCAGGCCTGAAGGTAACATGGAGATGAAAATTTTGATGTTATCAAGCCAGAGGTCAGCAAGGAAGTCATAAGATTGGAGGGGATGACAGGAAGAAGGAGAAGTTGTTCACAACTGAATGAAGTCTCTAAGAGGGAACAGAAGAATTAGCTAGTAAAGAGTTATTCAGCTAGTGGAGTTGACAAATATAGGAATGAGAGTATAGGTAATATAGCAGCAGAAAGGAATTTGTTGTGGTAATTTTTAAATAACATGAATGAAAGAGAAAAGAGGTTAGACCAACCCAATCCCAAAGTTCTAAGAAAAAAGTCCTTCTATATATTGGTTTGATGCTGAAAATGTTTCTTGATGGCAGAGACCAATAGTTTGAAAGCCAACCTATGCAGATCAAGGGAGAATACCTCTTTAGCTTTAATGTATACTACTCTCAAATCTTAGCAACAGGGGTTAATGTGCAATGCCTTAGTTTCCAGAGGATTTTTACCATGATAATGTTGAGGTACATAGACCAATGGTTGTAAAAACGTAGCAGTCAATAAATAATCTTTTAATCTCTTGCTCTCAAAGTTATCAGCTAATTTCTGGGATTTAACTGTGACTCCTCTCTCTATCTCAGTCTCAATCACATTTCATCTTCACTATTACAAAGCAAATATCCCTTAGGAAGATATTCCTTGTACCATGTAAAATCACCATTTCTCATGCTTAATTGTTCATTTAGCCACTTTACTAACACACAAATCCATCTGGAACATTCAAAAAGAGAAAGGTAGTATAGAGCTTGTTTCAGAGATCTTTCCTATTACTCTTGGCTGTCTCTATTAAATCAGGCTAGGGAAATTCTATTCCTTGATTACTCATGCACTCTTTCAAAAAATAATTTCATGTAAGCTTTGGAAAATTGGATGAAATATTCCTACAAGCTACCATTGACTTTCTTCACAGAACTAGAAAAAATTACTTTAAATTTCATATGGAACCAAAAAAGAGCCCACATAGATAAGACAACGCTAAGCAGAAAGAACAAAGCTGGAGGCATCATGCTACCTGACTTCAAACTATACTAAAAAGCTACAGTAATAAAAAAAAGCATGGTACTGGTACCAAAACATATATAGACCAATAGAACAGAACAGAGAACTCAGAAATAACACCACACATCTACAACCATCTGATCTTTGACAAACCTGACAAAAATAAGCAATGGGGAAAGGATTCCCTATTCAGCAAATCGTGCTAGGAAAACTGGCTAGCCATAAGCAGAAAACAGAAACCGGAACCGTTCCTTATACCTTACACAAAAATTAACTCAAGATGGGTTAACGACTTAAACATAAACTTAACACCATAAAAACCCTAGAAGAAAATCTAGGCAATAACATTCAGGACATAGACATGGGCAAAGATTTCATGAATAAAACACCAAAAGCAATGGCAACAAAGCTGAAATTGACAAATGGATTCTAATTAAACTAAACAGCTTCTGCTCAGCAAAACAAACTATCATCATAGTGAACAGGCAATGAGAGAAAATTTTTGCAATCTATCCATCTGACAGAGGTCTAATATCCAGAATCTATAAGGAACTTAAACAAATTTACAAGAAAAAAACAACCCCATCAAAAAATGGGCAAAGGATATGAACAGACACTTCTCAAAAGAAGACATTTATGTGGCCAAGAAACGTACGAAAAATATCTCATCATCACTGATCATTTAGAGAAATGCAAATCAAAGCCACAATGAGATACCTACTCATGCCAGTTAGAATCGTGATTATTAAAAAGTCTGGAAACAACAGATGCTGGTGAGGATGTGAAGAAATAGAAATACTTTTACACTGTTGGTGGCAGTGTAAATTAGTTCAACCATTGTGGAAGACAGTATGGTGATTCCTCAAAGACCTAGAACCAGAAATATCATTTGACCCAGTAATCCTATTACTGGGTATATACCCAAAGGATTATAAATCATTCTACCATAAACACACATGCACACATATGTTTATTGCAGCACTACTTACAATAGCAAAGACTTGGAACCAACCCAAATGCCCGTCAATGATAGACTGGATAAAGAAAATGTGCATATATATGCCATGGAATACTATACAGCTATAAAAAAGAATGAGTTCATATCCTTTGTTGGGACATGGATGAAGCTGGAAACCATCATTCTCAGCATACTAACACAGGAACAGAAAACCAAATACCTTGTGTTTTCACTCAACAGTGGGAGTTGAACAATGAGAACACATGGACACAGGAAGGGGAACATCACACACCAGGGCCTGTTGGGGGATGGGGGCAAAGGGAGGGACAGCATTAGGACAAATATCTAATTTACACAGAGCTTAAAACTAGATGACAAGTTGATAGGTGCAGCAAACCACCATGGCACATGTATACCTATGTAACAAACCTGCACGTTCAGCATGTGTATCCCAGAACTTAAAGTAAAAAAAAAAAAAAAAGAATAAAAATACTGGGCTGGGCAGGATGGCTTATGCCTGTAATCCCAACAATGTGTGAGGTTGAGGCAGGAGGATCACTTGAGCTCAGGAGTTCAAGACCAGCCTTGGTAACATAGTGAGAACCCATCTCCACAACATTAAAAAAAAAAAAAAAAAAAAAACAAAATCATCCCAGTATGGTAGCATGCACCTATAGTTCCAGCTACTTGGGAGGCTGAAGCAGAGGATCCTTTGAGTTCAGGAGGTTGAGGATGCAGTGAGCCATGATTGTGCCACTGCCCTCCAGTGTGGGTGACAGAGTGAGATGTGTCTCAAAACAAAAACAAAACAAAACAAAAAGAATAAAATAGTAATATCAAAATAGATTAATTCATCATTTATGTGCTAACTACTTAACACGCAGTATTTCACTGAATACAATTTTGTAAGATAACTGCTATTATTTACCCAATTTTAACAAATAAAAACATTACATCGTTATGAAATTGAGTAACTTACTTGTTACTCAAAATACAAAATTTTTAACACATATCATGCTTATTATATGCTAGAAGTTGATCTAAGTTACTTACACACTAATAAATTTAATCATTATAATAATCCTATGAAGTAAGTAATAAGTAATAATACTATTTCTGTTTGCTAGATTAAGAAACTGAAACACAGAGTCATTAAATAATTTGGCCAAGTTCATATAACAACTATGAGACAGACTCAGTATTTATGCAGAGATGGTTAGGCCATGGAGTTCATCCTGTTACTAGCTATATTTAAAATTTGTTTACTGAGAAAATATTAATTAATATTAATTGATTTCAAAATATTCTAGAATTAGCCATTCTAAGAAAACCAGCAGGTAAAAAGAAAAATAATAATAAAATTGAAGTTTTTTCCTCAATAGGGACAAAATTGCAACTCTATTTTTATAATTCATATTGAAGGTGATCAACTTGTCTGATTATAGATGCAAGTCAAAGTTAGAGGAAGATCTAACTGAGCAAATGAGAAAATATTTTATTTGTTTGAAATGCCAGATATAGCATAAAATATCTGAGATATTTGTTTAACATTTTGTAAAGTAATACACCTAATTACAGACTAAAATATATGTGATCATCTCAATCAGTGAAGGAAAATATTTGACAAATTCAATACCCATAAATGACAAAAATCTCTCAGCTACCTACAAATACAAGGTGCTTTGTCAGTGCCATAAATGGCTTATACAGAAAAGCATACAGTTCACATCATACTTAGCAGTGAAAGAGTAAATACTTTCCCCCCACAATCAAAAATAAATCCAGGATGTTAATTCTCCCTATTTCTAGTCAATGTATTAACCGGAGTTTCTAGAGAGTGCAATAGGGAAGCAAAAGAAATGTATGTCATTCAGATTCGAATGGATGAAAAAAAAATTCTTTCATTCTTGCAACATGATTATCTCTATAGAAAATCGTAAGGAACCCATAAACATTTCAGTAGAACTAATAGTTTTGGAAAATTTTCAGGATAGAAGATGAATCAGTGAATCTAAATATGACTAATAAAAAATCAGAATTTAAAATGATAAAATATACCAAAATGCAATCATTAATAACATCAAAAATATATAATATTTAGGAAATTTTGACAAACATGTGCATGGTAAATATAGTGAAAACAACAAAATATCACTGAGATAAATTTAAAAAGACCTAAGTAAATGCAGAGTTATACCATTTTCACAGGTATAAAAAAGTCTATATTAAGATGTCATTTTTTCCCAAATTAATCTTTAAATTTAACACAATCCTAATCAACATCCCAAAAAGCTTTTATAAATACAATTTTGCAGGCTAATTCTAAAATTTATATGGAAATGCAAAGAAACAAAAATGATCAAAACAAATTTGGAAGAATAAGAACAATTTTGGAGGACTTCCACTAACTGATGTTTCTATTTATTACAAGGCTACTATAAGAAAACACTGTGAGACTGGCAAAAAGATAGTCATATAGATTGTATAGAAGAGAGAGACCAGAAATAGACATATATTCTCTAGTCAGTTACATTATCAAAATGTTACCAAAGCAAATTACTGAAGAAATCATTATCTTTTCTAAAAGAACAGTACTAAGATAATTGAAAAGCTTTCTTCAAAAAAGATGCCAACCAGATAAAAAGCTACATCATCAGAATTTTTAAAGATACAAAAAAACTTGAAATGAATCATAGACTTAAATGTTAAGTACTGAAATTATGAAACTTATTAAAAAGTAGGCTAATCTTAGTAAACTTATGCTTGGCAAGATGTTATTTTTGTTTTTGTTTTTATTTTTGGTTTTTTTTTTTTTGAAACAGGATCTCCCTCTGTCACCCAGGCTAGAGTGCAGTGACATGATCATGAGCACATCACCATGCCCAGCTAATTTTTGTATTTTTTTGTAGAGACGGGTTTTCGTCATGTTGCTCGGGCTGATCTGGAACTCCTGGACTCAAGGGATCCACCCATCTTGGCCTCCCAAAGTGCTAGGATTACAGGTGTGAGGCAAAAATATTTTAAATAGGACAAAAGACCACATGAAGAAAAAAAATAAAAATGACTGGTAGAGCAAGTGTTGTTGAGGAGATAAAGCAAAACCTGAACTCTGATAGAGTGTTGACACAACTGACACTACTGCTTTGTTCAACAGTTTGGCAGTTTCTTATAAAGGTAAATGTACACCTATTTTATGACAGCCATTTCATTTCTACACATTTCTCCATAAGAATTGAAAGTATATGCTCACAAGAGACTGGTAAGCAATAGCTTATAGCATATCATTTATATTAACCGCAAACTTGAAACAACCCTACTGGCTATCAACAGGTGAATGAATAAACCCACTCTGGTGTATTCATATAATGGAATTCTACACAACAATAAAAAGGAATTAACTAATAATATTTACAACAATGTGAATAAATTTCAAAATAATTTTAAGTGAAAGATATCAGACAGAAAAGAGGACATTCGATATGGTTTCAACTTATGTGAAAGCTAGTAAATGCAAAAAAAGTCTACAGTGACAGAAAACAGATCAATGGTTGCCTAGAGACAGAGGAACTGAGGAGGGAAGAATGGATAACAAAGAGGCATGAGGAAACATGTGGGCAGTCTATATATGTATTCATTACCATGATTATGGTGGTGATTTTATGGATGTGTATATATGCCAAAAAATTGCATATGTTAAATGTGCAATTTAATATATAGCAATTATACTTTAATAAACCTGTGAAGAAATTGAAAAACAAGAAGGGTAAGTAGGATGAGAAGGAGGAGAAACTGCAGCAGCTCAATAATCACTTGCTTTATCTAGTTTAAAAAAAAATAAACCTCCCTAAGCAATCTTTTTGACACACATAGCCTGAGACTAATTTATAGACCACACTAGCTAAAGTTAACAAAATGCCCCTAGAATGTCTGTCAGGCTAGAATAGCATTGATTTATGGACCAGACATGGTTGATTGCAAATGACTGGTTAAATATTAAGGACAATGTGGGCGTGAGTTGGAACCAGGTTTGGGTTAAGAAACTAAAATATTTATCCTATATGGTTTTATAGAGCATGACTATTTGGAACATCATATTGGATCCTCCTAATAATCCTATGAATTAAATCGCATTATAATTGCTATTATTAACATTTTGGTAACAAGAAGGAATGTCAACTACAATAAATGACTTGGCAAGTAATACTTGGCTTTAGTTTTTATCTTCTTATGCTGAATCCCAGGCGCATTTCACCACAAAATCCTGTGGATTTGAATTAGAAATGAATGGAAATCCACAGTACTCCATGTGAATTGCAATAATAAAACATTAAGTAAGGAATGATTCATTTGAGGAAAGGATATTATATATTACTTCCCAGAGAAAGTGATTCATAAACCGAATCTTGAGGGAACAAACTACGATAGATTTGTTAATAGGAGTTACACAGTATCTAGATCATTAAATAGGGAACTGTTAAATGTGTGCTGAAGAATGCAAGTTATTTAAGTAATTGAAAATAGTATGAACAAAGTCACAGAATGGGGGAGGAAGGAGATGTAAAATTTCTGTGGCAATGTTAGTAAGAAACCTGGCCAAATTAAAGAAAAACATTGCTAAGTGGGGCCAACAGAGAGATCTGAGGAAAGGAGATAGAAGATGAGGTTTACACAAGAAGGTTCAGAAACACACATATTATCCTTAAAACAGGGTTAGTCTAGCCTAGGGGGTGAATAGATTGAACACCAGAATTAGACTGTCTGCCTTAGCAGACAGATCATATTTGTTATAACTATGGAACAGTGGATAAGTTTGTTACCTCTTCATGCCTCAGCATCTTCACAGTAAAATGGGAATAGTAACAGTACTTTCCTCATTTTAAGAATTAAAAGTGCAATTACATATGTGCTTATGACTGTAGCATAGTTAGTATCATATAACGTCTTACATTAACCAATAAGAAACAAAAAACAAAATTCTGTAATACCTGGTACACTGATATTACATCACAATAAATTGTCACTAAAGTGTTTGACACATTGATATATGATCCCTCTTTTAATGAAGGCACTTATAGTAAACAGCAGCCTCTCTAAAGTTATTTTATTTAAGGGTTCCTTTCGGCTCTAAAGGGATTATTGGCATTGCTTATTTTTCTGGTGCCTATTATTATGTGGAAGCACATATTATTGCTGCCAGACTGGTTTCAAAGTAAAATATACTTTTTCACTCAAGACTCTGTAATTTAATATTGTCTAAGGTGTAAAAGCTACCGATATATAACAAGGACTTTTGAGGTATTTTATAATTTAATTGGCCTTTTCTTCTCTTTTTTAAGAATTCATTGCTGATTAAAGTAGGCATTATGATTTCAATGGAACAAAAGAGTTGTCTTCAAAACATGTCACAACTGCCTGGGAAAGCTGGTAATAAGAAACTGCTAATGAGAACCTGCTAATAAGCAGCTCAAAAATACCTCAAAATAACTCAACCATGAGCTTCTCCATCCCCCAGTCCAACCTGCACACATCAAAGAGAAAATATACAGAAGAGAACTGCATATTGATCATTACCTGCATTTTTGTTGTGGGGATCTTTTGTTGGGCACAGTTTGAGAAGCTTAATATGTATGGAAAAAGGAAAATACTTACATGGAACAAAATGCGAGTCTTATTATTAATAGAAGGTTTCTATCTTTACCTCACTGGCTGTGAAAGCTGGGACAATGGTTTTCTTTTCCTTTTTCCTTTCCTCTTTTCTCTTCTCTTTTTCTCTTCTCTTCTCTTCTCTTCTCTTCTCTTCTCTTCTCTTCTCTTCTTCCCTTCCCTTCTTTCTTTCTCTCTCTCTCTTTATTTCTTGACAATGCTTTTCTTTTCTTTTCTTTCATGAACATAAATATGAATTTGATTAGACCTTGGTAGACTTACTTGTAGGATCCAGGGTGTGGGAACACGTTCCAACTAAAATTACATCCTTAATAAAGTTGGTGATAAATATTCCTAGATAAGGTCTAAAGAGAAAGAAAACCCATTACACTATACTGAGTATTTAGTAGACATTAGTTACATCGTGGCCCTCCAATAATGATTGTTCTTATCATTTTCCTTTAAAAAAATCACATTTGTACCATTCTCTGTTGTGTATATTAGGTGGAGTTCCACATCCTTTTTGAAAAGAAAGGTTTTATGTGAACAATGTGTCTTGGAATCAGTCCATCATAAACTTCTGACTTCTATAACTAGATCGAGATGTTCATATGATCAATAAGAGTCTATTATAAACAACGACTTTTGCTTATAATTTAGAAAAATGGATTTTCCTCCTACTGCCAGAAAAGATGTGAGAGGTTTTGAGGTCTGGAGCTTCTCCAGCCACTGTGCAATAATAAGAAGAGAGCCTGTTTGAGAATGAATCCATTTGAAATGACACCGATAAGAAATTTTACTCAACCAAGTTTACCATCTTTCACTTTTCATACATTTTTTAGATCTTTCAGGAGGAGGAATATCTGTAGTTGACAAAATACACTGCATGAGAAATTATAGCTCTCTTCAACCATTCACTTTCTCGAGAGAAAAAGAAACAATGACTTCTCCTGTCATCCCAGAACTTTGGGGGCCGAGGCGACTGAATCACTTGAGGTTAGGAGTTCAAGAGCAATCTGGCTAACATGGTGAAACCCCTTCTATACTAAAAATACCAAAAATTACCTGGGCATGCTGGTGTGCACTTTAATCCCTCCTACCCGAGAGGCTGAGGCACGGGAATCACTGGAACCTGGGAGGTGGAGGCTCCAGTGAGCCAAGATCGCGCCACTGCACTCCAGCCTGGGAGACAAAGTGAGACTACATCAAAAAAAAAAAAAAAAAAAGAAGAAGAAGAAGAAATAAGTAACTTATCTGTACTTTTTTGATGCTAAATTGTAAGACTCATGTTTTTGTTGTTATTGAACATGTTTTATAAATTTTTTTATAGACATCACTGATGTTTTACAAGCCCCTTGTGTTTAGCAAACCTATTTCTGGTGTTTTGGTTTTGGTGGTGTTTTGGTTTTGGTGGTATTTTTCTTTATATGAATTAATTTTTCTAAGATTATTTCTGAATGTATTATGAACATAGGACCCAAGTACATAGGATATCATAGATATTCTATAAGTGTGAGAACTAGCTGTTATCATTTCATGGTCTTTTAAATTTTAGATCTCAAGTAGCTAAACTTTAAAGTCTGAATAACATTAAAATATAAATTGACTTTTAAAGCTAGTTTTTAGAGAAATTGACAGTGAATTCAACTACACATATGTCACATAGCAATTGAATGCATTACCACTAAACTTTTTTTTGAACAGTTTCTTGAAATTCAATCTTTAATATATGTTTCCCATGGTTTATCAAACTCTAAATGTCTGTTTGGTAAAAACTCAAGTTAGAGATATGGTAAGTAAACGTCATAGCAATGCTTTTACATTGTACTTTTAAAATAAATTAGTGATTTCCAATTCCAGAAATAGCAGAGTGGCTCGTTTTGAAATAACCAGATCAAAGATAACACTTATAAACTCTGGGGGACCGGGGTGTGGGAAACAGTTGTAAGAAAGCATTAGAGAGCTATTTAAGTTAGGAATATGCTTTAGAGAATTCAATTCTCCACAGTATAATTCAACAGGATGAGATCCAAGTATCCATGTCTTTCCACTGCTGATACAAATATTCACCAGTATGGCGGTTAGAACTCAAGCAAAATGAGGTTGTGCTATCAGCTTAAGCTTTCACAAAAAAGAATTTTAGGTAACCCAAGTGGCTGGAAAGTAAAGAGGTAGGTTCTAGAAAGAAGGAAGTCAGTGACAGATTGGATTAAGAAAATGTGGCACATATACACCATGGAATACTATGCAGCCATAAAAAAGGATGAGTTTGCGTCCTTTGTAGGGACATGGATGCAGCTGGAAACCATCATTCTTAGCAAACTATCACAAGAACAGAAAACCAAACACCGCATGTTCTCACTCATAGGTGGGAACTGAACAACGAGATCACTTGGACTCAGGAAGGGGAACATCACACACCGGGGCCTATCATGGGGAGGGGGGAGGGGGGAGGGATTGCATTGGGAGTTATACCTGATGTAAATGACGAGTTGATGGGTGCAGCAGACTAACATGGCACAAGTATACATATGTAACAAACCTGCATGTTATGCACATGTACCCTACAACTTAAAGTATAATAATAATAAATAAATAAATAAAAATAAAAAAAAAAAAAAAAAAAAAGAAAAAAAAAATTTTCACTTAATAGGAAATGCTTCAGAATAGATACCTCATTGTTAGAAAAAGCTATTTCTGAGGTTTTTTTTTTTATCACAATCCAATTATTGTAAAAGACAATGTTGAAAACATTTTTATTATTTTTCTTCCTTGAAAACCTGAGACAAGGAAAAATTTGTGGTTGTACTTTAATTTTATTGCTACTGAATCTTTCCTAAAAATGAACTGGCAGATGCCATTAGTAGGTTAATTGATTTAATAATGTTTCTATGAATAAGCTAGCATTTCTGACTTGAATTACTTTCTCAGTTGATTGGTGCTCTATAATAGGATTCTATAAAATATACAAAAAAGAGCAAAAAAAAAAAAAAAAAAAAAAAAAAAAAAGAAGGAAGTCAAAGCTGAGTCTACCCAAAATGTATCTATATACTCCTCTTAATGACATGACTTACTCCTAAGCTGCCTAGATATGTGAGAGAGTACAAAGGGTCAAGTAAAAAATCAAGCAAATAAAACAAAACAAATAAACTAAAAATAAAAACCAAAGGACTGAAAGACCCAGAAGAGAGTCCAGGCTCTGCCAAAGCCTGGTAGGGTAGGAAGCAAAGTTTGGAGTTTGAGTCTTGCCAAATTAAAGGTGCTTAACAAAAACCTTAAGTTTTCCAAAGTGTGCCTTACGAAGTACAAAATCAGGCCTTGACAAGTTCAAAGTGAGTTATCAGCAACTTAACAGATGCATCATAATCTATAAACTAAACTTAATTGTAATAAAACACTGGGCTGGTGGCATGCACCATTGCCCCAACTACTTGGGAGGCTGAGGCATGTGAATCACTAGAACCTGGGAGGCAGAGGTTGTAGTAAACTGAGATCAGGCCACTAATGCACTTGCACTCCAGCCTGGGCAACAGAGGGAGACTATCCCCTGCCCCACCAACCAAAAAAAAAAAAAAAGAAAAAAAAAGAAAAAAAAAGAAACCTGCACGAGATTGCTATAGGAAATTAAAGATGACCTAAATAAATGAAGACATGTATCATGTTCATTAATTAAATAGCCAAATATTGCTAAGATTTCAACTGATCTAAAAAAATAAGAAGTGATTCAAGTCAAAGTTCCAACAAAATGGTTTCTTGTAATAATTGATGAGTTGTGAATAAAATGTGTATAGGTATTTAAAATAACTTTCGCAGCCTAAAATAATGTTGGGTTTAAAAAAAAAAAAAAACAGTTGAAAGGCTCCACACTACTTGTTTCAAGTCTTAATATTCCTTACTGTGAAGTTACAGTGATTAAGGTAGTGTTTTCTTGAGTATATCCAGAAAAAGAAATCAATAGAAGAGAAGGAGGTACACATATAAGGTAAGTTGCTTTCTGACAAAACACAAACACAATTCAATAGAGAAAGAATATTTTTCAAAAAGTGGTCTTAGAACTGCTGGATAGCCACACAGAAAAGAAAATTAACATCAACACCTACCTGAAGTTACATGCAAAAATTTATGTAAGATGAAACATATATTTAAAGTGAAGTGTTCTAGGAGAAATCATAGAAGGACATCCTAATAACCTTGGAATAGAAGAGGATTTTTTAGAAAGAACAAAATGTACCAACCAATATAGAAAATAGACTAGAATTTATTAGAATTCAGGCCAGGCGCAGGGCTCACGCCTATAATCTCAGCACTTTGGGGGGCCAAGGAAGGTGGATCACAAGGTCAGATGTTCGAGACCAGCCTGCCTAACATGGTAAAACCCCATCTCTACTAAAAATACAAAAATTAGCTGGGCATGGTTGTGGGTGCCTGTAATCCCAGCTACTCCGGAGACTGAGGCATGAGAATTGCTTAAACCCGGAAGGCGGAAGTTGAGGTGAGCTGAGATCTTGCCACAGCACTCCAGCCTGGGCAATAGAGCAAGACTCGGTCTGGGGGAGGGTGGGAAAGAATTTATTAAAATTAGAATTTATGCTCATCAAATCTGACTTTCAAATAAAGAAAAAGGTAAGTCAGATATAATATTTGTAATACATGCATTTGACAAAGCATATGTATCAGCAATAAAAAGAACTCATACAAAACAATAGCAAAATACAACTCAAGAGAAATTGAGTAAGACACACAGACACTTTACAAGTGAAGATGTACAGATAGCTGGCTAACAATCACATAAGGATGATCAGTATCATTAATCATCAAATTAAAATCATAATGTGATATCATTTCAAAATTTCTAGAATTACTAAAAATTAAAATACATGTATACTATATATTTGGTAAGAAATATAGCTATAGCCGGGCATGGTGGCTTACACCTGTAATCCCAGAACTTTGGGAGGCCGAGGTGGGTGGATCACCTGAGGTCGGGAGTTCGAGACCAGCCTAACCAACATGGAGAAACCCCATCTCTACTAAAAATACAAAATCATCCGGGCCTGGTAGCACATGACTGTAATTCCAGCTACTGAGGAGGCTGATGTAGGAGAATCACATGAACCTTGGAGGCAGAGGTTGTGGTGAGCCGAGATTGTGCCATTGCACTCCAGCCTGGCAACAAGAGCAAAAAGTCCATAAAAAAAAAAAAAAAAAAAAAAAAAAACCCCGATGAAGTGGCTCATGCCTGTAATCCCAGTGTTTTGGGAGGTCAAGGTGGGCAGAATCACGAGGTCGGGAGATCAAGACCATCCTGGCTCACACAGTGAAACCCCATCTCTGCTAAAAATCCAGAAGATTGGCCGGTCGTGGTTAGTGGCAAGAACCTGTGGTCCCAGCTGCTCGGGGAGTGGGACAGAGGCAGGAGAATGGCGTTAACCTGGGAGGTGGAGCTTGCAGTGAGCAGAGATCCTGCCACTGCACTCCAGCCTGGGCAACAGAGCGAGACTCCATCTCAAAAATAAATAAATAAATAAAGAGAAAGAAATATAGCTATTAGAACTCTCCCATACTGCTGGTGGGAACATGAAATGGTACACACTCTGCAAAACTATTTGCCAGCTTCTTTAAAATTAAAAGTATTTGAAGACCCATGATTCATCAATTCTGCTTTTAGATATTTACTTAAGAAAAATATTTACTTAAGAAAAATTAATATATATATATATATCTCCACAAAAGACTGTGCAAGAATATTTGTAGCAGCTTAATTCAAAATAACACCAAATTTTAAATAGCTCACATATTGTCATAAGAAGGCTGGATAAATAAATTGCAGTATATTCCTGTTACAGCTTAACAACGAAAAAGAATAAGATACTGATATACATGGAAATATGGAAAATATTTCAAAAATGTAGAAGCACAAAATAATATCTTTTATGATTCCATTAATGTGAAATTCAAGAACAGACAAAATTAAACTATGGTTAGAGATGAAAAACATAGGTGATCTCTGCGGAACAGTGAATGGCTGAAAAGGTGTATGAGCATTGGGGTACAAGTATGTGTTCAAAAACTTCTCTGTGGAAGGGAAAAACCCTAATTCACAAAATTTACAATTTGTATATTTCAAACAACCATTGGTAAGTTGAAGTCCCTGAATACAGAATCAGGAAGTTGCAGTAGTATAACACAATGTAATATTTCTAACATTCAGAAGCAGAAGTAACTTCATGAGCAAAAGAGAACAGTAATATATAGTAAAATAATTATTAGTAAGATATAATTTTATTATACATCTATTTTGTTTTTAATATAATGTATTTAGTTGTAAGCTTAATTATTTTAATAAAACTTGTGTCTAACAAATAGTTCATAAACTTCCTGAAAATTTATCAATCTTCTCTTGCAAATTTTTATAAGGCATCTTCAGCAAATCCTTGGAAGAGGCAACTTTCTGAGGTGTTGGCAATGTTCTATGTCTTAACAGGAATGATAGTTTCATGGATGCATATATTTATCAAAACTTAGCAATTCTCCACTTAAGATATCTTCATTTATCATTATATAATTTTTATCTGAAAACTATATATTATTAATAGTATACTTTAAGATAGGTACTTTAGGATCATAAATGCTCACTTTTTCTGGGTTCCTTGGGTGATTTTATCTACTTATTTCTAAAATGGTAAGTTTTTCCGTATTAGAGTAACAGTTCTTTAAAAATATTTGTATTGCTCTAGAACATATACTAAAATAATTGCCATTTTAACCATTTCATATGTAAAATTTTGTGGCATTAATCACATTCATGATGTTAGGCAATGACTATTTTTAAAACTTTGTCATTATCCCTCCTTCCCCCAGCCCCAGGTAATTTTAATCTACTTTCTATCTCTATGAATTTGCCTACTTTAAACACTTCCTAAATGCAAACCAAATGCAAACAAGTCATTTATTTATGCAACGTAGGGGAGAAAAAGTTAAATCTTTTTATTACCCATCACAAGGTTCATGGCTGACACCCCTATAACAACACAGATTTACAACAGAAAAGCAGAATAAATTTATTCAACTAAAGTCTTATGTGACATTGGAGCCTTCAGAATGAAGACCTAAAGACACAGAGAAAACTGTATTTTTAAGCTAAGTCTGATGAAAGAAGTGAGTAATGGTGGAGAAACATGATTGGACAAAAACGGGTATGATCTAACGGTAATAAACTGGGGGAACTCAGCAAGGCCTGTTTGTTCAGATTCTTTCCTATCTCTATGACATTTCTTCCCTCCAGATATGGGGCAGGACACCTGTCATATGAGAATCTTCAAAAGGAGAGAGAAGAAGGCAGAAAGCGACCTTTCTTTAGGGGATAGGAATTCTAGATTCTATGACTTGCTTTGTGGGGAGAGAGGGAGACAGAAGAAAGAGTGGCAAAAAAGGTCAGAGTGACCTTTCAGGAGGCATATTTTGGATTACTCTTCTCTGAACTCAGACATGAATATTCATTTTTTTAAAAATCATTATACTTTAAGTTCTAGGGTACATGTGCACAACGTACAGGTTTGTTACATATGTATACATGTGCCATGTTGATGTGCTGCACCCAATAACTCGTCATTTACATTACGTATATCTCCTAATGCTATCCCTCCCCCCTCCCCCCACCCCACGACAGGCCCCGGTGTGTGATGTTCCCCATCCTGTGTCCAACTGTTCTCATTATTCAATTCCCACCTATGAGTGAGAACATGCAGTGTTTGATTTTCTGTCTTTGTGATAGTTTGCTCAGAATGATGGTTTCCAGCTTCATTCATGTCCCTACGAAGGACATGAACTCATCCTTTATTATAGTTGCATAGTATTCCATGGTGTATATGTGCCATATTTTCTTAATCCAGTCAATCATTGATGAACATTTGGGTTGGATCGTGAAAATGGCCATGCTGCCCAAGGTAATTTATAGATTCTATGCCGTCCTCATCAAGCTACCAATGACTTTCTTCACAGAATTGGAAAAAAACTACTTTAAAGTTCATATGGAACCAAAAAAGAGCCCGCATTGCCAAGACAATCCTAAGCCAAAAGAACAAAGCTGGAGGCATCATGCTACCTTACTTCATACTATACTACAAGGCTACAGTAACCAAAACAGCATGGGACTGGTACCAAAACAGAGATATAGACCAATGGAACAGAACAGACTCCTCAGAAATAATACCACACATCTACAACCATCTGATCTTTGACAAACCTGACAAAAGCAAGAAATGTGGTAAGGATTCCCTATTTAATAAATGGTGCTGGGAAAAGTGGCTAGCCATATGTAGAAAGCTGAAACTGGATCCCTTCCTTATATCTTATACAAAAATTAACTCAAGATGGATTAAAGACTTAAATGTTAGACCTAACACCATGAAAACCCTAGAGGAGAAAACCTAGGCAATACCGGCTGGGCGTGGTGGCTCACGCCTATAATCCCAGCACTTTGGGAAGCCGAAGTGGGCAGATCATGAGTTCAGGAGATCAAGACTATCCTGGCTAACACGGTGAAACCCCATCTCTACTAAAAATACAAAAACTAGCCAGGCATGGTGGCGCACGCCTGTAGTCCCAACTACTCGGGAGGCTGAGGCAGGAGAATGAGGTGAACCCGGGAGGTGGAACTTCCAGTGAGCCAAGTTCGCACCACTGCACTCCAGCCTGGGCACCAGAGTGAGACTCCATCTCAAAAAAAAAAAAAAGAAAAAGAAAAAGAAAAAGAAAACCTAGGCAATACCATTCAGGACATAGGCATTGGCAAGGACTTCATGACTAAAACACCAAAAGCAATGGCATCAAAAGCCAAATTTGACAAATGGGATCTAATTAAACTAAAGAGCTTCTGAACAGCAAAAGAAACAAATATTCTTTTTACATCCTATGTGCTGGCATTTAAAAATATTCATGAGATTATAAAAATTAGCAAAATATTTAAACATTTCTGCCCTCATGGAGCTTACATTCTTATTAATGTTGCTTAGGTGATAATGTTTTTCTCTCTTCCCCCTCCCCCGCCTTTGGCCAGGATTTTTAGTAACACATGATTTCTAATGAGAACATCCTAGTACTTGGAAAGATGAAACAAAGCATTCTGTTTCATGTTTCAAATGGCAGATATTCTCCAGGGGATAAATATTTGAAAGATAGAAATGTAACAGCTTAAGTCTGTCCAACATTTTTGTCTCTTGGTCATTCATTTTTCAACTTGAGTTCAGGAGTTAAATAAAAAAGAAGAAACAGAGAAATTGATTTAATGACCTCAGATTATTTCTTCAAGGGCCATAATATTATGATTAGTTTACCACTGGGAAACATTAAATGTTTAGTTGAGAATACTCCCTAAATATGTTGGTTGCTAACAAAATAATAAGATCTTTCATATTTATGGTGCTTTAACCATTTAAACTTATGATTATCTTATAAGGGAGACCACAATAGAAAATAATTTCATGTCTTATAATTGGGAACATAATGATTATGTGATTTGCCCAGCATCATATGTAAAATCCTGTACTCAACCCAAGGTCAATTTAAATTTAAATATTGTTATAATGGATTTTGTTGTATGGTGTATGTAATGTAATTATCTTTGGCAATAGTAAAGTTTAAGATAGTTTGGATCTAATAATCTCTATCAAAATTTTTGTGTAATGAAAGAAATCACAAATTACTTGAATAGAGTTTTATGTTTTTAAAGTTTATAATGCATTTATTTCACTTACTTTAATTTTGCTGTGTCATTGGTTTAGAAATTCAGATATACATGAATAGCATTCTACATGTTTAACAATGGTATCTAACAATGTACTTACTATATCCCAAAATATATAGTAAGCACAGTAAATCATTGTGTCACAAGAGTTAATAAACGTCTGAAAATTTGTGGTCTATTTGGTCTGAATTGTGATGATAATGGGTTTTAATGTCATTTATGTGCTATATTTTTAAAAATTCAAATTTGTTAGTGATAATATCAGTAAAAAGTAAACATTGATCTTATATTGATAAATGAATCAATCCCAAAATGTGATAAAAAATTCCATGTAAAGTATATACAGTGTTTGTTATAATTCACATGCAGATAAATCAGCCTGTTCACAGATGTGTGTAAAAGATCATAGGTGAATTACTTACCCAAGAAGAAAATTTATGATAATTTAGAGGGTTCATTATTTGATCTACTCTCTTTGGCTTGAGTAATACTTTCAGCATTTATATGCTATATGTTTTTAAAGACTACATTAACATTTTAAAATTTGAATGTTTTTATGTGATTCTCCATATTTTATCAGGATCCAACTTGTAATTGACAGATCATTTAACAAAATGAATATCTTACATATGACTAATTAATTTGAAAAAAAATAAATTTAGTAAATAATTTCCCCAAAGGACACTCTTTGAGTAAGTTAATTCTCTATTTTTTTTGCATAAATTAATTTATAAATTATGCATATTTCAAAATTAGTTGCATACTCATGAACACTATAGTTTGTCAAAATTAATATTCTACATTTTTATCCTTGCTATTATTAACTCTATATGAATATTGACTATGCTGTGTTTCATACTCACCTCTTTTTATGTTAGTGGTTCCAGACTATAAAATGACAATTCCAAGTCTCTAATAACAGTAGTAATAACTGTTTCCTTTCATGTGCCAACTTGTTCTCACAGTATGACAGCTGCTGCTTTTCTCATTAGTATCTCTTTCATATTTTCATGCTATAAGAGTTGGCACAACAAACAAGAAGCTACTTTTTCATCAATTCCTTTGTTGAATTCTTGCCAAAATATGGTAGCCCATTCTCTTCCTTTGCACCACTTCATGAGCTCAAATAGCCATGATGTATTCCGTTTAATACTTCCTGGCAGAGGTTACTGGAAATAGCCCTGCAATCATATTTCAGCAAAACACTATTCACCATTGTAAGAGATGCCCTGGTTTTCCCATATGCCCATAAGGTTTTTTTTAGTTTCTTTTACTTTTTCAGCCAACCTACTCATAATAAAATTAATACATTGTTAACATCAGGTCCACAGCTATTTCCTATGACATCCATCTGGACTTCTCTTCCACAATAGGAAAGATTTTTTAAATGGTAACAATGTGTTTTACCAGACCTGAAATATTCTGGACAATACTTCCAAAGTTATCAATTTTTCACATGAGTTTGCAACAGGTACTTCCAAAGCACTGAATATATAGTCAGATTTGAATTTTAAGATCATAATTACGCTGAAAAAGAGGCCTGTTAGATTTAATATAGAGAAGTCTGGTATGTTCACTCATTTGATAATCCTGAGTTTCCAGAGATTTTTTTAGTAAATCGGTGCTATACTTGCTATTATTTAGGTTTGGTTCCCTGGAACCAGAGGTGATACCTGGGGAAGTTATTTATTTAAGAGGGCTTTCAGGAGAAAGGAGTGGAAGGAGAAGCACAAACCATGGAAAAATCCAAATGAGAATTTGGTTTTACCCAGAGACTTGCTTTAGCAAGATCTCACAGGGACATCTGTAGCACCAATTGAAGCTAAGAGTAGTTTTCATTTTAAGGTAAGGGAGTCAGCTTCTCCTTGAAAGAAGTCCTCATGTGAGAAAGTCTTTAGTTGTTGATGGCTAAGAGTGGCTGTCCAGATAATCTCTTACTTGAGCAATTGATTAGCTCCTGTTTGGCCAGGGAAAATACTCCAGAAAAAAATAGTACCTGTCATTAATTAGAAGCCAACTGTCACACCAGCTGGGGTCAAGTCCACAAGTGCAGTGATTATAGGTATTTTATGTAATGTAGATGGCCAATTACATCAATAATAAGATATTCCACATCTGAAAAAGAATCACATCATGACTTTTTTTTTAAATTGTGGTAAAATAGACAAAAATTTTTATCATTTTAACCATTTCTAAATGTACAGTTCAATGGTATTAAGTAAATTTATATTGTTCAACCATTACCACTATTCATCTCCAGAACTCTTCATCTTGCAAAACTGAAACTGTCCTTATTAAACAATGAATTCTCATTCTCTGCCTTCTCCTTTACCCCATTTCCTGTCCAGTCTCCAGCAACCATCATTGCACATTTTGTTTCTATGATTTTTGACTACACTAAATACTTCATACAAGTGAAATCATACAGTATTATACAGTATTTTGCTTTTTGTGACTGGTTTATTGCACATAGCAAAATATTTACATCTATAAGCAGTATACTATATCACATATAGACAGACACAGCCATGCATTTTGAAATATCTTCTTCAATTTTGGGAAGCTTTTACAAGTAACTCTGAAATTCAGTGTCAGCAAAAAAATAAATTTGGCATTTCTTCGTCTAATCTTACCAGAGTTTTGTATGTTTCATGCTCAGAAGCATGTCTGACTTTTTAGCCAACATCTATTATGGAAAATTTTTGTTTTTCATCACTTGAAGTGGTTTCTATAGCTCTCTCAGTACTGCAATACTTTTCAATAAACAAAAAAAGTTATGATCTATTAAAAGAATATAAGAGAATGTGATGAACTTTTTTTGCTACATTCAATGACAAGTAAAATAATGGTAGCGAATTAGTATTCCACATGCTGAAACTATTTAATTTGCATGTTATTAAATAATCAAATATTTTCTGACATACATCTTGATTAACAATCATTTGACCTATTTTATGGCCTTTTATTCATTTCTGTTATCCAGTAAAGGGTTTAGAAAAACATAATCATCATAATCATAGAAAAAAGAAAACTAACTTGATGAAAACTTCATAAACTTAGTTTTGTTTAATAATCATATTTAAATTACTAACAAAATATAATTTGACCATTTGCATGATTTCTTATTAAATTGTTTGTACATAGCTTTTCTTGGATAAGCTTTAATCAGCATACTTTTCATTCACAGTAATTTGTTTACTCAAATTAACAGGAGAGGATGTGCACTGTGTATCATATTGATATTAGATAGGTGTGCATCTAACACCTATATTGTATTACACCTAAAAATGAGTGATGAATAGCTCAGTATTTTCAGTATGGTTAGAATTACTCAGTATTTTAACACTTTGAAAGCCTCATTTCACCACCATCAGTGCATAGGTGGTTTATACACTTTTTACTTCATACTGAAAAGTTTGGGATTTCTTTCTCATTACCTGTCATAAGCAATCACTGGCCAATGGAGTGTGATGTGCGTTGATTCTAGCAAAAAGATTTCCCCCAACCTAGCTTCACTTCAGACATCTATTACCTTACTGAACCCTGAACTTACTATTATATTATTTTTTGCCAAGACAAGCCTGGGTCCCACAGACTTCATAGAGGTGAGACTAAGCATGGCAAGAAAACATAGCAAATCAGAGTAAGACCAGCTGAATGATCTCAGTTTTCTCAGGCGACTTGTATGAGCAGCCATATACTGACCTGACAATATTCTAAATATGAGAGTCTTTATATAGCAACAGAGAAATTTTAAAATCTGAATAGCAAGATACACCACCTTCTGTTTTTTCTGCCTGCATCCTATTACCTCTATTAAAATTAATTTAATCATATAAATGAGGTTTCTTTAAATAAATAGATACAGCATTGACATTTCACTTTACGGTTCATAAAGTTTTTTGTTTGGTTTACACTCTTTGTTTTGTTAAGTTCTCAAAATATCCTCTTGGGTTATGTGGGACAGATATTGTTACTCTGATGATATGTATATAGTAAAAATCAAGGCACAGCGAGAATGCTTTACAATATTTTAAAAGATTGTAGTCTCCAGATGAACTGTATGTGTGGTATATCCCATCACTTTCCACTCTGTGCTCATGGCAGATATCACTATCAGTCATGGCATACTTTGTGAATTATAATATCTAAGAAAACAAAGATATATGAATCTTTGTTATATATGAATCAACCATAAGTACTTGCACCTTGCAGGTAAAGGGTAATCTAGCGCAGAGAACTATCATGCCTAGCAGTTTTCTTCTAAGTGAAGACTGGAAAGCTGAGGAAAATCTTTGATACTAATCTATTGTTATATTCCTTCCTTCCTCCTAAGATACCATAGCCTGGAAGTTAATCTTTTAGGCTATTGTCTGGTGAAGGTAACAAATCTTGAAATATATCAGGTTTGTAGCTATCAATCTCTCTCCTCTACAGCCAAACATGTTCTCTCTTTCTCCCTCTCATTCTCTCTCCCTTGTTCTTACCCTCTTGGACATTTCAGGGAGTTAGCTTTTACTATTGTTTTTATTTTAAATCTAACAGACTTTTATATCTCAAGTCCTTCACTTATTTTTTAATTGTAAATGGAACAACTTTAAGTATTTAATGTTCTATATGTGATGAGATCAAATTGAAATAATCAAAAGGGACACATATTTCCAGACTGTTTCAAATGTCTATTATCTTCTCAGAATTATAAAGCTCATAATGTGGCCCTGATTCTCCTTCATACATTTATATTTTGATTTATAAATATATATGCACTTTATCTATCATATTTACATTTACTTACCTAGTAAAAGCAGAATATTATAAGCATTGGCTAATATTAGACAGAATAATGCAGTGACTCATGAGATAATATTATTGATGCTTTAAGAAAAAAACAGTATAATAATTAGCTTGACTTAATGGTCTGTTCTCTGCTTGGACAGTTTGAATACCTGCTGCTCACTGCTTTATAAATGGAATTTTTATTAGACTTTTGATTATTATTAACAATTTATTTGAAATCTGGAGATAAATATGTTTTGTAAAAAATAACTATTACTTTATTTATATGTATATCAGTTTTAGATACTATAGACATAAAACATGTCTTAGAATTATTACATATTGCTTTAAGCAAGTATATGGAATTTTTCAAACAGTGACAATGTAGTTTTAAACTTGATCAGTAATTAAAAGCTTTCCCCAATCATACTCTCACCTATCCTCACGACTTCTGCTTTTTTAATATTGAAAGATGCCATCATCTTTTCAATTTTATACTTTAGGAGTACTTACATATTGTTTTTATCTTCCTTCTTTCAGCTACTCTTACATTCTATGTCAAATTATAGAAATCATAGTCATCTTCTGGAACTCTTATTCTTATCATTTTATTTTTTTCGTATTTTCCTTAGTTTTCTTTAAAAAGCAGTTTATAATCAGTGTTTCCAATTCTTACATTTTTATTCATACCTCAGCCTACTACTATTAGATTAGATTTGTCTAATTTCATTGAATTTGTTCTTATTTAGTTTACAAATGGCCTCCAGCACATAAAACCAAATAAGCTTCAATATGTTTTAGCTTTCTTTCTAGTTTTACTCACATAATAATGGGTTACTGGTATCCCTTCTTTATTGAAATTCTACTCACTTAGTATTAAGGATACAACATGTTGATATCCAAGAGTTTATATCAAACTTATTATCTGCCATTTCCTGCAATGTCATAATAACTGAATCCCCATATATATCAAATGAATCACTCTTTATAATACCTAGCCAATTCTGTCTCCTGATGTATCTGTTTTTATGAATGGTACCACTGTCAATCCAGTTGTCCACATTGAGAGCCCAGAGGCCAATCATAGCTTCTATTTTCTTTGCCCACAACTGTATGCTGTCAGTCAATAAGAACTATAGATTCTGCTCAGAGAGGAGTGGTTTGACTAGGAATTCTGCCTTGGTTGAGGTTGGAGCACTTTTTCTCTTTCTTTCTCTGTTTCTCCCTCCATTTCTCCCTCCTTTCTTATTTTCTTCCTTTGTTTCTTTTTTCTCCTTTCTTATTATTTTAATTAGCTCTATAGCGTCATAATGGAACTTCCTGCCTCCAGAGATGGTTTCTTTTTCTCTATACTCCGTATTGTAGACAGATACATTTTTCAAGTTCAAAATGTCTTATCATTCCTTGCTTATTCAATGAATCTTCCAAACTTTTAGGATAAAAGTTAAATTTCTGAGCTCTCATATTAGCCCAGAAAACATTTGATATTTTAATGCTGATGTATATTTCTGTATTCTTAAGATCTAATCGCATATAACCTATGTATTAATGTTGGCTTATGCCCAGGTACTTCTTAAATGCTTTACTTCCTGATTGTAATTCCATGTCCTCTTCCCTCTTCCAGGGACATTATGTTTCTATAAAGCATGTTTTTGTTGAAAATTATGTAATGGCATCTCATCCTCTTTGGTAGAAAAAAAAAAAAAAAAAAAAAAACAGCATGAGAATGCATGTCTTGCCAGAACATGATTTCAACACTGATATAAAACAATTGCCAGACACGCTTGTGTGGTCATCAACCTGAACCATCATACATGGAGGCACAGCTCCAGTCTCTTGATGTCAGTTGGTTGGGATTTTGCACTTTCAAAGCCTTTGTTTATTTATATATAAAATGAGGTTAATCATTTTTCTTATAACATTTTGTGAGTGTTAAATGAGATAACATTTGCAACACATTTAGTAGGGTACTAGGCACAGTGTAAGTGGTATGTAACTGTTTGCTATTTCCTTGATTACTTAGACTCCAAGAAAATTCAATAGTTATTATTTATTTATTTATTTATTTTCCTAAAAAAGAGAGTCTTTCTACTCTAGGTAACATGTAGACAATCATATAGCATGACCAGGGCTTCAAGTAAGAGTACATATGTGGAAGTATAGTAGTAGCTATAAGGAAATACAAACCACTGCTCAATGAAATAAAAGAGGACACAAACAAATGGAAGAACATACCATGCTCATGGATAGGAAGAATCAATATTGTGAAAATGGCCATACTGCCCAAGATAATTTATAGATCAATGCTATCCTCATCAAGCTACCAATTACTTTCTTCACAGAATTGGAAAAAAGCTACTTTAAAGTTCATATGGAACCAAAAAAGATCCCGCATTGCCAAGACAATCCTAAGTCAAAAGAACAAAGCTGGAGGCATCACGCTACCTGACTTCAAACTATACTACAAAGCTACAGTAACCAAAACAACATGGTACTGGTACCAAAACAGAGATATAAACCAATGGAACAGAACAGAGTCCTCAGAAATAATACCACACATCTACAGTCATCTGATCTTTGACAAACCTGAGAAAAACAAGAAATGTGGTAAGGATTCCCTATTTAAGAAATGGTGCTGTGAAAATTAACTAGCCATAAGTAGAAAGCTGAAACTGGATCCTTTCCTTACTCCTTATACAAAAATTAATTCAAGATGGGTTAGAGACTTAAATGTTAGACCTAAAAATATAAAAACCCTAAAAGAAAACCTAGGTAGTACCATTCAGGATATAGGCATAGGCAAGGACTTCATGTCTAAAACACCAAAAGCAATGGCAATAAAAGCCAAAATTGACAAATAGGATCCAATTAAACTAAAGAGCTTCTGCACAGCAAAAGAAACTACCATCAGAGTGAACAGGCAACCTACTGAATGGGAGAAAATTTTTGCAATCTACTCATCTGACAAAGGGCTAATATCCAGAACCTACAAAGAACTCAAACAAATTTACAAGATAAAAACAAACAACCCCATCAAAAAATGGGCAAAGGATATGAACAGACATTTCTCAAAAGAAGACATTCATGCAGCCAACAGACACATGAAAAAATGCTCGTCATCACTGGCCATCAGAGAAATGCAAATCAAAACCACAATGAGATACCATCTCACACCAGTTAGAATGGCAATCATTAAAAAGTCAGGAAACAACAGGTGCTGGAGAGGATGTGGAGAAATAGGAACACTTTTACAATGTTGGTGGGATTGTAAACTAGTTCAACCATTGTGGAAAACAGTATGGCGATTCCCCAAGGATCTAGAACTAGAAGTACCATATGACCCAGCCATCCCATTATTGGGTATATACCCAAAGGGTTATAAATCATGCTGCTATAAAGACACATGCACACATATGTTCATTGCAGCACTATTTACAATAGCAAAGACATGGAATCAACCCAAATGTCCATCAGTGACAGACTGGATTAAGAAAATGTGGGACATATACACCATGGAATACTATGCAGCCATAAGAAAGGATGAGTTCATGTCCTTTGTAGGGACATGGATGCAGCTGGAAACCATCATTCTCAGCAAAGTATCGCAAGAACAGAAAACCAAACACCGCATGTTCTCACTTACAGGTGGGAATTGGACAATGAGATCACTTGGACACAGGAAGGGGAACATCACACACCAGAGTCTATTATGGGGAAGCGGGAGAGGGGAGGGATGGCATTGGGGGTTATACCTGATGTAAATGATGAGTTGATGGGTGCTGATGAGTTGATGGGTGCAGCACACCAACATGGCACATGTATACGTATGTAACAAACCTGCACGTTGTACGCATGTACCCTAGAACTTAAAGTATAATTAAAAAAATAAAAGAATAACCAATAATAAAATTAAAATGACAAAAAAAAGCAATATCAAGGAAAAAGTGATGAAACCTTGAACCAGGGCACTGTTTCTGATAAGAGTACACCTTCTCTGGCTATATGGACAACACAGCAGCAGCTATGAGAAGTGGCCAAACTCTGAATTGCTCTGATGGGTTCTTTGAATTCCAGCAGATGTCTCAAGCAGTGGCTTTTATTTCTCCTACTCTTTACACAAAAACTTGACCACGAGCTCTAGTAAGTATGTAATGTGACTTCACTGCCATTTCCAAGCCAGGCAAAATAAAATAATAATAATAATAATAATAATAATAATAATAAAAGCTCTAGGATCTGAAGCACATGCCCTCAGATTACATCATATACATTCCCTCTGTGTTGCAATTATTTATCACTCTGCTCCTCATTTTCTTAAGATTTCAACATTTGCAACATTGTCTCAGAGCCACTACTCCTGTCATAAGCCTTGATGATTTCTTTTATTCTGGATTATGCATCCTGATCCTGTTGATGTTTTTGCTTCAAATAACTTTATATTTCACTCCATTCCCTCCTTTGATCACCACACTAATCCTGTCAAATTGTCATTATCAACAATCGTTTCCATTTCTATGAGTCTCACTTTCAAGAATCCCCAGAGTCCACTCTCTGGACATTGCTTTATAATTCCAGCATTGGATGTCTTGTACCCTTAATTCAACAGTTCCTCAACCCTGCGAGTACCTCCTGTCCAGTGACTCCTTACCTTTTCACATCCATTATCCCCTCCATAGCCTCATTGTCCTTTTTCACTCAGCTTGCTTTCATGCCACATGATGGAAATTACTCAATCCCACGCATCTCAATTCCCCTATTCTTTCTTTCTCTATCTTTTTTGTTTCCTGAAATTTCCTCAGGTATGGTTAAATATATGATTTTTTTTTTTTTTCCTACTCCATGTCTTCTCCCAAGTAACTGAACATGATTGGAGAAAAAAACATAACCATGCAAACTGACCTTGTGTTAAATGTGCTATCACAAACCTCAATGAGTCCTCCTGACTGCTTGGCAATAGTACAGTATTTCTCAGGGAAATTTGCTCTCTTACTTTCTGAGATGACTATTTCTCACCTATTCTTCATTCTATTCTTATTTTGCTTGCTTCTAATTTCCCCAAGAAATGTAAAAATCTGATAAGAATTTATACTCAAAAACAACTCTACCTATTTCTGTAACTATATATTCTGCCTTTTATTTTATGATAGTGAATGAATTGATTCTACTCATATATAAGGCCAAAATCATCACATGTGTACCAGAACCTGTAACCTACTGAATTCAAGGAAAAAGTAAACATGTAATATGTTAAACTCTTGAGATTGAGGGTAGTTTGTTTCTGGAACAAAACCTGATTTATTCAGACTACTTCACAGATATAAAAATAATTACTCTCTTATGTTGCTACAGCTGCATTAGAAATGAACACAAATCTAGAAGTTTAAGCCAATACCAATGTATTATCTCACAGTTTCTGTGGGTCAGGCATCCAGGCACAGCTTAGCTAGGTCTTCTGCTCAGCATCTCCCAAGGCTGCAAATGACTTTTGTTGAGACTGTACTCTCACTTGGAGGCTTGTCTGGGGAAAAATCCACTTGCAAACTTCTTAAGGTTTTGGCAAATTTGTTTCCATGCAGCTGTGTTACTAGAACCCTGACTTTTGCTGCCTGTCAGCTGAAAGCAGCCCTGGGGTCCTAGAGGCTGTTCACAATTCATCATCAGATGAAATTCTCTAGCATGGCCTCTTTGTTAATTAAACCTGTAAGAGTCGTTGAATTCTTTTAAAACTTTAACCTGAGTAAGTCCCCTGTTTAAGGCGTTTCACCTGCTTGAGTCAGAACATGCAAGACTGTCTTCCTGCTAATTAACTCTGAATAAGCCTGAACTGCAATGTAAGAATATTTGCAAAATTCCTTCATGTTTGTTATATTCTTTTGACCAGTGGTAGGTAATGGGCTCCCCCCAACAGCCGCCCACCACACACACACACACACACACACACACACACACGAGAGAGAGAGAGAGAGAGAGAAACTACAGGGGCAGCATTATACAGTGAATAAACTTTAGGTTACAGGGATTATGGGGGAGCATCTTAGATTTCTGCTTACAACAATTTGTTAAAGTAATTTAGGTAGAGATACACAATGCTGTTAAAGTTTACCAAAAAATATTATTTGCATTATTTTTGTAATTGGGATTGAATTAGAGTGGTAAATGCATTATTTTGGTAATTGGGATTGCATTAGAGTGGTAAAAGACATAGAGAACAAATGACCAAGTTAAACATTTTTTATTAGTAAACTGAATACGAATAATTAAGTATCATACAGGATAAACAGTTTCAAAGATAACTGTTGGGTTTCTGGCTTGAAACATGGATGGATGGTAGATCCATTTACTGAGTTGGAAATAATAATAGAGAAAGACAAGATTTGGGTGAGATTGTAGGGTTAGTTTTAAATGCATAAAGTCTTAGTTTCTTTTGAGAACTTTCAAGTAAACAGTCTAGAAAATATGAATTTATAGGCACTTGAAACTTAGTGGAGAGGTCTAGACTAGAGATATAAATCTGAGGTTCTCATTGTTAAGTTATAAGCATGAAAGAGATTTTAGCATAGTGAGAAGAGAGATTGTCTATGGCAGCACTTTGAGACATTTTAATATGTAAGGGTGGAGCAAAAGTGAATAAACCTTCAACTGACCGAAAATGAGAAGTCAGAGAGGTAAGAGAGAAATTAGAAGAGCTGCTTAGATAGGAAAATGAAGAATGATAAAAGTTAATTAGCTTTACTGATCCAAAAGTCTCCAGTAATTTTCAAGTTCTCGTTTGGTGGTACAATAAGGCTGAAAGATAGATTGGCATGTGTGATAAAGAAATAAGTTAGAGAGAAGCTGGCTCTGACGTTAAACAGACATAGCAGAAGCTTGAGGGGCTTGATATTCAAGTCAAGTTTTTTCTTGTTTTCCTAATAAGAAAGATTTGGAAATTGATAATCTAGTATCTCAGTAACTTGATGTTCACAGAGTTTTGCAATTATATTGAATTACAGCAAGCCAATGAAGTTCAGGGTCATCAAAGTTCAAGCAAGTAGCATAGTCTAGGAAGAGAGCCAATCTAAACAATCTTGTATAAGTACAAATAAGAGGTGTGAAGGTAAAGTAAATAGACCAGCTATTAACAGTATGAAGGGCATCTACATGTGATCTGCTGTTACAAAGTTGCCTGCCTAGGCTTTTTATTATTTAGGGAATTTTCCGCTTCTTTGTCCTTATAAGGAGATATTCTTTTAAAGAGCTATAACTAACAGATAATCAAAGTTTTCAATGTGCCAGGCAATATATATTAAAGACTTTTTCTTATTATAATTCTTATTAGCCTTAATTGGACCACAGATGCCAATAATTGAATTAATTATGGGCTAATGGCAAACTATAAACGTGGGCCACATATGCGCTCTTCCATTTTATTTAATATATCTTATAGCTCTTGTGATTCTGTAGTTTTTCTACTCTATTTATGACTGAGTGGGTAAATTTAACTTTGAAGTGAAGGGTTAGCTAACCCATTGCTTCCAAATCTGTAAACCACATTTTCTAAAATAGCATTTGCAAATGACAAATCTGATATTTATGTTTACATTTGTTTGATTTCTACATCTATCTCTTAGTTCTGAATTCATGAAGAGAAGAGTTGTATACAGGGACTTCTCAAACTTCACACATAACAAATTGCTTTTCATTGCACCTTGGAATATTCATTCTTGTTTTCATTAATTAGGGTAAATATATAATTCACCATTCAAACCTGGATGTTCGAAAATGAAAAGGAGCACTAATAATAATTAACCGTCTTTGCCAGTAACTTTGGAATATTGCACCAGTTAGTTTTGGTGCATAAAACCTGCTCCAAAATGTAGTACCTTGAAACGATAAGAGCGACTTATCTCATCTTCTATAAGTTGGCTGGATGGTTTTAAATTTATCAGTTTTTCTGGGCTGGCAAAACCAGCCTGGAGCATGTAAGGTGGCCTCGCTTGTATGTCCAGCAGATGTAGGTAAGCCTCCTTTGGGTAACCATTTCACACGGCAGTTCCAAATTTCGAAAATGGAGCAAAAGAGGTTAAACCCCAAGGAACAAGCACGTTTCAAGTCGGCTTGCTTCACAGATTTTCAGGCCTCATTGACCGAAACAAGTCACGTAGCCAAACACAGACTACTTGTAGGAGGGGTTTCTTGAAAGGAGTAGGTAGAGGAAGATGCAAATAAATCAAAGCCAGTACAGCAAGAATCTGCCACAAAAAGATACAGTCCCACTCTCAACATTATCTTATTCATCTGAATAGGAGCATGCATTATTTCATTTGATTAGAAATAAAACTAGAAGTTTTAGGTTTGTAGTAGTTATAAATCAGAGTCAAATTTAAGTTCAAGGCATTTCACGGTTATTTGCTATTGTTGTTCATTTCAATATCAGGCCAATTTTCATTCAGAACCTCCATCTGAACAGACTAAAAAAATTTGAAAACTCATAATACTTGGGCTTCCTCTTGCTGTATGTGCCAAGTTTTTGAGATTTTAACTCAGTGCAAAGATGTAAAGGGCAGAAGCGTGTCCTCTCAGCTCAGTGTGGTTACCACTGAGATGTTTTTTTTAGGTCTTCTGGTTCTGCTGCTCTCATTCAAGTTTGAGGAGTTTTATGACTTTGATAATCCTGATATACACTCCTGCCTCTTCTCTCTTAGATGTGCTATTTTGTCAGTTTCTCTCCGAGGTTTCACTTTCTTCTTTGGAGAACTGCTTCAAATCAAACAACCAAATGCTGTTTCTCCTACAATCATTGAATTTTCTACTTCTAACTTAGGAGAATTTAAAATACATTTCCAGTCTCCAGAAACTCTCTCTTCAAACTCTGTTCCCTTCAATAGTGTTAAGACTTTTTGGTGAGTATAAGAGTATATACCCAAAGGATTATAAATCATTCTACTACTATACAGACACATGCACATGTATGTTTACTGCAGCACTATTCACAATAGCAAAGACTTGGAACCAACCCAAATGCCCATCAGTGATAAACTGGATAAAGAAAACGTGGCACATATACACCACTGAATACTATGGAACCATAAAAAAGGATGAGTTCGTGTCCTTTGCAGGGACATGGATGAAGCTAAAAACCATCATTCTCAGCAAAGTAACACAGGAACAGAAAACCAAACACTGCATTTTCTCTCTCATAAGTGGGAGCTGAACAATGAGAACTCATGGACCCAGGCAGGGGAACATCACACACCGATGCCTGTCGGGGGCTGTGGGGCTAGGGGAGGGAGAGCTTAGGAGAAATATATAATCTAGATGATGGGTTGATGGATGCAGCAAACCACCATGGCATGTGTACACTTATGTAACAAACCTGTACTTTCTGCACATGTATACCAGGACTTAAAGAATAATAAAAAAAATTTAAGAAACCATTCATCAATGGTTAAGATTTGATGAAAATATTCATCAAGTATTTTCTCTGCTGAAAAAGAGACCTCAATATGATTTTAAGAATCCTCAAAAGATAAAAACAAAACAAGTCACATAGCCAAACATAGAGTACTTGTAGGAGGAGTTTCTTGAAAGGAGTGGGTAGAGTTCCCAGTATCTGGTACATAAATATCTAGAATTCAATGCAGTGTTACACTTGGATTCATTTGAATACAGTAAATAAATGACTTCCTGGAACGTTTAAAAAAAAAAAAAAAAAGAATGAAGTCTTGAGAACTACTAACTAAATTCTGCTGCTTACTTTCTCTAAGGAACGATACTTCCTACTTGCTTGAGAGGGAACAGGTAGGGAAGAAGGAGAGAAACACAAATGTGCAACTAAAAGCAAAAATTATTTAGTTACATGCTCACTTCAGAATAGCTTTGTAAATAATACAAAGTAAACTTTCTAACAATGTTTTAATAGTAACATTAAAATACATAGACTCCTGTGTTTTTAAACTTTGAATGATGAAACATTTTCATGTATGGATTCTTGGACATTTGTTTTCCCCTTAAAATTTCATAAGTATATTAACACAGCACTCACTGTTTTGGTGGTAAATAATGCATTGATAAATAAGTAAAGATTGGAGAACCAAATAAAAAGCACAGTACTTTAAGTATGTTTTTGAATAGTCTTAAGTTTATAGATTCTTGAATATCATATTTTATGTACAAAATATAATTTTTGTTTCTGAATGAAACTACTAAGGGAAAATGGTGTGGACTGGAAGAGAAGTAAATAAGCAAAGATAAGAAAAAATTGCTCATTAGGTGTATTGACAGGGAAGAAACATTTTAATAAAAATTAATTAAAAACTCAGTAAGATGTCAGTGTAAAAAAAAGTGATGTTAAAATATAAAAAGGAGGTTGACTGGTGCCAGTTTATTAGCAGTAATCCCGGGGGAGAAAGATTGCTTCTCCAGGCACTGAGAAACACAGCAGTCTGTCAAGTAGTTCACTGCACAAAGCATCCACTTCCCCATGGCAAACAGTAAGGGCAAATCCATTATCACTTTTGGCATTTAGTTCTTTCAGGGTACAAGTAACTGTGGATGGTTAAGTGAAATTATTGTGCTTTTTTGATCTGCACATTGGCTTTATTTTAACTCACATATGCATATAGTGGTTCCTAAAATTATAGAATTAGTGATATTTTTGAAGTTTGATACGACACAACTTAGCTCTACATTTTGAATTGTTCTGATTTAAGCAAATGTAGGTATACTGGTTAACTTTTGAACTGATGAAAATTTGTTACAATTGAATTCTATTTTATTCTGAATTTGAATAAATGTATTTTTAGTATTACAGAAATATGTGTTCATCCCCTAAATATAGGTATCTATTACTACAGTAATAGATATCTGGGTAAATTGCTAAATTGGTAGATAAAGTGATTTCACTGTCATGAACAATTTTGTAATTTCTCTTCCCCTCTAAGAATTTGGGATCTATTCATCGACATTTATGAGGACTTCATATTTTTCTGATGAATAAATATTATTTGTTCTTTGTTTCTTATTTACTCTTTAAATACTTTACATATCTTTGCATGGCATAACTAGCTAGGTTCTTTTGATTAAATTTTAGTAGTTAAATATTCCCATTTTTATCTTTGAGCTATGTAAGTTTAATACGAATTACTGCTTTTATTTCTTAGATGAACTTAGCACAGTTTATATCTGTTCACTATCTACTAACATATATGCTATTATTGTTGTGAATTTTAATTATCTCTAAATTTTAAACCCATTTATGTATTATTATTTTATATATAATTTTATACACACACATACTCCATAGAGATAGTTATGTACTGAACTAATCCTTGAGAATGTCTACTATTAAAGAAGAATAGATTTTGATGAACAATTAGCACTCTTCATCACACATAGAAGCCCCATGGCATTAAAAATATTTTTACTTCTGACTCTGAGAACTCTGACCATGAAGAAAATTTACTTCTAAGGCAGGTTAAAAATAAAGGTAGAGAAAACTCTGACTCAATCAATTCAGGAAAGAAATACAAAAACTTTCAAGATTAGGCAGCTACTTTAATTAACAAATAGACAACATTTTGCATAATTTTTGTAAATCAAATTTCTTTATAGGTATATGTTATTTTATAATTCAGTATATAAAATGAACTTAGAATACATTTGTAGATGTAAATACTAAGCCATACTAAGGCACTTAAAGAAGGGAATGTAATATCCCAGTACAATGGAAATGGAGAAAGATGCTATTTGACAAAAACGTATTAAAAGAGTTGAAAGAGCCAAGAACATCAGTTACTAAAACTATTTTCTTAGTCGTGTTGGACAATGGTCACTACCAAATGCTCAAGGAGGAAGAACTGAAAGGGAAAATCAGAATTTCTATGAATAATTCTCTTAATATATTTTAATTTCCAATTTGATACATTCTTTTGTTGTTATTATGTCTGGGGATTTAATGCTCTCATTTGAGTATCTCTGTAGGATGAATTCTTTGCCACTTATAATGAAAATGATATAATTTTAAGTGGGCACAAATAAACTTCTTTACAAAATTCTTTTTATAGGCTTATATTCTCTAAGCTATATATTGGATCATTTGTTTGAATCTAACCATTTGATGATTAATAATAAAACATTTCATTTAATTTAATGAGTTTATTTAAAGCATCATCATATCATATAATGTAAGGAGTATTATAAAATTGTTTGAGTACTTGATATATGTATGTGTACACTGCATGCTAATTTTACAATATGTAAATTAAAACATATGTCTTTATGTGAAGTACTATTTTTTGAGTAGGTAATAATACTATGGAAGCAAAAAAAAATCATAGCTGTGTGAATTTCAGGGAAGTCTTGTGTTACTAAATTACAGGACACTTATCAAGAGAAGGAGAATCTCAGAGTCATCAGTGTCCAATCAGTTGTCCTGCAGCAATTGCATTGAGGTTCTGAGAATTTGAAATGCCATTTTATCTTCAATTACATGAATTTTTTATTTTCATATTTTAAAAACAGCTCTCTAGCCAACTTGACCATGCAGCATATGTATGTTCACAGGAATTTTTATTATTATGAGAAATAAATTACAGTCATGAAATAGTGTTATATCATTACTGGTGGATTGATTATACTTTGTATGTCTAGAGAACTTAATTTAGTTTGTTGATTTATTTCTAATAGTATGCTAGGAATCTTCTTTTCTATAAGTTTATTTTTTTTCTCTAAGTAATGAGACATAGAGATCTCAATAATGTCACATGCCCTAAACTTGTGCAGGTTAGATATGCCTTAAAAGAATGGTGAGAGTTTAAAATCTTGATTATATACATTTAAAAAAATTAGTAGACTTAAGACCACATCAGGGAACAATAGACCTTGTTCTTTTATACTGACAATTAATATACCTAAACTATTATCTTATGTTTTATAGTAGTGATATTCTATTTTTAGCAACTCCCAAACTATCAATGTACTTGATGCACATAGCCTGTACTCTGAGGATCTTCTCTGTAAACATCTCCCCAGACAACCAACATTTTTCTTTCAACTCCTCAAATAGCTCCCTCCTTATTTGATAAATACCCTGAGTTCTGCAAATAACATAGTTCTCTCTCTCTTCCAAAACTTCAATCAATTCTAGACTGTCAATTTAAAGAAAATGGTTACCAGAAAAAAAAAAAAAAAAGAAAAAGGAAAAATAGAGTCCACATTATTTTGCCTTTCTTTATCTTTGCACAACTGGCAGTCTATATATTGTGTATTTTTTAACCAACTAATGGGCAAATGGAAATTAGAAAATAACAATAAAAATTTAAGGGCAAGCATGTCATTTTTGTCACAATAAAAATGGTAATTGGAATTTTCATTGCCAATATCCACAGAGTCATATTTGCTGAAGTGGTCGAGAGACCAAGAGACTAGAAAGATCTTTAAACACAGTACAATTTGAGAGCATCTACTTAAGCTAATTAATAGGCAAAGACTGTAGAAGAGAAGAAATTTTGGACTTCGTTTGATATTCAGTTTCATATATGACAGACTTTGTATTTGGGAGATAGGAAACATAGTACGGTTTATGTTTAACCGTTTGATATGTACATCTCAGTGGCTTTCCTGTACCTTTTTCTTAGGAGAACAGTCCTGAATGAGGCCTACAAAGACCTGCATGGTTCGGCCTCTACCTACTTGTCTAATTTCTTTTAAAACCACGCCACCTCCACTTTTTCTGCTCCAGCACCAGTGATCTTTCTCCATTTCTTCATGTCCCCCATGATTTCTAGAACACAAATTTTACAGATGCTTTCCTTTTTACCCTAAATTTTCATCTCTCACCTCCTTAACTCCAGCTTTTCGCTTACATGTTGCTTACCCAGGGAAGCTTTGAATGAACCCAGGCTAGTTTTGTCTTTCACATGGCCACCATCTGATCTAAGTGAAACGTCCACCCTTGGCATTTTGTTAGTGGGAATGTAATTATGGCTCGAATTTTAGCCCTCAACTCTATGGCTTAAGATGATACCTCATAATTTAACACTTCAATTTTAATTGTGGGTACTTCTGACCTCAGATAGAACTGAATCATAGTCATACACACACACACACACACACACACACACTCAGAGAGAGAGAGAGAGAGAGAGACTCTGAGACTCTTGCTTGGATCTGGGATCAGATAGAGATTACTTCTGCCAGCAGCAGGATAAGCGACCATTCACCTGTTTCTCAAGTTCTCTGAGTTTCAAATTTTCCATCTGTAAAGTAGAGATAATTACAGAAATGCTTCATACTTATTTCTGTTGTTTTTGCTTATTTTCATGTGAATTTAACTTATCCAAATAAAGAGATTCGTACAGTGGCTATGCTACCATAGCAGTAAATAAATATTAGGTTTCATTACTATATTCAAAATAATTTAATTCTCCCAATAGTATTTATGAAATAGAGAAGGTTTAACTATTATAACTTTCCCCAAAAAGTTCAAAATAATGACTCCATAGTCTCATCCCACTTTTCTGTCATAATTAAAGCACTGTGCAATTGATTGGAATTCATCGTCTATTTTTTTAAAGAAAAAAACATGCAAATTATTTTGACCAGTCAAAATCTATATTTAAATGATACATTTTAAAAGAAAATTATAAAAAAACTTAAATGATATAATCCAGAGAACAATCACTATTAATAAATATGATAAGCCGCATTTAACTAAATCATTTAAAGATTCCTTGTCCTATATAATTTGGTAGATAAATATTTGTCTAAAGAAGTTTAGGTGACTGATTTTATCCCAATGTACTTATTGATCAATAGCAGTATGAACGACTCTGGTAGACCTAGTAGAACTAAGTACTTTATCTGAGAAATCAATGCAAGAAAATACCTGAAACTTTAATTCACATAAAAAACAAGATAATCAATTTTAATAAAAAAGAATAAATGTTGTTGCTATTGAAACAAAACTTTTTCATTAGAGGTGAGAAATTTCTCTCTTGGACACAATTTGTTTGAGATTTATTTTGCTACTTTTACAAAATCTACGCTGTCTTGAGACTTCCTGAAATGATTAGCTCTGCTTCCTATTTCCACCTGACAGGCAGAGACTTGCTCTTTATTCTCTCTGAGATTGCCCCATTAAGAGACTAGAGGCAAAGATCCCTATGTTTGCAATCTCTTAAAAGTATGATAAACTACAATTGTTGGATCTTCTATTTTCCCTGATCTATAGTTTGCCATCAAAACACTCATGATGTAACAAATTAATACATATAATTAACACACACACACACATATATATTATCTTAATATATATTATACATATTCTCTTAATATATCTATTCTATATATATACACATATATATTCTCTTAATTGGAAGTCCAAACGTCGAATGTATACATTGAATTTAGAAAACTGACCGTATGTAAATGAGCTTCTTTACTTTCTCTAGTATCTACGCGGGACTTATTTTTGTTCCTTCAATTGATTATACATTTTTTTTCAAATCCTGATTAAAATATAACACATAACTCTTTAAAATGGTATCAGAACATAGCCTACAAATTAGTTTCTTCCAACTTCTAAAAATATTTTTATGACTATGGTAGAGGTATTTTTGCACAATGATGATGCTTTCTCATGAAGGCATCATATCATTTCATTTGGAAGGCAGTATTTCATAACATCCCCTATTCAGATTTCTCCTTTAACCATATTTCTACCTCCATGTAGTGATAGTGAAGAAAACAATAGAGCAGGAAAGAATAGATGCTGTGGAAAGCCATCATATCCTATGGTGAAAGTTTTCAAAGCTGCTACTCATTCAGAGGAAGGGAACAGAGAACAGGCAAATCTTTGGCAGGAATGAATACTGGGATGTAGAGATGTTAACTACTACTTTATTTAAGCAAGTTAGATAAAGCCGTTAGGAAAAGCTGCTGTCTCACAATAGCAGGATAAGCTAAATGAATCCATGCCATATGTATAGAATTAGGCTGGCTCTTCCAGAGTATGAAAAGGTGAAATATCATTTGGTCATGCCTGCTATCACCAGATACCGATTCCAGATCTGAGAAATGGATGAGAATGTGTTCAGACATTGAGATAATTGATGCAAGGACTACCTGTGAACAGCAGAATGAGTTAAGTTTTCCATCCCACACAATTCCTGGAAAGCATGGGAAGGTTATGATCTCCATAATATCTATTATACATGCAATGGGGGCTGTTTGTATGTGTCTTGGGAGGGAATTATATATAAAACGGGTACTGGCAACAATCTTTCACAGAAGTTGTTTTTAAGTGCAGAGAAAATGAAAGGATGCTGTCTCTGCGTGAGTGTGTGTGTGTGTGTGTGTGTGTGTGTGTGTGTGGGAAAACTGAACATATGAAAACATAGTGGACATTTGGACCATATCTAAATCTTATAGAGAGATATTTTGAAAATATATATTGTGTTATATATTTGGAATATAAATGTGGAAATGTGTGTGTGTGTGTGTGTGTATTCCGAATAAAAAATGGAGCAAAATAAAAAAAAGAAGATGACCAGCTTGAGATAGAAGAGAAAAAGAATAATCAAACAGTTGAGAACATCAACAGCACAGAAAACAAATACTAAGATGAGCAAATGGCAAAGCTAACTGTAGAAAAAAGAGATACTTCAAAAACCATAAAAACCAAAAAGGTAATTTTTACAATTCAGTTATTATATTCAGGTCTTCGAGTCTTCAGATATATTTAAGAATATAATAGTAAATAACTTTTTTTAAAGCAGGAAAAAGGGGAACCAGACAGCAACAAAGAATTCATGGAGATTTCTAAATTGCCACCATTTAAAATTTAACATGAAAGCTCTAAGAAAGACAATTCTTTAAAAAAGTTGAACCAGAAAAGACAAGAAATATGAAATACTAAGGAGATGTTAATCTAGATTAGCAATCCAGGGGTGCCGACATTTATCAAATGAGTCCTAGAAAAATAAAATAAAATAGAGAATGTTTGTGTATGTGTGTGTCAGGGGAGGGGACCAATCAAAGGACTTTAAGAATGATATTTCTTAGAGGTGAGAAACCCATTTTTTTTTTTTTTTTTTTGAGACGGAGTCTTGCTCTGTCGCCCAGGTTGGAGTGCAGTGGCCGGATCTCAGCTCACTGCAAGCTCTGACACCCGGGTTTACGCCATTCTCGCCCGGCTAGTTTTTTATATTTTTTAGTAGAGACGGGGTTTCACTGTATTAGCCAGGATGGTCTCGATTTCCTGACCTCGTGATCCGCCCGTCTCGGCCTCCCAAAGTGAGAAACCTATTTTTTGTCAGTAGGAAAGACCTTATGAAGGGTTGAAGAGAATAAATGACAAAGACTTCATGCTTTGATTTTTCCTTGTTTAATGTCCAAATATCAAAGATAAAGAAAACACCTGAAATTTTTCAGAAATATGTTTTATTACCAATTGATGAGAAGCATGCCCATTCCAGGTTCCTCTGTAAAAACAAAGAATAGTTAAGCTCCATAGTGTAATGTTTTTAGTGCTTTTGATTTGAAAATGGTTTCGAAATTAGAATTCTGTGCCCAATTAAGGTACATTCAAGTACATAAGGAATATTTTCATTCATGTTCTGAGTATCAGAGTCATAGCAGGAAAAGCTGGAACGCTCAAATTTGGATAATTAGAGGAGGGTTCCTTTGCAACGGAGGGTGGGTGGTTAATTGTATTTGTCAACTTGACTGCACTAAAGGATGCCCAGATAGCTGGGCAAACATTTCTGGATGTGCCTGTGAGAGTGTTTCAGGGACAGAACAGTGTTTGAATCAGTAGTAGACTGAGCAAAACATACCTACCCCCACCCGTGTGGACAGGTTTCATCCAATCCCCTGAGGTTTCAAAGACAACAAAAATGTGGAGGAAGCGTAAATTCTCTATCACTGCAGTCTTCAGCTGGGGAGATGAGACACCTATCTTCTCATGCCATCCTGTTTGAGGGCCTTCAGCCTCTGGACCCCACCAGTACCACCCCGCTGCTTCCCTCCCAGGTTTTCCTGCCTTCAACCTCAGACTGAAGGATACCACTAGCTTTCCGGGTTTTCCAGCTTGCAAATGGCAGATGGTGGAACTTCTTGGCCTCGAAATTCACGTAAGCCAGTTTTCGTAACAAATTGTACCCCCGTATACACACACACACACACACACACACACCACACACACACACACATATATATATCATGTTGGTTCTGTTTCTCTAGAGAACCCTGACTAGTAACAGAAGAGGATAGTTAGTGGAACATTGAAACATTGAAAGACAGACATTTAGATAAATCACTCAATCTGACCTTTGGTCAAAGTAAATATCCAATCCATGGTGAGAAGCCCTTGCAGGGAGGGAACCAGGGATGAAATATCCTAACCTTTTCTTTCTTCTTCTAATCTCCTGTCAGAACTTCTTATGGACTGAACCCAGAAGAAAGCTAGATGATGTGCAGACTTTGGATGCAATTCACACAGGCTAGTTCCTTGTGGATAGAAAGCAGGTTTTAAAAGAGCAGAGAGGGACTCTGGAGAGACAGACAAAATATATTTGGCATATTGTGTCTCCGAAAATTTACCTCATATAACTGTGATATTTGTACTTGGAGAAATATGAAAAAATAAAGAGAAAATAAGACACTGAATTCAAGAGACAGTGGAATTAGACTCATTGTGGAAGATACAGAGTAGATTTAATCTGTCAATTTGTTATTTAATAAGTAATTTAAGAAAATTCATAATTTTACTAACACTATAAGGAAAGCAACAATAAAGAGAAAGACATAAGTTTAGGTACAATTATATTCTGTACAAAAATAATAATGTTTAAACATGAAGCAAACTAAAATATAATATATAAAATCTTAAGAAATTCATTGAGCATAAGTAAAAGAATCCTTTCCATTTTAACACATTAACATTCTGTCTCAAGTGAAATAAATTTAGTAACACATAACCATAAATGTAGCATTTCTCTATAGATCAATTTTACTACTTGATTCTGCAGTTAATAATAATTACATGAGCATAATATTACAAATACCATCTTGTTTAGGATTAACCTATGGATACAAAAAAGTAGTACCATTACAGAGCAGAAATTAAATGCTCTGCTATAGCACTATATAGCATATTTTATATATATATATAGCGCAAATGAATCCCCCTCTAATTATCCAAATCTGAGTGTTTTAGCTTTACCCTGCTAAGACTCTGATACGCACAACATGAATGAGAATAGTCCTCATGTACTTGAATGTACCTTAATTGGATACAGAATATATACATATCTATATATATGTGTACATATATGTATATTTATAAAACAAAGCAATAACATCACTGGCACAAGTTGGAAGGCAAAGTAGATAGTAAGAGAATGGCATATGTAAGACTAAAAATTGACTAATTTTGTATAATATGAAGTCAAGATGAATTGTTTAATTTTACATTTAAAAAATGGAAGGTTAAGCTTAGTGATAGAAGAATCACTCCCTAACTTAAGAAAAATCTGGGCAAACTGAAACTCAGTGATGTTGTTGGATCCCACAGAGAACTGAGGTCACAAGGCAAATCACCCTCCTGAAATCTGAACAAATAAATATATACGGAGAGACAAAGTTGATATTTGCTTAGACAGAAAAGAAGTCACATAAGCCATAAACTGGTAAGAACACCTAAATGGTAATTTTGATGAATTACTGAAGGCTGACAGTGAACTAGCCTGATAGTGAGAAAGTTCTAGTGATTCACAATCTTATGTGGGCCCCACACTTTTACTTTGCTGAACTTAAATTCCAGCAATCCCACCAGATTCATAGAGCCTAGCCAAGAAAGATACCCAGGTGGCTATGGCAGGAGAAAAGGGGAGAATAATCATTATAAAATGCTGCTGCAATCTTCTCCATGACAAAATCTTATTCTCCAGGTAAGAACACTTTGCCAGTGTCTTGTCCCAGCTGTTAAAGGGGAATTCCTTCCAATCAAGTCTGCTCAAGATTTTTCTCTCACCAAAGCATGAAAAATGTAGTCCACAGGAGTCAGGTCAGGGAAGTCTATTGAGAACACTGAAGACATAAAGGGGAGTAGAGGGCCGAAGTCCACTAGAGAAACACTTGTGAATACCACAGTCCTGGGACTAGGCCCACTAAAACACTGAAATTTAATCAGGGGATTATAGAACGCACACTTTGCTCCACATTTTAAAGCCCAAGAAGGCTCCAATGTACTAACAGTTGATTATTGCCAGAAGAACTGTAAGAGACAGCCTCATCTTGAGAAAAAAAAAATATTTAAGGAATACAAAAGTCATTGGGAAATATAAAAACAACACAAAGAACTAGAATTGAATCATCTGGCTGTAGTAAAAATTAAACACAACTGAATTTCTATCTAGTTTCATGTAATATCTCACACTAATTCCTATTATCTGATATAAAATATACAAATTTTAACAAAAACAATTATAAGGCATGCTAAACGCCAATAAAAAACAGCCTGAAGCTATAAAATTGAGACAGGACATAAATGCTGACATTATTGTACAGGGAATTTAAAATGACCTTGATCAATATGGTAAGAATTTCAATGGAAAGAGCAGTCAACTTTCAAGAATATTTGGGTAATGTATATGGACAGATTAAAATTCTGTGAAATAAGCTCGAGTCAGTCAAGGTAAGAATCAAAGATAGGTCACTAGAAATCTCTCAAAATGAAACTCAAAGAAAAAGCAATAATGCTTTTTAAAAACAGCATCCAAGAACTATGGGACAATATCAAAAAGTAAAATATATGCATGTTATAATGCCATAAGGAGAAGAGATAGCAAAATAGAGGATTTATTTAAAATAATAATGGCCAAGAACTTTCCCAAATTAATGGCAGACACAAAACCACAGATCAAGAAAGCTCTATGAAAAGCAAACAGGTAGATAGAAAAAAAAAAAAAAGAAGCAAACATCAACAAAAACTACACCTAGAAATTTAATATTCAAATGTCGAAAAGGTAAACACAGAAAAAGAAAACCTTGAAAGAAACCAGACCAATGAAGTGGGAATAGGGACACTTACTAATATAAGAATAAAGATACAAATTATTATACGATGGACTTCTTTTCAGAAAACATGCAAACGGGAAGACACTGAAGCAAAACAATCAATGTAGTCAGGAAAAAAACACATGAAGCTAGAATTTCACACCCAGCAAAATTATCTTTCAAAAGTGAAGAATAAACTAAAGATTTTTCTCAAACAAAAAATAATAAATAAATAAACCTAACGAAATGTATTGCCAATAGATCTGCTCTGCAATAAAAGCTGAAAGACTTCTTCAGTGATAGGATAATGTATGTAGGTCCAAAACTTGTACCTATATAAAGGAAAATGGCTAGAGAAGGAATAAATGGAGATGATTAACTATTTTGTATAAGAAATATTTTCATCAAATTAGTTTTGAAAATTAGTTAACATGTAAGGCTTTTTGGTAATGATACAGCCATTGGTGAAAAACTGAAAAAGATCGTTCAGTTAAAAACACTAAAGAGATGAAGAAAGTAATATTATTATATGAGGCTAACAGTAGTCAAAAGAAATCTGTGGTAACTGTTTTAGTTTCAAATAAAGTTAAGCTCAGAACAAGGAAGATTACAAGAGATGCATTACACAAAAATAAAGAAATCAATTCTTCAGGAAGACAAAACAATCTTCAATGTATATGTGCCTACCAGCAGATCATAGTTTTGCCTCAAATACATGAGGCAAAAACTGAACTGAAAGGAGAAATAAATAAAAACTACTATTATAGTTTGACTTTAATGCTTTTCTGCTAGTAACTGATAGATACAGCAGCAGAGCAAATGTAAGAATACATATTGCTATGTATCAATCTGATGAATCAGTCTGATCTTTCTGACATTCATAGAACAGTTCATGCCACACTGGAGAATACACACTTTTCTCAAACATGGAGGAACCAGTTACTAAGATAAACCAAATTTGGGGTCATAAAACATACCTTCACATATTTTAAAGTATTTAAATTATACCATGTATGTTCTCAGATCAAAATAGAATTTAACTGGAAATAAAGGAATTGAGCTGGGAAATATCCCAAAATATTTGAAATTAAAGCACACAATTATAAGTAACAGATGTTCAAATAAAACGTGTCAAGAGAAATTCAAAAATATTTTGAACTAAATTAATATGAAAATATCATATATCAGAATGTGTGGATACAACAGAAACACAACTTAGAGGGAAACTTCTAGCATTAAGACATAACTTAGAGGCCGGGCGCGGTGGCTCAAGCCTGTAATCCCAGCACTTTGGGAGGCCGAGACGGGCGGATCACGAGGTCAGGAGATCGAGACCATCCTGGCTAACACAGTGAAGCCCCGTCTCTACTAAAAATACAAAAAAAAAAAAAATAGCAGGCTGAGGTAGCTGAGGCACCTGTAGTCCACTATAGGAGAGCTGAGGCAGGAGAATGCCACAAAACCAGAGGCCGAGGCTTGCAGTGAGCTGAGAGATCCCGCCACTGCACTCCCAGCCTGGGGCGACAGTCACGAGACTCCCTCTCAAAAAAAAAAAAAGACATAACTTAGAAAATAAAATCTCAGTTCAATAACTAATTAAATAAGTAAATGAATAAATAATGGGAAATCATACAAAAATTATATGAAGAAAAGTTCCAAAAAATTTATATGGTACTCCCTCCTGAAGGAATTGGGGGATAACAGATCAGTCCTTAAATTAAGATTTTACATTATAACTTCTTTCTAAAGAGTAGAATATGATATGAGGAGAAAAAAGGTAACTTTGTAGCTGAGGCGCTTGCAAACACTACCTCAGCCAGGTGATCAAGCTTAATATAATTAGTGATAAGCCATGTGGTTTGTGTGTACCCTTGCTATGGTGCAATAATGACAAGGACACTTTAGCTCTATGGATTTTTTTTTTTTTTTCCCCTAGCAACCCATAACCTTATTCTAATTTTAAGAAATATAGTCCTCAAACCCAATTGATTGACTTTCTTTACAATACCAGACCAGTATCCCTCAAAATTGTTAAGGTCCTAAATAAAAGAAAAATAAAGTATGAGAAATTCTCACTGCCAAGAGGAAGAAAAGCCAAAGAAAACAAGACAAGGATTGTTCTAGATTGAATCCTGGAAAGAAAAGGACATTAGGTAAAAACAGAATGTAAATAAATATTTACAGTAAATAATCATATATCAATATTAGTTCATCCTTATAACACATCTACCATACTAATGTAAGATGTTAATAATAGTGACACTTGGTGTGAGGTATATGAGAACTATGTACGTTGTGTTCTCAATTTTCCTATAAATTTAAATCTAATCTAAAAAATAGTTTATCAAATAATAGAGCTAAGTATTAAATTCTAAATGAATTGTTAAAATTATAAAGGATAATTACAAATGAAAAGTTGAGAACAGGAACATAGATCTGATAAACAACTTTAGCAAAGCCTAGGATACAAAATCAATGTACAAAAATCAGTAGTATTTCTAAACACCAATAACGTTCAAGCTGTGAACCAAATTAGAGAATTGGATCCTATTGACAATAATCACAAAAATAAAATACAATACCTAGGAATACATCTAACCGAAGCAGTGAAAATTCTTTACAAGTAGAACTACAAAACACTGCTGAAAGAAAACATAGATGACACAAATGGAAAAGCATTCCATGATCAATATTCTTAAAATGTCCATACTGCTCAAAGCTATCTATAGACTCAGCACTATTGCTATCAAATCACCAACATTATTTTTTACAGAATTAGAAACAACTCTTTTAAAATTCATATGGAACCAAAAGGAGCCCAAATAGCCAAGGCAATCTTAGGCAAAAAGAATAAAGCCGAAGGCATCATTTTATCTGACTTCAAACTACACTACAAGGCTACAATAACCAAAGTAGCGTAGTACTGGTACAAAAACAAACACACAGAACAATGGAACAGAATAGAGAACTCAGAAATCAAGCCATACACCTAAAATTTACTGATCTTTGACAAAGTTGACAAAAATAAACAAAGGCAAAAGGATACTCTACTTATTGAGTAAATGGTGCTGAGAAAACTGGCTAGTCATGTGCAAAATAATTAAACTAGTTTCCTACTTCTCATCTTACACAAAAATTAACAAAAGATAGTTCAAAGACTTAAATATAAGACGTCAAAGTGTAAAAATCCTAGAAAAAAAAATGAGGAAATACCCTTCTAGATATTGGCCTAGGCAAAGAATATACGTCTTCTAAAGCAACTGCAACAAAAACAAAAATTGACAAGTAGGACCTAATTAAAGAACTTCTGCACAGTGAAATAAACTATCAGTAGAATAAACAGACAACCTACAGAATGGAAGAAAATATTTGCAAACTATGCATCTGGCAAAGGTCTGATACCCAGAATCTATACGGAACATAATTCAACAAGCAAAAAGCAAGAAACCCAATTAAAAAATTGTCAAAGGACAGGAACAGACACGTATTAAAAGAAGACGTATATGCAGCAAACAAACATGAAAAAAATGAGTCATGTTACTAATCAGAGAAATGCAAGTCACAACCACAATGAGATACCATCTCACACTAATCAGAATGACTGTTATTGAACAGTCAAAATATTACATGTATTGGCTAGGAATACATACACACTGTTGGTGGGAATGCAAATTAGTTCACCCTCTGTGGAAAACAGTTTGGAGATTTCTGGAAAACTAAAAATACAAGTATAAATTGACAAGGAATTCCATTACTGAGTATATACTAAAAGGAAAATAAACCATTCTACCAAGAGACACCAAAACTCACAAGTTCCATGTGAACTTTAAGTAGTTTTTTCCAATTCTGTTAAGAAATTCATTGGTGTCTTGATGGGGATGGCATTAAATCTATAAATTACTTTGGGTAGTATGGCCATTTTCACGATATTGATTCTTCCTATCCATGAGCATGGAATATTCTTCCATTTGTTTGTGTCCTCTTTTATTTCATTGAGCAGTGGTTTGTAGTTCTCCTTGAAGAGGTCCTTCACATCACTTGTAAATTGGATTTCTAGGTATTTTATTCTCTTTGTAGCAATTGTGAATGGGAGTTCACTCATGATTTGGCTCTCTGTTTGTCTGTTAATGGTGTGTAGGAATGCTTGTGATTTTTGCACATTGATTTTGTATCCTGAGACCTTGCTGAAGTTGCTTATCAGCTTAAGGAGATTTTGGGCTGAGACGATGGGGTTTTCTAAATATACAATCATGTCATCTGCAGACAGGGACCATTTGACTTCCTCATTTCCTAATTGAATACTCTTTATTTCTTTCTCTTTCTTGCCTGATTGCCCTGGCAAGAACTTCCAACACTATGTTAAATAGCAGTGGTGAGAGAGGGCATACTTGTCTTGTGCCAGTCAGTTTTCAAAGGCGATGCTTTCAGTTTTTGCCCCTTCAGTATGATATTGGCTGGGGGTTTGTCATAAATAGCTCTTATTATTTTGAGATACATTTCATCAATACCTAGTTTATTGGAAGTTTTTAAGCATGAAAGGCTGTTGAATTTTGTCAAAGGCCTTTCTGCATCTATTGAGATAATCATGTGGTTTTGTCATTGGTTCTGTTTATGTGATGGATTATGTTTATTGATTTGCGTATGTTGTACCAGCCTTGCATCCCAGGGATGAAGCCAACTTGATTGTGATGGATAAGCTTTTTGATGTGCTGCTGGATTCAGTTTACCAGTATTTTATTGAGGATTTTCGCATCGATGTTCATCAGGGATATTGGTCTAAAATTCTCTTTTTTTGTTGTGTCTCTGCCAGGCTTTGGTATCATGATGATGTCGCCCTCGTAAAATGAATTAGGGAAGATTCCCTCTTTTTCTATTGATTGAAATAGTTTCAGAAGGAATGGTACCAGCTCCTCTTTGTACCTTTGGTAGAATGTGGCTGTGAATCCTTCTGGTACTGGACTTTTTTTGGTTGGTAGGCTATTAATTATTGCCTCAATTTCAGAGCCGGTTATTGATCTATTCAGAGATTCAACTTCTTCCTGGTTTAGTCTTGGGAGGGTATATGTGTCCAGGAATTTATCCATTTCTTCTAGATTTTCTAGTTTATTTGCATAGAGGTGTTTATAGTATTCACTGATGGTAATTGGTATTTCTGTGGGATTGGTGGTGATCTCCTCTTTATCATTTTTTATTGCATCTATTTGATTCTCACATGCAAAAACACACATAGGCTCAAAATAAAGGGATGCAGGAAGATCTGCCAAGCAAATGGAAAGCAAAAAATAAAAAGTGGGGGTTGCTATCCTAGTCTCTGATAAAACAGACTTTAAAACAACAAAGATCAAAAGAGACAAAGAAGGCCATTACATAATGGTAAGTTAATAATCTTAAAGAGAGAGATTATCCTGAACATTTTGAGTAAGTCCCACTTAATCACAATTATCTTTGTTGGAAAGAGGCAGAGGGAGATTTGACTATAATAGTGTCAAAGAGATGCAGTGTGAGAAAGATTTGCTCAGTCATTTCTTGCTTTGGAGATGGAGGAAGAAATCTTCAGCCAAGGAATACAGGTGGTTTCTAGAAGTTGGGAAAGGAAAAGTAACAACTTTTCTGTGGAATCTTCCAGAAGGTATGCAGCCCTGTCAAAAAAAAAATTGATGTTAGAAGGCTGATATCCAGACCTGTGAGAGAATAGATTTGTTTTTACATCACATAAGTTTGTAGAAATTTGTTACTGCAGCAATGAGAAACCAATACAGTAACATAAGTAGAAATAAGAACAGAAATATTATATATGCGTACATGCATTCACACAAATGTATACATCAAAAGTAAGATTAAATATAATCTGTATAAAAAGAACAGGTGACAACAGCAAAAAGTGGAATAAATAATTGCAAAATTCTTTACCTACATAAAAGCAATGAGAAAAGTGAGAAAATAATCAGAATCACCATTTTTAGAACTCTGGAAACCTGTCAAAGTCTTGCAGCAATCCAACAAGTATTTATTTATCAAAAATAGCTTAATATTATTAACAAGAGTGAAGTCTGTAGTATTTTAATTTGCATTTTTTTCCCAGCTCCATGGTAGCCCTGAAACCGAAAGCTTAGAAGTCACCAGAGGGGACAGAATGTGATTGAACCTCCTTCAGTGCCACATTCCCAGAAAATTATCAGCATTTCACCAGTCTGATGGTTCCCTTGAAAACCACACTTATGTTTATTTGACTTAAATCTAAGCTTATCCAGTAGAAGGAGCTTTTTAGCTGGGGGAGTTTGTCCAAAACAATTAGAGGCAATTGTTGAACTTTGTGGCTGACTAAGATGGTGGATAACATTTGGGGCAAACATTAATAAAAAGTTTTTTGTTTTCATTTTTAAGTTGAGAAATGAAATGTTCATAGGAGTTTTTTTGTTTGTTTTTCCTTTTTTTTTTTCCTTTCTTTTTTTCTTCTTAGAGAAGACAAATTGACTTAATACAGTATATTTTTGGGCCAATATCTCATTTACTCAGACCACAGCCATAGGTACTTTCAAAAACTCCCGAATATCCTTATGAATCTGGAATACCTGTGTAAAGCTATGCACATATACAGTGCTTTGCACATGCTCAGGAAAACCTGAGAAGGAACAAATCTCTCACCTTTAGCTAAATCTGAGGGTCTTTAAGTAGGAAGTGAAGATCAAGGCAGAGTTGTCAACTTCCCAGCTGACTTAGCCTCAACACACACACGGTGTTCTTACACTAGAACTGAGAGTCTTACTGGGTTCAAAAATTTTAAAAAAAATCTGGTCAATTATTTGCTGACCAATACACTAACTGAATAGAGACTTTGGTTAACAAAAATTTAAAAACAAACAAACACAAAATGCAGAATTAGTTTACAAATGCCACCGAACAAACAACAACAAATCCTGGGAAAAGATGACAATCTAACTTTGAGAATTGCCACATTATGTCATTTAAAATACTTCGTTTTCAATACAAAGTATGAGAAATGCAAATAAGAAAATGGCCTATATACAGAAAATAAAAGTAATTAATATATAGCAAAAGACAATAAAAACATATATAAAGAAGGGAAGAGAGTTGAAAAAATGCATAAGACAAAAAAATCCTGCAAAACTAAATCCCCTTGTTTTGACTAAAACATGAAAAATAACTATCATTTGAAAGAAATATTCCTAAAATAAATTGCAACAAAAAAGTTTATAAATAAAAATAACTCACAAAGGTACATCATAAAATACAACCATGGAAAAGGCAGAAGTCGCAATAACGCATCTCTTTTTGGCAAATTAAATTACCTCTTAACTAGTGTTTTTTTATCTACTCTTCTTAGTTTTCAATCCATTCTGTATGCAGTAGATATAATGATATTTAAAATACAAATGTGATCATATCTCATTATTTAAAATATAAACAGAAGCTTCCCTTTGTCTTTTCGATCATAAACAATATCTTTAATCTTCATCTTAAGATAGATCTGTATAACAGGTCCCTGGATATCAATCTGATGTTGTCTTATACCACCCCTTGCATTTCACTGACATAGTTCTCCACATTTCTCAAAAGACTTTTCTCTTTTTACTGCTCAATACTTCCTTCATCTGCAAAGTCTGTAATTAATATAATTAATGTCTTCTCCCTCTCCTACCACTCCCCTCCCTCTGCCCCTCTAGGCCCTTTTTGAGCTCCATATAAACACAGGGACCATACTGTACTGTTACTTTTCATGCATGAATAACAAATTTTATAGCATGGTATCTAAAATGGTGAGAATGTGCCTTGCAGACCTCCAACCATAGCTTAATTCACCAAGAGTCATAGCTGCTATGCTCTCCGATCTACCACATTTATGCTGAGGCCACACTTGACACAGTGTTCTCAGGGATAACTAAACATAATAGGTATACTAAGACAAGCGCTTCTCTGGGAGAAACAGAACTCTGGAAGCTGTTGGATTAATGACTACCTGATAAATCTTGCTGAAACTTCCTGCTTGGTTATCTGGGATACCTCCACTCAATCTTCTTCCCCTCTCTCTATCACATGGGTCTCCTTTCCATGGTCTGATGACTATCACAGCCTTTTCTGGCTTTCTTCACATATTTATTTTCATAGATATCTCCCCTAATGAAGTCCTTGCACGTTTAATTTAATCTTGGTATTTGCCTCTCAGTAGACACAGACAAATATGCAAGTGGTGTTGGAGCACTGAGTATTTGCAAAGCACATATAATTTACCTTTTAAAAAGGATGGCTTTTCATGTTTGCTCTGCATTTTGTCTAAGATGTAGTACTTTGGAGGCTTTGCATTTGCTAATAATGATAACATAATGGTGTATGCCTGCCAGGTTAAAGTCACTTTCTTCAGATCCAAAGGTCACACCAAATATTTATATTACTGCTAAAGTAGCATTATGTAATGGTTAATCTTATATGTCAAATTTAGTGGACCATGAGGTACCCAGATTAAACACTGTTTCTGGGTCTTTCTGTGAGCATGTTTCCAGATGAGATTAGCATTTGACTCAGCGGACCCAGTAAAGTAGATTGACCTCCCCAATGTAGTTGGGCATCGTCTAATCCAGTGAAAGCTTGAATCAAACAAATGTTGGAGAAAGAAGGATTTTGCCCCTTTTTTTTTGCCTCACTGGTTGGGCTGGATTATCTCATTTCACCTTCTTCTGCCTGCGGATTGGGACTTGTACCACTGACTTCTGTTTTCAGAGCCTTTTGACTAGAATGAAAGAAACCATCAGTTCTCATAGGTCTTCAGCTCGCAGACAGCAGGTCATGGGACTTCTCAGCCTCCATAATTGTGTGAGCCAATACTTCGTTGTATAGCTCCTTTTTCTCTCTATATAGTATATCTAGAATATATATATCCCATTGGTTCTATTTATCTGGAAAATACTGATTAATATACATAACCATTTTTTGGTCAAATAAAGTCCCTTGGAAGTTTAAATATATTAAACAAAGCCAGAGATCTGCTCTCTTGACATCCTCTTTCTCCTAGCCTTCTTGGAAACCTCTAAGGGTTGCAGAGACACAGTGTGAAGTACAGTGTTCTACTAAATATAGACTGTATTTTTCTAGAAAACCTCTAAACAACTGATCCTTTTTTTTAATCCTACAATCACCAAAGAAGTTTAAAAAATAGAAGAAAATTTGAAAAATTATATACTGTTCTTCTCACAATAGAGACCTAAGTGTTTAGGTTGTTGGATTCTTCCCGTGTTCTACAACATTTAATTTTTGAAAAAAAAACACAGAAGGACATAAATATAATAGTATATTTATTTTGTTTTTTGCTAACATGACTTTAGCCAATGTTATAGCTTGTGATATTTGAGTCTTAATCTTAATGCATCATTAGCTTCTTAAGAAGGCATTAGAAGTAGTAAGAAAGGAGGAAGAAACACTGCAAAAGTGAAACAACATTCTCAGTCACAATTTGGGGCTCATGGAGCTTGGGGCAAGGAGAAAACCTACCAATAAAGACTAGGGAGTCAGGTGACAATCAGAGATTGTGTGGGCATTCTGCCATCAGCAAGAGGAGGTCAATTCCCGAGTGGGTTCAGAGCCAGCCCCACTGGTAGTGTAGAATATGGGAAGTGCATGATGTATGAGAGCCAGCATTAAGAACAGAAATTGAGAAAGCCTCCGATTTTATTCATGGCTGGATAAGATAGTAGTATGTTGAGGATGAGAAGGTAGAGATGTTGGATGATTGAAGATTTTAAAATGAGTTGATATAAATTCTCAAGAATTATCTACCAATGATCACTTGTTTTTAAATATTATCTACCAAAGGTTGGGAAAATTTTGAGGAAAAAGTAGAGCATTTTGAATCATAACTATGAGCTTGTGTGTAATATTTATTTTTTAAAATCTCAAAAGCAGTTGATTGGACTCTATATGTTCTTCCTTGCTCATGCAGAATTAGCTTGGGAACTTATGGGGCATGAACCTTTGGGACAACTTCTGGAAATGAGGAGATAGGTGAGAAAAGGGATGAAGGGTTTATATATGTATTATTATGTTCCAAAACCTCTGAGTTCTAGGACTATTGTTGCTGAAAGTGAAAAAAGACAGAAAGAATGGAAGGAAGGAAGGAAGGAAGGAAGGAAGGAAGGAAGGAAGGAAGGAAGGAAGGAAGGAAGGGAGGGAGGGAGGGAGGGAGGGAGGAATGAAATCAGGAAGAGAGAAAGTAAAGTCTATATCAAGTTTTGTGTGCATTACTTTTATTTTTCTAACAACTTCTAGCCAGAGATAAACTTGTTGCTCATTTATACTTACAAGTAGGTTCTCAGGTTAGCAAGGATAATATTAGCAAGATCAGGCAACATGCAAAGAGCCATGAAGAGAGTCCAAAATAAGCTTTATCTGAACTCTAGTTTGTCTCATAATTGATTCTACAAAATATTTTGTAATTCATGCACAACTTTTTCTTACTGCTTTCCCCAGTTAAAAACTTAAGTTGCAACATCCTAACTCCACCGTGAATGATATTATTTGCTCTAGTAGCATAATTCAGGAGCAGGTAGTCCTTCTAAATCCCATCCATTATTTTTCCATTAGTAAAATACCAAAGAGTCTAATTATAAGGCAGTCTTTTTTAAAATATGGTCTTATAGATGCTAAAAGCCTTGTTCAGTAATATGTCTCTAAGATGTTATAAGAAATCTAAATTCATCTGTGTGAAAGTAACATTGTTATTTATTCACTTTACAAATCTCAAATACTATTTTATTAGGTTTATCTCTTTTCTTTTTAAGGATTAAGAAAGTAATGTCATCAAGATAATGAAAGTTTTCCATCCACATTTTAAACAAAAACACAAATGCCAAATTTTATGAAATTGATTCCATTATGTAAAAAAAAAGTTTTCTAAGATATAAAATAATCATTACAAAGACTATCACTTTTCATTAAAAACTTAGTGTATAATTCATTTAAAAATATACATTTTTCAAGGCATATAAAGCTAAGGTTGACCCCAGTTAAAAATAAATCTAAATGAGGAGAATTTCCATACTTTGGATGGAATCTGTAGTTAAAATTATGATAGGGTCTTTGACTCAACTTTAAAAATAATGATTATTAAAAATCAAATTGTCACAGCTTTCTGTTTTTTGTAATTAGTGATAAATACTCTAATTCTCATAAGTAAGTTATGATAAAAATAATCAATTTTCTCATAGCTCCCACTGACAGAAACTGGACTGGCTTGGATAAAACAGTACCAGCAATCTCTAAAACTTTTTTAATGTAACAGGGGGAGGAATAATTTTCTTTGTCCTCAATTTTGTTTTGTCATCCTTACAACTATGTCACACTGTTACTGGTTGCCTTAGGAAGAAAATAATTAATAATATTCATATTGATTGTAAGTTTATCAGAAAAGTGCCTTCAAAGAAATTCTGCAGAGTTTAAACTTTTCTGTAAATTTCAGCCTTCCATGAAGCAGGCAAATCTTTGTCACTCCCAACTGCAGCCTACAGAAATAATTCATATAATTTTGAAAATTTTGCATAGTTTGCTACCCATAATCTTATCTTTCAAAGTGAGAGCTCAGCAAAAATAGGTCCTATTTTCAGGACCATCTATTATGATTATGGCAAGGCTTTGATTGAATCATATAGCTAAAAACCTAGGTAAGCCTGTTACTGAATGAATGCTTTTCTGTCTATTTCTAAAAGTGAATTTTTTTTCTCAAAAAAGCAAAAATTATTCCCAAAGTTCCAACTTATGTTTCCAGATTACTGATATGTTAATAACTTTTAATACAACCAAATGACATATCCTACTCCCATCCCCTTATAAAATATGTGAGAGAGTATCCGTTTGAGACCTTGCTTCTCTCTCAAAGAGTTGATAACTGTCACGTCAAAAAAACCCCAAATTTCTAAGAATTACTGGATAAGTCTTCTGCAACAATCACAGTTTAAATGGAAATAACATGTCCTGGAGAAGGGTACCCTTTTGTTATAATAATTTGGATGCATTGCCAAGTTTCATGGATGCTCCACCTATGGATAGAGGTGGAACTTTATTCCTTATATTAGATATTTTGCTAAATAAACAAAATTTTCTTAATTTTAAAGATAGAATTGGCCTTTGCAGTTTTTAAAATGAACACACAAACTATCTTTTATGCCATAACTGTGTACACAAAGAAGTACCAGGAATTGCTAGTACTTACTTTAAAGGGTCATTACCTTAATACAGATGAACAAATATTAGAAGATCTTTAGGGAAAGACATTGTTTGTCAAACAATTAAAAGAATATTAAAAATACTACAAATTATTTAAAAGATGACAGCAATCCAATAGAAAAAAAAGTTGAATAGATATTTCATGTAAAATGATATCCTAAGAGCCAATAATCATAAAAAAATTGTTCCACTCAAATAGTCATTGGTGACACCACTACACATATGCCCCCTAAATTACTAAAATTAAAGAGATTGACAATAGCAAATTCTAATAAGAATGCAGATCAACTGGAACTGAAATACACATATATTGATGGTGGGAAATTAGAGCTGTAATCTTTTTGGAACACTACATATTATATATTAAATGTGAACACATGCATACCCTCTGATACACACACACATACAAAAAATATATAATATAAACACGACAGAGATACGTACATATGTGCTTCAAAGCACAGGAATGTTCAAAAATGCTTATGACATCATTGTTTTGAATATCCTCAAATTAGAGACAGCCTATATATCTGTCTTATTCTGCTTAGGCTGCCATAAAAAAATACCATAGACTGAATGGTTTAAACAACAAAAATTTATTTTTTTACATTTCTGGAGGCTGGAATATTCAAATGAAGGTTCCAGAAAGATTCAGTGTCTGACTTTCTTGGCTTGCAGACTGCTGCCTTTTTGCTATGTCCTCACATTGGAGACACACACACACACACACACACACACACACACACACACACAGTGAAAGAGAAAAAAATCTCTCTTTCTGTTCTTTTAAGGCCACAGTCCTATTAGATTAGAACCCTACCTTTATCTTCATTATTAAATGGCCCTTCAGATAAAATCGGGCATTTTCAGCAGACCACTTCAATCCATATCATTATTTATGTCTAAATCTTCAGTTTCTTTAGAAAAACTAAGTATTTTCCACATTCACACACACACAGAACATACACACACACACTTAAATTCTGTTAGATTATGGCACTGATGATTTTATATTATCTGTCTCTTAATGATAACATTTCTGATTACCCAAAATGTGTTTGAAATGAAATAATACTTTATCTAATTTAGCAAAATAATACATACTTTCTCCATAGAGACAGTTTCAACATGACAATGAGATTGAAAAATGATATAATCATTTTATCAGAATAACATATTTAAACCTATTTTTGGTTCCAAATTTTAAGCTGATTCTTTCCTTTCTGGTCCTGTAACTTATAGGATCCTATTTGTGTGATGCTTTCTACCCATAATTGCTTTCACATGTTTGGTTGAACATTCATTGAGTTTTATCTTCCCTTTTAAAATGACCTTATTTTTCTGATAATCGCTGTGCTTAAAAGATTGTTCTGGGCATCCGGCATATTTGTGTTGATGTTGAATTCTATATTAGTGGCGGCATACTGTAGACCAAGATTCTGTAAACACAAGGTAAGTGTCCATAAAGAGAGGTCACAAATTGATAGAGTTAGGCAAAATAAGTAAGTTGTTAGAGCAAAGACTGAACTCTGTATCTCTTTTCTTAATTTAATATATCCTATGCCAAGGTGGAAATTTAACAGCACTGTTAAATTTATTGTTTGTTATACATAGAATAGGTACATGATTTATGGCTGCTCGGTTATACGTATAAGTAGACCCTATTGGGTTTGCTTGTTTGTTTGTTTGTTTTGAGACGGAGTCTTGCTCTGTCACCCAGGCTGGAGTGCAGTGGCACCATCTTGGCACACTGCAAGCTCCGCCTCTCAGGTTCATGCCATTCTCCTGCCTCAGCCTCCTGAGTAGCTGGGACTACAGGCGCCCACCACCACGCCTGGCTAATTTTTTGTATTTTTAGTAGAGACGGGGTTTCACTGTGTTAGCCAGGATGGTCTCTATCTCCTGACCTTGTGATCCACCTGCCTGGGCCTCCCAAGGTGCTAAGATTACAGGCATGAGCCACTGTGCCCAGCTGGGGTTTTTTCTTTATAATATTTTTCTACCTTGAAATATCCCATAGTTTCCTTTAAATATGTCTGAAGATAGCATAAGATCAAAGTAGTCCAGACAATTGGAACAAAGAGATAAACGTGCATAGCTCAAAAGCAGTGTCAAATATATCCTTAAACATATTTCACCAGTATCTGTTACTGCCTGTTTTGCGCAGTTCATTGTTAAAGCACCAGAAATATCTTCCTACAGGTGTAGAAGTTGAAGTTTTTTGGGCAATTGAACACTGCATTTTCATTTATTTATTTTTTTTTTTTGAGACGGAGTCTCGCTCTGTCGCCCAGGCTGGAGTGCAGTGGCCGGATCTCAGCTCACTGCAAGCTCCGCCTCCCGGGTTCCCGCCATTCTCCTGCCTCAGCCTCCCGAGTAGCTGGGACTACAGGCGCCCACAACCGCGCCCGGCTAATTTTTTGTATTTTTAGTAGAGAAGAGGTTTCACCGTGGTCTCGATCTCCTGACCTTGTGATCCGCCCGCCTCGGCCTCCCAAAGTGCTGGGATTACAGGCGTGAGCCACCGCGCCTGGCGAACACTGCATTTTCACAGCAAGTTGACATCAAATTCTTTAACTTAGGTCTGTGTTTTGTAATGTGATACACGGGGAACATTTTCTGTTCAATGGCCCTCAAAACTTTTACTTCTTTTTGGATAGAAAGCCATAATGCAAAATTATCAGTAAGTCCTGACACCAGTCCCAGATTCTCCTGTAGAAATAGTGTTTGCAACTGTGCAGCAGAGTTAGTAAACACCATGTTCGATACAGGTAAGCAGTTGAAACATAGATGGTAAGGAAAGTGGCTCCTTATTTGAAGATCTAAAATATGGACATTAAAGTTATTGTGGATTTGGAGTTTTTGAGAATAATCTTTTCTTTCTGAAGAACTGAGCTATTGTTAGCTTCCTGAAGAGACAAAATAAACTTGAGATGATTCATGGATAAGAGAGGAAATATGAATCAATGCTGAATCATGATCAAGCTTCAAATCATCATCTTCTCCAAATGTATACGTCACCCTTTGCTCCCTCGGTCTTTCCTAACAAATCATGACTGCCTTCTTCTACCTTAGATAATGAGCACTCATCTTCACTCTCATCCATGCCAAAAAGGAAAGTGAAACTTTTCTTCTGAGATACACTCCTCTCCCTCATCATTCATACTGTTTGTCTTACTCTAATTCTGATGTTTTTCAAATATCTTCTCCTCTCTACAATCCATCATCAGTGCCATCAATGAGACACTCCTCATCTCTCACCTGGACCACCAGAATATATATGATAGTTCGTCTTTATAACAGCTTTTTAGGTTTGCTTCTCTTCAGAAAATCTATAATGCTACCGTTAATGTCCTATTTCTTAAATGCACTTTTGAAGTTAATATTACTGAATTGTTTAAATAAGCCAATGACATTTTATTATTTAAGATAAAGCCCGAGCTTACATTCACAGTGTACATGTTTGTTCATGATTTTATATGATATCAAAGGCCTAGTTCTGTTTCCTCACACCTGGCTTTGGATTCTAATTATCATTAGCTTCATGTTACTTCCTGATCATAACATACTTCTAAACTTACGAAGAATCTGTCCGGGATCGGCAATATTAGATTAGGTTTTAGCTTCAAGAAATAGAAACCATTCCTGCTATTTTAAAGAGATATAATGCAGAAATATAGTAAGTGTTTACACAATTACTGGCAGTGACAAATAAGGCTTTAGGTCATGCTTTCACTACTGTCCTTTTCTTTTCCTGGAATGCACTCCTCTATTCACTTGATACACTCATATTATCTTTCAAGAGTCATCCCAAGTATCAGTCATCTGACACCTGCTCTGACTTCCTCAGGACTACTTGGACACACCTTCTAAGTATCTACTGCACTTTTTGATAATTTCCACACTAAATTATTGCATATTTATTTCAGACAAAATTATTTTATATTTGTTTCCCACACTCAAAATATAGCTCCCACACTCAGAATATAGCTTAAGTTTTATTCTCTTTGAGCATGCATACTATTTTTTTCCAACTACACACATATATACCTTTGGCATGAATGAGTGCCTAAATAAAAATAGAATTAATTAAATGTGTTGAACGTGTATTGAGGCAACCATCAAATAAGTACGTGGCACAATCCAAAGTCAAAAGCCATTGGCTGTTTTTATTTAATAAGCAATGCATTGTAAAAAATGGAATCCATATTTTATATGCTTACAACTTGAATCTTTTTTTAAATGTGAGACATACTATTTATTAATCATGCATGGAAACAAAGACTATGACATTTGAGTAGGGAAAAAGTATTTAGTCAAAAAATTTGAATGTTACCTATGTATAAGTCTAATCTATAAGGCTTCATAATGATCAAACCTTGAAAAATAAAACATACTAGATGGTATGCTTCTTGAGAAATATCACAACTTGACTTGTCCTTTATTTGCCCTGTGTATTAGTCTTCACACTGCTGATAAAGACATACCTGGTACTGGGTAATTTAAAAAAAGAAACTAAAAGTTTAATGGACTCCCAGTTTCATGTCGCCAGGGGGGCCTCACAATCAAGGCAGAAGGCAAAAGATATGCCTTACATAGCACAAGAGAAGAGAGAAAGGGAGCCAAGTGAAAGGGTTTTCCTCTATAAAACTATCAGATCTCATGAGACTTATTCACCATGAGAACATTATGGGGAAAACTGCCTCCATGATTCAATTGTCTCCCACCAGGTCTCTCTCACAACATGTGAGAATAGTGGAAGCTACAATTCAAATTGAGATTTGGGTGGGGACACAGACAAGCCATATCATTTTGCCCCTGGCCCCTCCCAAATCTCATATCTTTACATTTCAAAACCAATCATGCCTTCCCAACAGTCCCCCCCAAAGTCTTAAACCATTTCGGCATTAATGCAAAAGTCCACAGTCCGAAGTCTCATCTGAGACAAGGCAAGTCTCTTCCACCTATGAGCCTGTAAAATCAAAAGCAAGTTAGCTATCTCTAAGATACAATGGGAGTACAGGCATTGGGTAGATACACCTGCTCCCAATGGGAGAAACGGGTCAAAATGAAAGGACTACAGGCCCCATCACAAGTTCAAAATATAGTGGGACAGGCAAATCTTAAGGCTGCAAAATGACCCCCTTTAACTCTGTGTCTCATATCCAGGGCATGCTGATGCAAGAGGTGGGTTCCCATGGCATTAGGCAGCTCTGCTCCTTTGGCTTGGCAGGTTGCAGCCTCCCTCCTTGTCACTTTTACAGGCTGGCATTGAGTGTCTGTGACTTTTCCAGGTGCACGGTGCAAGCTGTCAGTGAAGTTACCATTCTGGATTCTGGAGGACAGTGGCCCTTTTCTCTCAGCTCCACTAGGCCATGCCCCAGTAGGGACTCAGTGTGGGGGCTCCAACCCCACATTTCCCTTCTGCACCGCCCTAGCAGACATTCTCCATAAGGGCCCTGCCCCTGCAGGAAATTTTGCCTGGACATTCAGCCATTTTCATACATCCTTTGAAATCTAGGCAAAAGTTCCCAAACCTCAGTTCTTGACTTCTGTGCACTCGCAGGCTCAACACCATGTGGAAGCTGCCAAGATCTGGCACTTGCCCCCTCTGAGACCATGGCTTGAGCCCTATTAGCCATGGCTGGACACTGTAGGCTGCACACAGCAGGCAGCCCTGGGCCTGGCCCAGAAAACCATTGTTTTCCTCCTAGGCCTCTGGGCCTGTGATGGAAAAGGCTGCCACAAAGGTCTCTGTCATTTTCTGGAGACATTTTCCCCATTGTCTTGGAAATTAACTTTGGGCACCTCATTACTTATGCAAGTATCTGCAGCCAGCTTGAATTTCTCTTCAGAAAATGGGATTTTCTTTTCTATCACATTGTCAGGCTGCAAATTTTCTGAACTTTATGCTCTGCATCCTTTATCAATCTAAATTTTTAACAGCACTCAAGTAAGTTCTTGAATGCTTTGTTGCTTAGAAATTTCTTCTGCAGATACCCTAAATCATCTCTCTTTGACCTCATCGAAGTCAAATTTCCACAAATCTCTAGGGCAGGGGCAAAATGCTACTAGTCTCTTTGCTAAAACATAACAAGAGTCACCTTCACTCCAGTTCTCAACAAGTTCCTCATCTCCATCTGAGACCAACTCAGCCTAGTTCATTGTCCATATCATCAGCATTTTGGTTAAATTCATTCAACAAGTCTCCAGGGCGTTCCAAACTGTACATTTTCCTGTCTTCTTCTGAGTCCTCCAAACTGTTTCAACCACTGTCTGTTACCCAGTTCCACAGTCACTTTCACAATTTTGGTTATCTTTTCAACAGCGCCCCACTCTACTGGTACCAGTTTACTGTATTAGTCCATTTTCACACTGCTGATAAAGATATACCAGAAACTGGGTAATTTTATATATTAAAAAAAAAATTTAATGGACTCACAGTTCCATGACTGGAGAGGCCTCACAATCAAGGCAGATGGAGAAAGGCATGTCTTACATGATGCTGGACAAGAAAGAATGAGAGTCAAGTAAAAGGGTTTCCCCCTTATTAAACCATCAGATCTCGTGAGACTTATTCACTATCATGAGAACTCTATGTGGAAACTGCTCTCATGATTCAATTATATCCAGCTGGGTCCCTTCCATAACATGTAGGAATTGTGGCAGCTACAATTCAAGATGAGATTTGGGTGAGGACACAGCCAAACCATATCACACTGCATATCTAATACTATACCTGACACCCATTAAACCCTAAATACCTAACCTTTGAATAAATTAATAAATGATAAATTAATACAAAGCATAAATTGTTAAGAACTGTAATAGAACAATGTTCAATGACCAGCTAAAGACACTGATTTTTTTAAACACTATTGCTGGGTTCGGTTCTTTTTAAAATTTATTTTGTCTATTTTAATTTTATTTTTATTTTACTAGGCAGTATGTTTGAGGCCATTCCTTATTATATTAATATTTATTAACCTAGTAGAGCAGCATCTATCAATTTGTAAAATAAAATTAAGTCAAAGATTTTCGAGGCCATATTGATATTTTGAGAGTGTCTTAGCTTGAGCTACTATAACAAATTATCATAAGCTGGGTGGTTTAAACAATAAACATTTATTTCTCACAGTTATGGAGGCTATAATGTTTAAGGTCAGGATGCCCACCAATTCAGTTCTGGGGAGGGCACTCTTCCTGCATTGTAGATGGCTGTCTTTTTGTAGTCTCACGTGGTGGAAAGAGAGACAGAAATCATCTCTCTAGTATCTCTTTGTAAAAGGGCACCAATTCCGTTAATGAGGGCTCGAGTTTCATGACCTAATTAATGCCCAAAGGCCCCTGCATCCAAATACCAACACACTGGGGGATTACACTCACGCATATCAATTTTGGGGGGACACATTCAATCAACAGCAGAGAGGCAAAGGGAGGTTGAACTTGTGTTGAACAAAATATAAAGGAAAGGAGAAAATATGGCTTTAAGGAAGGTCTGGAAGCATAAAATAATATGTTTTCTGAATTTAATTTCAGCAAAACAATATTTCTAGTGTATTTGAAGACAAGCAAATGAAGTGTACAAACAATAAAAAATTTGGTAAATTTAAAATGCTACCAATGAGCTGTTGGTATCTAACATATTTCCGATTCCTTTTTGGTACCATCCTAGAGCTGATTTTGAGAAAGCAACTGGATACAGTACATATAACTTTATACATATTTACATAGTATTTGTAGTAAACTGTGTTAGAGCCTGGAAGTAGAGGTTGAATGCAAAATGAAAGTAATTATTTTATGTTCACCTGTAGGTTTGAATACAAGTTATTTTGTTCGCTTTTCTCTATGGCCCATATATTTAAATGTATTGAGCACCATAAAATGCATCCATTCTTAAGGACCAGTTCAATAGGGGATAATTTTCTGAGAACTTCAGCCAAAGGAAGTTCTTAAATACAAACTGTTATATTGGTTTATGAAATCTGAGTTTCGTGGGTTTTTAGATACTCAAATTGTTTCCAAGGGACTAAAATTGTCTTTTCAATGAACTACTTTATTGACTTGATCTTCATAACTTATGAGACTTATTTTCCTTGAGATGAAAAAAAAGAAAGAGCTTGCTCACACATTTTTCTCTTCTCAGATTTAACAGCTCTAATTAGGCTAATAATCTCTCTTTATGGGAATTGCAAAGAAAATGGGGACAATGCAACTCCAAAGAAGTATTATTAAAACGTCAGCCTCAAAAAAAGCCATGTATTTTAAAGCATTCAGTTTGCTCGTTTCAGCATTACTTCCTCGTATCTATCTTACTAATAGAACTGTCTTTTTGGTGCTTAGTTATATCCTTATAATAGAATAAATATATATATCGAATGTGTTATTTTGTAGATCTACTATCTTAAATTAAAATTCACCTAAATAATGAATGGCAGATAGGTATACTTGCCAAAAACAATGTTATGTAGGTATAATATCTTGAAGTTATTATTAATTTTGTTTTTGTTACCTGAGAGTTTACAATAGACATCTAAAAATGGAGTGTGTCAAGAAAAATAAATAAATAATGTGCACTCTTGAAGAGCTTAATATAGGCATGAGTCAGAAATATAAAAGACCAATATAATGAAATATTGTAGCAGGAAATTATGGTAGTTCTTATGTAACTATGGTCACTATAGCATCAGGTTTGAGAAAAACTCCATATAGTTGGGGGAAAAAAGATGGTGAAGTTTGTTGAAAGAAATAGCACTCTTTCAGAATGAGAAGAAAACAATTTCACATTTTTTGAGTATGTGAATGAAAGAAAGGAAACATAAAAGTAGTGATCACCTTTTATATAGAAGAGAGAGACAGTATTAGGTTTCATAAGTAAGACTGATTTGAATTAAACAGATAATGATAAGATGTCTATGTAGATGAAAGTATTAATATATATTGTGTAAAATTTGGCTTTATAATTTAATTAGTGTTATTAACATATCTTCCTTCATATTAGTGCAAATTTATTTTATTAGTATAGTTGGAAAATTTGTAAGAAATATCAATTTACAAAAAAGAACTTTCTTTTAAAAGAAAACATCTTGCAGAAAAGGCACTACTTTTTTACTGAGCCATAGAAAGAATCATGTTTTTGTAAGAAAGGTTTTGTTATTTTAGTGGAGAAAATTACTATACTTTTATAACATATCTATTAGCTATCTGACTTTAGCTAAATATGATAATAAATGAAAAAATGAATCTAAATAAAAGAAAATAGACAACTTAAGCTTTGTTAAATTCCAAAGTAAATATAAAATTAATGTTCATTCAGACTTTTGAGATATCTTGGTTTTTTGATCTGCCACTCAAAAAATTCAATGAAGTGCCTGAAATTAATGTCTTACATGACATCTTATTATTGATGTTTTAAAAAATCTTTCTAGATGTGTGAGTTGAACTACAAGCCAGCTAAATTACCTTTCACATCATAGATCTGTAATGATTAGTGTGTTACAGGCAGAAAGAAGTATATATTATATCTAATATTATATGACCCTAAATGGTAAGTCTCCGAGTTAATGCATTAAAAAGGAAGTTGATAATCTAAACTGTCAAGAATCCTTAGAATGTGTGCATAAGCAAAATGAACCTATTATGATATAATTATATTTATGTTAATGTTACTGTTTGCTTACATTTGTAAATTCCTGAACATTCATTTTTTAATTAGGACATATTTGTATTATAATGATGTGCTAATATAAAATAAAGTATAACTTTAGTTACCTAGAAACACTTATATTAATAGTGTAGAACCCTAGTGTGTATATATATATGATCTGTGAAACTTCCATTAGTTAAACATTTATTCATTAAACAAATTATTTTAAGATGGATGTTTCTTGAAAGGTTGAAGTTTTCAGCTTCAATGTTTGAAGACACTAATGGAACAAATTCAGAGGTAACTTTGAATAAAAATTTCAGCTTCACCCTTTGACACAGCAACCACTGTATGTTTTCTCATGGAAAGTATAAGAATGTATTGGAAGAGACTAACCAATCAAGTTGAATGGAATGGGTTACATATTGAATTTCACTTCTGATTGATAATTTACTTATTGTGTGCTAAGTAGTAATGCCCTTCTTTGTTGTTACATTAATTGATTTCCTTCTATAAAATTTACTAAATAACCTCCTTGAAGTAAACCTGAATTTTTTCAAATAGCTTATTTTTTCTTTGTAAAAAAAATAAATGCACATAGTGTCAACACCGAGGTAGCAAATGGCATGCATTGAGAAGTAAATCTTTCTTTCATTTACTTTACCTCATTTATTTGTCTCCTCCACTGGATGAAACCATTGTTGTCACTTGTCTATAATTTCAAAGACGTAATTTGTATATACACATAATTCTTAGTTTTTGTTGTTTTGTCTTGTTTTGAAGCAAATATTGGACCAGAAATCTCACTAATTTTCATTTTCAGTGATTTTTGGAAATTATTCATAACTATCTAAAATAGTTTTATTATTTTAATTACTTGAATATTGAATATTTAAATATTACATTGTACAGCTATAATAGCTCATCTAATCAGTAATTTGGTCTACTTAAAGTACATATTCTTAATTCTATCATTCATTTTTAGTTTTTTTTTTAATTGAGGCATACTTTAAATACAACAAACTGTATCTGTGATTTTTGATGGATGTACATTATCATTTCTATTTTTGTCCTCTGTGTGTGTGAGTTTCTGTAGGTCAAGTATTTGAGCAGAATAGACCAGAATGACATCTTTTTGTGCTGCATTGTTTTCTGTGGGAACACTCTATGGTAGAGTAGAAACATTTTGAGGTGTCCATACCCACATCTGGAAATTGATGTAGGTTGTTGGCTGAGACCCCAGTTCTACCTGTGGACTAAGACAACTACTTACTTACTTACTCATCATTTCATCTTCTGGTTGAAGCATTGGGCCTAATACACAATATAAACCTAACAAATATTTCTTAAACTGTTGATATATGACATCTAATTACCTAGTTTTTAAATGAGAACACTGATTATATTTATCCTTTGAAAATAACTTATGTTTAATTATATTAAATTGATGATTATGTCATAAAGACTTTTTGATTAATAGATTTAATTTTCACCTGCATTTTCAGTGAGGAATCATTACAAATCATTCAGTTATACAAATCAGTTCAGGGCCCTAACTACATAATGATCAGCTTTGTTTGTTTGTGTAGGTATATATATTTGGATTTTCCAGTGTTGTTATAAAGGTATTTTATCAGTGTTATGCAATAAATATTCATCAAAACCAGCATGAATTTAATCCATTTTTCATCTCTTTCTGAGTAACACAAAAGAAAATTCTACTACAAAATACCCTATTCTAAAGAAGTACAAAGCAAGGTAAGAAATAAGGATGGTACTCCTTTAAAACATTTTGTTTTGTTTTTAATTTAAAAAATATAATACAGGCAAAATTACAAATCATCTACCATCCTAACAGCTACATATAACCACAACAAGTGTTTTATAATATAATCTCCCAGGTGTTCTCCCCCTGTAATAATATAGGAAAAAATGGTAGAGTGTATTATAGCATAGTTTTGGAACCAACAGAAATAGTTGAGAAAATTAATGTATTTAAACCTCATTGTTTACATGTTCAGAATAGGGGGAAATATTACCTATTATACAAAGAAATTAGCACAATGTTTCAGTCTTAAAAACACTGTAAAATAGTTGTTGGTATCCTCAGGCTAGACTCTCATTCAGAGTTCTTAAACATTATAATTAGTTTAATCATTCCTCTGTTAGAAATTTTATATTGTTCCCATGTTTTGTTTTCCTGGGTATTTTGTGTTGGTTTTGGGTTTCTTTTTACAAGTAATGCTGACATGAACATCTTCAAATCATTTTTTACAGCTACATTTATAAATAGTGGAACAGATCTTTACAATAAAATCTGGAAGAAAAATGATTGAATAAGATACTTTTTAATTAATTAGGTTTTAAAAATATTATTTGTTATAGATTACCCTGTGTTTTCTTTGTTTATTGTTTTGATTTATTTAGTTCATGAACCTTTTTAAAGATATATTTTATTTATTTTTATAAGTTTATTTCATTCTTATTCTCTTTGATAGCACTATGTTTAAGAGTTTTGATTCTGTCATCATATAATGTCAATTTATATTGTTAACTATTCAAGTTTGTTGAAGATCAGACAGTTGCAGGTGTGTGGTTTTATTTCTAGGTTGTCTATTCTGTTCCATTGGTCTATGTGTTTGTTCTTGTACCAGTGCTATGTTGATTTGGTTACTGTAGCTCCATAGTATAGTTTGAAGTTCAGTAGCGTAATGCCTCCAGCTTTGTCCTTTTTGCTTAGGATTACCTTGGCTATTTGGGCTCTTTTTTGGTTCCATTTGAATTTTAACATAGTTATTTCTAGTTCTGTGAAGAATGTCAATGGTAGTTTAACGGGAATAGCATTCAATCTATAAATTGCTTTGAGCAGTATTGCCATTTTAACAATATTGATTCTTCCTCTCTGTGAATATAGAATGGTTTCCCATTTGTGTCATCTCTGATTTATTTGAGCAGTGGTTTGTAGTTCTCCTTGTAGAAATCTTTCAACTCCCTAGTTAGCCTGGATTCCTAGGTATTTTATTTGTGTGGCAATTATGTATGGGAGTTCATTACTGATTTGGTTCTCGGTTTGATTGTTGTTGGTGTATAGGAATGCTAGTGATTTTTGCAGATTGATTTTGTATCTTGAGACTTTGTTGAAGTTGCTTATCAGCTTAAGAAGCTTTTGGACTGAGAGTATGGAGTTTTCTTTTCTTTTTTTTTTTTTTTCAGAGACGGAATCTCACTCTGTCACTCAGGCTGGAGTGCAGTCGTGCGATCTCGGCTAACTGCAACCTCCGCCTCCTGGGTTCAAACAATTCTCCTGCCTCAACCTCCTGAGTAGCTGGGATTACAGGCATGTGCCGCCACACACAGCTAACTTTTTTATTTTTAGTAGAGACGGAGTTTCACCATATTGGCCAGGCTGGTCTTGAACTCCTGACCTCAGGTGATCCACCTGCCTCAGCCTCCCAAAGTGCTAGGAATACAGGCATAAGACACCATGCCCAGCCTAGAGTATGGAGTTTTCTAGATATAGGAACATGTCATCTGCAAACAGGGATAGTTTGACGTTTTCTCTTTCTATTTGAATGCTCATTATTTCTTTCTCTTCCCTCATTGCCCTGTCCAGAACTTCTAATAATATGTTGAACATGAGTGATGAGAAAGGGCATCCTTGTCTTGTGCTAGTTTTCATGGGGAATGTTTCCAGCTTTTGCCCATTCAGTATGATATTGGCTGTGGGTTTGTCATATACAGCTTTTATATTTTGAGGTGTGTTAATTCAATAGCTATCTTATTAGGAGTTTTTAACGTGAAAGAACGTTTACTTTGCTTGAAAGATTTTTCTGCATCTGTTGAGATAATCATGTGGTTTTTGTCTTTAGTTCTGTTTATATGATGAATTACACTTACTGATTTGCATATGTTGAACCAGCTTTGCATCCCAGGAATGAAGCCTACTTGATCATTCATGGTGGATAAGCTTTTTGATGTGCTGCTGGATTTGGGTTGCGAGTATTGTGTTGAGGATTTTTGTATTGATGTTCATCAAGGGTATTGGCCTGAAGTTTACTCTTTTTGTTGTATCTCTGCTGGGTTTTGGTATCAGGATAAGGTGACTTCCTAGAATGAGTTAGGGAAGGAATTCTTCCTTTTCAATTTTTTGGAATAGTTTCAGTAGGAATGGTACCAACTCTTCTTTATACATCTGGTAGAAGTCAGCTGTGAATCTGACTGGTCTTGGGCTTTTTTTTTTTTCTGGTAGGTTGAGATAGGTTGGCTATGTCCCCACCCAAATCTCATCTTGAATCATAATTCCCATGTGTCACTGGAGGGATTCTGTGGGAGGTAAATGAACCTTGGGGGTGGGTTTTTCCCATGCTATTCATATGATAGTTAATAAATCTCATGAGATCTGATGGTTTTATAAGGGGAAGTTCCCCTTCACATGCTCTCTTGCCTACTGCCATGTAAAACAAGCCTTCACTCCTCCTTTGACTTCCACCTAGATTGTGAGACCTCTCCAGCTATGTGGAACTGTGAGGTCATTAAACCTCTTTTTCTTTATAAATTATCCAGTCTCAGGTATGTCTTTATTAGCAGCATGAGAACAGACTAGTACAGTAAATTGTTACCAGTAGAGTGGGGTGCTGCTGTGTATATACCCAAAAATGTTTAAGCAACTTTGGAACCAGGTAATAGGCAGAGGTTGGAACCAGGTAATAGGCAGAGGGCTCAGAAAAATGTGGGAAAATTTGGGACTTCCTAGAGACTTGTTGAATGGCTTTGACAAAAATGTTGATAGTGATATGGACAATAAAGTCCAGGGTAAGGTTATCTCAGATGAAGATAAAAAACTTGTTGGGAACTGAAATGAAGGTAACTCTTGCTATGCTTTAGCAAACAGATTGGTGGCATTTTGCCCATGTCCTAGAGGTCTGTGGAACTTTGAACTTCAGAGTGATGATTTAGGGTATTTGGTGTAAGAAATTTCTAAGTGGCAAAGCATTCAAGTGAAAGCAGAGCATCAAATTTTGGAAAATATGCAGCCTAACAATGCAATAGAAAAGAAAACCCCATTTTGGGGGAAAAATTCAAGTCAAGTCAGATGCAAAAATTTGCATAAGTAAAGAGGAGCCAAATGTTAATCACCAGGACAATGGGGAAAATGGGAAAATGTCTCCAGGACATGTCAGAGACCTTCACAGAAGGTCCCTCCCATTACAGGCCCAGAGGTATAGGAGAAAAAATGGTTTCCTGGGTCTGGCTCAGGGCGCCCCTACTCTGTGTAGCCTAGGGACTTGGTGACTTGCATTCCAGAAGATTCAGCCATGGCTAAAAGGGGCCAAGGCATAGCTCAGGCCATGGCTTCAAAGGGTAAAAGCCCCAAGCCTTGGGAACTTCCATGTGGTGTTAAGCCTCTGGGTACACAGAAGTCAAGAACTGAGATTGGGGAATCTCCACCTAGATTTCAGAAAATGTATGGGAACGTTTGATGTCCAGGCAGAAGTTTGCTGCAGGGGAGGGATCCTCATGGAAAACCTCTGCTAGAACAGTCCAGAAGGGAAATGTGGGGTTAGAGCCCCTACACAGAGTTCCCACTGTGACACTGCCTAGTGAAGCTTTGAGAAGAGGGCCACTGTCCTCCAGACCCCAGAATCAACAACCAACAGCTTGAACTGCACACCTCGAAAAGCCATAGACACTTAACACCAGCTGGTGAAAGCAGCTGAGTCACAGGAGCAGAGCTGCTTGTGGCCCACGTGGCTGGGGAAGCCTCACAATCATGGCAGAAGGCAACAAGGAACAAGTCACATCTTATGTTGATGGTGGCAGGCAAAGAGAGGAGAGCTTGGGCAGAGAAACTCCCCTTTTTAAAACCGTCAGACCTCGTGAGACTCATTCACTATTTCGAGAACAGTGCAGGAATGACCTGCTCCCGTAATTCAATCACCTCCCACTGGGTTCCTCCCACAACACGTTGGAAATGTGAGAGTTAAAATTCAATATTAGATTTGGGTGGGGATACAGACAAACCATATCATTCATATTTGTAAATTTACTCTTTATTTTCTTTTCCTTTTTAAATATATTTTTCTTGTATATTGGCATTATTAATTCCAACATTTGCAAAACATGTAGCGTTAAAGTGTTTTTCTGTACTCCCAACAAAACTTCTAAGATGATTGACCCTTGATTGTCAATTCAAATTTATTTTTGAGGCTTGTGACTGATTTGGAGGACACTATCAACTCTGGACTACTGTAGATCCCTCTAAAATCATCATGTAACAAATGTTTCATGAGTTATAACCATTCTTTGTTGTAGATCTGTTGCTTACAATCTCTGCCAAAGAATTGTGATTGGTATTTGTTCTCAATGAAACAATTCATTCTGGCTCTCTCACTGGGTTCCAACTGTGACTTTTAAGATCAGGTTTTTAGATCATGGGTATTTTTAAAAATTATTGTTGTTGGTTGTTTTTGTTGTTGTTTCCACTGGGCATATGTGGTAGAGAAAGGGTATACATGGTGGTCTTAGCAGACTGTCCATATATTCCTAAGTGCCCAGAAATACATTCAAAATATTTAAATCTATGTCTAGTTATTTTGGAAAGGTGAGTGGGAGTCCTCCAATCTAGTCTACCATAATCCTGAAAACATGCTCTGCTCTATTTGCTAAATTATATAATTCTACCCTTTGACCAGAACACCATATATGTCCAAAAATTCTAATCCTATGTTAAAACCTAAGTTATTTTATCTCATTAAGATTTATATTCATTTGATGCCTTCCTACTTCTCTAGACTTTCTTTCAAGGCCTCTTTTTGGCCTTGCTTCATTTTTCCACAAGTCAAAACTAAATAAAAAATAATTTTAGTCAATCTCTCAGGACTGTGCTTAGAATTTCTTCAAAATTTCCAACTTTTATCAAATATTCTTAGACTCTTCGTAATTCTTCAGCTGTAAATCAATCCAGTTATTTATATTATTCTTCTCTTCCAATAACTTACTGCTCAGATAATGAAAATATTACATACTCTTTGACTGTCTTTATTTTTTTAAGTGTCATTTAATATTATTGTGGTTCTCAGATTGCTTATCAATTCTTTACTCATTTCCAGGTGATTCCATTTCCTTAAGTTTTGGTTGGAAGTTAATTCTAAAAGCTACAATGACTTATTCCACTTTTGACTTTCTAAACAAATGTAACTTCAGTTAAAAAAATAACTTTTAAAGATAAATTATGTTATCATTCTTTCTTTCAAATCAATTTGTATTTTAATTACATTTAACTTCTTTTGTCATTAGCAGAAAATTATCCAAGGTAATTTTCTCTACCAATTTATTCATTACTTAAACAAACACATAATGGAATCTTGATATACTTCTGAAGTATATTAGATATTTGAATACAAAGATGTATAAGACAAAGTGGCCACAATTGCTGAAGAGAGTCATGTAAATTAAACTCAGACATTCATGAGACTGTATAAGTGGTAAATTTAAAAAGTGCCATAAAACTTAGGGAGACAAATTCAAAAATGTGTAACAAGCAGGAAGAAAGAAAACTTTCAAATGCAATATTGGTTTTGAAATGTTGCCTAAAGTTTCATTAGAGTGAAAGGAGTAAGATAGGTATATAAAACATAGAAAAAGAATGTGCAAAGGCACTGATATCTGAGAAATAATGGCATCTTTAAAGAGCTGATTACAGTTAGGTATAATTAGCTAAGGAACTACAAGAAGAAGTAGTAGTAAGAAAAAAAACTTACCTCATTTTGCTTTATATGTATTTTAAACATGTTGATCTCTATTCTGTAGCATGAATCAGGGCACTTATCCTTCACCTATTGTTTACTATTCTAGCTCCAGATTAATTATTAAGAAGTGTTCAATACACACTTTATTGATGAAAAATAACCATTGCTATCTGATTTAGACACAAAGGGCTGTACTTTAAAAACTAACAAAATTAAAATTTTAAAGCAAGAAAACCCAGTTCCTAAAAAAGCATATGTTTTTATGTATGTGAAATCGGGCTGAAAGCAGATAAGAAAGAATATCCAAGACATTGTAGGTAGCAGAGGAACAGAGCACAGGAGGAAGAGAAAATGTAGAAGTAGTAGAGTTTGTCAGTGTGGTAGAGTGAGTGGAAGAAGATGCTACACATTCGTCTGACACTGTATACACAGTCAATGCCCTACAAAGAAAGTTTTCTAAGTAAAATGTTTTAAATGTTTTATGAACATATGAAGTGGAATGACATCCCATAAGATTAAATGTTGAGTGTGATGAACAAGTAGGCTGTCAGTGACAACCGAAAGTGGAGGAAAATGTTAAATATGTTGTGGGGAAATGAATTTTCCCCAATATAAGTGCTTTCTAAATATTTTCAATTCTTTTAAAGTTTTGAATTGTGGTTAAAATTGTGCTCAATTTAGATTTTAAATTGCATTATTTCAAAGCTCCTCTGTGAGAGACTGCCAGAACTAACTGAAGAACACTACCAAAAGATTAATTGTTCAGTAAGTATTATTGCTTCAACTGTATCTCACAGATATACAAATCTATATTGCTTATTTTCTGCCAAAGGAAATTTAATTTTAGCTGAGAAATAAAAGGTGGGAGTCAGAGACAATTCATATTATTTTTCAAGAAGAGTTCATTTTATTTCTCAAACCGTCAATAAAATGAGGATTAGACTTTATGCTCTGCTTCTCTTAAATATATTGTGACTGTTGACTTTTGCTATAGTAAAAATATTTTCTTTGACAGTGCAATAAAATTAGATGTACTCAAAAGACTTGAGCAAGCAATGAATGCTTTTAAGTAGAGGAAATGTAATTTTTAAAATACAAGCATTAAGATTAAAAAAGAGCTCTACTCTAAAAAAGAATATCTGTCAGAAAATTTATTTAGATAACATAGTATTAGTAGCATCTGAACAGAAATGTTTGTTATGTCTTAGCTGTAATATAACCTCCATTGAAGAAGAGATTAAATGTGACATTTTTAAATACCTTTTCCTTAAAAAAAAAGAAATATAATATGCATTCTTAAAATTAGAGCCATGTGGGTAGTCTAACATCTGCTACCTGCTGCTGCTGTCCATAGTCGTTAAAAGTACCCTAAGCCACCTGACATTAAACTTACAGTTCATTTTTTAAAAATGTACTTGTTAGGTGATATAAAGTCCTATTTTATGTGCTTTACTGCCCTGAAGAGATACTTCTGTAGAATAAAATCCAATCTTATTTAAAGTTCATTATGATAACCTTTGTGCAAGACACTATTGGAGAAATCATTATAAAGATCAGTGTCCCAAGACCCTGAATAATGGTTAAAAAAATAAAACTGAGTAACTCCGTGGTATATTCGTGTTCACTTATATATAATTCTAACATAGGTTGATTATCCAATGTGTCTACAAGTCAAATAGTAATAGAGAATCTTAAATGCTTATACATTCAGGTAATTTTTATTTGCAAAATCGCCAATTATCATTTGACATCTCTTTTTTTCTGATGTACAATTATAGTAGTTATAGGCACCCATGTTGGTAGACCCATAAACTTGATAACTGAGCAGTTCTATCCAGCTGGATCTGTCCTTTCAGATGGCTTCGCTGAATAATGGATCTTGATTTCCTCTTTCATTGTTATCCCATAAGGGCAAAATATTTTTGCCTGCTTCATGTTAAAATATAAATTTTAATTTACTTGCCTTTACAATGGGAAGGTGTCTCTCTCTAGGACTAAATAAATAACAAACTTGTGCAGAGTTTCAACGTTGGCATTTTTGAAAATGAACTCATCTTCCCTTCTGCCTGTTGAAAAAGAGGATTGAGATTTTAGAAAGCCCAGCTATATACTTCTCCAAATAAGAGGGAAATTTGTTCTTCAGAGTATGCCTGTTGAAGCAACATTTTTACCCATACCTCTTAGTCTGTTGCTCATTACTAGTGTTTTCTTCCCCTCCCTTTGAAAAAAAATAAAGTATTGAAGAATGTACCGATGACTAAATGGAAATGTATCCATCTTATATAATCACTTAATAAAGACCTATTATAAGCTAGTTAAAATTATTGAACATGAAATAGCAATATGAATATTAGTGATTTAATTAGTCAATACACATAGAGATTTCATATTATATGAAGAAATAATTTTTAATATAATTGATATTACATAAGGGAAATATATGTTAGAGCTATTATATTAATCTCTAAGCATATAAATAAAAAACTACTCACTTAACTGCTACTTTTTTTTTTTTTTCTTTTGGCACAATTTAGCAATTCTCACATTCAACCTCTGTATTTTCTTTAAAGAGAATGTCTGTAAAATTAATGAACCTTCTACTCCCCATTGATCATACAGATTTTATAGAAGCTGAGAAAATAACCACCAATCCAATGAGCACAAGCATTTTTATGTGTATATCTAAATGTATTTCTATGTCTGTAATAAATTTATTTTTTAAGTATATAATTCATTGATATTGATAGGTACAGCATAAAAATCTTTAGCTTTCTAATCACTTGGTAAGTCTGTGATTATGGACAAGAAATATACACACACACACACTTGCATCATATATATGTCATATATGTCATGCTTTATCATTTTTGAAATAACAATTATATATATGCTACATTCTAATGATATTGTTGCTTGTGTGACATCCATGTTTTTTTGTTGTTAATATGAGAGGTACTCTGATTCTACTTTGAGGAATTTTTCTATTATTGGATTAAATCTTGTGGGGCTTCAAATAAGGCATTCTACTCCTGGGCAAAATGTAGCCAAACTCTAGAGACCAATTACAGGGTTTAACCCTAGAATTTGAATCTTGACTGGCTGGGTTTGACTAAGCACTTTCCTAGTATATAGAGTGTGCTATGCAGGTAATTACTTTAAGGTCTAAAGTGAAATGGAAAAGGTTGGGATATTCTAATTACAATTCCTCCTCTTTTATAGACTACTTTTTTTTTTTTTTTATCTTTTGAGTAGGATCTAAATATTATGATTGTAAGTACTCAGCTTTGACAAAGCTGGATTGATAAATTTCTGGTAGATTTCTGAGGAAATGGGGAGAAAAGAATAAGATATTTTAATTTCAACATTTAAAAAATTCAACATTAATGGCTTTAATTAAATTCTTCATTTGTGAAGTGTGAAGTCAATCTTTTCTACCAGTTTCTTCAAATGGAAGAAAAAGAGTCACTTAAGAAGTTAACTTTTTTTATTCAAATGGATTTTGTTAAGAGAGATTGTGAAGAAATAGACTTAACATTTTCATCGTATTATCAAAATGAAGAGCAAGTAATAGTTGGACTTTATCATTTGATTTCTATCTTTATGAATGGCACAATGGTTCACAGTTTATATTCTTTCTCAATCCAATTAGATATCTTAAACACTTTTTTTTTGTAAGCCCAAACTTTTAAAAAGAATGCAGCCTGAAGAATTGTCATCTTATACTTAGTCCAATGTCAATGTATGTTAGTAATAAATAATCTTATTTTCATTTAACATTGTTTAGTTATTTCAAGCTAGGAAATAGGTTAAACATTTATGCTCTGGTTCAGTTTCCTCAGTCCTCTGCAAATTGAAGTTCAAAAATATTCATTTGATGCACTATTGATTATGTAAAGTAAGACACAGTTTGATGTAACGTTGGTATGATGACAGGTGTTCCATGAATGGACTGCAAGTATAATGTTTTATACTATTGAATGTACCTGAGAAACTGTACAATTTTCAATTTGGTATACATCACACATGGTGATGTAATTTAGGAGAAAAGTAACTAATATCACCCAATCATTGAATCATGAAAAGTGGAAAGACACTGTACAAAATTCAAACAATATTTTGTTATCTAATTAGTAAGGTTCTTTTAACACATAATACAAACATTTGCTGATTATAATTTTTTTTTGTAAAAATACATAAAAATGACATGATGGCCTGTATTAGCTTTGATGTCATATGTCATAAAAACAGTTGTGCAAATCTTTGACCGGTAACTACTTCCCTAGAGAACTTGATGTATCAACAAATTAGGGCTTTTTTTTAAAATGTGACGACAAGTTCTGAGAAGGCAATTTGGGAAAATAAAATCTCTGGACAAATCCTCCAAAGCATTTCCAATTACTTGGCATGGCATTGATGGATTTTTATTTTGCTCTTGAAATTAGTAGCATACACAATTTGAACCAACAAGTATCCCACTCCTTAGTCTGAATGTGTCAGCAGTTAAACTGAAGAATACTTATTTTACTGCTTGATGAATTGAAGAATAAACAATTAATCATAGATATTCCTTTCCTCCTTTTAACCTTTGATGGATGTTCTTATATACATCATGTCATTGATGGATATTTATTCCACTTCTGTAAATAGTGATGCATAAAACTTTAACTGCAGATACATGCCTGTTCCACTCTTGATGCATAAAAATGTAATTGCTACATTGCTGAGAGATAATGGACTGCATCACTTTAGAACCTAAGTTACTCTCGGTTAGTTCCTTTCTTAGAAAGACTCATTAGCACAAGTGACTATTGTTTTTGCTTAGAGAACTGCAGTAGAGACAAATGTAAGAGCTTTGCAGCCATTATACTATTAAGCTGTTAGGGTTTTAGGGTTGGGGCTTTGTGTTGCTTATTTTACATTCCCAATGTCTAAAGCAGCTCATGGCATGGCTATTTGCTGAATAAATAAGTAAACTATTCACAGGATTGAAGACTATTAGAATGAATTGCTATCAGTTTATTCATCCATCCATCCGTCTATCCATCTATCCATCCATCATCTATCCATCCGGTCACTGTTTTATTGACTGCTTAAAGATTAGTCTACCTGACTGTCTGAAATGCCTTTTCATTCAGATCTCAAAGGCTTACACACTAGTTTATATGCCTACCAATCCTGTGGGACTATCATTTCAACTCAAATATAAAGTTTTTATCTTTATTTAATTTACTATTTCTGCCTTTTCTGTGGTGTTTGATTCTGCTGATGACTCTCTTCTTGAAGTTATCTTTTTCTTATATTAAGGACACATCTTGACTGGGTGTGGTGGCTCCAGGTGGACAGATTGCTTGAGCTCAGAAGTTTGAGACAAGTCTGGACATGGTAAAACCCTGTCTCTACTAAAACTACAAAAGTACCCAGGCGCACACCTGTGGTGTCAGCTACTCAGGAGGCTGAAATGGGAGGATTGCTTGAACTCGGGGGGTGGAGGTTGTCTTGAGCCAAGATCATGCTACTGCACTCTAACTTGGGCAACAGAGCAAGACCCTGTTTCAAAAAAAAAAAAAAAAAGAGAGAGAGAGAGAGAGAGACGCATACATGTTTTTTTCTGGTTTATTTTTTCATTTGAGCTCTGTTTTGGGGGCATCGTCTCAACTTCATCCACACTTGTATGCACATTACTCCTTTTCTAGTCTTAAACCACCTATCAATTCTTTATATTCTATACAAATAATTTATCTAAAATAAAAATCTATGTCACAGCTTTGCTTTAAATACTTTAATGTTTTTATCACCTATATGATAAGGTTAAATTTCAAATAGTATGCAAAACTCTTCATATTATGACCTGCATTAGTATTTCCACAATCACCTCCTTCCACTTTCACACCCAAGCCCTATATTTCAGACAAAATGACTGGTACAAATTGTGGCTCTCCTAGTGGGCCATGATTTCTGATACCTTTTGACATGTTAGTTCTCTCTATTAGGACAGCTGTTCCTTTTATTTTATTCTCTATCATTAGGATGCTTATCCAGCAAAGATGACTTAGCTCAAATTATACCTTTTTTGGGAAGGTAGTCCTTAAGTATTTTGGCATTAATAGCACATCCGAATCAAGCTTTGAAATATTTTTGAAAATTCTTACATAACACTTTTTATTACAGTAGAACTTTTATATTATATTCATTATAATATATTTCACAATAAGATGAATTATTACAGTGAAATTACAATATGAATGATTTCAAAATAATTGAAGTGAGTACATTTTATTCTTATATCCACAGATGTTAGTTTATAATTGAATATATATTTAAAGATTGAAGTAAGAAATGAAGTTTAAGATAGGAAACTGAAAAAATTAAGAGGCATAGTTACTGTAGCAATTTTTTCTTTGAGTTAAAGATTTTCATCATCATAGAGAAAAGAAAATGTGTATTGTGAGCAAATTTCTACATGGTGTCTAAAAAGAGGAATTGTTGTCTAAATTTTGATTTATGAAGTTGTTTATAAAACTGAAGAAGCCTAATTATATTAAGAGGTGCACTGGTATGAATAAAGGGGTTTTAATTTGAAATTTTATTTTTTAATATGAAATTTGATGAAGAGAAAAAATATCAAATACAACATTGAACATATATTTAAAAAAGCATAAAACAGAAAAATATTTTATAAACTTAAAAATATTTTATAAACTCCTTAGAAATCTTCAGTAGAAAGCAACAGATAGACTGGCAGGATATTACAATCTCATTATAAAATATTTACCTAGTGTTATCCAGAATGTAAGCCACTTGTAAACAGTGATAATATGCACACATGTATTTGTAAACATCCGAATCCTTCTGGAACACTGATATTTTGAAAATTTGCAAATTTTATGAAGTATTTGACTAACTAGCCTTACACAGAATTTCTTCTCTTTAAAAAATAAGAAGTAACAATAGGAATTCCTACTTTGAAATTACGGTTGACCAAAAAGGATAAAGTAGTTGGCTACCATTGAAGAACCAGAATATAGTGACCAAATTACCTTAGCATTACATTAGTTATCCTAAGATTTTGGTCGGGTGAGGTGCTTCACACCTGTAATCCCAAGACTTTGCGAGGCCAAGGTGGGCAGATCACTTGAGGTCAGGAGTTCAAGACCAGCCTGGCCAACAGGATGAAACCCTATCTCTACTAAAAATACAAAAATTAGCCGGGCCTGGTGGCAGGCACCTGTAATCCCAGCTACTCAGGAGGCTGAGGCAGGAAAATCACTTGAACCTGGGAGGTGGAAGTTGCAGTGAGCTGGAGCGCCACTGCACTCCAGCCTGGGTGACAGAGTGAGACTCTGTCTCCAGAAAAAAAAAAAAAAAAAAAAAAAAATTAGTTATCTTATATTTTTCTTTTTACACCTGAGATAGTCTAATAAAGTAATGATAATAACAATTTATAGCAAATGTCATGTGAGAATAAAGGATAATTCCACCAATGTAAATAAAAGATTTAAGGTGATTCAAGATTGTAATATATCAAAATTCCACAATGTATTACAATCAGTTATAAAAAAAAAAAAAAAGTATAATCTTGTATAGCTAAAAAAGAAAGAAGAGAGAAAACAATCTATCAAATCTTTAATACTTGGAGAGCTCCAATTCAACAGAATCTATAAACTAAAACTAAGATTTAATATTCAGCTATCTAGAAGACTGTTTATACTACTTTTTTCCTGAATATCTGACTGAAAGTTAAATTTTGTTGTTGTGGCCTGGGAGTATATTGGTTAGGTATTAGTCATGTAAGTCAGAATACATTGGAGGAAAGTGTTCAGTTATACTTATAGTAATTTATGTGGGTCCTTGTTATGCTTTATGTTCAGAAGATGAATTTGTTAATTTCAAATTTTTTGAGATTATAACATAAAATACAGCTTGTTTTTGAAAAATGATGAAATAAATCTGGTGTATGTATCGTGAATAAGAGATAGTTAATAGAGGTTACTATAGGTGCATGATTGTTTGAAGTCTTTGATTTCTAAAAATTCAATTTATTCAATGTTACTTCATAGGGTCAAAGGAAAAAAAAAGTGCCTGATTTCAAATAGAATTTTCAATAGTTCTGACCATCCAAGACACCATGTTTCTTGAAAAATATATTTTCTCTCACTGAAAATGTATAATAAGCCTATAGTGGTCTCTATGTCAGGAATGTTGTGAAAGAATTTCTGAAGCATATGGGACTTTTATGCAGCAAAGTTTTAATTAATTAAATTTTTTATTTTGCAATACTTTCTCTTCTTTAGATAATATTAAATTACAGAGCATGCAGGTTTTAAGAGAAAAATAGGGTTGAGACTTTGTAGCATCGCAACTCTGTTTTTTTTACTCAGAAATGCTTGGAATGTTCTTTCTTTCCGTATGATTTTTGAATAACACTACAATAGATCTTTTTGATATTGGGGAAAATAATTTAGCTTTGCTTCTTCTCTATAACCTAATTTATTGTCAGTTGATTTTATAAAGATATGAGGCTAGTGTGTGTTTCACACTCATGTAAGTTCTATTATGTATCTGGATAACTGTTTTTAAATATGGAAATAAAGTGGGAAGCTGGATTGCTTTTCTCAGAAAGACAGAATCATAAATATCAATGCATTGCCGTCTTTCCTTCTTGCCCTTGTCTCTTTCTCATCGTCTATTTTTCTTTCAAATATTTATTAGATTAAATTTCCAGGATTGAATTAGCTATGGGGGTAGAAGAAATGGTAAAAAAAAAAAAAAAAAAAAAAAAAATATGCTTTTTAAAAATCCTCATTATTTGATAGTGCAGACCTGAAAAACACAAAACATATTAATAATTTGTAATAAACCTCCATATTGGAGGTATGCAAAAAATCTAGTTTAAAAGAGGGATTTATTTTATTCTTTGGAGGTCTAATGGTTGAGTTGGATCTTGAAAGTTAAGTTATAGTTTACCAGCAAAATATAAGACTAAAAAGAATTTCAGGAAGTGATGGTTTCCTGTTTAAGGTTATGAAAGTGTGAGATCAGATGGTGAGAAAGGGGGTTATTTGGTGTGGCTGGAGAATATAGCAAGAAGAACATGAGTATTGTGGGAAATGAAACTAGAAGACAGGCAGATTCTAGAGGCTATAGGAGTATTTTATGCCTTGCAAAGAAATGTCAGTTTTATTCTGTAGTTGATAGTGGCTTATCAAATGGATTTAAGGAGAGAAATAATATGGATACATTTTTTCCTTAAAGAGAAGATTCTGGTATATGATTACTTGGCAGTGGATGGTACTAGAAAGTAGAAATACACCTAAAATCATCCTGTAGCCTAGTGGAGAAGTGAGTAATATTCAGTTCTAGGGCAGTGCTATAGAGAGGGCAAGAAGGATCTAATATGTTGAATTGGGGTTGTGAGAATTTAATAGTCTTTTGAAAATTGTGGGTGAAAAAAACTGTAGTGATTACCTCAGCTAACTGCAAAATTTTTGGTGGCAGTATTAAGTAAGATGGAGCAGATTTTGGAGAAGAGCGGGCATGATGCTGATAATGTAGGATAACTATTACTTAGGTATTTCAAAAATACTAATATATTTTTTCCCTGAGACTTTAGTCTGATGTCAAATTTAGAAAACATTAAATTATTTGATATTCAAAACTAAATTATCACTTTTTATGATTTAAAAAATATGCACATTCCACATTCACATTTCTCTAATATGTATTGAGAAATTACTTAGACTTTCATATGGTGCTTCAAAACCCAAAATAAACATTGGGTTAAATAAAAATATGGAAATATCTGTAGTTATTGAATGGAAATTACAAATGTTAGGTTTTTAAGAATAGTATCATACACCTCCCAATTTTTTCCTTACATACTCATATTCATTTCCAATATCACTGAGTAGCTTTGAATTAACAACTCAGAGATATTTCACATTTACTTCTCTTAATATATCAAATACGTAATCCTAGGAATCTTTAATTTTTAAATAATACTTCTCTTCCACTTGATAAATTTCTATTATCTCCATGAATATGAATCCCTACCTTTACAAACTGAAATCCATATTTGTTAACAGGTAAGGTTAATAAAACATATAGAGAGATTACTTCTCATTTCTTGTTGTGTTTCAGAATCATTTTTATTGGTTAAAATAGCTATTCATGGCTCCTTCACAAAAACCTGATATGTTTTTGTCCTCATTTTTAAACTTATCCTTTCCTCATATTTTCTGTTCCTGTCACATTGGCTTTCTTGCTCTTCCTCCTACTTAATGGACAAACCCCTGATTTAGTCAATTGGCACCCTCCCTAAGATATCTGCAAAGTTTTCTTCAGATGTCACCTTATCAATTAGGCCTGCCTGATATTTACATTAAAACACCTCCCATTTACTTTTATTCCAATTTTTTCATTGTACTATTTATAAAGTTTATCTTTTACAATGTATTTATAATGCTTTTATCTCATTAAAATATACATTCTACAGGGTTTTTTTTTTTTTTTCATTTTTGTTCCCATAGCTCTCAATTACCTCCAACAATGCCTGACATATAGTAAAGACTCAATAAATAAATGAATTTACTGAATGAGAAGCTCTGAGTTTGAAACTCAAGAAGCTATACTATGGAAAACTCCACATGCAATTATCTCCCTTTGTCAGGATTGCAAAATCCCTGACCTAGAGATCAGCACAGAAACAATAATATTCTATTTAATGATAATTCACAATAGTTCAAGCCAGAAGACTTTTTGAGCCCTCTTGTGATATTGATTAACTATCCCTGTTGTCTTGGGTGTAGGAAGGATTTATTATTTAATAGGCACAAAGCTGTCAGATCTGCTGCTATTCTGTGGATAGAACCAACTGCAATTTTCTTTTTGGTAAAATTAGTAAAACTTGTTTGTGTTAGGATCTTAAGCAGATATAATTCAACAATTCATGAAGAGGGGATATGATGCCACACATTTAGTTATTTCTGATTCTATCAATATTTAAAATCTGGTTGCAAACTTTAAATTGAGTTTTATATTGTCCACAGTTATTACAATTCTTGAATCATCAGTGAAGCTGGTAAACACAGGAACAATTTTCTCCTAAAGACTTGTCTTATATGGTATTAACTTCTGGACTAATAAGAAGAGTAGTAAGATTTAGCTGGACAGGCAATTAAGTAAGAAGAATGAGTATAATAAATGCAACAATGGATACTTAAACTTTATAATGGCAAAATGATCAGAGTGTGTTTACAAGTTGGATTAGACACTGTAGACTTAACTTTTTAGCAGTTGCTGTGGGGAATGTAGACAAACTTACACAAGATAGGTTGACAGATATTTAAATAATAGATGATATGGTGGGTGGGTGCATAGATGGATTGATGAATAAAAATATAAAAAACAAAGTGTTCTACTTACTTGTCTTTGATTTAAATATAATTAGTACCTTGGTACCAGACCTTGAGTTTGAACTAAGTTTTCCAGATTCCTGTTTGAAACTCTCATTTTGACACCCTAGGTAGTTCATACTGTTTTGTTAGGCACCATATTACAAATCATCAAGCAAGAAAATGGAAATTCTTCAGAGTTTTAACTACTTGGATTAAATTGCAATATTCAATTCTGCCTAAGCATCAGGAGATGAAAATAACCTTTATGGTATATTTCAAATGATATTTGCCAACAGAAAAGTTTAAGGAATATATGCTATATGTAAATATTCCCTGCTCAAACATTATACACTTACCTTCTTAACCAGATGGGCACAGTCTTACATGTTGAGATTTTGGAGAATATACTTGCAAAAAGGAGTGATCAGATGTTCTGGACACATTTAGACATGACAATATTACTGGAAAGAGAAGTGAAACATATAATATATGGAATACATCAATTCAGCAAGCTATTTTGTAATTATATTTCTTTAAAACGTATTTGACTTCAGGCCACTCTGAGAAAAGCAGCTGATTTGCTCTGTATTCATTTACGACCTAGACCTCTGATCTTCTCACTTGGCACACACAGTGAAGAGCAGCAGTGGCTAAAAAATGATAAGCGGATAGTACTGTGCAGATTTCAGAATAGAATCAGGGCATGCTAGAATGAATCAATCCGCAGGTTTTATGGATTTGTAAAAGCAATGTGCACTTCAAGAAGATTGTAGAATGTCATTTTTTTCTGCATTCTCAGTAATTTTTATCTACATATACCTTTTTGTTTTGTAATAGCATTCTCTACTCTCTTTTGTTTTGTTTTGTTAAATAAACCTTCAAGGAATGAGAAAGTAAAGTAACTACCTAAGTAAAAAAATGATAAATGGAACAAAAATAAAGCTTTTTATGTGTTTTTAATCTTTTTTATGGTTAAAATTGGGTATGCAAATTTTGATGTTTTTGAAGAATTTAGTATGTGTAAATGAAACTGATTGCAAACTGTGAATCTCTATGTATGTCAGTGATAGACAAAATAATTGCCTTCCAAATATATCCTTATCCTAATCTCAGGACATTAAAATATGCTATGTTGTATGGAAAAAAGGAATTTAGTTTTGAGACTAATTTAAATTTGCTAATCAATTGACCCCAAGATGGGAAGTGTAGCCTGGATTTTCCAGCTGTGCCCAATGTAATCACAGGAGTTTCTAAAGTTGAAGCAGTGAGGTTGAAGGTGGGTCAGAATGATACCATGAAAGAAAGACTTGACTGCCATTGCTTGATTGAAGATAGGGAATGAGTCAGGAATGCAAGTGGTTTCTAGAAGCTGGAAAATGTAAGGAAACAAATTTTCCCCTAAAGTCTCCAGAAGGAATGCAGTCCTACCAATTCCTCATCCCTGTGATACCCATACTGGCCCTCCCACCTACAAGACTCTAAGATAATATTAAGTCACTAAGTTTGTGATAATTTGTCACAGCAGCCATTTTAAAAAGCTAACACAATATCTATTCAATAAGTATGTTGTCATTCTATGGACCTTGGGTGAGGGGGTGGTAATTTACTCAACAGTTACTTATGATAATTTAAAATTTTCTTTCATTTTACGGTCAAACAAGGAGTGCCAGAGTTGTGGTGTATATACCTCAGATATAGCCTTAAATGTAACACAGATGAAAATAAAACAGATAAATTTCTTAATTTATCTTATAGTCAGCTAAAGAAATAAGATCACTAACATTGATTGTCAACATTATTGTTATTAAGATAATACTTTGAGAAAGCTTTGATAGTCATCATCAAGCAAAAACTAATTAAAAAAATTTTTTAAAGATTATATTGAAATATTGGAATTATGCCTTACAAAACTTTTGGTACTATGATCTCCTTCCTCTGCTGTAAATGTTCTTTCAGAATTTTATTTATGTGTAGGAACATACATACTTCATATGAGTATATAGAATTTCTATTACTTTGTTTAGACCATTGTAAAAGTTTTTGAAAATTTTCATTTTACATTGAATCTTGGAGCCCATAGTTCCACAGACTTGATTCCATATTTCTCCTTGTTCAGTGACAAATTTATAACATGCATTCAATAGTAAATTTCACAGCATACTGGAATAGGCTATATGGTACCTCTTAGCACAACTATTAATTTCTAAGAGTATTTTCCTTTGGCCATAATTTATATAAGGCTCTGTATTATTTATCATCAACTCTCTATCGATCATCTAGTTTAAGAATGTTTATTGCTAGGTTTATTTGAATTAGGGAAACAGAAAAACTGTAAGGCCTTTGGGTATTAATGTTGGGTTTATGGGAGGATAATTATCACTCTCAAAAAAAGTTGACATTTAGTGGTTGACGTGCATATATTGCTGGCAAGTGCAGGGGGAGACTATGGTCCAAATGCTAGCTAGAAACAAATTTGCATATATATAATACATACAGATGTATTATATATACTATATTTCATATACAAATAAAATTAACTGACCAGAATTAAAGTAACATGTGTTTAAATCATTGCCTTCCCACATTTTTTTTTTGACTGCTCCAGTTGCTCCACCACCAGAATCAGTAATGATAGGGTTAAACCTGGTGAGGTTACAGGGGATGAAGTTGCCTCCGGACCCTGGCCCAGTCCTGTGGCCAGCATTAGTAGTGCTGGATTGGTGCCTAAATGTTAAGTATTATGGTCGACACTCTTGGACATGTTTGGGTCCCAGCCAGGAGAGGATGATTGTTAGGGGAGGTAATACCTGCTGGAATATTAAAAATGAGTAGTGAGGAGCTATTTAGGTAAAAAGGATGTAGAGGGTTGGGGGTGAAGACTGGTGATCCCGATCCAAGTAAAGACAGGTGGTCCCCATCCAAGGGAAAGCCTGAGCAAATGCAAGAAGTTGAGAAATAACCTCAGGAATTCAGATACTAGAGGAGTTTGAGGTGCTGTCCAGGAGATCATGGGAAGTGAGTAGTGGAATGAGATGAGGCTGGAGGAATGCACAGGGCCAGGCAAGGAAGGGCTGCTTAGGTCTCTCTTCTGTGTGTGTGTGTGTGTGTGTGTGTGTGTGTGTGTGTGTGTGTTTTAATACTTTAAATTCTAGGGTACATGTGCACAACGTGCAGGTTTATTACATATGTAGACATGTGCCATGTTGGTTTGCTGCACCCATTAACTCATCATTTACATTAAGTATTTCTCTTAATGGTATCCCTCCCCTATTATCCCACGCCATGACAGCCCCCGGTGTGTGATGTTCCCCACCCTGTGTCCAAGTGTTCTTATTGTCCAATTCCCACCTATGAGTGAAAACATAGGGTGTTTGGCTTTCTGACCTTGCAATAGTTTGCTCAGAACGATGGCTTCCAGCTTCATCCATGTCGCTACAAAGGACATGAACTCATCCTTTTTTATGGCTGCATAGTATTCCATGGTGTATATGTGCCACATTTTCTTAACCCAGTCTATCATTGATGGACATTTGGGTTGGTTCCAACTCTTTGCTATTGTGAATAGTGCCACAATAAATATATGGGCATATGGGTCTTTATAGTAGCATGATTTATAATCATTTGGGTACATACCCAGTAATGGAATCACTGGGTCAAAAGATACTTCTCATTCTAGATCCTTGAGGAATTGCCACACTGTCTTCCACAATGGTTGAACTAGTTTACACTCCCACCAACAGTGTAAAAGCGTTCCTATTTTTCAACATCCTCTCCAGCACCTGTTGTTTCCTGACATTTTAATGATCGCCATTCTAACTGGTGTGAGATGGTATGTCATTGTGGTTTTGATTTGCATTTCTCTGATGACATTTTGATTTGCATTTCTCTGGTGACACAGGCATGGCCAAGGACTACAAGACTAAAACACCAAAAGCAGTGGCAACAAAAGCCAAAATAGACAAATGGGATCTAATTAAACTAAAGAGCTTCTGCACAACAAAATGAAGTACCACCAGAGTGAACAGGCAACCTACAGAATGGGAAAAAATTTTTGCAATCTACCCATCTGACAAAGGGCTAATATCCAGAATCTACAAAGAACTTAAATTTACAAGAAAAAATCAAACAACCCCATCAAAAAGTGGTCAAAGGATATAAATAGACACCTTTCAAAAGAAGACATTTATGCAGCCAACAGACACATGAAAAATGTTCATCATCACTGATCTTCACACTTTTTAAATTTAGCTAAAGTGATTATCCATAGAAGCCGTAAGTATTCATTAATTTAGTCCACTGAGCATGTACCACTTTTAGTCATTAATGAATGCTGATAAAAGGCAGTTACATTTGAATGAAATATTAATCTGGAAATTATCCACAGCCAAAACAAAAACTAATTTCTAGTTACATAAGGGAGGAAATTTAGAAAGAAAAAGTAAATTATTTTACATCAAGGAAACGTGTGGAGAGAACCATGATCCATTAAAAATGGTGTTGATCTGTAAATTTATTCTAAGCCTCACTGTGCCACACCATTATCTGGTCTTTACTGAAATGTAGATATTCATTTTACAGTAGGACATGGACTGCCTGCAAAGTTAGGACTTTTATTTTCACTTAGTGAGATATTTCAGGAGACATCAGACAATCAGTGCTCTGAGTTTGTAAACCAGAAATAAATCCATTCCAAAAGAGCCATGAAAGCCAAAGTCCTTCTTTGCTATCCTCCAATTAGTAAAGATTTTGGGGCTGGACATGGTGTCTCACATCTGTATTCTTAGCACTTTGAGTTGTTGAGGCAGAAGGATCGCTTTAAGACAGTAGTTCAAGAATAACCTGCTCAACATAGTGAGATGCTGTCTCTACAAAAACAAAAACGAAATAAAACAAAATAGGCATAGTGGCACCTACCTGTAGTCCTAGCTACTCTTGCTGAGCTGGACAGATGACTTGCCCAGGAGTTTGAGGCTGTAGTGAACTATGACTGCATCACTGCATTTCAGCCTGTGCAACAGAGCAAGACCCTATGAGGTTATGTTTATCACCTACAAGTTTGAACTACCATTATAGGCCACCAAGGACCAAAAATAAAGTAAATTTTGTTTATAATTGAGGATGTTTTGATTTTCCATCTTATATTTGACATTAGAAAGGCTTGTTCCATTCAGCTCATGCATATGGAAGTATTTCTAAGCAGGATATAAACATGACAAGCCTATTAAACTTTAGGCTTAGAAATTGAAGTATAAACATTGGAAAAGTTATTGATTTGCTAATTGTTATATCTTTTCCTCTCTCAACATGGGATTTGTCATTTAGACTTTAGCCATAATTTATACAAGTTATTAGACTTAATCCCTTAATTGAGATCTTTTAGAATACAGAAAACTCTTTATGGGTACCCAGTGAGTTATTTCTAAATACATCAATGCATTTTCTAGAGTCTTTGAAACAATCTGCCTGTGTCTCTACCAAAATCTCCATCTGTTCAAGATTTTTTATAAATAAAAGTCTTATTTTGTCCTGTGTAGAAATAGTTAAGATCAGTTAGTTTTTCTCTCTTCTTTAAACAAATGATGTAAAGGCTTATTATTACAGTCATGAATAAGAATTACAGTTTAAATATAGTTTAAACATAACACACATAAAATTAAGTTGACAAAGGATTTTGAGGAACATGTATTTGAAATATGGACTGCTCATTCTATTTACAGGAATTAGCACAAGATTTTAAAGTGATCTTACTTAGTGACTCCCAAATATACTGCCTACTATGCTTTTTTAAAAAGAAGGGTATTTATAGTAGCATTCTAATAGTACAGAACTCATACTTGGCCTATAACTTTCAGGATACATATTTTTTTCTGATTTTGAATTTTAAAAGTTTTTTCACATTAACAGTTTCATTTAAAGTTTAAAAATATACTATTGTTATAAAAGGTAGGGCTAAACCTATCTTTTCAACATTGATGTTTAAAATACATACTTATTTTTATCAGTGTATATTGCATTACTCCCAGGAGGTTAAGGCACATTTTTTAACTCTAGTTGTCAAACACTAACCCTAACCATATCCTTGTAAGTTGCTATGTGTTTAATTAAAATGGCAATTAAGCCTTATCCATTGCTTAAAATATTAGGGAAGAATGAAAACAAGCTGAAATATCTCCTACTGCTTAAAGAAGGTACACTCTTCTGCTAGCTATGATTCTTACTCCAACAAATTGCTTTTAATGGTAATTTGCTTTCAGCCCCCTCTAATAATGTCTAAGAAATGATAATAACAACTTATATTTATATAGCATATTGTGATTGTCATACCACTTTAAAAAAACATTTTATGGTAGCCTTCCAATAATCATATAAAATTTTCTTACTAATCATTTCTATAGTGTAACCCAGTAAACATTTAAAAAAATTTTGAGAATTCATTGAGAGTACGTGATGCTCATTCTCCAAGGAGAACTTTTAGCAAGTGATAAAATCAAAACTCTAACCAGGCTCACTGGCATAAACTTATTCTAATATTGTTCCACTAAAATGACCTTACCTAAGAGAAGAAAACAAAAATGCCTTTCAGTAAAGCTTTATGGAAGAAGCTTTATTTTGAATGAAATTCAAAATTTCATTCATTTGATCTTCAATCCCTGATACCCTTTCTTCCACTTGATTAAAGTGGCTACTGAAGCTTGTGCATGTGTCACATAGTTCTCGTGCCACGGTTTTCAGCTCCATCAGGTCATTTAAGGACTTCTCTGCACTGGTTATTCTAGTTAGCCATTCCTCTAACAGTCCAAGACACATGATTGTCAGATTCACCAAAGTTGAAATGAAGGAAAAAATGTTAAGGGAGCCAGAGAGAAAGGTCAGGTTACCCAAAAAGGGAAGCCCATCAGACTAACAGTGGGTCTCTCTCAGCAGAAACTCTAGAAGCCAGAAGAAAGTGGGGGCCAATATTCAACATTCTTAAAGAAAAGAATTTTCAACCAAGAATTTCAAATCCAGTCAAAATAAGCTGCATAACTGAAGGAGAAATAAGATCCTTTACAGACAAACAAATGCTGAGAGATTTTGTCACCACCAGGCCTGCCCTACAACAGCTCCTGAAGAAAGCACTAAACATGGAAAGGAAAAACCGGTAACAACCACTGCAGAAACATCCCAAATTGTAAAAACCATCGATGCTAGGAAGAATCTGCATCAACTAACCAGCAAAATAACCAGATAACATCGTAATAACAGGATCAAATTCACACATAACAATATTAACCTTAAATGTAAATGGGCTAAATGCTCCAATTAAAAGACACAGACTGGCAAATTGGATAAAGAGTCAACACCCATCAGTGTGCTGTATTCAGGAGACCCATCTCATGTGCAGAGACACACATAGGCTCAAAATAGGGATGGAGAAAGATCTACCAGGCAAATGGAAAACAAAAAAAGGCAGGGGTTGCAATCCTAGTCTCTGATAAAACAGAATTTAAACGAACTAAGATCAAAAGAGACAAAGAAGACCATTACATAATGGTAAAGGGATCAATTCAACAAGAAGAGCTAACTATCTTAAATATATATGTACCCAATACAGGAGCACCTAGATTCATAAAGCAAGTCCTTAGAAACCTACAAAGAGACTTAGACTCCCACACAAAAATAATGGGAGACATTAACACCCTACTATCAACATTAGACAGATCAACGAGACAGAAAGTTAACAAGGATATCCAGGAATCTAACTCAGCTCTGCACCAAGCAGACCGAATAGACATCTACAGAACTCTCCACCCCAAATCAACAGAATATACATTCTTCTCAGCACCACATCACACTTATTCCAAAACTGACCACATAGTTGGAAGTAAAGCACTCCTCAGTAAATGTAAAAGAACAGAAATTATAACAAACTGTCTCTCAGACCACAGTGCAATCAAACTAGAACTCAAGATTAAAAAGCTCACTCAAAACTGCTCAACTACGTGGAAACTGAACAACCTGCTCCTGAATGACTACTGGGTCCATAACGAAATGAAGGCAGAAATAAAGATGTTCTTTGAAACCAATGAGAACAAAGATACAACATACCAGAATCTCTGGGACATATTTAAAGTAGTGTGTAGAGGGAAATTTATAGCACTAAATACCCACAACAGAAAGCAGGAAAGATATAAAATTGACACCCTAACAACACCATTAAAAGAACTAGAGAACAAGAGCAAATACATTAAAGAGTTAGCAGAAGGCAAGAAATAACTAAGATCAGAGCAGAACTGAAGGAGATAGAGAAACAAAAAACCCTTCAAAAAATCATTGAATGCAGGAGCTGGTTTTTTGAAAAGATCAACAAAATTGGTAGACCAATAGCAAGACTAATAAAGAAGAAAAGAGAGAAGAATCAAATAGATGCAGTAAAACATGATAAAGGGGATATCACCACTGATCCCACAGAAACATAAACTACCATGAGAGAATGTTATAAACATCTCCATGCAAATAAACTAGAAAATCTAGAAGAAATGGATAAATTCCTGGACACATACATCCTCCCAAGACTAAACCAGGAAGAAGTTGAATCCCTGAATAGACCAATAACAGGTTCTGAAATTGACGGAATAATTAATAGCCTACCAACCAAAAAAAGTCCAGGACCAGAAGGATTCACAGCTGAATTCTACCAGAGGTACAAAGAAGAGCTGGTACCATTCCTTCTGAAACTATTCCAATCAATAGAAAAACAGGGAATCCTCCCTAATTAATTTTACAAGGCCAACTTCATCCTGACACCAAAGCCTGGCAGAGACAAAACAAAAAAAGAGAATTTCAGACCAATATCCCTGATGAACATCGTTGCAAAAATCCTCAATCAAATACTGGCAAACCGAATCCAGCAGCACATCAAAAAGCTTATCCACCACGATCAAGTTGGCTTCATCCCTGGGATGTAAGGCTGGTTCAACATATGCAAATCAATAAACGTAATCCATGATATAAACAGAACCAAAGACAAAAACCATATGATTATTTCAATGGATGAGGAAAAGGACTTTGAAAAAATTCAGCAGTGCTTCAAGCTAAAAACTCTCAATAAACTATGTATTGATAGGACATATCTCAAAATAATAAGAGCTATTTATGACAAACTCACAGCTAAAATCATACTGAATGGGCAAAAACTGGAAGCATTCCCTTTGAAAACTGGTACAAGACGGGGATGCCCTCTCCCACCACTCCTATTTAACATAGTGTTGGAAGTTCTGGCCAGGGTAATCAGGCAATAGAAACAAATAAAGGGTATACTATTAGGAAAAGAGGAAGTCAAATTGTCCTTGTTTGCAGATGACATGATTGTATATCTAGAAAACCCCATCGTCTCAGCTCCAAATCTCCTTAAGTGATAAGCTACTTCAGCAAAGTCTCAGGATACAAAATCAGTGTGTAAAAATCACAATCATTCCTATACACCAATAACAGACAAACAGAGAGACAAATCATGAGTGAAATCCCATTCACAACTGCTTCAAAGAGAATAAAATACCTAGGAATTTAACTTACAAGGGATGTGAAGGACCTCTTCAAGGAGAACTACAAACCACTGCTCAATGAAATAAAAGAGGACACAAACAAATGGAAGAACATTCCATGCTCATAGATAGGGAGAATCAATATTGTGAAAATGGCCATACTGCCCAAGGTAATTTATAGATTCAATGCCATTCCCATCAAGCTACCAATGACTTTCTTAACAGAATTGGAAAAAAGTACTTTGAAGTTCATATGGAGCCAAAAAAGAGCCCACATTGCCAAGACAATCCTAAGCCAAAAGAACAAAGCTGGAGGCATCACACTACCTGACTTCAAACTATGCTACAAGGCTACAGTAACCAAAACAGCATGGTACTGGTACTGAAACAGATATATAGACCAATGGAACAGAACAGAGTCCTCAGAAATAATACCACACATCTACAGCCATCTGATCTTTGACAAACCGGAGAGAAACAAGAAATGGGGAAAGGATTCCCTATTTAATAAATGGTGCTGGGAAAATTGGCTAGCCATAAGTAGAAAGCTGAAACTGGATCCTTTCCTTACACCTTATACAAAAATTAATTCAACATGTATTAAAGACTTAAATGTTAGACCTAAAACCATAAAATACCCTAGAAGAACACCTAGGCAATACTATTCAGGCCATAGGCATGGGCAAGGACTTCATGCCTAAAACACCAAAAGCAATGGCAACAAAAGCCAAAATTAACAAATGGGATCTAATTAAACTTAAGAGCTTCTGCACAGCAAAAGAAACTATCATCAGAGTGAACAGACAACCTACAGAATGGGAGAAAAATTTTGCAATCTACCCATCTGAAAAAGGGCAAATATCCAGAATCTACACAGAACTTAAACAAATTTACAAGAAAAAAATCAAACAACCCCATCAAAAAGTGGGTGAAGGATATGAACGGACACTTCTCAAAAGAAGACATATATGCAGCCAAAAGACACATGAAAAAATGTTCATTATCACTAGCCATCAGGGCAATGCAAATCAAAATCACAATGAAATACCATCTCACACCAGTTAGAATGGCGATCATTAAAAAGTCAGGAAACAGTAGGTGCTGGAGAGGATGTGGAGAAATAGGAACACTTTTACACTGTTGGTGGGGCTGCAAACTCCCACTGTTGGTGGGAGTTCAACCATTGTGGAAGACATTGTGGTGATTCCTCAAGGATCTAGAACTAGAAATACCATTTCACCCAGCCATCCCATTACTGGGGATATACCCAAAGGCTTATAAGTCATGCTGCTATAAAGACACATGCACACGCATGTTTACTGTGGCACTATTCACAATAGCAAAGACTTGGAACCAACCCAAATGTCCATCAGTGATAGACTGGACTAAGAAAATGTGGCACATATACACCATGGAGTACTATTCAGCCATATAAAGGGTGAGTTCATGTCCTTTGTAGGGACATGCATGAAGCTGGAAACCATCATTCTGAGTAAACTATCTCAAGGATAGAAAACCAAACACCGCATGTTCTCACTCATAGGTGGGAATTGAACAATGAGAACACTTGGACACAGGGAGGGGAACATCACACACCAGGACCTGTAGTAGGGTGGGGGAAGTGGGGAGGAATAAGATTAGGAGATATACCTAATGTAAATAATGAGTTAGTGGGTGCAGCAATCCAACATGGCTCATGTATACATATGTAACAAACCTGCATATGTGCACATGTGCCATAGAACTTAAAGTATAATAATAATAAAAAGTAAAAAAGTACTATGTCATCTGTATTTCTAACAGACATAAATATCGAGAGTGTTTTCATATTAGCGTGCCTGAAAAAGCACAAAGTTATAAAAACGTAAAATGTGAAGTGAAAGTAATGTTTTAGGCTAGCTAATTTGGGGGTGGATTTGAAGTAGCAATAATATCAGGAATGTGTAAAACTGCAAAATGCTAACAAGTGCTCTATGTGTTAAGAAGTGCTCTAGTACAATTATGAACTAAAAAAAAAAAATGCAGGTATACACAGGTAGATCTAGCTGCAATCCCTGAATTTTCCAATTTGAGAGTTATTTGTTTGTTTGTTTGTTTGTTTAGAGACAGGGTCTCACTCTGTTACCCAGAATGGATTGCAGTGGCACAATCATGGCTCACTGCAGCCTCAACCTCCCAGGCTCAAGTGATCCTCCTGTCTCAGGCTTCTGAGTATCTGGTATTACAGGGACACAACACCATACTTGGCTAATTTTTTCTATTGTTTTGTAGATATTGGGGTCTTTCTGTGTTGTTTGGACTGGTCTTGAACTCCTAGGCTCAAGGGATCCTCCTGCCTTGGCCTCCCAAAGTGCTGGAATGACAGGCATGAGCCAGCACAACTGGCCCAGAGTAATTTTAAGCCATTGAGAAATAACCATAAATAGCCACTGCCTGTCACAAAATGTATAATGGTTAATCTCTAAGCCTACAGAGGTAAATTCTCTAGTCCAAGATTCACCACGTATCAGATGTGTGACCTTAGACAACTTACTTGGCATCTTTATGTTTCAAATTCCTTTGTTTGTAAAATGATGATAATAATGGTACCCAGACCAGGTGCTGTGGCTCACACCTGTAATACCAGCACTTTGGGAGGCAGAGGTGGGTGGATCACAAGGTCAGGAGTTTGAAACCAGCCTGACCAATGTGGTGTAACCCCGTCTCTACTAAAAATACAAAAATTAGCCAGGTGTGGTGACGTGCGCCTTTAGTCTTAGCTACTCAGGAGGCTGAGTAGGAGAATGGTGTGAACCCAGGAGGCGGTGCTTGCAGTGAGCAGAGATTGCGCCACTGTACTCTAGCCTGGGTGACAGAGTGAGACTCCATCTCAAGAAAAAAAAATGGTACCTGATTCATAGTTTATTGTGAAGATTACAGTAAAGAGTTTAGAAAAGTGTCTGGCACATAGTATGTAGTCAGTGCTAGTAATCTTAGGAAGTTGTCGAATAATTTTATATAATGTAATGTATATGTATAACAATATATTAAATACCATAGGAAGCAGAAAATACTTGATTTAAAAAGTCACATATTTTTGGAAGTAAAAGAATTTTAAAGTTTCATTTATTTGGATGGCATTTGTTTCCAGTTGTAAAATTTATTTTCTTTACATATATTGAGATTGTATGGAAATTTAAATTTTTTCCCTGAAGGTTTGATAATTTGAGTCTATAAGACAAATTGATAATATATTAACAGGAAAAATAAAAAGCATACACATTTTATTACATGCAGCTGTGTGCACGGGATTCATACAAAATATAAAAACTCAAATGGCTAGATGGTTGTCACTTTTATCATCTTATAGTTAAGGACTCTGAGCGTGGCGAAAGGGGTTATGGTGGCAAGACAGGAGGAAGAGAGAAGAGAAATTACCTGGGGAAAAGGCAGTCATGGAACCTAACCGGTAGCAATCCTCGGAGAGAATCGGTGGTAGATAGTAATAAGTGTTTCCCTCAATCCTTTAAAAGTGTCAGACTCTCGGTTAATCTTTCCTAGATCTAGATGTGCGTGGGGGAACTTCAGTGAAAGCCTGTTAGCATCTGTTGTTTACTTCATGTCATGCAGAAACAAAATTGACAAAATTGACAGATTCAAATCTCGCCAACAAAAGGCAGCTTGTGTTTCCAGCTCCTCTAAGTAGCCTTCTTGAAATATGTCAAGAAGTATATTTTGGGGTTAAATAATTTGGTTTGCTTTAAGAAGAATATTTCAATTAGACTTTATAGACAGATAATCCTTGTATATATGTAAACCAAATTTTTTATATATATATATATAAAATATATATATATATATCAGCTCTGATGATTCATAAAAGAAACATGGGAGGATATTATGGCTATATATAAGTAGAAATTTGGAATATGGGGTCTCAGGCATCTCTCAGGCATGCATAAATTATTACTTAAAGAGCTTTGTTTTTCATCTGAAAGTGGTGATTGAATAGATAACTGGTAGAAGAGTTTCCAGGTGTCTCTCCTCCATTAGATCAAATAGACAGTTTTAAGCCCATAGAAAATGGAGACAGAGCTCATGGTATGATGCTGTTTTCATGGAAGCATTTATTTTTGGAGCTAAGTAAAAATGATAAATATGCTGTTGGAGAAGGGGACTTGCGGAATGACTTAGGTACAGGGGAACCTTGAAGATTTTTCTGTTTGAAGTCATCAAAGTTAGCATCCTTGGCAATGAAGTTTGAAAATGTTCTCTGTGTTCGGGCCATTTATCTTCGCTAATTGGTGCCAAATGAAGTTAGGCTCCTACTTTCCCAAAGAGACTGAGAGATAGTGGTGCTACCTCCTTCACTGTTTACATTTCAAAGAGATGATTCCCAGGTCCTTAAGAGAGACATTTCCTGGATTGTAAAACTGACAGGAGGCGAGGAAAATATTTGCATACATTTCAGAGTGGGGGAGAAAGGATTTACAGTGACAAGTTTTCTAAAGTAAATGCTCTAACAAACAGGAGGTCAGAGGCCCAGTTTTAGGAAGACACCTGTCTAAAATTTAGTCAAGCTGAAGGAAACTTTCAGGTCATCTTGGTCAAACTTGAGGTATTTGACTTGCACCACATTTAAATATGTCAGACAGTTCTGATTATCCAAGGAATTGTGATGCTCTCTAGAAAGGTTTCTGTTTTAGGTTCACCCAAACTTGGTGATAAAATCTCAGCAGCTATGATATAATCCTCACTTTAATAGCTGAAACTTGGTTCATGGGCTAACATCAGCATCACCCACGGACACCCATAGACTTCAGCCTATGAAACAGAATCTGCCTTTTAATGAGATCCTCAGGTTATTTCTGTGCACCTTAAGTTTTGAGATGTACTGTCAGGCATTATCTGCCTTTTTTTGTTTAACACCATCAGACTTTTTCAATTCATTCCAATTGCATGGGCCCCCTGGCTCAGATTTATAAGGTCACAGCTAGTTAGCCTACTAAATGACAACATCATTATTTAAAAATAGGGAATCATGTATTCATGAAAACAACAGGACAACTGACCTATTTTCGTGCAATCAATGTTATTTTTAAATTTTCTTTCTTTTTTTTTTTTCAACTCAGTATAGAAGATAAAAAGTCAAGAGGTGAAAATACATCTTGTCCAGCCTTTATACTAAGGGCTGTTTACCCTATCACATACACACCCTACAATTACATACCATAATTCAAATCTAGCAGTTCAGATTCCACAATACACTCATAACTACTTGTGGCATGGAAGTATCTAATAGTAGAAGACTTAAAACATCCTTTTGTTATTGTCATATGACCAATCTGGCTTTCAGAACTCTAGAAAACTATTTTGAAATAGCCTATGGGCACTCTCAAAGAAGGTGACTCCTTCTTACCTGATATTGTCCATTGATATATGTATAGGTTAACAAATGTTGAACAGATTTCTTTCATTTAAATTTCAGTTGGGGGCTCGTAAAGTCTTTTCCTTTGTATCTCTTTGTGGCAAACTATTTTACACCTCAAACACTTAAATTATAGTAAAATTTGAAAATTACAGTGTGAAGAATCTTGTTATAAGAATTTTCAGATAACAGTGTGACAGTATAGATACAAAGTTCAGTTTGTGGAACTTAATACATTTTGGGGGCTTATTTTCAAATCTTTGACTTCTGAACTCAGTTTTATTTGTGTGTTCCCTTTTTGTATGTTTTCTTACTTCCAGAAACTAAGCAAATGTATGAGCTAGCTGAGTAGTTGAAACCCAGATATAACTCAAAGGTCAAGTCAAAGATTCTTCTCTGGATACAACTAAGATGTCAATGACTTGATCATCCACAAATTTCACACTCTGTCTTAGTCCATTTTCTGTTACTTATAACAGAATACCTGAGACTGAATAATTTATAAAGAAAACAAATTTATTTCTTACAGCTATGAAGGTTGGGAAGTCTAAGGTCAAGGGGCCTCACCTGGTGAAGGCCTTGCTAGTGAGAACTCTGTAGAGTCCTGAAGCAGCCCAGAGCATCACATGTTGAGGAAGCAGAGTATGCCAAAAGTCTCCCTTTCTCTTCTTATAAAGGTACCAGTACCACTCCAATAATAACCTGTGAGTCCATTAACTCATTAATTCATTAATACCTGAATGAGTTAATCCATTGGTGAAGGCAGAGCCCTCATGACTCGATCATCTCTTAAAGGCCCCACCTCTCAATACTGCTGCATTGGGGATTAAATTTTAACATGCATTTTGGAGGGCACAAATAGTCAAACCATAGCATGAAACTCCCTTAAGTTACAATTTTTTTTTTAAAGAAGCCAGTTTAAATCCTACCTCAAAATTGTTCTTCAAGTTTTATCTTGAGTCAATTTTATTTCTGCTGAAATGTATTAACTTTTCAGTGTTAGACTAATTATTTTCTTCAACCCTAAACCTATGTACATCTTAGGTTTAATGTATATTTTATATTGCTCTATACATCACATATTAACAATAGGACCATTCAAAAATATGAATCTGCAGTTGTAACATGACTAAATTTACATATAATATTATTTTTCTACATACACAAATACTATCATAATTCTAACACACATATACGTAAAATGAACCTTTGACCTTGCTGTCATGTGAAGGTTAGTATGCCACTTTAACAGTTTATGTATCTGCAACCAATGGCTTACTAGTTCTCAAATAAACTCAAATAAAGACATTTCTCCCTTAATATCTTTCTAGGATCCTCCTAAGGGCAAAGTTGTTTCACAGCTAATGCACATTGAACTAACCTTTGTGAAACTTCTGCTTCAGCAGCTACTCCTCCCCTTCCTCTTACCCTTTGTGTGGTCTGATTCTTTCTGCCCAGAGTGAATCACTTAAAACAATCTGCTCCTGTCAACCTTCTTGAGCTGCCTACAAGAGAGCATTGTGGCAGTGACTACTGATAATCCCCAAACAGATATTTTTTTGTCATGCCTTATATAATAACATCTTCAATTACTAGCAGAGCCTTATGGCTGTCTCAAATAAAGACTGAATTTCTTAGCCTCCTTTTAAGCTGTGTATGGTCATTAACTAAGTTTTGACCAATGAGGTGTGAATCTAAGTGATACACGAAAATTTCAAGGCATACTTACATCTTTTCCACACCCTTTCTCCCTTTCCCCATGACCTAATTAAAATGTAGAAGAACTGGAAAGTCATCTGAATCATGTAGATAAAGGCTATTTCCAAGAATGGCAGAGAGAAATTACAGGATTTAAAGAAAATTATACTGTGCAGTAACTGTTTAAGCTTTAAACTACCCAAACATAAGTTCATGAGTCTCTGTCAGTCAATCTCTCTCTCTCTCAAGGTTTCTGTGGTCTTCTCTGTGATCTAATTTACACTGGGATATATATATATATATGTGTATATATATATATGTGTGTGTGTGTATATATCTTGTGTGTGTGTGTACATATATAAATACACACACATGTATATTTACACTGAGATATATTATGTCTTTATCTAAACTTTGTAGACAAGACTTGAAGTATGTTATATAGAAATATTGTGACTTCTGCAAGTCAGATAATATGGTTAAATTCCACAAATAATAGAGATATTTACATATCAGTTATATATGAATCTCTTAAATACTTTTGATGAGAAACTCCTACTATACATATTTATTATGAGAAATTATTATTCATAACAGACTGCCACTAGAAGTATAACCACACAAAAAATAAAATCATTAGTTCTAAACTACTAAAGGTATAAATACATAATATGTCCAGTATTTTTCCTGAATCTACTTCTTTACTGGATAAATTTCTTTCAATAAATCAACTAATCTCTAAGCTTCCATTTCCAATTCTACAAAATCAAGATATTAATCTTGCTTATTTTAAAGGGTTGCTTTGGGGATCAAATGGGAATATATGAGGGAAATTTTCAAGCTGTGAAACCAAGCATACGCATTTGAGGATATATTATAGAAACAAAACTTCTTGCCTTTCATACTTTTACAATGGTAAGTTTCTCTTTATTTTCTTTCTACATTTCAATATAAATGCTTCACTTTATGGTATGTTAAGCGAATAATGATGCCAGTAATAATTTATTTTATACTCTGAGTGAACATTCATTTATTTAACAGACATTGGCATATACTATGTACCAGGCATCTTCAAGTAAGTGAAAATTTGTATCCTTCAAGGAGCTTAAAATCCAATAATGTATAAGGTAAAAAGAAAGAGATAACTATTGCAAACAGAGACATTCAATGCTGGACTTAAATGTGGGATACAATTGGAACATAAAATTTTGCAGAAAGAGAGAGGCATTCTGAAGGATATATAGGTCCCCACATGAAGAAAGAGGTATATTGGTTAACAATAGTCTTGATTCAAATAGCATAAACCTAAATACATCTAGCTCAATAAATAAATGAATAAATAAACAGTAGGAAAAGTATTGTTATGTAATTGAACAGTCCATGAGTGTTTGTTCCATGTCTTTACTACTGTAAATAGTGCTGCAGTAAACATAAATGTGCATGTATCTTTATAATAGAATGACTTACATTCCTTAGCTATATACTCAGTAATGGGATTGCTGGGTCAAATGGTATTTCTGGTTTTAAATCCTTGAGGAATTGCCACACTGTCTTTTAGAATGGTTGAACTAATTTACATTGTCACCAACAATGTAAAAGCATTCCTATTTCTCCACAGCCTCTCCAGCATCTGTTGTTTCTTGACTTTTTAATAATCACCATTCTAAAGGTATGAGATGGTATTTCATTATGGTTTTGATTTGCATTTCCTAATGATCATTTTTTTCATATATTTGTTAGCTGTATAAATGTCTTCTTTTGAGAAGTGTCTGCCCATATCCTTTGCCTACTTTTTCATATTTTTTTTTCTTGTAAATTTGTTTAAAATCCTTGTAAATTTTGGATAATAGACCTTCGTCAGATAGGCAGATTGCAAAAATTTTCTCCCATTCTGTAGGTTACCTGTTTGCTGTGATGATAGTTTCTTTTGCTGCAAAGGCTCTTTCATTTAATTAGATCTCATTTGTCAATTTTAGCTTTTGTTGCAATTGCTTTTGGTGTTTTAGTCATGAAGTTTTTGCCCATGCCAATGTCCTGAATGGCATTGCCTAGGTTTTCTTCTAGGGCTTTTATAGCTTTAGGTTTTATATTTAAGTGTTTAATTCTTCTCAAGTTAATTTTTGTACAAAGTGCAAGGAAGGGGTCTAGTTTCAGTCTTCTGCATATGGCTAATCAGCTTTCTCAGCACCATTTATTAAATATGGAACCCTTTCTCCATCCTATTGCTTGTTTTAATCAGGTTTGTAGTATAGTTTGAAGTCAGGTAGCGTGATGCCTCCTGCTTTGTTCTTTTTGCTTAGGATTGTTTTGACTATACAGGCTCTTTTTTGGTTCCATTTGAATTTTAAAGTAGTTTTTTTCTAATCCTGTGAAGAATGTCAGCAGTAGTTTGATAGGAATATCACTGAATCTATAAATTATCTTGGGCAGCATGGCTATTTTCACAACATTCATTCTTTGTATCCATGAGAATAGAATGTTTTTCCATTTGTTTGTATCCTGTCTTATTTCCTTCAGCAGTGTTTTGTAGTTCTCCTTGAAGAGGTCCTTCACATCCCTTGTTATGTGTATTTCTAAGTATTTTATTCTCTTTGAAGCAATTGTGAATAGGAGTTAATTCATGATTTGGCTCTCTGTTGTCTATTGTTTGTGTATAGGGATGCCTGTGACTTTTGCCCATTGATTTTTGTATTCTGAGACCTTGCTGAAGTTGTCTATCAGCTTAAGAACTTCTGGGCTGAGACAATGGGGTTTTCTAAATATATGATCATGTTGTTTGCAAACAGAGACAATTTGAGTTCCTCTCTCCCTATTTGAATACCTTTATTTCTTTCTCTTGCCTGATTGCTCTGGTTAGAACTTACAGCACTATGTTGAATAGGAGTGGTGAGAGAGGGCGTTCTTGTCTCATCCTGTTTTCAAAGGGAAGGCTTCCAGCTTTTGCTTTTTCAGTATGATATTGCTTTTTCAGTATGATATTTTCAGTATGATATAGAATATTTCAGTATTCTAATTGAGAATTTTTAACACGTTAAATTTTATCAAAGGCATCTTCTGCATCCATTGAGATAATCATGTGGCTTTTGTCATTGGCTCTGTTTATTTGATGAATCATGTTTATTTATTTGCATATGTTGAACCAGCCTTACATCCCAGGGATGAAGCTGACTTGGTCATGTTGTATAAGCTTTTTGCTATGCTGCTGGATTCAGTTTGCCAGTATTTTATTAAGGACTTTTGTATTGATGTTCATCAGGGATATTGGCCTGAAATTTTCTTTTCTTGTTGTGTCTCTGACAGGTTTTGGTATTAGGATAATGTTGGCTTCATAAAATGAGTTAGGGATGAATCCCACCTTTTCAATTGTTTGGAATAGTTTCAAAAGAAATTGTGCCAGCTCCTCTTTGTACCTCTGGGAGAATTTGGCTGTGAATTCATCTGGTCTTGGGCTTTGTTTTGGTTGGTAGGCCAACCACATTACTGCCTCAATTTCAGAACTTGTTATTGGTCTATTCAGGGACTTGACTTCTTTCTGATTTAGTCTTGGGAGGGTGTATGTGTCCAAGATTTTATCCAATTGTTCGAGATTTTCTGCTTTATTTGAGTAGAGGTGTTTAGAGTAGTATCTGATTGTAATTTGTATTTCTCTGGGATCAGTGGTGATAACCCTTTTATTATTTTTTGTGTGTGTTTATTTGATTCTTCTTTTTTTCCTTATTATTGTAGCTAGTGGTCTGTTTAATTTTCTCAAAAAACCATCTCCTGGATTCACTGATTTTTTGAAGGGCTTTTTAGTGTCTCTTTCTCCTTTAGTTCCACTCTGATCCTAGTTATTTCTTGTTTTCTGCTAGCTTTTGGGTTTGTTTGCTCTTTCTTCTCTAGTTCTTATTTTTTTGTTTGTTTGTTTGTTTTTGTTTTTGAGACAGAGTATCACTCTGTTGCCCAGGCTGGAGTGCAGTGGTGTGATCTTGGCTCACTGCAACCTCTGCCTCCCAGGTTCAAGCAATTCTCCTGCCTCAGCCTCCTGAGTAGCTGGGACTACAGGCACATGCCACCACACCTGGCTATTTTTTTGTATTTTTAATAGAGACGTGGTTTCACCATATTAGCCATGCCGGTCTTGTTCTCCTGAACTCATGATCTGCATGCCTTGGCCTCCCAAAGTTCTGGGATTACAGGCACGAGCCACCATGCCCAGCCTTCTCTAGTTCTTTTAATAATACTGTTAGGGTATCTATTTGAGATCTTTCTAGCCTTTTGATGTGTACATTTAGTGCTATAAATCTCCCTTGTAACAGTGCTTTAGCTGTGTCCCAGAAATTGTTGTACATTGTCTCTTGTTTCTCATTGGTTTCAAAGAACTTCTTGATTTCTGCCTTAATTTCATTATTTTCCCAGGAGTCATTCAGGAACAGGTTGTTCAATTTCCATGTACTTGTAGGGTTTTTGAGTGAGTTTCTTAATCCTGAGTTCCAATTTGATTGCAATGTGGTCAAAGAGACTGTTACGATTTCATTTCTTTTGCATTTGCTGGGGAGTGTTTTACTTCCAATTATGCAGTTGATTTTAGAGTAAGCACCATGTGGCACTGGGAAGAATGTATATTCTTTTGTTTTGTGGTAGAGAATTCTGTAGATATTTATTAGGTCAACTTGATGCAAAGTTGAGTTCAAATTTTGAATATTCTTGTTAATTTTCTGTCTCATTAATCTGTCTAATACTGACTGTGGGATATTAAAGTCTCCTACTATTATTGTAGGGGAGTCTAAGTCTCTTTGTCAGTCTCTGAGAACTTGTATTATGAATCTGGGTGCTCCTGTATTGGGTGCATATGTATTTGGGATAGTTAGTTCTTCTTGTTGAATTGATCCCTTTACCATTATGTAATGACCTTCTTTGTCTTTTTTTATCTTTCTTGGTTTAAAGTCTGTATTGTCAGAGACTAGGTTTGCAATCCCTGCTTTTTTCTTATTTCCATTTGCTTGGTAATTATTCCTCCATCCCTTTATTTTGAGCTTGAGTCTTTGCATGTGAGATGGGTCTCTTGAAGACAGCATACCAATGGTTCTTGACTCTTGATCCAATTTACAGTCTATATCTTTTAATTGGGGCATTTAGCCCATTGACATTGAAGGTTAATATTGTTATGTGTAAATTACATCCTGTCATCATGATGCTTGCTGATTAATTTGCACACTAGGTAATGCCATTTCTTCATTGTGTCATTGGTGTTTATATTTTGGTCTGTTTTGCAGTGTCTCGTACTGGTTTTTCCTTTCCATATTTAGAGCTTCCTTCAGGAGCTCTTGCAAAACAGACCTGGTGGTCGTGAATTCTCTCAGTATTTGCTTGTCTGAAAAGTATTTCATTTTGCCTTTGTTACAAAGCTTAGTTTGGCCGGATATAAAATTCTAGGTTAAAAATTATTTTCTTTAAGAATGTTGACTACTGGCCCCTACTCTCTTCTTGCCTTTAGGATTTCTGTTAAGAGATCCACTGTTAGTCTGATAGGCTTCCCTTTGTAGGTGACCTAGCCTTTCCTTCTGGCTGCCCTTAACATTTTTTTACTTGGAGGATCTGATGATTATGTGTTTAGGGGTTGATCTTCTTGTGGAGTATCTTAGTGGGGTTCTCTGTATTTCCTGAATTTGAACATTGGCCTGTCTTGCTAGGTTCGGGAAGTTCTCCTTAATAATATCCTGAAGTTTGTTTTCCAACTTGCTTTCATTCTTCCTGTCTTTTTCAAGTACTCTAATCAGTCATAGGTTTTGTCTTTTTATATAGTCCCATAATTCTTGGAGGTTTTGTTTGTTCCTTTTTATTATTTTTTCTCTAATCTTGTCTGCTTGCCTTATTTCAGCAAGATAGTCTTCCATCTCTGATATTCTTTCTTCCACTTCATTGATTTGGCTATTGATACTTGTGTATGCTTCATGAAGTTCTCATGCTGTGTTTTTCAGCTCCATCAGGTCATTTATGTTCCTTTCTAAACTGGTTATTCTAGTTAGCCCCTCCTGTAACCTTTTATTAAGGTTCTTAACTTCATTGCATTGGGTTAGAACATGCTCCTTTACCTCAGCTAAGTTTTCCATTACCCACCTTCTGAAGCCTACTTCTGTCAATTTGTCCATCTCTTCCTCTGTCTAGTTTGCACCATTGCTGGAGAGGTGTTGTGATCTTTTGGAGGAGAAGAGGCACTCTAGCCTTTGGGTTTTCTGTGTTTTTTTTTTTTTTTGTTAATTCTTTCACATCTTCACAGGTGGTTTTTTTTTTTGTTAATTCTTTCACATCTTCACAAATTTGTCTAGTTTCAGTCTTTGAGGCTACTGAGCCTTGATTGAGATTTTTTGTAGGGACTTTTTATGTTGATGCTGTTGTTGTTGCTTTCTGTTTGTTTGTTCTACTTTCTATAGTCCGGTCCCTCCTCTGTAGCGCTGCTGTGATTTGCTGGGGGTTCACTTCAGGCCTTATTTATTTAGTTTACTTTGGAGATGTCACTTGAAGAAGCTAGAGAACATCAAAGATGGGTACCTGCTGCTTCTTCTGGGATCTCTGATCTTGAGGGGCACTGACCTGATGCCAGTATAAATGCTCCTGGATAGGTTGTCTGACAACTTTTGTTGGCAGGGTCTCACCCAGTTGGGTGGCACAGGAAGTAGGACCTGTTTAAGGAAGCACTTTGGCTTCCCCTTGTTGGTGGGGTTGTGCTGCACTGGGGGAAAACCCATTCGTCTGGACTGTCCACATTCCTCAAAGCTAACAGGCAAAAAGACTACCTCTGCTGGTCTGTGGAGACTACAGCCACCTCTCCCTCTAGGGGCTCAGGCCCTCAGAGATCAAAGTTCTTTTCTTAAGCTCCTGGCTAGAGTTGTTGGCATTCCTGCAGAGAGGCCCTGAAACCACAGTGTTGGCTGCTGCCCCTCCCCCAAGGAGCTCAGATGGTTTAGACAGCAGGCAGCCACAGTAGTGGTGATGACTGCCCCTCCCCCGGGAACCCTGCAAGCTTAGGCAGATTCTAGTGGAGTGGCTATTGAGAATCTGTGTGGCTCCATGGTTGGGACTCAAGGCCCTGATGTTGTGGGCTAACAAGTGAGATCTTCCAATTCGTGAGTTGCACAGTTCCATGGAAAAAGCATAGTTCTCCAGGCTTGGTAACGTGCTCATTCACCATCTCCCTTGGCCGGGGGTGGTGGCTTCTCTGCCTTGTGTGGCTCTCGGGTTGGCCACTGAACCACACTGCTCCTCCTTCCTTTCCAAGTATCAAACCAGCTGCCTAGTCAGTCCTATGTAAAGTATTTGCATTTCCCTGATCATTAGTGATGTTGAGCTTTTTTTCACATGTTTGTTAGTCATTTGTATATCTTCTTTTGAGAATTGTCTGTTTATGTCCTTTACACATTTTTTGATGGGATAGTTTGTTTGTTTTTTTTTCTTGTTTGTTTGAGTTCCTTGTAGATTCCAGATGTTATTAGAATTTTATGTTTTCTTATATGTGGGTTTTTGGATAATTACTCCAGTGGGCTAACATTTCTCTCTCCCTGAGATTTTCATTTTCTCATTTTACTGGAAATTCATTCCTTTAGCTCATCTGGAATTCACTCATGATCAGAGTCAAACAGAATTTTCCTTTCTTCTCCACCTGAAGACCTTGTGCATAAAAAATGATACATATTAAACTACTATTGCTTGTAAAACGCTGAAGGTAATATTTTTAATATTATTTCAAAAATAGTTATAACATTACATAGCCAAATTTGTATATATCGGTCATCCAGAACTCCCAAGAATTTTGTGAGGACTAATTTTTTCCTAGAGTAGGTCTATTCATTACGAATACATCCTAATTTTTAGAGAAAGGACAGTCAATAATTTCCGTTGCCTCTGTAGCATCCTTCTCCCATCCCCATTTCCATCAGGCCTGACTTCAGTTTGGGGAGCAATATGGTCCTGTCGAGACTAACTCCTCTTCTGGCTTCAGTGGTAGAAAAAATAGCCTTATCTAAGCCAATATTGTGGCCTGAATTGTGTACTCTCAAAATGTATATGTTAAAGTCTTAATTCACTGTACTTCAAAATGTGACTGTATTTGGAGATAGGGTCTTTAAAAAGGCAATTAAATTAAAATTAGGCCAAATGGGTAGGCCTTAATTCAATGTGGCTGATGCCCTTATAAGAAGAGGAGACTAAGACACAAAGAGACAGAGAAAGGACCATGGGAAAACACAGAGAGGAGATGGCCATCTAGCAGCCAGGAAAGAGGCCTTCAGAATAAATCAACACTGAGAACACTTTGACCTTGGACTACTAGCCTCTATAATTGTAAGAAAATAAGTTTCTGTTATTTAAGCAACCCCGGCTGGGGTACTTTGTTGTAACAGTCACAGCAAACTCACTCAGCCAGGTAGTTATTGGTCCAGTGGTGGGTAGGAGACCTAAGAAATTTGGGAGTACATCTTAGCACTTCTGTTTAACATAGGGTGAAAAAGACATTCCCTCTTTCTTAAAGAATAATGAGGAAGGATGTCATGCTAAGTGCTACTGAAATTCGTCTTAGTATCATAAGAGAAGCTTCCCTTGGGATGAAACCAATCCCATAAAGACAGAATGTTGTCAGATTCTACCAAATCTACTTATATATGTAATTATTTATTTATTTTATTTATTAATTTTTTTTAGATGGATTTTTTCTCCTGTTGCCCACGGTGGAGTGCAATGGTGTGATCTTGGCTTACCGCAACCTCCGCCTCTCGGGTTCAACTAATTGTCCTGCCTCAGCCTACTGAGTAGCTGGGATGTAGGCAGGTGCCACCATGCCTGGCTAATTTTGTATTTTTAGTAAAGACGGGGTTTCTCCATGTTGGTCAATCTAGTCTTAAACTCCCAACCTCAGATGATCTGCTCACCTCAGCCTCCCAAAGTGCTGGGATTACAGGCATGAGCCACCGTGCACGGCCACTGTCTACTTGTATATTTTTAGGTTAGGTAAGCCAATAACTTATTTACAGTTGAGTCATATAAAATTACTGATTTTTGACCATTTTGATTATAAAAAGTTAAGTTCATGTTGATCAACCGAATATACTGATTAATCTACAACTTCTGTTACAGCGAATAAAATTGTCCTAAATGAAGTGATGGGCACATAAAGGTCTATACCTTTGTGAATTTTTATCTTGTTAAACAGCTACAAAGACATACATTTAATTCTAAATCAAAGTAAAAAATATTAATTATTCAAGGAGTATATGATACTAGTGGAATATCTGATGAAATAACTTGAAAGAAATTCTTCAGTTTGACTGTAAAGATATAAAGGCAATTATTGGTAAATATACAGCTAAATTTATTACTCTTAATATAAACTTTGATCTCTTTCTTCATGTCTGATATCTATTTGTTTTTCATTCATTCATTCAACAAATATTTAGTAACTATTTTCTGTCTCTTAAGCACTGTGAAAAACACAGGTATAAACAGGTAAACAAAATGAACAAAGAACCTGGTCAAAGTTGCTTATTGCATGGTTGAATGAGACATTACGCAAAGGAATACAAATATTCACACATGAATACACACACATGCGCACACACACACATATATATACACATACATACATAAAACTTACTGTAGTAAATAACTCTTTCATACTTACAGAAGCTCAATTTAAACTAACTCTGATCCAACAAATTAGGGTAGGGATGGTACTCAGAGAATCTATGTCCTTGTCCATAATAATTGTTCATGGATAGACATGTAATCCAAGCTGAGGTATCACAAACCTTCCATAAATCTTTGCTGGAAGTAGTCATGAGAAAATACCATCTTTTCTCAGTAATGAAGATTTATGCCTAGAATTGCTAGTTACCATTGCATACACCATAAAAAGGGAGATCTCACTTGAGAGTAAAGTCAATGCAAAAGAAAGTACTTGGGGCATGGGGGTTGGGGGGCAGGGCCAAGATGGACAACTGGAAGCAGTGGCAATCAGAGGCTCCCACTGCAAAGATAAAAAATGTTGTGAGTCCTGCACCGGCAGCCGAGGTATTTAGGTTCTATCATTAGTCCTTTGTCTGATGTGTAGATTGTGAATATTTTCTGCCACTCTGTGGGTTGTCTGTTTACTCTGCTGATTGTTTCTTTAGCTGTGCAGAAACTTTTAGTTTGATTAAGTCTCACCTATTTCTCATTGTTTTTGTTGCATTTGATTTGGGTTCTTGGTCATGAAGTCTTTACGTAAGCCAATGTCTGGAAGAGCTTTTCCAATGTCCTTTTCAAGAATTTTTATGGTTTCAGGTCTTATACTTAAGTCCTTGATCCATCTTAAGTTGATTTTTGTATAATGTGAGAGATGAGTATCCAGTTTTATTCTTCTACATGTGGCTTGCTGATTATCCCAGCACCATTTGTTGAATAGGGTGTCTTCACCCCACTTTATGTTTTTGTTTGCTTTGTTGAAGATGAGTTGGCTGCAATTATTTGGCTTTGTTTCTGGATTCTCTATTCTGTTCCATTGGTCTATGTGCCTATTTTTATACCAGTACCATGCTGTTTTGGTGACTATGGCCTTATAGTATAGTTTGAAGTCAAGTAATGTGATGCCTCTAGATTTGTTGTTTCTGCTTAGTTTTGCTTTGGTTACGTGGGCTCTTTTTTGTTTCCATATGAATTTTAGGATTTCTTTTTAGTTCTGTGAAGAATGATTGTGATGTTTTGATGGGAATTGCACTGAATTTATAGATTGCTCTTGGCAGTGTGATCATCTTCACAATATTGATTCTGTCCATCCATGAACATGGGATGTTTTTTCATTTGTTTGTGTCATGCATAATTTCTTTCAACAGTGTTTTAGTTTTCCTTGTAGAAGCCTTTCACCTCCTTGGTTAGGTATATTCATAAATATTTTATTTATTTTCAGCTATTATAAAAGTTTTTTTTATTTGAATCTCAGCTTGGTCACAGTTGGTGTATAGCAGAGCTACTGATTTGTGTACATTAATTTTATATCCTGAAACTCTGCTGAATTCATTTATCAGTTATAGGAACTTTCTGGAGGAGTCTTTAGGTTTTTCTAGGTATATGACCATATCATCAGCAAACAGTGATAGTTTGATTTTGTCTTTACAGATTTGGATACCCTTTATACAGCCTTTCTCCTGCAAGAATGGCCATAATAAAAAAAAATCAAAAAATAATAGATGTTGGCAGGAATGCAGTGAAAAGTGAACATTTTTACACTGCTAATGGGAATGGAAACTAGTACAACCACTATAGAAAACAGTGTGGAGAGTCCTTAAACAACTAAAAGTAGAACTACCGTTTGATCCAGCAATCACACTACTAGGTATCTACACAGAGGAAAATAGGACACTATACGAAACAGATACCTGCACATGCATGTTTATAGCAGCACAGTTTACAATTGCAAAAATATAGAACCAACCCAAATGCCCATCAATCAATGAGTGGATAAAGAGATGGTGAGATACACATACACACACACACACACCAACACACATACATACACACCATGGAATACTACTCAGCCATAAAAAATAATGAAATAATGACATTCACAGCAACCTAGATGGAATTGGAGAGTATTATTCTAAGTCAAGTAACTAAGGAATGGAAAACCAAACATTGTATATTCTCATTAATAAGTGGAAACTAAGCTATGAGAATGCAAAAGCATAAGAATGACACAATGGACTTTGGAGACCTGGAATAAAGGGCAGGAGTGGGGTTGAGGGATAAAAGACTACCAGTTGGGTACAGTGTATACTGCTCAGGTGATGGGTGCACCAAAATCTCACAAATCACCACTAAGGAACTTATATAACCAAACACTACCTGTTGCCCCCCAAATCTATGGAAATAAATAAAAAATAAAGATTAAAAAATCTAAAACAATAAAAATTAGAACTGTAAAGTAAATTGGATTCAGTCAAAACTCTGAAGTTTATATACTTAGAGAAATTTAAACTTGAAAGGAACCTATGTAATTATGAAGTCCAGCACTATTCTATAAAATTTTCTGTGATGATAGAAATGGTATATATTTGCATTTTTCTGCTACAGTAGCCACCCATCAAATGTGGTCATTAAGCACTTGAATGTGGCTAGTGTGACTGAGAAACTTAATGTTTTTATTTTCTTTAATGTAAATTAATTTAAATTTGAATAGTCACATGTGTCTAGTTACTATTATATAAAACAGATCTTGAAAAACTAATCATCATAATAGACAACACTTGTTGGCTTATTTCTCTGTATCATACTAAATGCTGACAAGAATACTTTCATAAGAAACCCTTTAGGCAAGAACTATTTTTATTATGCTAAATTTTTAAGTGAGGATACAAAAGCTTAGAGTGACTGACTTCTCAGTATTGAGACATAGATGATCTGACTCCAAAGCTTGAAACCAGTATGTTTTACCTTCTAGGTAAACAAACCAACTTTGGTGAATGTAAATGTCCTCCTAAGATCTCACAGATTTTTTGGGCCAGAGCTAAGACTGTAACTGAGAGCATTATTTAGCAACCACTGGGCTTCAGTTTTTAAACTTAATGTAATTCTACTCTGTGCATTTATGGGAATGTCTAGAAAATGTTAGCCTCTAGATAATAGAGGTATTACCAAACAACGTAAATATTTTTAGCTGTATTAAAGTTAAGTGAGACTACCTATAACAAAAATGATAAATGTAGGGACCAGGCATAGTGGCTCATGCCTGTAATCCCACCACTTTGAGGCCAAGGCGGGTGGATCACGAGGTCAGGAGATCGAGACCATCCTGGATAACATGATGAAACCTTGTCTGTACTAAAAATACAAAAAATATTAGCCAGGCGTGGTGGTCGGCACCTGTAGTCCCAGCTACTTGGGAGGCTGAGGCAGGAGAATGGTGTGAACCTGAGAGACGGAGCTTGCAGTGAGCCAAGGTCACACCACTGCACTCCAGCCTCAGCAATAGAGCCAGACTCCATCTCAAAAAAAAAAAAAAAAAAAAAAAAGATAATTACATAGTCGGTTACAGGGTAATAGGTAATAAGAAAAAGGAAAACAGAAACAGTAGGGAAAAGGTGGGAGTTATGAATGCTGAAGTTATGGTGATGGTTGCAGTTTTAAATAGGATAGGGTAAACTTTAGTGAGAAGGTAGAATTTGAACAAGTCCCTCAAGGAAGTAAATAGTCATAAAGATAACTAATGAAAAAGTATTTGAGGCAGATGGAATAGCAATAAAACATTTTTAGGCATGTATTTGCTGAGCCAATTCATGTAACAGCAAAGAGGCCAATGTGACTGGAGCAGGAGTGAAGCTGGAAGTTAAGAGAAGCTGAAGGGCAAGATCTTAGTGTGGAGAACCGAAGGATGTTATAACAACTTTTACCTGAGTGAAATTAGGTTTATTTGTGTATTTTGAGTGTAGAGCTGACTGTATCTGACTCGCTCTTTTCCAGCAACCTCACTTCAGCCTTTCAGCAGGACAGGACTCTAGAGGTGGGGCTCAACACTGGACCAGATTAAAGACTGGCTGACATATTCACCAGCTTACCCATTTCCTGGCAGCAAATGTTTCCTGTCTAGAGGAAGGAAGTTATCACCCTTTTTCTAGAAATTTCTGAATAACTTGACCCTTAATTTGCATGTAATAAAAGTAGATATAGATGTGACAGCAGAACTGCCTGTGAGCTGCTATCTTCAACATACTTCCTTTGGGATAGCCCTGCTCTGCAAGAGTAGTCACAGAGCTATAATGCTGCTGCCTCAATTAACCTGTTTATTTAACTCACCCTTGAATTTCTGCGTGGGCAAAATCAACAACCTTTTCAGACAGAGCATCAATTTGGGGACTTTCCTGCTCTGAAACAAAAGGAGACCAGTTTAGACTACTTGGATAATTGAGATGATAATGATTGTAGCTCATGTGTTCGTCCCTTCTTAAACTGCTGCAAATAAATATCTGAGCCTGGGATAATTTATGAAGAAAAGAGGTTTAATTGGCTCAGTGGTCCTGCAGGCTGTACAGGTAGCATGACATTGGCATTTGCTCAGTTTCTGGGGAGGTCTCAGGAAACTTACACTCATGGTAGAAGGTGAAGGCGGATCAGGCACATCACATGGCTAGAGTAGGAGCAAGAGAGAGCCAGGCAAGTGCCACACACTTTCAGATATAGTAAGAACTCACTAATTGTCAGGAGAACAGCACTATGGGGATGGTGCTAAGCCATTTATGAAAAACTACCCCTATGATCTAATCATCTCCCACCAGGCCCCACCTCTAATAATGGGGATTACAATTTGATATAAGATTTGGGCAGGAACACAAATTCAAATTATATCAGCTCACTACAGCTGTAAAATGTGGTCAGATCATGAATATATTTTGAAGATAGAACTAATTGAACTTCCTATAGGATGTAATGTAAGAGAAAAAGAAAGGAATAAATGACTAATTTTGAGGGGGCTCAAAAGATAGAAGAAAGAGGTTGACATCGACCATGATATGGAAGGCTGCAAGTGGCACACATTTGGGGAAGAAGTTCAGGAGTTCGAATTCGCATTTATTGAGTTCGATATGTCTAAAAGTTGTGAAATAGAGATATCAAAAAAGCAGTTGAATCTAGGATGTTGAGAGTTATCTAGGCCAAAGATATAAATTTTGTAAGAGTCAGCATATACATGATATTTAAACCATCAGATTAGTTCATGTAAGAGTGAAAATAAGAAGACCAAGAATTAAGCCTTGTAATACTGCACCATTATGAAGTCCAGGGAGACGAGTAAAATACCAGCAGAAGAGATGAGACAGAGCAGTCTCCGAAGTGAGAGAAAAACCAAGAATGTTGTGTCCTAAAAGCCAGGGAAAGACTCTATATCAAGGAGGAAGGAATGATCAATTGCATCAAATGCTGATAATATGTCAATATGGAACTAGCAATTATCCATTGGCAACCTAGAAATCACTGGATGTATCATTAAGATCAGTTATGTTTCAGCTTAAGCATGAACACCTGGTTGAAGTGGGTTTGGGAAAGAATAAGGAAGAGGAATTGAAAATGAAAATTTTTATGCAATTAGGGCAGTAATTTGGCAGGAAACTGGATATGAGCAAAGGTATTTGTTTTTATTGTTTTGTTTTTTGTTTTTGTTTTTTTTTTTTTTTGGTATTTTTTTGAGACAGAGTCTTGCTGTGATGTCCAGACTGGAGTGCAATGGAGTGATCTCAGCTCACTGAAACCTCCATTTCCTGGGTTCAAGCAATTCTTCTGCCTCACCCTCCCCAGTAGCTGGGACTACAGCCATGCACCACCATGCCTGGCTAATTTTTGTGTGTTTAGTAGAGACAAGTCTTCACCAAGTTGGCCAGGTTGGTCTTTTTTGGAAATTAAAATAATATTTTCATGTTGTTGGAAAGAATCTGGGAGAAAGAAAAAAAAAAAAGTTACCCAAGGATAAAAGAAAGTATTGCTAAAGCAAAATGGTTGAAAAACTGAGAAGGGATGGAATTTGGTGCCAAGATGTAAAGACTGGCTTGGGGGAATATAAATAGTTCATCTAAAGTATGGAACAGGAAAATAGAGAATGTGGGCACAAATGTTGTTGAGTAGAAAGATTTAAAAAATTAACTTAGCTCCTTCTAGACCAAAGTAAGACAGAGGTTTTACATGGTCTCAGAATTATTCAAATCACTTGCATTTTTAAGTTATAGCCATTTGCTTATTCCTTTGACTTTCTTAGGAAAAATCCCTATTCTTGGTTTTGGAAACGTGTTTGTGGTAGGCATTGCTAATAGATTATGTAAAATATATTTTCCTTTTCTTCTTACCAAGAAAATCTCAGTTTTATTTGGTCAATCTTTTGCACTCTCTGGAAAAGTTAAAACCCTTTTGAAGTGAGTGATGACATTGCCCCACAGTCCTGGCCAATGAAATAGAAGCTGAATTTATCTGGGGAAAAAAATATATTTTCTAAAATGTGCATTCTACAATTTTTTTTTTTTCATTCTTATAATGAATATGCACTAGATGTAATTGAAGCAAGAATTCTACAGCCATGAGGTGGTAAGCATGGGAATGAAGGCATACATGTGAAGAAAAGTGGACTACAAAGATGGAAAGAGCTGAGGTCCCTAATAGTATTATTGAACCACCATTCCAGCTGTGGAATGTCTAACTCTATGCCTTTTTATTGCCACTGTAGGAGGGTTTTTTTTAAATTTGTATCCAGTTTCTTTTAAAATTTTCCTAAGTAGCTTTGGGCAGAGTTGTTAATTCTGTGCGATCTGGGTGACAGGGATATACTTTTCCTGAGGCTCTCTCTTTTATCTCTTAGATCGATCCTGAGAATCGGTTCAGACAAAGGGCAAGACTTGTGCTGGGAACAAGCAGAACAAAGCTTAGTTTTAGAGATTTCTAATCTCTCTCTTCTCAAAAGGGAAGCCTGCCTATAGGAAGTCTGGTTCCTTTTTCCATAAAAAAAAAGAGAATACATTTTCCTAGAGTCAAATATAATTTCATTGTTGCCTCTTCTCTCTGAATTTGCATGCCTGCAAACTGGCACATGCATGCGTGCATGCACAAACACACACACACACACACAGATATAAGAACACAAAATCAAACTTACGTTTTATTGAATTTGAGTGAGTCTAGGTTACCAATTTTTCCGTATTAGTGGAACCACGTACAATAAGAAAAAGGCTGGATGTAATAAAAGATAAACTAAAAAAGATCAGCATTAAAATAAAAAAGAAAATCATTATGCAGAATGTTCATTAAATTTAATCTCATTATGTTTGGGTTAAATATGTCTCTAACAGAAAATGGGACAGCAAGCAATGTTTAGAAATTTCCTCTTCCCTCTTATATATGATAACATATGTACTACATAATATATATTAATATAATGTAGTATAATATATAAGTATAATATAAAATATTATAGGTAAATGCTTCATTTATAGAAATAAAGACTTTTTTCATATATATAGAGTGCGTATGTGTATGTGTGTGTATTGTTGTTGTATGACTGTTCTCCAAGGGTCATTCACATTTCTGCACATCTTGTGATAGCTTTTGGGTTAGGTTCTGTATTATATTTTTAAATATGTTTGTACAACAAACAACTGAGGATGATAGAGACAGTTTATTTCTCTGAGGCAAGGGCAGATTTGTGCACTATCCAGAACAGTAAATGCAGTGTCTTACTCTGGGGCAACGGCTGGATGGATTTACTGGCAGCCCCTTTATAAGATGGGGAGTTTCCTAAGCCCAGGGTGCCTAATATGTGATGCAAACCTCTACACATTCAATATCCTAGGCTGGCCTACATTACTCCTTTAAGACCCAGATGATAAAAGAAACCAATGAAAACGTGAAGCATGTGCTGCCTGCTGTGCCATGAATAATAAAGTATTTTGTATCTCACCCAGGAGTCTTATGTCTTCTACCAATATTCTTGAAAACATGGCATCCTAACATGTGAGCTTGCAAGTAGTAAAATATCCAAATCCTTCAGACTTCTTGGCATATTGACAGTATTATTTGACATCTTCATCTTAGTAGCCATATGGACCTAACAAAATACTCCCCACCTTTGCTTCTTAAAACTTTCTGAACATTGTAGTAAAGGAATGTATAATACTAACACTTATCTTCTCCATGAAACCTCCACTGGTACTATGTTCTGAATTAATCACTTGTATCTTTCTTCATTTAGAACTTTGCAAATAACATGTCATTTAACTAATTACATTCTTCGTAAAGTTAACTCTGTATTGATGTCTTTCTATTTGATTGTGGATATACTGTAAGGAAGTGTTACATTTTGTTAATCTTACGTTTACCAAACTACTTTGCCCAAAGCTTTACCTAGACATAGTATAACACATTTGTTAAATTATTGGATAATTATATTATTAAAAAGGCATTCTTGACTATTGAATTTAATAAACAACAATATATTTATATAGCACTTTAACTTCAAACAGCTCTCATATTCTATTAAATGTAATTAATTTTATTCTTACATTCCTGTGCAATAGGAATATTATACTCTAAGGTAAAAAGGGGCTGCATGTACCCAACTCTTCTAATTCCTGACTTCATATAATTTTTTGGTCAGTACTTTGACAACTACCTAGTTTGCTTTATCTTGAATTTTGTAATTGTCATAAATAGTAAATAAAGTTAGAATTATATTTTTAAATTATTTTTTCCTATTTCACTTTGCCTCTAGAATTTCTTTCAGGAAAATTCAAAGCCATTATTCAATTTAAGAAATGTTACAAGAAGAAAATGACAAAAAGGTCTAGGACTGTGCATTATGAGCCTTCTAAGAAGAGAGAGACAGTTCTCTTTATATGCAAAGGTAAAAGAAAATGTCAAAATTATGTTAATAAGGAGTAATATTAACACAACATTATAGCACATTAAAAGTCAGGAATAAGAATTTTATGGGAAAATGTGTCATGTTGTAAATCATGTAAATTTTCTACTTTAATTGTTATTATTCTTTTAATCCCACTTGATAATGGTCTTAATAATCACTACATGATTCCTAAAGGAGAATAGACATGAGTACAATGATCAAGAAATAATAGGGTTTAGAACATAATATGTTGGCTCTTGTGTTTTTACCTTTTACAGTAGACATAATGAATTAACATATTTCATTTTTCACAGAGATATTCCAGTGGGTATTAAGTTGTTTGATGAAAAGAGAATCCCCCCTCTATTTATGATTGTGTGTGCATGTATATGTTTGTATGTGTGCATGTTTGTGAAGTGGGAGGCAGAAGGAGAGCAGCAGAGAGTTTGTATATGCAGCAATGTTTACCAACACTGTTGAGTCACTGATTATTCTGAATCACAATCAGGTAATAACAATAAGACGCAGTATTTATTTGGGTACTATATATGGTAAAGCCAAATTAAGGGTAAAATAAAAGCCTATGAAAACAAGTATTCATATACTACCTCTGGATTAAAAAATATCCAAGGCAATTTAGAAAATAAATTTCTTTACAACAGAAATAATAAAAGAAATGAGTGGTAAGTAGTGTCTTATGATCAAAAACTAAACAAAAGTTTAGAATTGAACTTTATGAGTCAGAAATTCTTAATATTTTTCATGAAAAAGTTACCTATTTTGCATAAATTATGGAGATATGATAGAATGTTTGCATGCAGATTCTGGAAAGACTTTTTTTTCTAAAATGTAGACACTGTATATTTAATATCACCAAAAAATGTGCCGATAGTGAAATTTTTTAAAAGTAGCTTTTCCCTTTATTATACTACATTTCAAAGAAAAAGACATAACAAACTTTGAGTAAGTAGCCTTAAAAGAAATTGTACTTTTATTTCAAAGATATCCCATGTTGATTAAAACTGTTCAGGTGAATCTCTTCTTTTGAATTCATAGAAGTACATAAAAATCATGTGTGTCACTTAAAGCATTGGTTTTCTTCCCCTCTTAATAAGAGAAAAAATTGTCAAGACCCATCAGTGTGCTGTGTTCTGGAGACCCATAGCATGTGCAGAGACACACATAGGCTCAAAATAAAGAGATGGAGGAAGATCTACTAAGCAAATGAAAAACAGAAAAAGGCAGGGGTTGCGATACTAGTCTCTGATAAAACAGACTTTAAACCAACAAATATCAAAAGAGACAAAGAAGACCATTACATAATGGTAAAGGGATCAATTCAACAAGAAGAGCTAACTATCCTAAATATATATGCACCCAATACAGGAGCACCCAGATTCATAAAGCAAGTCCTTAGAGACCTACAAAGAGACTTAGACTCCATACAGTAATAATGGGAGACTTTTAACACCCAACTGTCAACATTAGACAGATCAGCGAGACAGAAAGTTAACAAGGATATGCAGGAATTGAACTCAGCTCTGCACCAAGCAGAACTAATAGACACCTGAAGAACTCTCCACCCCAAATCAACAGAATATGCATTCTTCTCAGCATCACATCTCGCTTATTCCAAAATTGACCACATAGTTGGAAGTAAACACTCCTCAGTAAATGTAAAATAACAGAAATTATAACAAACTGTTTCTTAGACCACAGTGCAATCAAACTAGAACTCAGGAGTAAGAAACTCACTCAAAACCACTCAACTACATGGAAACGGAACAACCTGCTCCTGAATGACTACTGGGTACATAACGAAATGAAGGCAGAAATAAAGATGTTCTTTGAAACCAATGAGAACAAAGATACAACATACCAGAATCTCTGGGACACATTTAAAGCAGTGTATAGAGGGAAATTTATAGCACCAAATGCCCACAAGAGAAAGCAGGAAAGATCTAAAATTGACACCCTAACATCACAATTAAAAGAACTAGAGAAGCAAGAGCAAACACATTCCAAAGCTAGCAGAAGGCAAGAAATAACTAAGATCAGAGCAGAACTGAAGGAGATAGAGACACAAAAAACCCTTCAAAAAATCAATAAATACAGCAGCTGGTTTTTTGAAAAGATAAACAAAACTGATAGACCACTAGCAAGACTAATAAAGAAGAAGAGAGAAAAGAATCAAATAGATGCAATAAAAAATGATAAAGGGGAGATCACTACTGACCCCACAGAAATACAAACTACCATCAGAGAATACTATAAACACTTCTATGCAAATAAACTAAAAAACCTAGAAGAAATGGATAAATTCCTGGACACATACAATCTCTCAAGACTACACCAGGAAGAAGTGAATCCCTGAATAGACCAATAACAGGCTCTGAAATTGAGGCAAAAATTAATAGCTTACCAACCAAAAAACCTCCAGGACCAGATGGATTCACAGTCGAATTCTACCAAGGTACAAGGAGAAGCTGGTACCATTCCTTCTGAAACTATTCCAATCAATAGAAAAAAAGCAAATCTTCCCTAATTCATTTTACAAAGCCAATATCATCACGATACCAAAGCCTAGCAGAGACGCAACAAAAACAGAGAATTTTAGAACAACATCCCTGATGAATATCAATCCAAAAATCATCAATCAAATACTGGCAGACCGAATTCAGCAGCACATCGAAAAGCTTATCCACCATGATCAAATGAGCTTCATCCCTGGGATGCAAGGCTGGTTCGATATATGCAAATCAATAAATGTAATCCAGCATATAAACAGAACCAAAGACAAAAACCACATGATTATCTCAATAGATGCAGAAAAGGCCTTTGACAAAATTCAACAGCCCTTCATGCTACAAACTCTCAATAAATTCAGTATTGATGGAACATATCTCAAAATAATAAGAGCTATTCATGACAAACCCACAGCCAATATCATACTGAATGGGCAAAAACTGGAAGCATTCCCTTTGAAAACTGGCACAAGACAGGGATGCCCTCTCTCACCACTCCTTTTCAACATAGTGTTGGAAATTCTGGCCAAGGCAATCAGGCAGGAGAGAGAAATAAAGGGTATTCAATTAGGAAAAGAGGAAGTCAAATTGTCCCTGTTTGCAGATGACATGATTGTATGTTTAGAGAACCCCATCGTCTCAACCCAAAATCTCATTAAGCTAATAAATAACTTAAGCAAAGTCTCAGGATACAAAATCAATGCGTAAATATCAGAAGTATTCTTTTACACCAATAACAGACAAACAGAGAACCACATCATTAGTGAACTCCCATTCACAATTGCTTCAAAGAGAATAAAATACATAGGAATCCAACTTACAAGGGATGTAAAGGACCTCTTCAAGGAGAACTAGAAACCACTACTCAATGAAATAAAAGAGGACACAAATAAATGGAAGAACATTCCATGCTCATGGATAGGAAGAATCAATATCATGAAAATGGCCATACTACCCAAGGTAGTTTATAGATTCAATGCCACCCCTTTAAGCTACCAATGACTTTCTTAACAGAATTGGAAAAAACTACTTTAAAGTTCATATGGAACCAAAAAAGAGACTGCATTGCCAAGACAATCCTAAGCCAAAAGAACAAAGCTGGAGGCATCACGCTACCTGACTTCAAACTACACTACAAAGCTACAGTAACCAAAACAGCATGGTACTCATACCAAAACAGAGATATAGACCAATGGAACAGAACAGAGGCCTCCAAAATAATACCACATATCTACAACCATCTGATCTTTGAGAAATCTGACAAAAACAAGAAATGGGGAAAGGATTCCCTATTTAATAAATAGTGCTGGGAAAACTAGCTAGCCATATGTAGAAAGCTGAAACTGGATCCCTTCCTTAAACCTTATATGAAAATTAATTCAAGATGGATTAGAGGCTTAAATGTTAGACCTAAAACCATTAAAAACTCTAGAAGGAAACCTAGGCAATACCATTCAGGACATAGGCATGGGCAAGGACTTCAAGTCTAAAACACAAAAAGCAGGGCAACAAAAGCCAAAATTGACAAATGGAATCTAATTAAACTAAAGAGCTTCTGCACAGCAAAAGAAACTACCATCAGAGTGAACAGGCAACCTACAGGATGGGAGAAAATTTTTGCAATCTACTCACCTGACAAAGGGCTAATATCTAGAACCTACAAAGAACTCAAACAAATTTACAAGAAAAAAACAAACAACCCCATCCAAAATTGGGTGAAGGATATGAACAGATACTTCTCAAAGGAAGACATTCATACAGCCAACAGACGTATGAAAAAATGCTCATCATCACTCGTCATCAGAGAAATGCAAATTGAAACCACAATGAGATACCATCTCACACCAATTAGGAGGGTAATCATTAAAAAGTCAGGAAACAACAGGTGCTGAAGAGGATGTGGAGAAATAGGAACACTTTTACACTGTTGGTGGGACTATAAAGTAGTTCAACCATTGTGGAAGACAGTGTGGCGATTCCTCAAGGATCTAGAACTAGAAATACCATTTGACCCAGCCATCCCATTACTGGGTAGATACCCAAAGGATTATAAATCATGCTACTATAAAGACACATGCACATGTGTGTTTATTGCGGCACTATTCACAATAGTAAAGACTTGGAACCAACCCAAATGTCCATCAATGCAGACTGGATTAAGAAAATGTGGCATATATTCACCACGGAATACTATGCAGCCATAAAAAAGGATGAGTTCATGTCCTTTGTGGAACATGGATGCAGCTGGAAACCATCATTCTAGCAAATTATCACAAGAACAGAAAACCAAACACCCCATGTTCTCACTCATATGTGGGAATTGAATAATGAGAACACTTGGACACAGGAAGGGGAACATCACACACCAGGGCCTGTCCTGGGGTGGGGGTTGGGGAGGGATAGCATTAGGAGATATACCTAATGTAAATGACGAGTTAATGGGTGCAGCACACCAACATGGCACAAGTATACATATGTAACAAACCTTCATGTTGTGCACATGCACCCTGGAAATTGAAGTATAATAAAAAATAAATAAAAGAGAAAATTTGTTCCACTGGTTACCCAACATAGTGACTTATATAATTCTGTATGAATTTTCATATTTCTCCCAAATCAGACATTGTCCAAAAACAACATTTTTCATATAGTCAATGAAACCCTTCAAAATGATATGCAGAAACTTCTAGTTTCTCCATTATCTCAAACTCTTGTTCCATCTATCCATCCATTTCTATCTGTCTATCTATCTATCTATCTATCTATCTATCTATCTATCTATCTATCTCTGCCATCTATCTAATCCATCTAGCTTCTACCAATTTTATGCTCATATGATGATATGATTAGGACATATCTCTTCATCTGGCATGACTTAAAATAGGCTCCTTTTTTTCTAGTGTCGTAGGTCTGTCAAGATCACAGGGGATACCAGTTGAAAACAGGTGTTCTCCACACATGTTGTGATGCCTCACTCCTTGCATCAACAGCTCCTCAGGAAACCTTTTCTTACCAGGGACGGTCATTTGTACTTACCTTTGCCACTTAAGGTCTCAGCCAAAGGCCAAAGCTAGCTTTAATCTGGCTTTGAAGCTAAAACTCCTCAATTCACACCCACTCTTTCAGCTGCTGCTGCCAAAATATGCACAGTGAGCTGGGGTTATGAGGTCAGAAGGGCCTCCAGAAGTCCTCTGCTTTGTTAAAACAAATCTCTCCGACAAAGCCATCAAGGTTCCGGCAAATGTGTCCAGCACCTTTTTGCCGCCACCTTTAAGAAAAGGAACGTTGAAAGAGGTATGCTTTGTCAACATCCAAAAAAAAAAAAAAAAAAGCCCTATAATACCTTTCTTTTCAGGGCAATAAGAGTCTACTTGGATTATATTTACATAACTAAGAAGGGTCATTAAAGTGATTCTTCCTAGAATAAATAATGTCTCCCAGGTGACTGAATCCATGTCTAAATTTAAAAGCAGGTGGCAACTTTGAAACTGAGTCTCTCTTGGCAGATAGTGGTTTGTTTTTCTTTAAAAGTACATCTTGAGGCATTTCAACTAAGACATTAGGTTCTTGTTTTAAAATTTATTATTATTTTCTTCTAAAAAATGGGATACATGTGCAGAATGTGCAGGTTTGTTACATAGGTATGGATAGTGAAATTTTAAAAATATATACACCTGTTTTCATAATGACACTTTTAGTGAAATAGAAAGGGGAACTTAACAGTAAAATGACATTATTTTTACAATTAACATTTTTGAAGTAAAATAAATTTGACAATTGTTCTTTGGAAAAAACAGCCCAGTGTGTAAACAATCCCTTATAAGTATACATATTTTTATGACAGAAGACTGTCATTTAACTTTATTTGTGAATTTGGAACATGTGAATAAATAAGACAGATTCATTTTATGAATGTAGATCAGATGATTGGCACTCAAATGCCAATATGGCCCAGGTTGGTGATACAGGTAACCTGGAGTGGCTCTGAATTATCCAGATGAATTCCGAAGATGAAGTCACCACTGAGCTCCAACTGGACTTTGATTGAAATATGCAAAAACACATTATTCACTCTTAACTCCATTCATTCCTTATACTCTATATTCAACCCATCAGAAAATCCTTTTTTTCCTCCTTCTACTTCAAACATGTGTCTGGAATTATTACAATAGCTTCCTAATAGATATCTCTGTGTCTGCCTTTCCAGTTACCAAAAACTAAACAGAAGACAGGAATTCCTTTGTAAGTCGGGTTTCTTTAGTCAAAACCCCCTGGTAACACTCAAAAGGCAAAACCCTTACAATGGCCCATAAAGTCTCACATGTTCTGATCCCCTTTTACCTCTCTGATCTCATGTACCTTGCTCACACCACTTTAGCCACAGTGGCCTATTTCCTATTGCTGGAACATACCAGAAGCACTCATTCAGCAAAATCTTTGACTTTCTTATTCCTTGTGCTTGGGAAGATCTTTTTCCTTCCTCTGATACAAGGCTATCTCCACATCATTTGGTAAAAAATCAACTGGCACAACACCAGCTGGTTTTATGGTAATACAGTTCTGATGTAACCTCCCAGAGTTGGCATCAGAATCCACAAGTTAGGGGCATTCCATAAGACTGCCTTTACTTCAGATGCCTGCCATACTTTAGGGATCATCAAACAACCTGTACTTCTGACCAACTGGCTATACATTTAGGGGTTCTCATGACTTCCTCAGGTTCAATAATTTACTAAAATGACTCACAGAACTCAGAATAGCATTGTACATAGGATGAGGCCTGGGAAGGTCCTAAATGCGGAACTTCCATGCCTTCTTTTTGCATAGGCCAGGTGCATCATTGCTACACACACCAATGTGTTTGCAAGAGAGAACTCTGAGAAACTTTAGTGTTTAGCATTTTTATTGGGGATGTATTATGTAGGAATGCTTGATAAAACCATTGACCACATGATTGACCCTAATGGCTAGCCTCCCTCCTTTCTGTGGATGTTGGACTGGCCCAAAGTCGCAACCCTCTAATTACACAGTTGCTGTTTCTGGTGACCAGCTCCCATCCTGAAGCCTACTAGTGGCCCACCATGAGCAATCTCATGAATGTAACAGAGACACTTCTATTACTCATGAAACTTCAGGGATTTTAGAAGCTCTATGCCAGAAACCTAGGACAGAGACAATAATATGTTTTATTATATCACTTCTCAAAGCCTCCAAGTTTTATTTCAAATGTCACATTTGCAGGGAGCCTTTCCCTGACCAACTATAATAAACAATCTGACTCGAATTTTTAAATAGTTGACTACTGAGTTCCTTTAAAACTTTTACTTCCATTTCTCTTTGGTCCACATCTGGACAGGCTGACAAGAAAGCCCATGTATGCCTCCTCCTTCGGCATCTGTGAGAAATTTAAACCTTGCAAATCTCCAGCTTTCACATGGAAACTTTTCTTCATTCCCACTCTTTAGCAACTAGAAACACCTACCTCTCCATCTAAGGGAGGCGACAACCCCTCATATTGTCTCATGCCCAGTTTCTGCCTCTAAAGAAAGAAGAAGTAAAAACTAAAAGACAGAAAGGAAATCCATAGGCAGACAGCCCGGTGCCACACCCTGGGCCTGGTAGTTAAAGACTGACCCCTGACCTAATCGGTTGTGTTATCTATAGATTACAGACATTGTATAGAAAAGCACTGTGAAAATCCCTGTCTTGTTGTGTTCTGTTCTAATTACTGGTGCATGCAGCCCCCAGTCACGTACCCCCTGCTCGCTCAATTGATCATGACCCTCTCACACGGACCCCCTTAGAGTTGTAAGCCTTAAGAGGGACAGGAATTGCTCACTTGGGGAGCTGAGTTTTTGAGGCATGAGTCTTGCCGATGCTCCTGGCCGAATAAAGCCCTTCTTTAACTCATTGTCTAAGGGGTTTTGTCTGTGGCTCATCCTGCTACACACCTACCTCCAGCTAGCCAAGTCATCTTATGCCCACTCTTCTCTCCCTCTGGAGTCCCTTGTGTGAGTAATAAGCTTTCTCTCAAATTTATTTGGTGTGTGGAGTGTCAATAGTCACAATATCTGAACCACATTTTGGGTGAGGATTCATCTTTCCTCTCTCCCTCTCAATTTCAACCTCAAAATACCATCTTAACTGAAACCACTTGTTTTTCCCACATCTCTACACAATAATTTCAATTTATGTTTCCTAGTTTAATTTTTGCCATACACTTTATCAACATCTGACATATTATAAATATTATTTCCTTTGTTTACTGTGCATTATTTTCTCTATAAGCTCCACTATGGCAGAAATTTATGTTTTGTTTTGTTTTGTTTGAGATCTCTGTCACCCAGGCTGGAGTGTAGTGGCACGATCTCACTGCAGCCACCATCTCCCAGGTTCAAGAAATTCATGTGCCTCAACCTCCCAAGTAACTGCATTAAGTAACTGTGTGCCACCATGCATGGCTAATTTTTATATTTTTAATAGAGACAGGGTTTCACCATGTTGCCCACACTGGTCTCAAACTCCTGACCTCAAGTAATCTGCCCACCTCAGCCTCCTAAGAAGTGCTGGGATTACACACGTGAGTCACCATGCCTGGTCTGTTTATTTTATTACCATAATTTTAATATCTAAAACTGGAGTAGTTATTCAAAAAATATTTGTTCAAATACAATATTTTAACTTTTATACAGAAATGTGTCAACTGATACAGTATCATTTTATCTTGAATTAAATTATCAACTGACTTAGTAGCTTGAAATCATTAACTTTACTTAACTCTCTTGTGTGGATCAGAAGTTTGCCGGGATTTAGCTGGCCAGTTCTTGTAATCTCAGCCAACTTCACCCGTGAGTCTTTGTTTGACTGCTATTTAGCCAAGAAATTAGGCTTCAGGTGTTAGATGGCTATTGATTGGGGAAACAGGGGCAATGAATCCTCTGACTCTTACTGTCCAGCCAGAGCTTATTCACACGATATCTCAGTAGAATTTTGAAAATAAGAATGACTGTTCAAAGCCAGTGTGATGTTTTTTCTGCCACATGCTACTAGTTCAAGTAAGTCATAAGTCAAGCCCAGATTTCACAAGTCAAGCCCAGATTTAAGAGTTGGAAAAATTCCTTTTTTTTTTTTTTTTTTTTTTTGAGATGGAGTCTCACTCTGTCACCCAGGCTGGAGAGCAGTGGCGCCATCTCGGCTGACTATAAGCTCCACCTCTCGGATTCATGCCATTCTCCTGCCTCAGCCTTTCGAGTAGCTGGGACTACAGGCACCCACCACCACGCCCAGCTATTTTTTTTTTTTTGTATTTTTAGTAGAGATGGCGTTTCATCGTGTTAGCCAGGATGGTCTCGATCTTCTGACCTTGTGATCTGCCCACCTCGGCCTCCCAAAGTGCTGGGATTACATGTGTGAGCCACCGCGCCCAGCCTCCATTTCTTGATAGTAGAAAATGGAAAGACACATTACAAGTGATATAGATTCAGGGAGGAGCAGCATGTTTTGTAGTAAGCCACAGATTAATTTACTTATTTTCTCAATGAGGAAATCAAAAAATTATTCTCTCTGCATTATTTAAAAAATATAAAACAAAAAAGAGTCAACATATTTTGAGCCCTTACTATGTACCAGTCCACAAATCCTCATTAAAATTTTCTACCTGTATACTCTATCACTCATATCTTTTCCTTTTATTTCTTGAAGATGAAATTCTTATATTTCCTGTCTCTGCAGCATATGATTTTCCATTATTATATCTCTCTTCTTCCTACAATTACCAAAATATACCCCCCTTTTTCCCTCCAAATTATTACATAAGGTGGGATTAATGCAGTCTCATTCTATTATCTCAACTCAGGAAATGTCTTCATGCTTTAAAAAAGCTTTGTTTTTTTCAATAATAACAGTTAATATTTTTAAAAATTTTTCTTTTTACCCTTCCCTTATATGATTAGATCTTATGGGATACTGAGGAGATTTCTGCTTCTTTTGCAAATCTCCACAACTGTTAGATTAGTGCCTTATAGGCAATAATATAAGTAATGTCAATAATTCCTGGAGGCCAGAGATTTAACTTGACAGCCTGTTTATACTATACCCCAAGAAAACACTAATTTCAATTGTTGCTGCTTTTTGATGTCATTGAGGAGTTAAAGACGATTCCAAAGAGAAGACTAGATATTAAGGAATAAAAGTTTGGAGAATAAGTAAAAGCATACAATTAAATTTGACTATAACTGGTAAGAAACTATTTACAATGGTGGTGAGACTATTTGGTAACTAATAGGACAGTTATATTTGGTTTAAAAAATGGCAGTTTTATTAAGATGTAAGAAAAAGAACTAAAAAGCAATTAAACATTTGTGCCGTGATTCAAGAAATAACAGATAACTTGTCTGTCACACATTTTGAATAAAATAAAATAAAATTTTAGATTGAAAGAATATAATTAGGCTGAAAAATATCGCCAGAGTAAACAATGTTATATATATAAAAGGCTGTTAGCTAAGCAATATGTTAAATGTCAGTGAATTGTAATCAAAGTAAGTTTGAAATGAATAAGGATAAGAACTTGGTAAAACACCATATAGCAAAGGATTCAATTATGTCTTGACTATGGCTGTAGTCTCTTAGAAATAAAAAGGATAGGTAAGAAAGTATAGGTAGACATACGTTAAAGTAAAACATTCAATGTTACATTTTACTTCTCCCTTCTAACTCCTGTGGTTTTTTTCTGAACAACTTAATTTCTGAAATTACATTTTGGCTATCTTGAGATTTCTTGTTGGATTTTGCTTAACTTGATCACTTAAAGACAGTAGTAAAAGCAAAGAAATATGAAGTAGTAACAGAAATAAAAAGTCTCTTGATCTATATTTTATAAAATATTATATTCTCTCTACAAAATTGCCATATAGTCTTAAAAACCTTTTGTATACTTAATAAAATATTCCTTCTGTACACTTTCAGTGTTTGAGACCAACATGTAGGGAAGGAAAGCATAATTCCTAATGATTTTTCCAAGTGACTATTTAGAAATATTTTAGCTGTGGCCAGCTACATGTGGGTGCCCAACTACTCCTTTAAGATAAATGGTGCACAGATGAGCCTTTTGTGTGCTCCTCAAACTCTGCTCTCCCTTGATCTTCAGAATATACCTCCTTTCAAACACTCACAGATTACATGGCTAAAGCACCTACCACTTATGTGAAATAAATGTTTGATTGATTCATTCATTTTTCCTTGGGAGCAAATGGAAATAATGAAATAAGAATTTACATAAGACTACTTCTAGGAAGTATGATAGAAAGCTTGTACCATAAAACATGGGTTTTAAAAAATAAAATATAAGTTAGTTTATAGTCACAGGTGGATGAAATTAGAATTATATAAGTTACATATTTATAGTGCTGTAATTTTGAAGAAAAGGACACTTATTAAGTGCATATTAACAACTAGGCACTGTGGTTTTTATATATGAATCCATTTAATATTCTCAATGTTCCTATAAAATAAGCATTAATCTTGACAGAGAATAAAAGTAATATTTTTTCAAGTCCTAAAGCAAATAAATGATAGGGCAAGTATTTGAACCAATAATTATGTGACTCCAAAGCCAATGATTATTTCTATTTGCTTTGTGATTCATTTAAAATATGTATTAAATCTATAGAGAGATAATAAAATATGTTAAAGGTACAGAGAAATGGGAATGATTAATTCAGCTTGATATTATTGAGTAAATATTAGGCATGGGGGTGTTACTTTTTTCACATAGGTCTTAAACCAGTTGGTGTTAGAACAACATTTCATATAGAATAGAGCACATTAAAAGACAGAAGAATGGTTTCTTTGTGGAACTGTAAAACATTCTACACAGCTGTTTGACAAAGTGTATCAGAAGATATAGGTAAACACAAGACTGGGGCATATAACAAAAGCTAGAACCTTTGAGCTTATATTACAGACAAGTGAAAAATTAATAGGCATTTTTTAGCAGAAGATTAACATAATCATATACATCAGTTGAGTGAATAAATACATGAGTTTGTATGTCAACGGACAAATATTTCAGTCTTGAGATTTTTCCCTTAAAAGGCCTATATGTTATTCTAGAATATTTCATGAAGTTACTTATAAACAAAAAGCATTTATTTTTAAATGGCTCATTAATATGACAAATATAGTAGCTTATTTTTATTACAGACTATATCTCTGTAACTGTCTTCCGGAGAGTTTTATTGAAATGTTAAAGTTTTCTGTGATAGAGAGGTGTTTGAGGCAACAGCTGTTTAATTGACAGTATTTAAATTCCATCTTTATCTTTCTATTCATTAGATATTCATTTGGAGTTAAAAAAATTAAAGCCCATCTGTATCTTTCTCCCCCACTGCCCAATACCAATTTTACATATCCTGATGTGCCTAACTTTACATTTGCAGAGGCATGTGCCTGTTAGCTGAGAAGTGTCATCTTGTTTACAGAATGGGTGACAGATCCTTTCTACTTTGCTTAGTGGTTCTCACCTAAATTACTCTTGAGAAAATGCTCTTTGAAGATGCAACCAGATGGTTTCCCTCACATACTTGAGAAGCAGATTGGCAGTTTTAGTTCTGTTTCATCAATTGTTGAGTGGCTATTTCCTATCTTCCCCATGGGTTAGGATGCCAGGTAGATTTATGTCCAAAAACATACAGAGAAAATAAATTATCAGTAAGTTCTTTCTTAGCAAGTCATTAGACAGAAATCTGGCAGGCTGTACTGAGCAACTCACTGGGGTTATTTGCTGCAATTGAAATGAGGTCAGGAAATCCCTTGAATTCATCATGCCACACCAATGACTCTTGATTTTTTTTTTTTTCTAATGCTGGGTGAGATTATGTAATTAGCATTACCAGAAAAGGCATAATTTGAGGGGTCATTTTTATAGTGTTGTATCTAGAGTAATTATGAATATACTGAGCTAGAAATGAAACTCTTTCCCCTGACCTTTACTATCTAAGTCATAACACCTCCTTTTTACTTCGTGTCTTCCACCCCCATCCCAGAACTCACAGGTATCAGAGCTTCAGAGTGTACTACAACTGCCTGCATGGTCAAATATAGAGCCATTCTCAGGGCCTCATGGTTTTAACGTTCATCTGCTATTGACTGGTAGAGTACCTAATGCTGATCATTTTGCTCCTCATCAAATAATTAGCAAAGCTCAAATAATTTCTTAATAACAGTGATTGATTAGGATGTTCCTTTTTTATTCTATTGGATTTTTGAGTCACAAGAATAAAAAGAATACAGAATTCTTTTAATTCAAATTTAGATTTTCCCTTACTGAATATTTTAGAAATTGATCTCACTTTAATTTGTTATTCCAAATCAGGAATGTTATTTACTTTCTCCCAAATGTTGGCAATTTTACAGTTGAGTTTACAAATTGCTCAATTAGAGCAGAAAGAATCAATCCAGCTGCTTATCAGGATGTAAAAAGGTCTGTGTGATTGACATCATGGTCAGGATCATCATCCCACCCCAGCCATTTCCATGCATGTATTGCTGGATAATGTGAATATGTGACATTAGATAGAAACAGAAACTTTGCAGATGTAATTAAGATTATAGATCTTAAGAAGGATCCTACACAGGATTATCAGATGGACATATTCTATTCCATTCAGTAGAGAAATATGTTAAGCTGGAGTTAGAGATACATGGCAGGAAGAGAAGTCAGAATAAAAATGTGGGAAGAAATTTTCCTATTATTTATGGCTTTGAAGATGGAAAGGGCAACATGACAAGCGGTACAGATGGCTTTGAGGAGATGAGAGATGCGCCTACCTACTAGTCACCAAGGAAACAGAGTACTCACTTTTACAACTGCTTAGAAATAAATTCTGCCAACAACTTAAATACATCTGGAAGTAGATTATCTCCAGAGCTTCTAGAATGCAACATAGTTCTGTGTGTAACTTGATTTTGGCCTTGTGAGATTTTGGGCAGAAAACCCAGATGAGTCATGCCATACGAGAACTTCTGACCTACAAAAATGAGAAACAAAAATGTGTATTGTGCCATACCATTTTAAATTTTTGATATATGTTACAACAGTGATAGAAAATTAATACAGGCATGATATCAGTAACATGGCAGAATAGGAATCTCCTAACTCTCCCTCCACATACAGGCACACCAAATAAACATGTATTCATGGATCAATTCTTTCTGAAAGTCAGAGAAAGTCAGATGAGAGACTCCTAACCACGAGACAACTAAGGAAACATCCACACCAAATGAGAAGGAAAAGCTAAGGCACACAGGTATCAGCCCCTACCTGGGCACTGTGCTATAAAATCAAGAGAGGAATCTCCAACACTGAGCTTCTCCCTATGGAGAATAGGTTTTTGACCTCACATATACCATACTAACTCAAACCCATGGTTTGACTCTTAATTCACCTACTCTGGGAGTAAACAGGATTAAACACTTCTTTTTCTAGACCACAGGAACAAAGCAGCAGTTTTATATGGAAGTGCAAGCACTTTCAGGGTTTTCAGCCCCCAGAAGAGTGTAGAGAAGGGAGTTAACAAAACCTTCCCAATATTTCTCCACAGAAAAGGTTTATGACATACTCTTTCAGTGGCTACCATGTGGCCTGGATTCTAACTAGCTTTCATCAGAAAGTTAAAAGGGCAGGCAAATATTAACCATCGCCAGACTGAGAAAAAAAATTGGCATTTAGGACAACTACTCCTCTGGTTCACCCAGTGATAACTCCAGGTCTATTAGCCCCTCCTGGAAGGAATTTGCCCACATATTGAGTATCTCAACATTTATAGTTTCCACCCAAGTGACTGCTTCCCAAATCTCTTAATTCTGGGAGCAGAGGGTCCTGGCATACAAGTATCTCTCTAGACCACAGAAAAGAGTAACACTTTTTACACAGGTATGAAAGCACTTTCAAGGGAATTATTGCATAGAAGCCGTGCAGAGAAGGGGCTTTAAAACATGACTCTTTATTTCTCCCTGGAAGGAATTATAACACAATTTTGCACTGGCTGCTTGGCTTCTAACTAACTTACATCAGAAAGTTAGAGGGACAGACAAATGTTAGCCCTCTTTAAGCCTGAGAAGCACATTGATACTTCTGACCCTTTTTCTCCAAATCACCCTAGCAATAACTCCTGCTCTATGAATCCCTCTTGGAAAGTGTCCACAGCCTGAGCACCCCAACTTTAATAGCTTCTACCTGAGGGACTGCATTCTAAACCTACGCCTGGAAGGAGGAAGGACGAGACATATGCAAATCTCCCCAGATCATAGAATAAAGAGTTGGGTTTAAATGAGCACAGAGATAGTCCAGGGTCTACACTCTCTTGAAGTAATGCAAAAGGGGCAGGAACATGCAGCTTCCATTTACTATCTGAGAGAGGGTTGTGGCACACAATTCCAGTGGCTACTTGATGTCCCAGCTTCTAACAAAATTGGGCATAAGGGAACTTACAGAACTTACAGGGCAAACAAACAATGGCCTTCTATCAGCTGGACCCAAAACTCAGCACTTTATGAGCTTCATCTCCAACTTGTCCCAGTGATGAATCCAGGCCTACCTATTGTTCCTAGAAGAAGCCTGGCCACCCACCTAGTGTCACAGCATTCATAGTTCTCACCAAAGATACTGTCTCCTTAATAATCTAGCCCTGAGAGTTAATGGGGCTTTGTATTTCTAAGTAGTTGTAGACCACAGTAAACAAAGAGGTGAACTTACAATGGGTAGACATACAGCAGCTATCTCCCCAGAATCTCAGGCTACAGCCTGAATATGATCATAAGCATTTGCCACAGATTGTCTTCACAGCTTAGTGCAGACAAAGTGAGAGATAAATTGCAATTCAGTTTCTCCATGAAGATAAAAGTAATTGAATCACACAACCAACACCCTAACTTTTCCAACATCTAGAGAGTCTAACTCCTACTTTGCCAGTCTCATGGCACTGATAGGGTGTGACACACCCTAAGCTCCAGGTGGCTACCAAAAACAGAGACAGCAATATAGACAAAAATACAGATCTGAGAATACCGTAAAATCACTGGACAGACAGACTGGTGAGATTCTTCTACAAAAAGCCATTCTGGCAAGACAGGAAGAAATAGTCATAGTATGCAAAGACACCAATATAGAGAGTCAAGGAAAATAAAGAAACATAATATATTTCAAATAAAAGAACAAGATAAATTTCTGGAAACTGACCTGAGTGGAGATATGTTTTTCCTGGAAGGTAACACAGTGGTTATAAAGATTACCATTGAGTTCAGGAGAGCATTACAAAAACAAACTCAGAATTTCAACCAAGAAATTACATGTGTATTATATATATGCAGACTAGATCAAGCAAAAGAAAGGATCGGTGAACTTGACATGTCACTGGAATCATACAATCTGAAAAGAAGAATGAAGAACAAAAAGGAAGGAAGGAAGGAAGGAAGGAAGGAAGGAAAAAGGAAAAAAAATCAAAGAAATAGTTACAGAAAATTTTCCAACCCTGTGAAAGGAAATAGAAATCCAAAACCAGAAAGACCCCAAAATAGCAAATACCATGAATACAAAGGGACCCACACTGAGACCCATCCTAATCAAACTGTCAAAAGTTAAAGACAGAGTTTTGCAAGCAGAAAGGGAGAAGTGAATTGTTACATAGAATGAAATAACCATAAGTTTACCAGCGTATTTTTTCAGCAGAAACCTTCTTGACTAAAAGAGAGTACAATGACAGATTCAAAATCCTGAAAGAAAAAAATTGCCAACCCAAAATACTATACCCAGCAACCCATCTTTCAAAAATGAAGAAGTAATAAAAACTTTCTCAGACAAACAAAAGATGAGAGAGTTTATTACCATTAGAAGGTTCTTACAAGAAATGCTAAAAGGCATTATTCAAGCTGAAGGAAAAGGACACTAATTAGTAACATTAACTGAAAGTATAAAACTCACTGGTAAAAGTAAGTACATTGTCAAATACAAAACACTATGGTACTGTAAATCAATTGTGTCTCTAGTATAAAGGTGAAAAAGCAAACCTATGAAAAACAGCTAAAGCTACAATAATTTGTTAAGGAAACAAAATATTTTTAAAATGTAAATTGTGACAATAAAAACACAAAATGAGAGAAAGTACAATAAAAACTCTAGTTTGTGCATGTGACAAAGGTAATTTGTAATCGGCTTAACATACCCAGTTAGAAGTACAAGATTTTTAATTTTTTTTTTTTTTTGAGACAGAATTTTGCTCTTGTTGCTCAGACTGGAGTGCAATGGCATGATCTTGGCTTACCACAACCTCCACCTCCTGGGTTCAAGCAATTCTCTTGCCACAGCCTCCTAAGTAGCTGGGATTACAGGCAAGTGCCACCACTCTTGATTAATTTTGTATTTTTAGTAGAGACAGGGTTTCTCCATGTTGGTCAGACTGCTCTTGAACTCCTGACCTCAGGTAATCTGCCTACCTTGTCTTCCCAAAATGCTGGGATTACAGGTATGAGCCACCGTGCCTGGCCAAGTATAAGATGTTTTATGTAAGCTTCTAGGTAACCAGAAAGTGAAAGTCTGTAATAGATACACAAAAGATAAAACAAAAAGATCCAAAGACTATCACTATAGAAAATCATCAAATAGCAAAGAATAAAGAGAGAAAGAAACAAAAGATGTACAAAACAGCCAGAAAATAATTAACAAAATTGTACTAGTATGTTCTTATTTGTCAATAATTAGGTTGATTATGAATGCATTAAATTCTCTAACAGCAAAAAACAAACAAACAACCAACCAAACAAACAAAAAACAGATTGGTCAAATGTGTAAAAACAAGACTCAGCTATATGCTGCCTGCAAGAGACTTACACCACATTAAGGGCACTCAGACTGAAAGTGAAGGAACAGAAAAGGGTATTCCATGCAAAGAAACAAAAAGGGAACACAGGTAGTATACTTATTTTTAGATAAAATAGACGTTAGGTAGAAAACCGTAAAAAGACAAATATGGCCATTATATAGTGGTAAAATTGTAATATCAAGAGGACATTATAATTATAATTATATATGCCCCCAACCCAGGCCCTAAATATATAATGCAAACATGAAGAGACTTTAAGGGAGACATATTGCAACACAATAATGAGATATAAATTATTATTTGATTACCTTTCAACATTGGACAAATCTTTCAGACAGACTATCAATAAGAAAACATTGAATTTGAGCTAGACACTAGACAAATAGGACCTAACAGACATATACAGAACATTCTACCCGATGGCAACAAAATATACATTTATATCAAATATTTTCTGACTACAATGGTATAAATTGGAAATCAATAGCAGGAGGAATCATGGAAAACTAATGAACATTCGGCAATTAAACAATATGCTCCTGAACAACTATTGGGTCAAAGAATAAATCAAAAAGGAAATTTTTAAAAAATCCAGAGACACAAAATTGAAAATATAACATATTGAAATTTATGAGATGCATCAAAATCAGTTCAAAAAGGGAAGTTTGTAGCAATAAATGTCACATCAAAAAAACAAAGATCTCAATATTACACCACAAAGGACTAGAAAAAGAAGAATAAATGAAGTCCAAAGCTAGTAGAAGCAAAGAAGTAAAAATCAGAACAGAAATAAATAAAATATAGAGTAGAAAAATATTATCAATGAAATGAAGAACTGGTATTTTGAAAAGCTAAACAAAACTTAAAATCCCTTAGCTAGACAAACTAAGAAAAAAAGCGAAGACTGAATAGATAAAATCATAAGTGAAAGAGGAGACATTACAACTGACAACACAAACGTAAAGGATCATAAGAGACTACTGTGAACAATCATATAGCTGCAAATTGGACAATCTTTAAAAAATGGGTAAATTCCTAGAAACATGTAACCTACCAAGACTGAATAATAAAGAAATTGAAAATTTCAAAAATCTAATAATGAGTAAAAAGATCAAATCCGTAATTAAAAATCTCTCATCAAAGAAAATTCCAGGACCATATGGCTTCATGACTCAATGCTACCAAACATTTAAAGAACTGATAGCAGTCCTTAAACTCTTTCAATACGTTAAAGAGGAGGCATACTTCCAAACTCATCATGTGAAACCAGCATTACTCTGATCAATGCCAGACAAAAATACTATGAGAAATGAAAATTGTAGAATAATATTACTAGAGAACATAGATGCAAAAACTCGCAACAAAATGTCAACAAACTGCATTTAACTGTACATTAAATAGATTGTTTACCATGATCAACTGCGACTTATCCCTAGGACGCAATATTGGTTCAATATATGCAATATAGTCAAATATATACATATTAATAATTATGATTCATCATATTACCAAAACGAAGGACAAAAGCAATTCGATCATCTCAACAGATGCCAAACAAGCATTTGGAAAATTTAAATATCATATTTTCATGATAAAAACATACAACAAATTAGGTATACAAGAAAATTTTCTAAACACAATAAAGGCCATACATGACAAATGCACAAGTATCATCATGTTAATGATGAAAAGTTGAAGACTTTTCTTCCTAGATCAGGAAAAAGATAAGGATGTCTACTTTCACTACTTCTATATAACAGTACTTGAAGTCCTAGGCAGAGCACTTAGACAAGGAAAAGAAGTAAAAAGCATTCAAATAGTAACAAAGTAAAATTGTCTGTTTGTAAACACCTAATCTTATATATAGAAAACTCTAAAGGCTCCACTAAAGAAAGTTAGAGCTTATTAATTAGTTTAGTAAAGTTGTAGGATACAAAAATTGCCTTACAAAAAAATTAGTGGTGTTTCCATGTAGTAAAAACAATCTGTCTGAAAATGAAATTTAAAAAAGAATCCAATTTATGATAGCATCAAAAACCATACTTAGGAGTAATTTAAGGAGATGAAATATCTCTATACTGAAAACTATAAAATATTGAAATAAATTAAAGGTGATAAAAATAAATGGAAAGATATCTTGTGTTCATAGATTGCAAGAATTAATATTGTTAAGATATCCAGACTATACAAAATCATCTACAAATTTAATGCAATCCCTATCAAAACATAGATGTCATTCTTCATAGAAAATGGAAACAATCATAAAATTTATATAAAACTACAAAAATCTCCAAATACCAAATGCAATTCTGACCAAAATGAACAAAGCCAGAAGCATCACACTACATGACTTCAAAACATACTACAGTGCTAAGGTAGCCAAAGCAGTATGGTACTGCATAAAAACAAAACATAGACCAGTGGAAAAACCAGACATCTATAGTCAATTGATTTTTAACAAAGGTTTCAGGAGCATGCAATGGCGAAAGGACAGTCTCTTCAATAATGGTTTTGGGAAAATTGTATATTTACATACAGAAGAATAAAAATTGACATTTGTTTTACTATTTATGTAAGAATAAACTCAAAATGGATTAAAGACTTAAACATCAGACTTGACCCTATAAAGCTACTGGATGAAAACAGAGAAAAAGTTCCATGACACTGGTTTGGGCAGAGATATTTTGGATATGACCCCAAAAGAACAGGCAACAAAAGCAAAAATGAACAAATGCGATTTCATTAAAATAAAAAGCTTCTGCACAGCAAGATAATTAATAGAGTGAAGAGACACCCACAGAGTCGGAGAAAATAATTTGTAAATTGTACCTTGGATGAGGGGATAATATTTGAAATATGTAAGGAATACAAGCTCCTTAATAACAAGAAAACAAGTAACCCTATTAAAAATAGGCAAAGGGCTTGAATACGTATTTCCAGACTTACAAATAGCTAACAGATATATGAAAAACATGCTGAACATGTCTAATCATCAAAGTAAATTAAAACCACAATGACACATCACCTCACACTTGTTAGACTGGCTATGATGAAAAATATAAAAGATAAGTGTTGGCAAAAATGTAGATTAAAGAGAACTCTTACACTCTCTTGGTGGTATTGTAAATTAGTACAGCCGTTTTGGAAAACAGCTTGGAGGGCTCCCAAAACCTAAATATAGAATTACCATATGATCAAGCAATCTCTTTACTGGCTATATACCCAAAGGAACTGAAATCAACATACCAAAGACATATGCACTCACATGCTTATTGTAGCATTACTAACAAAAGCCAAGATATGGAACAACCTAAGTGTCCATAAAAAGATAAATTCATTAAAATATATGTGATGTATATTATAAAAATTGTGAATACCGGCCGGGCGCGGTGGCTCACGCCTGTAATCCCAGCACTTTGGGAGGCCGAGGCGGGCGGATCACAAGGTCAGGAGATCGAGACCACAGTGAAACCCCGTCTCTACTAAAAATACAAAAAATTAGCTGGGCGCGGTGGTGGGCGCCTGTAGTCCCAGCTACTCAGGAGGCTGAGGCAGGAGAATGGCGTGAACCCGGGAGGCGGAGCTTGCAGTGAGCCGAGATCGCGCCACTGCACTCCAGCCTGGGCGACAGCGCGAGACTCCGTCTCAAAAAAAAAAAAAAGAAATTGTGAATACCATATGAATTCACTTATGTCCAACTAAACTAAATAAAGCCAGGAGGCCATGAAGGGGAAAACAGGAATTCAAGCACCATATTCCTGATAACAGGATACTTTTCAAAAATTTCCACCAAACCACAGCCTGGTACAAAGAACACCTCTATGAAGACATCTTTCCAGTAACTATTTTCCCTTGGCCTGATGTCACCATTGCTTATTGATTATTGTGACCAAGAATTAGTATTTTAAATTGATTTATGTAATATTTATGTGATCTGCCTCCATTTGCCTTTAAAAATTCCACTTTATTTGTGTCACTGGATACGCCTATAGCCCTCCAGGGTTCACCATAGCATTCATACCCAGAATTTTCAAATTCCCTATTTATTCCAGAATAAATGTTTTTCTCTGAAGAACAGAATTCTCTTTTTTTCTTTTTAGGTTCACAATATGTTCCATATAATACTATTCAGCCTTAAAAAACAAAACAAACAAACAAACAAAAAACCCAGAAAAGTCTGCCATTTGGAACAACATGGTTGAGCCTATATTCTCTAGGTTCAATCACATTGTTGAAAATGGCCTGGCACAGAGACACAAATATCATACTATCTCACTTATATGTGAAATCAAAAAAGTTAAACTCATAGAAGTAGAGAATAGAATGGTAGTTACCAGAAGCTGGGAGAATGGGATAAATGGGGAAAAGAGACATGTTGGTCAACTGGTATAAAGTTTAATTTGATAAAATTTTGAAGTAACGTTTTAATTGATCAATGAGTACAGTCTGGAAGAATTTGGAAGAATAAAATAGAAAAAAGAGTACCTTGAAAAGATTGTTGATAGCAAAAATTGGACATTAAAGATTTTATCAATGAGTGTTCAGAAAGAAGTAAAGAAAATTATGGAGAAATTGTGAATCACCTTAGAAAAACCTCAATCTCTGTGAACACTATTGATAGAAATCTGAACCACAAGAATACTGCTGTTAAGTGTTTTGTGAGAATTGAGGAATATGTTATGGAAACTTGTGAAAGGACTCTTGTTATTTTAGTGGCAGAATGCTTAGTATAAGGATGTTCTGCAGTTTGAGGAATGATGATACGAAGAGCTATTTTTTAGTCTAAGCCTCAGAGGAATATTCACTTTTCCCTTGATCTGTCTTGTGTCTCTAGCATTATGAAAAGACTATGCCCAGGCTGTGACACGTGGGAAAAAGTCGTTACCCTAGTTGTCCTAAACAAAGCCACCCCGAAGTTGTCCTAAACAACAAAAAGCCAAGGTACCCTAGTTGTCCTAAACAAAACCACCTTGAATCATCTTACACGCAACCACCTGCTTACCACATGAGTCAGTCCAATGAAATTAGCAAAGCTACCTCACTGCCCACCTCAGAAGAATGAGTAACAATCCTTTAGTTTTATGTGCCACTATATTTTTGCGATTATTTGCAGTGCAGCATTATTTTCAGCCAATAGTCAATGGACATAGTGTGATTATTTATATCATCTATCTTTTCAATTAAACAATAAGCTCCATGTGGGTAGAGACTATAGCTCTGTTCACGATTTAATTATCTTTCAAACTCTAGAAGGGTAAACATAGTGGGCAATGATTTCATAAGTAAGTTAAGTGGTGTTGTATAAGCAATAATAGAAACTGAAAAATCAGCTTCTTTAGGATACTTTGTGAAAAATACGATTGGTAAATAGGGTTAATATAAATATTTTGGAAAAAAATAAAGGAAAGAAGCAAGTACATTCACTTAGGTGAAAGGCAGGAAAGAAGCAGGCATGTTCACTTAGGTGAAAGGCAGGATATGCAATAAGAATTGATAAAAAAAGGAAGTTGTTTAGGATCTCACCATTAATAAGGGGAGAAAAAAGGCAAAGTTACAGATTTTCGAAAACTATATGAGATTTTATAACTCTGTCCAGGCCAGGCGCAGTGGCTCACACCTGTAATCACATAATCACAGCATTTTGGGAAGCCGAAGTGGGTGGATCACCTGAGGTCAGGGGTTCGAGACCAGCCTGGTCAACATGGTGAAACCTAGTCTCCACTAAAAATACAAAAATTCGCCAGGCATGGTGGCAGGCACCTGTGATCCCAGCTACTCGGGAGGCTGAGGCAGGAGAATCACTTGAACCCAGGAGGCGGAGGTTGCAGTGAATCGAGATTGCTGTACTACACTGCAGGCTGGGCAAAAGAGTAAGACTCTGTCTCAAAAAAAAAAATAAATAAAATAAAATAACTCTGTCCAGTATTCAGTATATTTTTCAGTGTTGTGACTTGTCCTCTAAGGTTTCAGAAACATTAATTTGTAATGACTGAAGACATTCTTTGCTCTCATTTCTTTTTTAAAAAACATAAATAGGTGACCCATGACATTCTCCTGTGTGTCTGTCCTGTCTGAATTGTAGCAGATAATCTGTACATGAGTAATGCAACTGCCCATCATCTAAAACTAATAAGGCAAATGTTTGAGAGCCATGGATGCCTGCAATTTGTCAGCATGACTACAAAAGAAGTTACTGCATCACATGTTGACCCCTTTGTCTGTCAGGATGGTACCTAAAAGGTCTTCTTTTTCATAAAATCTTGAGACCTTTGGCACAGAGAGATTATGGACTTGAAATCGATAAAGTGCCAATAAAAACACTCTTTCTATCGGTGAGGATCTAGAGACACTTATGACTTCTTATGTTTGCTTGTTTAGGCATTGCTCTAATTTTTAATGTTTATACATTATTATATCTATTTCTGTAAAAATATTGAAGATATTGGATGATTTAGGTAAATATTAACTTTGGAATAATCTATAAAATTATGAAATTGTGTCAATTATTTTCCAAATATTTACTTCAGTATTCAAGTATAACTATTGCCTACTTATATTTGTAGAATAAAATGTGTGAAATTAATTTATTATTATAGCTATTTTATTTTGTTAGCTTATTTTTATTAGTGCAATAATGTATTTCAGGCATAAATACCAATCTATTTTCTGAGACATTTTAGTGCAATAGCCATTTCTCTTCATATAGAAGTATATTCACTTCAGTACAAAATTAAGAAAACTGAACTTTCAGTTAAAGAGTTAAAATTTTTGAAAATTCCGTAGTAGACTTCTTATAGTTGATTGATATTCTCTATTAGAGTTGATATTTTACTTAATTTTAATATATATTTGTCCTCCTTAAACAACATTCACTAGTTTTTCTATTAATACCTTCCAAATGTCTCTTTGTATCATTTACTTACTTGAGAAACTTCAGATATTGTCATGATATTATGATTTAAGAGAGCAAGAGTACCCATTAATATTATTTATTAAATTGACCAGTTCAAAAACATGAACACAAATGCAAGGATTTTCCCCTATAATCAATACTAGGGATGTTATTCTATGAATTGAGTTATATCAATAGCAGTCAGATAATTTGCAGAATATTATGGTGCAATCTGTGCTTTCAAAGATAGAATGTAAAAAATGTGGAAAGATGCCCCTATTGAATTATAAGAATGATGATAATTTTAGAAAAAGCTTTACACTGTAAAGTTAAAGGACATATGACACTAAAGTAAAAAAGTCTGTGGGTTATTTTACTGGGGAGATTTACAACCTATTCTTTGTAAGTCAGATTCTTAATAATTTCTATACATTTTAAAATTAGAAAAATATTCCAGGATAAACTATATAACTGTTGCACGTATAAATGGAAGCGGTGATGCAAAACTGAAATATATATGTCTACAATTTTAAGAAAAAATGTTTCAAATATTTTTGAGGGTTTGTAGAAGAATATGTTTGCTTCTACAAAAATCAGGAATGGTTTGCATACTGTTTAAAGAAAGAGGTGACATTTGTAGGATAAAAATGTTGAAGTATTTTTCTCCCTTCTGATTTGGAGTCTTCATAGACAAGAATTTTATAGCTTTACATTTGCAGAATGTATAGATTTCTTCTTATTAAATATATACCATTTTGCAAAAGTTATACTACACATTGAGTACTGTGGGAATTCAAACATTAACATATAACTCTTATCTCTAAGGTGCTTATTATGCAGTTTGGGAGCTATTACACACTAATGTGAAAAACTATAAAAGCAATTGTCTTAGACCATTTGGCTCCTATAACAAATTACAATAGACTGGATGCTTAAACAACAAAAAATTATTTTTCACAGCTCTGAAGGCTGAAAGTTTGAGAACAGGGTGGCAACATAATTGGGTTCTGGTAAGGGCTCTCTGCCTGATTTGCAGAGAGTGTCTTCCTGCTGTGCCCTTGCATGGTCAAAGAGAGCAGAAAGAAAGGAAAAGCACGCTTTATTGTTTTGTATCTATGTTTTGTGTTGTTAAGCTCAAACTGTTAAGAAAGGCCACAAACAAGTGGAATTTGATGTAAATAGAATTTTCCTTTAACGAAAGCACTTGTGAGGCAATGTAAATTGTAAATAAATGTAGGGAGTTTGGAATCAGCAATGACTTCTGTCAAGATACTGACCCCACATAAATAGAAAATATATGTAACATGGAAGATAGAGCATAAAAGAAAATTTGAACCTACCTGATGGGTAGATTTGAATTACTGGCTTAAGAGGCTGAACTTTGTTCCCTGTATGTTTACTTCGAGTGCATGGGTTCTTAGAAGATACATCTGGAACCACTTCCAGAAGCAAATGAAAAATCAGACTGCAGTCCCGTCTCCCATGTTTAAACTCATTCGGTACCATTTCGATAAGTTTTTCATGTAAGTATTGTATACAAAACTGAAAGCTAAAAAACAAATGTTCTAGGTCACAGGGAGTCAGTAAACTTTTAGGAGCAAGGGTGATTTTTTAAAGAAGACTAGTATGCAGGTCCAAAAAATAGCTAAATAATAAATAAAATAATTTATTCACATCATCAAGAGGCACAAAGATAGAGTAGGTTTTGGTGGTCTGTGGAGGTCCCACATAGCAGACAGTCTAGCTGTTGTAAGCCATAGGGACAGAATATATATTGCCTTTGTTTGTGGCACCACTGGGCCAATTGTTTAGTTGTGAAATGGAGTGCCCAGTGAAGACTATGGCAGGTAGAATTGGAATGAGGAAGCAGAAGCACCATAACTGTCATCCTCATCAAGGCCACATATAGAGGAGTTCACCATGTGAAGAAATATGAAGCATAGCATATATCTAATACAGAATAAATTACAGGAGCAGTAAATCATTAAGTAATTGCAGGTAGGAGCTTCGGAGCTGATGCCTATGGAGATCTGGAGATGTAAGGTTATTACAGCTCAGGAAAGAGCAGGTAAAGACCTGAACCAGGGTAGCAGGCCTTGAAATAGAAAGGTATGTGTACCGTACAAAAAATAAACTTATTCTTATCACTTTTGTATACTTGTATCATGTCAAACATCTGAATCAACAATTTGAAAAATAGTTTTGCCCTCACCAAATTTCTAAATGGCCTAAAATTGGTTTGTCCTCCAAACAATTCTAAAAAGACTTTTTGACTTGTAGGACACATTTATTCACTTGTCCTGAAAACCCTACCAATTCTTATGATCAAATTTTTATTTCTCTTTCTGTTTCATTTGTTCCTGTCAATTTCTAACTTGCTATTTATCTCAAATCCTCTATTATGTATTAGCTCACTTTCTTCAGTCCCCCTTTCCTTCTGTTCTATCAAAGTATCACTTCCTAAATAAGCCTTCTTGAGCTAGACAATATAGAACCTCACCACCACCTAACACTCCTCTTGTTTCTACTTTGATTTCATTCTAATACTATATATACTATCTAGTATAGTGTATACTGTAATTATATATGTCATATATATATTTATGTAATGTATATCATGACCTATTTTTCCCTCTATACTGTAAACTGAAATAGGACACTTTTTAAATTCTGTCCACTGCTCTGTTCTCTGCACTTGGAACATTTATTATCACATTGTAGGAATGAAATAAAATTTCATGCATAAGTTACCTAAAACTAATTTGTTAATTCTAGGGCATATCTTCAAATTCATATTATTTTTACTTAAAAATAATTTACTTACTATTTTTTGAAACCCCACTTTATACTATTCACTGTAAAAATTTTTGAATATATAGAAATGAACAAAAATATATTGTCCCAAATTTCATGGACCTTACAGTTTGGTGGGAATGCTGACATTTATGCAAATTATCAAACAAAAGTGTAACTGTAAAATACTCCAAATGCTAAGATAACAAAATATGTTTTCATGAAAAAGCAAGCAAGGCTACTCTAAGGAGTGACTTTTTGCTAGGGTCATAAAAAGAGATCTAAGAGCTAGTTAAGCAATAGAAATAGGCAGGGCCATTGTAAATGGAATGAATGGTCGGAATCAGTAAAGACTTCAGCCCATGGAGAAGCACAAAGGTCAATATACCTGGAGCTTGTAATGAGGAAAGTTTAGACTATGATGAATTTAGAGAGACAGACAAGTACCAGAACACAGAGAAACTTTGAGGACCTATCAAAGGCACTAATATGCAACTATAGTTGGTCTACTACAGTGGTTGTCAGTCATACTAGAACCAATATCCTCTTTCTCTAACAAATGATTTATAATGCTCTTTTATTATTCAGATTAATTCAATCATTATATAACCTATGTACATACATAGTTTCAATAAAAATTCAATACACTGGTAATACTCTATATTATAAAAGAAAAAAGGAAAGCAATTGTATAATAACATAATATATATTTAAATCTGTGTATGTGTTTCAATGTTTACATGTTGGAACATAATTCCATTATAAGACATTGAAGTAATTAAATGTTTACATTTGTGTGTAGGGTTATCATGAATTGCCAAATTTATGAAGCAGATAAATACAAGTTATTGTTGTGGTAACTGAGATGTAAGTGGTGTTATTTCAGTAGCAATGAAAAAAACTTTTGGTTAATTTTCATACAAAACACATCAAAATGTACATCATTTTCTTCATTTTTACTATAATTTCCTTCTTAGAAATTTTAGTATAAATTACACCTTGCAAAATATATGTATTCATTTGTAATGTGCAGTTAGGTTCTAGGCTCAGATAGTTACAAATACATTTTTTCACATACATATATCTTTGTCATTCATTCAAAAATCACGTATCACACAAGATGAAGGAAAATTCTTAAATGTTTAGGGCTGTTGCACAAATAACAAGAAGTCTAACATCTGATGCATAGAATGTCAATGGTGAGACCGCCGTCATTTTAATTATAAGTAAAACTCTTCAGATAATTCCCAAAATGTCTCCTAACGGGTAAAGGCACCTACTGATTTTCAAGATCAATTTTAACTTTTGAGTAAAAGTGTTTAAGATTCCAACCCACTATTAAGCTTTAATAATTAAATGCTCATTCAGAAAGCCTAGTAGAATTGAGAAAGTGGAAAGTATGCTAGAGGAATAATCTCTGAGGACTCTCATATCTCTAATGTGGCTAGAATAGATACCAATCTTTTTCTCTTCTGGAGAGTACACCATTTAAGTTTCTAACATATGTCCAGGATGCCTTTTTAGTTTTATTCTTTGTTTCATTAGTTATAAAATGTAAAATATAAAGGTAAGATGTGGAGCAAGATTTGTACCTCTGTAGCGTTACATCAATAGTAAATTTCATACCACAACCTTAAATTAGGACAAATGGATTGCTTGGCTAAAATGTACCTCTGAGAACTACAAATAAGAAATTTCTTAGTCCTTCTTTTTTCTTTTTCTTTCCATTAATTGTAGTCTTCCTCATCATCAGCATGGCAGTAAAAATTAAGTGATGACCACATTGTGGAAAGAGGGAAGGTGGGCAGTATTTTAAGAGTGAATCCAGAAGACATTTCTGATATCCACTGGCTGACTGTTACTTCAAGCTGGTGAGACAGCTTTGTGGTTTGCTTCTAGCTCTAAAGAGCAAACCAAACAAGGAAAAAGAACAAGATTACAACTTATATATGAAAATAGTTTATTTCTGACCAGAGGCAAAATCTCTAAAGGAGCACTCTATTTTTTTCTATAATTTCATAAAACAGTGTGATGTTTTACATTATAGATAATTTTTCCTTTAAACAGTGTCCATTTCCAGGTGATTTATATCTATCCTCTCATTACCCATTCCCATTCCACAGAAAATGAATTAATAAATATTTAGGGGAGGCAGAGCAAGATGGCCAAATAGGAAGAGCTCCAGTCTCCAACTCCCAGCACGAGCAACACAGAAGACAGGTGATTTCTGCATTTTGAACTGAGGTACTGGGTTCATCTCACTAGGGAGTGCGGGACAATCGGTGCTGGTCAGCTGCTGCAGCCCGACCAGTGAGAGCTGAAGCAGAGCGAGGCTTTGCCTCACCTGGGAAGCCCAAGGGGGAAGGGAATTCCTTTTCCTAGCCAGGGGAACTGAGACACACAACACCTGGAAAATCGGGTAACTCCCACCCCAATACTGCGCTTTACCAAGGATCTTAGAAAACAGGCACACCAGGAGATTATATCCCACACCTGGCCGGGAAGGTCCTATGCCCACTGAGCCTCCCTCACTGCTAGCACAGCAGTCTGCGATCTGGCAGCAAGGCAGCAGCGAGGCTGGGGGAGGGGTGCCCGCCATTGCTGAGGCTTAAGTAGGTAAACAAAGCTGCTGGGAAGCTCGAACTGGGTGGAGCTCACAGCAGCTCAAGGAGGCCTGCCTGTCTCTGTAGACTCTACCTCTGGGGACAGGGCACAGCTAAACAACAACAACAACAACAAAAAAGCAGCTCAAACCTCTGCAGATGCAAACGACTCTGTCTGACAGCTTTGAAGAGAGCAGTGGATCTCCCAACACAGAGGTTGAGATCTGAGAATGCACAGATTGCCTGCTCAAGTGGGTCCTGACCCCTGAGTAGCCTAACTGGGAGACATCCTCCACTAGGGGCAGACCGACACCCCACACCTCACACGGTGGAGTACACCCCTGAAAGGAAGATTCCAAAGCAAGAATCAGACAGGTACACTCACTGTTCAGAAATATTCTATCTTCTGCAGCCTCTGCTGCTGTTACCCAGGCAAACAGGGTCTGGAGTAGACCTCAAGCAATCTCCAACAGACCTGCAGCTGAGGGTCCTGACTGTTAGAAGGAAAACTAACAAACAGGAAGGACACCCACACCAAAACCACATCAGTACGTCACCATCATCAAAGACCAGAGGCAGATAAAACCACAAAGATGGGGAAAAAGCAGGTAAGAAAAGCTGGAAACTCAAAAAATAAGAGTGCATCGCCCCCTGCAAAGGAACGCAGCTCATCGCCAGCAACGGATCAAAGCTGGACGGAGAATGACTTTGACGAGATGAGAGAAGAAGGCTCCAATCCATCAAACTTCTCAGAGCTAAAGGAGGACTTACGTACCCAGCGCAAAGAAACTAAAAATCTTGAAAAAAGAGTGGAAGAATTGATAACTAGAATAATTAAAGCAGAGAAGGCCATAAACGAACTGACAGACATGAAAACCATGACACGAGAAATACGTGACAAATGCACAAGCTTCAGTAACCAACTCGATCAACTGGAAGAAAGAGTATCAGCGATTGAGGATCAAATGAATGAAATGAAGCGAGAAGAGAAATCTAAAGAAAAAAGAAGAAAAAGAAATGAACAAAGCCTGCAAGAAGTACGGGATTATGTAAAAAGACCAAATCTACGTCTGATTGGGGTGCCTGAAAGTGAGGGGGAAAATGGAACCAAGATGGAAAACACTCTTCAGGATATCATCCAGGAGGACTTCCCCAACCTAGTAGGGTAGGCCAACATTCAAATTCAGGAAATACAGAGAAGGCTACAAGATACTCCTCGAGAAGAGCAACTCCAAGACACATAATTGCCAGATTTACCAAAGTTGAAATGAAGGAAAAAATCTTAAGGGCAGCCAGAGAGAAAGGTTGGGTTACCCACAAAGGGAAGACCATCAGACTAACAGCAGATCTCTTGGCAGAAACTCTCCAAGCCAGAAGAGAGTGGGGGACAATATTCAACATTCTTAAAGGAAAGAATTTTAAACCCAGGATTTCATATCCAGCCAAACTAAGTTTCATAAGTGAAGGAGAAATACAATCCTTTACAGATAAGCAAATGCTTAGAGATTTTGTCACCACTAGGCCTGCCTTACAAGAGACCCTGAAGGAAGCACTCAACATGGAAAGGAACAACTGGTACCAGCCATTGCAAAAACATGCCAAAATGTAAAGACCATCGAGGCTAGGAAGAAACTGCATCAAATAACGAGCAAAATAACCAGTTAATATCATAATGGCAGGATCAAGTTCACACAAAACAATATTAACCTTAAATGTAAATGGACTAAATGCTCTAATTAAAAGAAACAGACTGGCAAACTGGATAAAGAGTCAAGACCCATCAGTTTACTGTATTCGGGAGACCCATCTCACATGCAGAGACACACATAGGCTCAAAATAAAAGGATGGAGGAAGATCTACTAAGCAAATGGAGAACAAAAAAAGCAGGGGTTGCAATACTAGTCTCTCATAAAACAGACTTTAAACCATCAAAGATCAAAAGAGACAAGGCCATTACATAATGGTAAAGGGATCAATTCAACAGGAAGAGCTAACTATCCTAAATATACATGCACCCAATACAGGAGCACTCAGATTCATAAAGCAAGTTCTTAGAGACAAACAAAGAGACTTAGACTCCCATACAATAATAATGGGAGACTTCAAAACCCCACTGTCAACATTAGACAGATCAACGAAACAGAAAGTTAACAAAGATATCCAGGAATTGAACTCATCTCTGCAGTAAGCAGACCTAATAGACATCTACAGAACTCTTCACCCCAAATCAACAAACTATACATTCTACTCAGCACCATATCTCACTTATTCCAAAATTGACCACATAATTGGAAGTAAAGCACTCCTCAGCAAATGTACAAGAACAGAAATTATAACAAACTGTCTCTCAGACTACAGTGCAATGAAACTAGAAATCAGGACTAAGAAACTCAATCAAAACCGCTCAACTACATGGAAACTGAATAACCTGCTCCTGAATGACTACTGGGTACATAATGAAATGAAGGCAGAAATAAAGATGTTCTTTGAAAGTAATGAGAACAAAGATACAACATACCAGAATCTCTGGGACACATTTAAAGCAGTGTGTAGAGGGAAATTTATAGCACTAAATGCCCACAAGAGAAAGCTGGAAAGATCTAAAATTGACACTCTAACAACACAATTAAAAGAACTAGAGAAGCAAGAGCAAGCACATTCAAAAGCTAGCAGAAGGCAAGAAATAACTAAGATCAGAGCAGAACTGAAGGAGATAGAGACACAAAGAACCCTCCAAAAACTCAATGAATCCAGGAGTTGGTTTTTTGAAAAGATCAACAAAATTGATAGACCACTAGCAAGACTAATAAAGAAGAAAAGAGAGAAGAGTCAAATAGACCCAATAAAAAATGATAAAGGGGATATCACCACCAACCGCACAGAAATACAAACTACCATCAGAGAATACTATAAACACCTCTATGCAAATAAACTAGAAAATCTAGCAGAAATGGATAATTTCCTGGACACTTACACTCTCCCAACACTAAACCAGGAAGAAGCTGAATTCCTGAGTAGACCAATAGCAGGCTCTGAAATTGAGGCAATAATTAACAGCCTACCAACCAAAAAAAGTCCAGGACCAGATGGATTCACAGCTGAATTCTACTAGAGGTACAAGGAGGAGCTGGTACCATTCCTTCTGAAACTATTCCAATCAATGTAAAAGGAGGGAATCCTCCCTAACTCATTTTATGAGGCCAACATCATCCTGCTACCAAAGCATGGCAGAGACACAACAAAAAAAGAGAATTTTAGACCAATATCCCTGATGAACATTGATGCAAAAATCCTCAATAAAATACTGGCAAACTGGATCCAGCAGCACATCAAAAAGCTGATCCACCATGATCAAGTGGGCTTCATCCCTGCGATGCAAGGCTGGTTCAACATACACAAATCAATAATCGTAATCCGGCATATAAACAGAACCAAAGACAAAAACTACATGATTATCTCAATAGATGCAGAAAAGGCTTTTGACAAAATTCAACAGCCCTTCATGTTAAAAGCTCGCAAAAAATTTGGTATTGATGGAACGTATCTCAAAATAATAAGAGCTATTTATGACAAACCCACAGCCAATATCATACTGAATGGGCAAAAACTGGAAAAATTCCCTTTGAAAACTGGCACAAGACAGGGATGCCCTCTCTCACCACTCCTATTCAACATAGTGTTGGAAGTTCTGGCTAGGGCAATCAGGCAAGAGAAAGAAATCAAGGGTATTCAGTTAGGAAAAGAAGAAGTCAAATTGTCCCTCTTTGCAGTTGACATGATTGTATATTTAGAAAACCCCATTGTCTCAGCCCAAAATCTCTTTAAGCTGATAAGAAACTTCAACAAAGTCACAGGATACAAAATCAATGTGCAAAAATCACAAGCATTCTTATACACCAGTAACAGACAAACAGAGAGCCAAATCATGAATGAACTTCCATTCACAATTGCTTCAAAGAGAATGAAATACCTAGGAATCCAACTTACAAGGGATGTAAAGGACCTCTTCAAGAACTACAAACCACTGCTCAGTGAAATAAAAGAGGACACAAACAAATGGAAGAACATACCATGCTCATGGATAGGAAGAATCAATATCATGAAAATGGGCATACTGCCCAAGGTTATTTATAGATTCAATGCCATCCCCATCAAGCTACCAATGAGTTTCTTCACAGAATTGGAAAAAACTGCTTTAAAGTTCATATGGAATCAAAAAAGAGCCCGCATCACCAAGACAATCCTAAGTCAAAAGAACAAAGCTGGAGGCATCACGCTACCTGACTTCAAACTATACTACAAGGCTACAGTAACCAAAACAGCATGGGACTGGTACCAACACAGAGATATAGACCAATGGAACAGAACAGAGGCCTCAGAAATAATACCACACATCTACAGCCATCTGATCTTTGACAAACCTCAGAAAAACAAGAAATGGGGTAGGGATTCCCTATTTAATAAATGGTGCTGGGAAAACTGGCTAGCCATAAGTAGAAAGCCAAAACTGGATCCTTTCCTTACTCCTTATATGAAAATTAATTCAAGATGGATTAGAGACTTAAATGTCAGACCTAATACCATAAAAACTCTAGAAGAAAACCTAGGTAATGCCATTCAGGACATAGCCATGGGCAAGGACTTCATGTCTAAAACACCAAAAGCAACAGAAACAAAAGCCAAAATTGACAAATGGGATCTAATTAAACTAAAGAGCTTCTGCACAGCAAAAGAAACTATCATCAGAGTGAACAGGCAACCTACAGAATGGGAGAAAATTTTTGCAATCTACTCATCTGAAAAAGGGCTAATATCCAGAACCTACAAAGAACTCAAACAAATTTACAAGAAAAAAACAAACAACCCCATCAAAAAGTGGGCAAAGGATATGAACAGACATTTCTCAAAAGAAGACATTCATACAGCCAACAGACACATGAAAAAATGCTCATCATCACTGGCCATCAGAGAAATGCAAATCAAAACCACAATGAGATACCATCTCACACCAGTTAGAATGGCGATCATGAAAAAGTCAGGAAACAACAGGTGCTGGAGAGGATGTGTAGAAATAGGAACACTTTTATACTGTTGGTGGGATGGTAAACTAGTTCAACCATTATGTAAAACAGTATGGCGATTCCTCAAGGATCTAGAACTAGAAGTACCATATGACCCAGCCATCCCATTACTGGGGATATACCCAAAGGATTATAAATCATGCTGCTATAAAGACACATGCACACATATGTTTATTGAGGCACTATTCACAATATCAAAGACTTGGAATCAACCCAAATGTCCATCAGTGACAGACTGGATTAAGAAAGTGTGGCACATATACACCATGGAATACTATGCAGCCATCAAAAAGGATGAGCTTGTGTCCTTTGTAGGGACATGGATGCAGCTGGAAACCATCATTCTCAGCAAACTATCGCAAGAACAGAAAACCAAACACTGCATGTTCTCACTCATAGGTGGGAACTGAACAATGAGATCACTTGGACTCGGGAAGGGGAACATCACACACCAGGGCCTATCATGGGGAGTGGGGAGGGGGGGTGAGATTGCATTGGGAGTTATACCTGATGTAAATGACGAATAGTTGGGTGCTGACGAGTTGATGGGTGCAGCACACCAACATGGCACAAGTATACATATGTAACAAACCTGCACATTATGCACATGTACCCTAGAACTTAAATAATAATAATAAAAAAATTTAAAAAATTAAGAAAAATAAAAATAAATAAATAAATAAATAAATATTTAGGGAGTAGTGACAAACTGGAATAATTACAAATATTGACTATAAAATATATAACATAGGATGTTATATATTTTTTATTGAAGTGAAATTCATATAATACATAATTAACTATTTTAGTATATCAAATTCATTTAGTTCATTAAAAAGTTTTCAGCCACCAGTTCTTTCTGGTCTCAAAACTTTGCATCACCCCAGAACACCCTGTACAGTTTAGGTAATTACTCTCCATTCCTTTTTCCCCCATGTCCTCTGGCAATCAATAACTTTTTTTCTGTCTTCGCAGATTTGACTATTCTGTATATTTCGTATAAAAGGAATCATACAATAGGAGACCTTTTATATCTGATTTCCTTCATTTATATAATGTGTTTGAGGTTCATACAAGTTGTAGCATATAGCAATACTTCATTCCTTTTTTATGGCTAAATAATATTTCACTATACGTATATCTTATTTATCCATTCATCTGTTGATGAACATTTGAGTGGTCCCGTTTTGGGGCTGTTATGAATAATGCAGCTAAAACCTTCATGTATAAGTTTTTGTATGAACATATGTTTTTATTTCTCTAGTTGTAAAATGACTGGATAACATGCTGGTGCTGTGTTTACAATCTTGAGGAACCAACAAACCACAGTGGCTACTTGTTTTCTTATGAGTTGTTGGTATTGTTTTTTAATTATAGCCATCCCAGCAGGTATGAAGTGGTAGCTCACTTGTGGTTTTTATTTGAATTTCCTTAATTATCAATGCAGCTGAACATCTTTTCCTGTGTTTGTTGGTCATTTGATATCATTGTTGAAGAAATGTCTATTCAACTCGGTTGCACATTTTTAAACTGGGTTGTTTGTCTTTTTGTCATTGAGTTACAAGAATTTCTAATGTATTTTGGATGTGATATATTTATAAGATATATGATTTGTTAATGCTTTTTCCTGTTCTGTAGATTGTATATTCACTTTCTCGGTAGACTTTAGATACATAAAATATTTCATTTTTTGTGAAGTCCAATTTATTTATTTTTTATTCATTTTTTGTGTTCTTGGTGTCAAATCTAAAATATCTACTGCAAAATCTGAAATCATGAAGATTTATCCTTATGCTCTCTTCTAATAATTTTATTGCTTTAGCCGTCACATTTAGTTGTTGATCCATATTAAGTTAACTTTTGTACTGTATGTTGAGGTAGGTACAGGTCCAAATACATTCTAATAAAATGTATTTTGTTATTCAGTTATGCCAGCACCATTTGTTGAAGAGACTATTCCTTCCCATTGAATGGTCTTGGCATCCTTGTTAAAAATTCATTAGCCATAGACGTTTGGATTTCTTTTTGGAAGCTCAATTCTATTCCATTTGTCTAAATGTTTATCCTTATGTCAGTACCATACTGTTTTGATTACTGTAGGTTTATAGCAAGTTTTGAAAATTATTATGAGTCCTCCAACTTTGCTCTTCTTTTGCAATGTTGTTTTGCAATTTCATATTAATTTGGTGATTGACGTTTTTATTTCTGCAAAAAGAAGGCAATTGGAATTTTGATAGGGATTGTATTGAATCTGTAAAATACTTTGGGGAGTATTATCATTTTAATAATCTAAGACTTTCAATTTGTAAACATAAGATGTCTTTTCATTTACCTAGGCCTTCTTTAATTTCTTTCAGTAATGTTTTGTAGTTTTCTCTTATTTGGTTAAATTTATTTGTAGATATTTTACTCTTATATGCTATTGTAAATGGAATTTTTGTCTATTGTAACTTGTAATTTACAATTATACTATTGTAAATGGAATTGTCTTAATTTGCTTTCAGATGAATTACTGGTGTATAAAAGCACAACTCATGTGTTGAGCTTGTACCCTGTAACTTTGTAGAATTTGCTTATTAGCTTTAGTATATTTTATTGCTTCTTTATGATATTTCTAGAGAGTCTTTTCATATACAATCAGGTATAGTTTATATTTTCCTTTACAATTTGGATGCCTTTTGTTTCTTTTTACTTTTGCCTAATTGTTCTGACTTGTGCTTCCAGAATAATACTGAATAACAACAGGAAAAGTGGGCATTCTTGTCTTTTTATCGATCTTAATAGAAAAGCTTTCAGTCTGTCATCACTGAATATAATGTTAGCTGTATGTTTTTACAAAATTCCTTTTAGCATGTTAAGGAAGTACCTTTCTATTTCTAGTTTACTGAGTGTTTTTATTATGAAAGGGTATTGACTTTTTGTCAATCATTCTTTTGAATTTATTGAGAGGGTCAAGTACTTTTAACCTTTATTATGTTTATATAGTATATTACATTCATTGATTGTCTTTTGTTCAACCACTCTTTTATTCCTGGAATAAAACCACCTTACCACCTTGTTCATTGTGTATAACCTTCTTAATGTGGCAGTTAATTCAGTTTTCTGCTATTTTGTTAAGAAATATTATGTCTATACTCATAAGGGCTATCAGTCTACTTTTCTTGCAGCATCATTTTTCTGGCTTTGGTATCAGGATAATCACGGCTTCACAGAATGTGTTAGGAATTATTCACTTTTCTTCTATATTTTGTAAGAGTTTGAATAGGGGTGGTGTTAATTCTTCTTTAAATGTGATAAAATTCACCACTGAAAACATCTGGTCCAGAGCTTTTTGTTGTTTGGACATTTGTAATCACTGATTCTATCTTTTTACTTATTATAGGTTGTTGAAAGTTTTTATTTCTTGTTGAGATTATTCATCCCTTATGATTAGTGTTGCTAAACACTTTTTACACACCTACTTGCAGCTTTTATATCTTCTTTGGAAAAATGTGTATTCAAGTCCTTTGCTGATTTTTAAATTGGGCTGTTTTACTGCTGTTGAATTGTGTAAGTTTTTAATATATTTTGGCTATTGACCCTTTATCAGATATATAATTTGTAGATACTTTCTCCTAATCCATAGACTGCCTTTTTCATTTGTTATTTCATTTGCTGTTCAGAAGCTTTTTAATTTGGTGTAGTCTAATTTATTTATTTTTGCTTCTGTTGCTTGAGCTTTGATGTGATATACAATAATTGTCAAGGCCAATGTCAAGTAGATTTTTCCTTATGTTTCCTTTCAGAAGTTTTAGTTTTAGGTCTTAAATTTGGGTCTTTTGTTCATTTTGAGATAATTTTTGTGTATGGTGGAAGATAAGGATCCAATTTTATTCTTTTCCATGTAGATATTCAGTTGGGTTCAAGAGTGTTGATTGGATGGGTGAAGTGGCTGCTTTTCTGGGTTGATCCAGTGATGTAGTCTCCATTCAGCATCATCAGCTATGGTCCATGAGGACTATAGGTGTCTCAGGGGTCTAGGCTGCAGGAGTCTGTGGCCTCTGTAATAGCAGTATGGACTGTTAGGGTCCTTTCTAGCAAATACTTTTTAGTTCCTCCTATTCTTGTTTTCACCAGAGTTGAGAGTTTTAGCTGAGGAGATTCCCTCTTGGTTTTGAGTCTGATGTGCTGCACAGACAGCCACAGTAGTGCTGGGTTCCAGGACATAAGTACTCAAAACTGTGTGTGGAACCTGGGTCCTGGTCTCAGGGTCTCATGGAATTACTGTTGAATTGAATTGAATTGAATTGAATTGAATTGAATTAAATTGAATTATCTGGGACTTGGGGTGCAGGTTCACTCTCCTAGCCATGGGTGAATACAAATTGCCCCCAAGGCTGGGATCTAAGACTTTGAGGAACACCCCCAGCAGCTGAGGCCTCAGAGGCATGAACGTAGCTATGACTTTCGCTCTGAAGGGAATAGTACAGCACCAATACAACTCTGGGGAAAAAAAGAATGATATTTCAAATGTTGGTATCTCGTGGGGCAAGGCACAGATGCAGTTTGGTTCCCAGAGCTAAGTGAGCACAAGGGCAACTTGGGCCCTGGGGAATAAGGCACCATGCAGTGGTGACTCTGGATTCTGGAATGGTGGGATGTTGTAGTAGCCTATCCCCTATGCTGCTGCATGTTGTAGTAAGGACTCAGGAATGGTGGGGCCCAAGTTGTTCAGGCTCCAGGAGGCACGGCAAGGGGTTGGAAGCAGTACAACTATTATTACAATTACTCCACTGGCTAGTGAGTGGGGAACCTCAGCAGTTCAGGCTCTAGGGGAGCTATTCCAGGGATACAGGGTGCTGTGGCTGTTCAGCCTGCAGTTTGTGTTGGCACAGCTTAGTCAAAGCTTTGTTTTCCTGAGACTAGAAGCACTTCATTTTAGTTCAGCCCCAGGAGAGATAGCTGTACTGCTGGACCAAGATTCTCTTTCCCTGGGAAGTGGGAAGCTCAGGCTCCTCTATCGTTTTTCTAACCTTTACTTCATCTATCTCTGCTCTGATTCTTATTTCCTTCCCTCTGCTGACTTTGGTATCAGCTCTTCTTTGGTTCCTTCATGGGTAATGTTAGGTTACTGATGTGAGTTTTTTTCTTCTTTTTTAATGCAGAAATTTACAGCTATTAAATTCTCACTCAGCACTGCTTTTGTTGAATTCTGTAAATTTGATATGTTCAGTTTTCATTTTTATTCACCTCAAAGTATTTTTTAATTTCCCTTGTGATTCATTCTTTGTTCCATTGGTTATTGCACAGTATGTGTTAAATTTTTACATATTTGTGAAATTATTAAAATTACTTCTGTTATCCATTCCTACTGCTTATTCTATTGTGGTCAGATAAGCTAGTTTATATAATTTCAATCTCAGCCTTAAAATTTATTGAGTTTTTTTGTAGCCTAAATATGGTATATACTGGAGAATGTCTAATGTACACTTTAGAAGAATATGTATTTTGCTGTTGTTAGGTGGAGTGTTCTGCATATAGCTGTTAGATTTAATTGGTTTATAGTGTTGTTCTAGCCCTTTGTTTTCTTATTGATACTTTTTCTAGTTTGTTATAGCTATTATTTATACTGGCCTATCAGTCTTCAACTGTTGTTATAGAACTTTCTATTTCTCCCTTCAATTCTTTCAATATTTGCTTCATATATTTTGTGCTCTCTTGTTTAGTGTATATATGTTTATAATTGTTATGTATTCTTGATAAATTGGTCTTTTAATTGACATATGTATTTTTTCTCTTATAGAAATTTTGTCTTCAAATAGATCTTGTCTGGTATTAGTATAGCTACCCCATATCTCTTGGTTATTAATCCACTCTGTCAGTCTCTCTTTTTAATTGAAGAGTTAATCAATTTACATTTAAAGTGTTTATTAGTAATATGAGATTACTTCTGCCACTTTGTTATTTGTTTTTCATATGTCTTATACATTTTATGTTCCTCCAATACTTTTTACTTTTGTTTTAGATTGATTCTTTTGAGTGTACTATTTTGATTCCCTCTTTATTTCTACTTATGTATATTTAGTTATTTTCTTAGTGACTACCACAGAGATTATAGTTAACATGCTAAATTTTTACCAGTCCAGTTTTAATTAATTCCAATTTAGCTTTCATAGTGTGTATTAACTTCAGCTTCACACATTTAGTTTATAATTGTTACAAATTATATCTTTATATATTATATGCCCATTAACTTAGATTTATAACTATTGTCTTATTTATCAAAAAACAGAAAAGAAAAAGAGAAATTAAAATATAAAAATTATACTAATTTTTATATTTACATTTCTATTTACCTTTACCAGAGCTCTTTATGTGTTTGCTTGGCTGTAGGTTATCATCTAGTGTCTTTTCATTTTAGCCTGAAGGACTCCCTTCATTATTTATTGTAGGGGAGGTTTAATATCAGTGAGTTTCCTTGGCTTTTGTTTATCTGATAATGTCTCTCTTCTCCCTCCTTTTTGAAGAATAATTTTATTGGATATAGAACTTGGTTGACAGGTGTTTTTGTTTGTTTGTTTGTTTGTTTGTTTGTTTGTTTTGTTTTTTTTTTTTTTTGGTCTGTTTTTTCTCTCAGTACTTTAAATATACAATTTTTATCATCTTGCTGCCTTCTGGTCTCTATGTCTTCTGACGAGAAGTCAGTTGTTAATTTAATTGCGTGCTCTTTGTATATTATGAGTTACTTCTCTTTTGAAACTTTCAAGGTTATCTCTGTCTTTTATTTTCACAATTTAATCATAATGTGTTGGTTTAGATCTCTTTGAGTTTAATTTGTTTAAATATGTTGAGTTTTCTTATGTGTGCATTCATGTCATTCATAACATTTAGAAAGTGACCATTAAAAAATATTATTTTTGTACCTTTTTCTCTCTTCTTTCTGGAACTCCCAAAATGTATATATTGTATACACGATGGTATCCCATAGGTATCCTAAGATCTGTTTATTGTGTTTTCTTCTCTTATGTTTGGGAAATAACATTCCTCTGTTTTTAAGTCAGAGATTTTTTTTCTCCCACGTGCTCAAATTTGCTGTTGCATACCTAGTGAATTTTCATTTTAGGTACTTTTCAAACCTCAGAAATTCTATTAGATTTGTTTTTAAAATCTGTATTCTTTATCAATATTTACCACTTTTCCATGCATCATTCTACTGATTGCCTTTAGTTCTTTGTCTATTTTTTTCTTTAGTTCTTTGAGTATATTTAAGATTACTTAAAATATTTTCTTAGTAAGCTAATTTAAAATCTTTATCTAATAAGTCCAAAGTTGGAACTTTATTTATTTATTTTAACTAATAGACTATTTTTAGAGCCCTTTAGGTTTATAGAAAAACTGAGCAGAAAATACTGACAATTCTCCAAGATTCTCAACCCCTCTGCACACGGTTTTCCCTACTACATCTTGCATTAATATGGTACATTTATTATGATTGATAAAACACTATTGACATATTATTATAAACTAAAGTTCATAGCTTACATTAGAGTTCACCCTCTTTGTTTTAGAGTTGTATGTGTTTTGACAAATGCATAATGTCATGTATGTATCATTACAGTATCATACAGAATACTGTTCTAAAATTTCTGTGCTCCACCTATTTATCCTTCATCCCATCTGCCAAACTCTTGGCCAGCAGTGATTTTTTACTGTCTCCAGAGTTTTGCTTTTCCATGAATGTCATATAGTTGAAATCATACAATGTGGAGCTTTCTCAGACTGGCTTCTTTCCCTTAGCAATATGGACTTAGGGGAACTTCTATTTATTTTTCTATTTATTTATTCATTTTTTTCTGTGAATGGGTCATACTTTCCTGTTTATTTGCATACATTGCACATTTTTTGTTGATGACTAGAGAATTTGTATATTGGAATGTGATAACTCTGTAAATCAGATTCTCCCACTTCTCCAGGGACTACTATTTTTAAATTTTCTTTGTGTTTTGCTATTTTTTTCTTATTAAGAGCAACAGCTGCTCATTTGTTTAATGTCTGTTTCAAATTATTTTTGCAAAGACTATACTTATTTTCCTTTGTGATTACTGAAGTCTCCATTCCATCATCTCTACAGTCATCCTGTGACCTGACGGATTTTTCTAATGGTCTGAATCCAGTAAGAAAAAGAAGAGGGCCGGGCACTGTGTCTCACGCCTGTAATCCCAACATTTTGGGAGACTGAGGTGGGTGGATCACTTGAGATCAGGAGTTTGAGACCAGCCTGGCCAACATAGCAATACCCTGTCTCTACTACAAATACAAAAAATTAGCCGGATGTGGTGACACACACCTATAATCCCAGCTATCAGGAGGCTGAGGCAGGACAATTGCTTGAACCAGGGAGGCGAGACTGCAGTGAATGGAGATCACACCATTGCACTCCAGCCTGGGCGACAGAGTGAGCCTCTGTCTCAAGAAAAGGAAGAAGAGAGAGAGACAGAAAAAGATGTTTTGTCTGTTTACAGTTTTTCTGCAGGTGCCACTCAGGAAGCAGCTTTAGACCAATGGCATCGAAACAATGGCCAGCATCACCAAGCAGATCATAACTCACAAGCTTGATTTTGAAAAATAACATCCTTACTTCTTACCCTGGCAACAGAAAGCTGCACCAGAACACAGGTTTCATATCTACAGCTGCCTGCTACAGGAACAGGTAATTTTGGATGGTAGCTGCTATATGAAACACCAGAATTTACCAGCTTCTTTCTTTATCGAGCATTCCCCTGTATGCCACAAATAGTTGGTATCTGTTTCAAAACTGTAGTTTTGAAAATAACTGATTATAATATTTTTGTCAACTTAATAGTTGTTTTGGTGGAGGGACAAACACCTAGAGCAGCATATCTGTCATCTTCCTTGATATCATAAAGACGTGTCTTTTGACTCCAAAATTATCTTTCTGAATAAAATTTATTTTCCAAAAGACCCTTACTTTACAACTTGTATGTACCTTTCTCTGCCATAAGATATCATATAGCTGAGGATTAAATAAAAATATTCATTACCAAGATGCTTATTTTTATATAGAGAAATGTTCGCCTTCATAACAATACAAGAATGTACACACTTTAAAGTAATTTTAAGTACGCATATTTTCACATCCAGATTGGGACTCTTCCCAGTCATCTGTCCATTCAGTGTTAGATTTTGGAAGAGGGTACATTTATACCACGTAACTACAATACCCAAAGTATTTGGTATTGGGTATTACAGTAAAAGCAAACTGTCCCATGACTCGCCTACATTTTAGAGGCATAACTCTTGGCAAAATTCTGCATTTAAAAAGTAATTAAGCAGAGGACCCTCACCATGGAAGATAAAGCAATAAGAAACAATCCTAATTACTGCATGAAGAATTTAAGTTTAATATAAAGATTGATTCCCTGACAGTAAGAGTTTTTGAATGTTAGGAAGGTTATTCTGAAGGTCTAAGTGATCTTCTCTGGAAAAAGGACATGATTACATAATATTAAAATCCCCATATAGATTTTTTTAGAATGCTTCTTCTTTGAGAATTCTACTAGTTTTAAAACTGGTGGCTGGGCGCGGTGGCTCACGCCTGTAATCCCAGCACTTTGGGAGGCCGAGACGGGCGGATCACGAGGTCAGGAGATCGAGACCATCCTGGCTAACACGGTGAAACCCCGTCTCTACTAAAAAATACAAAAAAAACTAGCCAGGCGAGGTGGCGGGCGCCTGTAGTCCCAGCTACTCGGGAGGCTGAGGCAGGAGAATGGCGGGAACCCGGGAGGCGGAGCTTACAGTGAGCTGAGATCCGGCCACAGCACTCCAGCCTGGGCGACAGAGCGAGACTCCGTCTCAAAAAAAAAACAAAACAAAACAAAAAAAAAACTGGTAAACATGAGAGCTGCTTTTGAAATCTGGGCTCTGATGATTACTTTTTCGGAGGCCAGATGCAGCAGGCATCTGTGCCCAGCTGTTCCCAGAGGCACTTCTGCTTGAAGGGTGAACCATAGTTTATAACTGAAAATAGTCAGGGATATTCTGAAAGATATGTTAGAGGCAGAAAACCATCATGAATGTGCTGAAACTCCAAGGAAAGTCAATTTAAAAATTATTTTTAAGGTTTTTCCATATATAAAAAGTAAAAAGACCAAAAGAAAGTAATGGCAAATCTTTTCCCCTAATTTTGTATTTAATATATGTAGCAAGGTTAAGAAGCTACTTACTATATAGCAAAAAAGAAGTGTTGGGACAATGGAGTCTAGAATGCTAGACACAGTGTTTGTAGTCCAGCCCTTTAAAAATAATTTAATATATGAATCACAGCAAAATTAATAAAAGTTTTGAAAATATGTAAATATTTAAAAATAGTGAGCAGCATTCTAATTAAAGCACTCATGAATAACTTAGGGTTAGAAGATCTTTTTCTAGCCTTCTTTCAAAATTGAAATCATAATAAGCATGAAATTTTGTATCCCGCTTTTTTAAGCACTAACTTAGCATTTTCCTTTTTACATAGATGTTTGTGTAAACATGTATATAGATGGCATAACTGTCTAACTGCATACCATCATATGGAGGTTTCACAATATATCTAAGTATTCCCTAAAGTTTGCTATATCAGGATTAACTCTGAGAATCAACATTACAATGTCAAATAAAGTGGATATATATTTCTGTTATGTAAATAGCATTATAGTTCCAATTTTTACATGATCAATGAAAAAATTACATCTTCAAATGCCTTCTTAGCATACTTAGGAATTTGCATATTTTTCATATATAATTTATTATTGAGAAGTGTGCATTATTGCTTTTCATAATAAACAAATCATGGCTGATCAATTTTAATTGTACTGTTTTGTTCTACTTCTCTGTACTCTATTTCATTTTTTGGTATCTATGTTTCTAAGTATTCTTTTTTGAGGTCCTTTTTTATAGGTTTTAGATCCAGAGCAGCCACTTGCATTAAATGAAATTGAATATTTACCCATATTTTTATATCCTTTTAATAATTTGTATAACATTCAAATTACTCATTGTGGCAATTTTTAAATTTACTCTTAATCAATCCTCTTGATCCTAGAGTTCCTTTTTGGGATGTGGGGTGGAAGGTCAGATTTCAAAATCTTTATATATTTATCTGTTGGATTATATATAGCAGTATATTTTATCTCTTCTGTGATAATTTCTTTTTGCCAAACCTTCTAAAAGTATTTTTGTTTTCATAAATTTTATGCTTTTATTAATCAGATACACTTGTGACTACATTACATAATAGTGAATTAATACCCTTTGTCAAACATATTTGTAAACCTCAATAATTTAATTACTTTGATATCAATAATGTCACTTTTTATTGAATGAATCAATCTCTGTCCATGCTTTTGTTTTAAACTTTGTATTTAATTATATTTTACATGTGTCTCTTAGAGTAAGACAACTGGTATTTGTTTAACTTAAAAAGTCATATTTGTATATTTGCTTTTCTTTATGAAGCATTAAGTTTATTTTTTATATTATCACAATATATTTAGGAGAAGCACATCTGGAATGGTGTAATGAGGAATTTCAGAAATCATCTGTTCCTCAATGAAAACCAAAAAAAAAAAAAAAAGATAAAAATTGTCAATATAAATCTTTCACAACTTTGGACATTAACTGAAGACATTAGAAAATTCAAGCAGTATTTTTTAAAAATATTGCTGTTATTTTTTTAAAATAACAGCTGAATCTCAGTGATAGTAAGCTTTGTCACATATTAACTTACTCCATTCTTCCTCCCAATAACCATAAGAGCTGAAGAAAACTAGTCACCTAATAGCCACAGAAGGTGTCAGAATTGTTTTGTTGCTCCGCAAATGTCCCATCCCAAAACAATTGTCACTATTTGACTGATCTGGCATTTCCCTAGAAAAGTCTCATTCATGGGGCAAGTTTTATTTGAACTGATTCATAGCTCTCCCATTGAAAAAAGTTCTATCTACAGGATGTTTGTTGAAAATAATCGGCAGCAAATGTATAATACTACCATTGCCTAAGGCAGTGAAACCAATTGGGGAAAATAAGAATTTGGCTAAAAAAACTTAAAAGAACAATATTAAACAAGGAATGAAATGTCAGTAGAAACTTAAAAATGCCCCCACGTATTCCTGGGGCTCTCTAAAGTCACACATTTGTTCAAAGTTGTATACATGTTGATATGATTTGGCTGTGTCCCCATGCAAATTTCATCTTGAATTGTAACTCCCACAATCCCCGCATGTTGTGGTAGGAACCTGGAGGGAAGTAATTGAATTGTAAGGGCGTATCTTTCACGTAGTGTTCTCATGATAGTGAATAAGTCTCACCAGGTCTGATGGTTTTACAAGGCAGTTCCCCTGCATGAGCTCTCTCTTTGCCTGCTGCCATCCACTTAAGGTGTGACTTGCTCCTCCTTGCCTTCCACCATGATCTTGATGCCTCCCCAGTCACACAGAACTGTAAGTCCATTACACCTCTTTAAACCTCCTTCTTTTGTAAATTGCCCAGTCTCAGATATGTCTTTATCAGCAGTGTGAAAAAGGACTAATACACATGTCTGGAAAATAACTGAGAAGGCAAAAATCTTTTAATCTCTTTCTGTCCTTGAGGATTTGAACAGGTCAAGGCTAGGGCACAACTGTAAACTAACTTCCAGAGCATTGAAGACTTGCCCCAACAAACATCTCTTTTGAGATCCCCTCAAAAGAGGACAGAATAAATTGGTTGAAAGCTTTTAAGAAAATATTTGCCCAATCTTTAACTGACTTCAAAGCTAGCTATGCAGAGAAATAAATGATTGATTGCACTTGGCCAATAATCTAAACTTTGTAGACATTGTCTGGTGAAGCCATTTAATAAACAGCAACAACAAAACAACAACAACAAACAGCAGTAACAGTGCCTGGGCAGGAGGGAGAGCCAATAATTTCCAGAGTCACAATGTTATATAAAATGCTAATTTTTCAATAAGAAAATTATGAGATGCAGAAGAAGACAGGAAAATATACATATATGGAGAATAGGTGCACACAGAAAAAAAGAGCAGTTTATAGAAAATGTATTTGAGGAAGCCATGATGTCATATTTTCAAGACAAATATTTTAAGTTAGCTACTATAATATGTTCAAATAAATAAAGGAAACCATGACTAAAGAATTCAAGGAATCTGAGAATGATGTCCCATCAAATAGAAAATGTTGATAAAGAAACAGGAAGTATTAAAAAGAAAAGACCAAATAAAAATTCTTGAGTGGAAAAGTATACTAAGTGAAATATAAAATTTACTAGAGGATTTCAGCAGCAAATATGGTCATTCAGAAAAAGGAATCAGTGGAATTAAAGATAGATTGAGATTATTCAGTCTGAGGAATAGAAAGAATAAGAATTTAAATAGTTAAATGAAGTCTCAGTGACATATGGAACACCAACAAACATACCAACATATGCAAAATGGATGTATTATAATTAAAGGAGATAAAAAGGACCTGTTATAACATCTGAAGGAACAAGGTCTGGAAGATTTGAAATATGCTGAAAAGTATTAAGCTAAATATCCAAGATGCTCAATAATCTTTATGTAGATTATACTTTTAAAAAATCCACACCTATATTATGAGTATTACAGGCATACTTTTCTTTTCTTTTCTTTTTTTTGTTTTTTTTTTTTTTTTGAGATGGAGTCTCACTCTTTTGCCCAGACTGGAGTGCAGTGGTGCAATCTTGGCTCACTGCAAGCTCTTACAAGCATACTTTTTAAAGCCAAAGTTAAGGAACCTTGAAGCAGCAAGAGGAAAGTCACTCATTATGTAGATTAATTCTTCATAAGATTAATAACTGACTTCTTATCAGAAATTATTGAAGTCAGAAGGCACTGGGAATTACATATTCAAAGTATAGAAAGAAAATGCCAATCAACCGTAAAAATTTTAAATGATATAACCTGCAAAAAGGAAAGAGTAATTATGACATTTGAAGTTAAATAAAAATGGAGGCTGGGCACATTGACTCTCACCTGTAATCTCAGCATTTGGTAGGCCAAGATGGGTGGATCACTTGATAGCAGGAATTCAAGACCATACTGGCCAACATGATGAAATCCTGTCTCTACTAAAAATACATAAACTAGGCAGGCATGGTGGTGCACTCTTATAATCCCAGCCTCTCAGGAGGCTGAGGCATGAAAATCACTTGAACCCAGGAGGCAGAAGTTGCAGTGAGCTGAGATCACACCACTGTACTCCAGCCTGAGCAACACAGTAAGACTCTGTCTCAAAAAAAATTAAAAATAAATAAAAATGGAAAGATTTGTTGTGAGTAGACTTTTCCTACAATTAACACTAAAGGACTTTAGGCTGAAAAAAAGGGAACTTGTATCCACCTGAAAAAATAAAGAGGACTAATAAGTTTATCACATAAGTAAATATAAACATAATTGAAGTGTACTTTTGTTGTGACATTTTTGTTCTTATGTCTGATATAAAAATAACTACATAAAGCAATAATTATAAAATTATATTAATGGATTATATTGTATGAAGATGTACCTTACATGCAATATTAGCATAAAAGAGTGGGCAAAACTGGAACTATTTTGAGGTAAATATTTTAAAATATATATTATTGAAATTATGCTGATATTAATATGAACTGGGTGGTAATTGTAATCTCAGAGTAACCACTAAGAAAATAACACAGAAAAGCTAATATTATATATAATATACTGGAAATTTTAAATGGTGTGCTAGAAAATACAAGTTTAACAAATTTAAGGTTGTATTGGAAGAATAGATTAACAAAAAAAGTCATAAGATATATAGGAAACAGAGAAAAATAGCAGATCGAAATCCTACATTATCAGTAATTACTTTCAATGTGAATGGAATAAACAATTAAAAGTCAGAGATTGAAAACATGGATAAAAAAGAGTATGATGCAACTAAATGCAGCTTACAAGAGGCACACTTCACATTCAAAGACACAAATAGCTTGAAAGTAAAAGAAGAGAAAACAATATACCATGTAAGCCATAAGCAAGAGAGCTGAAGTGGCTTGCTAATATCAGACAAAATAGACATTAAGACAGAAGTTTTACGAGAGATGCAAAAAGTGTTTAACGTTGATGGCATTCTAACTCAACAGAAATACATAAAAATGGTAAATGTATGTTTTCTGAATAACAGAGACCCAAAATACATGAAGGAAAAATGGACAGAACTGAGGGGAGATTGGTAATTCAAGAGAAATATTTGGAGATTTCAATAACAATATGCCTGTTTCTCTTCTGTTATCACGACTTCTGAAATTCACACTTTTAGTTACTGTTCTCTCAAAAATAAAATTTTGTTAGCTTGTATATTTTATGGTAATTTGTAAACTATTCAATTTTAACTTAATTGAAATAAAATACATTTTTTCAATTTTAAGAATCATGGAGAGTAACTCTTGAATCACCTTATATTGAAAGAGATATACAAACTTCTATTTTCCTTAATGTTCACCCTACTACTTTATGGTTTTTACTTAATTATTTATTAATTAATGTTCAGTGACAAAAATGATCAAATGTCTATGTTATGTGTTTATATATGTCTTTTGCTTATTATTTTATACTCCTAATCCAAGTTTTATAACATCATTTTAAATAATAATGATTTATTTAATTATTAACTTCACAAAGTAGAATTTAAATGAGCTTTATAGAACAGTACATGAATTCAAGACATTTTTAATCCATATTATTTGGTTATAATCAAGACCAGGATTCCACTGATGCCACATCAGAAGCACATAGACTAGAACATAGAAGGAATATGGAGGAACATTACTTTCATTATAAAAATATAAACGTGACTTTATCAAATTTATACTCCTTTGTCGTTCATGGCTCACTGCTTAACACCTAAAATAAAATTGTAATAATACATTGGAGCATTGTATCCTGCTATTATCATTCAGGAAAAACAAATAGGTGAAATTCATTTAGTAATAATTGTGTGGGTATTTTTAAAATGAGGCTTTGTCTACTTTAGGTTCCAAAATCCTGAATACATTTGACAGATATCATCCACCAAGGCAATAAATCTAAATAAATTATGCCTGAAGTAATTCTTATGTTAGAATTTTGTAGAAATACATACCTCATTTAGATTAACTCAACCCACATTAATAAAAGTGAACTTTATAAAATGTGCTATATAATTACTATATAATTATTTAGTATATTTTTATACTGTAGATATGAGTAGCAGACAATATTCCTATTTTTTATAAACTATCTTATACAATGTCTTTGTAATGGTTACCTTGACAGATAATATAAACTTTACTCAAGTTGATTACGCTAAAACATGGTATAGTATAAATACCCTTAAACTCTACCATAATATATGACATTTAACAACTATGTGACCTTTGAGAAACTAAACTCTTGTATTCCCCAGAATATAAACTAAGTCATGTCAGTCAAAAGACTCAAAATGTAATAGCTTAAGGAATATGGTTTATTTTCTTTTTCTGCAAAAATTTCAATATTGCATGTCATCTTTCAGATTGAAACTAGTATTTATCATAAGTGGTACTAGCTAGTGGAAGGGGAAAGAAAGAGTATAGGACATGCATGGTTGATAATTATTTTCTGGACCTGTGTCAGCAACACATATTTTTCAAAATATTCCTAAGTTAGAATTTAGTATTATGGCAACACATAACAGGATCATGGTTGTGGTCTATCTAGACAACCATGTACCCAGCCACAATTTTATCACTATAAATGAGAAAAGAACAGATTTTGTTCAACAGTTATTTAGTATACTTACCAAAATTTTCTACTCATCAATAAACTTATCTGTAAAATAGTTAAATATGCATTACCTACTACTCAGACTGTTGGAAATATTAGATAATATAAAGAATGGAAAAATGTGTTATGTATTTCATTATCAGTTCCTCTCTGTATTCTGTCCCTCATGAGAAACAACTTTTTTCCTCATAATATATATTGAATTACAAAAAAAAAAAAAAATTAACTTTGGTTAAAAAAATTTGAAGCAGGGGTTATTGATTTTTAATGTGTCTAACTGTCACAAAAGGAATTTGTTTAATGTGTATATATACAATGTTGTTTCCATAGATGCTAATTTATTCTGGATGAGGAGGAGCATCTTTACTTTTAGCAAGTCTTCCAGGTGATGGTTATGAGGCATTTTCTAGGTTTCTGAATGCAATTAAAATGCAGTTTTAATTTCAACTTTTCATTCATTCCAATGTGTCTATTTTAAAAGCAAGGGTAATAAAATATTCACATTGGACTAAATTACGGTGTCTCTAGATATTTAGTATGGTTCATTTTGATTTGGAGTAATTTGAAAGAGGCTTCTTTTATTGTTTCTTTTACAATTAAATAAAAATATGAAAACCTGCATGTATAGTGTGAATTTATAAGTACAGATTTTTCTAAAATCTGGTAAATAAATTTTAATTCCTGATGCATGTAGGATAAATGTACCAACTGAAATGTTTATAGGCATATAAGATTTCTGTGTTTTGCTCGGGCGGAAAGTTCCAGAGGAAATAATCTTGTTTCTGTTCCCAACATCTTTAAATAAGTGGCATCTGTCTAAAACTACCTTTAAGTACATCTGTAAGTGGTAAAGACGCTACCATCTATGCAGTCTGAAGAGTGTATGTTACACAACAAATATTGTCTATCTTAATTTGTCTTGCAGATTATACAATAATGATTTGTTTATAAGCATCAGATCTTTTTGTTTTTATTTCTAGCAGAGTGCAGCTGCTTCAAATGTTATCTATTTTTTTCTTTTTTCTTTCTTTCTTTTTTTTTTTTTAAGACGTACAGAGACTGGCACTTTCTCTCAGGCTGGAGTACAATGGCGCGATTTCGGCTCACTACAACCTCCACCTCCCAGGTTCAAGCTGTTCTCCTGTCTCAACCTCCCCAATAGCTGGATTACAGGCACCTACCACCATGCCCAGCTAATTTTTGTGTGTATGTATGTATATATTTATTTATTTTTGAGACAGAGTTTTGCTCTTGTTGCCCAGACTGGAGTGCAATGGCGCAATCTCAGCTCACTGCAACCTCCACCTCCCGGGTTCAAGCTATTCTCCTGTCTTAGCCTCCCCAATAGCTGGATTACAGGCACCCACCACCATGTCCAGCTAATTTCTGTTGTTTGTTTGTTTGTTTGTTTATTTATTTATTTATTTATTTATTTTTGAGACAGAGTTTCGCTCTTGTTGCCCAGACTGGAGGGCAATGGCACAATCTCAGCTCACCGCAACCTCCGCCTCACAGGTTCTAGAGATTCTCCTGCCTCCTCAGTGGCTGGGGTTACAGGCATGTGCCACCACCTCAGGCCAATTTTTGTAGTTTTAGTAGAGACGGGGATTTACCATGTTGGCCAAGTTAGTCTCAAACTCCTGACCTCAGGTGATCTGCCTACCTCGACCTCCCAAATTGCTGGGATTATTGGCGTGAGCCACAGCGCCTGGCCAAATGTACCTGCTTTTAATATTGCCCCATAAATCACAGCCTATCTTTCAACTTACAGTAGAGATAGAATGACCGCCTCAAAGTTTTAGGTATAAACTAGCTTTATCATGCTACAAATTTATGGACGTTAATCTTTTCTGGCTCAGGGGCCCCTATGAAAATGCAATATACATATACACACAACATTGTGTATACAATTTAAAGATGATTATGTTTCTTTACCCAGGTTTATATTTTTTACCACACTTGCCTGGATAAGTGCCCCAAAGACAGCTTTGGTGTCTAAAAACCGGGAATGGATTTGCTAATCTCTATTCTTCTCTGAGAGTTTGTTTTTTTCTTTTTAAGTGTAGTATAATTGGATGTTTGTCCTCGCCCAAGTCTCACATTGAAATGTAATCTCCAATGTTGGAGGTGCGGCCTGGTGGTAGGTAATTGGATTGTGGGATTGGGTTTCTCATGAATGGTGATATGGTTAGGATTTGTGTCCCCACTAAAATCTCATCCTGAATTATAAACCCCATAATACTTATGTGTTAAGGGAGAGACCAGGTGGAGGTAATTGGATCATGGCGCTGGTTTCCCCCATGCATTTCTCATGGTGTGAGTTCTCATGAGATCTAATGGTTTTATAAGGGGCTCTTCCTCCTTCACTCTCCTTCCTGCTTCCTCGGGAAGAGGGTGCCTTGCTTCCCCTTCACCTTCCCCCATGATTGTAAGTTTTCCTAGTCCTCCCCAGCTAGGCTGAACTGTGAGTCAATTAAACCTCCTTCTTTTATAAATTACTCAGTCTTGGGCATTTATAGCAGTATAAAAATGAATTAAGGATGGCTTAAAATGCTTTTTTCTTGCTGATTTGACTTCCTTATAGATTTTGGATATTAGTCCTTTGTCATATGCATAATTTGCAAATATTTTCTCCCATTCTACAGGTTGTCTATTTACTCTGCTGATAATTTCTTTTGCTGTACAAATGCTTTTTAGTTTAATTAGGTCCCATCTATTTATTTTCATTTTTATTACATTTGCTTTTGGGTTGTTGGTCATAAACTCTTTTCATAAACCAACTTCTAGAAAAAGTTTTACTGATGTTATCTTCTAGCATTTTTATAGTCAGGTTTTAGATTTAAGTATTTGATCCATCTTGAGTTGATTTTTGTATGAGAGATGAAGATTCAGCTTCATTCTTCTATATGTGGCTTGCCAATTATCCCAGCACCATTTATTGAATAGAGTGTTCTTTCCTCACTTTATGTTTTTGTTTGCTTTGTTGAAGATTGAGTAGCTGTAAGTATTTGGCTTTATTTCTGGATCCTCTATTCTGTTTTCTTGATCTTTATGCGTGTTTTTATACTAGTATCATGCTGTTTTGCTAAACATAGCCGCATAGTGTAGTTTGAATTCATGTAATGTGATGCCTTCAGATTTGTTCTTTTTGCTTATATACAAGGAAATAGAGGGACATAAGTATTCAGAAATCTATGAGGTAGGCAGATGGCACTGGGAAGAAATTCTTAATAGGCAGGGTCCTATCTGTTAGTCCAATGTAATGTTGGATATCTTTTGATAAGTATGTGTGGAGGAAGAATGGAAAGGAAAACATGTGGGGACTGAGCTTCAAGAAAAGGAAGAATTTTATCGTTTGAACCCTAAATAATCATTCTGAAGAAAGACAAACAAAACGAATGATAATGATATGCTGTGAATCCAAAGAAACAATTTAAATTTTAATCTTTGGCCCTGATACCAAAGTTTAGGTCCCAGAAATTCAATGTACTTTCCTCTGTTGGTCAAAGTTAAGTGTTCCTCAAACTTAGGCATTTGGAGGCTGGAGTTCATGAGTTGAAACACAGGAACACAAAGATAATTAAAATATTCTGAATTCTGCATCTAGGTCAATACTAGACTTTTCTAAGATGCTTTTAATAAAATTCCAAGTCCTTTATTTTTATCAAAAATTTGAAACCCATTGATAATTTTAAAATATGCTAATTCATTTTCATTACTTATGTCATTATCTACATTTTAAGATATCTAATAATTATATGATATTTTGCATCTTAAAAATTACATTTAAGTACACATTTTAAATTGTTTTATACTTTGCTGGAGACATGAAATCTTAACAATAACAATAAATTAATCCATTTATGTCAGAGGTTGCAAATTTTTTGTGTGTTAAAAATCAAACCTTGATGATGACCTTGAGCAGTAGGATATAAAAATCAATAAACATAATCCAGCATATAAATGAAGACAACAAAGACAGAACCATGATTATCTCAATAGATGCAGAAAAAGGCTTTGACAAAATTCAACAGCCCTTCATGCTAAAAGCTCAATAAATTGAGGTATTGATGGAGCATTGCCTCAAAATAATAAGAGCTATTTGTAATAAACCCACAATATTATCATACTGAATGGGCAAAAACTGGAAAAATTCCCTTTGAAAACTGGTACCAAGAACCGGATGCCCTCTCTCACCACTCCTATTCAACATAGTGTTGGAAGTTCTGGCTGGGGCAATCCAGGCAAGAGAAAGAAATCAGAGGGTATTCAGTTAGGAAAAGAAAGAAGTCAAAATTGTCCGCATTTGCAGATGACATGATTGTATATTAGAAAACCCCATTGTCTCAGCCCAAAATCTCCTTAAGCTGATAAGCAACTTCAGCAAAGTCTCAGGATACAAAATTAATGCAAAAATCACAAATGTCATTCTTATACACCAGTAACAGACAAACAGAGAGCCAAATCATGAATGAACACCATTCACAATTACTTCAAAGAATGAAATACCTAGGAATCCAACTTACAAGGGATGTAAAGGACCTCTTCAAGGAGAACTACAAACCACTGCTCAGTGAAATAAAGGAACCTAAAACAAATGGAAGAACATATCATGCTCATGGATAGGAAAAATCAATATTGTGAAAATGGCCATACTGCCCAAGGTTATTTATAGATTCAATGCCATCCCATCAAGCTACCAATGACTTTCTTAACAGAATTGGGAAAAACTGCTTTAAAGTTCATATGGGAACCAAAAACCCGCATTGCCAAGACAATCCTAAGTCAAAGAACAAAGCTGGAGGCATCAAGCTACCTGACTTCAAACTACTACAAGGCTACAGTAGCAAAACAGCTACATAGTACTGGTACAAAACAGAGATATAGACCAATGGAACAGAACAGAGCCCTCCAGGAAATAAGCCTACCACACATCTACAGCCACTCAGTCTTTACAATGAAACTCAGAAAAACAAGAAATGGGGAAAGGATTCCCTATTTAATAAATGCTGCACTGGGAAAATTGGCTAGCCATAAGTAGAAAGCTGAAACTGGATCCTTTCCCTTACTCTTTATACGAAAATTAATTCAAGATGGATTAAGACTTAAATGTTAGACCTAATACCATAAAAACCCTAGAGAGGAAAACCTGGGTAGTACCACATTCCAGGACATAGGCATGGGCAAAGACTTCATGTCTAAAACACCAAAAGCAACAGCAGCAAAAGCCAAAATTGACAAATGGGATCTCATTAAACTAAAACTTCTACACAGCAAAGAAACTACTACTCAGAGTGAACAGGCAACCTACAGAATGGGAGAAAATTTTTGCAATCTACTCATCTGACAAAGGGCTAACATCCAGAACCTACAAGAACTCAAACAAACACAGAAAAACAAAACAACCCCATCAAAAATTGGGCAAGAGATATGAACAGACATTTCCTCCGAAGAAGACATTCCTTGCAACCAACAGACACATGAAAAATGCTCATCAGCTCACTGTGGCCATCAGAGAAATACCAAATCAAAACCACAATGAGATACCATCTCACCAGTTAGAATAGCAATCATGAAAAAGTCTAAGGAAACAACAGGTGCTGGGAGAGGGTGTGGAGAAATAGGAACACTTTTATACTTTGTTGGTGGGATTGTAGCCTAGTTCAACCAAACTGCAGAAACAATTATGGCGTTCACTCAGAGGATCTAGAACTAGATGTACCATATGACCCAGCATGCATCCATTACTGGGGGACTCTGCAAAAGAGATTATAAATCATGCTGCTATACTCCAGAACACACACCACATTATGTTCATTGGCTATTCACAATAGCAAGACTTGGAGATCCTTGTCATCCATCAGTGACAGACTAGTTAAAAATGTAACTGCCACCATGGAATACTATGCAGCCATAAAAAGGATGAGTTTGTGTGTCCTTTGTAGGACATGGATACGGCAAACCATCATTCTTAACAAACTATCACAAGAACAGAAAACCAAACACCGCATGTTCTCACTCATAGGTGGGAACTGAACAATGAGATCACTTGGACTGGGAAGGGGACATCACACACTGGGGCCTATTATGGGAGGGGAGCGAGGGAGAGGGAGTTGCATTGGGGTTACCACCTGAAGTGTAAATGACAGTAGTTGGGTGCTGACTGCAGACCCGATGGAGTGCAGCGCAGCAACATGTACAGTATACATATCAACAAATCTGCTGCGTTATGCACATGTACACCCTAGAACTTAAGTATAATAATAATAAAAATAAAAAGAAAAGAAAAAGAAAAAGAAAAAGTTTGAATTAGTCCTTTTAAAAGGACTAAAGGCTTCCCTAAACTCAGAGTTTCTCAGCTATGATACAAACTTTGTACTCTATTGGTAAAAGCTATATCCACCTGAGCCACTCTGCATCTACCTGAACTCAGCATCCACAGAGCCTCTCTGCATGGCCACTAATGGTGCTTTTGTGGGGTCAGGAAAAATAACAGTAGAACCTCATGCCTGCCTGTTATGCCATGTGAGTAATGGGTTATTTATCTTTTACCAAGAGACTTGCAGCTTTACAACATCCAAAACTATGTTAGGCTAACTTATCACCTTGCAACTGTCCTTAAAGTAACATCTTAGATTCTTCACAGTTCTTGATCTTAACCACAAAGAGAATTATTTTTATTTTTGGGTTTTTGTTTTCAATTGATAGGAAAAACAGAAGTTCCTGATGTATCTATCACCCACTTTCCTTCCATGTAAACATTAAGTTTACCTGTTTGTTCAGATTTTATTGTGCTTGCCTTTATTCTGTTATTCATTGATAAAACTGGGAGGTATGTGACATGAAATCGTACAGCATCCCAACAAATTGTCGAGTCTCTTATAATGAATCTTTTACCCATTTTAAAAACTCTCACAGCTTAGTGTTCAAATAATGGAACACTAGGCATAAATAGGAGTAAAATAAAATTATAAACAAAATAGTTATATTTCTTGGTTTATTTATCACTATTGACAGTTTACTATTCATTTCTTATATTCTAGTACAGTTGAAAAAATATGTAGGGGAAAGGGCTGATTAATCCTAATAACTCAGAATTTGTACAAAATTTGAAGTATAGTTAATGTATGTGATATCTAAATATAACAGTGTTATCAAATATTGTGGGGAGTGGGGTGGGGTTAAAATAGTTTACAAAAGTTCAATTTTCTGGGTTTCAGTTTTCTCATCTGTGGAAGAAGGAATTTTGACTAGCTTCAATTGTTCTTAACTTGGAAGAGGTCTATTACATAGGGCATTTAGACAAGAAAAGGGCATATTTTGTTTGTTCTTGTTTTCTCTGTGACTCTGGGACACTATTGACAGCTACAAGATAACTAGGGCAACTAACTATTTGTAAGATTCAAGATGGTTTCTCCCAAGGAATGATTTCATATTTGCTGTCAATTTCTTTGAGCTGTGTAACACCTCAGTTTCATAAAGCATAAAACAGATAATATAATAAAGGCCTAGCTAAAATGCCAAGAACACTATATTAAGAACCACAGAACTTGAGTGTTTTTGACGTCCTTTACAGTTGCATTATTCATGGGTATGGAAATACAGTGCTTTATAGCTATTTAATTTTTAAAATATGATTGTTTTGCTTTTATCTATATTCCCTAATAGCCTCTGCTAAGCAAAGTTTCTATCATCATACATTATCTATACTTTAAAAATATTTTGCATATTTTCCAGTGTTTTGCAATCAGTGACTAATAGATATATAAGAGTTTTTTGAGTTATTGATTAAAAACTGACTAGTGTTCTAATTATTTACCCTATGTGCTTTTTAGAGTAAAATAATATTTTAGTCTAAAAATTCATTTTCCCCTATTCCATAACCTTTCTCAAAACTAGATTATATTATTTTTTAAAACACTTATGTTAGTTCAAATTTTCTGTTGCTTTTGGCCACACTAGCTATTTTTCTTCTTCCTTTCATTTTTATCATTTCTGAGATTAATAAAAAATATAATTCTAACATATCAACCTTCATGATAGTGAATACTGAATTTAAGGTTAAAAGTGATTTAGAACTTGAATCTTTAACTTCACGAAAAAAATATTTTTTGAGCCGAAATTTTCTTCTTTTCTTCTCAGGCTAAAGGTTGGTATTTTGAAAAGTTTAGACAAAATCAATTTAGTAACTATTTTTTTCTCTGTACCTAGATAAGAGTGAAAGTTAATTTTCCCACAAAGACAAAAATCCCACCAGCATTTATTTGCACTCACATTGCTCAAGAGCAACTAATGTATGAACCTGAAACTTGGTAGTACTGGAGCCCTCATTGTGGAAGAAAAAAAATAGATAAATATGTAAATTTTTTTCAAGTTTTTTGAAAGTTATAATGGTTTATATGTGAAAGTTTATGGAATGTATTATGGATTTTTATTCAATTTCTTCAGTGGTAAGCACTGCATTAATAGATGAATATGAAGTCTAAATTAAAAATTCTCAATTCTAATTTTCATCTTTGCTGTCAATATGTTGTAGCTTTGCATTCTCAGTCTCTATTTCACAAAACAGGGGAGAAAATAGTAGTAATCAGCTGGTATCCTGCACTGTTGTGAAATGTGATAATTTTCTGATATGTATGTAAACTTTACTGAGCTTCAGTTAAAAGTTGTGTGTCAAATGCATTAAGGAAATCAACTGGAATTGCAGAAGGAGATTACTTTCAATTCACATGCCTTATTCCATGCACTCTGCATGGTTCCCTAGGAATAAAACCTTCAATTCACACTGTTATCTCATGTATTTGCTTACAATGCTGAGTCTGATCTATTTTGAGTCCTCCTTGGCATAATTTATTTGCAAATAACTAGTATTAGAAAAAGGACCAGTAAAGGGAAGGAGTTTGAGTTTGCTACTGAAATGTTTTATCTTTCCTTAGCAGCAAAACATAAAGTCAAGCCCTTCAAAAATACCTACCTGGTGGCCCAATGCTAGAAGTTAGCCTTTATGTGACTCTATAGCATCTTCTGAGCTTACCTATTTTCCAATTCAACTATTAATATAGTTAATTCAGTATCAATGATATAGTAAACATAAAATTGTGGGTAAATTGTTCTCTACCATCTTATTTATCCAAGAGTCATTTACATTTCATAAATTTGAGAGTAGTTCCTCTGTGTTGGCTCTTAACACACATCAAGGTTTACAATCAAATGACTGCGCACTGACACCAGTGAAATGCCATCTCTACTACTTGTTCTTTGATAGCAGCAAAATTCACTACATTGAGTTCTAAAATAGCCTCCTGAATTGCATTTAATACACTTTCAACATTATTTTCACTGACCCATATGTTTGGCAACCAAAACCAATTACAAGCCTTATTAAAGCTTGATACAATAGAAATGTTATTTTACTGGCACCTTATTTTGTGCCCGTGCTACTTTAGATTTACATTTATTCACTATGGGCCATATGATGCCCTATCATGGGGAAAAATGAAAGAGGAACAAAATTCACTGAAATCTACTTGAGAAAAACAAGAGTGCAATTTGCCACCCAGCATGCCCTCCGATATGCACAAACAAGAACTTGTCATAACCATCTGTAGCTCTGTTTACAAGAAGAGGCACACAGGCCAGAAACCAGAGGAAATCTGTCTGAATTAATAAATGTGTGTAAGAGGAGTTTGCAAGAAATACATCTTTAGCAGCTACGGGCAAGTCTGTTTTTGAGTGCAAAATTTCAAATCAACAAAAAGTTCACTGTCGGCCCAAGTTTGTTTTCATTTTTGATTTTTCAGAAACATGCCGCAGCATCAGAAAAGATGTTTTGGCAGCAGAAGAGGTTATTAAATGAGGGCACATTTTATTCACAAATATGTTATGTTTTTTGACAATTTGGTATGTTAATGCTTTAATAATGATAATATAATAATGACAACATTAATTAGACATTTACTGTGTGAAAGAAATGGGGTTGATTCCCATATTTACATTTTAATGCTCAAAGTATACATGCAGTATACTTCCATTTTGTAGATAAAGGTACGAGGTACTTACTTCAAAATTACATAGATGGTACACAGAAGCAAAACTGCAGCTTGAATCTAGGCAAACTATTATATCATACCTCCTGCTAGTTTAGCAATAAATCACAGGAAAATGAAAACTTTATGTTAAGGGTTCATTAAGAACTAACTGCACCCTGTTACTCAGATGTTTATTGAGTGATAGGCAGTGGGTATTTGAAGCTTATGGAATATTGATTATGCTGGGCATGACATGTGTCTCTTGAAAGAAAATGATCTTAAGACATAGATGCCAAATCTAGTACTGTTTGTATACAAAATGCATTGATATTTTACTTAATTTTCTAGAATACTAAATTTCAAAATCTCTATGATGATCTGCAATAACCTACATAATCTTCCTGTATCCCTGACTTTATCTCTCACTCTTCTACATTTTCCTCATTCTTTTACAGTTGCACCTTCTGGGGTCGCCCCCTCTTTAGGAAGTCAGATGCACTGGCTGTTTGTCTAACTGGAATTCTCTTGCTGCACATATTTGCATGACTCTCTTTCAACTACTTTTAGATTTTGCTCAAATGTCATCTCCTCTTTGAGGCCTACTCTGGCCACCCTATAGAAAAATACAATTATCTCCCATAATACTTATTGACTTGCTATGTTTCATTTTATTTGTTAGCATCCATCACAACCTAATAAAATGTATATTTCTTGTATATTCACTTTTTTATTGTCCGTCTCACTGGCATGTAATCTCTATGAGGGTAAATAATTTTGTCTGTGTCCCTACTATATAATAGTGCCTGACACAAAACACACATGTTGAATGAAGGCATGACTATGTATAAGCATAGCATTCAATCTGTCATCCTAATTCACACAATAGTCTTTGAGAAGGCTCTTCTTACTCTTTTATCCCCACTCTCTTCTGGCTAGAAAGTGTCTCTCACTCATATATCTGGTGCTAGATATTCCAGCTACTGTCCACATGTCTGGAGCTCTCCCTTCTATGTTACAGATCCCCTCTGATCTTGTGGGGAACGGCAAGTGGCACGTAGTTCTTATCAAATCCAGCTGTTAATTAACCCTTCACCTCTACCAAAAGTCTACTCTATCACCTAGGATATTTTCATCCCAGAAAATTATTTATGTCAGAATCCCCTTTTTTCCAGCTATCTTCAGTCTTTCTATACCATACTGTAATAAAACTACATCCTAAAGTGACCTCTTTCTGAAGCACTTGCATATATACAGAGCCTCACTTTTGGGACATTATAGGTGTTATCAACAATAAACAGGTCCTTTTCTAGGGTTCATTCCTTTCTGGTTAGTTCTTTGTGCCATAATCTGAGCTAATTTTCTCATTGAATTATTTCTCATTTAGTCATGTTGTCAAAGCTTCCAAAGCATAAATGCATCTTTTATATATGTGTGTGTGTGTATATATATATAGTACCATTATATATATAATACAACTGTACTTTTTATATTTATATTTATATTATATATAGTACAATTGTATAATATATAGTACAATTTTATGTATATATAGTACAATTGTGCTTTGATCAATTGACCACAGAATTCATGCTCTACACATATCTTCATCCCCAAACTTGTACCTGAACATGTCATAGAGCAAGTACTAGTTTTATTTTAAATACGAACTAAAAATCTTATAGATTTTGGTGTAATTTTTCAAGAGGAAAACATCACTAGTAAAACATTTTTCTGGTGTCTGAGATTCGTATTTTTGTGGCTTCCAATTGTGGCCATAATAGACTTTATGCTAATCTCAAGTGTTAGAAGTATCTGTGCTTATAACAAGGATTTCTTTTAAGTGCTTTGAAACCAAATTAAATCTGAAGCACTTTCAAAAACTACATAAAAGAAAGCAGAGCATTTTGTTTATGGTTGATTGGTTTATACAAATACAAAGAAACCTTACAGGATACCCCCCCAACCATATTCACTATTTTCTCACATTCTGTTAACATAAAAACCCTTTCAAAAATAGCTCATTGGAAGTTGCTTTTTTATTAATTACATAGAAAATGTTCTTTTTTTCTTAGTGCTGTTTTAAATATAATAATGACATGGATTAGCACATTCTAACAACTTGTAAGGCTGCCAAAATTACATCTAAATTGAAAAAAAAAATACAACTCATATTACCAATGAGAGTCATTAAGGACACTTTAAAAATATTTGTAGTATACCTCGGTTGAGAGATTATAAAAATTATCTTTACTCAGAATCCATTCTCAAACTCTGGACCACATGTTTTAAATTAAATGATACAGTTCTTTCCCAGTTGAAAGTTCTTTAATTATACAGTAGGTAAAATATTTTTTAGCAACTACATGTAAGTAGCATTAATTAATGTTAGCTATGAAAATTACTCACAATTTCTCTTAACCCTTGGCTGAGGCCATAAAGTCACCAACAGCTCTGCATTGGGAGCTACTGCCATGAGCTGTATCACTGTTTTCTGATGTGAATCATTCTAATGATACTTACTTTTCTTCTGGAACTCTTTAGGAAGATTTTCCTCAAGGATCCTCCTCTTTTAGCACAGCTGCATCTATTTTTCTTACCAACAATTTCTTCTTACATATACCACAAGTGTTACCAACAAAGGCCTACTTATTTGTCCTCATCTAGTTTTGCAGTCCTTTTGGCAAAAATTTCACAGTATATGAAGATTTTAGAAGACAAACCTTTATTTGAATGTTGGCCTTGATAAATTGTTTTGAGCAAATAGCTTAACATAAACTTTTGATTTTCTCATCACCAGAAGTTTGTAATGAGCAATGAATAAAGATAATGTATAATCATGTTGCATATAGGAAGTATTTGCTATAATGCTATCACTTATTTTTTAAGCTATAAATTAGTTATGATCTTACTTACAAGTTCACACTCATTGTCACTCATAATGGTTAAGTCACAAATTATCATAAAGTATTTATCAGAGTGAATTATTACATTAGCTTTATAATTGAATATTGCTTGTCATTGTCTGGGATAATATTCATTGGCAATGATGTCATGGTTAGAGTAACCTCTAAAACAATACTCCTATCTGAAATCAATTTGCCACAAAAAAAAAGACTCTAGGGATGAGATTTTTGTGCAGGTCAATTATTGGAAAATCCTCTCTGGAAGAGTACCTCTAATGGGGCCAGTTGCACTAGCAGAGAGATAAGATAAGCTGTAATGACGTTGCAAGACATGGATTCAACAGAAGCCTTTGCCAATCCTAAAATGAGCTCTGCAGCAAGAATGGATCTTTAGTTATGTTCTCATTGAGGCAAGGGGACCGGGCTTTTGTACCTTAATATGGACTAGTCATTAGGTTAAAGGTGCTCTCAGGGAGGAGCTGTGGCACTGAACAAGGCAAAACACTTCAGGTCAAGCCAACTCCTTGAGAGAGACTTAGCTGTGAGCTGTCAGTAGCCAACAACATCTGGTACTGGAGGAATGAGTGCTGGGCTATAAACAGAGGATCTGGGTGCTGCGCCAGAGCAGGCACTGCACCCACTAAACTGATACATTTCACAGATCAGTATTTTTTCTTTAATTATGAGACATTAGTTTGCAAACATTTTATTGGACCAAATAAAAATGTTAAAAGACACATATGGGGAGGTGGGGCCAAGGTGGTCAACTAGTAGCAGCAGTGATCAGAGACTCCTATAGAAAAATCCAAAACAGTGTGCAAATCCTACACCGGCAACCAAGGTATCCAGGTTCTGTCATTAGGGCTGACGAGGCAACAGGCTTGACCCATGAGGAGGAAGGAAGAGCAGTGTGGTGCAGCAGCCCACCGGAGAGCCACACGGGGCAACAGAGCCCCTATCCCCAGCCAAGGGAGGCAGTGAGTGAGCATGCTATGCAGCCTGGAAAACCCAACTTTTTCCACAGAACTGTGCAACTCATGGATTGGAAGAACTCACTCAGGAGCCCATGCCACTGGGGCCTTGGGCCCAATCACGGAGTCCCACATATTCTCAACGCCCATTTGGCTAGAATCTGCCTAAGTCTGAGATTTCCGTAGGGGAGAGGCAGCCATCTCCACTGCTGCAGTTGCCTGTGGTCTAAGCCATCTGAGCTCCCTACAGGCACTCCAACTCTAGCCAGGAGCTCAGGTACAGAACTCTGATCTTCCTGGGCCTAAGTCCCTAGCGGGGAAGTGGCTATAGTCTCCGCAGACTACCAGATTTAGTCTTTCCTCCTGCTAGCTCTGAGGAATCTGGGCAGCCCAAACAAGTGAGTTTCCCCGAGCACAGCACAAGCCCTCCACCAAGGGACTGCCAAAGTGCCTCTTTAAATGGGACCTGCTTCACATGCTTCCCAGCTGGGTGAGACCCCCCAACAGGGGTTGTCAGATATCCTACACAGGAGCATTCCTACTGGCATCAGGTCTGTGCCCCTCAAGGTCAGAGACCCCAGAGTAATAAACAGACACTCCATCCTCCTCAAGTGACATCTCCAGATGCTGGAGTGAACTAGATGAATAGGGCCTGAAGTGAACCCCCAGCAGACAACAGCAGCCCTACAGAAGATGGACCTGACTATTGAAAGTAAAACAAATAAACAGAAAGCAACAACAACAGCATCAACAAAAAAATCCCACAAAAACCTCATCCAAGGGACAGTACCCGCAAAGATCAAAACTAGACAAACTCATGAAGATGAGAATCAAAGAAAAACCTGAAAACCCAAAAGGCAAGAGTGCCTCTTCTCCTCCAAATGATTGCAATACCTCTCCAGCAAGGGCACAGAATTGGACAGAGAATGAGATGAATGAATTGACAGAAGTAGGCTTCAGAAGGTAGGTAATAACTTCAATGAGGTAAGGAACATATTCTAACCCAATGTAAAGAAGCTAAGAACCTTGACAAAAGGTTACAGGAGCTGCTAACTAGAATAACTAGTTTAGACAGGAATATAAATGACCCGATGGAGCCGGAAATGCAGCACAAGATCTTAATAAAGCATACACAAACATCAATAGCCAAATTAATCAAGTGGAAGAAAGAATATCAGAGATGGAAGACTATCTTGCTGAAATAAGGCAAGCAGAAAATATTAGAGAAAAAAGAATGAAAGGAATGAACAAAACCTCAGAGAAATATGGGACTATGTAAAAAGATCAGACCCATGACTGATTGGAGCACCTGAAAGATACAAGGAAAATGGAACCAAGTTGGAAAACACACTTCAGGATATTACCCGGAGAACTTCCCCAACCTAGCAACACAGGCCAACATTCAAATTCAAGAAATACAGAGAACCCCACTAAGATACTCCATAAGAAGGCCAACCCCAAGACACATAATCATCAGATTCTTCAAGGTCAAAATGAAGGAAAAAATGTTACAGACAGCCAGAGAGAAAGGCCAGGTCACCTAAAAAAGGAAGCCCATCAGACTAATAGTGGATCTCTCAGTAGAAACCCCACTAGCCAGAAGAGAGTGGGGGCCAATATGCAACATTCTTAAAGAAAAGAATTTTAAACCTAGAATTGCATATCCAGCCAAATAAGCTGCATAAGCAAAGAAGAAATGAAATCCTTTCCAGACAAGCAAATGCCTAGGGAATTCACCACCACTAGGCCTGCCTTGCAAGAGCTCCTGAAGGAAGCACTAAATATGGAAATGAAAAACCAGTACCAGCCACTGCAGAACACGTAAAATTATAAAGACCAATAACACTATGAAGAAATGGCATCAACTAACATTCAAAATAACCAGCTAGCATCATGATGAAAGGATCTATTTCACAAATAACAATATTAATCTTAAATGTAAATGGGCTAAATGCCCTGAATTAAAAGATACAGACTGACAAATTGGATAGAGTCAAGAACCATCAGTGTGCTGTATTCAAGAGACCCATCTCACATGCAAAGACACACATAGGCTCAAAATAAAGGGATGAAGGAAAATTTGCCAAGTAAATGGAAAGCAGAAAAAGCAGGGGTTGCAATCCTACTCTCTGACAAAACATACTTTAAACCAACAAAGGTCAAAAAAGACAAAGAAGGGCATTACATAATGGTAAAAGGGATCAACTCAAGAAAAAGAGCTAGCTATCACGAATATATATGCACTCAATACAGCAGCACCTAGATTCATAAAAGTGTTCTTAGAGACCTACAAAGAGACTTAGACTCCCACACAATAATAGTGGGATACCCCACTGTGAATATTAGAAAGATCGATGTGACAGAAAATTAACAAAAATATTCAGGACTTGAACTCAGCTCTTAATCAAGTGGACCTAATAAATATCTACAGAACCTTCCACCCCAAATCAACAGAATATGCATTCTTTTCAGTGCTTAACCACATAAGTGGAAGTAAAACGCTCTTCAGCAAATGCAAAAGAATGAAATCATAACAAACAGACAGTCTCTCAGACCACAGTGCAATCAAATTAGAACTCAGGATTTAAAAACTCACTCATAACCACACAAGTATGTGGAAATTGAACAACCTGCTCCTGAATGACTGCTGGGTAGATAATGAAATTAACATAGAAATCAAGAAGATGTTTGAAACCAAAGAGAACAAAGAAAAAACTTATCAGAATTTCTGGGACACAAAGTTAAAAGGGATTTTTAGCAGTAAATGCCCACATCATAAAGCTGGAAAGAACTCAAATAGACACCCTAATATCATAATCAAAGAACTAGAGAAACAAGAGCAAACAAATAAATAAACTAACAGAAGACAAGAAATAACTAAAATTAGAGTGGAATTGAAGAAGAGACACAAAAAAATTTTCAAACAATCAATGAACTCAGGAGATTTTTTTGAAGAAATTAATAAAATAGATAGACCACTAGCTAAACTAACAAAGAAAACAAGAGAAAAGAATCAAATAGACATAATAAAAAATAATAAAGGAGATATCACACTGACCCCACAGCAATACAAACTACCATCAGAGAATACTATAAACATACCTAGGCAAGTAAATTAGAAAATCTAGAATAAATGGATAAATTCCTGTATACATACACCCTCTCAAGACTAAACCAGGAAGAATTTGAATCCCTGAATAGACCAGTAACAAGTTCTGAAATTGAGGAAGTAATAAACAGCCTACCAACCAAAAAAAGCCCAGGATCAGACAGATTCACAGTCAAATTCTACAAGAGATACAAAGAGGACCTGGTACCATTCCTTCAGAAACAATTCCAAACAACTGAAAAGGAGAGAATCTTCCTTAACTCATCTTATGAGGCCAACATCATCCTGATACCAAAACCTGTCAAAGACACAACAAAAAAATAAAACTTCAGGCCAATATCCCTGATGAACATCAACACAAAAATCCTTAATAAAATACTGGCAAACTGAACCCAGCAGCACATCAAAAAGCTTATTCACCACTATCAAGTTGACTTCATCCCTGGAATGCAAGGCTGGTTTAACATATGCAAATGAATAAACATAATCCATTACATAAACAGAACCAATGACAAAAACCAGATGATTATCTCAATAGATGCAGAAAAGGCCTTTTCTAGATAATATTCAACATTTCTTCATGCTAAAGCTCTTAGTAAACTAGGCATTGATGGACTGTATCGAAAAGTAATAAGAGCTATTTATGACAAACCTATAGCCAATATCATACTGAATAGGCGAAAGCTGGAACCATTCCCTTTGAAAACTGGCACAAGAAAACAATGCCCTGTCTCACCAGTCCTACTCAACATAGTATTCAGAGATCTGGCTAGGGCAATCAGGCAAGAGAAAGAAATAAAGCATATTCAAATAGGAAGAGAGGAAGCCAAATTATCTCTGTTTGCAGGTGACATAATGCTATCTTTAGAAAACCTCATCATCTCAGCCCAAAACTTCCCTAAGCTAATAAGCAACTTCAGCATAGTCTCAGGATACAAAAATCAATGAGCAAAAATTACAGGCATTTCTATGCACCAACAATGGACAAGCAAAGAGGCTAAGCATGAATGAACTCCCATTCACAATTGCTACAAAGAGAATGAAATACATTGGAATACAGCTAACAAAGGACACAAAGGATCTCTTCAAGGAGAACTACAAACCACTGCTCAAGGAAATAAAAGAGAACACAAACAAATGGAAAAACATTCTATTCTCATGTATAAGAAGAATCAACATTGTGAAAATGGCCATACTGTGTAATTTATACAGTCAATGCTAGTCCCATCAAACTAACATTGAAATTCTTCATATAATCAGAAAAAAAAAACTACTATAAAATTCATATGGAAATAAAAAATAGCCCACATAGACAAGACAGTTCTAAGCAAAAAGGACAAAGCTGAGGGCATCACACTACCTGACTTCAAACTATACTACAAGGATACAGTAACCAAAACAGCATGGTACTATTAACGAAACAGATATATAGACCAATGGAACAGAATAGAGACCTCAGAAATAAGACCACACATCTATAACAATCTGATCTTCTACAAACCTGACAAAAACAAGCAATGGGGAAATGATTCCCTATTTAATAAATGATGCTGGTAAAGTTGGCTAGTCATATGGATAAAACTGAAACTTGACCCCTTCTTTATACCTTATATAAAATAAACTCAAGATAGATTAAGGGCTTAAATGTAAAACTCCAAACCATAAAAGCCCTAGAAGGAAACCTAGGCAACAGCATTTAGGACATAGGCATGGATAAAGATTCTATGATGAAATTGCAAAAGCAACTGCAACAAAAGCCAAAATTGGTAAATAGGATCTAATTAAACTAAAGAGCTTCTGCATTGCAAAAGAAACTATCATCACAGCAAACAGGCAACCTACAGAATGGGAGAAAATTGTTGCAATATACCCATCTGATAAGGACTTAATATCCTGAATTTACAAGGGATTTAAACAAATTTATAAATAAAATACAAACAACCCCACCAAAACGTGGGCAAAGGATATCAACAGACACTTCTCAAAGAAGATGTTCATGCGGCCAACAAACATATGAAAAAAGCTCAACATCACTGATCATTAGAGAAGTGCAAATAAAAACCACAATGAGATACCATCTCAAACCCATCAGAATGGTGAGTATTAAAAAGTCAAGAAACAACAGATGCTGGAGAGGCTGTGGAGAAATAAGAATGCTTTTACACTGCTGTTGAGAATGTAAATTGGTTCAACCATTGTGGAAGACAGTGTGGCTATTTCTCAAGGATCTAGAACTAGAAATACCATTCGACCCAGCAATCCCATTAGTAGGTGTAAACCCAAAGGCATATAAATCATTCTATTTTAAAGATACAGGCACATATATGTTTATTGCAGCACTATTCGTAATAGCAAAGACATGGAACCAACTCAAATGAGCAACATTGACAGACTGGATAAAGAAAATGTGGTACACATACACCATGGAATACTATGCAGCCACAAAATAGAATGAGATCATGTCATTTGCAGGGACATGGATGGGGTTGGAAGCCATCATCCTCAGCAAACTAACACGGGAACAGAAAATCAAACACCACATGTTCTCAGTCATATGTGGGAGCTGAACAAGGAGAACACACGGACACAGGGAGGGAAACAACATGCATAGGGACCCCTTTGGGGTGGGTGGCAAAGGGAGAGAGATCATTGGGACAAATAGCTACTGTATGCAGGGCTAGGTGATGGGTTGATAGGTGCAGCAAACCACCATGGCAGATGTATACCTATGTCACAAACCTGCATGTTCTACACATGTATCCTGGAACTTAAAGTAAAAAAAAATTAAATAATAAAATTTAAAAAGACACACACATATGCACTCAACCATTATGTACTAATTAAATATAATTTCAAAAAAGAAAAACAATTTAACCTCAAACATATATAGAATAAAATCTATGAAAGCACATTTCTTATATTGAAAATTCACTATATATCTGTGTACGTGTGTGTAAAGATATGTATATAAAATCCTTATCATCATTTACCAATCTATCATTTTTCTCATTTTACGACAGACTGTAAATGAGAAACAAAACATAATTAATTTCAATATTCGTATCATTCCAATATTCCTTAGGGGAGAGTGAGACAGCTTTTTTCAAAAGGACACACCCTTGTATTATAATAATTATCAGATCAGGCTGATAATTCCTTATTACAGTTTGTGTGAATTAAATATCCAAATGTCACAAGATCAAAGAGTTCTATATATGTGGTTTTTTGAAAAGAAACCTTAACAATTTAAGTTCACTCAGATAAGATTTTTATCGGAAGAACTTATCTGTTTATTACACCAACAATTTTATGACATTTGTAATTCATATATAATAGAGAAAATCACGTGAACTTACTTAATTTCTTAATTTTGTTCACTTGAGGGCATTTAAATATTTATTTACATATTTCCATGAGATTAATATTTATATCATGTATATCAATACGGTTGAATCTTCATATATGACATTTAAAAATAATAGATAAATGAATTGCAAACTGTTTGGCTGTCTGTAGGCCTCTATTTATAGAATCAAAGGGATCATTTCTTATCTTGTCCTGCACATTGCTCCGTTAATGCAAGTATACACTTGCTTTGAAGTCCGTGGGATCTCAGCTCTTGGATATTCTTTTACAGCATGGAGAAAATGAGAAATCAATCTACTGTCACAAATATCTTAGTAGAATATCTTTTTTTAAGTCAAAATTTTATAGTGCTTCTTAAAACTCATAATCAATTATGTCTTATTGACGAAGATGCAATCTCAGGATAAACAAATAAAGTTTTAATTTTATTAGAGAGAATTAGCATGCTATTTTTGATGTGTGAAGGACCAGTCTATCTCTCATTCTGGCCTGAAGTTACTTGGAATTATTTCAGGAAATTGTCTTAGTGGTCTAAATGTTATTTTATTAGTTTAAAACTACCTTGTAATTAAGATATTGTTATCCATTATACATATCAAAAAATGAGGATCTGAGAGGTTAAGTACCTTATTCTAAGTCAATAGGTATTAAATGGAATATGTAAAGCTCCATTTGTCTAGGTGTCTAGTGGCCATGACTTTCTCCAATCAGGTGTGATTAGAGGATACAATGCAATACCAAGACAGAGTTAAGAGATACTTTCTCAGGAATTAACCTACATGGAAATACATTTGTTCCTAATTCTTGCATGTTTTAGACTCCTGGACTATGAACCTGGAGAAGAACAAAGTACTTATTGTTCTCAGAAACTGTACAGTAATTATACTTTTCATATATTAATGTGTTTATTTTATCTATATCTGCATATATAAAAATACACATAAACACACACAATATCAAATATATGGGAAGTCACTTTAAAGAAGGCAGTATGTGTTAATGAATGCAAATGTAAGATTTAGATTTTTATAAATATTTTTTATTTGGAAGCAATCTAAGTGTTCAACGGCAGATAAATGGACAAAGAAAATGTGATACTTATATATAATGGAGTACTATTCAACCATAAAAAGAATGAGATTCTGTCCTTTGCAACAACATGAATAGAACTGGACAGAATTAATCATGCTAAGTAAAATAAGCCAGGCACAGAAAGACAAACATCATATGTTCTCACTTATTTGTGGTATCTACAACTCAGAACAATTTACCTCATTGAGATAGAGAGTAAAAGGATAGTTACCAGAAGCTGGGAATGGTAGTTAGGGGTTGGGTATGGTTAATGGGGACAAAGCAAAAGTTAGAAAGAATGAATAAGACCTAGTATTTGATAGCATAATAGGGTGACTATAGTCAATAATAATTTAATTGTATATTTTAAAATAACTAAAATAATATAGTTAAATTATTTGTAACACAAAGGATGAATGCTTGAGAGGATGAGTACCCCATATTACACAATATGATTATTATGCATTGTATGCCTGTATTAAAATACATACTACATAAATATATATACCTACTATGTACCCACAAATATAGAAGACCCCTAAAAACACTTTTTATTCCAATTTCAATTTGTTTAAATTGAAGTCTTAGTTTCACATATTTAAAAGGAGGATAATCATGACAAGATTGCTACAAGAAATATAAATAATACTTGTTAACCATCTTTGGTTTAAAAATCAATAAATGCTTGCTATTACTAAAATTATATATTGAAAGTTATGAATTAAAGTTTAAATAGTGTCCCTCTATATCTCTATTTAGTGTAAATGAAATTTAAATTATAAAACAAAAAGTCAGTGCCCGGGACTTATAAGAAATGCAGTTCTCTCATTTTGCATGTCTTTTTGTAGAAACATAATTTTTACAGCTTTGATGAAGCTACATATTTTGGAAACAGAGCTTTGATGACCTACTTTATCAAATTGCCAAATCACTTTTATAAAATTGCAAAAAGACTCTCAACTTGATTAGAAAAGCACTAGAGATTATTTGAAATATAACATTACATTAATCAAATTAGTAGGCTGTAGATTGCATTGTGTATTAGATTTAAGAACAAAATTCAACTTGCTAACCTAAAAAGAATTTTTTTATAAAAATCCTCGTTAGAAGAATGCATGTATTCCCTACATTTTAATACAATATATGAATACTATTTTGTAGAAAAAAAAAACTTTTTTCTAAAATTTAACAGAACATTTAATTATTCCTATCAAAATTCATAGAAAGACATTGATAGCAGTGCTATTCAGAGGACATTTTATAATCAATTCAATTATTTTTAATATCTTATCATCTTTTCTTTCTTCACATATTTAATGTTGAACAATGCATAAATTAAATATTCATTGAATAGATGTTATGCTCCAGAAACCATAAAAACTATATACAAGTAGAGTAGTGGAGAGAGGAATAAAGACATGTAATGATACCGTCAGAATTATCCCTGAAACATAAGAACAATTCCTACAATTTATACAAGATAAAATAGTTTAACTCAGTCTAGATGTTTTGAAAAAGACACAAATTAATAGCAGAAGGAGAAACTGAAGCAAAGACACAACAGCAGGAAATAGATGGCATTTTTATGGAATGGCTACAGTTTGGGAATGGCTAGATACAGGGTAGAGATGCATTTTCTGGCAAATGGAAGAAGCTTGTGAATCAAGGATTTTCACTGGCGTGAACATCAGCCAAGAACCCAGGAGAGATCCTTGCATTCCCCTGTGTTTATTTGTTCCTATAATGTTTTAAAGTTACAAAACTGATATATTTTGATATAGTCAGTTAAGACCTCCTCTCTGTACTCTGACTTCTCTGTGATACTTTCCCTCATGCTGAATGGCATCAGAGGGGCCATTGCCATTTTTGTTACTTGACTAATGGGAAGTGGAATGGGGGCACACGCTGTTTGATGGGAGATGTGTATGTGCTTTGAGGTCATTTCTGCATATTGTTTAGATATTGCTCATCATTTTGGTGTAGAAATGGCTTTCAAGTATCATTATTACCAAATGTTTAGACTTACTTGAGTTGTAGCATGAAGGTATGACATAGGTCATAGTTTTTTTTGGAACTTTGAGATGTTTTCTCTTATTTGGGAGATATTCAAATAACTTTTAAAATTTGCTACACCTTACATGCACATTCCAAGTACATATACACTTTCACACCAAATTGAAATCTTACATTTTTTTCTCAAGAAGTCCTCTTCCACCTCCCCTAAAATTGCTTAAGCTTTCAGGACCCATAAAATGTGGATCTTTTCCTAATCATAGGTTTAGTAGAAAATGAGATATTAAGAAACATGGGAATGAGGTCTGAAAGATGGGTAGAAAAAATCCTTATGAAAAACCCTGTGACACTGAACACTGTTCGAATGCCTGATGGGCCAAATTCTGTCCACTGACTATTCTTGTATAGCACACAAGCTAAAAACTGTTTTTATACACAGGCACTTATAATTGATGTGATAATGCAGAACACTATTTTTGAACCCCAAGTTTTAATTCTTCGAAATTCATTCTAATTAGTAGACCTATATAACAAATAAGTGTTCATTATTGTTATTTTAAATATATGGAAATTTGTTTACTACTGTGTTATATAAATACCTTAAAATATAATTATGCCTCTTGACATGCAAAGCATAAAATATTTACTCTCTATCTCTTTGCAGAAAAAAAGTATGCTAATCCTTGTTATAGCAATGATGAGTCATTAGCATACTTTCTAAACAAGGGGTTGATTTTACTAGCTCTGAGTTTTTTGCAATGGTCTAGATGGAAAAAAAATGCATAGGTTCTAACCAAAGAAAGTAAAAAGAGAAATTTAAATAAGAGGACGTTGTATTAATAAATATTGAAATATATGGTAGAAAACTTCCTGGAACATAGTAGGTTCTAAATAAACATTAGCATTAAATTAATACTTTTTCTAGCCCTTGATATTTCATATTGAATAGGAATCTTAGAGAAAGGCATCAAAGACACACACAATACAGCATGATTCATCATGCAAACTAACAAATAAAAAAACATTTAAAGTGTATCTAAAATATAACTTTTTACTAAACTACTAGATATGACATGGCTTTTGGATACTTAATATTTAAGCAGGAATTAACTCTTAAACTTTTGGATGACAGTAACTTCCAACTCTTCTTTCTGTATTATTTTCAGATGCTGCAACTTAAAGCTAGAATTCTTAGGTCTAAAATAAGTTGGTTCTCAGTCCAGAGAGAAAGGAAGGGAGAGAGGGGGATAAAAGAGGTGGAGATTTGCAAGCCAAAGCACAAAAAATCTACATGAAGTGGATTTTGACTGGGTGCTAGTTGGTGACCCAGGAGGAATATCCAGTGCTGAAACACTTGCTCTCATCTTCTGAGTTAAATTCGAATGGTTTTAAGCAGAGAAACTTCAGGAGAGTGCTGCCGACTTTCTGTCCTTAGCATGCATGATTCCTTTAGTTTCATCTCAATTTATATATCTCAGAATCTTTACTTATTCAACTCATTTATTAAGTGTTAATTCCATGCCAGTTATTTTTCACAGTTCAGAAGACACTCATCTGGCTCTCAGGCTGTGCACAAACATGTGAAAGAGTCACACATTTTAACATGCAAGCGTCTTGGGAATCATTGCGATGCAACTATAAGGACACACACAAAAAGGAGAGTGTGCAGGACGACAATTCACCCTGAGCCATGGGGGAAGGGAAAGATTTCCCAGATGGCGTGAGCTCTCATTGAGTTCTGAAGGAAAAATTGGGGCTATTCAAGTAGAGAAGTTAAAGTACAGGCAAGGAAACCTTCCAGACCAGAAAGAGTACATTGTACAGTGAACTAGAGCTCATTATAGTTGGGGAATAGATTGTGGAGATGATGGGATGTAGCAGAGATGAAGATAGAAAGGTGAATAGAAGTAGAGCACTTCCAAAAAATCAAAACTAAAGAGCCATTCCCATTTAGAAAATACAAATGGTTATAGCTTAACGACTGAGACATTTTCTACTCCACCTCCCTCATCCTGTGATTTTTTTCATGATAATAAAATCCTAGAAATTTGCCAAAAACTTATGTATGTATTCCTAAAATACATACTGAAAAATACTTGACTGAAAAAATATTTTGTTAATAATTATACATTTGATTAGTAGAAGCAGTGAATACTATAATTTTTAAAGAAAAATAGATGAGTTTCTTTCTTTAAATGTAATATCAGGCTGAACCTGTTGGTAAGAAGGGAGCATATAGTTCAGCTTTTGAAGCTGCATTACTACTTTCAAGCCCCTACTTTAATTAAAAAAAGAAAAACTACTGGAAATCAGTAGCTTGCTAAATACACAAAGTACATCTGTAACAAATAAGCTTAGGATACATATCTTAGATTTTTTTGTATAAATAAGGTAATAACCTCAACTATCAAATTCATCATTACATAAACAAATGCTGGGGTTTTATTACCATTTGGTGGTATTTCTTTTATAAAATTTTATATTTTAATGCCGTGAACACAATTTTATATAGAGGGGTGTGTCTGTGTGTATGTGTGTGTGTGTGTGTGATTTATCTGTTTAGAAAATAAAGCATTTCAATGTAGAACATCAGGATGCCAGCTTCAAAAGTAGTGTTTAATATATCTCTCACATGCACCTTCAGGTTGCGAGAGCACTCTGTAAGTACAATCTACTGTTAATCTTCCTTTTTTTTTTTTTTTTTGGAAAGTTCCCTTTGCTGTTTTGCTTCATCCCTGCTTGAACTTGAATGCCTGCCTTTTTCTTGATATACTTTTCTTGGACTTAACATCTGGACTAAAACTAAGAGCCACCATTACTCTTATTCTCAAATACAGTTTCATTTGCTCTTTTAAATAAAGGTTCTCTGAAATTCTCAGTATTAACCCTCTATGGCTCTTACCTGGAAAACCTAGGAAACTTACCCAAAATTGGCCACTGTTTTTAGAATTCCTGCCGTATTTGTCTTAACTAATCTTAAACAAAGCAGAATGATTTTACATTATGAAAATTATTATGGTTAAATAAACTCTAGAATGACCTGACATATCACCCCTTTCAGAAATACACAGGGGAGTGGGATATTTGCTTCTTTTGTTCCTGGCTAACATAAAGTACAAGCTGAGCAGAGCAATATTATTGATAGGAAAAACAATTCCAAAATTGAATTATCAGTGCAGATTTTGCACCTCGCTTGTAGGTATTTGTCAATTGCAGAAGACAGATGATATAAATACACTGTTCAAATAAAAGGTAGCAAATGTTATAATAGTGGAAGGTAGACATGGTAAATGAAAGCTCAGAGAATGTACTGTCTCCCTGTACTGGGGCTGCAAGGAAACTGGGATGGGGATGGGTCTCTAGGGATGAATTATTAGATAAACAATTACAGAAGGAGCCCTGTAGTCTTATGGACCATGTAAGGCATTGTGATTTAGAAGGGTCTAAATTTGAAACAGTCATTTGGTATGTTTAAATATAGATATGGTTTTGGGGGGTGGAGATTGCGGAGAGGTAAGAAAGAGCTAGAAAGCTATTTTAATGATAAAGAGCCTCACACACCATGCTAAGCATTAGATCTTTTCTTCTGAATATAATGACAAGCCATTGAAACTTTTAACACAAGAAAGTTACATAAGGGTATCAGTGTTTCACAAAGTTAACTTTGGTGACAATGAGGAATATACATTGAAGAAAGGAGAAGCTGGAATTAGAGACACCAGTTCTGAGTCTATTTCTGTAGTTCATGGAGGTAAAGATAAAGGCCTATCCAAAGGCAGTGACAGTGGAAAAAGAAAAGAAAACCAGTGTCCTAACTGGTCTTTCAATCTTAAGTTTTTGCATTCTTGAACCCAAACTGCTACATATCAGGTTAATCTTTTCTAAGCAGAAATTGAATCTTGTCATAGACATGTATGAAAGCATTTTAAAAAGTTTTATTGCTTATCAGTTAAATCTTTGCCTTCACAAGACCTAAATTCTACCTTTTATTTTATTTTAGACATTTTTGTTTTGTTTTTCCACAATCAGCAATCAAGTCAAACCATTCCTTTGTCTGTACCCTAAATGTGTGGTCATATAGGTTTCAGCAAGTTGTTTAGCTTCAGTTTCTCCAGGTTTAAACCAAAAAAAAATAGCAGCCTGACTTGCACAATTTTTGTGAGGATTAAATTAGATAATCATTTGGTTAACACAGAACACTGTTTCAGAAAGAGTGCATTAAATGTAGCAATTCACATCACGATTTCCATCACACATTTCTGTGACTTTTCTCCTATTTGTCTCTGTAGGTAAAATTCTATTTACTCATCTCAACCTGTCAAATCTGATTTTTTCATCAAAGCCAGAAACAATCCACAGCTGCACCATTTCTTTCCATTATCTTCCATTCCCATTTTGGAGTCACTAGTGTCTGTTATTTCCATCTTTATATCCAATGTATCCATTGTTTAGCTGCCCCTTTTAAAATGAGAACATATAGTATTTGATTTTATGTTTCTGAATCATCTCACTTAGGATAATGGTCTCCAGCTCCATCCATGTAGTCAGAGCAATCAAGGAAGAAAAAAATAAAAGGCATCCAAATAGGAAAAAAAAAAAAAATCAAATTATCTCTGTTTGCTGGTGACATTATCCTATAACTAGAAAATCCTACGTATTCTGCCAAAAAACTCCTAGTGTTACCAGTTGAAGGGTGACCAGGTTCTTGGCATCTTGAAGAAAAAACTGACAAAATGCACAAACAAAGCAAGGAAAAAATGAAGCAACAATAGCTGAGATTGACAGAAAATGAAAGTACACTCTACAGAGTGGGAGTGGGCCCAAGCATAATGTCTCAAGAGCCCTTTTACAGAATTTTCTGGAGATTAAATACCCTCTAGAGGTTTCCATTGGTTACTTGGTGTATGCCCTATGTAAATGCAGAGGATGAAGTTACAAAGTCATTTACTCAGTGTACACTCTATGTAAATGGAGAGGATATTTCTTGTCATTGCTGAACAGTTTTCATTTGATTTAGTTGTAGGAAGTCAGCATGAATCGGCCTTACGTTCCCTGCCTCCATACCCTATTCTCCTGCCTCACTAGACCTGATAAATGACTTCAGTAAAGTTTCAGGATACAAAATTAATACACAAATAATCAGTTGCATTTCTATACACCAATAACGTTAAAGCTGAGAGCCAAATAAATTACGCAATCCCATTTACAATTGCCACACAAAAATAAAATACCCATGAATACATTTAACCAAAAAGATGAAAGACCTCTTGGAGGAGAACTACAAAATGCTGGTGAAAGAAATCATAGTACCTGTTTTTAGTACCTTATTTAATGTCAGGTCTTCTTTCCTAAGGTTTTACTCTTTAATAATACCAGAAGAATTATATTCAAAACCTTCCTATGATGAGAGTCAACGGGTTTTATCTTATCTGGGTCTGTCTTGGGGAAAGCGAATCCCACTGTTTGATGCGGAGACTGACATGTAATAGTCTCATGTTTTTTGCTCCCTGACCTTGAACTCTCATAAAAAGAGAAAAAACTCGGAAGCTGTTTTGTTTTTGTGTTCTTTTTGGTAAAGACTAGGTGCCAGAAGTGGGCAAATCAATGTTATGAGATGTATTACCAATTTAATAGCATTTTAAACCACTGAAATCCTAGAATATCATTTAAGAAGACATTTACATTGGTATATATTAACTTAAAGTCGTATTTTATCCTAGTAATAAGTTTACCAATCTAATAAATTTGACTTTGTGGATAATATATTTTTGGTTAGGCAACTTTTCAACTCTTTAAAGCCTATCTAAATATGACTGTATCACAATAAACATGATAAGAAAATTATTGAAGAATTGAATATATATATATGCATACACACACACATATATAATACATACGTATATTTTATTTTATTTTATTTTATTTTATTTTTTTGAGACGGAGTCTCACTCTGTTGCCCAGGCTGGAGTGCAGTGGCACGATCCTGGCTCACTGCAAGCTCCGCCTCCCGGGTTCACACCATTCTCCTGCCTCAGCCTCATGAATCGCTGGGACTACATGTGCCCACCTCTACGCCTGGTTAATTTTTTGTGTTTTCAGTAGAGACGGGTTTCACCATATTAATCAGGATAGTCTCGATCTCCTGACATCGTGATCCGCCCGCCTCTGCCTTCCAAAGTGCTGGGTTGCAGGCATGAGTCACCGTACCAGGTCAGAATTGAATATTTTTTAAATGTGAAGAGTAGAGATGCTTATTGTAATTAATTCAAATTCAATAATACCTTGTTAATGAGAATACCTCACTGTCAAATCAATACCATTTTATGCCTTTTATATTGCTAGACACATTTTAGAGGATTAAAGTGAAACTTACTGGTAAAACTGTGATGTCAACGCTTGGATCATGGTTTTAAAATGTAAATACTAGGTTTTATAATTTCAACAAACAATTAAAGATGTATAGATTTTGGCCATTATCTATGACATTTTATTTTGGCTGACCTTTGATAGATTCTATTTTACACATTGCTAACTTGTGCAGCATTCATCTGAATCTGTCAAGTTGCTCCTCAGAAAACTCCAACACGAAAAGAAGCTACCAACATTGTAGAAATATGACCTCTATCATGGCAGAGTTGAACAAGAAGTAGGCTACATTGTGAAATAGTTTTCAATCTTGTTTTCAAGAAAATGACATTATTATAAAACACTACTGGAAATAATTTAATTTTAATGATTATTATTTATCAAAAGAAAAACATATAAATACGAAAATGTAGCCTAGTATCCATTTTTTGTTGTATGTCCATAACTCATGGAACAGTTGACCAATACATAGAGACTCAAAAAAGTTTGTTAATTTAATTGAATACTCATCAAAAGAATTGTTTTAACTAAGTGTAACAATGACTAGAAATTTGAAACTACTTTTTTCTAAGATCATTAAGTAAAGTTAATTTTTGAGGCTTTTGTTGACTCTTTACTTTTATAAAAAATATTGCATTTATGTGAAGAAGAGATTACTAACAAAGCAAAAGAATGAAAAATTTCAGCCCAATATTGAGTAAATTAATTAGATGTTATTCTTCTCCACATAACACTTTTTGATAATGATTAGCATCTGAAAGATAGCAAATAAAAATTCATCACGTATTATCAAAATACATAATACAAAAGTTTATAAAATGCCTAGTGAGAAATCGGTGAAGAATCAGTGTATTACATTTTATTGGGAGTAAAACATTAAGCTATGATTATTGAGAATAAATAAACATTTTACTTCCAGACAAAGAAACAAAACACAAGAAATGTACTTATTAACATTTAAGCAAAAATATAATTTTGAAAGTTAATACTGAGTTTTAGAAGGTGTAAAGCAAAAAGTGGCTATTCTTAATAAAAGCTATAAATGCCACGTACCAAGAAGATCTCTGAAAACCACACAATTACATAGAAATTAAACAACTTGCTCCAGAATGACATTTGGGTAAACAATGAAACTAAGAAGTAAAAAAAAAAAAAAAAAAAAAAAATCAAATACATGGAAACATAGACACAATATAACAAAATCTCTGGGATGCAGCAAAAGCAACATTAAGAGGAAAGTTTATAAGGCTAAATGGCATCATCAGAAAATTAGAAATATCTCAAATTAGTGATCTAAATTCACACTCAGAGGAGCTAGAAAAACAAGAACAAATTAACTCCAAAGCTAGCAGAAAAAAAAGAAATAACTAAAATCAGAACCAAAATGAATAAAGTTGAGACTCAAATATCCATACAAAGAGTCGATAAATCGAAAAGTTTTTTTTAAAGGATAAACAAAGAAAGATAGTAGCTAGGTTAATGAAGAAACAAAGAGTGAGGTTCCAAGTAAGGGTGCTCAGAAATCACAAAGGTAACATCACAACTACCCTCACAGAAATACAAAAGATTCTCAGAGACTATTATGAAAACCTCTATGGACACAAATTAGAAAATCTAGAGGAAATGTATAAATTCCAGGAATCATACAACCTCTCAAGATAGAATCAGGAAGAAATTGAAGCCTGAAGAGATCAATATTGTATATTGAAATTTGATTAGTGATAAAAAACCTACCAACCAAACAAAGCCCTGGACCAGACAAATTCATAGCTAAATTCTACCAGACATATAATAAAGATCTGGGGCCAATTCTACTGAAACTATTCAAAAAAGAAAAGAAAAGAAAAGAATGGGTGACTCTTTCCTAACACATTCTATGAAGCCAGCATCACTCTGATATCAAAATCTGGCAAGAACACAACGAATACAAATAACTACAGGCCAATAGGCCAATATCCTTTTTGAATATAGATCCCAAAATTCTCAACAGTAGCAAGCTGAGCAAAACAGCACATCAAAAGTTATTTCACCATGATCAAGTAGGCTTCATTTCTGGGATGCAAGTTTTGTTCAATACATGAAAATCAGTAACTACAATTCACCACACAAGCAGAATTAAAATAAAAAACGATATGATCACTTCTCTGGATGTGCAAAAAGCTTTCAATAAAAATCTGACATCTCTTCATGATAAAAACTCTAAGAAACTAGGCATCAAAGTAACTACCTCAAATAATAAGAGACATCTGTGACAAACCAATAGTGAACATCATACTGAATGGGCAAACACTAGAAGTATGGCCTTGAGAACTGGAACAAAACAGGGAGGCCCACTCTTACCTCTACTATTCAACACAATATTGGAAGTTCTTGCCACACCAGTCTGGCAAAAGAAAGAATTAAAAGGCATCCAAATAGGAAAAGAAATCAAACTACCTCCCTTCACTGATGATATGACTCTGTACCTAGAAAACTTTAAAGGCATCATCAAAAGGCTTCTGGAATTGATAAACAACTTCAGTAAAGTTGCAGGACACAAAAATCAATGTACACAAATTAGTACATTTGTCTACATCAACTGTGTTCAAGCCAAAGCCCAAATCTAGAATGCAATCTCATTAAAAAAAATAAATGTCTAGAAATACATCTAATGAATGAGGTGAAAGATCTCTACAAGAAATACTGCAAAACATTGATGGAAGAAATCATAGATGACACAAACAAATGGAAAAACATTCCAGGTTTATGAATTGAAAGAATCAATATCACTGAAATGACAATACTGCTCAAAATGATCTACAGATTCAATGCTATTCCTATCAAGCTACCAATATTATTTTTCACACTCCTAAAAGAAGTATTCTAAAATTCAGATGGAACCAAAAAAGGAGCTCAAATAGCCAAAACAATCCTAAGCAAAAAGAACAGAGCTGGAGGCATCACACTACTCAACTTGTAAACTATATGATAAGGTTATGATAATAAAAGCAGCATGGTAGTGGTAGAAAAACAGACACACAAACCAAGGGAACAGAATAGAGAACAAATAAATGAAGTCACACACCTACAGCCATCTGATTTTCAACAAAGTAAATAAAAATAAACAATGGAGAAAGGAATTTCTATTCAATAAATGTTGTGAGATAGCTGGCTAGCCATACATAGAAGAATGAAAGTGGACCCCTACCTTTCAGTATATAGAAAAATGAACTCAAGATGGGTTAAAGATTTAAATGTAAGAGCTCAAACTCTAAGACTCCTAAAAGAAAACCTAAGAAACACCACTCTGGACTGCAGCCTTGGGAAAAATTTATGACTAAGCCCTTACAAGCAAGAAAAACAAAATTTGATAAGTGGGACCTCATTAAAGAGTTTCTGCACAGCAAAAGAAACTATCAACAGAGTAAACAGACACCCTACGAAAAGGGAGAAAATATTTGTAAACTATGCATCATATGAAGGACTAATATCCAGAATCTATGAGGAACTTAAATCAATAAGCAAAAAACAAATAATCTCATTATAATGGATATAGGCATGAACAGACACTTCTCAAAAAGACAAATAAGCGGTCAAGAGACATATAAATAAATAGTCAACATCACTAATTATCATAGAAATGCAAGTCAAAACCACAATGAGATGCCATCTCATACCAGTCAGAATGACTATCATTAAAATTCAAAAAAACAACAGATGCTGGCAAGGCTGCAGAGGAAAGGGAATGTTTATACACTGTTGTTGGGAATAGTGGAAAGCAGTGTGGAGATTTCTCAAAGAACTTAGAACTATCATTCTATCTACCAATCCCATTACTGGGTACATATCTAAAGGAAAATAAATTGTTCTACCAAAAAGACACATTCGCTCATATGTTCATCACAGTACTATTTATAATAGCAAAGACATGGAATCAACCTAGGTGCCCATCAATGGTGAATTGGATAAAGAAAATATGGTACATACACAACATGGAATATCATACAGCCATAAAAAAGAATGAGACTGTGCTCTTTGCAGAAATGTGGATGCAGCTGGAGGCAATTTAACCTAAGCAGATTATTGCAGGAAAAGAAAACCAAACATAGCCTATTCTCACTTATAAGTGGGAGCTAAACATTGGGTAGTCATTGATATAAATGTGGCAACAATAGGTACTGGGGATTCCCAGAGAGGTTATGGAAGGAAGGGGACAAGGAAAACTGTTTGATATTACACTGAGTACCTGGCAACAGGATCAACTGTGCCCCAAACATCAATGTCATGTAATATACCCATGTGACAAATCTGCACATGTAACTCCAGAATGTAAAATAAAATTAAAACTATAAAAAATGAAAGTTAAGGTAGAAATAATAATGAAGTAGAATCAATATATAATATATAGAATCAACAAGTATTGAAGCTATTTCTTTGAATAAATAGGACATTTAGGGAAAAGTCCCCTCTGTTTAGATTGGTCACATAAAAGCAGAAAGATAGAATATAATGAATAAAAAAAAATTATATAGATTTACAGACAATAAAGGGCTAGTTACCCACTACCTTCATTCATTACAAAAATGCAGAATAAAACTACAATCGGATTCTACATTATTCTCACCCTCATAGTAAAATTAGAAAGCTTGATAATACCAAACATTGGTGAAGATGTGCAGCAACTGGAACTCTGACACCCTGATAGTGGGAGTTTATAAATATTTTGAAAAATTATTTTGTAATTTTTTATAAAAATTAATGTGCTATTACCCTCTTACTTAGCCATTAAACTCCTAGGTTTTTACCCATGATACAAAAAAATCAACAAAATTTGACAAAAATTTTTATAACAGCTTTATTTATAATAGGATAGTAAAAAAGAAATTGTGAAAAAGAATTACATAATAGAGTACTAACAACAAAACGGATAAATTTCAACAAGGATTTTCAGCAAAAGAAACCAGATACTATTATATAAGAGTATTTACTGTTTAATTCCATTTATAGATAGTTCAAGAATAAGCAAAACTGAGCTAAAGTGATAGAAATCAGAACTACGGTTGCAGGGATTGAATAAAAGGTTGTATTAGGGAACTTACTTTGGTAAAAAAACTATTCTATATCTTTACCAGATGGTGGTTATATGGGTGCATACATTATTCAAAAGTCATTGAGGTTTGCATTTGTAAGCTACAGATTGTACTTCATGTAAATTATACCTTAAACATTAGTTCATTATATAGAAATAAAAAGAAAAAAAAAAGGCAATGTTATTTTTCACTAAGGAGAATAGGAGATAAAACAGATATTCTCTCAGTAAAACTAAAGAATCTCAGAGAGACACATGCCTAAATAAATGATCACTCTTCTCTTGGCTCATTTACCAAACTGACGTGTGCAGGTAGACGGAGAAATTACCTTTAGACTCGACTAAAAAGAAAAAACTTGCATCAATTCAAGTTCATTGAAGACTGTGAGTTCACGTTTCTTAAACTTTTGGTTTCTAGAGTATAGCTTCAGTATGGAAATATTTTAAAGGAGGAAAAGTTGTATGGCCACATACACACCAAATAAGTCAATAAAACACGTGTATGATACAGGTGCTTAAGCAATTAAGTAATTCTCTCAGAGGTCAGACTAGTTGCAAAACGGCAAGTGACAAAGTCACTTATTTTGTTTCATCCAGGACTTTCGACCTGAATCCTGTGAATATCAGTGTACCTCAATGCAAACTGATTATTTGACTTGTAACAACTGAACTTCAACATTTCTTTTGGGTGATAATTAGATAGCAAAGTCAACTTTCTATTTAGGGCAATCACTATGTGACAAGAATGATATATTTTTAAAAAGCTGTCTAGAGCATAAATTTGAAAAACATTATAATACACATTATTTTCAAGTTCATGAAACATTCATGAAAGTAATCCACATTCTGGGACATAAAACATAAGTTAATAAATTGAAAAGAATAGAAACCATGCAATGAGTGCTTTCAGAGAGCAAAGGAAACAAACTAGAAACCAATAACAGAAAGATAATTGAAAATTCCACATGCGTGAATATTAAATTACATACCTCTAAATAATACATGGGTCAAAGAAGAAATCTATTTTTAACCAAATGCAAATGAAAATATATCCAAATTTGTAGATGCAGCAAAAATAGTGCTTAGAGGGAAATTTATAACATTGAGTTCATATATTAGAAAGGATGAAAAATGTAAAATCAATCACCTAAGTTTTCACATTGAAACTTAGAAAAGAAAAAAATTAAATTCAAAGTAAGCAGAAAAAAATAAATAATAAGAATTACAGAAGAAATCAATAAAATTATGAACATAAAATCAATAGAGATATTTTTTAAAAAACACAGAAGCTAGTTATTTGAGAAGATTGTTAAAATCAACAAATTTCTAGCCAGGCAAACTATAGAAAAGAGAGAAAGGACACATATTGATAATATTAGAAATGAAAGCAGGAACGTCACTACAGGTCCCATGGCCAATAAAATGACAATAAAAAATGCTATAAAAAAACTCCTTGTCCACAAATCTGATAACTTGAATGAAATGGACCAATTTCTTGAAAGAGACAATCTGTCATAACTTACAAAAGAGGAAATAGACTATCTGAATAGGCCTATGTCTATTAAATAAATTGAGTCAATAATTAATATACTTCCAAACAGAAAGCACCAGGCCAAAATGCGTTAACTGGTAAGTTTTACCAAACTTTTAATAATGACATTATGCGAATACTCTACAATCTCTTTCAGAAGATAGAAGCAGAGGAAACAATTTCTAATTATTCTATGAGGCTATTGTTACCTTAACACTAAAACCAGATGACATTAAAAGACAAGAAACTGTAGACCAATGTTTTTTATGACATAAATGCAGAAATCCTCAATAAAATATTAGCAAATACAATTCAACAGTATTTAAAAGATTATATATCGTGACCAAAGCAGATTTATCCTAATTATGCAAGACTGGTTCAACATTCAAAAATCAATTAATCTAATTAATCATATCAACAAGCTAAAGGAGAAAACATATAATTATATCAATAGATACAAAAAAGCCTTTGGCAAAATTCAACACTCATTCATAATAAAAGCTCTCATTAACCCAGGAATGCAGTAAAACTTTCTCAACTTAATAAAGAATATCTACAAAAAAGCTACATTATACTATATGATGCAAAACTCAAAGATTTTCCATTAAGATGAAGTATAAGGCAAGAATGCCTTCTCTCACTACTCTTTTCAACATTGTACTGGAAGTCCTTGCTAATGCAATAAAACAAGTAAAGAAAAAAGAGAGTATACAGATCATGAAGAAAAGTTAAAGTGAAATTCTATTTGTTTTCAGATGACATAATTTTCTATGCAGAAAATCACAAAGTTTTGGGGAAAAAGTTTCTGGTACTAATATGAAACTATACAAAATTATAGGATACAAAGTTAATATACAAAAGTCAATTGATTTCCTATATACCAGTAATGAACAAGTGAAATTTAAAATTAAAATCATAAAAGTCCAGGCATGGTGACTCATGCCTGTAATCCCTACACTTTGGGAGGCCAAGGTGGGCAGATCACAAGGTCAGGAGTTCGAGACCAGCCTGGCTGACATGGTGAAACCCCGTCTCTACTAAAGATACAAAAAAAAAAAAAATTAGCCAGGCGTGGTGATGTGCCTGTGATCCCAGCTACTCAGGAGACTGAGGCAGGAGAATCGCTTGAACCCGGGAGGTGGAGATTAGGTGAACTGAGATTGTGCCATTGCACTCCAGTCTGGGCAACATGGCAAGATGCTGTCTCAAAATAAATAAATAAATAAAATCATAACACCATTTACATTATTTTTCTCCAAAATAAAATACTTAGGTATAAGTCTAACAAAATATATAAATCTATATAAGAAAAAGTACCAAACTCTGATGAAAAAAATCAAAGAACTAAATAAATGAAGATATATTTGATGTTCATGGATAGGAGGATTCAATATTGCCAAAATTTCAGTTCTTTGTAACTTAATCTATAGATTCCGTGGAATCTCACTTATAATCCAGGGAAGCCATTTTGTGAATACTAACAAATTAATTTGAGAAGCAAAACTCCAGAATAACAAATAAAATATTGAAGAAAAAGAACAAAGTTAGAGGACTGGCACTAGCCAATGATAAGTTTTACTATGAAGCTACAGTAATCAAAACAATATGATATTGGTGAAAGAATAGACACATCAATGGAACAAACAGAAAGCCAGAAATAGATCCACATAAGTATAATTAACTGATTTTTGAAAAGGAGCAATGGCTATATATGGAGCAAAGATAAATTTGTTAACAAATGGTGCTGGAATAACTGGACATTAACATATAAAAATGGATCTAGACACAAATCTCATACCTTTTACAAAAATTAACTTACAAGAGATTATAGACCTAAATGTAAAATGCAAAACTATGAAACTCCTAGAGATAACAGAGGAGAAAACCTAGATGACCTTGAACATGGCGATGATTTTTTAAATAAAACGGCAAAGATATGACCCATGAAATAAAAAATAGATAAGCTGGACTTTGTTAAAATTAAAAACTTCTGCCTTATGAAATATAATGCCAAAAATGAGAAGACAAGTCACTGAATGGGAGAAATATTTACAAAAGAAACATCTGATAAACTACTGTCATCTAAAATATACAAAGAAATCTTAAAACTCAACAGTATGAAAACAAAGAACCTGATTAAAAAGTGGGCCTAAGACCTTACCAAACACCTCACCAGGAGAAGATATACTGAAGACAAGCGTATGAAAAAATGCTCAACATCGTATGTTACCAGGGGGAAAACTATAGCGTAACATCACACACATATTGGAATGGCCAGAATCAAAATACTGAGAACACCAAATGCTGGCAAGTATGTGAAGCAACAGAAAGTCTCATTCATTGCTGGTGGGAACGCAACGTGGTACAGGCACTTTGAAAGATGATTTGGTGGTTTCTCACAAAACTAATCATATTCTTACCATAAGATCCAGCAATTGCACTTCTTGCCCTTTATCTAAATGAGCTGAAAATTTATATCCACACAAACACCTGCACACGATGTTTATAGCAGCTTTATTCACAATTGTGAAAACTAGGAGGAAAAAAGATGCCCTTCAGTTGGTGAATGGATAAATAAACTGGTATCCAGACAATGAAATGTTATTTAGCGCTGAAAATAAATGAGCTATTAAACCATAAAAGAAGGAAAGACATTTAAATTCATCTTACTAGGCAAAAGAAGCCAATCTGAAAAGATTACATACTGTATAATTCCAATCATGTGACATATTGGAAAGGACAAAACTAAAGAAACAGTAATAAGATTGGTGGTTGCCAGGAGATGGAGGTGGGGTGCAAGGCAGAAGTTGGGAATGAATAAATAGAGCAAGAAGAATTTTAGGGAAGTGAAAATACTTTGTATGTCATTATAATGGTGTATATATTGTTACACGTTCATCCAAACCAGTAGAGAAAAACAAAACTAAAAATAAACCCTAATGTAAACTATGGAGAGTAGAGGATTATGATGTATCAATGTGGGACTATCAGTTCTAAGAAATTTGTCACTTTGGTGGCACGTGTTAATAATGATGAGGCTATGCATATGTGAAGGCAGGGGACATATGGGAAAGTTTCTATACCTTTCTCTAGATTTTACTGTGAAAATATAACTGTCCAAAAAAAAGCAAAGTACTTAAAAATATGAACAAATGAGATTATATATAATGATTTTAGCAAAATTCCAGACACATGGTTCACTAAATTTTAGCCACTATTATGCAATTTGTCATGTATAATTTGGTTTATTTAAAGAGAAAATATAAAAGGTAAAATGATATACAGTGCCTACCATGTCACCAGCCACCTTTGGATTGTGAAGTGGTGTATTATTTTAAAATTTCAAATAGCTGTAAGTTTGAAAAAAATCATTCCTGTTTTGAATTTCTTTTAAAGTATATCTGTGGGGGAATAAAAAGCCTATGATCATGCAAACAAACAAAAAATATTTCACAATGAGTGCTGATGCGTTTTTCTCAAGTTCACAACTACAAGGTAAAGCAAATCTTCTCTTACCCAAATCTATTTGAATATGGAGAATAAAGGTTTGCAGCAAATTCTATGCTGACACATGACATATGCATGAATGATTATGTCAAGAAGGGAGTTGCAATTTATCTGTAACATTATAAAATAAAAAATAAGTAGCACAAAATATTTTAATAAAATAATTTTATAAAATTATAAATGAACAAATATTTTAAAAGCTTATAAAATAATTTATATTTGGTAAAATATATTTTATATATTTTATGGTACAGAATAATAAGGATTTTTGTTAACTCAGAAATGATCTACGATTCATTTATTTATATCAAGAAAGCTATATAAAGAATATGGTGAATGATTAAGACCTTGCAATAGTATTGAGAAAGAAAAAAATAATAATATACAAAGTATCTTATATGGAATCTGAGCTCTGGATATCATTATTGTAAATTTAGAAAGCAAAACCACCCACTCTGTTTTGTTCTATGTCGTTAGGTCAACCTGTCTGCCAGTTGAAACCCAATAAAATATAAATAATACATGTAAGGGTCTAGATCTCCTAGGAGTCTCTAGTGTTTAAATATAATATGTGTGCTTTGGAATTAGTATATATCACTATATGGCTCATGAAATTCAATTAATATCTATGACATGCCACGGAGTCTGTGCCTGAAAGGCACTATAAATTCAAGTCATTATATCTGTTTCAAAATGGCTACACTGCAGAAGAAAACATTGTGTATACTTCAAAAATAGAGCAAAAGGCAGGGCAGAATGTTGAAATACTTCAAAGAAGTGACTTACAACAACTTAAGAAAGACTCATCTGTGTGATTCTGTCAGGGGTATGGACAATGGGGACTCTTTTCCTTGAAATTTTTACTTCTAATATGGCAAAATTTATTAATTAATGACTTTGCCATCAGTATACTTCTACAAAAACATACACAGCTATTCAGCCAAAATGAATAAACAAACAACTTTCTAGAGAGTGGTCCATTTCATTTATGTTAATTTCCTTTTTTTAATTTCCTTTTTTCTTTTTTTACAAATTTAACTGTTAAATAATTACAACTCTTTTGTCTTTAAACTAAATTAAGAATATTGCCTACAATTGTTGCATTATTATGATGAAGGCATTTAACCAAATGTTAGGAGAATACTTGTCCACATTAAGTATAGATTTAAAAATTGATATTAACTATAGAAAAATTATGTTTATTTGAAAACAAATTATATATTCAGAATGTATCTCAAACTGTGAAAGGCCCTAATATAATTACTGTGTAATAAATTATATGTAAGTTTTTCAAACATCAAAATTTAAATTAACTTATATTTTTAAATTGTATATTAAAGTTCATAAAGGGAAAAGTAAAAGATGGAAATAAAAATACTAAATATACAAGAGTAAGAAAATATTAATTCTAATATTTTGATGACAATTGTTTGAAATTTCATTAAAATATACTTTCTACTACTGTATATATTTTAAAAATTCCACAACTATGAAAGATTATAGATGGACTTAGTTAAGATGGGTAATATAGTAAAATATAAGGAAGTCTGAAATTATGTTACTATCATATACTATAAAAGACTGTATAAAATGCTAGAATTTTTGTCTTCAACTTTCTATAATGTCCTTACCTACCATATTTTGGGTGACTACTGGGGTCTAATTAAATATTTGCTGCTTTAATTAATGTGCATGCCTTCAAATTATTTTTCTAAATACAAATAGCTATTATTTATTGTCATATTATACAGAAAATTTTGAATGTAATTGTCATTCTTTTTTTTTATTCTCAAATAGTACTTTTCTAAGTGATCTTACGCATTTTGACAAGGTCACTTACCAACTTGCATGATTTTCTAGGACTACAATATTAAACTGATTTAAGCCCATTTTGACTCAGCTTCATTTTTGTCATGCTCAGAAAGAAAATATCTTTTATTAATTATATTTTTTCCTAAGATTGAGAAAATTATGTCTCTATTCTTCTCATGGGTGACAGCTTTTATTTTCTTCCTGAGTATATATTGTGTCATTTTGAACAATTAGATTTACTAGAAGGAAAAAAAAAAGTGGCAACAAGAAAACTGCGGCAGAAGATAGATGAGAGAGAGAATGTGTATTTCAGGGGTCCCCAACTCCTGGGATGTGGACTGGTAACAGTCCATAGCCTGTTAGGGACCAGGTGGGCTGCACAGCAGGAGGTGAGTGGCAGCCAGCCTGCATTACTACCTGAGCTCCTCCTCCCATAAGACCAGCGGTGGCATTAGATTCTCATAGGAGAGCAAACCCTACTGTGAAGTGCACATGAGAGCGATCTAGGTTGTGCACTCTGATGAAAATCTAACTAATGCCTGATGATCTAAGGTGGAATAGTTTGATCCTGAAACCAACACCCTTACTACCCCACCTTCTGCCCCCCTCGTCTGTGGAAAACATTGTCTTCCACAAAACAGTTCCCTGGTGTATGTGAGAGAGAGATGAATATAATGCGTGGATTACATAAAAACTAGGAAAAATCCCTTCAGCTAACTTGATAACTCTATGAAATTATTAAATCTCTTACTAAATTTTGGCTACTGTAGAAATTTAAATAATTTATTTTTCTATCCTAATTACATACTTGCTATTTGATTCATGGTTATCTCTGGAACATCAAATCATGACCAATAAGTTCCAAAAAACATCCGTAAGTCACTATGGAATATTTTGAAAAAGAAAAAAATTAAAAAGAGTTGAGGCAACTATAAACACTTATTTTTGCATACTTAATTCCAAAATATAATGAAATATGCCTGGAAACATACCATAAAACAATGAAATATGAAAGATTAGGTATATGGGAAGGGAAGTTTTAGAATTAATTGTCAACATTTAAAAATAAATAGCTTTCAGGTTTTTGTAAAAGGTCTATTAATCAGGCATATAATGAGAAAACATATGATCTTTCTATACCAAAATGCTGAGATACAATTTTTACACATTTATCTAGTTTTCCTATTTAAAACATGTAAAAATGTGATATGCTACATGCAGATTACCAACAAAATTACCAAATATTATTTTAAGCGTTTGAGTTATGGTTATAATCTTAAAGCATAGATATTGATCCTCTTTTTTTTTTTAAATTACTTTCTACCATAAAAAGTGAGCTGGCCAAATACATATTTAAGTATCAATCTTTCCACCTAATACATTTTAGGATATCACTGTTAACATTTTTAAAATAAATAATTTTACATTTGCAACCACCAAAAAAATTATCTTACATCTATTTCCATATAATGTCAAGATTTTTAAAACTTATATATGTTGTAAAATTTCATCTCGATCTCTTCCAACTTTCTGAATGTTCAATCTAAATTTCTCTGACGCAAACTGAATCTTCTTTTTCAACCCTCACTGGAAAATAGCAGCAATATCCGTAATGCATATATTATATAAATATATGAACATAGAACAAAAATAAAATAAGATAATTTAGGCACAGCTTGCTAACCTCTCCTGCAAAAAAAAAAAAAAAAGTAACCTGTAAATTGAGAATTACAACCTCCGAAGAAAGCATGACAAATAACAGGAAATGCTGAAGTGAAGAATTCTCACACAACAGTTGGATGACTTGGATTGTCATATTAAGAATATTATTTAAAATATATTGCCATTTGTCAAAGGAGTAATAGTGAGATGATATATAAATCCATATAAATAAATATTCTCATCTGTATTGCTGTTTTATCTTTATCATAATCAGTGACTCAACAGAAAAACTTATGTAAGAATATTTTCCTGTAGAGTCATTGTGTATCAACTTTCTCTTTTGTTTATTTTATCTCTCATGTACCTTAGTTTGAAAGAGTGTTATGGCCAGTAGAAACAAGCATTTTAGTCTTCCAAATAGGTATATTTTCCACTATATTTCTGACACACTATCGTTCTACTTTGATTAACACTTATCAAGCAAAATAAAATTGATTGAAATAAAATTTAACCACTACTCATAGTGTCCAATCTCATCTGAAATGTCCTAGAATGACTTAAGTAAAGATTGGCAGCCATTTCTGCTCAGTCAATTAACACATTTCTCAGAAACTGAATCTGACCAGGGAAACAAAATGAAATTACATGACTAAACAGGTATTGAGGTAAACCCACATATAATTTTTAGAAAGAAATGAATTAAAAATGTAGTAAATATTCAGATGAAAATCATCGGAATTCAAGATTTGTAGAAAAAACTGAGGAAGCCTTGAAAAGGCACGTCATTTATCTACCATTTCTACAATCAGAGAGAGATTTCATGCTAATTATATGAAGGGAACCACATTCTTTTCTTTGTACTGGTACACCAGATCAATGTGTATTTAGACTCTTTAACTGTCAAGTCACTATGATATAACAGAAAGTTCTCATTTCTAGGATAAACTAAGAAAAAAAATTGATCATTGGTGGTAATTCCACAGCTTTTCTTTTATTTGATTAATATAGTGTAATATTAATAAGATCAAGATGAGAATTAGAATGCACATGTATTATCATTCTGATTGTATTAAAACTAAATAAAATATACTTAGAATGATCAGGTTTGCAGTATCTTTATTATTTTTGTTTTTCATTGGAATCTAATTGAGAGTATATGCTATTGCAAGATAGAATATGTTTTCGTTTATCATTGTCTATTTTTTTCTATCTTTTTCCTGAAATCCATCAACCTTTTCTTAGAAGCTCTTCAACCAAATTGAATTGAATAAATCGTCTCTAACATTTGAAGTAAAATATCACACAACTGCCTTTTTGCCCTAATGTTCAAAGAAAGCTTGGTTTTTCAGTAGCAAGTTATACCAGAAATGGTATAGAAATGAAAGTTTTCTAATTACTTGTGAATCTGTACTGAGTCATATGCAAATGATGTATGTTCAATGCTGTATTGGAATGCACATGTACTCAAGTTAAACATACATTATCTATTTTCACAAGTAATTTGCATCAACCACTTCCAGACTCAGTTATAATATTGTGTGAGGCACACTGATCTTAGTCATGTGTTATGATATTCTAATAACAATGTATATATTTTTTGAAAGGGGGTCCTACTCTGTTGCCCAGACTGGAGTGCAGTGGTGCGATCTCAGCTCACTACAAGCTCTGTCTCCTGGGTTCAAGCAATTGTCTTGCCTCGGCCTCCCGAGTATCTGGGACTATAGGTGCGTGCTACCACATCCAGCTAATTTTTGTATTTTTAGTAGAGACAGGATTTCACCATGTGGCCAGACTGGTCTTGAACTCTTGACCTCAGGTGATCTGCCTGTCTCAGCCCCCCAAAATGCTGGGATTACAGGCGTGAGCCACTGTGATCAGCCTCTAATAGCAATATTTTAATGTAAGTTATCTGTTATGAATTTTACCAATTACTGAGAAGTGTGAATGAAAAACTCTGCAAGTTCAATCCACTGCATTACAGTAGCCATTGCAAAAAGAAAGAAAGAAAAAAAAGAAATAAGCTTTCAAGCACTCTCTAAAAATCTCAGAAGTAGAATGAAAAAGAGGAGAGAAAATATATCTGTTTTGTATTCTGGAAAACGTGTTGATTTTAACACCACCTATTTTTGAAAAAAATAAATTAGATTAAGAGACCACTCATTAAGTATTTTTAAATGGATTTATATTTATAAATTTCATTTGAAGCATTCAAGGGAAATAATGCTGGATAAATGTGATTACACACTTCCAGGTTTCTGTGATTTTGGTGAAAGTTTCAATGGAGTGTTGGAATCATTTTACATATGTGCCTCCTGTTATCTACAGATCATATTGCTAATTTGTTACAGCTTTCTTTTCCAAAGAGTACATATTTGACCTCACAATTTTTTTCCAATGTAGTATTTGGGGCAATTGCTGTAAAACAATTGGCATTCGAGATAAAAACCATCCGCCATCCTTAGCCTGGTGCCAAAGAAGTATAAATGATCAAGTGAAAGTGCAATATTCAAGTGAGATCTAGAGATCTCACAAAACCTGATTTTGCAATGATGCAAATGCTATGTCAGCTTTCTAAATGGAAGTTCTGCTATCTGAAGAGATATGACAATGAATATGTTATTAGTGAGCAGAAATATTCCTAGAAGGGAGGAGATTGGTTATGGCTTTTAACTGGGACAGACTACACAACCCTTCTCACTGAGAAAAGATATAACATTTGTAGTATACTTAGCAATACACACATACACACATACGCACACACAATTCTTCTTTACTGCATTTCAGGCTTTTGGAAGATCCAAATTGTTATTAAGTTGCCTTTCTCCATTACCATGCATGAAATAGAGGCCCCATTCATTTTAACCAGAAAGTAGAGTGGGTACCATTGAGTAATAAGAACTTCCAGGCTGAGTTGGTTTTATATTTATAGATTTGGAGGCTGACGGCATTCTAGTTGTTGAGTCACTCTCTGGATAAAAGAGAAAGAAAAACTAAAAATGGTTCATGTTCTAAAGCAAATAAAACATAACATCCAGACAGCTTCCTGGGTACTTATTTAAAGATAGCAATACTTCAACTCAACTCCGCTTATGAAAAGTGGTTAAATAAAGAGAATAAAGAGTCAAGTATAGAACTCCGAGGACAGACAATAAAAAGAGTCGTAAGAAGTAAGGGAAGAGCATGTTAAAAGTGTATAAGAGAAAATGAACGCTGTAGAGTAAAATGTCACCTAATTCTAAGCACATAGAGTGTTTTAAGTGACAAGCAAGAGTTGCTCAAGATCATGATTAAGGTTGCATACATCTCTCCTCCTGAAATATCACGACAGATTTTTAAGAATAAATTGATAAGATTTTTTATCAAAGATGGCCAAATAGGAACAGCTCCGGTCTGCAGTTCCCAGTGAGCTTGATGCAGAAGGCAGGTGATTTCATTTCCAACTGAAGTACCTGGTTCATCTCACTGGGACTGGTTGGACAGTGGGTGCAACCCAAGGAAGGCACGTTGAAGCAGAGTGGGGCGTTGCCTCACCCAGGAAGCAGAAGGGGTCAGGGAACTCCCTCTCCTAGCGAAGGGAAACCATTCGGGACTCTACAGTCCACTCTGGCCCAGACACTTTGCTTTTCCCATGGTCTTCGCAACCTGCAGACCAGGAGGTTCCCTCTGTTGCCTTTACCACCAGGGCCCTTGGTTCCAAGCACAATACTAGGCAGCTATTTAGGGAGGCACTGAGCTAGCTGCAGAAGTTTTTTTCATACCCCAGTGGTGCCTGGAATGCCTGTGAGACCATTCACTCCCCTGGAAAGGGTGCTGAAGCCAGGGAGCCAAGTGGTCTGGCTCGGTGAGTCCCACCCCCACAGAGCTCAGCAAACCAAGATCCACAGGCTTGAAATTCTTGCTGCCAGCACAGCAGTCTGAGAATGACCTGGGATGCTCGAACTTGGTAGTGGGAGAGGCGTCTGCCCTTGCTGAGGCTTGAGTAGGTGCTATTCCCCTCACAGTATCGACACAGCCACCAGAAAGTTTGAACTGGGCGGAGCCCACCACAGCTCAGCAAGGCAGCTGCTGTCAGACTGCCTCACTAGATTCCCTCTTCTGTGGACAGGACATCTTTGAAAAAAACGCAGCACCCCTAGACAGAGACTTACAGATAAAACCCCCACCTCCCTGGGACAGAGCGCCTGGGGAAAGGGGTGGTTGTGGATACAACTTCAGCAGACTTAAACATCCCTGCCTGGCAGGTCTGAAGAGAGCAGTGGATCTCCCAGCACGGCATTCAATGTGCTGATTCGATGTCCCTCTGATAAGGGACAGACTGCCTCCTCAACTGTGTTCCTGACCACTATGTATCCTGACTGGGAGACATTTCCCAGTAGGGGCCGACAGACGTCTCATACAGGAGAGCTCTGGCTGGCATCTGGCAGGTGCCCCTCTTGGACAAAGCTTCCAGAGGAAGGAAGAGGCATCAATCTTTGCTGTTCTGCAGACTCTGCCGTGATATCCAGGAAAACAGGGTCTGGAGTGGACCTCCAGCAAACTCCAGCAGACCTACAGCAGAGGTGCCTGACTGTTAGAAAGAAAACTAACAAACAAGAATAGTGTCAACATCAACAAAAAAGACATCCACTCAGAGACCCCATCTGAAGGTCACCGACTTCAAAGACCAAAGGTAGATAAATCCATGAAGATGGGGAGAAACCAGTGCAAAAAGGCTGAAAATTCTAAAAACCAGAATGCCTCCTCTCCTCCAAAAGATCACAACTACTCGTCAGTAAGGAAACAAAAATGGACGGAGAATGAGTTTGACAAATTGACAGAAGTAGGCTTCAGAAAGTGGGTAATAACAAACTCCAGTGAGCTAAAGGAGCATGTTCTAAATCAATGTAAAGAAGCTAAGAACCTTGATAAAAGGTTAGACAAATTGCTAACTAGAATAACCGGTTTAGAGAGGATAAATGACCTGATGGACCTGAAAAACATAGCATGGAAACTTCATGAAATATACACAAGTATCAAGAGCCAAATCAATCGTGTGGAAGAAAGGATATCAGAGATTGAAGATCAACTCAATGAAATAAAGTGAGAAGACAAGATTAGAGAAAAAAAAGAGTGAAAAGAAACAAAGCCTCCATGAAATATGAGAATATGTGAAAAGATCAAATCTATGTTTGATTGGTGCACCTGAAACTGATGGGGAGAATGGAACCAAATTGCAAAACACCCTTTAGGATATTATCCAGGAGGACTTCCCCAACCTAGCAAGGCAGGCCAACAATCAAATTCCAGAAATATAGAGAACACCACAAAGATACACTTCGAGAGGAGCAACTCAAAGACACATAATCATCAAATTCACCAAGGTTGAAATGAAGGAAAAAAATATTAAGGGCAGCCAGAGAGAAAGGTCGGGTTATCCAAAAAGGGAAGCCCATCAGACTAACAGCGGATCTCTCGGCAGAAACCCTACAAGCCAGAAGAGTGTGGGGACCAATATTCAACATTCTTAAAAAAAAGAATTTCCAACCCAGAATTTCATATCCAGCCAAACTAAGTTTCATAAGCGAAGGAGAAATAAAGTCCTTTACATACAAGCAAATGCTGAGAGATTTTGTTACCCCCAGGCCTGCCTTACAAGAGCTCCAAAAGCAAGCACTAAACATAGAAAGAAACAACCAGTTCCAGTCACTGCCAAAACATACCAATTGTAAAGACCATTGACACTATAAAGAAACTGCATAAACTGTCGGGCAAAATAACCAGCTAGCATCATAATGCCAGGATCAAATTCACACCTAACAATATTAACGTTAAATGTAAATGGGCTAAATGCCCCAATTAAAAGACACAGAATGGCAAATTCGATAGAGTCAAGACCCATTGGTGTACTCTATTCAGGAGACCCATCTCACATGCAAAGAGAAACATAAGCTCAAAATAAATGGATGTTGGAATATTTACCAAGCAAATGGAAAGAAAAACAAACAAACAAACAAAAAGCAGGGGTTGCAATCCTAGTCTCTGATAAAATAGACTTTAAACCAACAAAGATCAAAAAAGACAAAGAAGGGTATTACATAATGCTAAAGTAATCAATGCAACAAGAAGAGCTAATTGTCCTAAATATATATGGATCCAATACAGTAGCACCCGGATTCATAAAGAAAGTTCTTAGAGACCTACAAGGAGAGTTAGACTCCCACACAATAGTGGGAGAGTTTAACACCCCACTGTCAATATTAGATCAATGAGACAGAAGATTACGTGAAGGAGAAATAAAACACTTTACAGACAAGCAAATGCTGAGAGAATTTTGTCACTACCAGGCCTGCCTTACAAGAGCTCCTGAAGGAAACACTAAACATGGAAAGAAACAATCAGTATCAGCCACTGCAAAAACCATGCAATATTGTAAAGACCATCAATGCTATGAAGAAATTGCATCAATTAACAGGTAAAATAAACAGCTAACATCATAATAACAGGATCAAATTCACACATAATGATATTAACCTTAAATGTAAATGGGCTAAATGCCCCAATTAAAAGACACAGACTGGCAAATTGGATAAAGAGTCAAGACCCATGGAGAGGTGACAAGTGCTAGCAGCCCTCACTCTCGGCACCTCCTTGATCTCCGCGTCCACTCTGGTGGCACTTGAGGAACCCTTCAGCCCACCAGGGCACTGTGGGAGCCCCTCTCTGGGCTGGCCAAGGCTGGAGTCACCTCCTTCTGCTTGTGGGGAGCTGTGGAGGGAGAGGTGCCGATGGAAACCGGGGCTGCCAGCGGGACTCGCGGGCCAGTGTGAGTTCCAGCAGGCAACGGCTCCCTGGGCCCCACACACCAAGCTGCCGGTGGGCGCCCTCAGCCCAGGGCAGTGAAGGTCTTAGCACCCAGGCCAGCAGCTGTGGAGGGTGCACCATGTGCCCCAGCAGTGCCGGCCTGCTGGCTGTGCTGGCGTTCTCGCGGGGCCTCAGCTGCCTCCCCACAGGGGCAGGGCTCAGGACCTGCAGCCTGCCATGCCTGAAACCCCCCTGCGGTGGGCTGCGCACTGCTGGAGCCTCCCCTAGGAGCACCGCTCGCTGCTCTGCAGCACTCAGTCCTATCAACTGCCCAGGGGCTGAGGAGTACAGGTGCAAGGTGCGGGACTGGCAGGCAGCTCCGCCTGCAGCCCCAGTGCAGGATCCAAGCCAGCTGGGCTCCTGAGTCTAGTGGGGACTTGGAGAACATTTATGTCTAGCTAAGGGATTGTAAATGCACCAATCAGCACTCTGTGTCTAGCTCAGGGTTTGTAAACACACCAGTTGGTACTCTGTATCTAGCTAACCTAGTGGGGACTTCCAGAACTTTTCTGTCTAGCACTCTGCCTAACTGAATGATTGTAGATGCACCAATCAACACTCTGTCAAAATGGACCAATCAGCTCTCTGTAAAATGGACCAATCAGCAGGATGTGGGAGGGGTCAGATAAGGGAATAAAAGCAGGCTGCCTGAGACAGCAGTGGCAACCGGCTGGGGTCCCCTTCCACACTGTGGAAGTTTTGTTCTTTCGCTCTTTGCAATAAATCTTGCTGCTGCTCACTCTTTGGGTCCACGCTACCTTTATGATCTGTAACACTCACTGGTGAAGGTCTGCAGCTTCACTCCCGAAGACAGTGAGACCACAAACCCAATAGGAAGAATGAGCAACTCCAGATGCACTGCTGTTAAGAGCTGTAACCCTCTCTGTGAAGGCCTGCAGCTTAATTTCTGTCAGCAAGACCATGAACCCACCAGAAAGAAGAAGCTCCAGACACATCTGAACATCTGAAGGAACAAACTCTGGACATACCATCTTTAAGAATTGTAACACTAACCGCGAGGGTCCGCGACTTCATTCTTGAAGTCAGCGAGACAAAGAACCCACCAATTCTGGACACATTTTGGTGACCCAGATGAGACTTTCACCTATCACCACATGGTGAGACTTTTGCCTATCACCAAGCAGTGGGACATCGACTATTGCTGAGTGGTGAGCACCAACGGACCCCTTTCACTTTCTATTTTTTTTTTTACTTAGAATTTGGGGGTTAAATTCTGGGCACTTGTTGGCCAGTTAAAAGTGACTAGCACGACCGCTGGACTTTAGACACGGGTGTTAGGCTTTCTGGGAAAGGGCCTCTAACAACCCCCAATTCTTCAGAGTTGGGAGCATTGGTTTGCCTAGAACCAGCTTCCACTTTTCCTGTACTTCTGCGTTGAGCCGAGGGTCAACTGAGAGGAAAGCCATGCAGCTCCAGGGTCCTGACAACAAGTTTGTTGACGCTGAGGCCATGAGTGGAACTCTCAAAGGCATGTTGCCAAATAAGACTCGCTCATCTATTCTATCTACCCTGACCCTTGCCCCCTGGGTCCTAATGCCTGCCAGACAAACTTCCTCTAGCCTCTCTTCTCTGAGGTTAGTCCTGCTTCTAAAAATCGCTCCCTGTCTCTGGTGCTTTTCTTGTTTCTCCTATAAGAATGACTTCTAGTATAAACTCCAAGAGTCTGTTACCTTCTGTAGGCATCCAGCCTCACCAGTCAGAAAGACATAATTTTTGCCCAAAGCCCCATCATAGGGGGGACTACCTGGAATTTTAGGCTCCCTCCTTATACTAGCAGGCCTAACAAAAGCTATTCTTGAAGCCAGGATACGGGGAGCCTCAGCAATTGTATCCTTCATATTCATGTAAGTGAGGACAAAAGGTGTCACTCTTCCAACCCTGGAGATCCCTTCCCTCCCTCAGGGTATGGCCCTCCACTTCATTTTGGGGGCATAACATCTTTATAGGACAGGGGTAAAGTCCCGATACCAACAGGAGAATGCTTAGGACCCTAACAGGTTTTTGAGAATGCATCGGTCAGGGCCACTAAGTCCAATTTTTCTCGGTCCAGTCCTCCATGTGGTCTGGGTGGACAGGCAAGGGTGTAGGTTTTCGAGAATGCATCAGTAAGGGCCACTAAATCCGACCTTCCTCGGTCCTCCATGTGGTTTGGGGGACAAACTAGTGCTTCTGCTGCTGCGTCGGTGAGTGCAACTATTCCGATCAGCAGGGTCCAGGGACCATTGCCGGGTTCTTGGGCAGTGGTTGTTTCTGCTGCTGCATCAGTGAGCGCAACTATTCCGATCAGCAGGGTCCAGGGACCATTGCAGAGTTCTTGGGCAGTGGTTGTTTCTGCTGCTGCATCAGTGAGCGCAACTATTCCGATCAGCAGGGTCCAGGGACCATTGCGGGGTTCTTGGGCAGGGGGAGAAACAAAACAAACCAAAACCGCGGGCGGTTTTGTCTTTGAGATGGAAAGCCCTCAGGCATCAACAGGCTCACCTTGAAATGCATCCTAAGCCATTGGGACCAATTTGACCCACAAGCCCTGAAAAAGAGGTGACTCATTTTTTTCTGTGCTATGACTTGGCCCCAATATTCTCTCTCTGATGGGGAAAAATGGTCACCTGAGGGAAGTACAAATTACAATACTATCCTGCAGCTTGACCTTTTTTGTAAGAGGTAAGGCAAATGGAGTGAAATATCTTATGTCCAAGCTTTCTTTTCATTGAGGGAAAATACACAACTATGCAAAGCTTACGATTTACATCCCACAGGAGGACCTCTCAGCTTACCCCCATATCCTATCCTCCCTATAGCTCCCCTTCCTATTAATGATAAGCCTCCTCTAATCTCTCCTGCCCGGAAGGAAATAAGCAAAGAAATCTCCAAAGGACCGCAAGTGCCCCCAGGCTATCAGTTATGTACCCTTCAAGCTGTAGGGGGAGGGGAATTTGGCCCAACCTGGGTACATGTCCCCTTCTCCCTCTCTGATTTAAAGCAGAACAAGGCAGACCTGAGAAAGTTTTCAGATGATCCTGATAGGTACATAGATGTCCTACAGGGTCGAGGGCAAGCCTTTGACCTCACTTGGAGATTTGTCATGCTATTGTTAGATCAAACCCTGACCTTTAATGAGAAGAATTTGGCTGCAGCCCAAGAGTTTCGAGATACCTGATATCTTAGTCAAGTAAATGATAGAATGACAGCCGAAGAAAGGGACAAATTCCCTATTGGTCAGCAAGCCATCCCCAGTATGGATCCCCACTAGGACTTTGACAGATCATGGACCTGGATTCGTAAACATCTGTTGACCTGTGTTCTAGAAGGACTAAGGAGAATTAGGAAAAAGCCCATGAATTATTCAATGATGTCCACCATAACTCAGAGAAAGGAAGAAAATCTTTCTGCCTTCCACAAGCGGCCATGGACCACAAGGAGCAGGCCTAAAAGGAAAAGTGAGATCAGAGAAAGGCCACAGCCTTAGTCATGGCCCTCAGACAAACAAACTTGGTAGTTCAGAGAGGATAGAAAATGGAGCAGGCCAATCACTCAGAAGCTTTTTATCAGTGTGGTTTACTAGGACACTTTAAAAAAGACTGTCCAGTGAAAAACAAGCTGCCCACTCATCCATGTCCACTATGTCGAGGCAATCACTGGAAGGTACACTGCCCCAGAGGATGAAGGTTCTCTGGGTCAGAAGCACCCAACCAGATGATCCAACAGCAGGACTGAGGGTTCCCAGGGCAAGCGCCAGCTCATGTCATCACCCTCACTGAGCCCCAGGTATGCTTAACCATTGAGGGTCAGGGAATTGCCTTCCTCCTAGACAATGGTGCAGCCTTCTCAGTGTTAATCTCCTGTCCTGGGAGACTGTCCTCAAGGTCCGTTAGTATCCGAGGACTCCTGAGACAGCCTGTAACCAGGTATTTCTCCCACCTCCTCAGTTGTAATTGGGAGACTTTGCTCTTTTCACATGCCTTTCTTGTTATGCCTGAAAGTCCCACACCCTTATTAGGGAAGGATATATTAGCCAAAGCTGGAGCTATTATCTACATGAATATGGAGAACAAGTTACCCATTTGTTGTCCCCTACTTGAGGAGAGAATCAACCCTGAAGTCTGGGCATTGGAAGAACAATTTGGAAGGGCAAAAAATGCCTGCCCAGTCCAAATCAGGTTAAAAGATCCCACCACTTTTCCTTATCAAAGGCAATATCCTTTAAGACCTGAAGCTCATAAAGGATTACAGAATATTGTTAAACATTTAAAAGCTCAAGGCTTAGTAAGGAAATGCAGCAATCCTTGCAACACCCCAATTCTAGGGGTACAAAAACCAAATGGTCAGTGGAGACTAGTGCAAGATTTTAGACTCATCAATAAGGCAGTAATACCTCTATATCCAGTTGTACCCAACCCCTATATCTTGCTCTTTCAAACACCAGAGGAAGCACAATGGTTCACTGCTCTGGACCTCAAGGATGCATTTTTCTGTATTCCCCTGCACTCTGACTCCCAGTTTCTCTTTGCCTTTGAGGATCCCACAGACCACACGTCCCAACTTACGTGGACCATCTTGCTCCAGGGGTTTAGGGATAGCCCTCACCTCTTTGGTCAGGCACAGGTCCAAGATCTAGGCCACTTCTCAATTCCAGGCACTCTGGTCCTTCAGTATGTGAATGATTTACTTTTGGTTACTAGTTCAGAAGCCTCATGCCAGCAGGCTACTCTAGATCTCTTGAACTTTCTAGCTAATCAAGGGTACAAGGTGTCTATGTCGAAGGCCCAGCTTTGCCTATAGCAGGTTAAATATCTAGGCCTAATCTTATCCAGGGTGACCAGGACCCTCAGCAAGGAATGAATACAGCCTATACTGGCTTATCCTTGCCCTAAGATATTAAAACAGTTGCAGGGGTTCCTTGGAATTACCGGTTTTTGCCGACTATGGATCCCTGGATACAGCGAGATAGCCAGGCCCCTCTATACTCGAATCAAGGAAACCCAGAGGGCAAATACTCATCTAGTAGAATGGTAACCAGAGGCAAAAACAGTCTTCAAAACTTTAAAGCAGGCCCTAGTACAAGCTCCAGCTTTAAGCCTTCCCACAGGACAAAACTTCTCTCTATATGTCACAGAGAGAGCAGGAATAGCTCTTGGAGTCCTTACTCAGACTCATGGGACAACCCAACAACCAGTGGCATACTGAAGTAAGGAAATTGATGTAGTAACAAAAGGCTTGCCTCACTGTTTCTGGGTAGTTGTCTTCCTATCCCCTCTTTCAATCACTCTCTCAAATGGTTCCTAGTAGATACAAAACGTTTTTTTCTCCAATGGGAAAATAGAACACAGGGAGCCACTCAGTTTGCTCCTGACACCCCTTTCCAGCTGCTCACTGGAGCTACCTTGGCGAGTACTCTAAGCGTATGGGAAAATGAAAACAACAAACTCATACACCTTTTTAACAGACATAATCAGTTCTGTCTACCCAGCCAAGATATATTCTTCTTACGTGGAACATCGACCTATATCTGCCTCTCCACTAACTGGACAGGCACCTGCACTTTAGTCTTTCTAAGTCCCAATATTACCATTGCCCCAGGAAATCAGACCTTATCAGTACCCCTTAAAGCTCAAGTCTGTCAGTGCAGAGTCATAGAACTAATACACCTACTTATAGGGTTAGGAATGACTACTGCTATAGGAACCAGAATAGCTGGTTTATCTACCCCATTATCCTACTACCACACACTCTCAAAGGATTTCTTAGGCAGTTTGCAAGAAATAACGAAATCTATCCTTACTTTACAGTCCCAAATAGACTATTTAGCAGCAGTGACTCTCCAAAACCGCTGAGGCCTAGACCTCCTCACTGCTGAGAAAGGAGGACTCTGCACCTTCTTAGAGGAAGAGTGTCATTTTTACATTAACCAGTCAGGGATAGTATGAGATGCCACCTGGCATTTACAGGAAAAGGCTTCTGAAATCAGACAACACCTTTCAAATTCTTATACCAACCTCTGGAGTTGGGTAACATGGCTTCTCCCCTTTCTAGGTCCTGTGGCAGCCATCTTGCTATTACTCACCTTTGGGCCCTGTATCTTTAACCATCTTGTCAAATTTGTTTCCTCTAGAATCGAGGCCATCAACCTACAGATGGTCTGACTAATGGAAACCCAAATGAGCTCAACTAACAACTTCTACCCAGGACCACTGGACTGACTTGCTGGCACTTTCACTGGCCTAGAAAGCTCCCCTCTGGAGGACACTACAACTGCAGGGCCCCTTCATTGCCCCTATCCAGCAGGAAGTAGCTAGAGCGGTCATTGGCCAAATTCCCAACAGCAGTTGGGGTGTCCTGTTTAGACGGGGAATTGAGAGGTGATAACGTGCTAGAAGACCTTGCTCTCGTAGCCTCCTAGGCCTCAATGTCCACTCTGGTGGTGCTTCAGGAGCCCTTCAGCCCACCACGGCACTGTGGGAGCCCCTCTCTGGGCTGGCTGAGGCCAGAGCCGCCTCTCTCTGCTTGCAGGAAGGTGTGGAGGGAGAGGTGCAGGTGGGAACCTAGGCTGCATGTGGCACTCGTGGACCAGTGTGAGTTCCCGTGGGTGCCGGCACTGGCTTGGTGGGTTCCGCACACTGAGCAGCCAGCTGGTGCCACTGGCCCAGGGCAGTGAGGGGCTTAGAACCTGGGCCAGCAGCTGAGGAGGGGGCGCCGGGTCCCCCAGCAGTGCCGGCCCACCGGCACTGTGCTCGAGTTCCCACCAGGCCTCAGTTGCCTCCCCGTGGGGCAGGGCTCGGGACCTGCCACCTATCATTCCCAAACCCCACGGTGGTGGGTTCCCACATGGCCCGAGCCTCCCAGATGAGCACCACCCCTGTGGGGCTTGGTCCCATCAACTGCCCAGGGGCTGAGGAGTGAGGGTGCATGGTGCCTTACTGGCAGGCAGCTCCTCCTGCAGCCCTGGTGCAGGATCCAAGCCAGCTGGGCTCCTGAGTCTAGTGGGGACTTGGAAAACATTTATGTCTAGCTAAGGGATTGTAAATGCGCCAATCAGTACTCTGTGTCTAGCTCAGGGTTTGTAAACACACCAATTGGTACTCTGTATCTAGCTAACCTAGTGGGGACTTGGAGAACTTTTCTGTCTGGCACTCTGTGTCCAGCTCAAGGATTGTAAATGCACCAATCAGCACTCTGTCAAAATGGACCAATCAGCTCTCTGTAAAAGGGACCAATCAGCTCTCTGAGAAATGAACCAATCAGCAGGATCTGGGAGGGGTCAGTTAAGGGAATAAAAGCAGGCTGCCTGAGACAGCAGTGGCAACCCTGTCGGGTCCCCTTCCACATTGTGGAAGCTTTGTTCTTTCCTTGTTTGTAATAAATCTTGCTGCTGCTCACTCTTTGGGTTCACACTGCCTTTATGAGCTGTAACACTCACCATAAAGGTCTGCAGCTTCACTCCTGAAGCCAGTGAGACCACAAACCCACCAGGAAGAACGAACAACTTCAGACACACTGCCTTTAAGAGCTGTAACACCGCGGAGGTCTGCAGCTTCACTCCTGCCAGCGAGACCATGAACCCACCAGAAAGAAGAAGCTCCAGACACATCTGAACATCTGAAGGAACAAACTCTGGACATACCATCTTTAAGAACTGTAACACTCACCGCGAGGGTCCGCAGCTTCATTCTTGAAGTTAGCGAGACCAAGAACCCACCAATTTCGGACACATCATCAGTGTGTTGTATTCAAGAGACCCATCTCACGTGCAAAGATGCACATAGGCTCAAAATAAAGGGATGGAGGAAGATTTACCAAGTAAATGTAAAGCAAAAAATAAAAATAAAAAAATCAGGAGTTGCAATCCTAGTCTCTCATAAAACAGACTTTAAACCAACAAAGATCAAAAGAGACAAATAAGGCCGTTACATAATGGTAAAGGGATCAATTCAACAGGAAGAGCTAACATTCGTAAATATATATGCACTCAATACAGGAGCACCAAGATTCATAAAGCAAGTCCTTGGAGACCTACAGAGAGAGTTAGACTCCCATATAATAATAATGGGAGAATTTAACACCCCAATGTCAATATTAGATCAATGAGACAGAAAATTAACAAGGATATCCAGGACTTGGACTCAGCTCTGCACCAAGCAGACCTAATAGACATCTACAGAACTCTCCACCACAAATCAACAGAATATATGTTCTCAGCACTGCATCACACTTATTCTAAAACTGACCACAAAATAGGAAGTAAAGCACTACTCAGCAAATGTAAAACAACAGATACCACAACAAACTGTCTCTCAGACCACAGTGCAATCAAAGTAGAACTCAGGATTAAGAAATTCACTCAAAACCACACAACTATATGGAAACTGAACAACCTGCTCCTGAGTGACTACTGGGTAAACAAGAAAATGAAGGCAGAAATGAAGATGTTCTTTGTAACCAATGAGAACAAAGACACATGCATCAGAATCTCTGGGACACAGCTAAAGCAATGTGTAGAGGGAAATGTACAGCACTAAATGCCCACAAGAGAAAGCAGGAAAGATCTAAAATTGACACCCAATGGAAAGAACTGAGAAACAAGAGCAAACAAATTCAAAAGCTAGCAGAAGACAAGAAATAACTAAGATCAGAGCAGAACTAAAGGAGAGAGAAACAAGAAAAACCCTTCAAAAAATCAGTGAAATCAGGATCTGTTTTTTTGAAAAGATCAACAAAATAGATAGCCCACTAGTGAGAGGGATAAAGAAGAAAAGAGAGAAGAATCAAATCGATGCAATAAAAATGATGCAAGAAGAACAGTTTATTATGAAAATAATAATACTTAGAACCTATAAAGAATATAAATATTTGGAATATAAATATAAGATTTTGACATTAAATCCCTTAAGTAAGCGAATAGCTAAATGGACAGAGTTCAATATCAAATTAGTGAATTGTGATACCAAGGAAAATGATGCACAAGATTAAAATGGTCTAAATTTCTAATAAGAAGCCAGAGAAACAAACAAAAGGAATATATAAACTAATAAAATGTACACATTTTATAGTTACATGAAAGCATATACTTCATATTGAAAAGGCACACACAGTAGCCAGCAGTTGGAATAATGATAAAAATATTCATATCAATAGCTTGATATGGGAGGAAAAAGAGCTAACCCATACAGAGAAAAAGCTTATAGACATACAAACACACACATACAACAACAGAGAAAATAAAATAAATAAACGAATAAATAAATAAATAAATAAATAAATAAATAAATAAATAAAAACAGCATATAAAGCTTCAAAAATACTGGGGAAAAACCTGAATACTTAATCAACTGAAAGTAAGACTGCTTTCCACAATTAAATTATTTGGCACCATATAAAAAAATCAGTTGACTATAAATACTAATGTATGGATTTGTATTTGTACTTTTGATTCTGTTCCATTGATCTATATGTTTACCCTCTTGCCATAACTGTAACTTTATGGTAAGTTTTGAAATTGGGAAGTAAAAGTCTTCCATCTTTACTCTTTTTTTCCAAAATTGTTTTGTCTATTCTATTCTAGGTGTGCATTTCTATATTAATTGTGCGATCTGCTTGGCATTTTTTTCAAAAGCCATGCCAACATTTTAATAGAGATTATGTTGACTCTCTGGGTCAATTAGAAGAGAATTAACATCTGTACTGTGTTGGATTGTCTCAGCCACAAACATGTAACGTCTCTCCATTTATTTAGATCTTTAGTTTCTCTCATTAAAGTTTTATAAATTTCTTGCAATTTTTGTTAAATTTTTTATAAGTATTTTATTCTTTTTTATAGGATTACAAGTGGTTGTTTTAAGTTTCGTTTTGTAGAGCTCACTAGTCACTTGTGAAAATACAACTGCTTTTATATATTGATCTTTTACCCTACAACCTTTCTATACTTATCCTGTGACTTTTCTGTATATAAATATTCTTTTATTAAAATATGTTTTCTAATTAATCAGTCAGAGTCAGCTTTTTGCTGACTGGGAAATTATATTTATGTACTTCCCTACATCTAAAAATTAGGTAGCACATAATTCAACATGCCAGAAACTGGTTTTTGGCATACTTCCATGCAAAACATCTTGAGTTTGTTAGTTATACTACTCAAGAACACATCAGCCCAAGAAACACAGATCTGCAGTATAAAAGAAAGTCCTGGTCTGGTGGGGTGACTCACATATGTAATTCCAGCAGTTTGGGAGGCCAAGGCAGGCAGATCTCCTGCAGTCAGGAGACTAGCCTGGCCAACATGGTGAAACCTGTCTCTACTAAAAATACAAAAATTATCCAGGTGTGGTGACGGGTGCCTGTAATCCCAGCTACTCTGGAGGCTGAGGCAGGAGAATCACCTGAACCCAGGAGGTGGAGGTTGCAGTGAGCTGAGATGGTGCCATTGCACTCCAGCCTGGGCGACAAGAGTGATGCTCCATCAGAAGAAGAAGAGGAGGAGGAGGAGGAGGAGGAGGAGGAAGAAGAAGGGAGAAGAAGGGAGAAGAGGAAGAGGAAAGAGGAAAGAGGAAAGAGGAAAGAAGAAAGAAGAAAGAAGAAGAAGAGTCCTGAAGAAGAAGAAACCTCTTGGGCACAGTGCAACTATTTCCCTTTTGTTGCAAAATTTCTTTCCAAACTCCTTTTCAGGTCTTCTCTCAAGTGGAGATTGTTGCCTCGTAGGCTTCCTTTGGCTCTATCATTTTGACTAATTTGTATGTCGTTTCCTTTATTTCTATACATCTCTTATTGCATTAAAACATAGACTACCTGAGAATTTCCAAATTAAGAATTGTGGATGAGAATTCCAATGGTTCAGATATCTCCATTCTACATAGCTGAACCCCAACTCAGCTCCAGGCCACTCACTATGGTCTTTTCCGTATCTTTTTTTTTTTTCCATAATGTCTACTGTTCTATATATATGTGTCCGAAGTTATTATTTTTAAAACATTCTATTTAATTGACTACTAATAACAACACTCTAATATATTCTTATTACAATAAAAACTATCTTAAATCATCCTTAATGTAAACACTCAACCCTAACCACTGCCGTGGGGTCAGAGCCCCAAAACGCTCCCCACAACATTCTCGTCTCTATGCCCCCACAGGGGTTTAAGCAGTGGTGCATTGAAGAAGTGAGCCACACCCCTGACACATGCCCTGCCAATGGGGATAAGAAAACTCCTCCTGTTTCACTATGTTTTAAAATTTATGTGTTGGATATCCTTGCTAGCAAGTGAACTTGGCTTTGAGACTCAGACTTCTGCAGAGATATAAGGAGAAAACTGAATTAATTATTGGTGTTCAGAAGAAACATCATTCTAAATTCTGGTTTGGGCTTAAACTACAAAAAGCTAAAATACACTAACTTTAACTATTTGCAGAATAATTTTTATTTCTCAGATATGTATTTGCTATCATCTCAAAATAATTGAACTACTGTGTTGTTATAGTTAGGGTAGTTTTAAATCATTTTTTGTTGTTTTGGTTTTTAGAACGTAGATAGTTCCTATTATGTCATAAAAAGTAATTTATTGCACATAATAATTATTTTAAACAAAAACATTCATTAGTTTTTGTTTACTAATGAACTAAATGTTCATTAGTAAAGTGCTCGATATTGAAATTTGTAATTCAAAACATGGTGTATATGAATGTATAATAGACTAAAGTAGTTGATATATATGTACATAATTTGTAATTGGCAACTTACTTACCCAAACTATTCAAATAATATCTGATGTCATGTCTTATGCTAGAAAAATTCATGAGAAACTAAACTGTCTTGGAATTGTCAGATATCAAGATAATGTCACAAATATTTGAGATTACAGGAAGTTGTCCTAAAACAACAAAAAGGCAAACCATTGTGCATATTGTGACCATTTGATCTTCAAAAAAGTTGACAAAATTTAAGTCAATTAAAATTAGAAGTTGAGACTATAAAATAGTCATCGATCAATACTGATTTTAAAATGGATAAATAACATGCATTGTTCTAGAGAGTATTTTAACATATACATGAGTTCTCGACTGTCAAGAAAAAATGATATGTGGTGATTAACCAAAATCACATGATTTTGTTTCTGGTTAATATTTACAAGTACTTCATAAAATTACGTTATTAGGTTTTATTTTTAATATGTGTACCTATATTCATATTTTAAAAATATATTTTATCATGAAAAACATTGCATGGTCTAAATTGGTAATGGAAGAATCTGAAGAATAGAAAGTGATTTTTTTTAAATAAGACATTTAGACACGTATAAAAGTAGGGAAGGCCAGGTGCAGTGATTCATGCCTATAATCCCAGCAATTCAGGAGACCGAGGTTAGAGGATTGCTTGAGCCTAAGAGTTAGAGACCAGCCTGGGCAACATAGTGAGACCCTGTCTCTAAAAAAAAAAATTAAAAAAATTAAAAATCAGCTAGGAGTGGTGACATGCACCTGTAGTCCAACCTATTTAGGAGGCTTGACTTGGAGGATTGCTTGATCCTGGAAGTCAAGGCTACAGTGAGCCGTGATCATACCACTGCAATCCTGTCTGGGCAACAACAGAGACCGTGTCTTAGTGAGTTAAAAAAAAAATCGGGGATATACTGGGTTTTATTGATCAGATTATGAGAGAAGGGAGAATGGCTTTGGTTTATACAAACAGAATAAAAATTCTTAAATCAGTGAATTTAGGAGATGATATCTCAAAGGTTCTCAAAATTTTATAGAAAGCAACCATTGTATTAGAGAAGACTTTACAGTGAATTCATATTTTTTGTTTACTTTTTTTTTTTCCTTTGAGACAGCATCTTACTCTGTCACCCAGGCTGGAGTCCAGTGGCACAATCACAGTTATTGCAGCCTTGACCTGCCAGGCTAAAGAGATCCTCCCACATCAACCTCCACAGTAGCTGAGACTACTGGCATGAGCCACCACACCCGGTTAATTTTTTCAATTTCTTCTAGACATGGGGTCTCATCATGTTGCCCAGGCTTCTCTTGAACTCCTGGGCTCAAGCAAGCCTCCCTTCTTGGCCTAGAGTAATTTCTTGCAAAAATTAAAAGGGATATATTGGAGAATGATATCAGCCTAATAGTAAAGTAAGAGTTCTTTGGCTTTTCTCCACCCCACAGAATTACAACTAGCAAATTTCCAATGCCAAGTTTATCCCCCTTGTAAACAAGAAATAAAGTCCTAAGCCCTCCAGCCAAGTGAAGGGATCCCCTCTGCACCAAAGGAAAGCTGAAAAACCGAATTCCCAACAATGATGGGAAAAAAAGAAGAAAGGTTGGACATGCCTCATATACCCTTCATTTTGGAGTTTAGGCACAACTGATTTGGATTAACCTTAAAATAGAAATCATAAGACTGACAAAACAGATGATTTATGGCAACAAGATACCAACCTCCGGCTTGATTCTGGTATAGCATCACAATGACAGATAGCAAGCCTTAAATGAAATCAAAATACTTTACCCCAAAATGTATTTGTTTGACATATTTTGAAGTGGTCCTGCAATGTTATCTCGCATGGGGTGAAATTTGCATCTGTAGAAAATCTCCTTTCCTTTCTATGTCTTTCCATATCTAGAAGAGGTTTAACTAAGAGCCTAACACCTTTTAAGTTCTGAAAAGAGACATTTACCATCTATTCTCTCTGAAGCCTCTTACTTAGAGGCTTTGTCTATATAACAAGAACTGTGGCTTCTACAGTCTTCTTATCTTAACTCAAACATTCGCTTGTACTAACTTCTCACATCTTTAGACAATGCTTTATTCTTTCAACCAATTGCCAGTCAGAAAAATTAAATCTACCTATGACCTGTAAGCCCCTGCTTCAAGAAGTCCTGCTTTTTCAGGCTGAACAAATGTGGACCTTACATGTATTGATTTATGTCTTTGCCTATAACTTGTCTTCCTAAAATGTATAAAAACAAGTTGTAATCCAACTACTGTGTGCTTATGTTCGCAGGACTTCTTGAGACCGTACCTGAGCTGTGGTTACTCATATTTGGCTCAGAGTAAGTTTCTTTAGATATTTTAGGAAGTTTGGCTTTTTCATCACCACATTGAATATTCCAGAACTAAAAGTGGACCTGTGAAATTCTCTCAGATTGCAGAACTGAGAAAAATCCATTATCAAACAGTAAGAAAAGTGGTGATCTGAAACTCAAGCTCGCACAGTGCCACATGCAGAGAAGTAACCTGGACACACAGTTTTTAAGTAAAAAAGTTAGTGGGAAGTGGGCATCCATCTTCTCAACCATTCTGAGGAGTGTTGCTGTGCCTTTTTTCCCCATGGGCAGCATCAAAAGCACTAGCAGGACTAGTCAACCAAGGATCAATTAGAAACAAAGAATGGGGAGCAGGTGCACAGCAACTAATATGTGGACCTACTGCAGTAGAGTTGGGCTTGGGGAGCACCAGCTGTAGCACTCATAGGCTTAAACGAAAACAGACAACTTTCTCTGAATTTCCCAACAGACTTACTGTAAATGGACAGTGACAGGAGAAAAAATCAGGACTAAAAAGATCAGATAAATACCTATATTCCAAAAGCAGACATTAAGACACAACTGCAAAGATCAAGAACAATAAGGGAATCATGACATCACCAAATGATCAAAACAAAGTGCCAGTGAGTGACACGAAAGAGACAGCAATGAAAGATCTTTATGCTAAAGAATTCAAAATAGCTGTTTTTAGAAAGCTCATCAATAAAATATAGATAAACAATTTAGAATTTTATCAAAGAAACTTTACAGATTTTAATAAAAAAACCAAAAATTTTGAAGCTGAAAGAATACAATGAGCAAAATTAAAAATGAAATAGAGAGGATCAACAACAGAATTGATTAAGCAGGAGAAAGAATTTGTAAGATTGAAGAAACACTCCAAAAACACACAGAGGAGAAAAAATAAAAAAAGAACACAAACAAATGAAAGAAGCATAAGGGATCTGTGAGATAATATCAAGAGAGCAAATATTTGTGTCATCAGTGTTTAAGAGCAAGTAGAGAAAGACAATGGAATATAAATATTTTTTAAAGGAATAATGGCAGAAAACATTCAAAACTCGGGGAAAAATATAAATATCTAAGTGCAGGAAAATTGAAGGTCATCAATAAGAGTCAATACAAATAATACTGCAATGATATTATAATCAAAATTCAATGATCAGGAACAAATAGAGGATTCTGAAAACAGCAAGAGAAAAGAAGCATAGCTCACGTAAGGAGGTTCCAGTATGCCTGGCTACAGCCTTCTCAGCAGCAACCTTACAGGCCACGAGGTGGTGAGATGATATATTTAAAGTGCTGAAGAAAAATAATTGCTGTGCTGACGAGTTGATGGGTGCAGCACACCAACATGGCACAAGTATACATATGTAACAAACTTGCACGTTATGCACATGTACCCTAGAACTTAAAGTATAATTAAAAATAATAATAATAATAATAATTGCTAACCAAGTATAGTGTACCCAGAAAATCTACCTTTCAGAAATAAAGGAGAGATAAAGACCTCCCCAGACAAACAAAAGCTGAGGAGTCTATCACCACCAGACCTATCTCACAAGAAATGCTAAAGGGAGAGTTCTTCAAACTAAAAGAAAGATATGTTCATGAATAAGAGAAAGTATCTGAAGGTATATAACTCACTGGGAAGAGTAAATATACAGTCAAATTCAGAATGAGGAGAAATGTGAAATCTTTTTGTTATTGGGGGGGATGTAAATTAGTACATCCCTTATGAAAAATAGTATGGAGTTACCTCAAAATATTATACATAGAACTACCATATGACCTTCATATCTTACTACTGAATATATATTCAAAGGACCTGAAATCAGTGTCTTGAAAAGCATCTGCTCCCATGTTTATTGCAGCGCAATTCACAGTCGTGTGTGTGTATATATATATACACACACACACATAATACATATATAGATACATATTATATGCGTATATATAAAATATATATTATATGTGTGTATATATAATACTATTCACCCATAAAAAAGAATGAAATCCTATGATTTGCAACAACATGGATGAGCCTAGAGTATATTGTGTCAAGTGAAATAAACTAGGCACAGGAAGAAAACACTGCATGAACTCACTTACGGAGAGAATCTAAAGAAAGCTAATATCATAGGACAGAGTAGAATGGTGCTTATCAGAGCCTGAGGTAGTTAGAAAGGAGAAGAAAATGGGAAGATATTGGTCAAAGAATATTCTGTCACAGTTAGATAGAAGGAGTAAAAACATTGTCCAAAAACAAAAAGCAACAAAAAGTAGACAAATAATTGTCTGAGACCAAGAGGTAGAGAGAAAGAGAACAAAAGGGGAGGGGAGAAATGAGAAATAACTACTAATGCTTATGGAATTTCTTTATTACATGATTAAAATGTCCCAAAATTGATAATGTTGGTGGTTGCACAGCCCTGTAGACATACAAAAAACATTGGACTGTACCTTTAAAATGAATAAATTGTATGACATTTAAGTTACATCTCAACTAAGCTGTTAAAATAAAAAGGGAAAATGTGTTGAACAAAAATTCAACATGCATGATTAGTGTCTATGCTTAGTATTAATTCAAGAGAGAAATCAAATAATTATTCATTTTTCTTTTTATTATATAATTCAATGGTTCCTAAGATCTATTTTATATTTAAGTTTTGGAGGGGATCTTTTTTAAAATAAGTCTGTAGAAATTTATTTTTATTTTATTTTAGACTATTTTTTAAAAATACTAAAGCTCTATATTACAATATTTGAAGCATTTGACATAATTTTTTATATCAACTAATAGCATATATTGGCAGCATATAACAAAAAAATACAAAATTTAAAAGTTCACTGAAAAGATAAAAATACACTTTTTCCATTGATAAATTCAGAGATAGGAACAGTAGTATGATGTCTACAGAGTCTGGTTATTTTCTATGGCCAACATACTCGCAATTTCCTGCTGAGCTATCCTGACACATAATTTTCAAAGTATAATTCATAATTAAAGATGGCTGCTCAAACTTCAATTCTCACCTATGTGCACCAAGTAAGGGCTTAGTTAAATATAACATAGCTGTAAAATGACCTGCAAATAATGCAGTAAATTTGCCTCAACTCATTTCTGCTTCAAATAAAATTTTAGCCTCATGTTACTAAGGGTAAATGGTAGAAGAAAGAGCAGCAAGTAGGTTCTGTCATCTGATGTGACTATTTTAGAACAATTGATCTGATTTTTTTTTCTATATATAAAATGCTTCAAAATTGTCAGAGCTGTGCTAATGAATTTCTTCACAATTTAGTTTTGAAGATGCTAGTATTTTATTTATGGAATAATTCAGTTAATTTAAACTTCTTATGTAGTAAATAAATGTCTAGGAGATAGTAAAGGATTCCTTTTTTTAACATCATAGTTTAAAAAGAAAAATCTAAACTGCTAAAAGCAAATTAGTAAATGTGTCAAGATTAAAGCAGTGATATGCTTTTTATACTCTGTGGATGTTCTATGAATCATAATTCAAATTTATCAAAAGAAGTTGAGCCCTTTTTCATGAAAAACCACACAATACTTTGACAATGTTCTTGATTTAAATATATACTTTTTAATAAAAAAGTTGCATATGGAAATAAACATCAGCGACATAAATAAAAAAATTAATGAATCATATTACAAAGTCCTCTATCACAAATATGAAATAATTTATAAAAATTCAGAAAAAAATGCCAAAATAGGTCACAATAATTAAAATCAATTTCATTAAAAAATATAGATAATCGGAATATATAAAAAACGCCTAAACACAAATATAACAAGAGAAATGCTCATAAAAGATACATTGAGAAACTATTTCTCACCTGGTCCAAGTGTGTTCTCCACAGTGATAATAGACTCTGTCAAGCAGTGACGAAATAGATACTTTGATACATGGCTTAGAGGAGTTTCGAAACTGATTTGGAGAGGAGGTCAGCAATATCTAACATCACTACATGTGCATTTTCCTATAACCCATTAACCTAATTTCTATGATTCTTTCCTAAAAAGTCGTATCCACAAATATGATGAAATAAATAAGCAAGCTAATTTATTCAAATATTACTTGAAATTAGTAACAGATGAGACAGTCCAAATGTGCATCAATAGGGCATTGGTTGAGTAAACATGGCACATTCACACAATTACCTACTGTCCACTAAAAATAAGGAAGACTTCCATGTATTAAATACATTACTTTCTTGGATACATTATTTAATGTATTAAGTGTAAAAGGCAGTGCTCTAACAGTGGAATGATTAGAAATGGAGATAGTCTTCTCTGACAATGATTTTAATATTTTTGTTAACTTTAAATGATGTGGGTATCTTAAATATTTGTAAATTAAATCAAATAAAACTAGGAAATTAAACCAAGAAAGAAATAACGAAAGTAAACATATATAAAATCAATATAATATTCACATAGCTGAAAAAGTTATTCCAAGTGATTTTGAAATACAGTATTCTGAGCACACTTTTTTTAATTTGCCTGTTTGTTTTGTTTTTATAAGGGAAAAAAGCACCTTAAAGAAATCTTAACTATTTCACTCAGAGGATTTATAGGGAATAACATTGTTTTGAAACTACCGAGAAATAAATAAATAAGTAGTAAGTGTATTAAGATGATATATTTATATTGATATCCTGATATTAAGTATATTTAATATTTTAAGTATAGCAACAAAAGATACAAACTTTTTAAATTTGAGAGTAATAATAAATAACAAAAGAAGAAAACTTTGTAATATTAAGTTTGAATTTAAAATATCAATACAAATTTGTGTTTTAACAAACATTGTGAGTACCTGGAAGCAGTGATATTCAGTAACATGCAGACCTTGGTTTCTGAATATCATCAACTCCAAAAGGAAGTGGCTTATCCTTGGAAATATATCTGTCTAGGTCTGGGGCAGTGACTCTATTAGGTATACCTGGACCATTGTGTTAAGAAGGAATGTACATCCTGAATGACTATAAAAGTTGTTTATATGCTCCCCACCAGCAATAAATAGATAAATAATTTTTCAGGTATCAGTTTGAAAGAGTCCACACAGGCTACACTTGGGATGATTTGAGCATAAAAAGAATAACAAGCGTAATTGATCACAGCATATAAAATAAAATTAAAATAATTCCATAGGATATACATGAAAGAAAGTCCTGCCTGGGGGATTGCCAGATAAACTCATGGCAGATTGAACCTCCTTATAGATTCAGACAATATTAACTCTGGACAAATACAAACAAAACAAAAGAGAAAGGAAAATAAAACTGTGAATTCTCTAAAACTAAATAAAGGCAGGCACATTCTAGAAAGAAACTGACACCTGTAAAAGGAATGCATTCAATAGAATCCCTAAATTCCTCTCCTAGGGTACATATATATTTCTCTATATATAATTATATAATAATATATAATATATATTACATATTATAATATATAATTTTATATATTATACAATATATAATATATTATAAAATATATTTATAGTATAATATAGAATATATAGAATATATGATATTATATATATATAATTATACAGGATATATAGATAATATCCTGGAGATATATATATATATATCCTGTATATATACATACATATCCTGTATATATCCTGTATATATCCTATATATATATATATATATATATATAGACAGGATATACAGGATATATACAAGATATATGTATATCCTGTATAATTACTTCTCATTGAGTGAAGGTGAGGTCTGTGAATATAAGATGTGACTCATCACATAAATATCAGGAATGTTGCTGCCATTGGGAAGAAAAGATAGAACAGAGATTCTAGGATTTTGGCAGTGTTATATTTCTTAACCTGGCAGTGTTTATTCTGATAATTCATTGAGCTGGCATACATGATGAGTGCATCTTTCTGTATGTGTATTAAATTTCTGCATGCACACAGAAATTTCAGTCTTTCATTTCTATAGCACCCTGTTTCTACCTATTAACATCCATGTTGAGGGAGGAAAAAAAATCCATATTTTCTATTTTCTCACTCCGGCTCCCTCCTCCACCAGTTTCCTATTTGTCTGTCTCTCATAATACTTTTCAAATGTCTCCATAGATGTCCCAATTAGCGTAAGCACTAACACATTTTAGAATTCTCTGGGGAATGCATAAGCAATGGGGAATTAATTGAGACTTTTATTATCAGCCTATGTTCCTAGTCCATGTCATTTATAAAACAAATTTAGGTTTGACAATGGCCTTTAAAAGTATTTGCTCTGCACTCTGTTTCTCCTTGTACAGCTCACTTGCCTTTTTATGAATATTAAATCCTTTACTATTGGCTCTATTTCCAGACCCACTTCTGCATAGTCGATTTTCTAACTTGCCATTCCCACTGAGTCTTCAGGCTGTAGATTCCTATCAACTCTAGTCCTACCGCTAGCTACATAAGCAAGACAGTCTTCATTTCAACCTGGTCCTGTGAATATTTTCAGACCTAGATGACTCCCCACAAATTATGAAACTCCATCATGTGGGGATGTTAGGAATTTACACCTGACTTGGTTTACTGAACTAACTACTCTGTATTAGGTGAACTACTTCTGGAGAGGTTTATAAGCACTACAGTTAAAAAAAAAAAAAAAAGAAAAAAAAAAGAAAACAAGAAATAACAGAATAAGGAAATGACATAAAGCTTCTTCAGAAAGATTAATAGGTACTTGGTGGGAGCTAAAACATCTAGTCAGCATATAAGATGAGTGCATCCAACTCCAGTTGGCAACTGGAGTGACAATTAAGAACAATACCCTAGGAGTCTGAAAGGTATCAATAAATAAAATCAATATTCTGTGCCTGAGTTAGGATCAGTTGGACAAAGACACAGAAGTCAGACAGAGATTAAAAATCAAAACTGTCCCTAGAGTGGAGACCATAGACTAGAACAATAAGCCCCAGTGGATTTGCTAATATTTAACTTCTGATGTAGACATATTTTCTGAGATGGATGGACAACTGCCCTCACTAACAGGTATATTACTCAGCTCTACAATACAGCTGGAAAAGGACTAAACTGAGCATGTTCAGTTTCTTTTCCCCAATTGCAAATTAGATGAATCATTCCTCCTCTTATGAGGGAGAAGTGAGTAAGGGGTGGAGAAGTAGGTCAGGAGTTCTACTAGGTGGGTGCTCCCAATATGAAGCTCAGGTCTCTACAAATACAGACTATACTCCAAAATACTATGCTAGATATGCCTCCTCGCCATTTGAACCTTTAAGACCTACCATGGAGATGAACATTTCTGAGAACTCTCTCCTTTTTGAAACTCTTTCCTTCTTTGCATTCCATGAAATCATGATTTTATGGTTTTTAATTTTCTTTTCTCCTCTCATCTCTCTCTTCTTCTCTGAGTTATTTCTCACTTCCAACTCACCATGTTTGTATTTTCGAAGTTTCTAATCCCAACTTTCTCCTATATCTTACCCTTTCTCCACTCTACCTTCCTCTCTCTTTTTCCTTTCCCTTCTCTTCTCTTCCCTTTTCTTCTTCGCATCTCTATTATGTGCTTATCTGACATACTTTATTCCTTTTCATGGGTTTATATATAATCTCCATGTAGACCAATTATCATTTCACCAAGCATTCATGGTGCCATTACTATGAACAAATATACTAACTGCTAGAGACGCAAAGACAAAAATAGGTATAAAGCATATTCTCCTTAATTAAGATGCTTTTAACTTAATAACTGATAACTTGAAAACAAAAATGGTAGTAGTTTAGTGCACATCTTCTGGAGCCTTGGAGCCTTACCTGCAGAGTAAGACTCCAAACTCTACCACAGCCTCTTGGCTGTGACACCTTTGACACATTACTAATGCTTTCTGTGCTCACAGCCCTTATATTTGTGTGTGTGTGTTTGTGTGTGTGTGTATGAAAAGAGAGAGAGAGAGGGAGGAATAAGAAAAACGCTTCTCTCAAGACATTGTTGGAAAGATTAAATGAATTAATATATCAACATAATTAGAACATTGCCAGATTCATTCCAAGAGTTCAATAATTACTGAATGTTATATTTGAATATTGCATTTTAAATTATGAAGCATTAAATATGTCATATCTCATTTGTTTTTGCAACAGTAATCTGAAAAAAATATTGTGGTTATTTTTCAGAAAATATAATTGAAACCTAGGGCCTCATGAAAGGTTAAAATATCACAAAACAGAGTCTTAACTTTTACTTCTGACTTCTAATAACCCATTCAGTTTTTTTTTTTTTTTCTCACAGTTGCTACTCTAGTTTTACCTTGAGCTCTGCTCTCTCTTCTAAGCTCCAATTCCACAGCTATTGCCAGGGTATTTCACTGACACCATAAAATCAACCTCAAAATATAGAGGTTCTGAACTAAATTATCTATTCCCCAAATCTGTTTCTCTTCCTGAGTTCCTCATGTGTGAGTGACAGAAACTTTTCCTAGCAAAAATTTTCAAATATTGCTATCACCTCCCATTTCTTTCTTCATTATCCTCACAGATATCTCATTTTCTAGACAGCCTTCATCTAACTAGCATTTCTTCTATCATATCACACTTGGCAGTGCCACTGCAATAGTCATAATCAGAAATTTATCAACTACAGTCATAGTCCATTAATTATGTCTCCTGTGTGAAGTCTCTGCAGAGACTAATCCATTCCCCACAGTGCTTGCTGTTGGGCTAATGTTTATTGAAATCAAATATCTGTCCAGTATTTCACATAGGTGCTTCACATACATTATTTTCTTTAATTTTCACAATCCATAAATGAAATATAATTTACCAGCAAGCTTTGTAGATAAGAAAACTGAGGTTTACTTTCTTCAATTAGCATAGTTGTAATTAAAATACAAGCAAGGCCAATTCTATATGTATGTGCTACCTCTGTGTTCTCCCCCACTTCCTGACCTTTGATCATTTTATTTCCTTGCTCAGTGTAACACATAGGATCTCACTGCCTCACAAATTGCATCCAAACTCATTAGCCTACTATTTTAATGTTCCTTGATCTAGTTTCAATGTACCATTCTAACCCCGATTTCTATTTCTCACAAATGCATTTCATTTATACCCAAGCATCAGTCACTCTAAATCGACCTGCTCCACAATGTCCTGCTTTCATCCTGGTGTACAAAGTTGTCCTTCTATTTAAATGTCTGTCCGCCCTATAACTAGCTGTCTAGTTGACCCATCCTTTTAAGGTCTACTAAATGCCTCTTCTCTAAGGTTGACTTCCTTGAGCTCTTCTGACAGAATAAATAATTCTTTCTTCAAACTCCCATAGCCTCTATAATTTTCTAATTTGTATTTGAGCTATTTGTTTTCTATTTGTGTGCTTCCTTAGAGAAGCATATGTCTGTGTCTAAGCATCTTTGAAGACTCTAGGCACCTGCATAGCACATAAGAAGACTAGCCACCCAGAAAATACTTTTTTTTTTTTTTTTGCATTAAAGTATAGTAAGATAGTATAGCTAGAAGTGGCAAAACAGAACCGAGTATATACTATTATGCATACAGTAGCATGCACCAACGTTCAGCTGATAGACATAATATATTAAGCCATGAATTTTAAAGTCACTGAAAAAAATTTTTTTTCTAAGTGTCTTCGAACATTGAGCCAAATGTCGTCAATGCAGCTGAAATATTTCTAAAAACTCTTTTAAAATTCTGCATTTTGTTCTATTTTGTTGGAGATCAGTTATAGACTTTTTCTTTTAAAATTAACTTTCGCAGATTATTTTATTTGTTAGTGGGACCTATACCGTTTATGGAGGAAAAAAGTCTATAAAATAACACTATTGAAAATTTAGCCACAGTTCCTTAGAATGGCACTTCTGAATGAAGAATAATGAAGTTTAGCACAAGTCTCTTAAATATTGAATATAAACTACTCTTGCTCTCACTTAAAAAATTTAGCAATAAGCAGTTTATTTGAGATGACACATACAATTCTTTAATTATTGAAAAGTCTAACCTTGTCTATTACAGCTATGTACATATCTAAAGTTAGAAATAATTCTTACTCATAATCCAATTTTAGACACAATAGTGGATTTTAGTTCTTATTATAATACCAGAAGTATAAGCATCTGTCAATTATTGTTTTAATAAATCTGTTATAGCATAAATATACCTTTATTAAATTGAAGAGAAAGAGTAAGAGATCATTTATCAAAAGTTTATTTGAAAACTTTTAAGATATATGAGAAAATATTTTTAAAATGTTCTCTTATTCAAACTATACTAAGTTTAATAGTTCAGATTCAGATATTTAGTTAGCATAGTCCAGTTAGTTTTATTAAAGTTAATTACCTTATATATATATTGCTATATTATTTTGTGTTATTCAGCAGTAATCAATTGAATTTGACTGACTCAGAAATTTTTATCAAAAACTTCAGTAAGAATATTATATATTATATAGATCTTAAATATAGTAGCACATTTTAATGTGCTTTAAAGTTTATAAAACATAAATTATTTGCTTACTTGGGAGAATGCTAATAAAACAGTAGGAGTATTTGAAATTTCAGATGAGGTGTTGCCAGAATTTAAAATATGCGTTTTAAACTAATAAAGAATCAAGAAAGTAAAATAAGCTTTCTAGTATTTATCTTGGTGAATGATACATTATACTAAAAAAAAATCAGATGAACAAACACAAAAAAACAAAACTCAAACAAACAAGAAAAACTGTTTTGAGTAAATGAGTAGAGTGCTTAATATTTCAGATTATCTTTGAAGGCCTCATGATAATGCATTTAGTCATGCTTTGAGGAAGGTACTATCATTAAATGAAATTCAGATATGCCCCAGAGTGGTTGAGTAACTAACTCAAGATTCCATAGCTGGTACTGTGGAAAGTTGATTTCAAATGAGTACTTTGACTTTAGATCTGTGTGCTTACAAAGTGTTTCATTTTACTCCAATTCAATGTGTTTATGGAATATTTATTTAGAAACTTCTTACAGAACATCAGATTTTTGAGCTTACAGTACACTGAAACAGGACACACATATACACACACACAAATGCCTTTTTCAAACATCAACATACATGAGTTTTCCTTTCTGGATTCCAGAATCTTTGTAACAAGTTTGGAACCAATTGATTGAGGCCTCCCTCCCTCCCTCTTTCCCTCCCTTCCTTCCATCCTTCCTTCCTTCCTTCTATGTAGCCTTCCTCTGCCACCCAGGCTGGAGTGCAGTAGGCAATCTCAGTTCACTGCAACCTCTGCAAGTGATTCTCCTTACTCTGCCTTTGGAGTAGCTGGGATTACAGGTGTGCACCACCATGCCTACTTTTGTAGTTTTAGTAGAGATGGGGTTTCACCACGTTTGCCAGGCTAGTCTCAAACTCCTGACCACAAGTGATCAGCCTGTCTCTGCATCCCAAAGTGTTGGGATTACAGGCATGAGCCACCGCACCCCGCCAGAGTTACATCACTTTAATATTACTTTTATTAATTTTAGAGATCCATTCCTATAAAGAATCATATATTATATTATATTATTCACCAATTGCAGGTACATAGCTCTAAGTATTTAGTTATTAATAAGTATGGTAGCAATATGCTCTTCAAAATAAGGGCCATAGCTACTGCCAAGTTCCTATTCTCTTTCTATTAGTGATTCAAGTTGACAGATTCAGAGTAAGAAAAGAACTTCCAGGTTAAACAACCTCTGGTAAGTTTTTAACTTTGTCTTTTCTACCTAGTTGCTTCTTGTATCTGCAACAATGCCTTCTTTGGAGCAGCCTGTGTTTTATTATGAGTTTGTCTTGTTTTGTTTTCTTGTTTAGCTAGTGTTCACACCAATTCTTTGAGTTATAAATGTTTTCACTATTTTTCACAAAAATCAAATAATATAATGAAATTTGATTAGTAACGTAGTGTAAGTATTGTGATAATACCCTGTCTACAATAAAATAAAAACTCAAAGAAGAAAACATAATGTTCTAAATTGGGAGAATTTCATCAGGGAAACTTTATTACCATCTAACATTTTGTCTGAGTCCCCGAAGATACACTTTCCTCAGATAGATATTGAAGGATGATTGATACAATAGAAAGAGCATCAGAAACAATGACAAAGATATGAAATCATAGGGATATTCATTCAGAAATATTTGTTAGAGTGGTATAGGAAATTTAAATGTTTTAATGTTTTTTAAGGGGTCTTTTAAACTGTACGTCATGGTTTGGATTTTATTTTTGCAGAGAAAGATCTACTAGTAGATATTACCTTAATTAATATGGATAAGACATTATGTGATGCCTACAATAAAAAGAAATGGTGGTGATAATGGAGAGTGAACAAGTACAACTGGAGGTGAGAGTAAGGTAGAGTGGACAAAACTTTGCCATCTGAGAGGTGTAGGCTGTGAAAGACAGTGAAGCCATTCCATTCTCTAAATTAGCAAGTAAGTAGAGACAAAGATGTGGAAGAAAGTTAATACATTTAATTTTGGCACATCGAAATAGCGTTGTTTTTGGCATATCCATCAGAAAATCCAGCTAAGAAGTTTAATTGGCCAGCTAAATAAATAAATACATACATACATACATAAATATGGGTGATATCATCAAATATGTGGAAGTTGAAGCCTTAGGATTAAATGAGTTTCCTAAGGAAAATGCTGAGAAGGGAGAAAAGAATCAAATACTGGGGATATTCGAAATTCAAAGCAATTCTGAGACAAACTTTACTGAAGATATATCTGAGGGGGAAAAAAGCATAACCAGAAAAGAACAAAGAGAAAATGCAATCCAAGAGAGATCTTTCAAGGTAAACAAACAAACAAAATCTTTGATGATGTATTTTTTTTTCAGAAAAATGAAATAGAAGAATCTATTTACAGTATTTAGCAGCATAGATGACCATGGCAATATTTGTCAAGGCAAATTCAACAATGGGAGCAGTTGCCACAGTTTACCATGTGGAAGTTGAAGGAAAGAAGGAAACAGAGTGAATAGCTTATGAAGAATATTCTTTGAAGGATATTGGCTTTGAAGAGTAGTGATACTATTGTCACTAGTAGGAGGACAAAATCGTTAATGGGGACTTTTTTCTCTTTAAATATGGAGATTTATTATAAGCTATTTGCTGTAAAAAAAAAAAAAAAAGAAAGAAAAAAAAAAGAAAATAGAGTGTGACAGACTCGGCATCCAGAAAAGGATATGCTAAACCAGTAGATCAAATCTCTTAAGGAAGAAAAGATGACACGCTGAAGAGCACAGAGGAGAGATGAGTTTTGAATAGAAAAAGACACCTCTTCCCTAGATACTGGGGAAAAAAGAATTGACATATGATTGCAGTGTTAGTGTGTGATACTGGACTTCACTGAAGTCTATGCTGTAGAGTTTACATTAAGGAACTTAAATAGGGAACATACTGTTTTACAAGATTCTTTTGAGGAAGGAGCACAACACGCTGACATTCAGAAGGTTAAAGGTAAATCTGTTTCCCACAAACAGCTCTGAACAAGAAGGCTGCCCAACAGGGTCACAAAAGGATTGCCTCTAAGGACAGTGTAAGAGCAAGCTAGAGCTATAGAGGGTAGCTAATGTATGTCAAGTGGGGTGTGATTAGCTAGGTTTTTAGATTCCTTACAAATTGGCTAATTTAAATAATTTATTAGACTCTGGGATGTAGGGGTTATAGTCCCTAATTGTCTGTTCTATAGCCCTGGGGCAGTTAGAGATAGTCCAGTAGTCAGGAGTAAAACAGCATGAGAAGGAAAGTGTTTGAGACGTGGACTTAATCAATCAGCTGCTGAAGGAGGACTGACCCACCTCTAGCCAAGGGTACAAAACTGGATCAAGACAGTATTAATAAAAACATACCATATTTCACTTATGAAGAAAGGTAAGATTTCAGAAGGTATCTCACATGTATCCTGGATGAATTAAGTGAGAAATATGACAAAAAATACAGCTGACATTTTCAGGAAGGATTTTGAGCATTGTGCATATGTTATTTCAATCTTTGTTGCCATACAAGGTAAATAATGTATCTGTTTCAAAGATGAGGTATGCGAGGCACAGAGATGTTAAGGAGCTCGTTAAAAGTACTGTATTACAGATAAAGGAGCCAAGACAGCGTTAACCTTAGAGCTCAGACTTTTAACTTCTTTTCTCCTAGTGATGCCCACTAAGTGCTGAATGTCTTGCTAAGATGGAAATTATATAAACTGTAAAGTTATCATTGTATCTACGCACTGCGTCATGCCTCCCAGAAATATTCAGCAACCCAGTTGTAAGAAATAATAGATTGGGGTTATAGGACAAATCCATGGAAAGACAAAAGGAATTGGATCTTGTAGTCAGGGCTTAAGGGGTCCAAATAAATAAAATATGTTTATTACCCAGCAATGGAATAGATTGAGAGAAAGATTAAAGAGTGTGAGTAATAAAAACAAATTATTGCCTTAATTGCTATGTAGGGTGATTATAAAATACGACTTTTCTTCTGCAATCAATGAAATTTTTAATTCTTCAGTTCTGTCTTGGATATACCTAGCTGTCACTGGTTCCCCAGATTAACTAGTTGCTGGTCTTTCATTTCAAGGTAGGCTTCCTTTTAAATGATAGATCACAAATAATGATGCAAGACTTGTTTAAATAGGCTGACCACAAAACATAAGAGGTTAAAGCAGGAATGCTCCATTCCTTTTCTTAAGTTCCCAGATGATTCACTTTCCTTTTCTAAGTAAAAAATATATTGAGTGGAGAGAGAGTCAGATATGTTAGTTTAGTAAAAGACCTTATGTGGTCATAGAAACAGAGAGCCATTGCCCCTCTTGTCTCTATTTCTTTGCAATATTGAGTCCACATGAAGTAATTCACCAAAGAATTGAACTTATTGGAGGAGGAAACGAGGTCATACTTTGGAATATGGATTGAGAGAAAAGGATTAATTTGAGGAACTGAATTATCCCTCGATACTAATAGGAATATATTTGTAGTAAACTAGAAGGTAGGAGACAGTAGCAGAGAAAGGTATAAGAAGAATTTTAATTAAACAAAAGGGTATTTTTTATTATTATTGATAAAATGGACATGAGCAGGAAAGGCAAATAAGTTTCACACCATTCATGTCCCTTCTTGCTTAGTATGGCCACTTAAAACAGTATTTTGAGAGAATTGAAAAGACTATCCCAAAGTCTCTAAGAAGCACTGAACAATGTAGACATTTTCTACTTTTTGTCCCTGAGATTGAATGAACCATTGTCAAAATGTTTACTACTTCTTTCTACTGGCCCCTGCCTATTGGGGAATTAAATTTCCTCTGCAAATGTGACTCACTTTATCAAATTAAATATAAAAGGAAGGGCTACCATGCATGTTCCCTCTTGTGCATATTCATCTTCCAGGAGACAACATGACCCAGAGAAGAGCAACCCTCAAGCAAGGGTCTGAAAAGAAAGAGAACAGAAACTCAAGTCATAATTGTACCACAATGGATATTCAAACTTACACTATGAGCCTTTGTTTTTCTGTGAGTTTTGAGTTAGTTGTTTTTTAAGCATTACTTAGACTAAGAATATGGATAAGTACTTATTCCTGAGTTTGACAAGCTTAACTGCTATTTCCTTCACACCAAGATGGAGAATATAATTAATTATAACTCATGTCCTGCTTCAAGTGTTATAATAATAACTGATGTTAATGAGGATCAAAAGAGTGACTCCTCAGTCACCATCAGGATCCTGATTCTAGTCATTCCATTGTTGATAATATTAATGTGGAAAGTTAAGCAAATGAACCCATTAAGCATATTGAAAACTCAGCAATAGTCTTGAAATAGATGAATAACGTAATGTGGTAATTCATTAAGACTCTCATTCTGGGAAATTTAATTAAGCATTCTTTCACCTAAAAATACACAGAATTCAGTTTACTATTATGCTTCTTGAAGCACAATACAAATTAACTTTTTATGAAGCAAGAGCAAAAAAATACTTTACTGTTTCTTTCCTTTTTATACCTAACAAATGCTTCAGTTTAGGAGTGTCTCTAGTACTCAAAGAAAGAATTGTCAGTCATGATTAGAGTACGCTTAAAGTTTATAAAATTCTCAATTAGACACTTATATGCTATGTTGCCTCTTAAAAATTCAAAAGATAATGAATGAAAGCTGAGAATTACATATAGAAGCAGAGACATAATAGCAGAGACAGAAAAAGGAGAGAAGTAAATAAACAAAATCATGAAAAAATAGTTAGTTGTGGGAATTGAGTAAATGAAACGGTTTTTAATTGCATCACAGCTAGCTTAATACCTTCTCTGTGGAATATATATTGAAAGGCCACTTGGATTACCTCTTCTAGTCTATCTCCATTACCCCACCACCACCACCATTTTTAAACTGCAAAGATGGTAATATGCAAACCCAGGTCTTTTCTGGAAAAATAAGGGATTTTCTATAAGTATGTTTGCTTTATAACGTAGGAGTTGATGTCTCCTTTTTAGTGCTTTTCCCGTAATACTTTATTTTTATGCTTATCTATTTTTTCAGCTAGATTGCTCTACCAAAATAGATATCAATATTTATATCAATATGTACTAATACGTATAACAATTTGTATTAATACACATATAAATTCTGTAGCCTTATATAATAAGGTTATAGAATTCATTTGCCTTTATTTTGTTTTCCTTTCACAGTTTGGATGGATTTGTGGTGATAAAAAAGTTAATAACTGGAGAGTTCAAACTCTGTTAAGTATATGTCTAAAATTATTTATAACTTTTCAATGTAATAATAAAAAGACCCACACATTTTTTCATAGATTGCTTTTGCTCTTATTGGTATATTTGATTAATCTTGTCACTGGTATAGTCTAATTTTCAATTCATTATTTTTAAAAATAGCCTAAAATCTTTAAATTAGGCATTTTTAACAAATAAGTGCATCATTTTTTTACTAATTTGCTTGTTTGCTAATTTTTCTTGGAGAAATTAAAATCACCTTTGTTTTTATAATGAAAGTAATTTTTTATTAAAAGAGATGAAGCTCACTTGGAGATTTCTTTCTCTGCCCAGCACTCATGCATGGATCTATTAAACCTAAAACTGACAATTACAATAAAATACTTAAATATTTAAGTATCACCATCACAGACAAAATACTAGAAATATTATAAGTATGTGCCACAAAACATACTACGTAGGAATTTTGTAAAGTAATACTTTTCAAGCACAGGTACATGCAAAGCTGATGATTTCTGATATTGTGAAGACCAAAATGATTGGTTTTTTGAATGCTGGAAGGATTGGACATGGTGAAGTTTAAAGAATTTTCATAATATGCTTAATAATAAACATGTGCAAACAGAATTTTAAATAATGCTTAGAGTTAAGAAGAAATATTTTTGAACTGAGCTCTGTGTGAACCTGACTTGAGTAACAGCAGATATTCAACAAAGTTTTCATATGTAATTATAACTTTAGAAGACTGGGGAAAATAAAATTTGGAAAAAAGTTTGAGACATGCACAAAGACTAAAGAATCTCTCTAAGAACTTAAGAATCTCTTGGGGGTTCCTACACTTTGATTTTAGGATAGATCTTAATGAAAGGGCAAAATGAATGAATAAAGTTTTCCTATTTTTAAAGACATTTCACTACATGCACACAGCCACACACACATATGCTATCTCTATGTAAATGTACAAGTACACATATGTACGTGCCTATGTGAATATGCACTGGTCATGTACTTACATGTGTGTATGTGTATCTGTGAATATACACAAGGTATTTATATGTATTTTATGATCTCTAAGCCAAACAGATACCCTGAAAGATAAAAGAAAAATCCAACATATAGATTCTGTGGTATGTTACTATTTTGATTCCCCGTGCTAATTCAAATATCATTTTTCAACAAACATTTTTAATTATTTTAAAATAAATTTGCAGCCTTATTACAAAAGCATTCTCATACATTGAGGTATACTAAAGTATAAACATAAATTTTAAAGTTTAAATTTGATACAATATCTAAAATCCCCTTCAATTTTTTCAGTTCCTCCCTTGTCTTTGTAGTGATACATCCCCATGTCTTCCTATATTAAACATTGTTTTGTATAATCACAATGTGCTAAAAGCTTAAAAGATGGCATTTTTAGTGCTCCATTTGAGACTACTTTAATTAAATATTTCAACTGGGTATTGAACATTATGGAACTACAGTTTAAAGACTTACTGTCAAAAAGTAAAACATCATTTTGGGACTTTTAGTCTGATTTTAAATATAACAGAACAACAGAGAAGTTATGTACTGCAATGATCAAGTGTTTTTCAGCATGCAGTATCAACTGTAACAAAAGTTTGTATTTCAGTAACTGCCAGTGTATAAATATAACTATAGCTTTTATTTTGATTTCAGAATATCACACAATTTTGGATATAATTATAAATTATGTTTGTTCTAAAACCTATTTAAAATTATTTCAAATTATTGGTTACTCAATTAAGGTCTTTTTTTAACCAAAAAGCTTTGTCCTATCAATTTTAATGTTTATTATAATAATTTGATCTTCAATATTGAACTTTTTAAACTGAAGTTTTGCAGTAACATCCTTTCAAGTAATTTCTGCTGCTTTGAAAAGAATTTCCTACAAAACAGAATTTTATCACACAAAATTTTCTGCAAAAAATTCAAGTCACTCTTGCATCTTATACAATTGATTTTCTGTTTGGAGAATCTGATGGTACCAATATAAAAACTGATAATTTATATGTTTTCAAATTTCCTCTTTGCTAAATGAAGCCAACACATTAACAGTCATTGTTTCATGCCTTGTATGTGCAGAGGAAACTTAGAATTAAAAATGAATGAATATAATTTTTAAAAAGGGTGTCTGTTTAAATAAAATATGTAGTTTCATAGAGAATTATTGTAAATGCACCTTCTGCTGCTGCATATGTATAATATCATCTTTGGGGAGAGCCAGTTTCTTAAATTAACTACTCACTTTTGAAATAAGTGCTAATACTTCTTTCAAAAATTTGTTTCTTCTAATTTCTTGCAGTCAGTGATACTTTGACTTGGATAGGATACAGTTTCCTACTGTGAATGAAATCAACTTCCTTTTAAAAAGACACATTTAGTACATGTTTTATAATTAAATATGAACTTTGGTTCTTAGTTCACTGATGAAGAATGCAGTTATAAGAATAATATAAATATTTTTGTATTTACACCACAGTAGGTACACAAATCACAAAGAGTACTTTCCTGTTATCTAGCTATCTGTGCATGTGTTTATGTATCCATTTAATGCCTTAGACTAAATTTTTCTAAATTTTTCTTTGATAATTAATCTGAAGGTACTATTTTACTCAGCCCAACCTGCTCACAGTGGATAAGCTTTTCTTGCCTTGATTGGTAATAAACTCAGATTAACTTCCACTATGCCTTGGAGTTTTTGTTTTTATTTTTTGAGGGCATAAATCAGAACTGTTCTAGGAAATCCAGAATCCATGCTCACCTTAGAATCAGCAACACGAGTCTTTCAACTCAGTCTGTTCTCTATTTAAATTGTATCTGTCTGAAAATTTCAGAACACACTCTGATTTGATGAGGATTTAAAAAGACAGTTAGTGCCCTTAAAAAAATGACATAGCAGAGGGTGCAATGATATTTGATGTTTTTGAAATATGAAGATGTATTTATTTATTTTACATTTTTGAGCAAAACTAACTATAAGAGAGTTTTTTTTATGTTGAAGAATATCAGAAAGAAAGGTATACAAAAAGGAACAATTGCAACAACTTAGCTTATTTCTTTTCATGGAGTTCCTTTTTCTCCTCTTTCCTTTGTATCAATTGTTTAAATCTTAGATTCTACATCAATTTTAATGTATTTGTCTGTACTGACTTTCATTTTAGCCCAGGAGCTCTCACTCAGTCAATTAGCAGAGAAAATAAAACTTAGGTGTTTATATAACTGCTCAAGGGATTCTCTAGGTTCTTTAATAGCAAGTACACCTTCATTAGTATTTATTTCAGGCATAGGGGAGACAAAATCTATAACAGATTTTGGAAAGCAAGTTACAACCAGAATTAAGTGAATAAAATGCCAGTGTTGAAAGGTGCAAACATCAACTATAAGATAATATTATTTAAGATATTAGAACTCCCAGTAGCAGAATAAGAACAAGTATTTAGATAAATGTAAGCAAAAATCTTAATGATGATGACTTCTTAATGATGATGAGTGAATAACACTCTCTCCAGGGAAGAGATGGCAGTTATCACTTACTAACTCTGTAGCTTAACTGGATAAACTGCTAGAGAATATCCTTTGGAAATAATATGTACTGGCAAGGAGAAAGAGATAATCTCAGAATGCCCAATACATTTATGACCCTCTTTTCTATGTTATCACTTTATATACATAATTATATTGCTATTCACTTTTCTGAATAACAAAACATCTAACTAAAATTATTTCTTTAAGCAAATTTGAATGAAAAACTCAGCCAAGTTGAACTTTATTGGTGTTACCTACCCATAGCTTTGTTACCCTAAATCTTTTGATTTATTTAATCATTGTTAGTTTCTACATTCACAGCTAAGAAGATATCAAATGCTGTAAAACCACCACACTTGCTAGAAGGGTACCTTTAATTCTTGATCCAAATTAATTTAAAAAGTACACATGTCAATCAATCATATTTTTATTCACACAAAAACTAGTACATTCCACCAATAATTTTTCCAAATAGAGAACAATAAGTTATGTCAAGATTTCTAGCAGTTTGTTGATCTCAGCAAAAGCTCTTTAATTTTGTCCTTTGACTGTAAACAATAAGAAATTTTCAGGGTCATTATATAAAATGAGGTTGTTTTCTTGCTGGAGAAAAGCCTTTCTGGGAATCAAGGTTAGAGTTAGGTAGGAACAAAGAAATGTAATTTTACAGAGTTCTATTATCCCTTTGACACATAGGGGGAAAATATACTGGAAATGATTTCCTAAAAAATAGAGAATATATGCATCACAAGATTTTATTTTGAAAAATATCTTTGTTCAGCTTGAGACCAATGTTCCCAAGAAACATCAATGCCAAATATACCGTCAGAGTTTTTCACTTCACACAGGTGTCTGCTAGGAATATGAAAAGGAAACAAACAAACAAAACCAGAAAACAAGTGGTCCTCACTTTCATTTTGTGAGATGGCTTATCATGGAAGAGTTTTCATTATTTTCCATAGAGAAAGCTAAGTGGTAAGCCTTCATTAAAAATTTAATTAACTAAGAAACATTATTCCACCATTATATATAACCTCTCATCAAAGAGTTTTAGTAGGTATAATTAGAAGATGGTTGCATGAAAGTAAGTTTAACACTCAAAACATGTTTTATGAAAAATAGCTACTGTCAATAGCAGAATGAGCTATTTATTGTTAACTCAGAACGTGTTCCTGGTAATGGAGAATTGTTATTCCAAACCAAAACCAAAACAAAAACCTAAATTGAATTCCACTAAGGAAATGGCATCATGTTGACTGAGGTTCATCACATAACTGCAACTTTCTCTTCCATTTCCTCAATATTCTTTAGATTTATAAGTAAATCAAAATTATGCTAAATAGGAGATAAAACATAATGTGCACAGCCTTTTGTTGAAGTATAGTAGTAATTTTTAATTTATTATTATTATAATTTTTGTTGCAGAGTACATGTGCATAACGCAGGTTTGTTACATATGTATACTTGTGCCATGTTGGTGTGTTGCACCCATCAACTCGGCCAGCACCCATAAACTCGCCATTTACATCAGGTATAACTCCCAATGCAATCCCTCCCCTCCCCTCCCCCATGATAGGCTCCGTGTGATGTTCCCCTTCCTGAGTCCAAGTGATCTCATTGTCTGGGGTTCCCACCTATGATGAGAACATGGTGTTTGGTTTTCTGTTCTTGTGATAGTTTCTGCTAAGAATGATGGTTTCCAGCTGCATCCATGTCCCTACAAAGGACACAAACTCATCCTTTGATGGCTGCATAGTATTCCATGGTGTATATGTGCCACATTTTCTTAATCCAGTCTGTCACTGATGGACATTTGGGTTGATTCCAAGTCTTTGCTAATTAGAATAGTGCTGCAATAAACATACGTGTGCATGTGTCTTTATAGCATAATTTATAACTTTTTGCATATCCCCAGTAATGGGATGGTTGGGTCATATGGTACATCTAGTTCTAGATCCTTGAGGAATCGCCCATACTGTTTTCCATAATGGTTGAACTAGTTTGATAAATCCCACCAACAGTAAAGTGTTCCTATTTCTCCACACCTTCTCCAGCACCTGTTGTTTCCTGACTTTTTAATGATCACCATTCTAACTGGTATGCAGATGGTATCTCATTGTGATTTTGATTTGCATTTCTGATGCACAGTGATGATGAGCATTTTTCATGTGTCTGCTTGGCTGTAAGGAATGTCTTCTTTTGAGAAATGTCTGTTCATATCCTTTGCCCACTTTTTATGGGTTGTTTGTTTTTTTCTTTGTAAATTTGTTTGAGTTCTTGTAGGTTCTGGATGTTAGCCCCTTTGTCAGATGAGTAGATTGCAAAATTTTCCTATTCTGTAGGTTGCCTGTTCACTCTGATGGTAGTTTCTTTTGCTGTGCAGAAGCTCAGTTTAATGATATCCCATTTGTCAATTTTTGGCTTTTGCTGCCGTTGTTTTTGTGTTTTAGACATGAAGTTCCTTTGCCCATGCCTATGTCCTTTTTCCGAATGGTACTACCTAGGTTTTCCTCTAGGATTTTTATGGTATTAGGTCTCACATTTAAGTCTCTAATCCATCTTGAATTAATTTTTCAGATAAGGAGTAAGGAAAGGATCCAGTTTCAGCTTTCCACTTATGGCTAGCCAATTTCCCAGCACCATTTATTAAATAGGGAATCCTTTCCCCATTTCTTGTTTCTCTCTAGGTTTGTCAAAGATCAGATGGCTGTAGATGTGGTATTATTTCTGGAGGACTCTGTTCTGTTCCATTGGTCTATATCTCTGTTTTGGTACCAGTAGCATGCTGTTTTGGTTACTGTAGCCTTGTAGTATAGCTTGGAAGTCAGGTAGCGGATGCCTCCAGCTTTGTTCTTTCACCTGAGGATTGTCTTGGCAATGGGGCTCTTTTTGTTCCATAAGGAACTTTTAAAGCAAGTTTTTCCAGTAATTCTGTGAAGAAACTCATTGGTAGCTTGATGGGGATGGTATGGAATCTATAAATTACCTTGGGCAGTAAGGGCTATTTTCACTATTATTGACTCCTATCCATGAGCATGGTATGTTCTTCCATTTGTTTGTGTCCTCTTTACTTCACTGAGCAGTAGTTTGTAGTTCTCTCCTTGAAGAGATCCTCTTACATCCCTTTGTAAGTTGGATTCCTAGGTATTTTATCTCCTATTTGGGAGTACCAGAATGGAAGTTCATTCATGATTTGCCTCTGTGTTTGTCTGTTACTGGTGTATAAGAATGCTTCTGTGATTTTTGCACATTAATTTTGTATCCTGAGACTTTACAGTTGCTTATCAGCTTATGAGACTTTTGGGCTGAGACAAAGGGGTTTTCTAAATATACAATCATGTCATCTGCAAAGAGGGATTAATTTGACTTTCTTTTCCTAACTGAATAATTCTTGATTTCTTTCTGCCTGATTGCCCTAGCCAGAACTTCCAACACTTGTTGAATAGGAGTGGTGAGAGAGGGCATCCCTGTCTTGTGCCAGTTTTCAAAGGGAATTTTTCCGTGCTTTTGCCTATTCTCGTGTGATATTGGCTGTGGGTTTGCTCATGCAATACTCTTATTATTTTGAGGCACGCTCCATCAATACTGAATTTATTGAGCTGCTTACTCATGAAGGCTGTTGACTTGTCAAAGGCCTTTTCTGCATCTATTGAGATAATCATGTGGTTCTTGTCTTGGTTTGCTTATATATGATTATGCTTATTGATTTGCTATCGTTGAACCAGCCTTGCATCCCAGGGATGAAGCCCACTTGATCATGGTGGATAAGCTTTGATGTGTTGCTGAACTGCTTTTGCCAGTATTTTATTGGAGGATTTTTGCATCGATGTTCATCAGGATATTGGTCTAAAATTCTTTTTTTGTTGTGTCTCTGCCAGGCTTCGGTATCAGGATGATGTTGGCCCCATAAAATGAGTTAGGAGGATTCTCTTTTCTATTGATTGGAATAGTTTCAGAAGGAATGGTACCAACTCCTCCTTGTAAATTCTGGTAGAATTCAGCTGTGAATCCATCTGTCCGGACTTTTTGGTTGGTAGGCTATTAATTATTGGCCTCACCTCAGAGCCTGCTATTGGTCTATTCATAGGGATTCAACTTCTTTCTGGTTTAGTCTTGAAGAGTGTAAGTGTCCAGAAATTATCCATTTTCTTCTAGATTTTCCAGTTTATTTGCATAGAGGTGTTTATAGTATTCTCTCTGATGGTAGTTTGTATTTCTGTGGGGTCGGTGGTGATATCCCTTTATCATTTTTAATTGCTTCAATTTGATTCTTCTCTCTTTTCTTCTTTATTAGTCTTGCTAGTGGTCTGTCAATTTTGTTGATTCATCAAAAACCAACTCCTGATTCATTGATTTTGAGGGTTTTTTTGTGCCTCTCTATCTCCCTTCCAGTTCTTGCCTGATCTTTACTATTTCTTTGGCTCTCTGCTAGCTTTCAAAATGTGTTTGCTCTTGTTTAGTTCTTTAACTGTTAGAGGTCAATTTTAGACCTTTCCTGCTTTCTCTTGTGGCATTTAGTGCTATAACTTCCTCTCTACACACTGCTTTAAATGTGTCCTAGAGATTCTGGTGGCTGTTGTATCTTGTTCTCATTGGCTTCAAAGAACATCTTTTTATTTCTGCCTTCATTTCAAGTATATGGACCCAGTAGTCATTCAGGAGCAGGTTGTTCAGTTTCCATGTAATTGAGCTGTTTTGATTTGTTTCTTAGTTCTAAGTTCCAGTTTGATTTGCACTGTGGTCTGAGAGACAGTTTGTTATAATTTCTGTTCTTGTACATTTGTTGGAGTATGCTTACTCACTTATATGGTCAATTTTGGAGTAAGTACGTGGTGCTGAGAGAAGAATGTATATTCTGTTGATTTGGGGTGAGTTCTATAGATGTTCATTAGGTCTGCTTGCTGCAGAGATGAGTTCAATTCTGGATATCGGCTCGGGCTGTGGCTCAAGCCTGTAATCTCAGCACTTTGGGAGCCAGATGGGCTACAACAACGTCGGGAGATCGAGACCATCCTGGCTAACACGGGTGAAACCCCCGCCTCTACTAAAAAAACAAAAAAAAAAAAATTCCTGACATCCTTTGTTAACTTTCTGTCTCTGCTGACTGCCCACGTTGGACAGTGGAGGTTGAAGTTCCCATTATTATTGTATGGGAGTCTAAGTCTTTGTAAGTCTCTAAGGACTTGCTTTATGAATCTGGTGCTCCTGTATTGGTGCATATATATTTAGGATAGTTAGCTCTTCCTGTTGAATTGATCCCCACCATTATGTAATGGCCTTCTTTGTTCTCTTTTTTGATCTTTGATGGTTTAAAGTCTGTTTTCATCAGAGACTAGATTGCAACCCTGCTTTTTTTTGTTCTCCATTTGCTTGGTAGACTCCTTGCCCCTTTATTTTGAGCCTATATGTCTCTGCAGAGATGGGTCTCCTGAATACAGCAGACTGATGGGTCTTTGAATTTTATCCAGTTTGCCAGTCTGTGTCTTTTTCATTGAGACGTAGTCCATTTACATTTGCTGCTGCATTGTTATGTGTGAACTTGATCCTGCCATTATGATATTAACTGGTTATTTTGCTCAGCATTGATGCAGTTTCTTCCCAGCCCTCGGATGGTCTTACATTTTGGCATGTTTTTGCAATGGCTGGCACCGTTGTTCCTTTCCAAGTTGAGTGCTTCCTTCAGGGTCTCTTTGTGGCAGGCCTAGTGGTGACAAAATCTCAAGCATTTGCTTATCTGTAAAGGATTTTATTTCTCCTTCACTTATGAAACTTTTAGTTTACGACATGAAACTGGTTTAAAAATTCTTTCTTTAAGAATGTTGAATATTGTCCCCACTCTCTGGCTTGAGAGTTTCTCGCCGAGATCTGCTGTTAGTCTGATGGGCTTCCCTTTGTGGGTAACCCGACCTTTCTCTCTGGCTGCCCTTAAGATTTTTCCCCTTCTATTTCAACTTCTTTGGTGAACCTGGTAATTATGTGTCTTGGAGTTGCTCTTCTCGAGGAGCATCTTTGTATGCTCTCTGTATTTCCTGATTTGAATGCTGGCTCGTCTCTACTTCAAGCACAGTTCTCCTGGATGATACCCCCCGAAGAGTGCTTTCCAACTTGTTCCATTTCCCCTCACTTTCAGCACCCCACTTAGACGTGATTTGGTCTTTACATACAATCCCCGCATTTCTTGCAGGCTGTTCATTTCTTTTTCTTTTTTCTTTGGTTTCTCTTTCTCGCCTATCATTCATTTGATCCCTCAATCGCTGGATACTCTTTTTCTTCCAGTTGATCGAAGTCGGTTACTGAAGGCTTGTGCATTTGTCAATGATTTTCGTGGTCATGGTTTTCATCTCTTTCATTTCGCTTATGACCTCTCTGCATTAATTAATTTGTTTCATCAATTCTTCCAATTTTTTTCAAGATTTTAGTTTCTTTGCTCGGCACGTGAAGTCCTCCTTTAGCTCTGAGAAATTTGATGGACTGAAGTTTTTTTCTCTCATCTCACAAAGTCATTCTCCCACCCAGCTTTGATCCGTTAATATGAGGCGCCTCATAGGGGAGATGCATTCTTATTTTTTGAATTTCCAGCTTTTCTGGCCCTGCTTTTTCCCATCTGTGGCCATCTGGTTTCTGGTCTTTGATGATGGTGATGTACTGATGGGGTTTTGGTGTAGGTGTCCTTCCTGTTTGATAGTTTTCCTTCTAACAGTCAGGACCCTCAGCCGGTCTGTTGGAGATTGCTTGAGGTCCACTCCCAGACCCTGTTTGCCTGGGTATCAGCAGCAGAGGCTGCAGAAGATAGAATAGCTTCTGGAACAGCCGAAAGTGTACCTGTCTGATTCTCTTAAGCTTTGAAGCTTCCTCTCAGGTGTACTCCACCCCTGTGAGGTGTGGGTGTCAGACTGTCCCTAGTGGGGATGTCTCCAGTTAGGTTACTTCAGGGGTCAGGGACCCACTTGAGCAGGCAGTCTGTCCCTTCTGAGATCTCAAATCTCCATGTTGGGAGATCACTGTCTCTTCAAAGCTGGCAGACAGAGTTGTTTATGGCCTGCAGAGGTCTCTGCTGCTTTTGTTATTGTTTACTGTGCCCTGTCCCCAGAGGTGGAGCTCCTGGAGAGACAGGCAGGTGCTTGAGCTGCTGTGAGCTCCACCCAGTTCGAGCTTCCCAGCAGCTTTGTTTACCTACTTTTTAAGCCTCAGTAATGGCAGGCTCTCCCAACTCCTCGCTAAGCTGCCTTGCCGGTAGATCACAGACTGCTGTGCTAAAGAATGAGGGAGGTCTGGTGGGACCCCGGGCCAGGTGTGGGATATGATCTCCTGGTGTGCCTGTTTGCTTAAGGCTTAGGCATTAGTGGGAGTTAACCATTTCCAGGTGTTGTGTGTCTTAGCCCCTGGTTAGAAAAAGGGATTCCTTCCTCTTGTAAGCTTCCCAGGTGAGGCGATGCCTCTCCCTGCTTCAGCTCTGCTGGTCGTGGCTGCAGCAGCGACTGCACCACCTGGCACTCCCCCAGAGATGAACCCAGCACCTCAGTTGAAAAATGCAGAAATCACCCCTGCCTTCTGTGTCGCCGCTTGGGAGTTAGAGACTGAGCTGTTCCTATTCGGGCCATCTTGCCCCTCTCAGCCCCTGTAGTAGTAATTCTTATAGAAAATAATATTGACAACTGACAGATAAGTGCCATTGATATTGAATCCCTAATCTTTATTTATTAGACATAAATTAAAACATTCCACCAGTACATGCCAGTAAGATACTATGTAATTATCAGGAGAATCACATTGAAGTATTTGTAACAATTATACATTACAGAATACCACAATACACACACACACACATACACACACACACACACACTTTTGTTACAAAAAATGTTTTTTGAGACTGTTTTTGTGCAAAATATTGAAAATCTGTGCTGAGAAGGTCTTCCCATAGTCAAACTTCCTGTTTGATGCAATCAATTTGATACATTCTCTTGATCACACAAAATATTTCTCACCTTTGTTTTTGTTACATATAGTGTCCATAGACTGGGAAATATTTCTGTAATTTAGTATTCATGATGTATAATTTTAGAATGTGTTATGGCTTTTTACCTCACTTTCAAATCTGATAGCAATTTATTTGAACTAAATGTAGATGGTGCTTAAACCATAATCATCATGATCATTACAATTGTAGTCAGGATCTGTACAGGAAATACACTAAGGTTCTATAATTTGTGTCTTTATGGAAACACAACCCATTTGATTGCTCTGAAATGTGGACATTTTAAGAATTTATCATTATATCAAAATTATCAGCAGTTCCCAAGGGTCAGTTCTGACAGAAATATAAGATATATTTAGATCAGGCTCCCAAGGGTTAGTTCAGACAGAAACATAAGATATACTTAGATCAAGCCACGGAGCAGGTAATGTGCTCTGCTATACCGTAATCCCTTTATACATTCAAAGCCTACAAGCAGGCAGGGCAGGATTTACTGGAGTTTCACTTTACACTTAGCTTTCCCACTCAGTAGCATTAAGGTGAATCTCCCGAAAGATAACAGGCTAAGATGAGCTCATCTAAATGCAACCCAGTCATTCAGGTTTAGATAACAGCCACTGCCAAGATAATTTATGGTTTTCAACATTTGTTAGCATTGGTGACAAACCAGACCCTAGCAACTGTATTAAGTCATGAGCTGACACAAGTGCAAAGTAATTTGCAAAGGGCTGAAAAAGGAGAGTCAAAAAGAACTTTAATAATGAAAGTTTTATTTGAACTTTACCATCACCCTAGCTTACAGAAGTTAATTTCTACCCTCAGTTTCAAAAGACAAAGATGAATTGACCCTCCTTATCTGAGTGTTCTTTGATTAGAAATGTGCTTTTCTCACCTATATCTTCCTTCATAGATGGTGGTCGCTCAATAAAAAGATGTGCCCTGAACCAATGCTTCCATTTTTCAGAACAGCAATATATGGCTACCGGTTACTGCTTTGGTAAAGCTATTACTTTTACTGTCAACATGACTACAGCACTAAGATGTCTCATTAGGTGGAATAAAATGAAACAAACAAACACAACATCTGCTTAGATGCCTCCCCAATCCAACAAAATATCTGTTGCAGTGACAAAAACTAAATACAAACTTCTGTTACCATGTGTTTTAAAGGAAATGGAGAATAGGAGTTAACCCTTAATAGTACCTCCAAGAAATGTATTGTTGGGTATGTGAACCAAAAGTATCTGAGACAGGTCTCAATCAATTCAAAAAGTTTATTTGATTGAGGTTAAGGATGAATGCCTGGGAAACAGATCTATGCCTTTCTCCAAAGATGATTTTGAGGGCTTCAATACTTAAAGAGGAAAGGTTGGATATTGGGGAAAGAGTAAGAACATTTTTAAAGGTATGGGTAGGTAAGAGACAAAAGTTTACAATTTTTTGAGTCCTTGATCAGCCTTTCACTGAATATGCAATTTACACGTGAGAGGGGGCTAAAGGATTAGCCACTTATGCTTTAGTGTAACTCAGTGAATCTGCATTATTTATTTATTTATTTGAGATGGAGTTTCGCTCTTTTTGCCCAGGCTGAAGTGCAATGGCGCGATCTCAGCTCACCACAACTTCCACCTTCTGGGTTCAAGCGATTCTCCTGCCTCAGCCTCCCGAGTAGCTGGGATTACAGGCATGTGCCACCACGCCCAGCCAATTTTGTATTTTTAGCAGAGATGGGGTTTCTCCATGTTGGTCAGGCTGGTCTTGAACTCGCAACCTCAGGTGATTTGCCCACCTCGGCCTCCCAAAGTGCTGGGATTACAGGCGTGAGCCACCGCATCTGGCTATGAATCTGCATTTTTATATAAAAAATAGGGCAGAGGAAGCAATCAAATACGCATTTATCTCAGGTGAGCAGAGGGATGATTTTGAGTTCTGTACTTTGTTCCGCATCTGTGAAGATAAACTATCAATTTACATTGTCAAGGTGAAATTCAATAGAATTGTTTTAGGGAAAAGATCTTGAGGGAAGAATTCCTTGTGGAATTTTGCAACCACATGATATCAAAATTCATTGTGGGAAAATTATGAGGGAGTTATTATATAGCTTTGCTATCTTTGTAGCTATTTTATTTAGAATAAAATGGGAGGCAGGTTTGCCTGATGCAGTTCCCAGCTTGACTCTTCCCTTTGGCTTAGTGATTTGGGAATTCCGAGATTTATTTTCCTTTCACAGGTAAGACCAGAATAAAAGTAACAAGATCCCTAGTGTTACTCTGTAACTGAATAAATGAAAAACTCTTCTACTCTATGGCCCATTTTAAAACAAAAGTATGAGGGAAAAAAAGCTATTCAAAGGTTTAAAGACAAACCAAAAATTTCACATCTAATAAAAGCCAATTGATTTATTTATGAAAGCTAGTTAAACATATCATCTGCCTGTGTGACAGACTTGCTTAAAATTCTAATTCCTGAGGGATCATAGATGCAAGTTTGAATTGAGCCAACACTAAAGTTTTGGCTTGTGCTGTCATTTGTGATTAGGACGTTTAAGTTTCTGGTTTCATTTCTTACTGAAGAATGGTTAAATCTCTTAAAATATGTAACCAAAGAGACTGATTAATTTGTACAAAATATTTACTGAATGAAAACTGGCCAAGAAGTCCTATCTTAAGCTTACCCTGATCAACATTAACATTAATCCCTACTTATTTTTAGGGGTACCCACATGATAAGCCAACAACTAGTTCTGTCTTTTGAAGATCATATACTTTTATGTTTTAATAAATTAGATGCAAAAGTAATTTTATTTTACATCTAGCTATCCATCATTTAGTCTTCTATTCATTCCTCTCCAATATTTTGAGTAAAAAAATTTCACCCTGTATAATTATACCTGGTAATCAATTCATAAGTGTACGAGTTGAATTGATTCTGCCCAAAAAAGATATGTTGAAGTCTTAACTTCAGAGTGTGCTCTTATTTAAAAATAGGATTGTTGCTGGGATAATTAGTTAAGATGGGGGTCATTCTGGAGGGAGCTGGTCTCCTAATTTAATATTCCTAATATCTGTATAAAAATTTGGCCATATGAAGACATAGAGAGATAGAGAGAACATCATGTAGTGATGGAGGCCGAGGTTGAAATTATGCAGTTGCTAGTTAAAAGATGCCAAGTATTGTCAGTGACACCAGAGCCAAGAGAAAATGTGGAACAGGCTTTCCTCTAGAGCCTTTCATAGAGCATATCCCTGACAATTACTTGATTTTGAATTTTGGCCTCCAGAACTGTGAGACAGTAAATGTCTACTGGGAAGGAAAGGGTGGGTGTTGGGAGGGCATGGTTTCAGCCACTAAGGTTGTTGTACTTTGCCACCACAGATTTATGAAACATACAAGTTAGGCAAACTTTTGTTTATTATATGATCATCAAACCTAGATTTTCTTTATGTTTGTCTTTTCTCTTAGTGATTCCCCCAACATTTTTCTATGTAGTGGGAATGAAGTGTTGCTAGCTTCCAAGAACTATCCCAACAACGCCATGTTTTATGGCTAGAAAAACTGCCTGGTTCTTCTAATTCTAAGGCACAAAACCCAAGAACAAAACACAAACTTGAAGAAAACTCTTAATATGTGCTGAATATTTCAGTAACTGACAAATCACCATTAGGGCAGTGTCTAATTGACATAAGTGTGCCAAGTAGAAGGATGACACATTTGGAACCAACACATGTTATACAAACCGCTTTAAAAGATTATGCATGACTCAAATATAGCTCAGAAAAACTAATGAAATAAATAAACTGTTAGTCAGACTTAATGAAAGCTGAAATTCTATTATATGACTCCATATATAGAGGAAGGCTAGGTCAAAACAGTTGCATAAAGACAAAGATTGTAGAACGAGGTTCAACATGAGAATGCAGTCTTACAAATTGGACCAACACAAAAATAGCAGCTAAAATACGGTTTGAATAAATAATTTGTTTCCTGTCATGTTGAACACCAGAACTAGCTAGGATCACAGTGTAATTTTTAAACCGTACTGCTGGCTTGCTTTTGAATTACTCTTACTTAATCCATCTCATGGCTGACATTGAAAATATTCTAAGCTTAACTCTGAAAGGAAAGCATTAGAAGATTCAAGAGTCAGGAGACAAGACAGTTAGGAAGTCAAAACAACACTCATTACCTTGGGACTAACATTTAATTTTCAGTTAATTTCTCATCACTTATGGACCACCAAGCCAGTCTTAAATCTGGCTAAGGTTATATTCTTAACAGGGTCAGAACATCTAAAACATCAAACATCAAGCTAGTTTAATATAATGATACTCTTCTTACTATAGTTTGATATGTTAATTCCTTCTCCTATCTTTTTATTTAGTTCCTCAACTCCTGAAAGTCTATTCTTTGTGGCACAATTTACTTAGACTTTCCATCTTAAGTTTCTTAAACTCCTAAATGCAGCATCATGATTAACATAAGAGATAATATGAACATACTCTTTTTCTGAATCTATGGCAAATATTTTCCTAGGAACTTTGTAAAGCATCATTTCCTGTTTCTTACAACTTTAACCATCCTTTCTTATTCTATCTTTACAGTTATCTCACTTCTTTGGATTTTGCTTGCTTTTCTGATTTAGGAATATTCTGATATCCTTACTCCCTCCAACTCTGACCGCTTCATTTGTGTAATAGTTCCATTATTTACCACCTCACCTTTGTCTTCTTACCTCAGTCAAGAGCTTCATTCAAAGCAGTCTTTCATTGTAATTTGTGAATAATTACTCGAGGAAAGTTCTAGAGTCTAATTAAATTTGACATTAATTGCTTCTAAATCTGTGAGCTGCTATAAATGAAAGTGAGCATCTCATGGAATAATTGAGATTTCTTAGGATGAAAAGTGATTTAAAGCTCTGAGAGTCACATTATGGTCCTTTGTACAGAGTCAGACACCATATAGTATAGAGTAAAAACAAGACATAAAAGCAGAACCAATATCAAATATTGAAAAATTTGATACAATGAAACACTCTAAACGCAAAAAAACAAACAAAAAAAAAAAAACAAAAAAAAACCCTCTCTCTTCAATTTATTATTCAGTGAACATGTATTGGAAAAATGCTATTACAAGTCTTATACCTTTTTAGTGCTATAAATTTAAAGAGAAATGTATAAACTTTGACTTTGGTGAGTTTACCATTCTGATGCATACAAAACAATAATAAAATCTCTTAATAAAGTTAAACTAGCAATCATTCTTACTATAAATATATTAAATATTCAGAAAACAAAAATATCAAGTGTGGACAATAATGGAGTTGCACTTACATGGTTATATGAATCCTTGTACAAAGACAATTATAAAACTAAATTAATTATTTTCAAAATTAATTATTTTCTGTCGAAGCACAGGCAGAAGCCCACAGAGAGCTGACTTTTGAAAAGCTGCAACCAAAAAGAAGAGGGAAATGGTAAGAGTTGTGTCTGTGGCTTTCTGGTTATGATTGTAGAAAATAATAGCAAAGCTGCAGGCTTACTGATATTGTAAGAGAAACATAAGAATGAGACCAAAAACCTAAAATAAACACTGCCTAAATCTAGGAATGGTAAGCTAAATTATGTAGATACAAAGGAAATCTCAAAATACCCAGTGATAAATTTAAGTACTTTATAAATTATCATCTCCTAATTTTTATAAATGAGAAAGCAAATCATCATAGTAAGATACATCTGCATAGGATAAAACCTGTGACTTTTATACTTTTTTTAAACCACATGCATTCCCAAGCTTACAGAGTTTGGAGAGGAGAATTCTGAAGACTCACAGACTTGACTTCTCAGAAGATAATCATAGACTAGCAGAACAGCTGGAAATTTGGAAGTACAAAAAGTGAAAAGCCACAAAAAGGAAAATCCCCAAATTAGTAGTAGAATATATCCTAAAATTCTTGGCTGTCCACCAAGTTACATAGGCACAGGAGAGGAGTCCAATTAAATACATAAGCCTCATCAACTTATAAGAATATTAAGGATTCAAATATATTAGAAGCTATACACCACATGGCGAACAAAAATGTTTGTAGTTTGGGTCTAAATAAGTTCACTACTTACTAGAGCAATAAATAAATAGACAAAAAATCACAAGATAGAAGCCAGAGCTGCTGCAAGGTTTATTTACAATGCCTAATTTTGAGCCAAAAATTAATACACAAAGAAAAAATACAAAATGAAGAAAATCTACAGAACTGTAACCTATACTGAATAAAAGTGGCAGTTTATAGGAAGAATTTACAACTACTGGCCTTCTCTTTGGAAAGTAGGTTGAAAGATGGACACACTTTGTTCACAGTCTGCCATCTGCCTCAATCCAACTCTACCTCTCATGCCCTGGTTCTGCTGTTTGAGGCTTATATCAGAGGGCTGATACAGTGACTTCCTTTCTCCTTCCATTCGTACATTCAATCTCACAGAAGACAGGCCACAAATAAATAAGTGAACAAGGTAAGGCAATTAGTGACTCGTAACATTTATAAAATGAAACAAAACACTTGAGATATAAATTGCAACACGAACTTCGAAATTCTCCCCAAAGCAACAACCAATATTTCCACCTCATCAAAGTGAACATGAGTGTATACGTTTATATCATTCATAATATAATGTGTTAATAATATATATAGTATTACACATATACACTATAAGGAGATATATATACACACACACACACACTTAAAGGTGACAAAAGGCAAATTTCTTGTTGTAACTTGAATTTCTGCCTTAAGTGAAATTTTTAAACTTTTTTTTTCAATTTAACTGAACAGATAACATTTTTTTTTTGGCAAATTGTTGGTAGATGTCTTTTACATGTATGGAGTTTCATTTTTTATTTTATTGACTTTTGAGAGTTATAAATATTTTTTCATTAAGAGTTTGGACTTCATGGGAAAAGTTTCAATTTCAAATATTTTAAACTAAGACAAATTGTGCTTTGTATAGAAGGGCATATTTCTTCAGATTTAATGCTCAGGAAATACACCACTGATATACATTTCTCAAAGACCACAATTTATAATGTGTTTCAGTTAATTCTGCTATGAATTACCGTTAAGTTTACAAAAGATGGAATTCAATCTTTTTATATTGAAACCTATATTTTTACTCAACTTGAAGCAAAATTCAGTAATTGTTTTTTGTTTTTTGTTTTTTTTTTTTGTTTTGAGACGGAGTCTCGCGCTGTGTCACCCAGGCTGGAGTGCAGTGGCGCGATCTCGGCTCACTGCAAGCTCCGCCTCCCAGGTTCAGGCCATTCTCCTGCCTCAGCCTCCGGAGTAGCTGGGACTACAGGCGCCCGCCACCACGCCCGGCTAGTTTTTTGTATTTTTAGTAGAGACGGGGTTTCACCATGTTAGCCAGGATGGAGTAATTGTTAATTTATATTTAGTCGGTCAGATTGTTCATTCTGTGAGAATGGATTAAAGTTGTAATATGTCCTTCAAAGCTACCATGACTTTCCCATTCCAAGATGTGCTTTTTGAACCACTCTGCCTCACACCGTTTTCTGTGCACAAAATGTGAAATTTGTAGACTTTGAGGTTTAGTATACATGAAATATATTGCTATATGTGATGAATATTCAAAATAATAATAATAATAAAATAATGATAATAGTAACAATAATAGCTAGCAATTCCAGTTTACTCTTTTTGGCATTTTTCCAAATACTTTACATATATTAACTAATCTGATTCTCAGAATAACTTTACATTATCATTATTAAAATTACCAACCATATTTTCCACATGTAAAAATGAGAAATTCACACTTTTGACCACTAAAACTTCAGTAAATCTAAACTACTTAGATGGAAGAGTTTAGAAACATACTACTATAATAAATGCAGATTTGTCTAAGGCAAAATTGTGGACATGCTATTTGCTGAATACTGTGAATAATTGTTTTCACAGCTCTAAAATAAGCACATATTAACACTGGTAATCTATTGCGATCAGAGAAGATAAACAAACTGAGATATAGCAGACATATATCTCCATCCATATGCATAAACTTATATTTTAATTTATATATGTTTGCTTTATACTTTTTATATCTTCCATTTTTAATAAAATTATAATTTATATAATTTTTATGGATTCAAAGATATTTTTTAATTTAAAAGATGTGTCTGTTGGCATGTGGAATATTAATTAAGTCTTTTTTACATATTTTAATAATTATTTTGCTGCTTTCTTTTTAAGGTTTTGCCTACCAACTCATTTTCATTTAGAGTAGAGTGACTTTCTATAAGAACATAATACAAATCAAAATTGCAATTAATTTTTATATAGACACAAAAATACTTTTCACACTTACAACTAACAAGTATGGTTCTTGAACTTTACCCTGAATAAGAATCAAGGTTATAATATTTAAATTAACTTCCCATCCTTACTTCAAAATTCTTTTTGTTCAATAAATCCAAGTGGGCCTTAGACTCTTATTTTTAACAAACTATCTCATACACATTGCATTAAAATTAAAACTGCATACCAACTGTTCCTTGATGCCTTAATTTTATTCATTTATAGTTCTTGTTGAAAGTCAGCCTGTAACCATAGGTATGGCTGTGGTTTGAGTATAATTTGTTTGTCCCCACCAAAACGTATGTTGAAAATTGATTTTCACTGTGGCAGTGTTGGGAGGTAGAACCTGGTAATAGGTGTTTGGATCATGGGGTAAATTCCTCACAAATGGCTTGGTACTGTTGTCCCAGTAGTAAGTGAGTTCTCATTCTCTTGAGACTGGAATAGTTCTTGTGGGACTGTTTTCCAAAGAGTGGTTGTTATAAAGCCAGGATACCTCCCAGTTTTAGTCTCTGAACATGTCTACTTCCCCTTTGATCTTCATTATTATGTCGTGATGCTCCAGGAAAATCTTCACCAGAAGTGAGGATCATTCCCTTGAACTTTCCAGTGTGAAAAACTGTGAGCTATATAAACCTCTTTTTAAAATAAATGACCCACTCTCAGATATTTCTTTATAGTAACACAAAGTGGACTAAGACAAATATTTTAGAAAGATACTTTAAAACAATGATTCTCCAGTCAACATAATCTGGGGAATCGTTAAAATCATACAGACTTGGTTTACCAGTTTGTGACAGGATAAGAAGCCAGCATGGATGTTTGCCTTCCCACCCTGAATCTCAACCCTAGGAATATCACAGGAGGGAGGGTATAGATTCATGCCCCAATCAACTTTTAAAAACTGAGAAATCCTAGGAGAGTTCAGTTACAGAGGTAAATTACAGCTTACAGCAGTGCCAGTAAACAAATGAGGCATAGATTGAGGAAGAATTTATAAACTGTCTTGTGCCTTCCCCACATCATTAATAGATATCATGAAAATGAATGCATTAACACTAGGTGACGAAGAAGTAAAAATGATTTCAGTTAGTGTACCTGGTTCCTAGGAGTCCACTCTCCCCAAATCCAACCTATTGCTAAATTTTGGTATACATCCCCAGTCAAAATAGCTGATAGCTGAGGGAATATACATTCATAAGAAAAAAATGATGAGAGATTTAAGGAGCGCTGAAACTATTAATGAGAGCCAACAAATAAAAAATATCTATGCCAATAAGTGACACCAGTTTAAAGAAAAATATAAAAACATTTCAAGTTACAAATTTTAATGAGCTTGTATGTAGAAATAATATTTAGATAACATTATTAAAATATATAAAATAAAAGGAATAAACAAACAATCTAACAATATTTTAAAATGTCCCTTCATCTTGATAACTTAAAAACAGAAATTATCAGATTACTTTGATAGATACTGGAAAATATTTAATAAGATACGATACTTATGTAAGCAAAAACAAACTACTTGAAAACATGAAAAGATTCTTAAGATAGAAATAATATATAAAATTAGCCAGTAAGAAACATATTTAATGAATAAATTTTAAGCAATCCTTTTAAATTCAAACACAAGACGAAAGCTGCAAAAATGTCTTCTTTTGAGAACTGTCTGTTCATATTTTTCACCTATTTTTTGATAGACTTGCTTTTTTTTTCTTGTAAATTTATTTAAGTTCCTTGCAGATTCTGGATATTAGACCTTTGTCGGTTGGGTAGCTTGCAAAATTTTTCTCCCATTCTGTAGGTTGCCTGTTCACTCTGAGGATAGTTTCTTTTGCTGTGCAGAGGTCATTAGTTTGATTAGATCCTATTTGTCAATTATGACTTTTGTTGCAATTACTTTTGGTGTTTCAGTCATGAAGTCTTTGGCCATGCCTATGTCCTGAATGGTATTGCTTAGGTTTTCTTTTAGGGTTTTTATGGTTCTGGGTTTTACACTTAAGCCTTTAATTCATCTTGAGTTATTTTTTTATACAGTGTAAGGAAGGGGTCCAGTTTCTGTTTTCTGCATATGACTTATCAATTTTCCCAGAACCAATTATTAAATAGGGAATGCTTTCCCCATTGCTTGTTTTTATCAGGTTTGTCGAAGATCAGATTGTTATAGATGTGTGGTGTTATTTCTGAGGTCTCTGTTCTGTTCCATTGGTCCCTATATCACAAACATATGAAAAACAGTTCATCATCACTGGTCATTAGAGAAATACAAATCAAAACCGCAATGAAATGCCATCTCACACTAGTTAGAATGGCAATTATTAAAAAGTCAGGAAACGACAGATGCTAGTGAGACTGTGGAGAAATAGGAATGCTTTTACATTGTTGGTTGGAGTGTAAATTAATTCAACCATTGTGGAAGACAGTGTGGTGATTCCTCAAGGTTCTAGAACCAAAAATACCATTTGACCCAGCAATCCCATTATTGGGTATATACCCAAAGGATTATAAATCATTCTGCTATAAACACACATGCACACTTATGTTTACTGCAACACTATTTACAATAGCAAAGACATGGAACCAACCTGAATACCCATTCATGATAGACTGGATAAAGAAAATGTGGCACACATACACCATGGAATTACTATGCAGCCATAAAAATGGATGATTTCATGTCCTTTGCAGGAACACGGATAAAGCTGGAAGCCATCATTCTCAGGAAACTAACACAGAAACAGAAAATCAGACCCCACATGTTCTCAGTCATAAGTGGGAGTTCAACAATGAGAACACATGGACACAGGGAGGCGAACATCACATACCAGGCCTGTCGGGAGGTGAAGGGCAAGAGGAGGGAGAGCATTAGGACAAATACTTAAGTCATGCCAGGCTTACAACCTAGAAGATGGGTTGAAAGGTGCAGCAAACCACCATGGCACATGTGTACCTATGTAACAAATCTGCATGTTCTCCACATGTATCCCAGAACTTAAAGAAAAATAATTTTTAAAAAGCCCTGTTTTAATGCTACTGTTCAACAAAATTGTGGATGTCTTTACCAATATATTAAGACAAGAAATATAATAGGATATGTAAAAATGAAATGGAACAGAGCACAGTATCATTATTTACAAATAATATATTTTTTTAAAAAGTAAATCAATAGATAAAATGTTTTAAATAATCGAGATATTTCAGCAAGGTCAGTGCACAAAAATCCACAGTTCATCCACAACAGCAATAACCAATAAGAAAACGTGATAATAAATTTTAGAATTATACACAGTAGCAACCAAACTAAAAAAGCATAATGAAATTAACTTTGAGTTAAAAAAATACAATTGAAGTACATTAAAAATCTGAATATATCAAATCGTATACCATTTTTGGATAAAAGAATATTGCAAATAAAAAAAGAAAATATTTAAAATGTGAAAGTTGATATAGTTGAGTTTATTTGTATTAATTATTTCAATTCAAGAATAGATGCTAGGCCTAATTAACTAATAGATGACACTCCAGAAAAATATTGCAAATTATAAAAATAAATAATAGATTAATATACTTAAATGTATTAAGTATATTACTTAAATATTGCAGAGCTCTCACTTCAGTGAGGGGAGATGGAGAAGATAAATAGAAAATAAGAAAGAAAACACAAGAAAAATATGGACATAAAATTTACAAAGGGAAATAATTACTAATAAATATAGACAAATATTCATTATCTGTAAATAGGGAAATTCAAATTAGTGCAACAATAGAATAATTATGTTTAAAGGACATTGTAATTTAGTTAAATAAATACTGCCTACACATATCATTTTTTAAAATGTCTCAGTAAATAAATGTACTTATGAAAAAAGATATATTGAACACTCTAAAGTAGGTGTCTATGGGGGATTTGGGGCGCTGAAAGCAGGATGTGGGGAAAGGGGAAAATGTGGTTTAAAAAGGAGTTTTCTCTGGACCAATCAGGATAGTAAGAAGATAGTAAGCCACAATCAGAGAAGAATGAATATCTCATTTGTTTTTCATTCCTGAGCTTCTCAAACAGAAAAATACAACTGTAAGTAAAAATATGGAGAATCAATTTCAGATCTACTTTAGTAGATACTCCAAGCATGGGATTCTTTAATTACCCCATTATCATGACAGAAACAATTACAGTATACTCAGCTAAATTATATTTTCATTAACACCCAATCTTGGTTTCTTAACACCATTTCCCAGTGAACAGAACCGGGGAGAAACATCCATGAGTCCATACATGACTAACTAGATGAATAAATGAAATAAAAGGGATAAATCTTTCCCGCAAAAAACTTTAAATAATATGTGTACATACTTCTTCCTCTAGGACATGGAGATTAACCCCTCATTCCCTCCTCCTTAAGTATGAGTTGGTTTTAGTTACTCACTTCTCAAAAAGCAAGCATGAAAAGGAAGAAAAATAACTTTTCAGTGGAGAAACCTAGCTCAAGAAATCTATCTTAACGAGCGATCAAGGCTAATATGACTAGAGATAAGTCATGTTGAAAGCAGGTACTCTCTGATACGCCATGATGAAAATGGCATTAGATCTGTGTGACATTCTTTTTAAAAAATCCCAGTATAGCAATTAGAAAAACACGAGATAAACTTAAATTGGGGAACGTTCTACAAAAACTTGACCCATATTCCTCCAAACTGTCAAAATGATGAAAAATTACGGAAGAATATGGAACAGTCACAGACGAAATATTTACACTCAGAAGATTTGAATAAATACAACGTGGTTCCCTGGGTGAAATCCTAGAGTAGCAAAAAGGAAATTCATGGGAAAAGTAGTGAATTGCAAATGAAGAATGCAGTTAATAACATTGTATTATGTTAATTTTTTAGCTTTGATAAATGTACCATAGTAACATAAGATGTTAGCATTAGGGGAGATTGGATGGAGAAATATATAAACCTTCTGCACTATCTTTTCAATTTTCGTATGAAGCTAAAATTATTAAAAAATAAAGTTTATTAGAAAATAATCTTCAACCAAGTAAAAGGACACGTGAACACACACACACAGACACACACACACACACACACACACATTGCTCAGAAGAGTTAATTTAAGACTTGATGATTTTTTTTATTAGAGGACTACTCTCAGTGACTGTCAAAGAAAAATTACAGTGGATGGAGTTAAATAAGCAAAGAAGATTTTATTCAAGACTATTGCAATAAGGAATATAAATTGAACCCAAGTCCCTGAATATTATTTGAAAAACCTAGAGCGTTTTGAATCAGTGGGGTGAGAAAAGTACTAGAAGATATTACAGGGGAGTTTGGTCAATATGATGAGGCCATCTGTGTTTGCTAATTGGCATCCACTGAAGTTAGGCTCTTACTCTCCCACAGAGACTGGAAGGTAGGGGAACTATGTTTCTTGATGATTACATTTCAAAGAGATGGCTTCTGGGTCTTTGAGAAAACATGACTGGATTTTCAAACTGGTAAGAGTTTGAGAGATTTACATTTTAAAAGAAACAGAAAAATAATTTGAAATTACGAGTTTCGTAAAGTAAATGCTTTAGCAAAGGAAACTTGGGGAATTAATAAGCACTAAATCATTTGCTAAAGAATTAATATAAAATAATCAATTATATCTTTATCAACCAAGAAAAATAACTTGGAAAATAGAATTTTAATGATACTCATTGAAGATAGCCACTTAATTAAAATATAGGAAGAATTCAGAAACCATAAAGTATTAAAATAAATAAGTAAATTTAACAGGGCTGTTAGATCAAAGTCATTATACAAGAACCAATTATATTTCTATATACCAATGAGAACCAACTAGAAAATAAAATGTAGAATATGTTACAAAAAAAGACATTTAAATAAGAGACCCAAAGATTTTAAACAGAGACATTTAATACTGTAAAATATGCCTTCTGTTGAATTTTCTGGAACCTAGATGGCATCTCCTAGCACTAACCTGAATGAGAGACCACTACTATTCAGAATATATAATTTATCTTTGGAAATTGTCAGACCTTGACTTTCCTACATTTTCAGCTTCAATTTATTCTCATAATAGCATTTTAAAGCAATCAGTTATCTAGATATGTATAGCAATATTAACTACTATGAACTGAGTGAGCAATGTTTCTGCCTTTCCTTAATTACATATCAGATGTTTGAATTCCAGAAGCAAGACTATAGCTTCAAATAACCTAAATGAAATGTTAACTAGACAAACGTATTTTGCTGTTGAGATGCACATTTCTTGTTCTTTTTCTCCGTGAGATTTATTGCGTCTTACACATGATCTCAGAAAGGAGAATAGAAACTGGTAGATACAGCATAATAAAATTGACCAAATATGAGGCAAATCAATGCTACAAAAACCATAATTCTAATAATTGTGTTGTATTACTCTGAACAATATTTATACAAATTCATGACTATAGTGATTTTCCATTCTGAATGGAGTGCTTATTGGGAAATTTAAAATTAAAGAGACAAATATACTCTACAACTATTCACTAGCAAAGTACGTCAAAATATTTAAACCCTTCATGAGCTTAGATATAACACTAACAAGATGGAGAGTCCTAAAATATGCCTTTTTAAACTGTAGAAAATCATCCTCCCATTAAAAGTTGTAGGTGATCTTGAACATAAATCCATGTTTTGAAATTTAAAATAATAAAAAAACTTTCTTTAACACTGCTGAACATACACTCAATTTATATTCCTAAGCCCATCTCCTAATTTCTACATCTGCAGCATCTACTTTTAGATTAATGAACTGGGCAGAATTTATGCTAAGAAAACTTAGGGTGTACTTTCTCTTAACTAGGCTAATATGTATTGGGCTATACATTTAAATATTCTATTCCAACTTACATAATACTCTTCACATTTGGAACATGTAAATTTGAGGCACTATTGGAAATATTTGATTCAGTGACATAAACTTTTTTCTGAGTATTTCATTAGGAAGTAGGGAAGCAGATATACAACAAAGAAGACCAAGTACACTGCTATTATAGGTGTTCATGTTAGAATTCACAGTCACTGAAGCTTCACTTTTTGATCCTTATCTATAATATAGTTGCTTAACCCTCTTTAATAGAGTCTCCACATGTTCCTTACCTTCTGCGCTGAGGCTGCAGTTCTGAAAACCCAGTACCATCCTGTCATTTTTCCCATAGAATAATTTATATTTTAGAAATACTATTCACTGTTTCCAGGGAAAACATTCTGTCTTACAGAATATGTTTGACCACTTTGTTCCAGCATATTTTTCAATCTGATTTAGTCAAACTTAAATGTCACCTATTGGACTTCAAGATTCCAGCCTAAAGAAGGATATAACAAAACAAATCTAGTTAAAACTTACTGTTGTCTCTAATGTGAGGTGAAAGCATGTGCATTCTACATGACACTTTTAGCATTATTCAGGCCTCACACTCTCACATGAATAAATGCTGGGATAACATGTCCTCATATCTCTCAAGACAACTGTCCCTAAAATTCAAATTTGTAGGCACTTGAATGTAAATCTATGATTTGGAATTAAAAAAAAAAAAAACAAACAAACAAACAAAAAAAAACTTTATCTAACACTGCTGAAGGTACACTCAATTTACATCCTAAGCCCAATCTTAATTTCTGCATCTGCAGCATCTATATTTAAATTAATGAATTGGACAGAATATATGCTAAGAATACTTAGGTTTATTTTGTTTTACATTCTTGTAAAGACATGGCTCTTTATGGCACTTTAGAATTTTGCTTTTGTTTACATTATTGAATTGCCATTTCCACTTTCTACAAGAGAAATAATTGTATTAATAACTTCTAATCACTTAATCTGCCCTGCAAGTGCAAGAACAAATGGAAGCCCTCAAGTCACTGTATTGTATTCTATTTTATTATTTGTTTCAGAAACCCAACATTCTCCAACAGCTCACATACACCTCACTTTCTATTATTGTTTCCTATTTTTTAATGTCATACATTTCAAAAAAATAACCAAGAAACCATATGAACAGTAAAAAACCAAATATCTTCCCTACTAAGTGTGACTTTCTCTTCTCAGTAACAATATTCATGAGAGATATATTACTTAATTAAAAAGTTTTCTCACACAGCCAGAATAATTATGGACAGGCTATTTTAATCTTATTTACTCATGTGATTTGCTTTAATTGGTCACTGAAAATAATGGAAACTGATTTTATAATTGTGTATGTATATATATAGCATATATAAATATGTGTATGAATATCTGTACACATATGCATGTATGTGTATATATGCAAATAATATTGCTGTAAAACCCCAACAGTCAAGTTTGAGTAGCTTGTGCACACTTAGCTAAACACTGACACGTCAGCCCACAAGAGCAGAGAAAGGTTTACTTGATTTGGCCAAAACATTAGGACAGAAGAGGACAGGAGAGGCAAACTCTCAAATTCAACCTCCCTTTGAATATAACTGGGGATTTTCATAAGTAAGGTATGTGTATTGGTGGTCAGATATTCCAATGACGAAGTCTGCTTGTGTCCCTTGGCCCACCAAACTTTGGATGCCATCAAGGAGGTCTGCATGGCCGAACAATCATTGTTCTTTTTGTAAGAAAAACAAGTTCATTAATCTTGCAGTCCGGGCAGCCCCAAGGAATTAGGATATGAAGTAAATCGAATATTACTGGCTACCCTCTACCAAAATGACTATATACAAGCAATCATGTATAGAGGAAGAAAAGAACAAAAGAAAAAAAAAATAAGTAAAACAAACATGGTTTTTATAAAATAGGCTTGATTACAATATGTGTGTGTATACATATATCTCTCACAGCATATATCTTTGCTCATTCACTTACAGTCTGTTGTGCTCTTTTGTTTGACTTTTCCAAAAACATAAAATAAGCTTCTGCTTTTTTTGTCCAATCTAAGATTTTTAACCATTCAATTCATTGTGGTCAATGATACATTTGTACATTTGATATTAATTATACCATATTTTTATGTTTATTATATATAGCTTTTTCTTTCTAGATTTTTGTAAAATTAATCATATTTTAATTAATTGTTCAATGTTTAATATTTAAAAATATTTGTAATAATGGTTACCTTTAAACTCTTTAACAACATATATCTGTAGTTATTTAATCCTCTCCCCAAAATGTTACATTGCATTTACATATTCACTTACTGTATGCTCAATGTTAGAAATAAACAAAGCTTATTATTACATAAATGCAGCCACTCCAGCAATATTGTGCTGGCAGCTATGTGGACTGATACCTATTAGGTGATGCCACTCTTTAAAATATTTTTAGGAATTACCAACAACAATATTCCTTACACCACAATTGCCTTCTGTATCAAGAAAGCATGTTTAGCAAGTCCCAAAACAATTTACTAAATGTTTAAACATTTTCATAGAACTATAATCTTGATCTTGAACATAGGACTTTCAATAGATACTTAAACTTTAAAGTTATTCCAAATTTCTGTTGTATGCTAAAATATCGAGTCTTTTGTGTGAAGAAAACCAACAATTATAAACATGATAGTCCTTCAATTATCCTGTAAATTTCATAGACATTTCCTACCTTTTTCATTGGACTTTGGAAGGAAATCTCAAGGTCACATGAAACTTAATTTATCCCAATTTTCAGTCATATGCCTCTATTTTATTCTTGGCCTTTTTTGATGTAGATTGGAACCCAAAGAACAGTAGTCTTTTATAAAAGTCAGTCTTCCTGCAAAATGTCTAATGGTTAGATTTATCCCTGGAGAAGGATGTAAATTCATTGCAAATGATACTTTAATGGAGCCTAGCTTTTTTGTCATGCAAAAAGATCCAAATGGATGTGGCAGCCAGCAGCAATTCCTATGGGAAGCAGAGCAACATGAAGCAAGTGATCTTGTCAGAAATAAGTAAACAAATACCTCTAACTTTTCCATTTTAACAATTTTATCCATAAAAAAAATACAGAACATGATTTACATGTCGTTGATAACATTTTAAAGAAAGAGTCCAAGTGCTAGAGCTTGTTTACACTTATTATAATAGATCTGACAGGTATTTTATTCATGACACAGTAGAAAAAAACATTAGCTTCTACAAAGTTGCAAAATGCTCATCAGTGAATATATATTCATTTATTTTAGACAGATGACCTCTTTTCATTGCCATGGGTTATTTTAATTTGTTGGGTGTCTCTTCTAAAGCACTGTATGTTGTCTTTTTCACAGTTTCCTCTACATTTGATCATACATTGTAATAGTAACATCATGGCACTGAGTTAATTGATACAATGGTAAAGTTAGAGGAAGTGGAAGAGAGAGAGGAAAAATGAGAAGGAAAAGGAGAAGGAGAAGGAGGAGGGGGACAGGCCAGGGAGGTGGAAGAGAAGGAGGAGGGGGAGGAGAAGGAGAAGACGGAGAAGAACAAGAAGAAAAAGAAGTGGTGAAAACATACTCATTCCCAAGCATCACAGTTAACAATGGCAGGTAAGTACTCCATAGGCAATTATTTAAAAGTTAAGCACCTTTTAATCTTACTAAATTAAAATGCTTAGCTGCTTTGTTGTAGCTATTTTAATAATACTTATTTGAAATTATTTGTAAATAACCAACCAACAAATATACCAATCTACTTAATCTGATACTGAATTACTAAGGGAATGGTTTGATATAAGCATTTCCATGGACAATAGGGTAGAGAAAGTCTAGGGCTTTGTAAAAGTGTTACCTGATTCTAATGTCCTTCTTTGAAAAGCAGGACAGGTTCAGCTACTCATGGAGCAATGAAATACCTGACTAGAGTTAACACCCTCTTCAGGGGAAAGAAGCAGTTTTGATGGGAAGTAATTGTTGTAAACTTAATGAGATTCCAAATAGTTGCAATAGAAGATAACAGTGATTTTATATCAGAATTCATCTTTTCAATGGATGTTTCATTACAGAAATTTGCTATGTCATTCGTTTTATTTCTATTTTATTATGAAATATATCATCCATACAGAAAAGCAGATAAAATAGATATATGCAATTTAGAGAATAATTATGAACATCAATGTACTACCACACAAATCTAGAAATGGAACGTTATTAATATCGCAGAAGCATCCCTCCTGTGAGCCCATTCCTCAACGCAAATGTTTTCCTTCTTCCTAAATCAACATTGTGACATTTGTGATAACCATCTTTTCTTCTTAAGAATAAATTACTCACTCACATGAATTACTGAGTAATACAGATTTTTGAACATTTTAATATTTATCTATGTTGTTGCATGTAAATGTGATTACTTCATTTTTATTACTGTATACAATACCATTGCATGACTATTTTGCAATTTATATATCCATTTTACTGGATGATTTCCGGCTTCTATAAACAATACTTAGATGTACAAGTGCATGTGTGTTTGTTGGGGTGGGGTAGAGAGGGATGGGATACACATTTTCTACCAATAGTTGTCTTCAAAATGTGATCCCTGGATCAGCAATAACAGCATTATCTGGGGAGTAATGTTACAAATGCAAATGTTTTAGTTCTACCCCAGATATGGTTAATCAGAAACTTTGCATTTGGGCCTAGTAATCTATCTTCATAAAACTTCTCATTGATCCTGACACACTCTTTTAAGTGTGAGAACCATGTATAATATATTTGGAAGTGGAATTACTAGATTATAGGGTGTGGACTTTTACATCTTAATTAGATAATTTCAAATTGTTCTTCAAAGTGGTCGTACCAACTATTTTGTACAGAACTTCAGTGGTGTTCACATTTGTTTTAAACATAGTGATGCCCTGCCCAGATTCTTCAAAGAAGAGCTCCTTGACCCAGCTGCTGGCAGAGCTGCATTGGACAACCGTTAGCTCTGAACTCCTTCAGGGATTCTCTTAGCTGCAGAGAGTTGCCTCACTATGGTCACATTCTTCCAGGGGATGGCCCACGTCCAGTAACTTACTTAGACGAAGGTGTAAACGCTTGGCCATTTTACCCTAAGGCCGGGAATTCTGATAGAACAGTAGGTTATTCTACTGCAGACATGTTTTCTGGGTCACTCTAAAGTTTGATTTTTTTTTTTCTTACCAATCCTGTTCCCCTGCCTTAAACGGACATTAGGCCAAAGACACTTTTTAAAATAATTCTGAACATTAAACTCTGCCTATGAATCTACTTCCCAGGAAACCCTGAGTACTCATATTCTCTCAAACACTTGGCAATTAACTAAATTTAAAGTTTTGTCATTCTTTAAGAATTTTAATAATAATTTAATTTTCCTGATTACTAATAATGTTGAGCAACTTTTCATTTGGAATTCGTGAAGTTCCAGTTTAAGTATTTTGTTCATTTATCTATTGTATTGTCTTTTTAGAATTAATTGCTAGAGCTTTTTATATATGCTGGTTATTGAATCTTTGTTATTATAGGCTTTAAGATATATTTTCCTAGTCCTACTTGCATTGTCATTTGTGTTATTATAGACAGTGGATAACTGTCAAGTTTACATGAAGTTGAATTTATAAATCATTACATTTATATTAGTTGAATTTGTGTTGTAAGACATATTTTCCTAACCGTAGGACACAAAAATATTGTATAGATTTTTGGGGAAGTTAAATAAAACCAACAGAAAAAATATTGAGAAAAGCAAAAGAGAAACAATATGTTACCTCTACAGGGAAAAACCAATTTTAAAGATAGCATATTTCTTATCAGAAAGCATGGAGATTGACACAATATTTTTCAATGGGGAAGAAAAACAATTGCCAACCCACAATTCTACATTTAGCAAAAATAGCATTCAGGAATGAAAGAGAAAGCAAAACATCTTAGATAAAGGAAAATTGAGAGAATCTGTTGCCAATAGGCTTTCCCTAAGAAAAAAATCTGGAGTAAATTTTCTAAATGGCACGAAATCATAAAAGAAGAAACCTTGGCATATCAGGAATAAAGAAGTAGTATAATAAGAATATTTACTTCTATTTTTTACAGATTACAAAATATTACCATGCACATATTTATCAAATTCTAAAATTAATCATTATTTGTTCTTCTTCCAAACAGTGTAAAGAATTTGCATCACTTTCACCTGATTTTGCCCAATTATCTTTTAAAATTATTTTACGTAGAAAAATAGTATCATTATTTTTCATACAATTAATGATCATTTAATTTTTTTCATATCTTTATACCATTTTCTTTCTTCTTTCAATTTAGGCATCTTTTTGTCTTACTTTCCTTTAGCTTGTAAAACACACTTAAATTATCTTTATTGGGGGTTTTCTCATGGCAAAATCTTTCCGCATGTATCTCAGGATATAGAAAAAATATTCTTCTATTTCTTCCTGAAAGATTGCTTTCCTTGAAATACAATTACAAGTTGGCAATTATTTTCTTCAATAATATAAAAGTTAATTTTACTGTTAGAAATTCCACTCTCAGTTTAGTGTCCTGTATCAGTCAGAATTATGCTCAAGGAACAAACAACCCAAATCCCAATGGGTTTATACATTAAAAGTTTATTTTCTGAACGGATAGTTTCTTCTCAACATAGTTACTCAGCAACTCAAGTTAATGGAGATATTCTATTAACACATATTGCTACTTACATCATGACCATGGAAAAGAAGTTAGTTGCACAATGGATCTTAAAGTTTCAACCACAAAGTTACACATGTGACTTCTGCTCAGGTTACATTGGCCAAAGCAAGTTACTAGCCTATAGTTAATTTAAGGAGAGAGTAATATGCAATCCAATCATATGTCCAGAATGACAACATGGAACTTAGGTAAACGTTACTAATAACTTCCATACTGCCTCTGTTTATGGAGAAAGAGAGATGAAAAGAAAGAAGAAAGAGGTTGGAGAGAGATGAATGGGAAAATGGATGAATGAAGAGAGAAAGATACAGAGACAAGTTAACATACTTCTAATAAGCAGTAAATTTATGTTTACTTCAAAACTCTGTATAAGATGTCAGTGGCAGGATGAATTTTTCAATTTTGGGGAGGATGTTCAATTTTTTTTCAGTAGCATTTCCGAAGATTCCTTTTATCAATGCTCTCTGAGAATGACTTTGACAAGTTGAGAGAAGAAGGCTTTAGATGATCAAACTTCTCTGAGCTAAAGGAGGAAGTTCGAACCCATTACAAAGAAGATAAAAACCTTGAAAAAAGATTAGACAAATGGATAACTAGAACAACCAACGTAGACAAGTCCTTAAACGACCTGATGGAGCTGAAAACCATGACATGAGAACTACGTGACAAATGCACAAACTTCAGTAGCCGATTAGATCAACTGGAAGAAAGGGTATCAGTGACTGAACATTAAATGAATGAAATGAAACTAGAAGAGAAGTTTAGAGAAAAAAGAGGAAAAAGAAAGGAACAAAGCCTCCAAGAAATATGGTACCATGTGAAAAGACCAAATCTATGTCTGTCTGATTGGTGTACCTGACAGTGACGGGGAGAATGGAACCAAGTTGGAAAACACTCTGCAGGATATTATCGAGGAGAACTTCTCCAACATAGAAAGGCAGGACAACATTCAAATTCAGGAAATACAGAGAATGCCACAAAGATATTCCTCAAGAAGAGCAACTCCAAGACACATAATTGTTAGATTCGCCAAAGTTGAAATGAAGGAAAAAATGTTAAGGGAGCCAGAGAGAAGGTCGGGTTACCCACAAAGGGAAGCCCATCAGACTAACAGCAGGTCTCTCAGAAGAAACTCTACAATCCAGAAGAGAGTGGGGGCCAATATTCAACGTTCTTAAAGAAAAGAATTTTCAGCCTAGAATTTTATGTCCAGCCAAACAAAGCTTCATAAGGGAAGGAGAAATAAAATCTTTTACAGACAAATGCTGAGAGATTTTGTCACCACCAGGTCTGTCCTAAAAGAGCTCCTGAAGAAAGCACTAAACATGGAAAGGAACAACCAGTAGCAGTCACTACAAAAACATGCCAAATTGTAAAGACCATCAATGCTAGGAAGAAACTGCATCAACTAACAAGCAAAATAAACAGGAAACATCATAATGACAGCATCAAATTAACACATTACAATATTAACCTTAAATGTAAATAGGCTAAATGCTCCAACTAAAAAACACAGACTGGCAAATTGGATAAAGAATCAAGACCCATCAGTGTGCTGTATTCAGGAGACCCATCTCACATACAGAGACACACATAGGCTCAAAATAAAGGGATGGAGGAAGATCTAACAAGCAAATGGAAAACAAAAAAGGCAGGAGTTGCAATCCTAGTCTTTGATAAAACAGACTTTAAACCAACAAAGATCAAAAGAGACAAAGAAGGCCATTAGATAATGGTAAAGGGATAAATTCAGCAAGAAGAGTTAACTATCCTAAATATATATGCACCCAATACAGGAGCACCCAGATTCATAAATCAAGTCCTTAGAGACCTACAAAGAGACCTAGACTCCCACACAATAATAATAGAAGAGTTTAACACCCCACTGTCAATATTAGACAGATGAATGAGACAGAAAGTTATAAAGGATATCCAGGAATTGAACTCAGCTCTGCACCAAGCAGACCTAATACACATCTACAGAACTCTCCACCTCAAATCAACAGAATATACATTCTTCTTAGCACCACATGGCACTTATTCCAAAATTGACCACATAGTTGGAAGTAAAGCACTCCTCAGCAAATGTACAAGAACAGAAATTATAACAAACTGCCTCTCAGACCACAGTGCAATCAAACTAGAACTCAGGATTAAGAAACTCACTCAAAACCACTCAACTACATGGAAACTGAACAACCTGCTTCTGTATGACTACTGAGTACATAACAAAATGAAGGCAGAAATAAAGATGTTCTTTGAAAACAATGAGAAAAAAATCACAACATACCAGAATTTCTGCGACACATTTAAAGCAGTATGTAGAGGGAAATTTATAGCACTAAATGCCCACAAGAGAAAGCAGGAAAGATCTAAAATTGACACCCTAGTATCATAACGAAAAGATCTAGAGAAGCAAGAGCAAATACATTCAAAAGCTAGCAGAAGGCAAGAAATAATTAAGATCAGAGCAGAACTGAAGGAGATAGAGACATAAAAAACTCTTCAAAAAAATCAATGAATCCAGGAGCTTGTTGTTTGAAAAGATCAACAAAATTGATAGACAGCTAGCAAGACTAATGAAGTAGAAGAGAGAGAAGAATCAAATAGATGCAATAAAAAAATGATAAAGGGGATATCACCACCGATCCCACAGAAATACAAACTACCATCAGAGAATACTATAAACACCTCTAGGCAAATAAACTAGAAAATCTAGAAGAAATGGATAAATTCCTGGACACATACACCCTCCCAAGACTAAAGCAGGAAGAAGTTGAATCCCTGAAGAGACCAATAACAGGCTCTGAAATTGAGGCAGTAATTAATAGCCTACCAACAAAAAAAAAGTCCAGGACCAGATGGATTCACAGCCAAATTCCACCAGAGGTACAAAGAGGAGCTGGTACCATTCCTTCTGAAACTATTCTTATCAATAGAAAAAGAGGGACTCCTCCCTAATTCATTCTATGAGGCCAGCATCATTCTGATTCCAAAGCCTGGCAGAGACACAACAACAAAAAAAGAGAATTTTAGACCAATATCCCTGATGAACATCGATGTAAAAATCCTCAATAAAATACTGGGAAACCAAATCCAGCAGCACATCCAAAAGCTTATCCACCATGATCAAGTGGGCTTCATCCCTGGAATGCAAGGCTGGTTCAACATACGCAAATCAATAAAGGTAATCCAGCATATAAACAGAACCAAAGACAAAAACCACATGAATATCTCGATAAATGCAGAAAAGGCCTTTGACAAAATTCAGCAGCTCTTCATGCTAAAAACTCTCAATAAACTAGGTATTGATGGGACATATCTCAAAATAACAAAATCTATTTATGACAAAACCACAGCCAATATCATATTGAATGGGCAAAAAGTGGAAGCATTCCTTTGAAAGCTGGCACAAGACAAGGATCCCCTCTCTCACCACTCCTATTCAACATAGTGTTTGAAGTTCTGGCCAGGGCAATCAGGCAGGAGAAAGAAATAAAGGGTATTCAATTAGGAAAAGAAGAAGTCAAATAGTCCTTTTTTGCAGATGACATGATTGTATATTTGGAAAAGCCCATCATCTCAGCCCAAAATCTCCTTAGGTTGATAAGCAACTTCAGTAAGGTCTCAGGATACAAAATCAATGCACAAAAATCACAAGCATTCCTATACACCAATAACAGACAAGCAGAGAGCAAAATCATGAGTGAACTCCCGTTCACAATTGCTTCAAAGAGAATACAATACCTAGGAATCCAACTCACAAGGGATGTGAAGGACCTCTTCAAGGAGAACTACAAACCACTGGTCAACGAAATAAAAGAGGACACAAACAAATGGAAGAACATTCCACGCTAATGGATAGCAAGAATCAATATCATGAAAATGGCCATACTACCCAAGGTAATTTATAGATTCAATGCCATCCCCATCAAGCTACCAATGACTTTCTTCACAGAATTGGAAAAAAACTACTTTAAATTTCATATGGAAGCAAAGAAGAGCCCGCATTGCCAAGACAATCCTAAGCAAAAAGAACGAAGCTGGAGGCATCATGCTACCTGACGTCAAACTATACTACAAGGCTACAGTAACCAAAACAGCATGGTACTGGTACCAAAACAGAGATATAGACCAATGGAACAGAACAGAACCCTCAGAAATAATACCACACATCTATAACCATCTGGTCTTTGACAAACCTGACAAAAACAAGAAATCGGGAAAGGATTCCCTGTTTAATAAATGATGCTGTCAAAACTGGCTAGCCATATGTAGAAAGCTCAAACTGGATCCCTTCCCTAAACCTTATGTGAAAATTAATTCAGGATGGATTAGAGACTTAAATGTTAGACCTAAAACCATTAAAAACCCTAGGAGAAAACCTAGGCTATACCATTCAGGACACAGACATGGGTAAGGACTTCATATCTAAAACACCAAAAGTAATGGCAACAAAAGCCAAAATTGACAAATGGGATCTAACATAACTTTTGACATGTCTATTTCCTTCTTAAATATTTTTTTCTCTCCATTGCCTTAATATAAATAGACACACTCTTTCACATGCTATTTAATTTCTTTAGTCCTCTGAGTCTTGCATGTTCTTTCCTTGTTCTGTTTTTCCAAATTGACAGCTGGAATTGCCCTAAAAGGAGCGGCAGTAGAAATCCTGCAAATGACTGCCCCAAATCAACCCAAGATAGGGATAGTTGGGATTCCAAGAAAGAAACACTAAATACTGGGGTGATTAGTCTAAAGCATCCATTAGTGGAGCTTACATACAGAAGACTTCAGAGTCCTCAAGACAGACAGAAAGACAAGAGATGTTCTCCTTAAAAAGGAAGTTGTGTTATGGAGTTTACATTAAGGTTTAAAGAACATGACTTAGGGCCAGGGCTAGTTTCTACATATGAAGCAGCATAGTTGATCTTTCGGTGTTTCAGGCAACAACCTAAACAACTTTATCAGTACCTAGCAATGCTCAACACTCTGGTTTGGGTTCAAGCCTGCAGAAGAAAACATGTTGCTGGTGTTGTCACAGAGCAGCCAAGGTACCCTGTGTTACTTGGTCAGGATAAAGAACAAAAGGTAGGGAACACTGGGGGACCCTGCCCACTTATTCCAATAAGAAAGTATCACCTTTTGTCCACGTTCTTCCACCTTATCATCCAAAATTTATCCTTCAGCTATGTTAATTGAATTATTTTAGTCTCTAGCACCCCTTCTAAACGTTTTTAACACTCTACATTCCCAAACAAGAGAATAAATCAAATGAAAATTCCTTCATTTTTTTCAACAGTTGAACTACAGGTTTATCTACATTCATACATCTTTAACTCATTCTTCCTCTCACCAAAGAGGACTGTGCGCTTAAGTTAAACTAATCTCTTCCTGTGTGCTTTGGAGACAATATATTCCAAGTCCTTCAGAAATCCTCTCCTATTAGCTATTTTTTTTCTTTTTTATTTAACCTTTCCTTTAATGTATTCAACATTTGAAGGAAGAGACGTGGTGTCTCCTTTCTTCTGTATATCAACCTTATTGTCTTTTTTCTACCTAGGATGCTTTCAGTGCAGACTTCTAAATGATGGATTGCCCCAGGGTCTGTCCTCTTACACTTTCTTCTTTCTATTCTTGCTCCCTCTTGTGCAATATCACAGCTTTAAATAAAATCTCCCCCCAAAACAAACCTAATCACATTTCTTACCACTGTCCTTCTGTCATCTCCACTCCAGACATGGTGATCCTTCTGATGCCCCTGAACCTTGAATATAAGACAAATGTTCTAATTATAGTGCTTTAAGCTTTGCCTGTCTTTTACTATGAATGCTCTTCTCCCTGATATTTGATAGCTCACCACCTAACTTCATCCAGTTGTCTTCCCAAATGTCATCTTTGTGGCTATCCTAACTAGAAATATCTAACAGGTCAAACTCCATTAGTCTGTTCTAGTCTATCTCACGATCCTACTTTATTTTTCTGCATTGTACTTTTCAATACTTGAAATTGTATTTTGTGCACCTGTTTATTTGTTTGGGGGATTTAAGAAATTTAAAACAAAATTACAGTGATAATAGTATTTACTTTATAGGGTTATTGGGAAAATTAAATCAACAACTACATGAAAAATGTTTTTAAAACAATTTTCTTTCTTTTTTTTCTTTTTGAGACAGAGTCTCGCTCTGTCTCTCAGGCTGGAGTGCATAATCACAATCTCGGCTCACTGCAACCTCCACCTCCCAGGTTCAAGCAATTCTCCTGCCTCAGCCTGCCGAAGCTGGGAGTACAGGCACACACCACTCAGCCTGGCTAATTTTTTGTATTTTAGTACAGACGGGGTTTCATCATGTTGCACAGGCTGGTCTCAAACTCCTGAGCTCAGGCAATCCACCCGCCTCAATCTCCCAAAGTGCTAGGATTATAGGCGTGAGCCACTGCACCAGCCTAAAACTGTTCTTTAAAGATAGAATATGTTCTATGAATAATAGCTAATTAGAAATATTTTAAAAACTTTTCTCCAACTAGAATATATGTTATACAAAAGCACTTGATTGTTTATAGTTTTCTGCTGTATCACTTCCTGATGAGTAGTAATGCAATAGATTGTCTATTCCTTAGTTCCTAAAGCAATATCTAACAAAGTTCAACAAATATTTGTTGAATTAATGTAATAATGACTCTCAAATCTGAACCTCCAGCCTGAGTCTACCACTGAGTTTCCTTTGGATATATCAAACTGCCTAGAAGACTTACCTTGGATATCTAATAACACTGTAAAAGAGAAATACTGATGATATGATTTTCTTAAAGTGTTTCTCACTATCCATGAAGACTTACAGTCATCTTTGACCTATTTTTAATTCTCCACCCACACTTTGTCATCAAATCCCATTAGTAAAATCACCAAAATGTATGTAAAATCCAACCTCTTTTTGCCACCTTCCCTGTTAGCTTCATTTTTTATGCAGACTATATCTACTACATCCTAAGTTTCTCCACTATCGTTTCCCTGTTGCCTATTTTCCAAATAATACTTTGATCATAGCATTTTGCTCTCTAAAACCCACTGATATCTTTCCAATGCAATTTGAAAAGAATTTTGAAATTGCCAAACAATTTTCAAATTGTCAAAAACAAGAAATGGGGAAAGGACTCCTTATTTAATAAATAGTGCTGGGAGAACTGGCCAGTCCTATGTAGAAAACTAAAACTTTACACCTTACATAAAAATTAACTCAAGATGAAGTAAATATTTAAATGTAAAAACCAAAACTATAAAAACCCTAGAAGAGAACCTAGGCAATACCATTCAGGACATAGGCACAGGAAAAGATTTCATGACTTAAATATCAAAAACAATTGCAACATAAGCAAAAATTGACAAATGGGACCTAATTAAACTAAAGAGCTTCTGCACAGCAAAAGAAACTACCATCTGAGTGAACGGACAACCTGTAGAATGGGAGAAATTTTTTGCAATCTATGCATCTGACAAAGGTCTAATATTCAGAGTCCACAAGAAACTTAAACAAATATACAAGAAAAAGAAAACACTAAAATGTGGGCAAAGGACATGAATAGACACTTCTCAAAGGAAGACATTCATGTAGGCAATAAATAAAAGTTTAATGTCGCTGATCATTAGAGAAATGCAAATCAAAACCACAATGTGATACCATTTCATGCCAGTCACAATGGTGATTATTAAAAAATCAAGAAACAACGGGTGTTGGTGAGGTTATGGAGAAAAAGGAATGCTTTTACATTGTTGGTGGAAATGTAAATTATTTCAACCATTGTGGAACACAGCATGGTGACTCCTCAAAGATCTAGAAGCAGAAATATTATTCAACCCAGTAGTCTCATTACTGGATATGTACCCCAAGGAATAAAAATCATTCTGTTATAAAAGTACATGCACAAGTATGTTCACTGCAGCACTATTCACAATAGCAAAGACATGGAAGCAACCCAAATGCCCATCAATGTTAGACTGGATAAAGAAAATGTGGTACATATACACCATGGAATACTATGCAGCCATAAAATGAAATGAGATTATGTACTTGCAGGGACATGGATTGAGCTAGAGGCCATTATCCTCAGCAAACTAACTTAGAAAAATAAGCCAATACTGCATGTTCTCATTTATAAGTAGGAGCTGAATGATAAGAACACATGGACACACTAGGGGGAACAACACACACTGGGGCCTGTTGGGGTTACTGAGGGAGCAAGAGCTTCAGGAAGAATAGTTAAGGGGTGCTGGGCTTAATACCTAGGTGATGGGTTGATCTGTGTAGCAAACCACCGTGACAAATGTTTACTTATGTAACAAACCTGCACATCCTGCACATGTACCCTGGAACTTAAAATAAAACTTGAAGAGGAAAAAAAAATTATTTCTCAAGGCCAGAACTTTTATATAAATTGCAGAACTTATACCTCACTGCCTATTTGAGCCTGCTCCTTATATACGACAAAGACACATCAAACTCCAAATATCAAAAATATTAATTCTAAGGTAAACATTTTTGTGAAAGTCTTATTTATGCATTTATTTATTTATTTATTTAATTTATTTTGAGACAGAGTCTCACTCCATCACCCAGGCTGGAGTGAAGTGGTGTGATCTCAGCTGACTGCAATCTCCACCTCCCTGGTTCAAGCAGTTCTCCTGCCTCAGCCTGCTGAGCAGCTGGGACTACAGGCGTGCCACCACACCCAGCTAAATTTTTTGTGTTTTCAGTAGAGGCAGGGATTCACCATGCTGGACAGACTTGTTTCAAATTTCTGGCCTCAAGTGATCCACCCGCCTCACCCTCCCAAAGTGCTGGGATTACAGGTGTGAGTCCCGGCACCCTGCCTGTGCAAGTCTTTGAATGCACATGTATGTGTGTGTGTGTGTGTGTATGTTGAATTTATCTATGAGTCAAATTCCTGTGTTACAGTGAATGTATAAATTCAACTTTGGTAAATAATGATCAGTCTTAGTGATTTTTTTTAACTATTGGAAATTTTTTAAATGACCTTTTCTCTTCATTTATACTCCTACAGCTTTTAGATAAAAACAGCAAAGCTACCTAAATAATGGCAATAACCTCGCTGATCTTCTGAATGAACTCAGGCTACTCTTCAATAACTGCCTTACTCTAATCTCATTAATCTTCTTGGAAATGGAAATATAACCTTTGCTTACACTTCTACCACAGGATATCTGAACATGCTGTGGTCTAGTCTCCATTCTCTCACTTTACTATACAACCACCACTCCAGTGATAGAATTTGCCTCGTTAACTGATACTCTTCTTAAGGTATTGCTTTTACTTGTATGCACTGATAGTACAGTGTATAGGGCACAGTTACAATTGTCCATATACTGTTGATCCTTGAACAACATGAGTTTGAACCATGAACTCCACTTATATGCAAATTTCCCTCCTCCTTTACCACCCTGAAACAGCAAGACCAATTAATTTTCTTCTTCTCAACCTGAACATGAAGATGACTAGGATGAAGACCTTTATGATAATCCACTTAATGAATAGTAAATACATTTTTTCTTTCTTATGTTTTTCTTAATAACATTTTTTAATCTAGTTTGCTTTACAGTAGAAATGTAACATAAAACATAAATAACATACAAAATAGGTGTTAATCAACTGATTACATCAACTGTAAGGCTTCTGGTGAGCAGTAAGCTATTAGTAGCTAATGTTAGGGGGAGTTAAAAGTTAGGCACAAATTTTTTACTGCAAAGGGATCAGCATCAGTAGCCACTGCATTGTTCAAAGGTCAACTGTATTACTCCGATTGTTTTGTAAATGTCTCTCTTTGCCACAAGATTGTAAGTTTTGTGATAGCAAAGAGAGACATTTATTAAAAATGAATCACAGTAATACAGTTACTGTATTACTTTGCCACAAGATTGTAAGCTTTGTGATGGCAGGGACACTGTGTATTTCTTCTCTAAATTTGGACCCCTAATATCTAGAACTATCCCTAGGACATAATAGGTGTTCAAAATATAAGGTTGTCGAATGAATAAACTCAAGCCTGAATGCATGAACAAATGAATGCTATTTTCCCTATTTGGGAAACTTCCTTTGCCCCCTCCCTACTTCCCATTTGCTAGGTGAGTTACAATTCATCTTTCATTTCTCAACTTACACAGTGTGTACGAGGATATTCTTCTGAAGCAAATATTCATTAAAATGTCCCTACAATGTGCTTTACATAGTTCTTTATTCTAAGTTAGCAGTTAGCACATTAGGTAACAATTTCTATCTCTTTTCTAACTTGTTCACTAATTTGTAAGCACCTTGACAATATAACTTATATTCACAAGAAAACCCCAGTTTTTGGCAAAAGTAACAAAATAGTACGAGAAGAAAAAAACCTTTGGACTTTTCTTTTCCTGACTTAGGTCTTAGTTTTTTCATTTAAAAGATGAAATAATGCCTTCATCTCTATTCAACTTAAAAGTGTCACATGATTCATTGCATAAGTCCCAGATGATAACTATCAATTACTTCAGGCACAACAATACAAAACGTAATAATTATCTAAGAAGTAAGATAGACAAAGATGAAGAAGGAGTAGCAGGATTAAAAATTTTCTTTTCTCCTCTTATTTTCCTCACAGGTACTGACCTCAGCCTTCAGTATTTCCACATTTCATTGCTTTTTCACACCAAAGTCCTAGTTCTATTCTAGTTCTACAATAGTGTTCTAAAATATTAAGAAATAGATTATTTTGCACTATATCTAACTCAACCCAATAGTACAAAATCCAAAAACAAATATGTATTTTACAGGTTTCTGTACCAGCTTTATCAGGGTCAGTAGTAATGAAATTGACCTCTCTCTGAAATTTGGATAGTTTCACAGTTTTAGAAATGACTGAAAACTGAGTAGACCAAACAAGTAAATAGATTTCATCTAAATTTAATTTCTATTAATATAATTCCATAAAATTATTTCAAAATTATTTTATTCAACTGAAGTTATGAAAATGCATTAGTGATATTGATCAGTCAAAAAGCAATATTTTTCAGAATGTGAAAAATTCTATGTATTTGATCTTTGTTCAACATTTACCATGAACAATTAAGTGTACGCCATGATGATAAATTATATAACTGTCATGAGTTATTTGAAAGAGAGAGGAGTCATTTTTCCCTCAGATTTATTGAGGTATCATTGACAAATAAAATTTTAAGAGTTACATATATTTTAGGTATACAGTGTGATGATTATAATATACATATGTATTGTGAAATGATTACCACAACCAAGCTAATTAACACATCCATACCTCACACAGTTACCATTGTATATGTATGTGTGTGGTGAGAACACTGAAGCTCTACTCTCTTAGTAAATTTCAAGTAAACAATACAGTATTATTAACAATCGTCACCATGCTGTACCTTAGATACCCAGAAGTTATTCATCCTGTAACTGAAAGTTTGTGCCCTTTTACCAACATCTCCCCATCTTCTCCTCCCCTAGTCCCTGGCAACCACCATTCTACTCTGCTTCTAGGAGTGTTGATTGCAGTACAGAATGTCAATGTTGGTCACAATAAGAATTATGTTCTTTATATAAAAACAGTATTTTTTCACAAATGACAAAGATGGTATTACTCAATAGCATGACAGCTATAGCACACAAGTAAGAGTAATAGTAGACAATCGCTAGTTTATGAGGACATTATTAGGGTGATTTAAGGGTTAAGAAACCTCTAAGAAGCTAATGATCAATAACTGTCAGTATTTGTATTGATTAACCATGTATAAAACCCATGGTAAAGTATTTGAAGACCATGCTATGAAATATATCCTCTGGGTCTCAGAAGTATCATTTAAATTATGAGAAAGATGAAGTTGACACTGGTCTGATTTATGCTATTTAAACCTAAAATGTTCCAACATTAATTTTTCCTTTCAGAATTAATAAGATCATAAATATATATTAAAATTATACTTATTAATAACTCCTCTGTTTTCTAACAAAAGAATACAGAGTTCTTGACTTGCATTTGGAATTTTTATTCTTAAAATGTGTATTAGGATAAACAAAAATTGTGGTACAAAAATGAGATTATATGTGAGTCAAATGGCTTGTGCTATGGAAAAAAAAATATATTTATTTTTGTTATTCAGTGTCATCAAATAAATCAAATATTACCTTTTTGGATATTAGTGGAGGCCTATGAAAAGAAAAGAGCTCTCAAAGAAGCAGTATATTTGTTGTATTCATCAGTAAATTAAAAATTATGCAATAATATATTTTTCTCAACATGAAAATGTTTTGTCAAATATTTCCACACATATACTATATATGTTTATTTCCTTTAAAGTTTTTATCTAAAAAATACATTGTTATTCACCTCATTAATTCAATTCAGGAAAAAACATGTAAGTGAATTTCCATATTATGATGATATAGTTCTAGTTTTCTTCATGATTTTCCAAAAGATGACTGTATATTATACCTCAAGTTCTTTAAAATATTTTTCAGTATGGATACTTTATTTACCTAATTTTGAGTATAGATATAAATCATAGTTTTATTTCTGTGGTATTATTGATACAATCACAAACCTGTGACTTCTAACACAACTGCCCAACACATGTTAAGCTTAGGTTTCTTTAAGACTTTAAAATTAAAGCAAATAAAATGAAGATGCCTTCTAACTTTGGATAACCTCATGTTCTTCTTGCTTACAAATCATGGTGAACATCATTGCTGGGAATCAGGTAGGGATAACTAATATCTTATAGTTCTCAAAAATAAAACTCTGTAAGGTATGTTAAATATATTTCTTACTCTTGCACATGTGAGTAAGGTCAGATCCAGCCCAGTGTCAAGATGTCCTGGCCAGAAATCTTTTTGATCTCTAAAATTTTGTCATGAAAGTTATGTTTTTTCTATAGATGGTAATCCAAAAAAATGGATTTTTTTTATATTTTAGTAGTAGCTAGAAATTTGGTCTTTAAACATCCACTCAAAGTTTTGTGTTGGTATCACCATTTTGACATGCTGTATCATGAAAATATGTACAAATATGGTGAAATTTATTGAAATTAACATTGAACTATACAGCTCATGTAATGTGAATGCAGTAGTTGAACTTACTACTGAAGCATGTATTCACCTACAGAGTTGACATTCTATCCTTTCATCAGAGAACTACTATCTGAAAAAAATCAGGGGAGGATCACATACTAACAAAACCCTCCTTGAAGTTCTCAAAGAAAAACAATATAGAAAATATCTTTATGAAATCTGAGAATAAATAATTATGTTAGATAAAAGCCCTGTAGGCTATGTCTTTTTTTTTATTATTATTTTTTGCATCAATCTGGAGGCAAGAGGAGGACAATGTAAAAGGCAACACTCTGTCTATTCAACCTAGAGTTCCTCAGGGTTTAATCTTAATTTTTCCTTTCCAGGGGCCCCATGTCTACAATTTATGAGGATGTCAGTCATAAGAGTAAGTATCTCTCAGAAAACAAATCAGAGAGGATCATGAGAAATAAACAAAATCCTGTGGCACTTCTCAGATTCCTTTTCAGCCTATCCATGAGAATGAAAGAATGATGGAGCTGGCCAATGGATCTTACCACCACGTGACAGTGTAAAATACAGTGAAATGATTTGGCTGGCTTTGGAGGCAGAACTTTGTTGCATAATATACAACGAAATTTACTTAATATAAATTGTTGAACTTGCTAAGGCTCAGATTCCTCCTTTGAGATAACAACAGATCTACTACTTCACAGGTTGTATCAAATGGTGACATATTACTTTCTTCATCCTCTCTCCCGTATTTTTCTAGCATGGACCAAATATAGCATGTGTTGAAATGTGTAAGGAAAGCCAGAGGGAAGGGTATGTGAAGAAAAGCTGTGGACTGAGGAATCAAAGAGTACTTATGAAATAAGAGATGTATGTTAATGTAAAGGGGAAAGATTCATTGGGTGCCACTACCTCTGCCAGAGCACCAGGACTTTCTGCTTCAGTTTTCCTGACTGCATCCTATGCCTTTTGTCTTCTGCAGGCACCTGGGCATACTCTGTGACAATGGAAATTTTCTTAATTGGTTGTGTCAAAACCCTTTCTGTGAGGTATGCAGTACCGCAATGAAGACAGAGGTCTTCTGCTCTTTGGAGACACGGTGAGATTTGTTGCTCCTCTTATGTCCTCTTTTGATTCCACACAAACACTGACTGAATCTTCTCTAACCCTGGCCTTCATCTTCTTATCAAACCTTTCAGAACACCTGTGATCAGCTCCTCTGTCTCTAAGTCTTCTTTAACTATGGTCTTTGTCCTACACTGTTTTCTACAGAGGACCACACACCATACCCTTTTTTGATTCCTCTTAATCACATGCCTCCATCTGTTCTGGGACTTCTGGTGGCAGTCTGTCTAGCTGAGAACCCTATTGACAAAGGAATTTTTGGTACTACTTCATCAGCCAGAGACCTCCATGACTGACAATAACCTTACCCAGGCCTCACTCAGGCCTTGGGCTTGCTGCAGGAGGTACCCCACCCAGTTGGCCTGGCAGGCTGCACTTGGCTTGCACTCCCAACCAGAAACCAAGCTCACCACAGGATCTGTGCTCAGTCTGCAGCTGGGTCAGATGTGCTGTGACCTGCTTCTGCACTGGGCACTGCACTGGCATCTGGACAAGGGGAGAGCAGTGGCACCTAAACAAGGATGCCAGTGACCCCAAAACTCCCACCCAAACAAGGATGCCAGTGCACCAAAAACCCCAAAGGGAGTGCTACAGCATGCAAACAGCCCTTTCAGTCCCACCATCTGCAGCCCAATGATCAGAGGGTGTATGGCACCCAGAAGCTCCCTCTCCCATTGCTCAGCAAGTGGAAAGGAGAGTGCTACAGGGTTACAACTTTGTTTGCTCTCGTTGACCGGCAGGTCTTGAGCTCTTGTCCCATGTCCAAGAAGAATGAGGTTATGCTGACAGCCAGCAGGTGAGCAAGGCAAAAAGTTTTATTAAGTGACAAAACAGCTTTCAGCGGAGAGGGGGACCCAAGTTGGGCTGCCCTCTTACCCAAAATCAGGTACTCTCCACCCCTACTCAAAGGCTGGTAGTCCCAAAGCATGACTGAGTTTGGGGCTTTTATGGGCACAGAATGGGGGAGTGCATGCTGATTGGTTTGTGAGTATGCAAAAAAGGCACCACTCAAAGATGGGCACAGTAGTGTAAAAAATCAATTAGGGAAGGGTAGTAATATGTAAAATAGGTGAAGGGTGGGGATCAATCGGAGAAAAGCACACCAAATGGGAAGAGAGGTTCTCAATCTAGTCTGTGGATTTATCCAAGACCTGTAGCTTGGTTTTCCGGCTTTAAACTGTCTGGTTTGAAGGTTGAGTTTCATCGGGGACCCACCCTTGTCTGCCTAGAGATTTGTCTGCCTCCTACTGCTATCACTATTGAGGCTCATTTTCTTTCACTGGTTCCCAACCCTGACCTACTTTCCTTCCTCTTCTTCCTGATGCTTTTTACACACTGCCTTCAAAATTACACCCCCCCCCCCACCATATTCCACTCACCATCATCACCAACTCTTGTAGCTGTCAGAAGCCACTCGACCATTGGCATTATATTTTTACTCACATTTTTCCCACACAAGCTGATGTTTCTATTTCTTCTTAATTAAGAGCCCCCTGCCAGTGATCTCTTATAATCCTTCACTATTTCTACTCTTTGCTGCACCACAGGCCTTCTTGTGTCTTTCAACAATGTCTCATTTACCACTGTATCCTCTATACTCCCAGATTTTCTCTTTGTATCTTCCAACAACAGACATCTCTTTGTCACCAGAAACCTGCTTGCCACTGCACCCTTACACTAATTTATCTTATTTCATCCTTACCACTGGGCACCCTTCTGGCATCAGTGCTCTTTTTTACTGGAGATCTCACACTTTGCGGGAACCAACACTTCAGCAGGCTGTTTGTATTCTTGCTCTCAAAATTTTCCACTACAGCCTGGCCCATAAGGACTCTGTGCCAATCTGTATTTTTACTGTAGTAGTTTCTTTCAATGATGAGATATACAGCCAATTGAAGCATCATGTTCAAAAGAATCTTATCCAATACTAGTGGATCCTGGCTAACAGAATCCAAGCATCTCTGGCACTAATGCCACCCTGGGAAAACATAATAGAAGCATTGCAGGCAAAGGGCAAACAGACTCTGAAAGCCCTTTGTTGTTAAGAACCAAAGTGGCAAGAATATAAAACAGATAGGATTGAGATACACATAAATCTTCCCTGTAAATGTCTCAGTACATTTCTGGTTAGGGAATGACCTGATGGACATCCGAAGCATAACCTAGGAAGAGTACAAAAGATAGTCTATTAATGGGCCAAAAAGGCAACATCATAACATCATAAAGGTTCTATGGGAGACAAAATTGACTAGATAAGTAACTAAGGGCTTGACTCAGAGAGTGCTTCATCAAAGAGCTATAGGGAGAAATTAGAGCAGAAGCAATTGGAAAAAGCCCTGAAAGTACACTTGAGGCATTAATATGCTTGACAGTACTTCTAACTCTGGTTTGTTTTTGTTTGAAGTTGAAGTACCTAATTTTCAAAAATGGTTTTTGCACACTAGAAAACTATTACAGAACAAATTTGAAGTATACAAGTAAACACCCAACTTCAAACAATATTTGAGTGCATGTTTTGTGAGACTTTGTTATGATATTGTTTAAACGGTAACTTGACTTTTACAAAAGGCAACAAAACACATATAATTTCTACTTAAAAAAATCTTCATTAACATCAATTATTCTATGTTTCATTACATATATGTACCATATAAACCAATGCCCTTCCCTTGACATTTAGATATTTTCATTTCCTTTTTTGTATTATATGACTTTATGTAACATCTTTATGTAAAATTGCACTAGCTTATATATTGTCTTATTATATGTAATAAGTTCACAGACAAACACAGAATGTTATAACACAGTAATTATGGTTTAGAAACTACTCATATCTTGAGTACAAAGACTAAGAGATGAATCTATGAAAAATAACTACAACAATGTTTTAAAATGTAGACAGTATACAAGTTAAACAGAAACAACAAAAAAGTTACAAAAGGGGGAGATAAAATATAGAGTTTGTATTAGTTTTCTCTTTGCTTATTTGTTTTTGTAATCAGTCATCAGTTTAAAATAATGGCTTATAAGATGTTATTTGCAGGGCACATGGCAACCTCAAATCAAAAATCCTACAACAGATACACAAAAAAATAAAAAGCAAGAATCTAAAACATATCAGCAGATGACTAGAGAAAATCATCTTCACCAAAAGGAAGACAGGAAAGAAAAAAGAAAGGAAGAGAAGGTCACAGAACAACTGGAAAGCAAATAACAAAATAGGAGTAATTCCTTAATCAATAATAATATTGAATGTAAATGGACTAACCTCTCCAATGAAAAGACATAGGGGAGCCGAATAGATAAAAAAAAGAAAAAGTGTTTCCTTTCCAACTTAGACCCAGCAGAATGGCTCCTGCAAAGAAGGGCAGCAAGAAAAAAAAAAGACCATTCTGCCATCATTGAGGTGGTGACCCAACAATACACCATCAACATTCACAAGCATATCCATGAAGTGGGCTTCAAGAAGCACTCAAAGATATTCAGAAATTTGCCATGAAGGAGATGGGAACTCCAGTTGTACTCATTGATACCAGGCTCAACAAAGCTGTCTGGGCCAAAGGAATAAGGAATATCCCATACAGAATCCACGTGTGGTTGTCCAGAAAACATAAAGAGGATAAAGATTCATCAAATAAGCTCTATACTTTGGTTACCTATGTACCTGTCACCACTTTGAAAAATCTACAGACAGTCAATGTGGATGAGAACTAATTGCTGATCGTCAAAACATCAAATAGAGTTATAAAATTGCCTTAAAAAAAAAAAAAAAAGACTTAGCAGTCTGTTGCCTACAGGAAACACACTTCACATATCCAGAGACACATAGACTGAAAATAAAGGGAAAATAAAAGCTATTTCATGCCAATGAAAACCAAAGAAGAACTAGAGTAGCTATACTTACATCAGAAAAAAATATACATTTTTAGGACAAAATCTATAAAAAGAGACAAAGAAAGTTATTGCATAATAATAAAGGGATCAATTCAGCAAGAGTATATAATAATTTTAAATATCTATCCATCTATATCTATCTATCTATCTATCTATCTATCTATCTATCTATCTATCTATCTATCTATACCAAACACTGGAACACCAAGATACATGTAGAGAGCAAATATTATTAGAGCTTAAGAAAGAGGTAGATTCCAAAACAATAATAGCTAGAGACTCCAACACTCCACTTTCAGCATTGGACAGATCATCAAGACAGAAAATCAATGAAGAAACATCAGACTTAATCTGCAGTATAGAACAAATAAACCTAATAGATATTTACAGAACATTTCATACAACAGCTGCAGAATACAAATTATTCTCTTCAGCATATCGATCATTCTGAAGGACAGGCCATATATTAGGCCACAAATCAAATCTTTAAAATTGCAAAAATTTGAATTTGCAAAAAAGTTGCAAAAAATTGAAATCATATAAAGGATTTTCACTGACCACAATGGAATAAAACTATAAATCCATAACAAGAGGAAATTTGGAAACTGTACAAACACATGAAAATTAAGCAATATGCTCCTGAATGATCAGTGAGTTGATGAGCAAATCAAAAATAAATTTAAAAACATTATTGAAACAAATAAAAATGAAAACGCAACATGCCAAAACCAATAGGATACAGCAAAAGCAGTACTAAGAGGAAAGTTTATAGCTATAAATGCCTACACTGAAGAAGAAAAACTTCAAATAAACAATATAACCATATTTCTTAAAGAACTAGAAGAGCAAGAGCAAACTAAACCCAAAATCAGTAGACTAAAAGAATAATAAAGATCAGAGCAGAAAACACTGAAATTGAAATAAAAAAATAAAAAAGATAAATAAAATGGTAATTTCTTGAAAAGTTAAACAAAATTGACAAAATTTTTGTCAAACTAACTGAAAAAAAAGAAGACCCAAATAAATAAAATTATAGATAAAAAAAGGAGACATTACAACTGGTACTGCAGAAATTCAAAGGATCATTAGTAGCCACTAAGAGCAGCTACATGCCAATAAAAACCTAGAAGAAATAGATAAATTCCCAGACACATACAACTTACCAAGATTAAATGAGGAAGAAATCCAAAACCTGAATAGACAAATAACAAGTAATATGATTGGATTTATAATATAAAGTCTCCCAATAAGGAAAAGCCTGGCATGCTATGGCTTCACTGAAAAATTAATACCAATCCTATTCAAACTATTTCAAAAACTAGGAGAGAAAGGAATGCTTCCAACTCATTCTACAAGGCCAATATTACCCTGATAACAAAATCAGACAAAGAAACATCAAAAAAAGAAAATTATAGGACAATACCTTCCATAAATATTTATTTGAAAATCCTCAACAAAATACTAGCAAACCAAATTCAACAATATATTTAAAAGATCATTCATTATGACCAAGTGTGATTTATCCCTGGGATGCAAGGATGATTCAACATATGAAAATCAATCAATGTAATACATTATAGCAACAGAATGAAGGACAACCATATGATCATTTCAATTGAGGCTGAAAAAGCATTTCATAAAATTTAAAATCTCATTATGATCAAAACCTTCAAATGACTAGGTAGGGAAGGAACATACCTCATACAATAAAAGTCATATATGACTATGACATACCCACAGCTAGTATCATACTGAATGGGAAAAAGCTGAAAGCCTTTACCCTAAGATCTGAAACATGATGAGTTGCCCACATTCACCACTACTATACAACATTGTTCTGGATGTCCTAGCTAGAGTGATCAGACAAGATAAAGATGTAAATGGCATCCATGTTGAAAAGAAAAAAAATGTCAAATTACCTTTGTTTGGAGATATTATAATTTTATATTTGGAAAAAAGCTAAAGACTCCATCACAAATTTCTTAAAACTAATTAACAAATCCAGTAAAGTTGCAGGATAAAAAATCAACATACAAAATCAGTAGCATTTCTATATGTCAACAGTGAACAATCTAAAAAAGAAATCAAAATTTACAGTAGCCTCAAATAAAATGAAATACCTACGAATTAACCAAAGAAGTGAAATATCTCTATAATGAAAACTATAAAACACTGAAGAAGAAAATAGAAGAGAACACAAAAAGTAGAAAGATATTTCATATTCATGGACCAGAAGAATTGATGTGTTTAAAATATCCATATTACCCAAAGCAATCTACAGGTTCAATGCAATCCCCATAAAAATACCAATGACATTCTTCACAGAAATAAAAAAAATATATAAAATTTATGTGAAACCACAAAATACCCAGAATAGCCAAAGGCATCCTGTGCAAAAAAGAACAAAACTGGAGGAATCACATTATCTGACTTCAAATCACACTACAGAGGTATAGGGATGAAAACAGCATGGTACTGACATAAACACATTCTCATAGACCAATGGAACAGAATAGATAACCTAGAAATATATCCACACACCTACAGTGAACTCATGTGTGACAGAGTGGCAAAGAACATACACTGGGGAAAGACAGCCTCTTCATTTAGTGGTTCTGGGCAAACTGGATATTGATACGCACACACAAATAAGGAAGAAACGGAACCCCTATCTCCCACCATATACAAATTTCAAATCCAAATGTTTTCATTACTTAAATCTAAGACCTCCAAACAACAAAACTACTAAAAGCAAACATTAGGAAAAATCTCCAGGACATTGGTCTGGGCAAAGATATCTTGAGTAAATACTCCATAAGCACAGATAACATAATATGGTTTGGCTTTGTGTCCCCACCAAAATCTGATGTCAAGTTGTAATTCGCTGTTTTGGAAGAGGGTCCTGGTGGGAGGTGATTGAATTATGGTGGTGGAAGTCCCAGTTGCTGTTCTCATAATAGAGTTCTCAGGATATCTGACTGTTTAGAAATGTGTAGCAACCACCCCTCCCGCCAGCCATGTAAAAATATGCCTGCTCCCTCTTCACTTTCTGGCATGATTGTTAGTTTTCTAAAGCCTCCCCAGCCATGCTTTTTGCACAACCTGTGGAACTGTGAGTCAATTAAATCACTTTTCTTCATAAATTACCCAGTCTCAAGTAGTTCTTTATAGCAGTGTGAGAATAGCCAGATACAGAAAATTGGTACCAGGAGTGGAGTGTTGCTATGAAGATACCTAAAAATGTGGAAGCAACATTGGATCTGGGTAATGGTCAGAGGGTGGAACAATGGTTGGAGAGTTCAGAAGAAGACAGGGAGATGAGGGAAGGTTTGAAACTTCCTAGAGACCTGTCAAATGATTGTGAAAAAAAATGCCGATAGTGATACGGACAGTGAAGTCCAGGTCTCAGATGAAGATGAGGAACTTTTGTGAACTGGAGTAAAGGTCACTCTTGGTATGCTTTAGCAAAGAGAATGGTGGCACTGTATTCCTGCTCTAGGGATCTGTGGAAATTTAAACTTGGGAGAGATGATTCAGAGTACCTCTTGGAAGATATTTCTAGCAACCAAATGTTCAAGATGTGATGTGACTGCTTCTAACAGTATAGGCTCATATTTATGAGAAAAGAGATTATCTGAAACAGGAACTTGTTCTTGAAAAGGAAGCAGAACATAAAAGTTTGGAAAATTTGCAGCCTGCCCATGTGGTAGAAAAGAAAATCCATATTCTGGGATGAAATTCAAGCCTGCTTCAGAAATTTGCATGAGTAAAGAGGAACTGAATGCTAATAGCCAAGACAATGAGAAACATGCCTGTAAGGCATTTCAGAGACCTTTGTGGTTGCCCCTCCTATTACAGGACTGGCCTAGGATGGAAGACTGGCCTAAGATGGTTCATGGCCCAGGCCTATGTCCCTGTTTCCTGGCACAACCTCAGCACACTGCCCTCTGCATACCAGCCCCTCCAGCTCTAGCAATGGCTAAAAGGGACCCAGATAAATCTCAGGCTTCTGCTTCAGAGAGTGCAATCCAGAAGTCACCAAGGCTTCCAGGTGGTGTTATGTCTGTGGGTGCACAGAGGGCAAGAGTTGAGAGTTGGGAGCCTCCACCTAGATTTTAGAGAGTGTATGGAAATGCCTGGATGTTCATCTGCTGCAAGGGTGGAGCCCTCATGGAGAACTTTTTCCAAGGCAGCACTGTGGAGAAATGTGGGGTTGGAGCCCCCACGTAGAGTCTCCACTAGGGCACTGGCTAGTGGAAGTGTAAGAGAGCCACCATCCTCAAGACCCCAGAATGACAGATTTGACAGCTTGCATTGTGTGCCTGAAAAAGCTGCAGGCAGTCAATGCCAGATTGTGGAAGCAGCGATGGGGGCTATACCCTTCAAAGTCATAGAGGTGGAACTGCCCAAGGTCTTGGGGGCCCACCCCTTTTTCCTTTGAGAAAAATAATCTCCGTTGACTCCATGTCTTACATTCAGGCCAGTAGACATAAGTGGGCAAGCAAATCTGTCTTTAATGCAGCCAGGCCTTCTCTTTTTAGGCCTTTCCCAGATCTAAGAGAGATTGAGAGTCTGACACCTTTAGAAGTCAAAATAAACAAACAAAAACAAACAACAAAAACATTCACCATCTACTCTGAGAGCTACTACCTGAGTGGCTTCATCTATATACAAAGCCACTTTTGCAACCCAAATCTCTTCATTTCTCACTCCCATAACCTATCTGGCCACTAAAACCTGTTTCTGGCATGACTTGAGGCCTTTTTCTTTCTACAACCTCAAGATGTACAGATGCTTCTGTACCTTACTATGGAGTTGGGTTCTCATTCTGAAGGCTCCAGTGTGTGAATGTTAAATAAATTTGTATTCCTTTCCTCCTGTTAATGCATCTGCCTCTTACCAGTGATTTTTCAGTGAATCTTTAGGGGCCAAAGGCTTTGGCCCCTACAATGATCTATATAGAAAATCCAGATGAACCTACAGAAAGGCTACTAGAACAAAGACATGATTTTTGCATAGCTGCAAGATACAAGTTTAACAAATAGAAATCAGTTATATTACTAAAAAATAACAACAGGAATCAGAAAATGGAATTAAAATAGAAATTCTACTGATAACAGCATCAAAAAATATGAAATTCTTAGGGATATATCTGACAAAAAATGTACAAGATTTTTACACAGAAATCTACAACTAATACTTAGATAAATAATTGAATAAATAAATATGTGAAGAGAGAAATATACTGTGCTTGTGGGTCAATATTGTAAAGATATCAATTCTCCCTAATTTGAAATATACATTAAATGCAAGCAGACATTTTGTTTTCATTGTTGAGATATATATATATATATTTGTACAGAAGGCTGGTCTGGACCTCTTGACCCCAACTAGTCCTCCTGCCTCAGCTTTCCAAAGTGTTGCTATTACAGGGGTGAGCTACCAGCTGGGCTTCCTGAGATATTTTGTAGAAGTACACAAGGTAATTTAAAAATTCATGTGGAAATGCAAAAGAACTGTAGTGTTCAAAGAAAATGTTAAAAAGAACAAAGTTAGAAGGATAAGAATATCTGTTTTTAAAACCTATAATATAGCTACTGTAATCAAGATTGTTAATATTGACATATATGTAAATAGGTCAGTAGAAGAGAATATAGAAATTGACTCACACATACATGGAGAACTGATTTTTGAAAACAATGCAAAGGCAATCCTGTGGATAATGGATAATTATCACAAGAAATAGTGATAAAAACCATTGGAGAACAATACTGTTTTTTTAATTAACACAATCCTTATTGTATACCATATATAATGTTTAACTCAACATAGACCTTATTTAAATATAAAACCAAATTTGATAATTATTTTCATAGAAAAAATAGGATTAACTTTTTGTGATCAAGATTTAGATGATGATTTTTTTAAAATTTTTATTTTATTATTATTATTATGTTTTGAGACAGAGTCTCACTCTGTCAGCCAGTCTGGAGCGCAGTGGTGCAATCTCAGCTCACTGCAACTTCTGACTCCTGGGTTCAAGTGATTTTCATGCCTCAGCCTCTCAAGTAGCTGGGATCACAGGTGCATACCACCATGCCCGGCTAATTTTTCTATTTTAAGTAGAGATGTGGTTTCACCATTTTGGCCAGGCTGGTCTTGAACTTCTGACCTCAAGTGATCCATCTGCCTCGGCCTCCCAAAGTGCTGGGATTACAGGAGTGAGCCACCACACTGGACCTAGATGAGTTTTTAGATATTATACAAATAGCAGGATTTATAAGGGAATAAATTAACAAACTGGATTTTATCAAAATATGTGTGTATTCTTTGAAAATCATTATTAAGAGAATATAGACAATTTATAAACTGGAAAATAAATATTTTTAAATAAATATATTTGATAAAATGCTTGTATCTAGAATATATAAACTCTTGGATGGGCACAGTGGCTCATGCCTATAATCCTGGCACTTTGGGAGCTCCAGGTGGAGGATCACTTGAGCCCCGGAGTTCTAGACCAGGCTGGACAACATGGCGAAACCCCATCTCTACAGAAAATTTAAAAATTAGCTAGGCATGGTGCTATACACCTGTAGTCCATGCTACTTAGGAGGCTGAGGCAGGACCATCACTTCAGCCCTAGAAGTAAAGGCTGCAGTGAGCCATGATTAAGCCACTGCACTCCAGCCTGGGGCTGGGTGACAAAGTGAGATCCCATCTCAAAAAAAAAAAAAAAAAAAAAAAAAAAAGGAAGGAGCTCTCAACTGAATGAGAAACAAACACTCACTAAGAAATTATTTAAGAAGAAATATAGCTAGCAAATCAACACATGGTGGAGTTTATTAGGCTTGATTGTGTAGCTTGATTGGGCCAATAACATGCAAAAATGCATATGAAAACAAAATTAAAGGAGAGCTCTTCCAAAATAAAGATTTCTCTTTTAGCCTTATAGGTGAGAAATAACACGGAACAGAGCTGTAGATACTTACTCAGATTCATCAACATGTAACAAGAATGAGAAATTAACTTTGTTACCCAGTGAGGTTTGGGGCATATTCGTTACTCTGCAAATACACCTAATATGAGGAGTCTGTATTTTAATTTGACATTCATTTCCTCTAATATAATGGCTCTCAACCAGGAATGATTTTGTTCACCAGGGGACATTTGCTAACACCTGGAATTGTTTTTGGTTGCCACAACTGGAGATGTGTTACTGCCATCTAGTGTTAGAGGCCAGGGATGCAGCTACAATGCCCAGAGCCATCTCTCAGGGCAATAATTCGGCCCAAAATGTGAAAAATGCTGAGGGTACACTGCTTTACTGGATGCTGTTTGTGGCCCATCCAGACAGACCCCCATTATTGGCTGATGCATTCATGTTCTAGCTGTCATGAGCATTAGCTGATAATGATGCTTCTTAATGGCTCTCTTCTCCAGATAATTGAACCTAGATAAATTGGAACCACCTTCCAGGAAGGCTACATACCACATTCACATTACCCCATCCCACCTCAGATAATGTCCAATAACTGCCTAATATATGAGTACAAATTATCTTTCCTTTTTCCCATCTCAAATGGGAAGGAACTCTGTGGGTGTTTATCTTTAGCTGAAACTGAATTCTTAGATTTTTCTATTGTCCCATTATGCCCCCTTGCTCTCCTTCCCTTGAGAATACTCCCACAATAAATCACTTCATCAGGAATATCTTCTTTAGGTTCTTCTTCTAAAGAATTTGATGTAGGAGCATGTTGTATGCCCCTGGGAAGCAGATTCAAAAAATAGAATTCTGGAGATTAATCACTTTCACATCAGATGGTAATGAGGACTTCAACACTGGTAGTAGAGAACTAACAGTTGCTGCTATGCTTTTTATTGAGATTGCTAAGACCTTCATCTCTAGTGAACTGATGTAGGTTGAAGGGGACGTGTACTAACACATGCATTTTCTCTGGCATTTTAGAGTTTGGAGCAAATAGTATCTATAAAAACCATAGAATTATATGATTACTGTGAATTGGCATTGATTTAATGAAATAAGGAAATAATAGATCATGTTCTATTAATATACATCTAAAAGCAATGGGAGAGTCACAGGGCTTGCTTGGAAGTATTAACAATGGCCCTCATATCTGGTAGTGAGAGAGAAAACAGACACAAATTTAGGCACAGGTCTTCACTGAAAGAGATGAAAACTTTGCAAAATACTGAATTTCAACCTAGACAAATCTCCTACTTCAAAATCAGGGCCCTAACAATGTAGCAGTGGAACCATAAGGCTTAGGATATAGATATATGTGCAGTTGCTTTTGAGAAATTTAAATATTCAGATTCCCTTGTACCAAAAAGGAATATTTTTTTCTAAACAGAATTTTTTCAGCCAAAAAGTACTTATATAATAAAAAATCAAAACTTTTAAGCTCCAAGTTTGTTAAATTGTTTAAACACCCTATTTCAACTTCCATAGTAAAATTCAATTTATTAATTACTTCAGTGACATGGCTAATTTATGAATTGGTTCATTAATTTGTTTATGAATTTATAGTGAATTGATTCAATTTTGATATGAAGGAAATGAAGTTGCAGAGCTGAATATATGCATTTTCTTTAGAGAAAATTATGAGTTATTGCAAATTTAAAATATTTGAAAAGTCATTCAATTGATTAGAACACAAAAATATAGTGTAGTCTACAAATATTTTTAAATATAGTTAAAAACACCTCCCACTAATAACCTACAGGTCAGGTTTGGCAGGCTTCCAAAACAACCTGCCTGCAGGAGGTCTTATGATTAATTCATGGCTTAAATCCTGTTCCTGAATAAATAATCTTATTGTGAATTCCTCAAACTGTTGATGTACTGATTAATACATAACCTACTGACATTGAAAATGATTCTTATTTGTTTCTGGATTATGAAGTTTTACTGATTTGTTTCTGAATCATGAAGTTTCACTGAATGTCTTGCACATAGAATATTTTATCCTGTATGTTGTAATCTGTAGCCAAGGATTCTAACCTCTGTATTGTGCCCTTCAATAAACAGGACAACTACATTCTAAGAAGTCCTCCTTCCTTTTTCTAAACTTTTCCATTGATATGATTTGGCTGTATCTCTACCCAAATCTCAAACTGTATCTCCCATAATTCCAATGTATCATGGTGAGATCTGGTGGGAGGTAATTGAATCATGGGGGTGGTTCTTTCCCGTGCTGTTCTTGTGACAGTTAATAAGTCTCATGAGATCTGATGGTTTTATAAAGGGGAGCTGCCCTGCACATGCTCTCTCTCTTGCCTGCTGCTAAGTAAGACGTGAGTTTGCTCCTCCTCACCTTCTGCCATGATTCTGAGGTCTCCCTCGCCATGTGAAACTGTGAGTTCATTAAACCTCTCTCTCTTAATAAATTACTCAATCTCAGGTATGTCTTTATTAGCATCATGAGAACAGACTAATACAATTATAAAAGTCTTGCAACTTGTAGCAGACTCTGAAACACTCCCAACTTTTTTGGTGTTTTTTCCAGTTCAGTCCTCACATGTGGCATCCAATAAACCTTTATCAAATTATTTCTGCCTCAACACCCTTAATTTTCATCAACATTACCTATATTAGTAATTGTCTGCTTCATAAAATATTAGCTCAGAATTTAGTTGTTAAAAAACAGCATGTACTACCTCATTGTTTTTATATGTAAGTAATTAAGTGGCGCTTCAGTGGATTGTCTGCTTAAAAATCCACTCCCTTACTTTCATTGTCTGTTACAGCAGCTACCTACTCCAATATTAAAATGGCATCTGTCATATATTGCTGTGTAACAAATTAACCCAAATCTCTTCTTCAGGCATCAAATGGGGCTGTAAACATCCTAAGGCTGCACTGCATCCTAAGCAGATCCACTGGAAAAGAATCTGCTTTCAAGTTCACTCAGCTAGTTGTTGGTAATGTTTAGTTCCTTGCTGGCTGATGGCCAGAGGCTTCCCTCACCACTCATAATATGGCAGCTGGCTTCACTGAAGATCATGAGGGATACAAGAGAGACAGAGATTAGAGTAAGTTAAAACAGGACAGAGACACAATGCTTTGCTTCCAGATCTTAGAGGTACCATCTCATTATTTTTACCACATTATGGCATAATTACCAAGAGGAACAAATATTGGGTGGAAGTTCAGAATCTGCCTACCACAGTTTTCCTCTGACAATGAATAATTTATGCCCCTTCCACCTGAAAAAGCCATTCAGTTCCTCTCAAACTTCTACAAAATTAGTATCCCATCACATTATGTTGAAGTCTACCATCTCATCATCTAATCCAGTTGTGGATAAATTTCCTATACCAGAATTTGTCTAATTTTTTAAATCTGTGAAAATGAAGAAACAAAGAGACAAGTTATTTGACCCTCCAAATCTCACCCCCATTTAATACACAATGGTTAGTTATATATAACTGCTATAAACACACTTCTGTTCAAAATTGGAGAAAAATGGAAGGTAAAGGGAACTGGTCTTCTAAAGCAATTGTGAAATCCATCTGAACAAATGTTGAAAAGTTGACTAGGTTTCAAGGCCTCTGGATAATTCACCATGACTCTTGCTTGGCTCTGTCCCCTGGGCTCTTCTAACAGCCCTCCTAGTCATCTCTTCTTTTTCATGCATGAGTTTGTAGCTCACTAGGTGCTGACTCAGCTCCCTGCCAGTAGAAAGTTGGTGGTGCAAAAGTCTTTTTAATTCTGTTATCAGCTTTCTCCCTTTCAGTCCAAGCTGTGTTTCAGCAGATACAGTTTTCTCAAAAACTTTATGGCCTTCTGAAATATCATTGGGGTTTATTCCATTAAATAAAATCTACAGCTACAAATATTTTCTAGGTAATCTCTTCTTCATTTTGAGATTATGCTGAGATGACTAAGAAATGAAACTTAGGTTTCTTACCCTCTGTTTGATTCAAAGTATCTGTGAAGCACGCTTTTAGCCTTTTTAAGAGCCCTTTGTATGACTGTGACCTTATCTTTTGGAACAAAAGATTATGTAGTCATAATTTTGGATTATCTAAACTACATTGTTATGGTGGCTCAAAAGCCATTTCTTAATTTTAGCGTCTTTTCTTTTCTAGAGAAGATAAGTTTCAAATGATCAAGCTCTGAATCTTCTTCATTTAAAAGTTATTTCATACTTTTACTTTTTTCTACTTACATTATGAAACACTTTCAACTCTCTTTGGATCTCCTTTGTTACATCATCAAGGTTTTCAGGCAATGTTTTGATTTCCACATAACTGCAGAGGATAGTGTTGCAGATGTTTTTTTTTTTTTTTTTTTTTTTTTTTTCCCCCAAAAATACCCAAAAATTTTTTTTTTTTTTTTTTTTTTTTTTTTTCCTGCAGCCACATCATAAAGATACCCATTACTTCAGTTTTCAACAACATGTTTTTTACTTCATTTAGAACTCTTGCTGTCAGAGTTTGCAAAGCCCAGATTTCTTTTAACAGTCTGTCCACAGCAAGTTAGTGATTCTCTAACATGCTCCTCAAAATCATTCCAGTCTTTGCCCGCTGCCAAGTTCAAGGCATGTTTTAGTGTTTGTTATGGCATCACCCTACTTTCAGTATCAAAATGACATTTGTTATCTATTGTTGTGTAACAAATTACCACTAAACTTAGTAGTATTAACCCACAACATGTATTACCTCACAGTTTTTCTAGGTCAGGAATTCAGCTGCAGCTTAACTGGGTTTTCTGATTCAAGCTGTCTAAAGATTAATTTTGAAATCAGCCAGGACTTTGGTCATGTCAAGGTTCAACTACTACTAAATAATCCACTTTGAAGCTCATTCAAATGGTTGTTGATGGAATTCAATTCTTCACAAGCTGCTTGTTTGAGGCCACCTTCAGCTACTGGTGTGGGATTTTTAATATGCAGCTCACTGTAAAGTAGACAATCTGATAGATCAAGGAAGAGTGAAAAGAATGTGAGCAAAACTAAAGTCATAGTCTTCTGGGAGTTTATGTTAGAAGTGTCATCCCATCTCTTTTACTGTATTTTATTTGTTAGAAGCAAATGAATAGGTCCAGGCCATGCAAGGGGTCATATAACGCCATGAAATAAGGATCACTGGGAACCATTTCAGGAGCTACCAAATACAATACCATGAAAACTTTGTCTGCAAATTGTTTAGAGAAAGCAGTCATTTTTTTATTATCCCATGGAGTTATAGAGAGATATGATAAATAGTTGTTCAAAGGAAGCCATCTATAATCATGAAACTAATAATTCATTAATGTATTTATTGTTTGATTATCTTTCTCGTGATTAAAAAAAAAGCAGACAATGTGAGATTGATGAGTAGAACTTAGCTTCCAAATGTATTGAGATTTTGAATGAAAGAGAGGACATTTAGTATGTATAGACATCCAAGGTTATTTGATTTCATGAAATACCAAAGCAAATTTTACTCTCAACACTCAACTTTTTACTTTCCATTCCCCCAAAAGACAGAGCTTCAATTCCTGTTAAGATGAAAGATAAAGCCATCAATCAAGTAATCCCAGGCCTTTCCTTATCTGGAAAAATTGTTTTAACCATTTTACTTCTTTACCATTGTTTGAGTGGTAGTATATGTGAAATAGTTTTATAGATATATAAAAATGATAAAGTGAAAGATTCAGAAATATTTTTATTTGTATTAAGTCTAAACACATACACTGAAAGGATACACAATAACTTTTGAAATTTTGAATATTTATCCAGAGAAGGGAAAGAGGGAAGTAAAAGGTATAAGGAATGTTTGTTTTATATTTCTGTACAAGTAGGGACCTCTGAGAAAATATTACTGAAATTTGATGCCTGGACAAAAGGATAAGCTTTAGATGTTAATTGTAACTGAATTGGCAGTGAAAACTCCAGAGAGAGGTTATGTGTTACATTTCAAGGGAGGAAGAATACTGGATCTATAAAGTCTTTCTTTGGTTTTAACTTTGGAGATGTTGGTTTTATTTTTCCCCTGAAGAGATTTATTCACTTTCCTAAATGTGAGAACTCATGATTCTTCTCATTACATTTTCAAGGGTACTCTTACAGATGATAAGAGTGACAGCTGCCTTTCTGTCCTCTGTATTATGAAGATTCATTTTTCTGAGATTTCCTTGACAACAGCAGACCACCTTACTGTAGGAAGACATCTGGTTCTCATTGTGTCACCCCAAGGGTAAGAAGGGGGGCAAAAGGAAATCAGTGCAATTACTCACTGTAAGTAAATGACAATCTCTTTTGCTTCAAAGACTTTATATTTGAATTTAGAATTGGTATGGTTTGGCTCTGTGTCCCCACCTAAATCTCATCTTGAATTGAGGCGATTTGATCATAAGGGCAGTTTCCCTCATGTTATTCTCCTAATAGTGAGTGAGTTCTCACGAGATCTGATGATTTTATGTGTCAGTTCCCCCTGCATTCTCTCTCTCAGCTGCTGCCATGTAAGATGTGCCTTGCTTCCCCTTTACCTTCTACCATGATTGTAAGTTTCCTAAGGCATCTCTAGCCATGTGGAACTGGGAGTGAATTAAATCTCTTTTCTTCATAAATTACTCATTCTCAGGTATTCTTTACAGCAGTATGAAAATGAACTAATACAAGGATCATATTAATAAATATATGAATATGTTCAGACAGAGGTATACGTAGGCATTTCAACTGTATCTGTGTTATTTTTTATTTTTACAAAATGAAGCCTGAAATACATACAACAAAATATTAATATGTTTAAAATCCATTGGGTATACAGTGATTGCTACATAGCCTCATGATTTTAAAATTAGCAAATAAAAAATAATTTTGGCCAACATTTGGGTAGTGTTCACAGGGGAAAAATGGTATATTAAAGAAAGTTTTGACCTTCACACATATTCTTTCACAGTGGATATATCAAGGCAGTAATTTTAGTCCAAACTATATAAGAGAGTTGTCTGCTTTTCAAGGGAGCAAGATGAACTGCTTTGTACTTACAACCTTCTGGGAAATAATTCACATAGTATTTAATATTCTGATTGAGGACAGCTTTCTTGAAAGACTATAATTTTAATTAATAAATGCTTTTCATGAAATGATTACTCTTTTCTAAACAAGTATGATTTTTTTAAAAAAAACCTATTCTTATAATTAATTTTAAAAGTTTCAAATAGATGACTTTGGCTGTAAGGATATTATTGTCTTATAAAACTGGAAGAGAGGTCAAGTGAATATGCACTCAGGCAATTTATATGTCACATAATGTTCATGAAATTAAAAAATCTTTATTAAATAACTATAAGTGATCATAGGCTTCCATTTGTAGCAGATGACCATGCTGATTTCCAAATGGGAACTTCTCCAGTTTGGGAGAACTGCCCTTGAATAGTTTAATTACTAATCGTGTAGCCATAGTCTATCTATTAATTACTTGAACTGCTCCCAAATCGTATCACCAGTCATTATTTTTAATTTTAATATGATTGGAGATTTACCTATGGGGATCTATTAAAGGAAAAGAAAAATTTAATCACATAGCTCAGTGATTCTTAAGTCAGTGGTCAGCATACCCAGTGAATCCTTAACTAACACATACAGTCAGGAATGATAGAATATGAAAGTTTATTTGAATCACCAGGAAGAAATCAAGATATATATAGTACAGTAGTCACAGTGTGTGGCTCAGTGATGTAATTGGGGATGTGGAATCTTTTTATAAATTTATTCTACTTCAGTGTGCTAGCGTTTATTCATATGGTTAACATCTGATGGTCTCCTGGTGGCCTTTTCCTTTGCTGCTTTAACTCTTGCATTTCTATTACAGGTAGAAAGATAATTGAAAGGGGAGGCAAGTAATTATTAAACCAAGATTGAAGGGTAAAACTTTCTAAATATCCTGTTTAACTTCATTAGTCATAAATATGTTACCTGATTTCCCTAGCTGTAAGGGAATCTGAGAAAGATAATATTTTTCACCGAGAATATTGTTGCATTGTGCAAATTTGGGGTTCTATTATTAAGGAAGAGGAGGAAGTTAATATTGGATAAGCAATACAAAATAAAATATCTTCTCTGAGTCATGGTAAATTTGGATTATAGAAAATAAATCTCATTTTAAAAGTTACAAAAATCTTTGGAAGGAAGGCCTTGAGAGTGTACTCAGGGAAGACACAGGTGCTGAGCTGAAGCAGGAGAAAGCTGGGAACCCCGCATGGGGTTACCCTGTACCAGGACTTGTTCCTGGTCCCCAATGACTCCACGGGAAGGGGTGCGTTGAGTAGACATGGAGGGTCTCAATCTCACCACAGACATCTGGAATTCTCGCAGGAGGAGACCCCACAACTCCTAGGGACACTTGAGCTGGCAGGTAAAGCAGCTTAGAGAGATGGTAGGAGCAGAACTCTAGCTGGTGCAGAGCCCAGCGTGTTTGGTGTGGGAACATCTGCAGGGGAGCACAACCAGGGATGCCCACTCCCCAAGGCTGGCCTTGTCCCCCTATAAGACTTTAGTCTTAGAGGAACTGTTGGAATTAAACAGAGTAGAATGATCTTGCCCATCAGACAGGGCCAGTCCTACCTCCTGAGTTCACACTCTCTGTGTTGGCCTCACTCAGGGACCCAGCCTGGTCATGCCTGCTTGCACAGCAGCCTGAGATGCCCAGGTGGAGTGCTTCTCATGGACCCTCATCATAGCTTCTGTGCTGGCAGATCATGCCTGACCTTTATAGAGCTCCAATAAAGTGGTACCCACTGACACGCACCAGCCTACCTGCACCATTCTCCTATCGCAGCCTCCCATGTGTCACTTTGCCAGCACACACTCGCCAACGGCCAATCCCCATATCACTTTGCAGGCATGCATGCATGTAGGCAGACCTCACCTTCTCTTTCCTGCTAGCGCGTGTATACATGTGTACCCCACAGTGCCACTGCTGCCGACATAAGCACACCCCGCCCATCCCTGCTACACTTCCGTTGCCAGCATAAACACACTCAGAGTACAGCAGCACCGTCCCCCGCCCCGGGTCACTATTGCTGCTGGTGTGAACACAGAGGCTGCTGGCCCTGTGCTTGCCGGCGCCCCGCTCCCACACTGACGCTGCTGCTGCCCCCAAAAAACGAGTATGGATGCCAGCAGCCCTGCCTCCCCCGCACTGTGTCGCCACCACTGCAAACGCCCGCCTGCACGGAGGCCCGCACACTTGGGCTTGCTCAATGACCCGCCCCAGCCAACAAATATGCACCCAGCAGTGCTGCCACTGCTGCTGAAACTTGTAAACAACTACGGGTTCTGCTGTCACGGCCCAACAAACCATTTTGGCTGGGCACCACCCATCCGTATTGTGATCAATGGTTCCGGAGCGCACACTCTTTCCAGTGCAGTAGGTTCCTAATCTGGAGGGACCAGAGAAAAAAGCTGGGGGCCTGACACCAGCTACCAGAGATAGAGAACAGAGCTCAAGAGTACTGAGCTAAGCCTTGGCCCCCAAAAATCTTTCAGAAACGCAACCAGTTGACTGAACCCACCTTATACAACAAACAAACGCCCAGGAACATCAAAGATAAAAGAAAAATAAAATCCATCGAAAGGACAGCAACTTCAAAGATTGAAGGATCATGAGCTAAAAACAGAGAGAGAGAGAGAGAGAGAATCAGAGCAAGAACTCTGGCTACACAAAAAGCCAGACTGGCTTCTTACCTCCAAACCACCACACTAGTTCCCAGTATGGTTCTTAGCCAGGCTGAAATGGCTGAGATGGCAGAAATAGAATTCAGAATATGAATAGGAACAAAGATCATCGAGATTTAGGAAAAATTCTTCCTTATCCAACTTTCCACTTTGTGTCTTTTAATTGGGACATTTAGCCGATTTATATTCAAGGTTAGTATTGACAGGCATAGATTTGACCCTGTCATCATTTAGTTAGCTTGTTATTATGCACACTTGTTTGTGCGGTTGCTTTGTAGTGTCACTGACCTATGCACTTAAGTGTGTTTTTGTAGTGACTGGCAATAGTCTTTCATTTCCATATTTAGCACTCCCGTTCGGACCTCTTGTAAGGCTGGTCTAGTGGTAATGAATTCTCTTAGCATTTATTTGAAAGAATTTTATTTCTCCTTCTCTTAGAATATGAAATTCTTAGGTGGAAATTCTTTTTTTTTTTTTTTTTTTTTTTTTAAGAATACTAAATATAGGTCCTCAACCTCTTATGGCTTGTAAGGATTCTGCTGAAAGTTATGCTGTTAGCCTGGTAGGATTCCCTTTGTTGGTGATCTGCACCTTCCCTCTAGCTGGCTTTAGCATTGTTTCATTCATTTTGATGTTGGAGAATCTGATGACTATGTGTCTTGAGAATGGTTTCCTGTATAGCAGTTCATAAGGATTCTCTGCATTTCCTGAATTTGAATGTTGATCTCTGCAGTGAGGTTAGGGAAATTTTCATAGATGATATCCTGAAATATGCTTTTCAAGTTCTTTGCATTCTCTTCCTCTCTTTGAAGGACACCCATGATTTGTAGATTTGGTCTCTGTATGTAATCCCTTTTTTCTTAGAGGTTTTGTTCATTCTTCCTTATTGTTTTTTTCTTTTAGTCTCACTCAGTTTTTTCAGAGAGCTGGTGAGATTATTTCCTCAGCTTGATCAATTCTGCTGTTAATACTTGCAAGTGTATTCTGAGATTTGAAGTGAGTTTTTCAGCTTTATCAGATTAGTTTGGTTCTTCCTTAAAACGTCTATTTTGTCTCTCATCTCCTGTATCATTTTACTGTATTCTTTAGAATTAGTATTTTATGTGCTAAATAATTATAAACACAAACTATACAATGGGAATTATCACCCCTAGCACATGTAAGAAAACTGATAAAAAAATTTGCTCATGGTAATTTAGCTACTAAGTAAGGAATTAGGGAATTAAAACTAGGTATTGAATCCCCTACCCTTAATGTTCTCATTTGTACAATGGAGAAATTAACAGTGCACAATTTATACTGATGTGGAAGGGATTAAAATAAAAGCATGTATGAAAAGATCTAAAATTGTAAATTCTAAGTAAACTTCAGCTATTATTCCGTTCATCCACTTGCCATATTTTTTGCCATATTTTTTAATTGTTCTCAGAAACACTAATGTGTCTACATTAGCCTTTTCACATATATTTAACTCAACACCTGACCATTTAAAAAATTCTAGCTTTTCATATTTAAAAATAGATTTATTAAAACTTTAAGATCATTCAGATAAGTACACAAAGGAGAAGAACTACAAAACGTCGTTTTGCTATAGATAAATTAAATAGTTTTTCTTTTTTTTTTTTTTTTTGCTAAAGTGCCAAAAGGCATAAAGCTATTTTTTAACAGGTCTTCAGTAATACAAAAATTGACTTATTACACTTCTACAATAACCAGTAAAATTAATAGGCCAGAAATTGATACTCCAAAATATGACGCTTTGACACATTGAACTGAAGAAGCCTTAGGTCTCTGTGACATCGCCCTAACTACCCCTCTCCAGTGCCCAGTCCTCTGTCTTTCCCAAAACATACGATGAAATTGTTCTCTGAAGTTCCCTTATCTACCTAAAGTCTCTACCTACCAAAGAAGAAACAATTACTTCTGGTTCCTTCCTTGAGTTTTCATTAACTGAATTCATATCACAGAAAGAACAACCTGAAGTTTGTAAACACACCTGGAAAGTCTTGTCACAAACCATTGTTTGCTGCAGGCCCAACCACACTTTGCCCCAGACATTCTATATTCTTCAAGCTGATTGAATTTCCATAATAATCATTTACTACCCCTACAAAATCATCCTCACTTCCCCATCTTCCTTTCTCCTAAGAGAACAGTATATATGTGTCACCCATCACATGGTGAGGTAATCACTGTGATTCTTCAACCCACACTGTGCACACTGATAAATGTCTATGCCATTTCTCCTATTAATCTGCCTTTTGTCAGTTGATTTTTCAGTGAACCATCTGAGAATGAAGAGAAACTTTTCCCTTTGCCCCCACATTAAATATTCACAATAGCCAATAAAAGAAACAGGTCAGTTGTTTCCATTTTTATTTTTTAGAAAAAAATTAAAACTGTACATGACTAAATAATTGCCTAATTCAGAAGTCTTATAAATTGACAAAGGAGAAACCAGAAACCAGTCTACTGACACTAACTTCTAAATTCAGTGCTTTAAATATAGCTTGCAGTAAAAATTTAATGATAACTCACCTGTGTCTTCCTGTTGATTCAGAAATTATATATGAAAATGAATACTCATTCAAATGTATAAAAAAAAGAATATATTCTCTTTTCTCTGAATATTTGAATATTCTAATTGTTGATTTGAATACAAAGTACCTCTTGTACAAAAAAAGACTTCACTTTTAACTTTTATGTGTTGAAAACAGAAAAACACAGGTCAATAAAAGGTTAGTCAAAGATTTCAAACTCTTAGTTCAAATATTGCTTCTTCAATTGATTTGCTTAATTGCCTCAGGGAAATAGTCTAACATATTTGTATTTGTTTCCTCATTTGTAAAATGTGAAGTAAACTGTTTATTTTCTTACCTCACATGGGCATTATATGAAATAATTAGTCAGCTGTAATTAGCAGCTAAATAAATGTTCAGATTTGCTAGTTACTTCTTTAAATTAGATAATTGGTGAAACTTTCTAACATTTACTAAAAAAAGTATTGACAGAAAAAAATTAACAGGTTTATTGTAAGTTATTTTAGTAAATTTAAACTTTATTTACCAAAATAAGTACCAAGTTTCATTTGCTCTTAAGAAAGAATTTTCTTTGGTATTTCTAGTGAGCTTTATAAAAATCATAACAAAAAAGTATTAGAATTTTTTTATTACAAACACTTATATGTAATCGTGGAATATTAACTTGTACTAAAATATATGTTACATTTTCTAGAATTCTATCATCTTCTTATGTTTAACTCTCTTCTTTATACATGATATTCATTAAAGTATACAAAATATAAATATACAGGTTATAAGCTAAAGCTCAGTAAGTCATCAGAAAGTGAATACACACCATGTTAATGAGTCAAAAAATAAAACCTTTTAAAATCACTTTCAAACCTCTTTTTAATCCACATTACCCACTTCTTTCCCAGAGAAGAATTGCTAGATAAAATACAAAATGTGGTTTTGTTATATACCTGAACAAATTTTCGTTGTTTATCTGAAATTGAAATTTAACTGAGCATCCTGCATTATTTCTTCTAAATTTTAAAACTTCCTCTTCTTCTTAATTATAACATAAATTATTTGCCCTTAAAGATTTTATGTACAATGAAATAAATATAATGTGAACACTTCTGTGTCTGATTTCTTTTACTCTTCATTATGCCTTTGAGCTTTATCTATTGTACTTTCATTACTGTAGTGTATTCTATTTGTCTGAATATTTTCCAGTATTGTCTTCATTATATTGTTCATGAGCATTTAAACAGAACCAAGTCAGCACAACCATAATTAATGCGGAATTAATGTTGTTGTACCTATCCCTTGGTGCTTATGTAGATGCACTTTTATTGACCATATATTTCAAAGTGAAATTGCCATACCATGAAGAATACATATATTCAAATTTAGTCAAAATTTCCAAAGATTTATCCAGAATAGCTGTGCCAACTTATATTTCTAATAAAAGAATATAGAGTATTTATTCATCAACATTCTTGCCAATACTTGATATTATCAGTCTTAACTTTAACCATCCTGGTAGGAGTAAAGTGGTATTATTGCCCCATGACTTCAATTTGCATTTCTCTGATTTCTAATAAGGCAGAGAACAGACACATATGGTTTAAGGCTACATGAATGTCCCTTGTGCTATGTGCCTTTTCAAATGTACTGTCTGTATTTTCTATTTTTATGACTTTCTTTTATAAAAGGGCTTGTGCTAAGTATATTTTTCTTTAAATACCTGTTTATTGTAGCTTCATAGAAAAATTGATACTTGTTTAACAGGTTCTACATCCTTTCTTTATATTTTTTCTTGAGATTTTTTTTCTTTTTGCTGGTTTTCAATTACACATTTTTATGTAAACACTTCCTGGATATTGTTAAGGGTCGTTAATAAATATATAAATTAGGAATAAATTGACATTATTAACAGCATTTTAGTCAATGACATAGTAATAATCTTCATTTATTTAAGTCTTAACAGCAGGCAGAAAAATGGCCAATTACCGATATCCACACCCTAATTCCTGGAATAAAAGAATAGATTCGTTTTTGTGGCAAAAGGTCTTTGCCGATGTAATGAATTTAAGGATCTTGAGATGGAGGGATTATTTTAGATTATGAATGTGGGTCCGATATAATCAGGATTCTTATAAGAGGGAGGGAAGAAGATCAAGGTCAAAGAGAAGATGCTACGCTGCTGTTTTAAAAAATGAAACTTGGAGCCATAAGTCAAAAAATGAAAGAAGCGTCTAGCAGCTAGAAAAGGCAAGAAAATTTACGAACCCCTAGAACCTCCAGAATTAACAAAGTCATGTCAATATCTTGAATTTTAGACTTTCTATTTTCAGAACTGTGAGATAATGAGTTTGCATTTTTTAAACCACTAACTATATGGTAATTTGTAGCAGCCGAAATAAGAAACAGATACAGATACTGGTACCTGGAAGTGGGGTGTTACTGTATCACATGACTGAGATATGTAAGTAGTTTTAGAATTGAGAAATGAACAAAAGATGAAACAAATTTTGAAAAGTATAAAATAAAAAGCTAGAATTGTTGGCAAGATGGCCCAATAGGAACAGCTCTGTTTTGTCGCTTCCAGTGAGATGGACATAGACAGCGGGTGATTTCTGCATTTCCAACTGAGGTACCTGGTTCATCTCATTGGGACTGGTTGGACAGTGGGTGCAGCCCTGGGGTGGGGGTGGGGGGTGGGGTGGCGAGCCAAAGCAGGGTAGGGCACCCCCTCCCCTGGTAAGTGCAAGGGGTCAGGGAATTTTCTCACCTACCCAAAGGAAACCGTGAGGGACTGAGTCTGAGGAACCATGCACACTCCAGCCCAGATACTGTGCTTGTCCCATTGTCTTCGCAACCCCCAGACCAGGAGATTCCCTCTGGTGCCTACCCCACCAGAGCCCTGGGTTTCAAACACAAAACTGAGCAGCCACTTGGGCAGTCACTGAACTAGTTGCAAGAGTTCTGTTTTGTTTTGTTTTGTTTTTTTCCCCCGTACCCCAGTGGCACCTGGAACACCAGCGAGACAGAACCATTCATTCCCCCGGAAAGGGGTGCTGAAGCCAGGGAGCCAAGAGTTCTGGCTTGGCGGATCTCACCCCCATGGAGCCCAGCAAACTACAATCCACTGGCTTGAAATTCTCGCTGCCAGCACAGCAGCAATCTGAGATCCACCTGGGACACTCAAGTTTGGTAGGGGGAGGAGTGTCCGCCATTGTTAAGGCTTGAGTAGGCAGTTTTATCCTCACGGTGTAAACAGGCAGCCAGGAAATTCGAACTGAGTGGAGCCCACTGCAGCTCAGCAAGACTGCTGTGGTCAAACTGCCAGATTTCTCCTCTCTGGGCAGGGCATCTCTGAAAAAAAGGCAGCAGCCCCAGTCAAGGACTTATAGATAAACCCACCATCTCCCTGGGACAGAGCACCGGGGGAGGGGCGGCTGTGGGCACAGCTTTAGCAGACTTAAATGTCCCTGCCTGATGGCTCTGAAGAGAGCAGCAGACCTCCCAGGACAACGTTCAAGTTCTGCTAAGGGTCAGATTGCCTCCTCAAGTGGGTCCCTGACCCTTGCGTATCCTGACTGGGAGAAACCTCCAGGTAGGGGGCTGAAAGACACCTCATGCAGGAGAGCTCTGGCTGGCATCTGGCAAGTGTCCCTCTGGGAGGAAGCTTCCAGAGGAAATAAAAGGCAGCAATCTTTGCTGTTCTGCAACCTATGCTGGTGATACCTAGGCAAACAGGGTCTGGAGTGGATCTCTAGCAAACTCCAGCAGACCTGCAGCAGAGGGGCCTGACTGTTACAAGGAAAACTAACAAACAAAAAGGAATAGCCTGTTCACTCAAAGACCCCATCCGAAAGTCACCAATATCAAAGACCAAAGGTAGATAAATCCACAAAGATTGGGAGAAACCAGCACAAAAAGGCCTAAAATTCCAAAAACAAGAATGCCCCTTCTCCTACAAAGGATCACAACTCCTCAACAGCGAGGGAACAAAACTGAACGGAGAGTGAGTTTGACGAATTGACAGAAGTAGACTTCAGAAGGTGGGTAATAACAAACTCCTCTGAGCTAAAGGAGCGTGTTCTAACCCAATGCAAGGAAGCTAAGTACCTTGAAAAAAAAGGTTAGATGAATTGCTAACTAGAATAAACAGCATAGAGAAGATCATAAATGACCTGATGGAGCTGAAAAACACAACACAAGAACCTCATGAAACATACACAAGTATGAATAGCTGAATCAATCAAGCAGAAGAAAGGATATCAGTGATTGAAGATCAACTTAGTGAAATAAAGTGAGAAGACAAGATTACGAAATAAAGAATAAAAAGGAACAAACAAAGCCTGCAACATATATGGGACCATGTGAAAAGACCAAACCTAAGTTTAATTGTTGTATCTGAAAGTGAAGGGGAGAATGGAACCAAGTTGGAAAACACTCCTCAGGATATTATCCAGGAGAACTTCCCCAACCTAGCAAGACAGGCCAGCATTCAAATTCAGGAAATACAGAGTACACCACAAAGTTATTCCTCGAGAAGAGCAACCGCAAGACACATAATCATCAGATTCACCAAGGTTGAAATGAAGGAAAAAATGTTAAGAGCAGCCAGAAAGAAAGGTCGGGTTACCTACAAAGGGAGGCCCATCAGACTAGCAGCAGGTCTCTGGGTAGAAACCCTACAAGGCAGAAAAGAGTGTAGGGCCAATATTCAGCATTCTTAAAGAAAAGAATTTTCAAGCAAGAATTTCAAATTCAGCCAAACTAAGCTTCAAAAGCAAAGGAGAAATAAAATCATTTATAGACAAGCAGATGTGAGAGATTTTGTCACCACCAGGCCTGCCTTACAAGAGCTACTGAAGGAAGCACTAAACATGGAAAGGAAAAACTGGTACCAGCCACTGCAAAACATACCAAAATGTAAAGAACAGTGACACTATGAAGAAACTGCATCAACTAATGGGGAAAACAATCAACTAGCATCATCATGACAGGATCAATTTCACACATGACAATATTAACCTTAAATGTAAATGGGCTAAATGCCCCCAATTAAAAGACACAGAATGGCAAAATGGATAAAAAGTCAAGACCCATCAGTGTGCTGTATTCAGAAGACGCACCTCATGCACAAAGACACACATATACTCAAAATAAAGAGATGGAAGAATATTTACCAAGCAAATGGAAAGTAAAAAAAGAGCAGGAGTTGCCATCCTAATCTCTGATAAAACAGACTTTAAACCAACAAAGATCAAGAGACAAAGAAGTGAATGACATAATGGTAAAGGGATCAGTGCAACAAGGAGATCTAACTATCTTAAATATATATGCACCCAATACAGGAGCACCCAGATTCATAAAGCAAGTTCTTAGAGACCTACAAAGAGAGTTAGACTTTCACACAATCAGAGTGGGAGACTTTAACACTCCACTGTCAACATTAGATCAACCAAATAGAAAATTAACAAGGATATTCAGGAGTTTAACTCAACTCTGGAACAAGCAGACCTAATAGACATCTACAGAACTCTCCACCCGAAATCAATAGAATATATATTCGTTGCATATCATCAAACCTATTCTAAAATTGACCACATAATTGGAAGGAAAACATTCCTCAGCAAATGTAAAAGAATGGAAATCAAAACAAACACTCTCTCAGACCACAGTGCAATCAAATGAGAACTCAGGATTAAAAACTCACTCAAAACTGCACAACTACCTGGAAACTGAACAACCTACTCTGGAATGACTACTGGGTAAATAACGAAATTAAGGCAGAAATAAATAACTTATTTGAAACCAATGAGAACAAAGACACAATGTACCAGGATCACTTGGACACTGCTAAAACAGTGTTTAGAGGAAAAATTATAGCACTAAATGCCCACAGGAGAAATTGGGAAATATCTAAAATAAGCACTCTAACATCAAAATTAAAAGAACTAGAGAAGCAACAGCAAAAAAATTCAAAAGCTAGCAGAAGACAAGAAATAACTAAGATCAGAGCAGAACTGAAGGAGATAGAGACACGAAAAACACTTCAAAAAAATCAATGAATCCAGGAGTTGGTTTTCTGGAAAGATCAACAAAATAGATAGACCGTTAGCCAGACTAAAAAAGAAGAAAAGAGAAAAGAATAAAATAGATACAATAAAAAATTATACAGGGGATTTCACCACTGATCTCACAGAAATACAAATTACCATCAGAGAATACTATAAACATATCCATGCAAATAAACTAGAAAACCTAAAAGAAATAGATAAATTCCTGGACACATACAGCCTCCCAAGTCTAAACCAGGAAGAAGTAGAATACCTGAATAGGCCAATAACAACTTCCGAAATTGAGGCAGTAATTAATAGCCTACCAACCAAAAAAAGGTCCAGGACCAGATGGATTCACAGCCGAATTCTACCAGAGATACAAAGAGGAGCTGGTACCATTCCTTCTGAATATTCCAAACAATAGAAAAAGAGGGAATCCTCCCAAACTCATTTTTGTGAGGCCAACATCATCTTGATACCAAAACCTGGCAAAGACACAACAAAAAAGGAAAAATTCAGGCCAATATCTTGATGAACATTGATGTGAAAATCGTCAATAAAATACTGGCAAGCCGAAGTCACCAGTACATCAAAAAGCTTATCTGCCATAACCAAGGCGGTTTCGTACCTGGGATGCAAGGCTGGTTCAACATATGCAAATCAATAAATGTAATCCATTGCATAAACAGAATCAATAACAAAATCCACATAATTATCTCAATAGACGCAGAAAGGGTCTTCGACAAAACTCAACACTCCTTCATGCTAAAAACTCTCAATAAACTAGGTATAGATGGAACATTTCTTAAAATAATAAGAGTTATTTATGACAAACCCACAGTCAATATCATACTGAATGGGCAAAAACTGGAAACATTTCCTTTGAAAACCAGCACAAGACAAGAATGCCCTCTCTCACCACTCCTATTTAACATAGTTATGGAAGCCCTGGCCAGGGCAATCAGGCAAGAGAAAGAATAAAGCAAAAGAATAAAGAAAGAATAAATAAAGCGAAAGAATAAAGAGAAAGAATAAAGCAAAAGAATAGAAAGAGAGGAGGTCAAATTGCCTCTGTCGGCTGATGACATGACTGCATACTTAGAAAACTCAGTCATCTCAGCCCCAAATCTCCTTAAGCGGATAAGCAATTTCAGCAAAGTTTGAGGGTACAAAAATCACAAGCATTCCTATACACCAATAACAGACAGACAGCCAAATCATGAGTGAACTCCCATTCACAATTGCTACTAAGAGAATAAAATACCTAGGAATACAACTTACAAGGGATGTGAAGGACCTTTCCAAGAACTGCAAAAAAATTGCTCAAGGAAATAAGAGAGGACATGAACAAATGGAAAAACATTCTATGCTCATGGATAGGAAGAATCAATATCATGAAAATGGCCATATTGCCCAAAGTTATTTATAGATTCAATGTTATCTCCGTCAAGCTACCACTAACTTTCTTCACAGAATTGGAAAAAACTACTTTAAACTTCGTATGGAACCAAAAATGAACCCACATAGCCAAGACAATCCTAAGCAAAAAGAACAAAGCTGGAGGCATCATGCTACCTGACTTCAAATTATACTGCAAGTCTACAGTAACCAAAACAACATGGTGCTGGTACCAAAACAGATATCTAGACCAATGGAACAGAACAGAGGCCTCAGAAATAACAGCGCATATCTATAACCATCTTTGACAAACCTGACACAAACAAGCAATGGGGAATATTCTCTATTTAATAAATGGTGTTGGGAAAACTGGCTAGCCATATGCAGAAAACTAAAACTGGACCCCTTCCTTACACATTATACAAAAATTAGCTCAAGATGGATTAAAGACTTAAACTTAAGACCTAAAATCCTAAAAATCCTAGAAGAAAACCTGGGCAATACCAGTCAGGACATAGGCATGGGCAAAGACTTCATGTCTAAAACATCAAAAGCAATGGCAACAAAAGCCAAAATTGACAAATGGGATCTAATTAAACTAAAGAGCTTCTGCACGGCAAAAGAAACTATCATCAGAGTTAGCAGGGAACCTACAGAATTGGAGAAAATGTTTGCAATCTATGCATCTACAAAGGGCTAATATATAGAACCTACAAAGAACTTATGACAGACAATATGGTTATTTGTGTTGAAAATTCTAAGGAATACACATGAAATATTCTAGAACTAACATCCGTGATTAGCCAATTCAAGGGCTAGAAGGCCAATATATAAGTCAATGGTATGCACACCTAGCTCCCAGATCTTGGTTTCAAATACCATTCTCCAATAAAAGAAAACAGAACTTCTTAAAAAGTGACTGATTCTAGGACTGGACAAAAAATACAGAAGATGAATCTGGAACATCTTGTAGTGCCAAAAATAAAAGTAAAGAAGTACTCAAACTAACAAATACCACCCCGATACTGGGAGTATGTCAGATGGACACAGAGCCAAAACTGAAACAATGTAAGCAAAAACTAAATGAGTAAAATACATAGTATTAGATTATAAACCAAAATGCAAAATCAATATGAAGGAGTCCATATTGATATAAATACATGAATGAATAAATAAATATTGGCGAGAAGAGACAAATCTCCCACGCAGAGGATTTCCATGTAGCTGTGGAGACAAAAGTGACTCCACCTTGGCGCTAATTCACCATGTTGACTTCTGATTACCCCTATCCCTGGGAATGCCTCCTGGTTTCTGATTTATTTACTGTCTCTCGTGTACAAATATGGCAATCTTAATGTTATCACACAGTATAGGCTATCATGCACATTACCGTCTTTCCTGTTCTGGAGGGTTGCCTTTAATTGTCTTGCTAGAGCAAATATTCTCTTTCCCTATGGGATATAAGCACCGGGTCTGGTGCAGAGATGTGCCTGTCTTGCTGCCACCCAAGACCCCATTTCTGACAGCAAGTTCTGTCAATAAAACCACCAATACCAATAAACTGGATTTATCTGCCTCCTTCTTCGGTTGTTTGGCCCCTTGGGCATTTGAAGGTCACTTAGCATATATGACCTTTTCAGAGAAGAGCAGATTTAAACTTTCTCAGGCAGACACTTTAAAGGGTTTAGGGTAATTCTAGACATGCAGCCTCCTGCTGTTAGAGATTATGCTAGTCTTTGTTTGTCTTTTAATGTAAAATGCAAAAGTGGATGAAATCATTTGGGTTTAAGAATCTAATTTTATAGGCTAAGGTTCAAGCTTAGTCAGATATAGGGCTCAGAGGAGTTTGACTAGTTCGGTTAAGGGGTTAAGGAAACAATCTTTGTCATATCAACAGTGATGTCATGTTGATAGGAATGCATATGCTCAATAAGATGTGATTAAAACGATAGCACTTTGGACTTTCTCCCCCATACCCATAACCTCCATCTAGTCAGGAAAAAAGAAAAAAATCAAATCAATGCTAATAGAGCGACATTCTACAAAATACTTGATGAGTAGTGCTCCTCAATGCTGTCAGGGTCATCAAAAACAAAGAAAATTTAAGAAGCAAAACCAAGAGGAGACTAAGGGAACATGACAATTAAATGTAATGTGATATCTTGTTTGGGATCTGGAAGCAAAAAAAAAAAATTAGGTGAAAACGAAGAAAATCTTAATAAAGTATGAATTTTATCTAATAGTGTCTCACTATTGGCTCACCAATCCCAAGAAATATGTGATACAAATGTAAAGTGTTATTAACAGGAAAAACTGGTTGAGGGATATACGGCAACTTTTAAAACTAAATTTTCTCTAGAAGTCTAAAAATGTTCTAAAAATAAATATTCATATATAAACCAACTGTATATCAACTAACAAAAAAATTGGAAAATATGAAAGAACAATATCATTTTAATTATAATTATAATATATTTATATTATATTTTACATTATATACATTATATATATTACATTATAATATAATTATAATATAATTATAATTAATATTTTCCATGTGGCCTGTGTGAGTTCTCAAAGATATAGAACATTCTATTTGTGTGTATCCTTACACAGAAGCCATACTATTTGTCTCTGTATCAATCCAACTTTAGTGTATGGTTACCAAATTGCATGACTTTATTATATTTCTTATGCCTCTAATATCTATAGTGATGTCTCTTCTTTAAGATCATTCTTTCTTGCTATATACACATTTGAAACAATGTATTTCCTTTGCTTAACCTATAGTTTGCATTTTGATATGTAAGACATCAATATTTTTATCATTCAGTTTTTATTAAAAATCTGTAATTTTGTTTATAATTTTTATTTAAGCCATGAGTTATTTAGAATTGTTTTGTGAACCTTTTAGGTATCTTATAAACTGATTTCTAAATTACTTGTATGTTTATCTGAGTAGTACTTTGGTTTAAATATTTAAAACATACTAAGTGTGTGTGTTTTCTGTCACAGTATATAGTCTGAGTGGTGAATATTCCATCTGCACAAGAAAAATAATATGCACTCCACTTTATTGAGTACAGTATTCTAATGTTAATTACATCCCTTTAGTTATTAGCTCAGGTTTCAATCTTTTTACAGAGAGAGGGGTGTTGAAGTTTCAAACTATGATTTTGTATTTGTCTGTGTTCATTTTCAGTTCTGACAGTTGTTGCTTCCCATATTTTTTTCAGCTTGTCATATCAACCCTGAGAGAGATGTTGACATTTCTATTAACAGTTGCAGATTTGTCTATTTCTCCTTTTATTTTAAGGATATTGTTTAATGTGGGTTGATGTTCTCTTAGATGCACATGCATTTACAATTATGTACTATTAATGAAATATACATATTATTATCATTAAATGTGTTTTTTTCCTCTTAAAATATTCCTCATTCTAGGTTCTAGTTTGCCTTATAATATAGTAACTACAGGCCTCTAATAACTGTCATTTTTGTAATCTCTTACTATATCTTTCTGGTTTTAAACTATCTCTGTCTTGTGTAATTCCTGTAACAGAATATAAATGACTTCTGCTTTTAAAAATCAAATCTGACAATTTTTTCCTTTTAATTGGAGTGTTTAAACCATTTACCTTTAATGTAATGAGGAGATGTCTGTTATTTTATTTGTTTTTTACTTGCTCCATCTGTTCTTTGTAAGTTTTTATTTTTTCTCCTACCTCTGACTGAATCAAGAATTCTTGCTTAATTTTACCTCCACTATTACCTGTTAGCTATGCCTCTTAGTTTTGTATTTTTAGCGATTGCTCTAGAGTTTAAAATAAGAATCTTTAGATTATCACAGTGTATATTTAAAGATATTATATCAATCAACAATATTAGAACTTTGAAACTGTATACTTTCCTTTGTATAGTAAATTTTAGTTTGACTTAAAAAATAAATACTATTATTATGTTTACTCTAAAATTAAATGTAAGAAAGTTTTTTGGTTATATTTACTCATAAATTTACCATTTTTGAATTATTTTATTGTATCTTTATATATAACTTTATATCTAGCATAATTTTCCTTCAACTTGAAAAATTGACTTTAACATTTCTTGTTGCAAAAAATTTCTGGTAGTAAATTCTCTTAGTTTAGTTTTGTCTGAAAAATATTTTATTATATCTTAATTTTTAAAGGGCATTTTTTTGTGCATAATACTCTAATATTTTTAAAAACTGTTGCTTATTTGCATTCTTTATTTCAAGCTATTTTTGTTACCTACTTGCATTACTTCTGCCGAGAAATAATGTAATTTTAAAAATTTTGCGTTTTCATATTTATTTTTGCCAATTTTTGATTTTTATGTATTATTGGATTTTATAGATTTTATAATGATTTGGGTGGTGTGGTTTTCATTGTGCTTATCCTATTCAAGATTTGTTGAGAAAATTAGATCTCTGTGAGTTTGTAGTTCTTATTAAATTTTTTAAATGGCCATTATTTTCTTTTTTTGTTTGTTTCTGCCCTCTTTATTTCTCACAAACCTATTATACATTAAACTGCCCTATAATACTCCCTGTCACTGATGTTTAATTTATTTTTATTTCAGCCTTTTCCTTCTGCTGTGCTTCTGTTTAAATGATGTTTGTGGGTATAGCTTTAAATTTACTGAACACTTTTTTTTTTGCTATATCTAGTCTATTGTTAATCCCATCTCATTTTGTTTTCTTCTTTGGATAATGTATTTTTCAGCTCCAGAAATTGTAATTGGTTTGTTTTCAGTAGTTTCCTTTTTCTTTCTCACTGTGTTTTTAACTTATGGAGTCTATTTATAGTATTTATAATAGGTGTTTAAGTTCTTTTCTGCACTTCATATGATATCTGTTAGTTCTAAATCTATATGTATTGATTTTTATCTTGGTTGTGAATCAAAATTTTCTGCTTCTCATGCATTAGGAATACAGATTTGATGAATTATAAATCTTATGCTTTTTAGTGTCTTACCATTGTGTTTTCTCAATGAGTATTGAATTTTATCTTAACTCATGGTTAAACTAATCATGGAATAGCTTGATCTTTTTCAGTTGTTTTTAAGCTTGTTAAAGTTGATCTAAGAAAGGCTTTACTCTGGAGATAACTTAGACTTTCCACTAGGGTGAGATATTTATGAGTTCTCTGTGTTTTCAACATTGTCTCTCTACTTTGATTTTCAACAAAGAAACAACACAATCAATGGGAAAAAAAAATTTTTCTCAAAAATGGTGCAGGAAAAAAAATGAACCAACTCTTGATTCTATACATAAAAAAGTTAATTTAAGATCGATAATAGGCCAAAAAGTAAAAGTTAGGCTTATAACAATTCTATAAAGAAATATATTAGAATACATAAAGAATATGTTTATAAACTTAAGGTAGGCAAAGTTTTCATAAAAAGTTTTCATAAAAAGTTTCAAAAAAGTTTTGACCATTAATAAAGATGATTTGTACTTAAAAGAAAAAAATTTTTATTAAAAGATAGCATTAAGAAAATGAATAAGCAAACTTCAGTCTAGAATAATTTGCTGTACATATGTAACTAATATGTATAATATATGCTACATAAACATATACATATTTATATTTCAAATAACTCATGTGCAGAAGATATAAAGACCTAAATAAGCCAACAATAAAAAGGCAGACAATACAACAAACACAATGATCAAAAGACTTGAATGGACACTTTAAGAAATAAGATATATACGTCAAAAAACACATGAAAAGCATTACTGATCAGAAGAAGAATGAAAATTAAAACCACCTTCTGATTCATTTTCTCACTCACTAGAATTACTAAAACAAAAAAATGATGAGTCCAACAATTATGCTGAGCATCTTATCATGGAATTATTGGCAATTTATGTATCTTCTTTGTTGGAGTATCTTTTCAATTATTTTGCCAAATATATGTGTTCTATTTCTGGACTATTTGAGCAATTTATTGAGTTTTTCATCATTAGGATAATTCTCCTGGGTTCTGAATATTCCCATCTCTCTACCAGGGATGAATACAGCTGTGAGAATCTTCTAAGAAAGACTTTCAACTTTCTGAAATTTAGTTAATTTTAAATTCTTTGCTTCTGTAACTCTCTTATGTGTTGAAAAGATATCTGATGGTTTAGCTTCCCTAGCTTGTTATCATTGTTAGGCTGGAAACATCTGTCTCTGGTGATTTTCTACATCCTCATCATAAGTGAAAGACTGAAAGTATGTTTTTGAATCTATAGTGAGTCTTGCAAAAGTGTATTATCAAGACAGAAGAGTAGCGCAAAAAGCATGTATAGATCTTTTTTCCTATATTCTAAGATAGTATATATTGTAATACATTTCCTATATTTAATAAAAGTTTTTATCTTTAAAGTAAAAGCAAATGAAAACAATCAAAATAATACTATATTTATTATACATCTATACCTATATTTTAGAGATAAAATAATGTATAATTATTATCATGAGAAAACAATGTATTTTCAAATTGTCATTGCTAAACTTCTGTTTGCAAATTTTAAACATGCTTATGTTGCACATATAAGATGCTTCACCCATAAGAAATGTGTGTGGGTACTACACTTACACTTGTCAGTCAAGAAAATATATGCTATTATTTGAATAATTTATTCAAAACTTTCATGTAGACATCAAAGAGATCTAAAGAGAGGTCTTTGCAGCTACAGGGATATTACTAGCCTCAGGTCCACCCACCTCCCTCAACCAGAGACAATTGTTTTAGAACAATAAAATCATTCATTGCTGTTTGTTTGTACAAAGCAAAGTCTCCAATAGTACTAATAATAGTGATTTTAGAAATATGTTAAAAATAACACCAAATAAGTCATGCTTAGATTTAAGAATTCAGATAACAACTTCAGATGATTATTGAGGCAATCCAATTGGGATGAGGGTAGAACTCTAAATATCTTTTCTCCTAAATTTAAATATCTAGTTATTTGAGCGTGATCACTTTTTAGAGATTTTTAAAATACTTCAAATGAAACTCTTTCTATGGAGGTGCTTTTGTAAAGTAGTGCAATTAAGTGGCTGATAACATAAAGGTACAATCATGGGTTTACTAAATGACAAGAAATCTGTCAGCTACTTCCTGCTTGAAATTTATGGCTTTATAGGAGTGATGAAATGAATAATGCAAGATAACATAAATAGAATGGTAATTTAAAATATCACACCCTGTTGCTTAAAAAAAAAAAAAACCCTGCATATTCTGGGATACTTTTTCTCTCTTAGTATTTGTTCCGTATATGCAGCCTGTTTTCTGGAAAACAGTTTTTCAGAAATGTTTATTGAGAAAATTAATAAATAATGAATAAATTTATATTTTACACTCCAGTGGAGAGGATGTGGAGAAATAGGAACACTTTTAAACTGTTGGTGGGATTGTAAACTAGTTCAACCATTGTGGAAAACAGTGTGGCGATTCTTCAAGGCTCTAGAACTAGAAATACTATTTGACCCAGCCATCCCATTACTGGGGATATGCCCAAAGGATTATAAGTCATGCTGCTATACAGACACATGCACATGTATGTTTATTGTGGCATTATTCACAATAGCAAAGACTTGGAATCAACCCAAATGTCCATCAGTGACAAACTGGATTAAGAAAATGTGGCACATATACACCATGGAATACTATGCAGCCATAAAAAAGGATGAGTTCATGTCCTTTGTAGGGACATGGATGCAGCTGGAAACCATCATTCTCAGCAAACTATCTCAAGAACAGAAAACCAAACACCGCATATTATCACTTATAGGTGGGAATTGAACAATGAGAACACCTGGACACAGGAAGGGGATCATCACACACCGGGTCCTATTGTGGGGGGGAGGGAGGAGGGATAGCATTAGGAAATATATCTAATGTAAATGACGAGTTAATGGGTGCAGCACACCAACATGGCACATGTATACATATGTAACAAACTTGCACGTTGTGCACATGTACCCTAGAACTTAAAGTACAATAAAAAAAAAATTACGTATGCAAAGGAGAAACTGTGTCCCAAATTGAAGGCAGATGGTATGCACCCAATAATAAACTGGGAGTATGAGCCGTTAAAAATAATAATAATAATAATAATAATAATTTATTAACATTTTAGACTAAACTATACTGAATTTTTCTAGGGCAAGAGTGAAGATAGCAACAGTAGATGTGGATATGTAAAGGTGATGGAGATGAAGGCAGTGACTGAAAGACTTATGAAAGATAAAGTAATAGCATCTTGAAAAATAGTAGAGGGAGCAAGAAGGTAAAATAGAAGTTTCCACACAGCATCCCTCACCACAAGGACACCATTAAACAAATATCTACACAGGAAAAATAAAACCTTCATAAGAACCCCAAATCAAGTAAGCACTCATAGTGCCTAGTTTTAACTTCATATCATTTAACGAGCCCTTGTAGAGATAGAAAAAAGAGTCCTGAATTGCCAGCATCACCTTTTCCACTCTTGGCAGCTGCTGCATGATGCAGAGAGTATCTCTGGGTGCTGGGGGAAGGAGAAGACAGCAATTGTGAGGCATTGAACCCATTGTTGACCTGTCAGAGAGTAAAGGAAAACAAGAACAAACTCAGCTGATGCCCACACATGGAGGGAACATTTAAACCAGGCCTAGCCAGAGGCAAATCACCAATCCCAGTCATCCAAATGTAAGTTCCCACAAACCTCACCATCAAGGGCTACAGTGCTCTGTGTCTCCAAGTAGACTTGAAAGGCAGTCTAGGCCATAAGGACTGCAAATCTTAGGTGAGTCCTAGTGTGAACTAGACCCAGAGACAGTGGACTGGGGGGGCATGTGACACACTGAGAAACCAGTTGGGGCAGGCAAGGGAGTGCTGGCAACTTTCATTCCCAAGCCCCTCAGCATGGGGCTCCTTCCTTCAACCTGAGGAGAGGAGAGAAAGAATGGTGAGAATTTTGTGTTGCACCTAGGATACTAGTTCAGCCACAACAGGATAGGGCACTGGTCAACTCTGAGGCCACCATTCCAGGCCTGAGCTCCCAGATGAGTTTTCTAGACACACCCTGGGCCAGAAGGGAACATGCTGCCTTGAAGGAAAGGACCCAGACCTGGAAGCATTTATTACCTGCTCACTGAACAGCTCTTGGGCCCCAAAGAACCAGTAGCAATACCCAGGTACCATATCAAGGGCCTTGGGTGAGTTTTAAGAAGTTTTCTAGCTTGAAGTACTAGCACAACCATAGAGGGACAGAGAACCAAGCAGGCTCTTGGAGTCCTCAATTCCAGGACTTGAATCTTGGACAACATTTCTGGACCTCCTGTGGGCCAGAGGAAAGCATACTACCCTGAAGGGTGAATCCCAGGCCAGACAAAATTCTCCACAACCTGAGTTTCGAGCATTTGAGCCTTAAAGGAACATCTGCAGTAGTCTTGCAGTACTCATGGCCTGCAATGGGTGGGTGGGTGTGGCTATGAGGTGAAGCTCCTCTGTCTTTGGAAAGCAGAGGGAAGAGTGGGAAGGACTGTAACTTGCAGTTTCAGTGCCATCTCAGCTACAGTAAAACATAACACCAGTAGACTTCTAAAGTTTTGATTCTAGTCCCTGACTACTGAATGGCACCTCTGGACCCACCCAGGGCCTGGGGGCCCTTGCTGCCCTGAAAGGAAGGACATACATCTGGCTGACTTTGCCGCCAGCTGATTGTAGAGACCCAGGGCCTAGACTACACATAGGTAGTAAGCCTGGAAGTGGTTACATCAGGCCTTGGATGAGACCCACTTCTCTGCTGGCTTCAGGTCTGATCCAGCACAGTCATAGTGGTGGTGGCCACAGTGATATTTGTGTTACTTCATCCCCAGCTTTACATGGCTCAGAACAGACACAGAGATTCTGGGAGAAAGTAATAGAAGAAAACCTGAGTATCTGCCTGAGAATTCTGCCAGATTTTGTCCAAGACCAATAACGTAGTATCTCTATGAGTCTGCAAGAACTACAGCATTATTGGGCATTGGGTGACCTCTAAAGCAAATGCAGCTTAGATCAAAACAGCCAAGTTCATGCAAATATCTGGAAGGCCTTCCCAAGAAGGATGGCCACAAGTAAGCCCAGAAAGTGAAGAATATAATAAGCATCTAACTCTTCAATATCCAGACACTGAAGAATATCCGCTAGCATCAACACCATTCAGGAAAACATGATCTCAACAAATGAACTAAATAAGGAATCAGGGACCAAGCCTGGAGAAAAAAGATGTTTCAGCCAACTAATTCAAAATAGCTATGTTGAGGAAACTCAAAGAAATTCAACATAACATACAGAAGGATTTCAGAATTCTATCAGATCGATTTAACAAATGAAATAAATAAAAAGAATCAAGCAGAAATTCTGGAGCTGAAAAATGCAACAGGCCTAGTAAAGAATGCATGAGAGTCCTTTAAGAGCAGAATTAAACAAGTGGAAGAAAGAATTATTGAGCTTGAATACAGGCACTTGAAAATATACAGTAAGAAGAGACAAAAGAAAACAGAATAAAAAACAATGAAGCATGCATACAGGATGTAGAAAATAACCTCACAAGGGCAAATATAAGAGCCTTAAAGAGGAGGTAGAGAAAGAGATAAGGTTAGAATGCTTATTGAAGGAAATAATGACAGAATTTCCCAAACCTAAAGTTATCAATATCCAAGTACAAGAAGCTTATAAAACACCAAGCAGATTTAACTCAAATAAGACTACTACAAGGCATTTAATTTTTCCCAAAGGTTAAGGATAAAGAAAGAATTCTAAAAGCAGGGAGAAACAAAACAAAACAAAACAAAACAAAACATACAATGGAGCTCCCATACATTCCAGACACTGAAATGTCTGGCAGCAGACATTTCAGTGGAAATCTTACAGGCCAAGAAAAAGTGGTGTGACATATTTAAAGTGATGGAGAAAAAAACATACTTTAGAACAGTACATCTGGAGAAAATATCCTTCAAACATGAGGGGAAATAAAGACCTTCCCAGACAAACAGAAGCTGAGGAATTTCATCAACAACAGAACTGAACTACAAGAAATGCTAAAGGGAGTACTTCAGTTAGAAAGAAAATGACATTAATGAGTGATCACCTGAAGGTACAAAACTTACCGGTAATAGTAAGTACACAGAAAAACACAAAACATTATAATATCATAACTATGGTGTGTAAACTAATCTTATTGTAAGAAGAAAGATTAAACAACAAACCAATCAAACATAGTAACTACAACAACTTTTCAAAATACAGTCAGTACAATAAGATATACACAGAAACAACAGAAAGTTAAAAAGCAGAGAGACTAAGTTAAGCAGTAGAGTTTTTATTATTAGGGTTTTTTTTTTTTTGATTGTTTGCTTGTTTATGCAAACAGTGTTTAGTCATTCTCGGATTAAAACAATTAGTTATAAGACAGTATTTGCAAGCCTCATAGTAACCTCAAACCAAAAAATCATGCAATGGAGGCATAAAAACAAAAAGCCAAAAACTAAATCATATCACCAGAGAAAATCAAATTCACTAGAGGAAGATAGGAAGGAAAACAAGGAGGAAGAGAAGACCACAACACAACCAGAAAACAAATAACAATATAACAGAAGTAATTCCTTACTTATCAATAATAATACTGAATGTACATGGACTAAACTCCGCAATCAAAAGACATAAACACACTTCACCTGTATAGGCACACATAAACTGAAAATAAAGAGATGGAAAAAGATATTCTATGTCAATGGAAAATAAAACAGAGCAGAAGTAGCTATACTCATATCAGAAAAATGTGGATTTCAAGACAAAAACTATCAGAAGAGATAAAGATGATCACTGTATAATAATAAATGTGTCAGTTCAGAAAGAGGATATAACAATTTAAAATATATATGTACCCAACACTAGAGTGCCCAGATATATAAAAGAAATATTATTAGAGCTAAAGAGAGAGGTAGGCCTCAGTACAGTAATAACTAGAGACTTCAACATACCACTTTCATCATGGACAGATTTTCTAGATAGAAAAATCAATGAAGAAACATCAGACTTAATCTGCACTATAGATCAAATAGATCTAATAAATATTTACAGAAAAATTCATCTAATGTCTCAGAATACACATTTTTTCCCTTGGCACATTGGTCATTCTCAAGAATAGACCATATGTTAGTTCCCAAAACAAGTCTTAAAATATTCAAAGTAATTTAAATATATCAAGCAACATCTCTAACCAGTATAAAATGAAACTAGAAATTAGTAACAGAAGAATTTTGGAAATAATAAAAATACATTTCAATTAAACAATATGCTCCTGAATGACCAGTTGGTCAAAGAATAAATTAAGGAAGAAATTGAAAAAAATAATGAAACAAAAGATAATGAAAACATAAGATACCCAAACTTATGGGATAGAGCAAAAGCAGTACTCAGGGAAGTTTATAGCTATAAGTGCTTACATCAAAAAAAAAAAAAAAAAAGAGAGAGAAAAAAAACATCAAATAAACAATCTAATGATGTATCTTAAAGTACTAGAAAAACAAGAGCAAACAAAACCCAAAATCAGTAGAAGAAAAGAAATAACAAAGATCAGAGCAGAAATAAATGAAACTCAAATGAAAAAAAAATACGGAAGATCAATGAAACAAAAAGTTGATATTTTGAAAGGCTAAACAAAATTGTCAAAGCTATAGCAAGACCACTAGGAAAAAAGACAGAAGACACAAATAGATTAAATCAGAGATGTAAAAGGGGAAATAACTGATACTGCAAAAATGCAAAGGATGATTAATGGTTACTATAAGCAACTATATGACAGTAAATTGAAAAATCTACATAAAAATGGACAAATTCCTACACACATATGACTGACCATGATTGAACCAGGAAGAAATTAAAAATCTGAACAGATCAATAGCAAGTAATGAGACCAAATTTGTAATAAAAACTCTCCCACTAAAGATAAGCCTAAGACCCAATGGCTTCACTGCTGAATTCTACCAAACATTTAAAGAAGAACTAAAACCAACCCTACTCAAACTATTCTGAATGATAGAGGATGAGGGAATACATTCCAATTCATTCCATGAGGCCAGTATTACCCAGATACTAAAACCAGACAAAGACACATTAAAAAAAGAAAAATGCAGGTAGATATCTCTGATTAATATTGATGTAAAAATCCTGAACAAAATATTAGCAAACTGAATTGAACAATACATCAGAAAGATCATTCATCATGATCATGTGAGATTTATTCCTGTTATGCAAGGATGGCTAAATATACAAATGAATTAATGTGATCCATCATGTCAACAGAATGAAAGATAAAACACATATAATCATTTTAACTGATACTGAAAAAGCATTCGACAAAATTCAACATCCCTTCATAATAAAACCCCCCAAAAACTAATGATAGAAGGAACATATCTGAACATAATAAAAGCCATATATGACAGACTCACAGCTAGTATCATACCAAATGGGAAAATCTGAAAGCTTTTTCTTTGAGATCTGGAACACAAAAAGAATGCCCACTGTCACTATTGTTATTCAATATAGTACTGAAAGTTCTGGCTAGAACAATCAGGCAAGAGAAAGATGTAAAGGACATCCAAACTGGAAAGGAAGCAGTCAAATTATTTTTATCTGAAGATGAGGTGATCTTATATTTGAAAAAACCCTAAAGACTCCACAGGAAAACTATTAGAACTGATAAACACATTCAGTAAAGTTGCAGGACACAAAATCAACATACAAAAATGAGTAGCATTTCTATATGCCAATCTGTATTTCTATATGCCAATCTATATGAACAATCTGTAAAAAAAAATGAAAAAGTAATCTCATTTACAATATCCACACATAAAATTAAATACATAGGAATTAACCAAATAAGTTAAAGATTTCTATAATGAAAACTTTAAGAGGACACCAAAAAATTGAAAAAATATTTTATTTTCATGGATTGGAGGAATCAATATTGTTAAAATGCCATATTATCCAAAGCAATCTACAAATTCAATGCACTCTCTATCAAAATACCAATGACATAAATTTTTTATGAAACCACAAAGGACCCAGAGTAGCCAAAACTATCCTAAGCAAAAAGAACAAAACTGGAGGAAACACATACCTGATTTCACATTATACTAAAGAGCTATAGTAACCAAAACAACATAGTGCTACATAAAAACAGACACAAAATCCAGTGGAACAGAATAGAGAAACAAGAATTAAATCCATAAGTCCATAGTGAACTTAGTTTCAACAAACGTGCCAAGAACATGCACTGGGGAAAAGACATCTCTTCAATAAACGGTGCTGAAAAAAAACTGGATATACATATACAAAAAATGAAACTAGACACTTATTTCTTGCATATACAAAAATCAAATCAAAATGAATTAACTACTTAAATATAAGACCTCAAAATATGGAACTACTACAATAAAACATTGGGGAAAATCTCCAGGACATTGGTCTGGACGAAAGTTTCTTGAGCTATAACCTAGAAGCACAGGCAGCCAAAGCAAAACTGAACAAATACTATATTAAGTTAAAAACTTCTTCATAGAAAATGAGACAAACAACAAAGTAAAGAGGCAACCCATAGAATGGGAGAAAATATTTGTAAGCTGCCCATCTGACAGATTAATAATCAGAATATACAAGGAGTTCCAACAACTCCATAGGAAAAAATTTAATAATCCATTCAAAAATAGGCAAAAGATTTGAAGAGACGTTTATCAAAAAGAGACATATAAATGGCAAACAGGCAAATGAAAAGATGCTCACCATCACTGAGCGTCAGAGAAATTGAGATCAAAATTACAATGAGATATAATTTCACCTCAGTTAAAACGGCTTATATCCAAAAGGCAGGCAACAATAAATGCTGTAGTACTGATACAAGAACAAACAAATAGACCAATTGAACAGAACAGAGAACCAAGAAATAAGACCACACACTAACAACCATCTGATCTTTGACAAACCTGACAAAAATAGGTGATGGGGAAAGGACATTCTATTTAATAAATGGTGCTGGGAGAACTGGCTAGCCATATGCAGAACATTGAAACTGGACCTCTTCCTTCCAAACATCAACTCAAGACAGGTTAAAGACTCAAATGTAAAACTTGAAACTATAAAAACCCTGGAAAGACACCTAGGTAACATCATTCAGGAAATAGGTATGGGCAAAGATCTCATGACAAAGATGCCAAAAGCAACTGCAACTAAAACAAAGGTTGACAAATGGGAACTACTTAAAATACAGAGCTTCTGCACAGCAAGAGAAAATATCAACAGAGGAAGCAGACAATCTAAAGAATGAGAAAAAAAATTGCAATCTATCCATCTGACAAAGGTCTAATATCAAGCATCTATAAGGACCTTAAACAAATTTACATGAAAAAAATAATCCCAATAAAAAGTGGCAAAGGACATGAACAGACATGTCTCAAAAGAAGACACACATGTGGCCAACAAACATTAAAAAAAAGTTCAACATCACTGATCATCGGAGAAATGCAAATCAAAATCACAATGAGATACCATCACATAACAGTCAGAATGACTATTAATAAAATGTCAAAAAACAACAGATGTCAATGACGTTGTGAAGAAAAAGGAATGCTTTTACACTTTTGATGGGAGTGTAAATTAGCTCCACCACTGTGGAAGACAGAGTGGTGATTCCTCAAAGATCTACCGGAAGAAATACCATTAGACCCAATAATCCCAGGAGTAGGTATATACCCAAAGGAATATAAATTCTATTTATAAAGACACAAGGCCCCTTATGTTTATTGCAGCACTATTCACAATAGCAAAGACATGAAATCAACCCAAATGCCCATCAATGATAGACCAGATAAAGAAAATATCATACATATACACCATGGGGAATACTATGCAGCCATAAAAAGGAGATCGTGTCCTTTGCAGGGATATAAATACAGCTGGAGGCCTTTATCCTTGGCAAAGTAACGCAGAAACAGAAAACCAAATACTGCATGTTCTCACTTATAAGTGGGAACTAAATGATGAGAACCCATGTTCACACGGTGGGGAACAACACACAGAGAGGCCAGTCATGGGATGGGGATGGGAGGAGGAAGAGGATCTGGAAGAATAGCTAATGGATGCTGGGCTTAATACCTGGGTTATGGGATACTCTGTGCAGCAAACCACTGTGGCACATGTTTACTTGTGTAAAAAACGTGCACAATCTTCACATCTACCCCTGAACTTAAAGTGAAAGTTGGAAATTGAAGTCAATTAGTACAATCACTATGTAGAATAGCTTAGATGTTCCTCAAAAAACTAAAAATTGAGCTACCATAATATCCAGCAATCCCACTGCTAGGTATGTATGCAGAAGAAAGGAAATCAGTATATAGAAGAGATATCTGTACTTTTATGTTTATTGTCACACTGTTTATAATAGCTAAGATTTAGAAGCAACCTAAGTATCCATCAACAGATGAATGGATGAAGAAAATGAGGTACTTATACACAATGAAGTACTATTAAGCCATTAAAAAGAATGACATCCAGTCATTTGCAACAACATGGATGGAACTAGAAATCATTATATTAAGTGAAATAAATGAGGAACAGAGACAGACATTGCATGTTCTCACTTATTTGTGGGATCTAAAAATCAAAACAATTGACCTCATGGACATAGAGAATAGAATTATTACCAGTGTCTGGCAAGGGTAGCTGCAGGTGGGGGTGGAAGTGGGGAGGAGCTGGAGGGAGGTAGTGGTTACAAAAAAAATTAATTAGAAAGAATGAGTAAGACCTACTATTTGATAGGACAACAGAGTGACTATAGTCAATAATAACTTAATTGTCCATTTTACATTGTACATTTGTAAGAGTGTAATTGGATTGTTTGTAACTCAAAAGACAAATACTTGAGGGGATAAATACCCCATTCTACATGATGTACTTATTTCACATTGTACGTACCTTGTAAATATATACACCTTCTATGTACTCACAAAGTCTTTTTAAAAAGAAAAGGAAAGAAAAACATTATATTAAACTTCTGCAGAATGGGAGTGGGCCATGTGTCAATAAAACATTAGTATACATAAATGTGTAAATGTTACTGCATGACTCAGAAAAAGGAATTAACGGCAAAATTGTTCTTAAGTGAAAATTACAAGTGGAAAACAGGTACATGTAAGTATGAGTCTCAGTGTGATTATCTAAGAATGTATGTAATTAACTAACTTTGATGTTTTAGCAAAAATCTGTAAAACTGCAGGAATTCACATGAGAAAATAATTTTTGCCTGCCATAAGTTGAGTTCTGCTCCAGAGTCTTCTCATTCTAGAACACAGGTAGAAGGATCAGCTTCTCTTTGAGTCAGAGAAGGAAAAAAAAAGGAGATGACAGAAATCACAATGCCTTTTAAAACTTCTGAATAAGATAGTGCACACTGTATCCACTCACACTCCATTGGTGAAATTATATCACATGGCCAACTCCAAGATTTGTGGGACTAAATATGACATCAATATATCCACCAAACAATGGACTGAAATTTTAAGGCAATTGATCATGTTTCGGTAATCCTCTTACAAAATGAGTAGGTGGACGAGGAAGCCAATTGGACCTTCTTTGGAAAATAATGCAATCTAACAGAGGGTACATTTGTCATTAGACATAGGTCATGATTGATTTAGTTACATATTAATTCATTCAACATATGTTGATTTTCTACTATGTGTTTATCAATAAATGAGATACAATTAATGCGTTCAAGAGACATGTCCATAAAGAATGTTGAAGAGAGTAACTATGTAATTAACATGTCATATGATAAATATAAGAATCTGCATAGGGACCTATGAAATAGAAAAAATATTTAACTCAGGTTTGGATATTTAGAGGAAAAATTTAAGATCTGATATCTTGGCAGCTTCATCACCCAAGATTTTCTATTTTAAAAAAAATTTTACTCTACTTTAAAAAAAATGTAGCAATGCTAATTTATTCACTAAACTTGTATCTGAGTGATATTCAGAATAAAAAATAATTTACAATTAATTTACTGATAAGTTGATACTTTGAAAAATGATACAGGAATTTTTGACTTGTTGTAAGATTAATTATACAATATTAATTTGAAGCTAACGCCTGACATTCGGTTATTAAAGGGAGTTTGAATAAAACTTTGACCAGGCATCGCGTTTACAAGAGCATTTATTGATGACAAAGGAGAGAAGAAAAAGGGACAGAAAGACAAAAAGAAAGAGAAGAATTTACAGTCATTGAAATAGGCCTCACAAAAAATAACCTGGAATATGTTAACTGAAACAGAAACATAGAAAACCCCTGTATCCTCCAGAAATGAGTATTTTAAGTGCAACAAATGGCAATCAGCATAAATAAATAATTTTGCCTATTATCCGAGTGATGGTGAAATCATAAATAATGCTTTGATCAAGCTCTTGTCAAAGCCTTGTGATAATAATACAAAAAGATGTTTTTTTCGAGGGTGATGAAACTACTTGGGGAAAGTTTGCATCAGTCACTTTTACATAACATTGTCAGAAGGGGACATGCTTTGCTCTACCTTTCTGTAAAGATACCAATGAGGAAAACATATTATTATATAATAGAGTGTGTATAGAGTATGTGAGATTTTCTGCTCAGTTATTTTGTTTGACCTTCCTGGTAGCTTTCCCTATCCTCACTGCATCTATATTATTTCCTTGAGGAATTTCATATTTTTATATAAACATGATTTCTTATCAATATTGATTAATCAAAGATGTATAAAATATGTATTTTCCTTGGGATATCAGAATTACAAAAGCTGAGAGTGTTTGAAGTTGTGAGTTATGTCTCTGGAGTCATTAGGTCATGTTTACTCCTATAGATATTAGAGAAGCATAGCTACTCTTTTATTGAGAAGAAATAAAGGAGGTCTTTCCAAATAATCAGAATAAAAGCAGAGAATATCTTCATCTTTTGTGTTCCCAGATCCAGCTGTTCTTGGGGCTTAGTCATTTTTAATGGTCTTTAAACACAATATATATATTTTAACACATATTTACATATTTTTTTCAAAGAAAGAAAAAATAAGCAACTGTCACATAAAAGGTCATAATCCCTTATGATATCAATACCAGTCATAGAATACAGGACAATTTTTCTAGGTCAGAAATTGCAGCAAGCTAGGCGAGGATGAGGTAGAACGAGATAGAGACATGCTACACTGCTCTTCCAAACTATCCATTGCAAGTGTATCAACTTTCATGGGCTGAATGTGTCTCCCCAAAATTCACCTGTTGAAGTTGAAGGTAACCAAATTTGGAGTAAATCCCAGTACCTCAGAATGTAACCAGATTTGGAGATAAGGTCTATAAAGAGATAATTAAGTTAAAATTAAGTATTTTAGGGCTGACCCTAAGGATATACCAATCTGCCTGGTCTCCTTACAAGAAAAGGAAATTTGGAGACAGATAGAAGACATGTGAAGACACCAGAGGAAGATTTCCATACAGAAGCCAAGAAGAGAAGCCACAGAGTGAAACCAGCCCTGCTGACAACATGATCTTGGACTTTCAGCCTTCAGAACTGTGAGGAAATAAATTTCTGTTGTTTAATCCACCCAGGCTGTGGTACTTTGTTATGGCAGCCCTGGAAAACTAATGCATCAACCTATCACTGGGTTACAGGACAGCTGAATTTATCAAATAGGTTTGCTAATGGCTTCACAATATAACCCAGAACAACTAAGGCTATTCCTATTTAATGTTGAATCCAGAAATTAAGTTTACAGGAAGATTGAAATTGGTAAATTTGTAGCCTCTCTTAAGAGAAACCTACCTGAGTAAACTGGACAAATATTATATATCATTTTACTTGTTTATAGTTTGTATAAGTATCATGGCAAGTGATTCCTGTTAAAATTATTTTTAATTTTTAATACCATTATACATATTTATAGAATTCAATAAAGCTAACTGAAGAATGATATAAATGAAGAGATAAATGTGAACTAGTGGGTTCAGCTAGGTTAGGTATGATTGAGATAAATTTTTAAGTACTCTTTCATCTGTGTATATAGAAAATAGTTTTAAATTAAAAATTGGTTTAGTATTTCTGAGAGGAGGTTGGCAATGTTAATTAAATTCTCTAAGTCTGTATACAACCTTTGATTGCACAAATGCAAAGTTAGACATTTATCTAAATCACAAGTATCATTTCCTAATGTATTTATTGTAGCATGTGAAGTTACAAACACACATGCATACACATACACACATTTCTCTGAGTTGCAAAAAGGTAATCATCCATATATAGTACATTTTAAGGTAAATAGAGAATTATAATGAATAATAAAGTTAATTGATTATTTTAGAAAGAGCAAGTAGGATATGATTAAGCAAGTGGATACACAAGCTACTTTTAAGATATTAGTAATTTCTTAGTATTTAGGCTGGTGGGTGAATATATGCATAGTATATTTTTGTTATTCTTTAAAGAGATGAAGTATGTTATTTTGTATGTGTGCTATATTTCCCAATATTAATTGTGGCATTATATATGCTTGTCTACATGCATGAGTGCGTGTGTGTGTGTGTGTGTGTGTGTATATATATATGTACATATCATACTCCCATATAAATGTATTCACATATAGGGCAAACACTAGCAAAAAGAAACCTCATGTATTCATATTATGACCAGAAAAATATAATCATTAAGCATAAAGATTATTAGGGATAATTAACGTTAATATTTATTTTAAGAAAGAAATTATCCACCAAGAGAATATAACAATCCTAAACTTGTATTCAGTACACCTAATAGAATTAGTATTAACATGTATAAAGAAGCTATATCTAAAAAAAATTGCAAATAGACATAAAAATTCTAAAACATTATGTGGGCTACTTAAAAATATACTCCTCCTAAATTTATAGGGAAGGAAGAGAAAACTAAGCATTAACAGAAATACAGAACATTTGAAAAATGCAAGGGACAAACAATTTGACATAAATATAGTCTTTCTTGTATTAAATAGAATATATTTATCTTTCTAACCATGTAAAAAACATTGATTAAATTTGGCTAGTTAATAGAGTGTATGATTTCAACCAATATCAAATAGCCAATAGTAAACTAACCACATTTGTACTTAAATACAATGAATGACTGATCAATTAGAAAAAAAAATTAAAAAGAAACACAAATGCATTTGCAAACTGAAGCACAATATTCTCTTATGATAGAACATTATTAAAATAGTATAGGTATATATTTATTTATACAGACATTAATTATGTGATAAGTGTAAAAGCACGTTAGAAAATAATAGTGATTTTCTTTCTAGATAAAAGAGTACTCATCCCAAAAAGACAAATTTTTTACAAAATAATTATGAACATGTTGTTGTCAGCCCACTTCCTGATGAAGAAACTGAAGTTATATAGAAAGTAATTGGCAGAAATGGGATTTGAAAACAAAACAATCTGTGCCATAGTCAGTTCTTTTAACTGTGCTACACGGCTCCAAAACATCTTTGTTTGTGCGTATGTGTGTGCATGTGTTTAGAAGGATATACAAAAAATTGTTCTATATTTTGTAGGCTTAACAATATGTTTTCTTTCATTGTATTTCACTATCTACTGCACAGTATAATAATATCATATTTTAAAAAGAAAGATTTATTCAAAATGCCATAAACTTGCTTCATTTTTCTCTTTAATATATATGCATAAACACATATTTTACTTTTATGTCAAAAAATAATGGGTATTGTGTTTGAAATGAGCTTATTATTTTGATCATACCATACACTAGTAAGGCATCAGAAAAACATAATATCAAACTACACTGAGGGTTTTTTTTTTTTTTTTTTTTTTGAGGCTCTAGTGAATACATTGTGCCTTTAAAACTAGCAATGCATTTTGCAAATTTAAGCTAGCTAAATATTTTGTCTGTTTATTTATTTATTTATTTATTTATTTATTTATTTTTGAGACGGAGTCTCGCGCTGTCGCCCAGGCTGGAGTGCAGTGGCCGGATCTCAGCTCACTGCAAGCTCCGCCTCCCAGGTTCACGCCATTCTCCGGCCTCAGCCTCCCGAGTAGCTGGGACTACAGGCGCTGCCACCTCGCCCGGCTATTTTTTGTATTTCTTAGTAGAGACGGGGTTTCACCGTGTTAGCCAGGATGGTCTCGATCTCCTGACCTCGTGATCCGCCCATCTCGGCCTCCCAAAGTGCTGGGATTACAGGCTTGAGCCACCGCGCCCGGCCATTTTATCTATTTATAATAAGTATGGGGTCACTGTAGTTAAATAGGAAACTATAATATCTTTCATTAGGGTTCTTTGGAGTTACATGTACCCAGAAATTATTAGGTCTTATATTAGGATTTGGATCATTCATTTCTTAAGATAGTCGGTCATACTCCCTGTCTAGCTTGCCTCTCTGCAAAGGAGTTCTGCTGTCAGAATTAAAAATAGCCAAATTGGATCAGACGCGGTGGCTCATGCCTGTAATCCCAGCACTTTGGGAGGCTGAGGCAGGTGGATCACAAGGTCAGGAGTTCAAGACCAGCCTGGCCAATATGGTGAAACCCCATCTGTACTAAAAATACAAAAATTAGTCGGGTGTGGTGGTGTGTGCCTGTAGTCCCAGCTTTTTGGGAGGCTGAGGCAGAAGAATCACTTGAACCCAGGTGACAGGGTTGCAGTGAGCCGAGATCAGGCCACTGCACTCCAGTCTGGGTGACAGAGCAACACTCCAACTGAAAAAAAAAAAAAAAAAAAAGAGTCAAATTGAAGACTAGAACAACTACTATGTTTCCAAGAAAGAGAATGTGTTTTGACAAATTCTGTTCACTTGTATCAATAGAATAATTTATAACAAAATCCATTAGTGTTCATTTTCTCCTCTTTCCTCAGTTATAAAATTCCTCCTATTTTCTCTTTATAAGAAAATAAAACTAGAAATAGGTACCCATAGGAATTATAAGCATTTCCACACTTAATAGAATGCTGGAGCATATAAAACTTCAGTATAAATTTTTTGATTGAATTTTCCACATTTTCTGAAAATTACCTTTTGTCATTCAAATACTTATCATGAAAGGGCAAAGAACAACTTTAATTTAACTTCTAATTCTGAGTGGATCTTATCAGTGTTACAGTAACAGTTCAGTTAAATATGATAAAGTGGGTAGAGTTTATCAAGTCTTAACTCTAAAGGAAAAGTGCTCTCCTACAGGAAACATGATTTGATGATTGTAACACTAGTTGCATGTTGAGAACACATTTAGAAAGAGGCTCATTTCTTAGGGTGCACATTTAGATAGAATAATCCTAACCTGCACATTTGATGACTTAGCTGTGCCTCATTAAGAATGCCAGTTGGTTCAAAAGCCAAGTGGGATTCTCTGTCATTACTGGTTATGGAACGTTTATACAGATTTTCAATATCATTAATTTTGTCTCAGTATAGACCCTTTTTAAATAAATAGATTAAATAAGGTTTTTAAAAGTTTAATTTGTTCCTTAGATTTTCTGAGTTCTAGAAGTGTGTGTGTGTGTGTGTGTGGTAGTGGTGGTGGTGGTGGTGGTGGTGGTGAGTGGAGAGAATGAATTCCTGTGTTTATTTGTTCAAAACATTAGGTGATTTATCCAAAAGAAAGAACTTTTTTCCTTATAAATTCAGAAATTTGGAAATTTAAAAGAAACAATTTATTAATAAAAGGAATGCATTTTTGCACAGAGATATTTATATACTCTATGTAAATGAACACTTCTATCTATATTGCTTAAATCTATGATATATTAGTATTTAGCTTGTAGCAATTTAGATGTGAAAGGGCCTTCCTCAAGTAGCTAGTATGATACCACTAATTTTATTTCAGTCAATAATTTAAATTGATTAATTAAATTTTATTTAATTTAGTATTTTGTGTTATACAATTTATAATTACCATATAATCAGCATATTTGTATCTATCAAACATAATTTAAAGAAACAGCATGTTATCACTCTTGTCAGATTTCATTAGATGAAATTCAATTCATTATTACTATTAATTTACTTATGTAAGAATTTTGTGATACATAATGGAATGATATCATATGATAAAGACAGAAAACACTATTTAGATATACCTGTCATTTAGGTAGGCAGTTTGAAATGACAATGAAAAAATAGTCATAATATTAAAATCTAAATTTATAAACCCCAAATTAACTGATAATTTTGAGCATTTATTATAAAGACAGTTATAATAAGCATTATCTGAAGTCCTAAAAAAGAAGGGAATTCTGCCATTTGCAACATCATGGTTGAATATGGACACTATACTAAATGAAATAAACCAGACAGAGAAAGACAAATACCACATGATCTAACTTATATGTGAAATCTTTAAAAAAATGTTGAACTCAATGTAGTAACAGAAAGTAGAATGTTGGCTACCAGGGGCTTGAGGGTGGGAAAAAAGGGGAGATGTTGGTCAAATTATACAAAGTTTGTTATAAATAAGTTCTGGAGACCCACTATATAAAATATATAGTATATTTTCAATTTGAGTTGAAAAGTATGTCATCAAAACACAGAAATTTGAAATAATACACTGAAACCAAATAATATAAAAGAGATAAAAATTAAGGAATGGGAACCTTGGAAGGACATATTTTATAGCATTCAAAATTAAGAATTAATGTATGGCAAAAGACAATTAAATGCTAATTTAAAAAACAAAACATGTGACAGGTAAGGTGGTATGCATATTTGCAGTTCAGGCAAACCTAAATGCTTTAAAGGCAAGAAGCAATAGGGTTCCAAATACAAGTAAACAGGACAAAAACTTTCATGATAACAGGAAGTCCACCATGAGAAAACACCATCATGTAGGTAAAATGAACAAAAGCAAGGTATATAGCAAAAGCACTGTATGAGCCAATTTTTTTGAAGCGGGGTCTCACTCTGTCACCCAGGCTGGAGTGCAGTGGTTTGATTAGTTCATTACAACCTCAAACTCTGGGGCTCAGGCAATCCCCCCATCGCAGCCTCCCCAATATCTAGGATTATAGGAGAATGCCACCATGCCTAATTTTTTGTTGTTGTTTTTGTTTGATGGATACTTGTTATATTGTCCAGACTAATTCTCCAACTTCTGGCCTTAAGTCTTCCTTCCATCCTTACAAGTGTGACCTGGCCTGTATGAATCAATTTTTGCAAAATATGATACAAAGCTATCTATACAAAGAATATCATTTGAATTACAATTTACATATAATGCACAGAAAATTATGTAGAAACATTTACTGTCTGCTGCTGAGTGTAAGGTTCTACTTTTCTTTTTGCCTGATATGTGTCTTATATCTATGTTTTTACTGTTTTTATGACATTTATCCTCCCCTCACAAAATCAAAGATGAGTTAATTTCAAGAATTATGGAGTTTTCCAGAAAACAGAAATGTTGCCTACATGTGTTTTGAAACCTTAAGGCTTTGTTCTTGCTATGAGGACATACAATCAGAACTGACAAAATATAATTTTTTGTGGCATCTCGAAGTCTTTTTTCAGTTTTGACATTTTCATCATTATCATCCTAGAATAAACCATTTTTTTCTGACAATTCCTGATAAGTGAGGCTGTGTGGAAAATTTTATATTGACCTTCTCTAAAACATTTCTTATAAATATTAAACAATCATGAGACAAATGTTGCTTTAAAGAACCTTCTCTAGGAGGGAAGGGAAAAGATGGTCGAAAAGGAACAGCTCTGGTCTGCAACTCCCAATGAGACCAAAGCAGAAGGAAGGTGATTTTTGTATTTCTAACTGAGGTACCCAGTTCATCTGGTTGGGACTGGTTAGGCACTGGGTCCAACCTATGGAGGGTGAGCAGAAGCAGGGTGGAGTGTCGCTTCACCTGAAAAGTGCAAGGAACTGGGGGACCTCCCTCTCCCAGCCAACCGAAGCCATGAGGGACTGTGCTAACTGGCCACCATGGTTTTTGCAATCTGCAGAACAGGAGATTCCCTTGTGTGCTTACACCACCAGGGCCCTTGGTTTCAAGCACAAAACTGGGTGGCTGTTTGGGCAGACACCAAGCTAGCTGCAGGAGTTTGTATCATACCCCAGTGGTGCCTGGAGCCCAAGCGAGATGGAATCCTTCACTCCTCTGGAAAGGGGGCTGAAGCCAGAAAGCCAAGTGGTCTTTCTCAGTGGGTCCCATTCTCACAATGCCCAACAAGCTAAGAACCACTGGCTTGAAATACTCACTGCCAGCACAGCAGTCTGAAGTCAAACTGATATGATGAAGCTTGGTCTGCCATTACTGAGGCTTTAGTAGGTGCTTTTTACCTGGCACTGCTAAAGAGGCTAGGAGGTCTGGACTGGGCAGAACTCACCACAGCATGGCAAAGTGGCAGTGGCCAAACTGCTTTTCTAGATTCCTCCTCACTGGACAAGGATTCTGTGAAGTAAAGGTAACAGAACCAGTCAGGGGCTTACAGACAAAACCTTCATCTCCCTGGGAAGAGAACCTGGGGGAAGGGGCAGCTATGGGCACAACTTCAGGGGATTTAATGGTTTCCACCTGCCAGCTCTGAAGAGAAGAGCTGATCCTGACAAGAGGGATTCTCCTAGCACAGTGCACCAGCTCTGCTAAGGGATAGACTGCTTCCTCAAATGGATCCCTGACCTCCGTGCATCCTGACTGGTAGAAATCTCCCAACAGGGTTGGACAGACACCTCATACAGGAGAGCTCTGACTGACATCACGCCGGTAGTCCTCTGGGATGAAGCTTCCAGAGGAAGAGGCAGGCAGCAATCTTTGCTGTTCTGCAGCCTCCATTTTTGATACCCAGGTTAATGGGGTCTGCAGTGGACCTCCAGCAAACTGCAGCAGACCTGCAGAAGGGAAGCCTGACTGTTCTAAGAAAAACTAACGAACAGAAAGCAACAACATCAACATCAACATAAAGGACCCCCACACAAAAACTCCATCCAAAGATTACCAGCCTGAAAGATCAAAGGTAGATAAATACACAAAGATGAGGAAAAACCAGAAACACTGAAAATTCCAAACAAACAAACAAACAAACAAACAAAACCCAGAATGCCTCTTCTCCTCCACATGATCGCAAGTCCTCTCCAGCAAGGGCAAAAAACTGGATAGAGAATGAGTTTGACAAATTGACAGAAGTAGGGCTTCAGAAGGTGGGTAATAGCAAACTCCTCTGAGCTAAAGGAGCATGTTCTAAACCAATGCAAGGAAGCTAAGAACCTTGATAAAAGATTACAGAAAGTGCTAACTAGAATAACTAGTTTAGAGAAGAACATAAATGACTTGATGGAGCTGAAAACACAGCACGAGAACTTTGTGAAGCATACACAAGTATCAATAGCTGAACTGATCAAGCAGAAGAGAGGATATCAGAGATTGAAGATCAACTTACTGAAATAAGGCATGAAGACAAGATTAGAAAAAAAAAAAAAAGAGCCAGGCGCGGTGGCTCAAGCCTGTAATCCCAGCACTTTGGGAGGCCGAGACGGGCGGATCATGAAGTCAGGAGATCGAGACCACCCTGGCTAACATGGTGAAACCCCATCTCTACTAAAAAATACAAAAAATTAGCTGGGCGAAGTGGTAGGCGCCTGTAGTCCCAGCTACTCGAGGCTGAGGCAGGAGAATGGCATAAACCCGGGAGGCAGAGCTTGCAGTGAGCTGAGATCTGGTCGCTGCACTCCAGCCTGGGTGACAGAGCGAGACTCTGTCTCAAAAAAAAAAAAAAAAAAAAAAAGAAAAGAAAAAAGAAAGAACGAAAAGGAACAAACAATGCCTCCAGGAAATATGAGACTATGTGAAAAGACAAAACCTACCATTGATTGGTGTACCTGAAAATGATGAGGAGAATGGTACCAAGTTGGAAAACACTCCAGGATATTATCTGGGAGAACTTCCCCAACCTAGTAAGACAGGGCAACATTCAAATTCAGGAAATACAGAGAACACCACAAAGAAAAAAAAAAAAAAAAACAAAAAAAAACAGGGGTTTCAATACTGGTCTCTGAAGAAACAAACTTTAAACTAACAACAATCAAAAAAGACAAAGAAGGGCATTGAATAATGCTTGAACCCAGGTGATGGAGGTTGCAGTGAGCTGAGATTGGGCCACCGTACTCCAGCCTGGGTGACAGAGCAAAACTCCATCTCAAATAAATAAATAAATAAATAAATAAATAAAGCTAGTATGTTTCCAAGAAAGAGAATGTTTAATGGATCAATGCAACAAGAAGAGCTAACTATACCAAATATATATATGTACCCAATACAGGAGCACCCAGATTCACAAAACAAGTTCTTAGAAACTTACAAAGAGATGTAGGCTACAACACAGTAATAGTAGGAGACTTTAGCATCCCACTCTCAATATCAGACAGATCAATGAAACAGAAAATTAACAAGGATATTCAGGACCTAACCAGCATATAGGGTCAGCACTGGGCCAAATGGACCTAATAGACATCTACAGAACTCTCCAACACAAATCAACAGATTATATATTGCACTTGAATCGACCACATAATTGGAAGTACAACACTTCTCAGTATTGCAAAACAATGGAAATAATGAAAACCAGCTTTCAGACCATAGTACAATCAAATTAGAACTCAGGATTAAGAAACTCAAAACGAGACAACTACATAGAAATTGAACAACCTGCTTCTGAATGACTACTAGGTAAATAGTGCAAATGAGGCAGAAATAAAGAAGTTCTTTGAAACCAATGAGAACAAACAGATAGCATATCAGAATCTCTGGGATACAGCTAAAGAAATGTTTAGAGGTAAATTTATAGCATTAAATGCCCTCATCAGAAAGCTGAAAAGATCTAAAATTGACACCCTATCATCACAATGAAAAGAACTAGAGAAGCAAGAGCAAACAAATTCAAAAGCTAGCAGAAGACAATAAATAACTAAGATCAAAGCAGAAATGAAGGAGAAGGAGACATGAAAAACCCTTCAAAAAACCAATGAATACAGGAACTGGCTTTTTTGAAAATATTAACAAAATAGATAGACCTATGGTTAGACTAATAAAGAAGAAAAGAAAGAAGAATCAAACAGACACAATAAAAAATGATAAGGGGGAGATCACCACTGATCCCACAGAAATACAACTTACCATTAGAGAATACTATAAACACCTCTACACAAATAAACTAGAAAATCTAGAAGAAAGGGATAAATTTTTGGACATATATAATCTTCTAATACTAAATCAGGAAGAAATCAAACCCCGAATACACCAGTAACAAGTTCTGAAATTAAGGCAGTAATTAATAGCCTACCAACCAAAAAAAGCCCAGGACTAGACAAATCCACAAGCGAATTCTACCAAGGGTACAAACAGGAGCTGGTAACATTTCTTCTGACACTATTCCAAACAATAGAACAAGGAGGGACTCCTCCCCAACTCATTTTATGACGCCAGCATCATCCTGATACCAAAGCATGGCAGAGACACACACACATACAAATTTCAGGCCAATATCCCTGATGAACATTGATGTAAAAATCCTCAGTGAAATACTGGCAAACTGAATCCAGCAGCATATTAAAAAGTTTATCCAGCATGATCAAGTCAGCTTTATCCCTGGGATACAAGGCTGTTTCAACATAGGCAAATCAATAAACATAATCCATCACATAAACAGAACCAATGACAAAAATCACATGATTATCTCAATAGATGCAGAAAAGGCTTTCGATAAAATTCAACATCCCTTCTTGCTAAAAACTCTCCATAAACTAGGTATTGATGGAGCATCTCTCAAAATAATAAGAGCGATTTATTACAAACCTATAGCCAATATCACAATATCATACCAAATGGGCAAAAGCTGGAAGCATTCCCTTGGAAAACCAGCACAAGTCAAGAATGTCCTCTGTCACCACTCCTATTCAACATAGTATTGGAAGTTCTTTTTTTTTTGGGGGGGGGGGACTGAGTTTTGCTCTTGTTGCCCAGGCTGGAGACCAGTGGAATGACCTTGGCTCACTGCAACTTCTGCCTCCTGGGTTCAACTGATTCTCCTACCTCAGCTCTGGCCAGGGCAATCAGGCAAGAGAAAGAAAATAAGCGTAATCAAATTGGAAGAAAGGAAATCAAATTGTCTTCCAGGTGACATGATTGTATATTTAGAAAACCCCATCGTCTCCGCCCCAAAACTCCTTAAGCTGATAAGCAACTTCAGCAAAGTCTCAGGATGCAAAATTAATGTGCAAGAATCACAAGCATTCCTATATACCAACAATAGACAAGTAGAGAGCCAAATCATGAATGAACTCCCATTCTCAATTGCTATAAAGAGAATAAAATACCTAGGAATACAACTCACAAGGGTCTTGAAAGGCCTCTTCAAGGAGAACTACAAACCACTGCTCAAGGAAATAAGAGAGGACACAAACAAACGGAAAAAAATTCCATGCTCCATGGACAGGAAGAATCAATATTGTGAAAATGACCATACTACCCAAAGTAATTTATAGATTCAATTTTATTCCCATCAAGCTACCATTGACTTTCCTCACAGAATTAGAAAAAAAAAATACTTTAAATTTCATATGGAACCAAAAAAGAGCCTGTATAGCCAAGACAACCCTAAGCAAAAAGAAGAAAGCTGGAGTCATCACACTATCTGACTTGAAACTATACTACAAAGCTACAGTAACCAAAACAGCATTGTACGGGTACCAAATCTGACATATAGACCAATGGAACAGAACAGAGACCTTAGAAACACCACCACACATCTACAACCATCTGTTCTTCAACAAACCTGACAAAAACAAGCCATGGGGAAAGCATTCCCTATTTAATACATAGTGCTGCAAAAACTGGTTGGCCACATGCAGAAAACTGAAACTGAACCTATTCCTATGCCTTATACAAAAAAATTAACTCAAGATGGATTAAAGACTTAAATGTAAAGCCAAAAACCATAAAAACCCTAGAAAAATAAAAACTAGGCAATACTATTCAGGACATAAGCATGGGCAACACCAAAAGCAATTGCAACAAAAGCCAAAATTGAAAAATGGGGTCTGATCAAACTAAAGAGCTTCTGCAGCAAAAGAAACTAGCATCAGAGTGAACAGGAAACCTACAGAATGAAAAAAAAAAAATTGCAATCTACCAATCTGCCAAAAGTCTAATATCCATAGTCTACAAGGAACTTAAACAAATTTACAAGAAAAAAACAAACCTATCAAAAAGTGGGCAAAAGATATGAACAGACACTTCTCAAAAGAAGACATTTGGCTGGGTACAGTGGCTCATGCCTGTAATCCTAGCAGTTTGGGAGGCCGAGGTGTGTGGATCAAGAGGTCAGGAGATTGAGACCATCCTGGCTAACACGGTGAAACCCTGTCTCCACTAAAAATACAAAAAATTAGCCAGAAGTGATGGTGTGTGCCTATAGTCCCAGCTAGTTGGGAGGCTGAGGCAGGAGAATGGCATGAACCTGGGAGGCAGGACTTGCAGTGAGCCGAGATCGTGCCCCTGCACTCCAGCCTGGGCAACAGAGTGAGACTCCAACTCAAAAACAAAAAAGAAAAAAAAAAAGAAGATATTCATATGGCCAATAAACATATGAGAAAAAACTCATCATCACTGGTCATTAAACAAATGCAAATCAAAACCACAATGAGATACCATCTCATGTCAGTTACAATGGTGATCATTAAAAACTCTGGAAACAACAGATGCTGGTGAGGATGTGGAAAAACAGGAACACTTTTACACTGTTGGTGAGAATGTAAATTAGTTCAACCATTGTGGAAGACTGTGTGGCAATTCCTCAAGGATCTAGAACCAGAAACACCATTTGTCCCAGCAATCCCATTACTGAGTATAAATCTAAAGGATTATAAATTATTCTACAATAAAGACACATTTACATGTATGTTTACTGCAGCACTGTTTACAATAACAAAGACTTTGAACGAACCCAAATGTTCATCAATGATAGACGGAAGAAAATGTGGTACATATATGCCATATGGCTGCTATAAAAATATGCTAACAGTCACCTTATCAAATGTTTTGAAATGTAAGTCTAAAACATTAAGGAAAACCCAATTATATACTTTCCTCAATTGGGATTTTTTTCTGATTTTTTTTTTGTAATTCAACTGGAATTATAGTTTTTTGGGAGGTAGGTAACAGAGATAAAATGCCATTTTCATCATATCATATCAAAGGTACATATAATCAACATGAGTTTTAACTGTTGAGATTATCCTTGATCAACACATTGAGGCAGTATTTTTTAGGTTTCTTCACTGTAAGATTAATCTTCCCTTTCCCTCTTTTCATACTGTACATTTTAAAAGTCACGATGTCCATCTCACACTTGAGAAGTGGGGAGTTATGCGAAACACTTTTGATGGTGAAGTGTCTATGTAAATTATTTGGAATGTTTCCACATGGAATATTTACTTATTGTCTCCCATTTATTTATTCAATTTCATATATGGTTTTTATATATTATGAATTCATGTATATTTATTGTATATCTTATGTTATAATTCAGTGCTACTTTATTTGTTGTTCAATTTTTTTCCAGCTTTGGGCATTGAGAGCTCAGCATTGCTCCTGTATCCATCTGACATACTCTCACCATTGTGAAGTTGGCTGTTTTTTTTTTTTTTGAATACTTTTTAATCTTCTGGTACTAAAACATGCTCTAGGCATGTCTTGTTTATTTCTTTCCCCTGTCCTAAAACCAGCCAGTTTTTCATGGAGCCCTGGTTATTTTTGTTGCAAAGTAGTTTTTGGTGCTTGTTGCTGTTGGAGTGTCTTTGCTCGTAGCCTCTATCAGTGACAGAGCAAGAAAAAATATGTGCATATCCTAGCCCATGTATATACATATACATATATATACATATACATATATACACATATAGTAAATATATATGTATATATATTATATATAAACATGAGTTGATACTGGTTTCCAACTCTAATCTATTACCACATTAATAATTCCACCCTACTTCCCTGCTTATCTCTAAATTTCCACTCCAACAATGAGAAACCTGACTCCCACCGTCCACCGAATAAAACTCTGTTCAATTAGAATGTGTGTATGTATTTCAAATTTGTTAACCTGTACCCCCATGAGATATAACTTTATCAATGAGAGTACAGTGCTTATTTACCATTCCTTTTGTCATGTTAGAATTCAATTTAATTATTTTGATCTATTCACATTCCATCCTGGAACCTCTGACCCCTTACACCTTTAAAAAATCTTATCTTCATTGAAAGTCACTCTTTGTGCTATCAAGTTCTATGATTTTTGTCAAATACTGAGTCATGTATTCACATTGCAGTATTATACAGAATAGTTTTACTACCCTAAAACTTTCTGTGTGCTTTACCTCTGCAGTGCCCACCCTTTCCGTGTCCCTGGCAACTACTGTTTGTATTTACTCTCCCTCTATAGTTCTACTCTTTTCAGATTGTTATGTAAATAAAATTATACATTATGCACCCTTTTAAGACTGGCTTTTTTCACTTGACAGTATACATTGAAGGTTTCTCTGTGTCTTTTCATGAGTTCGTAGCTCAGCTCATTATATATTACAAATAGTATTTCATTTATGGATATAGCACAATTTGTTTATCCATTCACCTATTAAAAGACATTTTGGTAGCTGATGGTATAATTTTGAACAAGATTCCTGAGAAAGAAGGTCATTGCCCTGTTCCCAGTCTAAGAGGAAAAGTGTCTTGTTTCTCATCATTGGGTATGACTTAAGCTATAGGTATTTTGCAGATTTTCTTTATCAAGTTTATATTCCTTTCTGTCTTAGTCCATTTGTGCTTCTATAACCAAATACCCAAGACTAACTCCTAACTATGTTAACAGAAATCCTCAAAATAAAAGCTTTTTCACTTCAGTTCCTACTACCCAATATAGCATATCCATATCTTATAAAGAATTATGTCATTCCAGAAGATAAGATAACATAATATGAAAAGACAAACAAGTGTCACATCCTGATGGAGATAGGGTAAGTATATTGGAAGTATCATGTAGGAAATATTAAATAACTATCACTAACGTGTTAAAGGTTCTAATAAAAAAGTACACAATATGCAAAAACAAGTGGCTAATGTAATCAGAAAGAATGGAAACGATTGAAAAAATTCAAAGGAAATATTAGAAATCAAAAACATTGTAGCCGGTCACGGTGGCCCATGCCTGTAATCCCAGCACTTTGGGAGGCTGAGATGGGTGGATCACTTGAGGTCTGGAGTTTGAGAGAAGCCTGGCCAATGTGGTGAAACCCTATCTCTAAAAAAAAAAATACAAAAATTAGTCAGGTGTGGTGGCATGCACCTGTAGTCCCAGCTACTCGGGAGGCTGTTGGGAGAATTGCTTGAATCCGGGAGGTGGAGGCTGCAGTGAGCCAAGAGATTGCACCACTACACTCCAGCCTGGGCAACAGACTGAGACCCTGTCTCAAAACAAACAACCGAAAAAAAAGAAATCAAAAATAGTGTAATAGAAAATAAGAATTATTTTATGGGCTCATCAGTAGACTTGACAAGACTGAGAAATGAGTCATTAAGCTTGAGAACAAGTCAATAAAACTTTCTGAACTGAAATCAATGAAAAATAAAAAAACAAACGTATCCAAGAACCGTAGGACAATTTCTGTATAACAAGAATACAGAATGAGAAAAAAAGAAGAAAAGATAAACAGGTAAATATGATGTGTTTGCAGTAATATTGGGCAAGAATTTTTAAAATTAATGACAGACCCCAAACTATTTCAGAGCCATCAAGCTCAGAGAATATCAAAACAGATAAATACCAACAAACAAAGCAAAAAATAAACAAACACCCTAAGCATATCATGTTAGGCATTGTTTAATATTGGTCTTATCTGTGGGTACCAGGTCTTCCATTCCCTCTCGTGGCCTTTTTCTGTTTTCTCTCTTGACTTTAGGCTTCCCTAATTAATCTTCCCCAGACAGTTCTTTCAGTAAAATCAACTTTTATATACTGGAGTCCTGTTGTTGTGATACTGAAGTACAGGGCAAGGGGAGGGTTTTTAATCATCTTTCCCTCAAATTTCAATGTTTTAGTGAGCATGTGTCTCATTCACATATGTTTTTCACATTCACATATGTTTATCCAGTGGTTTTGCTTTTCCCCACCACCTTCCTCTTTCCATTTTTCCCTGCTGCAACATTCTCAGCCCTTTTTCTTGAAGCCCTCAGCAAAGTTGCATATGAGTTTTTCCTTCAATTTGGTGAGGTGGAAAGGTTAGAAGAAAAGGGTTAGAGTTGAAGGAATGCCCTTCCCCTAACTAGGTTAATGCTCTGACAAATCTGTCCGTGGAATAAAAAGGGGACATTTTGGGGATCTTCATTTTGAGAACTAGGCATAGTTACTTGATGGTAAGGATAAAAATGTGAGTGCAACCAACAATTTCTCACTCACATAATAGCCTAACTTCAGCCTACAGGAATTAGTCCAAATTATCATTACGTGTTCCTATCAGTTTATGGCTTCAGAGGATCCTGGTCTAGGTAAGCACACCTGGCTGTGTCTCTGGATAAATCTGTCATTACAGATTTCAAGAGAGCAGTTTGCCCTGCAACCTCAGTTTTTCCACAAGTCAATGAAAAATAATTGATTTTCAGTTTGTCCTGCCTTTTCTCTTTGCAAGGACAGAATTGATAACTTCAAAGTTCTCTATATGCCAGATATAAGACTGGAAGTCAATATTACTTAATTTTCCAACACTGTAATGAGTAATTTTTTAATGACACAAAAAAATCTACAATATAAATTAAGTCAAAAACTAAGACATAATGATACATGAAAGTATATAAAGTATTATCTTACCCATGTGAGACAACTGTTACAGAATGTTTGAAAAACCACCAAAATAGCCATTATTTCTGGTTAGTGATATTGTTGAAGAAAATGTTACATTGATTTTGTCCCTAATTATCCTTTAATAAGCATTTATTACTTTATTGCCACACATTACAAATTACAATCATTATGTGTATTTTAACCAATTTTTAAAATAGATTTATGTTATTATCACAATAAAATACTTGAGCTTATAAACTACTTTAGGGTAATACTTAATCAGTTGACTTTTCTCTTTAACAATAAAACGTAAAAATATGCTACCATCATATATTAAATACTACAATTTGCCAGGCCAGTAATCAACAAATATTTATGATATTAATAAATTTGTGACTGGAATAGTTGAACAAGATTGCTAGAAACTAGATCTTTAATTTGGAAAATATTTGAATAATAAAATTGCACAAAATATATTATAAAATAGATAAATGTAAATACATACCTATATATGCACACATAATTGTTTCTTTAAAAAATAAAACAGACAAGTTATCACTGTGTTACTCAGGCTGGTCTTGACTTTGGCTTCCCAAAGTGTTGGGATTACAGGCATGAGCCGCCATGCCTGACCCTCAATTGTTTCTTATTCAAGTGAATGTTGTTCTTTGAACTAGAATAAAAGATGTTGTCTAGAATTGCTTGAAGGCTCTCTGTGAAATACTATACAAAGGTCATCTAAGAAGAGAATTACTCTCTGTCCTCTAATGCTTGTCTCTTGGCTTTTATAACATATCCAAGTCCTGCAGTGCTCCATAATTTACAGCACTTAACTAGCTGTCATACATAATGAGAAGAAATTGTTCAATATACCTGACAATAATTCAGGAAGTTGTCAAACTAGATTATCAACTCCATTAAAATCCAATCAGACAAAATAAATGAGATGCTTGATTAATTTCACCATATGTTGGTTATAGTTTGACCTCCTCTGGAGGAAAAAAATATATATATTATATACAATTTATTTTATATACATTTAGAAGAGAGGCACACAGACGTAGACATGGCACATGATTATTTCAGAGAGCAGTTTCATTTTAAATGTGAAGCTAACAATAAATGTGACTAGTTGCTTTGTTTCTGAGTTTTTTTTGTTTTTTTTTGTTTTTTTGTTTTTTTTTTTTTTTGAGACGGAGTCTCGCTCTGTCGCCCAGGCTGGAGTGCAGTGGCGCGATCTCGGCTCACTGCAAGCTCTACCCCCCGGGTTCACGCCATTCTCCTGCCTCAGCCTCCTGAGTAACTGGGACTACAGGTGCCCGCCACTATGTCCCGGCCAAGGATGCCCCCGTTAAGAAAAAAAAAAAAAAAAAAAAAAAAACAGAAAGAAGGAAGAAGAAGAAGAAGAAGGAGAAAGGAAGGAGAAGAAGGAGAAGGAGAAGGAGAGGGCAAAGAAGGAGAAGCAGGAGGAGGAGAAGAAGAAATGGCATATTTCTTCTGGAGACATTGTGTGGCCTTTGTTTGTTAGTTATGGATTTTTTGTTTGGCTTATATAAAGTCAGCATTTTTAGATGCTTTAAAAAATCTTACTCCTGTCATAAAAACTGAGGTGACACTTTTTCCTAAATAATATTTTCTTTAATGTTAAAGTTACAAGAAGTATTCTGAGAATCTGAAGATCTGATTTTATATTCAAACTCTTTTACTTATTGTTTGTTTAAACTTCATCAAATTATTTAATCTTTCTTTTTTTTTTTTTTTTTGAGACAGAGTCTTGCTCTGTCACCCAGGCTGGAGTGCAGTGGTGTGATCTCTGCTCACTGTAACCTCCCGCTCCCAGGTTCAAGAGATTCTTACGTCCCAACCTCCCAAGTAGCTGTGGTTACGGGCATGTGCCATCATGCCTGGCTAATTTTTGTGTTTTCAGTTGAGACAGGGTTTCACCACGTTGGCCAGGCTGGTCTCGAACTACTGACCTCAAGTGATCCACCCACCTTGGCCTCCCAAAACCCTGGGATTTACAGTTGTGAGCCACCACGCCCAGCCTATTTAATCTTTCTGAGCTTTAGTTCCCTCATCAGTAAACTAGTTTAATGTTATATATTTCACATATTTTTGTAAGTAGTAAATACAATGCTGTATATGAGTAAACTTTCTAAATTTAAAGGTCTGTGCAAATGCAAAGTAAAAGTGTAGTCATATTGTCATTGCTTTTACATGGTTCATGAATCATAAACATAATAAGGTGTTTAAAATGTTTTTGTCATATTTAATAGTGTTGAAGAAATTCACTTGTGTTCAAAGACGTTTAATAAGGATTTATTTGTTATACTTCAATCTACTTTCTCATATTTCCCATGCCTGAAGAGCAAAACTACAGCATTATATCTAATGCCAAATTTTGACATCACACTAAAGTAAATTAGTTTGCTTTTGTACAAAAATATCTATAAAAGCTATCTTTACATGAATATCAACCACATTCAAATGTGTTCTTAAGCATTTTATATGGATTAATTTGTTGAAATCTGACAACTTTATGAATTAATTTCTGTTATTATCCCCCTAGTTTTACAGATGCAGAAACTGAGGCGTGGAGAGATTAAGTACCCTCCCACTCAGTCATCTTGTAATTGAAAAAATCATGAATTGAGCATGACTCTAGGACCCACAATATTAATCAATATGCTACACTACCTTTGAAATCTAGACTGAAGCACAAGCCTGAATTCAGATACTTAGATTTTAACTAATTTTTTAGTTTCAAAATTTGCTTTAGGTTAATTGGCTATATTATACCATTAACAACAACAGCAAAAATACTAGAGTGACAGGAATAATAGTCGATGGGTTGGGATACATGCTAAAAGCTTTACATGATGATCTCATGTAATTTTTTTAATGGTTATATAGCAGCTATTTTAACCTCTTTTGATTAAGAAAAATTAACCTTAAAAATTAAATAAAATCCTCCTAACAATACAGTTAGCAAGTGAAGTAGCTAGGTCTTTCATCCTTGACTGCGTTCCTAACCACTACAGCATCTCAGTGTTTTGAAGATAATCTTAAAAAAGAGGTAATCATTTTTCCATTACATATCACATTCTGCAAGCTGAAATACATTAAATGTGTGTAACCTCTATGACAATAACAATTGTTAAAACAAAAATTATAAGATAATTTTAAAATTGGGAATTCACTGCTGTGCTTTGAAGCACACTTTAGGAATTACCATTTTTTATAAAGTGCTTGAGCCTTAATATCTAGTCGCGAGATATTAAGAGTGGGAAGATTTACATTCACTATTATTTTTTCTGCCTAATACAGAGGAGTGTGCTGTGAGAAGAGAAAATGAGATCAAATATATAAATATGCCTTTAAAGCTTTAAAATGATAGAAAACAGTGTAATTTACTATGACTGAAGAAGGAAGTACAGCTTAGGTTTAACAGAGTTTTCATTAGAAAATCAGAAACCAATTGCCTTTATGAAGAGAAAGTAATGACTGTAATTGAATCAAATACATACTAGTTGTGGAACAGTAAGAGGCACAGAGAATCATCATCAGGAAATTAATTTAAAATCAGATTCTCACACATAGTAATCCTATATTCTTATTGAGTAGATATCTAGTGGAGCAAAGGAGTGTACTTTTCTAAAAATAAATAGCACATTTTATTCTGAGACAGCAGATGCTAAGATCATACTTTAAAACCCATAGCTTTGGGCTGCCTCTTTCTTAGTGTCTGAGCAGTGTCTTCTGTGGTTTACTTTTGTTACAATGGAATAGTCAATAAGAAACAACTATAGTTTTTTCCAAAATCATCCAGTGAAAATTATTTCAGCCACAAAAGGTGGTGTTCTCTGTATCGTTTAAGGTTCTCAGTTAAAACAAACAAACAAAAATGAAAACAAAAAAAGAAAACAAATCCACAAACTCACAGAAAATAATTTTATTAAAGAACGTTATGTGACGACCATACATGCCCAACAGTATAGGAGCAGAAGAAGCTCTTAAGGGCTTTAAGAGGCAAGGCACATTTCTGTTAGCCTGTTTGCATTTCTGCCAATCATTAGGAGAAGAGCATGCCCAAACTACTACTGTTTCTTGACTCCGGATATTTAAAGAAGAAATATGTTGAGACTTAAGATTCAAGATTGATCACCCTTCCCAAAACAGACATACCCCAACAAACCCCAAAACCCATGAGAGAGTGATAAATGAGATCTAGGGATCTGTTTTTTAAAACAAATCTACATAGCACTGGTTGAGTAATTGGCTATGTTATTCAGAGGGACTATGCTGTTGCCAGAAACCTGAACTATTCTAGCCAAACACACCTGGGTGCTGTGGTTTGGCATTTACACTGGACGCTAGGCACTCATGCTGGAACCATCATTAATGCTTCCTCTAATGAGGTAGATACTTATGCCAATTTCCTAATTTTAAAATATCAATTATTTGTAGCATCTGCTTAATTATGCTACTCTTTCCTGAATTGAAGTCTCATGTGGGACAACCAAATATGTTCTTGTATTAACCCCTGGTATTTTGCCTTTATATGTTAAAATATATGATAAGGAGGACTTTACAGATAGAATTAAGATTCTGTACTGGCTCGGCATGGTGGCTTATACCTATAATCCCAGCAGTTTGGAAGGCCAAGGCAGGCAGATCACCTGAGGTCAAGAGTTTGAGACTAGCCTGGCCAACATGGCCAAACGCTGTCTCTACTAAAAAATATAAAAATTAGCTGGGCGTGGTGATTGCCTGTGGTAGTAGCTACTCAGAAGGCTGAGACAGGAGAATCCCTTGATCCTGGGAGGCGGAAGTTGCAGTGAGCTGAGATCGCACCACTGTGCTCCAACCCGGATGACAGAGCGAGAGACTTTGTCTCAAAAAAAAAAAAAAAAAAAAAAAATTTCAACCATAAAATAAAGGGATTTTCCTGGATAACCTGGGAGGCTCTAATGTGATCACATAGCTTTTGGAAAGGCAGAAAACTTCAGTCAGAAACAAGAAACTGAACAAGAGGCAAGGGAAATTTGAAGCATGAGAGGAAATCAACCCACCATTACTGGGTTTGAAAATGAAAAGAACTCAAGACCAAGGTACACAGCAGCTTTTAGAACTTGACACCAAGAAAATAGTGGCCTCCAATAAACAGTAAGGAGTTCTGCCATCAATCTGCATGAGCAAGAAAATCAATTCTTCCCTGGAGGCTCCAGAAGGGAATGTAACTCTGCCAACCCTGATGTTAGGCCCATGAAACCTGTAATGGACTTCTGCCCTACAGAACCATAAATTAACAAATTTGTGTTGTTTTAAGCTCCTAAATTTGTGTTCGTTTGTTATGGCAGCAATAGAAAAGTTACATAACTTCGTACATCTTATAATATGTGGATACCTTTATTTCATGACCTATTTACTATATACTCTATTGCTTGACACTCCAATATATGAGAAAGAAAACTGTCATCTTTTTACATTCTTCCTCCTCTACTTTCTCTCTACTTCTGAACATCAGGCTAGTATACACTAAGTTTACATTAAGGTAAAGAGCAGCTATGGGTTCACTAATACTATTTTCAATCTCCATACCTTTACACTTACATAATCAAGAGATTGAAAACATTTACAATCACTTCTACAATTATAATCAAATGCTTTATGTTTTGTCTATGGATTATTGTATAAAAACTAAAAGTCTAAGAATACACATCATCTACAGTATTTTAGTAATGCAAATATGATCACAGCAAAACCAGTGAATACTAGAGTAGTTCCATCTGTAGAATAATAAAGTCTTCCTCTGTAAAATATGTTCCATTGTATTTATACTTCACATTAAATTCATGCATTACTTGCACCAAAGTCAAATGAATTGTTGCTCTTTCCATTCCATTAATCACTTAAGTACTCTACCAAATACGTATTGAGTACCTAACATATTACAGGTATCCATCAAAGAATAAAACACATGCCATATTTACATTTGGGTTTGCTTAAAATGCAAAAATTATCTCATGTTTTAATTGACTTCATATTTGAATAATTCATTATTTTTCAATTTTTAAAAAAAATTATTTTATTTTGACAGATAAAACATATGCCATAGTTACCATATTACTAAACCTTTCCATTTTGGGTTATACAACTTATTGAATTTTATATGTTCTCACTTCTAGGCCACATATTTATCTTCATTTTAGTTTAATAGATGAATAGTATTTTTGTGAATCCTATTAAATTCTTTATAGATTTCTTCTTAGATTACTCATACATTTTTTTTTTGCTGTGGTTTATTTGAATTTTTTTTTTTTTTTTTTTTTTTTTTTTTTTTTTTTTTTTTTTTTTTGAGACAGAATCTCACTCTGTTGCTTAGGCTGGAGTGCAATGGCATGCTCATGGCTCACTACAGCTTTGACCTCCTGGGCTCAGGTGATCCTACCACCTCAGTCTTCCAGGTAGCTGGGACTACAGGCACATGCCACCATGCCTAGTTAACTTTTGTATTTTTTGTAGAGACAGGGTTTTGCCATGTTGTCCAGGCTGGTCTCGAACTCCTGGTCGAGACCAGCAATCTACGCACCTCGGCATCCCAAAGTGCTGGGATTACAGGCATGACTCACCATGCCTAGCTGAAAGTTTTTTTTTTCAAAAACCAAAGGTAAAGACAAATTCAAAGCTTACTTCAACTTTGAGAAAATTTACTTCACTAGTTCATTGATTATATCTTTCTGCCTTGTTTGTTGTCTTATTCTAGAATGTCTACTAGTCTTTTGTATCTCCTCTGATTGGAAACTGATACATCTCTTACATATTTGCTTATGTTTTAGTCTTAATTCTCAGAGATAGCCTCCATATGTTTTTCTCATAAGAACAATTATATATTTAACTTTCATGAATGTTTTATTGTTCTACTAATTGTTCTTTCCTCATAAATGTTTGTCAAAGTTGGGTACATATATTATCTCTTCATATATACCTAAATTTGCTAATAAAAATTTTTTGTTTGCTTCTTTCTTATTTTATTTTTTTAAGTTGTAAACCTTTTTCTGAATTACCTATGCTTCTTCTAGAATTGATTTATTCTTTCTAGGTAAAGATTTTTTTTTTTCCTACTGATTTTTCTAAAAATCTGGTAATTGCTGCTCAGTTATATTTAAAATGAAGGCCTAGATTTATTCATTTAGGTAGCTTGCATAGTTTCTTTTGCATATCTAGCCATTTCTATGAACTTGAGTGCTATCTATATGTCCATTTGCAGCAGCGAGTCAGGAATAATGATATGTTATACTTTAAGAGTCAGATAAGTTCAACTCTTCACTACTAAAAACAATGATCATACCACGCATCACACAATCTAAACTGAGGCAGTAGCCCCAGTCTGAAAACCCAGGCTCAATTTCATTAGATGCTTACCTGATTTTCTACTTGAAGTAAAGACATTGATATATACACTCCAGAGGTACCCAAAGGTGATGAGAGGACTCAATCAGAATGTGTAAAAAGGCAAGTGAAATTCACTGAAGACAATTTTAAAAATTTGATACGGATGATATTTTCCCCATCTTGTTCTCTTTTGTCCTTCTCAGAAGAGCAGTAACATCCTGTAGTTTTTGTTGTCTCTTTTATTTTGGATATATAAAGGATACTTCTTTTGTATACACTTTTTCCCTGAAATAAAATTTCTCAAGCCAATTTTCATAAGTTTTATTTTCAAGGAAAAATACCTTAGTATGTTATATGTAATTCATGTATATATTCTAAGTGACAAAAAAATACTATAAATAAATTGTTTAAAATGTAGTATAGACTATATTATTTCTTCCAGGGAATATATTGGCATTTTGGGTCAGTCAATATTTTGCTGTCCAGAACTGTATATACACCAACAGTTATATAGCATCTCTGTTTCTCTCTTCAATATGTCCCCTTTCTTGTCCCTATGACAACCCCTAACAACATAGCACATTTCCCCTGTCCCTCAAGAGATAGGGTTTAGACCAATGGCCTTACTATATCAATAGTCCAGCCAGCCCCGTCATTTTCCATTAGGTATAACTGTAGTAATATACAGTATGTATTCTCTTTGTCTAACTACATTTTAAATAATTTGAGTACAGGAACCATTATTAACTGTGTTTCCCCTGGAATGACTAGTATGTTAATAGATGATGCTTATCTTTTAATGAATATGCTATTTGATGAGTCTCATTCTGTCGAGTGTGGCATCAGTAATGGGTGTAACTATACTGGTTTACCTGTGACTATACAGATTCTCAATATCAGGATTTATAAAAACTGAAATGTAATAGAAATGTGGGTGAGAGAGAGAGAGAGAGAATGTGGATGTGTTGTACTAAGGCACCATATACTGATTTCAGGCAATATCCAGGTTTTGAGAGATCCTGAAGAAAAAACAAAAGAAATTATAACATTTGTAACAATATTTAAAACCTAGCTTTTGTTTATTAATATGCAAATTTAAATATGAAACAGAGAATCAAATCAGATTTGGGCAAAGCATTTATTGAGTAAATTTTATGTGATTGGCCAACAGCCGCAGTTAGCTGTAAAATCCGAATTCTGCCTTCAGGTTAAAAGCAGTCCAACATAACACAATGCATGTGGGCTTTGTGATGAGATAAATATTTGAATTAATACCAATTTCTATCATTTTGTCAGCAAAATTTAAAGATCTATACCTTTGGGATGGGAATAAAAATTTGAAGACATACAAAGGTAAAACTTAAATATATCAATTGACTACTCAAACAGAAGAGCTCAAAGTCCTGAAAGGTTTGTAAAATTAGGATTTAGCAGTGAGGGCAGGTGTAGGCTAGTTTGCCAGGGCATGTTCGAAGGTAACAATTTATCTTTGGAAAGAGCAGATTTAGATGATGGATCAGAGGCCTCAGTGTTCATCCACAGACTACTTAACATGGAAGTTGTAATGTACAAAATGAAAATATTAGAGCAGTGAGCAATAAATACGAAGTTGTAATGTACAAAATGAAAATATTAGAGCAGTGAGCAATAAATACAAGTTTTTGTCCCAATTAAGAATGGTTGCATTAGCTAGCTCCTAAATAGCTCTTCCTTAAAAAAATTGTCAAGTGACTTTCAGAATATACATTGTAAATTCTAATTCCCATGTATAAATCACACTGATAAATTTCAGTTGCATTACTTTGTAGATTATTTTGTGAAACATGGTCAATAATGGACTCTGCCCTATAAATACTATAACATATGACAAAGTTACAATAATTTAAAAAACATGGTCTTCGTGAGAAAAAAGAAGGACTTTAACCAAGAAAAAGTTCAGACAACTTATATGGATATTGGAAAATATGTAGAATAGCATGAACACAATATACTGAATATAGAAGAAATTCTTTAGTTTATAAATAGCTTCATCAGCATTAGGTAAAATAAAAGTAATATCTATACCTTTCAATATATACCAAAATGAGACATAGATGATTTGAATATTTGTTATTCACAAAGTAAAAATACATATTAGGGAAATCTTTTAGTAAATATTTACAGAATGTTATAGCAGAAAGTCCATTTTAAGAATGATACTGTAGTCAAAAAGCATAAATGGCAGTTTTAATATATTTGAACACAAATAAATTATAAGTTTTGCTCAGAAGATTATTGGAAATAATTTGAACAACATTCCTGACATAATTACTAATTGTTTGTTTTTACTAAGTTTATATATCTCTGGATTTATGTATGATTTTTAAATATTTAAAACTTTTTTTTTTTTTTTTTGAGATGGAGTCTCACTCTGTTACCCATGCTGGCGATCTTGTCTCACTACAACCTCCGCCTCTGGGGTTCACGCCATTCTCCTGCCTCAGTCTCCTGAGTAGCTAGAACTACCAGCGCATGCCACCATACCTGGCAAATTTTTTGTTTTTTTAGTAGAGACAGGGTTTCACCATGTTAGCCAGGATGGTCTTGATCTCCTTACCTCATGATCTGCCCCACTTGGCCTCCCAAAGTGCTGGGAGTACAGGCTCATGCCACCACACCCAGCTAATTGTCATATTTAAGTTAAAATCTTTGTAATAATGAATCTGTCTGTTCAACAAAACATTAGGGGAATTCAGAAACGACTTAACCAAAAAAGACTATAGTTACACTTCTATCTAGAGAAATATACAAGCTTCATAAAATAGGCTCCAGGGCCTTACTTTTGTTTTTCTGGTTTATAAATCAAAATAAAATGATGCAAATGGGATTTTCAACATTTATAAAATTTATAATTGAGGGATATTTTCAGATCTGGAACTAAAGTTGTAAGATTTGCATTTTACTTCCATTTATTCTACATATTTGGAATTTTTATTTTAGCCAGATAGCATATCTTCTTAAGTATTAATGTACATATTTTTGATTTTTCTAAAATGAGTATATTTTTATAATTTATAAATATATTTTATGTGATAGTAATGAATTTTTGTTTTTATCAAAGTTACAATTTAATTATAGTCATATTAAAACAATTTAAAGCCATTTTAGATTCTAGACTATATGTTGTTTTATTCTTTTATTATTTCCACAGATATATAGTCAGTGTCTGCTCTGGGCCAGACTCTGTCTAGGTAACAAAGATGTAAAAACTAACAAAACAAAGATGGTCCCTGGTCGCCTGTGGCAGAGAAAAGTAAATAGAACATATATTTTTAAATTATTTATTAAACAATCCTTTTCAGGCTTCTGTTAAGGTGGGGTAAAGACATCAGACTTATTCTCCCAATGGGAAAGTCTAGAAATTAGAGGCTGCTGCACACCAGCTAGTTTGTTCTACCATGTTGCTGGAACCAAAGCTGAGTTCCCTTGATGATCCAAAAAAGAGGAATGCAGCTGATGTTGCTATCACTCAAAGCAGAGACTGAAAACTTAAGTAGTCCTTCATACCTGACTGATTATTTCTATCTGGCATGTATAAAGAATCAATTCTGATTTCTCTTATTTCACTTAAACAAAATATTAAATATTCATATGTGGGAATTTACGTTTGAAGGATTCTGTAAGAGCCATTGGCTGCTGTTTGCGCTTTGATCAAATTGACCTGAGCTTCCATGGTATCTTAATTTAGTCACACAACTCTCTAGCTTTTGCATGTTGACATGCTCAATCATGTTCTTAATGGCATATAGTGTCAGAGTGGCTGGTCTTTGCTGTCTTTTACGACACCATTCCAGACTTCTTTCTTTTTTAAGGTGGTTTTTGTCATGTTTACTTCTCCAGGTCATTTCAATCCACCGGAAGTATTCTACTAAAACTGAATCCCAAAAGACGAAAGATAGAAGCCTTGAAACATTTCTACCCAGGGGATTCCTTAAACTTTATGCAGATTGCACTATCCCATCCCAGTAATCATAAAGTTCTCTAAAATGAGGGGGGGAAAAAGGCATGTTTATATTATGCAACAAATATTCCATTACACCCTTTCTACAGAACCGTGGATGCTCTCAGGTGTGATACTCACAATTTGTAACAACTCCCTTGGGACAGGCATTTACCTAATCAGAAAGGAATCTAATATAAACCTTACTCAAATGCTTATCAGTCTAGTCTACATGTCTAACATATGCATAACTAAAAGCTATCATTTAAGAAATCCTAAGATAACTCCATTAGTAAAAATAGTAATATTCTAAAAATGTTTAAATGCCAATATACCTTCTTAAAACGATAAAAATTAATAAATAGCTATTTTATGAACACTCCTCATCAACAGAATTACAGTCCATGAATATTGGTAGCAGGGATTTTATTAAGCATAGGTTTCAGGAAAGAATTTGTGAGAATTAATGTCACACTTGAATCTGGAAAAATAAAGAGGGTCAAGCCATGAAGAACTTTGATTAGAAAACTGATGTAAACGTCATACACAAAAATCCCAAGTGAGAGGCCAAGGCGTGTCAGAAGACTAACAGTCATTGAATCTGGCAGAGGTACAAAGTTCAGGAAGGGCAATTATTGAAAAATGATGCTAGAATTATGAATAGGGGTCTGATTAGAAAAACCCTTAGAAGTAGCCAGGCATGGGGGCTCATGCCTGTAATTCCAGCACTTTGGGAGGCCAAGGCGGAAGGATCATGAGGTCAGGAGTTCAAGACCAGCCTATCCAACCTAGTGAAACCCCATCACTACTAAAAACACAAAAAATTAGCCAGGTATGGTGGCGGGCACCTGTAATCCCAGCTACTAGGGAGGCTGAGGCAGGAGAATCGCTTGAACTCGGGAGGCAGAGGTTGTGGTGGTGAACCAAGATCATGCCATTGCACTCCAGCCCAGGCAACAGTGCAAGACTCTGTCTCAAAAAAATAAAGAAAAGAAAAGAAAAGAAAAAGTCTTAGAATTATATAGATTTTGAGTTTTATTATGAAATTAGTGTACAAAGTAAAATATCTTAAACATAAAAGATGACAGGATAAAATTTGAGTTATTAGAAACTTAACTTTATAATATAAAGAGCTGACTAGTGTTGCAGGAAGTCAGGGACCCCAAACGGAGGGACCGACTGAAGCCATGGCAGAAGAACATAAATTGTGAAGATTTCATGGACATTTATTAGTTCCCCAAACTGATACTTTTATAATTTCTTATGCCTGTCTTTACTGCAATCTCTGAACATAAATTGTGGAGATTTCATGGACACTTATCACTTCCCCAGTCAATATCCTTGTGATTTCCTATGCCTGTCTTTAATCTCTTAATTCCATCATCTTCATAAGCTGAGGAGGATGTATGTTGCCTCAGGACCCTGTGATGATTGTGTTAACTCCACAAATTGTTTGTACAGCATGTGTATTTGAACAATATGAAATCTGCGCACCTTGAAAAAAGAACAGGATAACAGCAATCTTCAGGGAACAAGGGAGATAACCTTAAACTCTGACTGCCAGTGAGCCAGGCGGAACAGTGCCATATTTCTCTTCTTTCAAAAACAAATAGGAGAAATATTGCTGAATTCTTTTTCTCAGCAAGGAACATCCCTGAGAAAGAGAATGGCCCCTGAGGGTAGGCCTCTGAAATGGCCCCTTTGGGGGTGGCTTTCTTTTATGGTAGAAGCCAAAGGGAAGAAATAAGCCCCAGTCTTCTGTACTGCTCCCAGGCTTATTAGGTTGAGGAAATTCCTGCCTAATAAATTTTGGTCAGACAGGATGTCTGCTCTCAAATCCTGTCTCCTGATGAGATGTTTTCAATGACAATGCCTGCCTCTATTTGCTTTGTGATATTTTATTACCTTGTGAAGCATGTGATCTCTGTGACCCACACCCTATTCGTACACTCCCTCCTCTTTTGAAAATCGCTAATAAAAACGGCTGGTTTTATGGCTCAGGAAGCATCATGGAACCTGCCAACACATGATGTCTCCCCCGGATGCCCAGCTTTAAAATTTCTCTCTCTTGTACTCTTTCCCTTTATTTCTCAGACTAGCTGATGCTTAGGGAAATAGAAAAGAACCAATGTTGAATATCAGGGGTGGGGTTTTCCCCAATAGACTAGATGTTGTAGAATAGAGGAAATGAGATCAGTTTTAGACCCTGCTTTATGTTTTATAGCATGCCTTCAGGCTGAAGGTCCCTCTGAAGTGTGTCTACAGTAAATGCCTGGAGAGTTGTGATTGTTGAGCTATGCCTGATTTCCTAAATCCATGTGGTAATCCATGCAAGTAATTCTGATGAAAGCAGAGCAACAAAGAAGATTCCTTCTTTCTCAACTGTTGTACAGAAAGTCCTTGAATGATATTGTTGTGTTCAACGTTGTTTTGTTATAACTTTAAGGGGGGAAAAATCCCTCAATTTTCAGCCAGGAACACTGGCTGTGTGGATTTTGCATATTCTCCCCTTGTCTATGAGGATTTTCTCCAGGTAGTCAGGTTTCCTCCCATACTCCAAAGTTGTGTAGGTTAGGTGAATTAGCATGTCTAAACAGTTCATTCTGAGTGAATATGGGTGTATGTGAATGTGTTCTGCAATGGAATGCTATCCTGTCCCCCACTTCCTGCCTTGTGTCCTGTTTCTGGAATAGGCTCCAGCCACCTATGCATAGCCTTGAACTGGAATAACTGGGTAAATACTTATGTTAGTTTTTAATTAATTTTTCGTAAATATCTGCATAGTTAACATTTACTTCAATGTTTAATATTAACAGTGTTTTATGACTTTAAAGGGGAATATTTAAAAAAATTAAACACAGTCTTTTGGTCTTTGTTTAGAAGCTTTGTAACTTTTTTTGACCAGAAATATGCCTTATAAACTTAAGTCTTGTTTACGCCAATCAGGCTCTGATAAAATTAGTCTCACATGTCATTTTGCTTAACGTCACAGTTTCCAATGACCTACAGAAAATGTTAAGTGAGGACTTACTGTTTATTTCAAGCTTTTTGAGTATATGTATTGTACGTGTTATAAGCTCACTTTGTGAGGGTAAAATATTATTTTCATTAATAACAAGTTAAAGAAACATTTTCTGCCAAAGAAAAAATATAATCACAGATTGAGAATGATTTGTAGTTGGAGGATAGGCATCAAAACTTATTAAATGAAATATAATTCAACTTTTAAATAGAAGAGAGATAAGCTGACTCATGAAAAGTCTTTCAGTTGACCTTCCATATTTATGGGCTCTGCATTCTTGGATTTAACCAACAGGATATAAACTGTTCACACAAAAACAAGGATGTTTGTCTGTACTAAACATATACAGATTTTTTTTACCTTGTCATTATTCTTCTTTAAACAATAAAGTATAACATTATTTGTATAACATTTACATTTTATTAGGTGTTATAAGTAATCTAGAGATGAAAAAGTATATAGGAGGATGTGCATAGGTTATATGCAAAGTACTACACCATTTTATATAAGGGGCTTGAACATCCATGAATTTTGGTATTTGAGGGGTGTCCTGGAATCAAAAGTCCCCCACCCCACCCCACACCCAAGAACAATGAGGGTTGCCAACTGTATATCATTGACCATTGCCATTTGTAATACAAACTTTTCTTAGGTTAAAAACCCACATCTATTGGGAGTAAAAATTATTTCATTTTTGTTTCATCACTTATTAATTACAATCACAGGTAGATTCAGTATCTATCCTTATTACTACATATCTGTTCACCTTGCTGAGATGAACAGGAAAGGCTGACTCAGGAATTATGCTGATGAATAAAACATCAATGACCTAGTCTCAGCATACCAGGAGGTCTGGCTATGAGGGAGAGAGGAAAGTGCAGGTCAAGAAGAGAAATGTTATGGAATTAATCTATGTGAAGCAGATAGATGGATGATTATGTCATGAGTTCAAAGATGTTTGATTGGATAGACTCAAGGAAATTTGTTCACATTTACAGCCAGAATTCTTAAATTTAGGGCATGAAATTTAGCTGTGATAGTCTGGGAAATCTAAAACAGAAAAATAGTTAAACCTAGGTCAGTTTTTTTGAGAAATATTCAAGCAGAGCATATCAGAAGTTATATGGTCTTCTCTGTGACAATTTTCTCATTATAAAATGAATTTTGAGTAAATATAACCTTTGATTCTTTCAATCCAAGAATTATGTGATTCTGTATTATAGTTTAGGGTATGTATTTGCTTTATATATGCATTTACTTTATTTATATATGTATTTACATGTTATATATAGTATATTATGTATATATGTATTACATATTATGTATATGTATGTATGTATTATGTAAAAATATGTATTTACCTTAAGCCTTTGGATATCTATTTTATTCATGTAAATATTTAGGTAGACTAAAAGGATAGATATAAAAAGCACATCTACATAAAGGAAAAAAGTTTCAAATGAAATGACAAGAACGTACAATAAAAATGCAAGTATATAATTATCAGAAACATATATTCAATGAAACATACAAAGGCATAATCTTAGATGTAATTGTATCTATAAATTGTCAAGATTTGCAGTGAATTTAGGATAAAACTATAAAATATCCGATTAGTAAGTCTATGAGAATAATAAAAAATTCTCTGAATGAGATGTTATTAAATGTTTTTTTTATTTTTTTAATAACATCTTCCAGTAAAGCCAGACCCTGTCAACTTTGGATTGGGGAAAATCACCATGTGTTGCTGCTCAATGTTCATCTTCATTTTGGAAATACATGATAATGCATGGATTTGTAAAGAATAAAGAAAATATCTTTTTTATTTAAAAGACATACATCTTAGTAAGTCACAGTTAAATAAGAGACCATTTTTGCCTTTTTGGTTTTCTAATTTGACTATATTGGCAGAAATTAAAGTCACCTAACATATTAAGAAAAGTTATGAAACACGTGAGTGCTGTGGCTATTCTAAGTGTTAATATCTCACAAAAGACTAGTTTCTGATGCTCAAAACAGACTTTTCCAAAAATTATTTGTTTTGAGCATTTCTTAAATTATGATATTTCTGTTACTCTGATTACAAATTTGATTTGGCCTGTTAGAGAACAGCTGTTTGGCATTATTAATATAATTATAAAATCTGCTACTAGAATCCCTAGATTGGAAATAAGACAGCAAATAAAGTACCAAGAATACCAAATGATAGCACTTGCCTACCTATATTTTTTGTTCTTAGATCTTATATCTGTTTTCTGACTGTTTTGTGAATATAGCTCAAGGCATTGACAGGTCATTGACTCTACGAGGTGTTATTCTGTACAAGTAGGCCTCTTATCTCTATTATTCAATTTGCAAGTAAATAAGGGCTTTTTGTATTTCATCTGTCAAAGATGGTCCTGAGAACACATAACGATGTTCTCATTGGTGTACAATTGTTCCATCTTTGAAGAGGTTAGTTATACAATTTACAACATTCTTGGAATGCATATTTTCTAAAAAATGAACACATGTAAAATGTTTTAAATAAATAAATGTATTATCTCATACAACAATAAATCCAGATGTGAGGTAGCTGCCAAAATTGTTAAATAACTAAAGACATTAGGAACTCGGGTTCCATTCATCCTTAGTGTGTCAGCTTAGTTAGCCTCATTGTAATACTGAAGGTTTGTCAGACTTCATATACAAGCAAAGTGTCCAATCAATGAAGGCAGATTATCTCTGTTCTTTCCCTGTAATCTATTTATCACAGAAAATATTTCCCAGCATCATCTCAGCAAGCTGTCTCTCAAAAAAAAAAAAAAAAAAAGTGTTTTAATGGTGTTGCATCACTTCCCATTTATAAACAAATTTTGCTAAGGAAAATGGTATTGTTATAATGAATTACAGATGGTTGTTTAGAAATTCCAGATTCCCCAAATATAATCCTGATATTACCATTACCAAGGAAAAAGCTACTGGTAGTCATAAATCAGTTTATCACAGAACCATGAACCAACCGGGCTGCCACATTTCAAGCCAGAGGATGAATTGTTGAAAATTAAATAGAAGGCATTTTCTCTGTTCTTTATGAATTTAAGATTTTTGAAACCAACCAAAATGTACATAAGAATACAAAAGTATATGTAGAGTCAATACATATGTGAACCAATTTAATAATGAAAAGTAGCCATCAAAGTATCTAGTACAGTATATTAAATTAATTTTACTAGTACATTTTATTTAATGCTTTATAACCAAGATATTTTTACTTCATCATGTAATTAAATTTGAAGAATATTTTGAATATATTTTACATAATTTCTCATACTGAGTCTTTGAAATCCAGTGTGTATTTACGCTTAAAATACTTCCTAATTTGGGCTAGCCACATTTCAATTGTTTAATAGATATATGTGGCTAGCAGCTATGAAATTGAAGAGCTTAGTAAATCATTTTAGAAACTATAACTTTTGTAGTTAACATGCCAGTTTGATACCCCTCTCTATAATTCCCAGGCAATAATGTATAAATGTTAAGAATGATGTAGGCATATTTAAGAGAATTTAACAATGGCTCTTCTATGAGAGTCACCTATTCTACTTCTGATCTGAATGATCTTAGACAAACTATTTTATCTGTATAGGTCTCAGTCAATTCATCTGTAAAATGAGGATAATAATTCTACCTAGTAATAATGTTATCGGGTTATTATGAATATTAGGCAAAATGTTCACAGATAAAGCACATACCATCATGACAAACAAGCTCTAACTATAAAATCAGTGACATTAATTATTGAAAATTAACTAAAAATTGTTGGCTGAATTTTTTTCCTGTTATTTCCAAAAAGGAATGTCATCATTTACATAGTTAAATCAACATTTCAATATTATGGCTCCCAATGGCTAAATATAAGAAGTTTGTATTTAATATTTAAAACCATGCTAGATAATTAACATATAATTAGGAAAACATAAATTTTGATTCTGTCAGAGTTTATTCTCAACTTATGAGTCATAAAACATGCAGGAAGTTCTTTGCAGGTAATTGCTCTCTGTGGTCAAGAAGTGAACAGATTGAAAGTAATAGTGCATATTTCTCAGTACCCACTGAATTGACTCAGTACACTAAGTATGTAATAACTCCATAATATTCAAATGTTTCAGAATATCTCTCTCAGATAAATCTTATGCAAGGTGGTGCCCAGAAAAAGAAGATTGAAAAAAAAAAAAAGTTACCAATTAGATACATTTTTCTATTTAGCTAAAATCTAATCTGCTGGAAAATTAAATCTTTGAAAGCAGCAAATCTTACCTTTGGTATTATTAAATGACTTGTGGGCTCTCTAGCTAAAAGAGAGTAATATGAGTCATAAGCCATTGTATCTTTTGCCATGATGTGACTGTTGAAAGCAAGGGGAATAGAATAACTTAGAAATGAACAGGTAAGTGAAGTTTAGGGGACATGTTCTTACTTTTTCATTTCCATAAAAAAAGTGTGACAGAATAAATAAATCTGGCTATGACTTGAAAAAAAAGTCAATAAGTCAAATTCAGAAATTTTGCTATCGTTACATTAAAAATAATGATTGTGTGATTAGTACTGTGCAAAATGGATGCAGGTATTTTGATAAATATATTTCATACAAATCAATCAAAAGATATGTCTTGAAAGACTTGTTTGTGTGACAAAAAGCATTAATTTGCTGCAAATAGATTCTCAATATTTCATTCAAAGTTTTTTTTTTCTTGTTAATAAAAGTTGCTATCACTGCACAGGGATACATTGTTTGAATGCTTAGGTTGATAGTGTGAGAAATACATGGTGGACCTAATAGAGATGCAAATAAAATGAATCCAGTATAACTCATGTTGCATTTTCTACCAGATATGATAAACATTTATTATGTACAAATAAGGAATTAGCATAAAAATTAGAAAAACATTTTTAAATGTTATAGTATATATTTCAAAACATGACAAAAATACAAAAAATTATGTCGTATTTCTTCAAATTCACTTTTGGAGTTAATGTTTATTTTGTAATATTACACAAAACAAGGAACTATTTTTTTCATGCTTAGGGAATCTAGATATCTCAATCTGACCCTGCTCATTATGCAGAAAATGAGCCATGTATAGATTTGGGCCTGATTGACCATGAACAAATTAAACTACTTCAGGTCCCTCAAATTGTTAGGGTTATTAAGTCTGAAATAGGATACAGAAAATAAATGATCCTCTACCAAAGTCATTTCAGGGCCTCTGAGGAAGGAGTTTGGTTCGGTTGAGTTGAGAAAGGTCAACCAAAAAACTAAGATCAAATGCAACAGAAAGCAGCATCAGGTTCAAAAGAATGGAAGGATTTATAGTGGTGAGGAGGGCAGAAATGAGGATGGTTAATGGGTACAAAAATATAGTTTGATAGAATGAATAAGATCTGGCATATGATAGTACAACAGAATGACTGCAGTCAACAATAATTTGTTGTAAATTTAAAAATAACTAAAAGAAGAGGGCGCGCCCAAGATGGTCGAATAGGAACAGCTCCAGCCTCCAGCTCCCAGTGTGAGAGACACAGAGCAGGAGGCAGGAGTTGAAGAAATCACAGAAGATGGGTGATTTCTGAATTTTCAACTGAGGTACCGAGTTCATCTCACTGGGGCGAGTCGGACAGTTGGCACTGGTCCATGGGTGCAGCCCGACCAAGAAAGCTGAAGCAGGGCGAGGCATCGCCTCACCTGGGAAACACAAGGGGGAAGGGAATTCCTTTTCCTAGCCAAAGGAAATTGAGACACACAACACCTGGATAATGAGGTAACTCCCACCCTAATACTGCACTCTACCAAGGGTCTTAGCAAATGGCACACCAGGAGATTATATCCCACACCTGGCCCAGAGGGTCCCATGCCCACGGAGCCTCCCTCATTGCTAGCACAGCAGTCTGAGATCTAACTGCAAGGTGGCAGTGAGACTGGGGGAGGGGTGTCCGCCATTGCTGAGGCTTAAGTAGGTAAACAAAGCCACCAGGAAGCTCGAATTGGGTGGAGCCCCACTACAGCTCAAGGAGGCCGGTCTCCCTCTGTAGACTCCTCCTCTGGGGACAGGGCACAGCTAAACAAAAAGCAGCAGAAACCTCGGCAGAGGTAAATGCCCCCATCTGACAGCTCTGAAGAGAGCAGTGGATCTCCCAGCATGGTGGTTGAGATCTGAGAATGGACAGACTGCCTATTCAAGTGGGTACCTGACCCCTGAGTAGCCTAACTGGGAGACATCCCCCACTAGATGCAGACCAACACCTCACACCTCACACGGCAGGGTACACCCCTGAGACAAAGCTTCCAGAGCAAGAATCAGACAGCAACACTCACTGTTCAGCAATATTCTATCTTCTGCAGCCTCTGCTGCTGATACCCAGGCAAAGTGTCTGGAGTGGACCTCAAGCAATCTCCAACAGACCTACAGCTGAGGGTCCTGACTGTTAGAAGGAAAACTAACAGTACGTCACCATCATCAAAGACCAAAGGCAGATAAAACCACAAAGATGGGGAAAAAGCAGTGCAGAAAAGCTGGAAATCCAAAAAATCAGGGTGCATCTCCCCCTCCAAAAGAACGCAGCTCATGGCCAGCAATGCAACAAAGCTGGACATGACTTTGACGAGTTGAGAGAAGAAGGCTTCAGTCCATCAAACTTCTCAGAGCTAAAGGAGGAACTATGTAACCAGCACAAAAAATAAAAAAGTTGAAGAAAGAATGGATAAATGGATAATTAGAATAATCAATGCAGAGAAGACCTTAAAAGAACAGATAGAGATGAAAACCATAACACGAGAACTATGTGACAAATGCACAAGCTTCAGTAACTGACTCAATCAACTGGAAGAAAGAGTATCAGTGGCCGATTGAAGATCAAATGAATGAAATGAAGTGAGAAGAGAAGTGTAGAGAAAAAAGAGTAAAAAGAAATGAACAAAGCCTCCAAGAAATACGGAATTATGTGAAAAGACCAAATCTACGTCTGATTGGGGTGCCTGAAAGTGACGGGGAAAATGGAACCAAGTTGGAAAACACTCTGCAGTATATCATCCAGAAGAACATCCCCAACCTAGTAAGGCAGGCCAACATTTAAATTCAGGAAATACAGAGAACACCACAAAGATACTCCTTGAAAAGAGCAACTCCAAGACACATAATTTTCAGATTCACCAAAGTTGAAATGATGGAAAAAATGTTAAGAGCAGCCAGAGAGAAAGGTTGGGCTACCCACAAAGGGAAGCCCATCAGACTAACAGCAGATCTCTCGGCAGAAACTCTACAAGCCAGAAGAGAGTGGGGGTCAATATTCAACATTGCTGAAGAAAACAATTTTCAACCCAGAAATTCATATCCAGCCAAACTAAGTTTCATAAGTGAAGGAGAAATATAATCCTTTACAGACAAGCAAATGCTTAGAGATTTTCTCACCACCAGGCCTGCCCTACAAGAGATGCTGAAGGAAGCACTGAATATGGAAAGGAAACAACAGGTACCAGCCATTGCAAAAACATGCCAAAATGTAAAGTCTATCGATGCTTGGAAGAAACTGCATCAACTAGCGAGCAAAATAACCACCTAATATCATAATGACAGGATCAAGTTCACACATAACAATATTAACCTTAAATGTAATTGGACTAAATGCTCCAATTAAAAGACACAGACTGGCAAATTGGATAAACAGTCAAGACTCATCAGTTTGCTGTATTCAGGAGACCCATCTCACATGCAGAGACATACGTAGGCTCAAAATAAAGGGATAAAGGAAGATCTACCAAGCAAATGGAAAACAAACAAACAAACAAAAATAACAGGGGTTGCAATTCTAGTCTCTGATAAAACAGACTTTAAACCATCAAAGATCAAAAGAGACAAAGAAGGGCATTACATAACGGTAAACGGATCAATTCATCAGGAAGAGCTAACTATCCTAAATATATATGCACCCAATACAGGAGGAACTAGATTCATAAAGCAAGTCCTTAGAGACTTACAAAGAGACTTAGACTCCCATACAATAATAATGGGAGACTTTAACACCCCACTGTCAACAGTAGACAGATCAATGAGACAGAAAGTTAACAAGGATATCCAGGAATTGAACTCAACTCTGCACCAAGCAGACCTAATAGACATCTACAGAACTCTCCACCCCAAATCAAAAGAATATACATTCTTCTCAGCACCACATCACACTTATTCCAAAATCGACCACATAGTTGGAAGTAAAGCATTCTTTAACAAATGTAAAAGAACAGAAACTATAACAAACTGTCTCTCAGACCACAGTGCAATCAAACTAGAACTCAGGACTAAGAAACTCAATCAAAACTGCTCAACTACATGGAAATTGAACAACCTGCTCCTGAATGACTACTGGGTACATAACAAAATGAAGGCAGAAAAAAAGATGTTCTTTGAAACCAATGAGAACAAAGACACAACATACCAGAATCTCTGGGACACATTTAAAGCAGTATGTACAGGGAAATTTACAGCACTAAATGCCCACAAGAGAAAGCAGGACAGATCTAAAATTGACATGCTAACATCACAATGAAAAGAACTAGAGAAGCGAAAGCAAACACATTAAAAAACTAGCAGAAGACAAGAAGTAGCTAAGATCAGAGCAGAACTGAAGGAGATAGAGACACAAAAAACCTCCAAAAAATCAATGAATCCAGGAGCTGGTTTTTTTAAAAGATCAACAAAATTGACAGACCGCTAACAAGACTAATAAAGAAGAAAACAGAGAAGAATCAAACAGACGCCATAAAAAATGATGAAGGGGATATCACCACCGACCCCACGGAAATACAAACTACCATCAGAGAATACTATAAACACCTTTACACAAATAAACTAGAAAACCTAGAAGAAATGGATAATTTCCTGGACACTTACACTCTTCCAAGACTAAACCAGGAATAATTTGAATCCCTGAATAGACCAATAATAGGCTCTGAAATTGAGTCAATTATTATTAGCCTACCAACCAATAAAAGTCCAGGACCAGATGGATTCACAGCTGAATTCTACCAGAGGTACAAGGAGGAGTTGGTACCACTCCTTCTGAAACTATTCCATCAATAGAAAAAGAGGGAATCCTCCCTAACTCATTTTACAAGGTCAACATCATCCTGATACCAAAGCCTGGAAGAGACACAACAAAAAAAGAGAATTTTAGACCAATATCCCTGATGAACATGGATGCAAAAATCCTCAATAAAATACTGACAAATCGAATCCAGCAGCACATCAAAAAGCTTATCCACCATGATCAAGTGGGCTTCATCCCTGTGATGCAAGGCTGGTTCAACATACACAAATCAATAAACGTAATCCAGCATATAAACAGAACCAAAGACAAAAACCACATGATTATCTCAATAGATGCAGAAAAGGCTTTTGACAAAATTCAACAGCCCTTCATGCTAAAAATTTTCAATAAATTCGGTATTGATGGAACATATCTCAAAATAATAAGAACTATTTATGACAAACTCACAGTCAATATCATACTGAATGGGCAAAAACTGGAAGCATTCCCTTTGAAAACTGGCACAAGACAGGGATGCCCTCTCTCACCACTCCTATTCAACACAGTGTTGGAAGTTCTGGCTAAGGCAATCAGGCAAGAGAAAGAAATCAAGGGTATTCAGTTAGGAAAAGAAGAAGTCAAATTGTCCCTCTTTGCAGATGACATGATTGTATATTTAGAAAACCCCATCATCTCAGCCCAAAATCTCCTTAAGCTGATAAGCAACTTCAGCAAAGTCTCAGGATACAAAATTAATGTGCAAAAATCACAAGCATTCTTATACACCAGGAACAGACAAACAGACAGCCAAATCATGAATGAACTCCTATTCACAATAGCTTCAAAGAGAATAAAATATCTAGGAATCCAAAATACTTCAAAGAGAATAAAATACCTAGGAATCCAAAATAGCTTCAAAGAGAATAAAATGCCTAGGAATAAAATACCTAGGAACCAAAAAAGACCCTGCATTGCCAAGACAATCCTAAGCCAAAAGAACAAAGCTGGAGGCATCATGCTACCTGACTTCAAACTATACTACAAGGCTACAGTAACCAAAACAGCATGATACTTGTACCAAAACAGAGACATAGACAAATGGAACAGAACAGAGTCCTCAGAAATAATACCACACATCTACAGCCATCTGATCTTTGACAAACCTGAGAGAAACAAGAAATGGGGAAAGGATTCCCTATTTAATAAATGGTGCTGGGAAAATTGGCTAGCCATAAGTAGAAAGCTGAAACTGGATCCTTTCCTTACTCCTTATACAAAAATTAATTCAAGATGGATTAGAGACTTAAATGTTAGACCTAAAACCATAAACACCCTAGAAGAAAACCTAGGTAATACCATTCAGGACATAGGCATGGGCAAAGACTTCATGTCTAAAACACCAAAAGTAATGGCAACAAAAGCCAAAATTGACAAATGGGATCTAATTAAACTAAAGAGCTTCTGCACAGCAAAAGAAACTACCATCAGAGTGAACAGGCAACCTACAGAATGGGAGAAAATTTTTGCAATCTACTCATCTGACAAAGGGCTAATATCCAGAACCTATAAAAAACTCCATCAAATTTACAAGAAAAAAACAAACAACCCCATCAAAAAGTGGGCAAAGGATATGAACAGACACTTCTCAAAAGAAGACGTTTATACAGCCAACAGACACATGAAAAAATGCGCATTATCACTTGCCATCAGAGAAATGCAAATCAAAACTACAATGAGATACTATCTCACACCAGTTAGAATGGCAATCATTAAAATATCAGGAAACAACAGGTGCTGGAGAGGATGTGGAGAAATAGGAGCACTTTTACACTGTTGGTGGGACAGTAAACTAGTTCAGCCATTGTGGAAAACAGTGTGGCAATTCCTCAAGGATCTAGAAATAGAAATACCATTTGACCCAGCCATCCCACTACTGGGGATATACCCAAAGGATTATAAGTCATGCTCCTATAAAGTCGCATGCACACCTATGTTTATTGCAGCACTATTCACAATAGCAAAGACTTGGAATCAACCCAAATGTCCATCAGTGACAGATTGGATTAAGAAAATGTGGCATATATACGCCATGGAATACTCTGCAACCATAAGAAAGGATGAGTTCGTGCCCTTTGTAGGGACATGGATGCCGCTGGAAACCATCATTCTCAGCAAACTACCGCAAGAAAGAAAACCAAATACCGCATGTTCTCACTCATAGGTGGAAGCTGAACAACGAGATCACTTGGACACAGGTAGGGGATCATCACACACCGGGTCCTATTGTGGGGAGGGGGAGGGGGAGGGATAGCATTAGGAGATATACCTAATGTAAATGACAAGTTAATGAGTGCAGCACACCAACCTGGCACATGTATACATACGTAACAAACCTGCACGTTGTGCACATGTACCCTAGAACTTAAAGTATAATAAAAAATAAAAATAAAAATATCTAAAAGAGTATAAATAGAATGTTTGTAACACCCACAGAAAGAATAAATGCTTGAGGCAACAGATACTCCATTTACCATAATGTAATTGTTACTACACATTGTATGCCCGGATCAAAATATCTCATGTACCCCATATATATATAGCTACTATGTTTCCATTAAAAATAAAAATACAAAATAATGTAGAAAATGATGTAAGCAAGCATTTTCCTCTATATTCATTAGTCTGTGTGTTTCTGCAAAAGTGTGTACTGTTTTCTTGACCAGTTGTTCAATAGAAAGAGAAACCCAAGAGTTTACTTGCATGTTTTTAAGAGTCTAGCAGAATGTTTCCTGACTATAAGAGACTAAAGAGATCAATTTAAAACTATATGTGATTGTTTATGAACAAAGGAAAATTCATGATGCTAACTAATTTTTGAATCTAGGTCTTGGCTATCAAGAAACTCAGAGATAAACATTTAACTACCTTTTAATTATTATTATGTATATGTTTTTTCATTTCACAATTTATTGTGTAGATCTTTTCATATTCACATGTTTAGATGTAATAGGGTATGCCTGGGGTACTGACAGCCAGTAAGAAGTGACTAGAAACACATGAAAGCAAATGGACCAACAAAAAAAGCCTGATTATCATCCTCAACTTTTTTTTGCTAAAAATTTTCTCTACCAAACTTTCTAATTAGCAACAACTACAACAAAACAGCAGCATTGAACATTTATTGAATATTTGTGTATGTGACTGACGTGATTATTTTGTTCAATACTCACAATGACATTTAAGATATATAATGTGGCCATTCTCATTTTACTGATGAGGCACATGAGGATTGGAACAATTAACTTGCCCAAGGTCACAGAACTAGCAAAGTGGTGGGCTCAGTATTTAAACTCAGGACTGTCTGACTGCTACAGTATATTGTTAATCAATTTGTCTTCCCATTACTGGGTATATACCCAAAGGATTATAAATCATTCTACTATAAAGATGCATGCATACGTATGTTTATTGCAGCACTATTCCCAATAGCAAAGACTTGGAACCATCCCAAATGTCCATCAATAATAGACTGGATAAAGAACGTGGCACAGATACACCATGGAATACTATGCAGTCATAAAAAGGATGAGTTCATGTCCTTTGCAGGGACATGGATGAAGCTGGAAACCGTCATTCTCAGCAAACTATCAAAAGAACAGAAAACCAAACACAGCATGTTCTCACTCATAAGTGGGAGTTGAACAATGAGAACATATGGACATAGGGAGGGGAACATCACACACTGGGGCCTGTTAGTGGGTTGGGGGCTAGGGGAGGGATAACATTAGGAGAAATACTTAATGTAGGTGATGGGTTGATGGGTGGAGCAAAACACCATAACATGTGTATACCTATGTAACAAAATTGCATGTTCTGCACATGTATCCCAGAACTTAAACTATAATTTATAAAAAAGAGTTATGTACATGAATATTCAGGTTGAATAATTTATATTTAAACTAAAAATGGAAGGAAAGCCATATCCTTAGTGATAGTACAGCATTCAATTAAATGAATAAATCTTTTTTATCATTCCTTTTATCAGTTATATTCACTATAACTACCTTGTGTGTGCCTTTTATTCAGATATACCTTGTATTTTATTAATTTAAAACATTTATTAGTTATGAATAAATATGGATGATATTCAGATTATATCTAAACAGAATAGGTCTAGTTTATTTCCAGGCTAGTTATATTGAGTTGAAAACATACTGTGCTACAATAAAAAATTTAAAATATACTGATTAGGTCTTTGATCAAAGGCCTTTATTCTTCAAGCTGTTAGAGAGGAGGTTAACTAATTTATTAGTGATTGTTAGGAGTACATGAATATGAGATATTAGTTAAGCCCAAAGAAAAGGAAGTTGGTTTATTTAGCATTTAGCTTTCTTCATATGCTTCTTAATTATTTGTTGCAAATTTCAATACAATCTAATTATTGCTTTATTTGCTTCCCTGTGATCATTAATTTTGTTGCTAAAACAATAATTTTAGGTTTGCATACACACAATTTCTAAATAATGTGCACACATTATTTTACCTCTCCCATACAAGTTCCATAAACAGTAGGCAGAGCAGAGTTTATTTTCTGATTTATTTACTGGTAGTGAAAATGAGACTTAGTCAATCTGGTCAAAATCCTGTGGCTACAAAGTAGAACATTTAGAACCAACCACAGGCCTTTTAATTTCAAACTATAGGCTCTTTCCCAACACACTCTACAAACAATTTCTAACTTCTAAAGTTGTAAAGCCATATTTTTGTTTTATCTTCACTTTGGTGAGGTATTCATAATTTCAGGATTGTACTAATAAAATTAAAGTAGAAAATGTGAAAATCAGAATTTTTCAAATTCTTGTTCTGAAATATTAGTTTTGCTCCACTTCTCCACTTCATTAGTCTCAGCACAACCATGAAATCAAGACACATCTACAATATATAAAACACCTGGTAATATCATTATGAGTATACTATACTTAGATATCAAAAAGAGTATTTTATCTTTCAATCTAAGGTTCCTAACTTTATGTGCCAGTTGTAGTCATTTTTTCCTTAGAAATATGTTGCCCAAACATCATAAAATTTTAGAAATTTAAGCAAATCATACTTTACAAAACATTGAGTTGTAAGAAAAGCAGATTTTAAAAAAATGTAATTTGTCTCTCTAGAAATAACAATGATTAATATTTTAAATGCTATTTTAATATTAAAATTATTAAATAAGCAATATTTCACATTCATATTTTAATGCATTTTTATGTATTCATATTATTTATAAATATTTACAATATTTTACATGTGCCTATGCAGCCATGTACATATAAAGATGCTTACACAATTAGAAATATTGTTTTATTTTATTTATTTATTTATTTCAAGACAAAAATCTCACTGTGTCACCCAGGCTGGAAAGCAGTGGAATGATTTTGGCTCACTGCATCTGCCGTCTCCTGGGTTCAAGTGATTATTTTGCCTCAGCGCCCCAAGTAGCTGGGACAACAGGTGCACACCACCACACCTATCTGATTTTTTAATTTTTAGTAGACATGGGGTTTGACCATGTTGGCCGGGCTGGTCTTGAACTCCTGACCTCAGCTGATCTACCCACCTTGGCCTCCCAAAGTGCTGGGATTATAGGTGTGAGCTACCACACCAGGACAGAAACATTGATTTAAATATGGTCTCTCTTACATAGTGTGGCATTGTAAAAAAGTTTCTGTTATCCAATTTTTTTTCAAATATTATTAAGAATTATTTTTAGAGTATACAAAAATACTGAAACTTGACACTGCAAGACTGATATAGCCATTCCTCAGTGGCTGAACCTTAAATTGCTTTTTCAATACAGAAATATCTCATATACTAAATCCCCATTTTTCCTCTCCCATATCTGGTCATCTAGCATCCATTCAGTTTTCTCCCCTCCAATGCATTTCATAAAAATAGAGTGCTTTTTAACATTCATTTTTGATAGTATTACTTCCCTAAATTGCTGCCCATTTTTCTCAACGAATAAATTAAGACTTTTTCAGATCATACAAGGCACTGCATGAATTTGCCCCCCATGGTTTTGTCATTCTCATAACAAACCTACCCATTCTCACAATGCAGTTCCAACTGCATTGGTCAACCTCCCTCCCACACCAGGAATAGCATATGCATCTTTCTCTCTGCCAATAATTCTACACAGATGTTATCCTGGCTAATAACAGCCAGAATAGTAGCTAACACTCTTGAAAATCTTGTACAATAGATTGAAAAATACTAATTGCTGCAGGCTGAATAGTGTCTCCCCAAATGCACGTGTTAAGTCCCTAACTCCTCATGTGACTGTATTGGAGAAAAAGTCTTGGAAGAAGTAATTGAGGTTAACTGAGTTCATAAGGGTGGAGTTCGAATCTGATAAGGCTGATCCTCACATAAGAAGAGGAAGGAACACCAGAGCTCTCTCTTTCTCTACCATGTGAAAACACAACATGATGACTATCTTCAAGACAGGAAGAAAACTTTCACCAGGAATAAAACACTGTCAGAAACTTGATCTTGGACTTTCTAACCTCTGGAACCATGAGAAATAAATTTCTGTTGTTTAAGCCACACAGCTTACGATATTTTATTATAGTAGCCCAAGAAGATTAAGACAGATATTGGTACTAAGGAGTAGAGTTCTTGTGTAAAAAATACCTAAAATATTGCAGTAGCTTTGGAACTGGATACTAGGTAGAAGCCGGAAGAGTTATGAAGTACATGCTAGAAATACATATAGACATTATAGGAAATTTTGGTGATGTCTCAGAAATAAGGAACAGATTACTGGAGTCCGGGCATTGTGGCTCACGCCTGTAATCCCAGCACTTTGAGAAGCTGAGGCAGGTGGATCATCTAAGGTCAGGAGTTTGAGACCAGCATGGCCAATGTGGTGAAACCTCGTCTCTATTAAAAATACAAAAATTAGTCAGACGTGATGGCATACACCCATAACCCCAGCTACTCAGAAGGCTGAAGCAGGAGAATCACTTGAACCCAGGAGGCAGAGGTTGCAGTGAGCCAAGATCGCCCCATTGCACTCCAGCCTGGGCAACAAGAGTGAAACTCTATCTCAAAAAAAAAAAAAAAAAAAAGAAAAAAAAAGAAAAGAAAAATTAAAAAGAAACAGTTTACTGGAAACTGGAGGAAAGCTAAGACTTGTTATAATGTGGCAAATAACTTAGCTAAGTTGTGTTCCAGTATTTTGTGGCAAGTAGATGTTGTAGGCAATAAAATGTTTAGCAGAAGAGATTTCTAAGTAAAGCGTTGAAGGTGCAGCTTAGGTTCTTTTTATGATTGTAGTAAAATATGAGAGGAAATAGATGAATTGAAGGTAGAAATTGGTAGATTAAAAAGGAACAAGAACTCAGAGATTTGAAAAATGCTGTTTATCTATGACAAAAAAATGAGAAAATTTGTTCTATAGAGAACACTAAGAATGTGGCTGCATAGCCATTTGATAAAGAGATCATAGGTGTGATTCATGGACTTAATTACCCATTTAAGCAGAAGTCAGGAATAGAGATATAATTACACCAGCAGAAACACTGCCAACTGGGACTAAAAGGGGCAGAAAAAAAAGGAGAGAGAAAATGAAAGAAAGCTGTCAAACTTTTTACAACCTACATGGCCCAATCATACAACTATTCTACTGCAAATACACTATTCTTCAAAAAAAGAAAGAATGACCTTGAAGGTATTTCAGAGATCATCAATGCTGTTCCCCAGTTTCAAAGGATGGGTCTAGTGCCTCTCTTTTAACAAGTCAAATAGTCTCCAGCCAGAGATATGGGTGAGGGGTTGCCTAAAGCCTTGAGTGTGGGATCCCCTCCTAGCAGAGTGTTGGGAACATGACCACTGCTCAGCAAAGCCATAGGAGCAGATTGTCACCCTAGTGGGTCCAGAAGACAGGGCAGCAAGCCAAAGAGGATTATTCTCAAGTCTTAAGTCGTAATGACATTTGCTTTGTTATGTTTTGGACTTGCCTAGGACCTTTCACCTCTTTCTTTCTTATTTCTACCCTTTGAAATGGGAATGTCTACCCTGTGTCTGTTCTACCATTGTATTTTGGAAATGAGTAACTTGTATGGTTTCAGAGCTAGAGAAGCTGAAAAAAAATTTTGCCTCAGGATGAACTGTACCTTAAATTTGACCCATAACTGATTTAGATAACATTTAGATGAAATTTTGGACTTCAGACCTTAGAGATGAAATTTTGGACTTCAGACCTTAGAGTTGATGCTGTAACGACAAGACTTTTGGGGTTGCTGAAATGGAAAAAATGAATTTTGCATGTGATAAAAACATGAATTGAGCAGGCAAGAAGTCAGGAAAATAATTCTGTGGAAATAACTATGTCTTGCCAAAATTCGTAGTTGAATCCCTATCCCCCAGTGTAGCTGTACTGAGTTAGGTTATTTTAAAGAGGTAATTAAGGTTAAGTGAGATCATAAGAGTGTAGCTCTAATCCAATAGGGCTGGTACCCTTACACAAAGATGAAGATACACCAGAGCTGTCTCTCTCATGTGAGAACACAATAGGAATGCCACTGCCTGCAAATCAGGAAAAAAGCCCTCACCAAAACCAAAACCCTGCCAGAACCTTGATCTTGGACTTACCAGCCTCCAGAACTGTGAGAAAAAAATTTCTGTTGTTTAAGCCAAGTGTATGGTATATTATTATAGTACCAAAGGGGCCTAAAATACCAATTTAATATAACAACCTTATATAATAGGTCAATTAAATATAATGGTATATTTCAGATTAGAACACAGACAGATACATTAGGCAACTTATTCAATAATCAAATGACTGGAATAGAACAAGACCACTTGACTTTCCTTAGGAAGCTCCTATTTATCCCTCAGGGATCAGCTTAAATAACATCTTCTTAAAGTAAGTATAGCGGAACCCTGAACTAAGTTAAATAAGATTATTTTATATTCTTAAATTGCAAAATATATTTATATTTTAAAATTAGCATTCATTATTTATTTGCATGTTGGTTTAGTTTACGCCTCATTTTGGAATCTCAGAATTGTAATCTCTCTCTTCTTTACCTCTCTATGCTAGCTACTATTTCAGTGGTCACCACTTTGTAAACTTCAATAAATACTTCTTGAGTAAATAAACTCTTAACACAGTTGTAAAATATTTCATTGAAGTGTGTGTATAAATTTGGAATTGTTGATAAAATATATTATTATACCTGATGGCTAATTCTATGTATCAACCTGACTGGGTCATGAGGTGCCCAGATATCAGGCTTTGAAACTCAGACCGGAGCTTCAGCACTGGCTTTTCTCCATGTCCAACTTGCAGACGGCAGACCACAGAACCTTCAAGTTTCCATAATTGCATGAACCAATTTCTTATAATAAATCTCTTTCTCTCCATCTGCCTCTTTCCCTTTTTATGTACACACACACACACACACACACACACACACACACACACACAAGCATCCTATTGGTTCTGATTTTCTGGGGAATTCTGACCAATACACTATATATTAAATATTAAAAATATATTAAAATATTAGTTTTTCTGTTTATTAAATTTTCTTTGAAATTATGAAAAAGAGAAAAGTATGAATCACTAAACATCAAAATCATATAATGAGAAATTGCTACTTTTGTATATTATTTCTTAGATATTTATAAATTGAAAGTCTTAGTCTAGCTATTTAAAAGTAGCATTTATTAATACATTCTGATTATAAATAAAATGTATGTTGATATATAAAATGGAGAGGTCACTGTGTGATGGGAATTAGATTAATGCCATAAACTAGCCCTGGTCTGTACTATGAAAAGGTATGAGATGAAGTCAGAATTTACACTATCTTTCTACATGGGTTGTTCTCAGCAAGCCAAGAAATTAATTTAAAAATTGACTAGAATAAGTATGAAGTCTTCAAGCCTAAGGATAAGTAAATTAAAACTTCTATTTGCAGCTGGGAACTCTCACAAAAAATACATACCTACGTGTATGAGCATGCAATCACCCATACTAAAGATAAGATCACAATCAAACTCTATGAACCATATAAGGAAATGATCTAAAATGTGAGTTATCAAATTCAATATGCAGAAAAATTAGCTCCCCTAACTGGAAAACACCTATATAATCACTCCGATGAATATCTTCAATTTCAGTCATGTACTAGTCTATTTATTGTTTTTTTCTGAAGTTTTCTTATGTTTTCTAAAAAATGTTCTCTTTTTTTGTCGCCCAGACTGGAGTGCAGTGGCCGGATCTCACCTCACTGCAAGCTCCGCCTCCCGGGTTCACGCCATTCTCCTGCCTCAGCCTCCCAAGTAGCTGGGACTACACAGACGCCCGCCACCTCGCCCGGCTAGTTTTTGTATTTTTTAGTAGAGACGGGGTTTCACGGTGTTAGCCAGGATGGTCTCGATCTCCTGACCTTGTGATCCGCCCGTCTCGGCCTCCCAAAGGGCTGGGATTACAGGCTTGAGCCACCGCGCCCGGCCAAAAAATGTTCTCTTTATCACTAAATCAAGATGCCATTTTGTCAATTCTGTGCTTTACTGCTTCTAAAGAACTTATAATTCTGCAATTGAAGTTTTAGCTTTCTATTATTTTCCCTGTGATTTCTATTGTGATTCTCTTATAATTTTCTGCTTCTTGTTTCCTGTAGAACAAATTGTCATATTATTTTGACAATATGAAAAAGTTTCTTTAAATTCATAGGAATCAAGATGCATATTCCCCTGAGTCTTTAGTGTAGTTCTCTCTTTTCATTGCTCTTTTAGTTTTTTTGTTTACCACATACAGCTTTTTTCCTCCTTTATGTGTCTTTGACCAATGTACTAATCAAGCATTATTGGTATGCAGATTGACTCAGGTGAAGGGAGGCTAAAATTACTTCTCAGATCTAAATGTAGAGAGTCATGAGATGTAGGTTTCTCAGCTTATTTTCTTCTTTGCCTCTTTCAGAATGTGGCCTTCTTCTATAGCTGCTGTAATATCCCAGTGTAGTACATTACATTAAAATCCCTACTCTCCGTAGTTGGCAGAGAGTTCCATGTCTCAAATGCTACCTGTAAAACTGTACATATTTTATTCAAAATCTTAGTTAATGCCTTTCATGTGCTAAGTGATATGGATTTATCAGTAAATAAAGCAGACAAAAAGTCTGCCCTTCTGTAATATATAATCTACAAAGAAAAGTTCCCAGGATGTAACATGTTAATGCCAGTCATTCTACCTCCTTCCATTTCTTATCATTGTTCTCTGAGAGTTATAAACTTAAATGGGAGTGGAAACATATGTGATGGAATAAAAAAAGACTTTAGGTGGATTAAAAAGTTGCAGCCACACAGTAGTGCGTATCTATCTAATTTTCCTGCTGTTTTAATCCATGAGGTTTTGAGTTTGGGATGTGTACAGTGTTTTATTTTATTTTTTGATTTTGTTTGAGGGGCATCCATTTTATGAAATGAAGCCCAGTAATACCAAAAAACAAAACATGAATAATACTTTATTATTGAAAGAGGTTGGTTGATTTTAGAATTATCCATTGTTTTCCCAGATCCCTTCTTTCTTTATTATTATTATTAGCTTTATTATTTTTTCCTTTCATTTATTTTATCTGAATAGTTATTTAAATGAAAAAATAGATTGTGTCAGGATATTTTCCCAAACTCAATTTTAAATGAGAAGTTCTAAAGTTACATTTTCAAATAGTCTATATTTTTAAAAGCAGTATAACAGGCAATTTAAAAGTGTGTTCTCAGGAGTCAGTGCTTCACTGAGCATGTAATATTTACTGTAGTGTAGAAGCTGTGATACTTTCTCAGGTTATTCACCTTTCTGTGACTTGGGTTCCTCTTCTGTAAAACTGGGTAATGATGCCATCCATTAATCCATTGCATAAATTAAATAATAAATAACATGTAGAACACTCAAAAAATTGTCAAGTGACTACCTACATTACCATTAGCATATTACTATTATTTTTCTAATTTCAGCACAAATTCTTCAATGCAACAAATGCCTACTTCATGTTATGGAGAGTAAGTGATTGAACGTATGTATGGCACTTAGCAGAGAACCTGGGAAACAGAGAGTGATCCATCGGGGTTAACAAAAACAACAATAATACCATTATCATTATGTACTTTTGTATACATGCATAAGAAAAAGAAGCAAAAGGCAACATATACAATGCAAAATGTTAGGTTACTACTGGAAAACTTTTCTTTCTTTTCCAAAATAGCACTATAATGTAGCTTTTAACCAGCACATTGAACAAAATAATCCAAGCGTGTTGCATCAAATTTCTGAGAACATGAGCCTTAGACCCCAATATATACTTTTAGAACCGATACCCATGCGCACGCACACACACACACACAGAGAGAGAGAGAGAGAGAGAGAGACATACACAACACAAACCACAAACACATGCCAGGTCTTTATTCGTTAAAGATTTAGAACAGTTAAGACTTTCTTAGGCACTTTGTGAAATTTAATTTCTAACCCACAGATGTAAAATTTTGCTATATCATGGGAAAAAAATGTATCTGGAAAAGCTATACATGTATCTGGGAAACTATAATGTATCTGGGAAAATAATGTATCTAATAACCTGGAAAGTAGATGCAAGGAGTTATCTCCAAGAGGCTTGTCATCTTGTGGAAAATCAAGAGTGAAATAACAGGCATTGAAAATAATTTATGTGACTCCATACCGCAAGGAAATTTTTTAGCTAGCGAGTTTTACTGGCTTCTAAAGCTACTAATGCAATAAGTGATTTAATGCATTAATGTCTTTGTGGGTTTTCAACATTTTGCATAACTTGTATGGAATTCTGTGGAAACAAATCTGACATATTTGCTCATTGACGGTGGTATAAAATAATTCCAACAAAAAGTAATTTAATTTCTATTATGATTTCAACCTCACAACCAATCTATGGAGGGAATATTATCTCTAATGCAATATATTAGGAGGAAAAATTTTTTTCATAAATAATTTATGGTAGAGTGAAGCAAGTTTAATTTAGAAGCAAGGACCCTTCCCTAATGCTAAGCTGACTCCCAAATATAGGAAAAAAAATGCAAATAAAAAATTTATACAAAAAAGTTTTACAACTGCAGCAAGGTGTTGTGTCTGCATACAAAAATATTTTTAAAAACGAACAAAATGTCTCATGCTATGTTCAAAACATGTCTTTTTTCCCCTATGAATTAAACAGCATCCCAAATATCCATTTCATAAAAGATGCAAAGGAAAGTCTCTTTGAATTACAGAGAAGTTTTCCCATGCCAATTCTCAACTCTGCAAAGAAAACTGATTATTTTTATTCCAAGAACTGTTTTACTTTAGTGTTTGGATAATGACCCCTATGTATGCAAGCCTTGATGTACATTCCAGAAAAAATATATATTTTCATTTGTTCTATATTTATTTTTCACCTTTTACCTAAGCCACATATTTATATGCACTCTTTTAGCACTTCTGAATCTGCTGATGTAGATTCATTTTTAATTTTATATAAATTTTCATTACAGTGTATGTATGCTAGTTGTAGATGAGTTAGAAAATAAAACAGTTAATTAACAGAGAAAATGCATTGTTTGCTGAAAGCTGAGTTATAGGAAGAAAAGTAAGTCAAGGAAAGAACATCAAGAGTGCCTGTGAGTTGCTATAGGAGTGAGAGAAGACCTCATTGAGAAGGTGACAGGATAAAACTGAGTGTGAAGGAGAAAAGGCTGTGACTATCAAGGACAAAACAGGTGCCAAGTTAAAATAAGCCTATTAAACACTTAACAGAATAGTCAGAGTAACTGGAGGTGAAGGAGCCAGAGAGAAAGTGGTAGAGATGTGGTCAGAGATGTAACAGGTGGTTGGATTCTCATAACTCATTCTTCGCTCCTTGACTTGACTCTGACTATCTGGGAAGCCACTGGAGAGCTGTGAGCTGGCATATATTTAGAGAATCATTCTGGCTCCATTTTGAAAATAAATTCAAAGTGAACAAGAGCAAAAGCAGCACAACAGTTAAGAGGCGTTTGCAATTATCTGAACATGTCAGTAATGGCAAAGTTTATTAAACATTTATTACTCAAGGTCTTAATTTTTTAAATTCTTATTGAAGTTAAAAATTCTCAATTTTAAATAACAACTAAATCTTCAAGTCTTAGAATGTATGAATAGTAGCTTCCTTACCTCACTCCTCTTATGTTCATTGTACAGAGGCAAGCATGTTCATGACCTTAAGTTGCCCCCATCCCCAGTGTATTTTGCTCCTTATTTCTAAATCACATATTTTTCATGCAGTCTCTTTTCTTTTTGGCTTTGGACACTATTTTTAGGCATTCTACAATGGAAAATAAAAATTTAGCCTTCTTACCTCCCCTTCCTACTGACAGGCATGATACACACATGCTTATAAACATACATCCCATTAGCTTATTTTATAAATATAGTCAGATTTAGCTGGACAAAATATCTGCAATTCATCCTTATATAAAATTTTAGTTTTTCTAATATTTGCATATCTTTAAAAATGTTGGAATAAAGGGCCTTGTTCACATATTTAGCAAGTGTGTTCAGTTATTGCCTTATGATATATTTATAGAAAGGAGATTGGTGGGATGCAAAGTAAGTACATTTTAATTATCAATATATGAAGTCAAATTGCCCTTCAGGAAGACTGTATCAATTTATACACCCAATGGTAGCATTAATACTTGCTGGTGCTTCCTGTCGAGAAAAAATTGGCCAAATCTAATTTCAAAATTGATCTCTTGTTATGTAACATTTGATTTTAATTTATTTTATACTGTAAATTTTCTTAATTTCCTGGAATATTGTTAACATTCTAGACTCTGTGCACATGGAAAGAAAATGAGCTTCAAACTACAAAGCAGAAGTGACAGATATATACCTAAAGTATTCCTGAATAAACTTACTACCTCAAAAGCAGAATTCTCTAACTACCAGAGAATGTGCCTGAAGACTAGTGATTTCAAAGGGTTCATGCTGACCCAAGCCAGTATTATTTTACATATTTGGAGTACTAATCCTCGTTTTAATTAGAAATGCAATTTCTTGCATAAATGAGCATAGTTTGTTAGATAATAATTTTAATTTTTCACATTATACTGAAACTATATCATTGTAGGCTATGTAGATATAACACATCAAATCATAATAAATTTTGATATGGTTAAAACACTGGTTTTTGTTGTTGCTGTTGTTGTTGTTTGCAAAACTTGAATGATTCTTCCCAGATAATATGCATGCATTTCATTCTTAGCCTTTCATTTTCCCTTTGTGTGATTTGGTTAGAAAAGAGAGGCAAGTTGAACTCTAATCATTTCCACATCTATTGTTGTAAATTTTAATATATTTACAGACTAGCATAATTGTATACCACTTTTAAATATGACAAGAAAATATGAGACTCTCATAAACAAACTGTGGTAAGTCATGTTTCAACCATAAACAGGAAAACGATGTCATCCCCTCGTTTAATAAAGTATGCCACTTATTTCCTGAGAAAAGTGACACAAAAGCCCGTTTTAATATTATTTCAAATTCTTCTTTAGGTTTTTTTCCAGCAGTGTTCTATTTGCAGCATTTTATCCATTCAAGTACTGAGATGGAATTTGATTTAGATGGCATGTATGCACATTTTATTTTCTATTGTTCTTGAGAAATTTTTCCTGTATGTATGCAAAGGTACAGCTATAGAGGTGTTAATGGATGTCTATTCCAACTAACTCCTATATCAGCTTTCAATTAACTTTTATTTTTTGTTTTATTTGCTTGTCCACACAATAATATTATCAGTCCTGCATATATTTGTATATGAGAGAGATATATATTTTACTATATTTTCTTACCAAAAATAATTCTTTTACATTTTAGAAGATCCACCAGAGTGGTTATTAATATTTCAATTTGACAATTTATTCCTTTCAGGAAAAAAATGAAAATATACAGGCGATCACTGCTCCTACACAAATAGCTGATTGATTTTCAGCTTCCCAGCTTAGTGACTTCAAAAGTAGGGAAAATGTTTAAGTTTTTTTATGTGAACATAGTGCAAGCATTTCTGTCATAAACTAACCATGCCTGGTTTTTGTCTGTCCACTTTTCATTACATTTCACCAGTGTCCTGGAAATTGATGCTGAGGCTATTTACCACAAAATAGCCAAAGTGGACTCCTTATCAGACCAGGCCTTGTTCATGTACATCTCCTGGCCTGAGTTGGCCTTCCCTAATCACACTAAAGAGATTCATGAATGTCTCATTTATTTGAATTGAAATAGTGATACTGACAAAAGTAACTTAAAACTCAGAGTATGCAAGTACAACAAGAACGTGAGAAGCTGCAGCCCTCAACTCAAATTAACTCTTTATGCCAATTTTGTCTCAGCTTCTTTCTTTAGGTAAACAAACATCATTGACAAATCAATTAAGATAATATTATCAGTTCAAAGAATAATTAAGATTCATCATTGTACAAGGAAACCTGAAATTCTATGACATTTTACAGCTCACATATAAAAGAAATTTGATGGAAGTTTCTTTAAGTTTTCCTAAGGAAAAGACTAAGATTTTCCAGATATTACCAATAATGTAATGAGTAATAAAGTGGAGAAACATTTTTTTAAACCAATAATAATTCATCTTAGCCAAATTTGCTATAGAAAAACCTGAATTCTTTTTACAAAAAATGAATCCCATAAAATTGTTGTCAGATAGAGATATAATGAAAGATAAAGCAGCTAATGATTATAGAAATGAATTGTAATATAAACGTGTTGAAAGCATTTAATTAAAATAAATGCTAATTTTTGTTCTGCATATTATGACTGTGGCAATTAAGATGGCTTTAACACATTTTTCTAAGCTTGACAAACTTAAACCAGACTTCTTTACTCTGGGCCTCTGATCTCTATTTACTTAGAGCATTTACTTTAGACAAATTAGAGTTGTAGATTCTTTCTCTGCCCCTTTGAAATGTAAACTTTCTACATCTAGGAATATCTTTCTCAGGGATCTGGGAGTAATTTCTTTGAAAGGCAATTATTAAAAAAAAAAAAAAAAAATAGGGCTGTCTCTTCCAATCTCCATGGGAGAATAAGAGCCTAACTTCATTAAGTAACAATTAACAAACTGATAAGGTTTGGCTTTGTCCCTACCCAAATCTTACCTTGAATTATAATAATTCCCATGTGTCAAAGTTGAGACCAGGTGGAGATAATTGAATCATGGGGGCAGTTTCCCCCATACTGTTCTCATGGTAGTAAATAAGTCTCACAAGATCTGGTAGTTTTAAAAATGGGAGTTCCCCTGCACACGCCCTCTTGCCTGCTCCATATAAGATGTCCCTTTGCTCTTCCTTAATCTTCCGCCACGATTGTGAGGTCTCCCCAGCCATGTGAAACTGTGAGTACATTAAACCTCTCCCCTTTATAAATTACCTAGTCTCAGGTATGTCATTATTACCACTATGAGAACAAACTAATATACAAACACAGATGGCCAATCACATTGACTAGCCTCCATCAACGTTCTGCAGTACTTTTCCACTAGTTCAGCTCAGCATTTAAAAGCCCTCCTGCCTTTCGTTTCAGCAGAATTGAGTTCAGTCTCTATTCCTTATTGCACTATTCTTGGCTCCTAGTGAAATAACCTTGAGTAAAGTCTTTCTTTCCACTTTTAACATGTCCAGTGTAATTTTTCTTTAACAGTGATTTTTTTTGGTTTTACAATAATGTATAATTTCTTGACTTTTTCTTCTCTTTCTAAATAAATATTCACCTCTATATCTACTTTGTATTTGTAAGTTTAATTTTGTTTTTTGTTAAGGATCACTAATCCAGTTTTATAAGCTCCAAATTCCACAAAACCAGATTCATCTTTCCTCTTGCTTTTCACACTAATCTCAAGTATCTAAAAATGTATCAGTTTATCCTCAATACCCTGCCTTCATTCAACATGAACTCAAGGCTTGACAATACTTTCTTTACAAATTCACTCACCAAAGTACAACCAATACATCAAGAACTGATTTCACCATCATTTTTGGAAAACCTTCTATGATCCTTCAGTTGGAATTTGCCTTTTTTCCTGTGTTTAATAGCATTGTTCGCAATCTTGTAATATAATTTATTATAGCCTGCCAACTAACAGAGCTATCTGTATGCTTCCTCAAGCTTTTACAGTAGAGACTGTAAGTTTTTAGATTCCAGGGCATCTATGTTATTAGTCTTTGTATCATCTTCATTAGCTAAAGCAGTAGACACAGAAATATATGCGTGATTAAATTGCTACAACATGAATTTCTTTGATTTAATTTAAAAACCTGATTCTTATAAAAGAAATATTGAAAAATCTCCCAAGATAATAAGTTACTTGTAGAGGAAAAGTAATAATTGAGAAGAGAATATTCATGAAATCTTGTCATGTGTCTCAGGGAGACAACCTTCTTTAATGGGTCACAACTGAGCTCAAATTCTTCCTCTTCTCTTGAAGCTATCCATGACATTTTTACAGCCAGAGTTAAACTTATCTCTTGGAATACTAAATTTTATCTCTAACTATCTGACTTCCCTACTAAACTAGAAATTCTTGAGGTCATGGACAATGATCTTATTTCTCTCTTTGTCCTTGTTGCCTGGTTTAGAACTTTTTATCAACGGGGTGCTTCGTAATACTTATTAGAATAAAAGAAAGAAAAAAGAGAGGAAAGAAGAAATGGGAGAGGCAAAAAAGGGGAGAGAGAGAGAGAGAGAGAGAGAGATGACCCCACAGTAATCAGATTTATCCCCATGTTTATCTGATTCCAAAGTAATGACCTTTTTTTAGGTTACAGTGTCTCCCATCACAGGACCAAGAACCAGCTGCAGAGAAAACCCAGTTCCGACAACAATTAAGACACATGCACACACACACACGAGCAAATATAAATGCCAACACTCTTGAAGACTATCATTTCCTTTTTCCAGGTAACTTACACAGCAATCAGCATAAATAGGTTTAATAAAAGATGTATAAAGAAGATGTTTTAAAAATCCAAAGAAGCTGTTCCTCCCACATCCCTCAATATGCATATACCATTCAAAGTGTTTTATTTTAAAGCTAAGAATATTTCTCTTTAGCCAATGATACATGCTAAGGCAAACACAATTACCTACTCACAAATGGACTTGCAAATGCCCCCCTTTCTTGTTATGCCATTCATGTGTTCTTTTATATTTAATTTTAATACAAATTTTCACTGAAAAATCACAGAATTATTTTATAAAATTTACAACATACAAATGAACAAACAGAAAACTAAATCAGTCTAAATATTCAACAGAGAATCTTAGTCAGGATTCTGTTGTAGTGACTAAGTCTGGCAATAGAGACACAGAAAAATAGAAAGCTGTTGCCTGCAAATTTATCATTTTCATATATTGCTAGCATATTATAATGTATTACAAATGAATGGTAGGATAAGAATTAAAGATGGATGTTTCAATCTTTGATAATAAAATTCCATAGACTGGATGGCTTAAACAATAGTCATTTATTTTTCACAGTTTTGGAAGATAAAATGTCTAAGTTCAAGGTGCTGGCATACTCAATTTCTGGTGGGGCTCTCTTCCTGGCTTGCAGATTGTTGCCTTATCACTATGTCCTCAAGTGGCAGAGAGAGAGAGAGAGAGAGCGTGGGCGCAAGAGCAAGAAAGCTCTGATCTTTCCTTTTCTTACAAAGACGCTAATCCCATCATGAGGACCCACTCTCATGACTTCATCTAAACCAAATTATCTTCCAAAGACCCTATGTACAAATATCACTGCATTAGGAGCTAGCGCTTGAACTTAGGAATTTGAGGGAATACAAACATTCATCCATAACACTAGCCCTGAGTTTACAGTGGTTGTTCCTTTTTAGAAAGAGGAACAGATTTGAGAACATATCCAGAGCTTTGTCTTTTTGGAATAGAGTATCTTACATTTGGGTTGCATATTATGCATTCAAGTCCATTGGTGAAGTAAGCAGTTAGATATGTGAGTTAATATTTAAAGGTTAAAGAATCAAGACTTGTCACTTAAAATTTTGGGAAGTTGATTTGAAACAATATTTTGTATGTGAAGCTGTTCAAATTTCAGAATTTGGTTTCTTAAGAAAACAGAGGGCTGGGCACAGTGGCTCATGCCTGTAACGCCAGCACTTTGGGAGTCTGACAAGGGAGGATTCCTTGAGCCAAGGAATTTCAAGTTACAGTGAGCTATGGCCATGCCACTACACTCCAGCCTAGGGATAGAGTGACATGCAGTCTCAAATAAATAAATAAGGGAAGACTATTTTTCAGTTGTTTTTTGGTAGCATTTTCACCTTATAATTCTTATTTCATAGCTCTAAAAGCTTAAAAAAATAATAAAATGGTTACTTTGAATGCTAGTTCCCTCATTGTGGCTTTTCTGAAAAATTCTAGTTTAGATACTGAAAAAAAAAAAAAAAAGTAGTATGTATATATTTAAGACAGTCACATGTAGCTGATTTTGCCAGAAGAGATTTGTTGACATAAAGGACAAAACTTTGTAAAATCTTTGAAGACAGATGTTATAAGCCAAATGTGAATGACCAAGACCTGAGGCACAACGTTAAGAGGTCCAGATTACAGGTTGGTTTTGTACATTTTAGGGAGATGTAAGACATCAATACATGTGAGAAATGTATTGGTTCAATCTGGAAAGGCAGGAAAACTTGAAGCAGGGGCTTACACGTCATGGGTGGAGTCAAAGATTTTCTGATTGGTAATTGGTTGAAAAGAGTTATTATGTAAAAAATCTGAGATTAGTAGAAAGGAGTGCTGAGTTAAGATAAGGAGTTGTGGAGACCAAGGTTCTTATTATAGAGATGAAGTCTCATCGGTGGCTGCCTTTAGAGATAATAGATGGCAAATGCCTCTTATTCAGAACTTTAAAAGTTGCTAGACTCTCAGTTATCTCTTTAGGATTTTGAGGACCTGGAAAAATAAAGATCTACTTGTGCTAATAGAGAAATTTTACAGATGCAAATTTTCCCCCACAAAAGATGTCTGTGCAGAATCATTTTAAAATATGGCAAAGAAAAATATTTTGGGGTAAAATATTTTGATTTCCTTTTTTATCTGTTATGCGATGTTACGCCAGAGTCACATTGAAAAGTAAGCCACATTATATAGTGTTAAATAAAACCCATTTAATGAGATTTTATGGTTTGTAGAGCATGACGCCCCAGGCCCCTTAGGAATTTGGGCAAGAAAACTAAAAAGTCAGAGTTTAGTCCTCAAGTTATTTTTTCTCTTGGTTCCGGAACACACATTTTATGTTTATGGAATAATTAACTTTCAGTAAGTTATACATTGTTCCATGTGAGAAAAAAAGATATCAGATTAAATTGTACTGAGTCACTGAGCAATTTGAGTTTATGTTAATCTGCAAGTAATGGTTTACCAGTTGTTATGGACTAGACATTCAGGTGCTTTGGGCAATTAAAAAATACTCCTAAATTACACTAGTTATCTCCCTCTCCCTAGTCTATTAGAAAGACTGATATATCTAGTCTATTAGAAAGACTGATATATCTATATATGTATGTATATGTGTGTGTGTGTGTATACATAAAATATTTCATATATATTTAAATAAGCTGAAATATGTGTGTGTGTACACGACCCCACAACAAAATAAATTTGATGGAGAGAATAGTTAAGTTCTATAATGGGTCTGAAGACAAAGGATAAACCAGCATTCATTGGCAGGTATTTAGCTTGGCAAGACATCAGGTCTACAAATTAATGTTAATATCAGTATACTGATTGCACATCCTGTGGCTAATCAAGCCTCATAAAATTGTCAAAATATATACTTCACAGTGAGTATTACTGCAGAGTGTAAAGACATTTGTACAAAAAAGTGTTTTTTTGCCTTTTTGATCTCTTGACTGCCCGTAATCTGGAATTATTTGATGATGTAATAGCCCAGGGTCTGTGATTTCTGAATTGATTACTGAGGAAAAAAAATCTATGGTGAGAGCATGCATATCAAACTGAAAGAACAGCCTGCTGATTACACAGAAGAACATTTCTATTTACATGCAAATATCTTTGTAATCAGCAGTGATAGGAAAGAAAATGTATGAGAATCTAAAGCACTTAAGATTATAAGTGTTCCAACTTTTCCTATGCCCCTACCTCAAAAAATGTTTTCTAATGAGAAGTGTTTCCAATGAGAAAGTTTAGTTCATTTTACAGAATCAGCCATATGTCATCTGAAACATAGAATATTAATGGGTATTATCTCTTCTCACTCTTCTCATTTATTTCTCAGTTTTGTTCTTACAATTTTGGGTTGTCTTTAGCTAGATATCCTCTAGTCAATATTTTAGTCTTTGTTCAATCTCATTTTTACAAATGAATGCTTAAAGTCTTACTTTTGTTCTTTTTAAAAGGGAGATAATACTGACTGCAGAAGGTATTTTTAGGTTTAATTAAAACAATGTACACTTTAGTAGTTATCTGAGTGCTTGGGATGTCACTTAAGTACTCATAATTGCTGGCTTGTATTCAAGTCATGTGTTTGTTTGTTTTTTGTTAAGCCTGAAATTAGTTTCCAATTCATGTGGCCATAAGAAAATCTCTGAGGAAATATTTTTTATGCACATGATTTTATAGGAGGTGAAGTACAATAGGCAGTAAGCTACAATGTTAGCATAACTCTAGGACAACAAAATTGGAGGTTCATAATGGAAGGGATTTCTTACAAGTAATACTATTCCACACACAAAAAATGTCATTTGATTATGTTACTAGTTTCAGGACTGAAATCCTTAGAAAAGATTGAAATGATTGTACTTGTAATTGGGAAATTGTTAAGGGTCAACCTTTTTCTTTTTTTTGCCAAATGACATTACACATGGCCATTATTCTAAATTTGTGTGATCCAAGGTAATACAAGATATATAGCCCATTTGAGGTATGAACAACAATGTTCTAAAGTAGATTAGAAAAGCTAAGTGTTTTAATTGTGTTCTAATACTTGGCAGTAGGACAGCAGTTCTCAAAGGCAGTCCATGGGTGGATTCTAGGAGTCTTTGGGGTAAAACATATTGTCAAAATAATAGTAGGTACAATAAATACTGCTGTCAGCCAGATGCTTACATGCAAAAATATAAATTTGGGCACTTACCTCATACTATACATTAAGATCAACTCAAAGTAGAGCATAGTGCTAAAGGCAAGAGCCAAAACGGTAAAATTCTTAGAATAAAAAAAAGTAATCAACCTGAATAAACTTGGGTTAGAGTATATCTTAGCTATAAACCAAAAGCATAAATCATAATACAGAAGATTTTTAAGATGAACTTAAAATTTTTGAAAGTTATACTTCAAAGGACATCATTATAAAAGTAAACAGACTACACAGAGACAGAGAAAAAAATGTTGATCCAGCCAAGTTAATACATAAAATTAACAATCATTACATATACCCAGAGTGTATAAATAACTCTTACAACTCAAAAATAAAAAATAACCCAGTTTAAAAAAAGTCACAGAGTTTGAATAGACATTTCTCTAAAGAAGATATATGAATAGATAATAAGTTCACAAAATAATGGTCAACATCATTAGGAATTATGGACACACAAATCGAAACATGAGATACCACTTCATACACTGTCTAAAATAAAAAAAAGACAAACAATAACAAGTGTTGGTGAAAACATGGATAAATTGGAACCTTTATACATTCTCTGGTAGAAATATAAAATGGTATATTTTTTGTGGAAATCAGTTTGAGAATTCCTGAAAATATTAAACATAGAGTTCCCACTGACCTGATAATTCCATTCCTGGATATCTTAGAGAAATGAAAGCATTGTGTACAAACATTTTTTTTTTTTTTTTTGAGACCATCTTGCTCTGTTGCCCAGGCTGGAGTGCAGTGGCATGATCTCAGCTCACTGCAACCTCTGCCTCCTGGGTTCAAGCAATTCTCCTGCCTCAGCCTCCCAAGTAGCTGGGATTACAGGTGCCCACTACCATGCCCAGCTAATTTTTGTATTTTTAGTAGAGACTGGGTTTCACCATGTTGGCCAGGCTGGTCTCAAACTTCTGACCTCGTGAGCTATAGAGTTATTCACAATAGACAAAAGTAGAAAAACCAATCAACCAACATTAGTCCATCAACTAATAAAGAGATAGATGTCATCTATTCTCATGATAAAATGTTTGGCAAAAAAAAGGAATGCAGTACTGGCACATGCCACCACATGGAGGAACCTCTAAAACAGTGTGATAAAGAAGCCACTCACAAAAGGCCACATATCTTATGGTACTATTTATATAAAATGTCCAGAATAGGCAAATTTACACAGACAGAAAGAAAATTAGTCATTCCAAGCTGCTGTGGAAGGGAAATGGGGAATGATAGATAATGCATATAGAGCTTCTATTTACATTGATGAGAATGTTCTGAATTACATTATGGTAATTATTGTATAATTTCATACTTTAAACAGGTAAATGTAGTATGTAAATTATATCTCAGTAAAGCTAAGATAATATTAAGATGTCAATTGATTTTTTCTTATCTCTTAACAACAGTACAGTGGATATTTCCAGAGGCTACATGAGATATCACTGCAGATTAATATAAGATCAGATATAAAAATTCTAATGTCTTCTTCTAAACTAAATAATAAAGAGATTTGCAAAAGTATAAAATAGTGCTTTAAAAAATGTAAAGCAATGTCTTGAAAAATATTTGTTTTTCATAAAAACATGTTACTTTTTGTTAACATATATGTAAGTTTATTACGTGTAAATGAATTAATAAATATTTTTAAAATGTTCTGAGCTTTCATTTCTAATACAGTAAATATATAAAGATGTTGTTTACATAAACAAAAGCTCTTTGGTGTCTTCAATGATTGTTAAAAATGTAACTCTGAAAGCAAAATATGTGAAAACTATGAAAATGGGCTAATAAAGAAACAAATGAATGGCTGCAATAGATAGTATAAGAGTGTGTCACCTTTCTATTTCATATAATGTGGCTGGAAGATGAATATAAATTATACTGTAAGAAAATCTTCTTTTTCATATATTACAATGCATGAATGTTACAATGAAACTTTCTGATGATTACAGAAACATGAAAATAGAAAAGGGAAAATTATTTTTTGTGTAGTTTAGTTTGTATTGTTTTGACTCACTAAATGATCATAAAGGCAATGGAGCAAAGATATTGCTATCTTTTCAGACATCTTTTTCTCTGCAAAATCTCTCCATGAAATAATTAATGGTAATGAAATACTTTGAAAATGAATGTATGGTATAGTTGTCTTTTGTGATCAAAGACAGCTCTACTTATGAACATAGCAAAGGGCATAATTCAAGGACAGTAACTTCAGCCAAGAGGAGAGATATTTTCTGAGTAACTTTGAATATTAAGTTTAGTCCAAAAAACATTCAACTAGGAAATAAATACTCAGGAATGCACACATATCTTAGGTGAAAATACACAGCCAATGAAAGACACTATATGATGGTTCTTAGTATTTGTCGCTTTTTTAAAATTATACAATTATAGGCAAATTCTAATAAAACTCTGATGAAATTTCAGATCTAGACTTCACTCTGCCACTTAAAAAAAAAAAAAAGCTGATTTAAACTTCTTATACCATTTTCCAATCTGTGAATTCATAAAAATGATGCAAATGTCATCAGAATTCTGAAAGACTTAAACAAAAACTGGAGTTCAATAAATATTTAGCTTTTTCCATGGCCACTTTGTTTATATAGATAGGGCAATCAAGGCATTAAAGAGTAGCAACTTGCCCAAGATAATACAAGTACTAGTAATAGGTGCCAGCACAGTTATTAGTTCAAATTTTATTTTAAATATCCTAACCCATTTTCCAACACTCCACTTTATTTGTGAAGTGAAAAGAATTGCACAAATATAAGCTATTCTGATTACAAAAGTAAAATAAAATTAAAAGGCACTTTTTGTTGAATTGAAGAATCATAAAATTATATGACTAGAAAGTTCTCCTAATGGCTGTTTCAGGACTGTACTCAGATCACCTCCAACTGTTATCGTCTGCCTGTTTTCAATGAAAAAATTCAAATTCCAGTATTTAACAACTTGCTATAATATTTTTATTTTTATTTTTACTTTTCTCAATGAAAATTGAGATTGCTTCTACTAAGGCTATAGTATTCACAAACAACATATTCTTGGACTTGAGGCACCCTGTTCAGAGTCCTTTCATTTTACAAAGTCACATAAGTTGAGATTAGTCTCTCATATTGTCCTAAGTCTCATTGTGCATGCCAGGTGCAACACTATTCCTTATTTAATGAGGTAAAAATCTCAGTTTCAAGGACAAATGACTATTCTCCATCAAAAGCTGAAATATTCTATACACCTTGGTTGGCCCAGTGGGACTGAATAGCAAGAGTGAGTTATGAAGGAAGGAAGGAAAGGAGGGAGGGAAAGGGAGAGGGAGGGAGGTGGGGAAGGAGGGAGGGGAGAGTGTTTGATGATGGGAATGTGGAGGTAAATGAAACATTGATGGAGTTGAAAATAGGTAGATACACTGAAAGGCCTAACAACTAGTATTACATACCATGCCAATGTTTTTAAAGAAGAAAAAGTTCAACTAGTTAATAATTTAAGATGTTGTTATAAAACACTCTCAATTTCCTATAAGTTGAAGACTTGGCAATTTTCAGTCTTCATTACCTCAGGGCAACAAGTATTTGGAGCTGAGTTGTGACTATCATCTTTGACTAGAGTGACTTCTAAAAGTATAATCTGCAGAACACTGGGTCTCTGATACCCTTTCAACATGTTCATGAAGTCAAAACTATTCTCACAGTTATACTAAGATGTCATTTACCTTTTTCCCTGAGTTGACGTTTCCATTTATGAAACAATAGCAATAATGAGTAAAAATGCTGTCCTGCAAGGAGTCATCAAAATAGTGGCCCAAACTGTACTGGTAGTTTTCTTCATTGCTACACACTCATAATTTAAAAATACATATGGTTTCACTTTAAAATGTCCTTGATAAAGCATTAAAAATGTGAATTTTATTAAAACTCATCTCTTGCTTATGCATGTAATAGTCTGTGTAATAAAATGGGAAATATGTAGAAAGCAGCTCTGAAGCATACCACTCTACCATGTTTGTCTTGAAGAAAAGCACTAGTACAATTACTTGCGCTGCAAGCTGACTACCTGCTTCATTCATGCAATGCTGCTTTACTAGAAAGACTCACAGACAAACTGTGGTTATTGAGGCTGGGTATTTGGCAGACATTTTCTCTAAAGTGAACAACAAGAGTTTCATTTAAAGGACAATATCTTACTATGTTTTATAAGAAATGTGTTAATCTTTGGAATATCTGCATAACTCAGTATACCAACATTGTCCCAATGAACAAAACCTCAAGCAACAAAACCATGCATGGGTATCAGCCCCATTCAAAGTACAAAATGTAATGGAATAGACTGTGAAGAGTTCATTGTTATGATTTCACATTCCAGAATGCAACAAACTTCTAAGAAGCTACTACTTGTCATAAATTGATGCTAATCTTGCTATAGTACAGAGGAAGACAAGTAAATTTTATATGTAAGTGGTATCATTTTCATTCATATTGAGTAGATTGAATAGGTAAGTGGACTTCACATGTATAAATGTCATAGATTTACACACCCAACAAACAGCCATATGGAAGGATGTGCGAGATTATCTCTCCTGGATAGACCCCCACTCCTGCGGGGGGTCACTCCTTGATTGGAAAATGATGTTGCTAATCATACTCATGTTTGTCTTATGTTAATTACTAATTCTAGGATGCAAAGCAGAATTCGAGCAGTGACCACCTTATCTGACAGACCTGTTGCTACATACATCTGTACTCTTCAATCAACAAAACATGATGCTGAAAACAGAAAGGGGGAGATGTAGGAGTTCAGTCAGGGTGGTGAGAAAAATTATAGAAAGATGCAAACATTCTTGGAAGGCCAGAAAGTTTTACAAAAGCTTTGGGAAAGGGTTATGGCTGAAGGCAGCCTGATCCTCTTACCTTGACTTAATAGTAAAAAGCAAGTAACAAACGAATGTAGTGGAGTTTATCTAACTAGCTTGCTTACTCATGTGGTCCTAAGAACAACCTTTGATCATCTGTGGGTGCATGACTGCTCTCTACTTGGTGGGTCGGCAATACTAATTACTCTCTAGGTAATTTTTTTGTTTGTTGACTTGAGACCTTTGTCATTTAATCTGTACGAAATAAATGTGAGCTTTGCCAGCTATATCGAGGCCACTGTAGACTCTGGCAGCAGAGCCCCTTAGCCATGCCGACAGGCAAAAATATCTGTGTCAGTGTACATCTTTCATCCAACGCTTGGTCAGGGTCTACATGTCAGACCCGGCAGTGTATAGTTTATATTTTAAACAAAGACAGTAACAGCTGTTTCCCAAAGCAGACTTCCTTCTTGCCTGGAAACTAGATTGCCTTTATAGGACTAACAGTAGCCACAAGATTAGAAATTATGATTCAGGAGTCATGTAGATGGAGGCTAGAAGATTCTGACTCTCCCTAAACTGCTCCTAAGATTAGTGCTTGAGATATTTTGCAGCCCCTGCACTTGTTCGATCAGTGGGCACCACCCAGATCAATAAACTGGCTTGCCTGATCTTGTGGCCCCCACTCAGGAACTGACTCAGCTCAAGAAGACAGTTTTGACTCCCAGTGATTTCATCTCTGACCAATCAGCATTCCTGGCTCACTAGCTTCCCCCCATGCACCAAGTTATCCATAGAAACTCTGTTCCCTGAATGCTTGAGGAGACTGATTTGAGTAATAATAAATCTCTGGTCTCCCACACAACCAGCTCTGTGTGAATTACTCTTTCTCTGTTGCAATTCCCCAGTCTTGATGAATTGGGTCTGTCTAGGCAGTGGGCAAAATGAACCACTTGGGCAGTTACGATGTCCTCAATGCCAAGAATAGAAGCTTCAATGCAGAATCAAGCCAAGTATGGCCCCTTCTTCCATGACTCAGCATTGCCTCTTGGCTATTTTAGGAGGGGTTGAATCCTCCAGGCATAGTCTTTACAGTTCTGTCTTTCAGGTCCTGAGCTCTACAACTGATATGTAAATTCAGGACTCAGACAGGCTGTGACCCTCATTGGTATCTGGAATGCCACATGGCCACCTGAGACCCAGGATTACTGAAAATGGCATTGGGAAAGGTATTTGTGTCATAGTTTCAAAATTATTTGTAGTAATTCAAAAATCTTAAAGTCATGTTATGGTAAATTAAATAATAAAAATATCTAAGTCATTTGTAAAATACTAAATCATTAATTATTTAAAATAAGTTAAAGTTTAATACCTTGGCCAATTATTTTTATATGGCATAGAAAATCTAATTATATTTACATCTGTAAGTAAACAAAATTTTATGAAACATTTTTCTATAAAATTATAAAATTGTTTGTTCTACAAATCCTGATATATAGCCATTCAAAATTACTTCCTAGGGATTTTTTTTTTTAATTAAGTTTACTAAGAGTTAATGTAGTTAATATGTATAATTAAAACTATTAGAGATAAGAAAATTCTTTATAGAGAGTATGCAAACAAAAGCAAGATATACTTTTGATTAGAAAAGTTATAAAGGCCTAAAAATGTGTTTGTTAAAAATTTTTATCTAGTTTGAAGTTACTTAAAGGTTGTTTCAGATAGAAAAAATAAAAGGTGTTTAAATAAAACTAAAACATAAAAAGTTGAAAAAATTTAAATTATAAGAGATTACAAAAGGCATAAACCTTTTGTATTATCATAAGATAATCTGGTATGGCCAAAATTAACAGAGATTTAATTAATTTATTTATACAGTTTTACTAAAATTGACTTTATTGATTATATATAAATACAGAAGTAAAACGTATTTTTCTCTGTTGAACAAAAATTACATGAAGTGTTAGTAAGTGTCAGTAAAATACTTCTGTTCACCTTTTGAGTAAATTGCAAACAATAAAAAAAGAGTGAAGATAGAAAAAGAAGCAGATTCTGTCTCATTTTATCTCTCTCGGGTTTTTAGAATATTTAGAAAACTGTGCCACCTATTAAAGCATAAAGATTTTTGTTTTAAAAAATCTTTTAACACTTTGGTAAAATGAATCACTATTATTTTGTAGTGACCTGTGATTCTACTTTGATTAAGTGTTAAATTTTTTTTTTTTTGCAGTCTTTCTGCTCCTTAGCTCAGCTAGGTCTGAGTTCTTGTCTCACAACCAGGAAGACTTAGGTGCACATTTTTCTATAAAATTATAAACACTGGAGAGTGAGTGGAGTGAAAATTATTAAGCAAGAGGGAAGCTCTCAGCAAAGAGGGAGTGTGGGGTGTGGTTCCCCTACCCAAAGGTGAGAAAGTCTTCTGCATGGCTGGGTCCAGGGCCTTTTACATACTCAGAATGGGGAGTTGCTGATTGGTTTGTGAGTATTCAAAAAAAGCTTAAAGCAAAGATACCACTTAAAGGTGGGCACCTTTAAGAAGAAAATAAAAAACCAATTAGGAAAGGGTAAGTATATTTTAAATAAATGAAGGATGGGCATCAATTAGAGGAAAGCGCACCAACCCGTAAGAGAAGTTCTCAATTCAGTCCGAGGGTTTAACTTTTAGCTTGGCTTTCGAGTTTTAAACTGTCTTCAGCTTGGAGGTGGGATTTCACCAGGGACCCCTCCCTATCTGCTTGAGCATTTGACTGCCTTCAGCCGCTGTCATTCTGACATATTTGAGAGGCTTCCAAAAATCAAATTTCAATCTGAAAAGTAGGTCTTTTTTTAATTCTAACTTTGGAATGCTAGAGAGGGCCCCTGAAACATCTAAAAGAGAGAAAAAGTATAATTTGATATGTTAAATTATATGAAATGCATTTCCAAATAATAAATGTTTAATCTTCTTTGAGTTATATTTTATTAAACATGTTATTCATATATGCTGAAAAATTGTATGGGATTCCTAAAATTTTGATATGTTTGGGTATGTACTATCAGTCACAATTATTGTATTATATTACATTATTATAGGCCACAGAAATAACTAAATTTTCCTATGAATTGCATCTTTATGCCCATTTAAAGTCATTTCCACAGTTAATTGCTTAATTCTGATGCAATTTATGAAAAAGTCACAAGCAAGCAAGATCCTAGAGCATTGTATCTTTAAGGAGGTTCATGAAAAGATAGAAAAGATTCTGGAAAGCTCTCTTGGGTACAAGTTTTTGAAAACTTTAGGATCATATCATTTAGACTTGGTAAGGATTCCCAAAACTCCAATAAAAAGATAGACTGGTTTATAAAACTGGTAAACCAAGTAGTATAAGGATTAATTGAACGCCAAGAAAATACTGTTACATTTTGATGTTAAATCAGCCAGTACCAACATTGTTAAGATGGGCAATTTGAATGAATTCAATGTTCCAAGTCAAATTATCTATGGTGACCCATCTAAAAAAACAGTGCTATGCACCTAAATTAGAAAAAACAAAATTGATATTTAGGATTTATGCCCGGGGTGAAGCATGGATCCTTGGAGAGCCTTTATGGCCACCTGGTATTTCCTGAGTCCTTAAATCTTCCATTACTAAAAGCTCTGAATTTCATGACTCATCATGGAACAGACAAAATAGTCCAAAATATATGTAAATATATAGTTGCAGTGACTATTTCAAGTTGCTAAAATAATTTATGACCAATGTTTTGTTTTATAATCCCATAATACTGGGCCAATGATCAAAACTTTAGGCATACTTTGCTACCTGATGGGTCATTTAAATATTTATAAAGGAATTGTATTCAGTTGTCATTTCAATGCATATTTCTGTTTGTATAAAAGTTTTCCGATGCAAGAGGGCTGACATTATAACAGTAGCTACAAGGTTATTAGGAAATATGTTTTCCTCATAGAACATTCCTGGAGAAATCTCCAGTGATAAAAGTACTTGTTTCACTAGACAAGTTGTAAAACAGTTAAGTAGGATATTATAAATACAATAGCATTAGGCAAAGCTAGCTGCATTCATTGTATTGCCTTGGTAAAAAGTATTGTAAATTAATGGTAATCAGATCCACTTGCAGTGGAAGATATAAGTTGATCTCAGATGAAATAGTCACTGGAAGGTCCATGCACCAAATAATAGAAACTCATGTATCTTTCACTCTTAAACTCTAATATAGCTAAAGGCTTTAATGCATCATGCCAAAGTGTATTTTAACCAGTGAAAGAAAGCTTTTTGTGGTCCACTAACTAAGGATAATCAAACTTTTCACAATCTAGAACCTGGAGATTGGGTCTTCTGAGATTGACATCAGAGAAAGACCATACTTGCCATCCACACTACAGCAAAATGTCCTGGACATTGGACCTTGGGTTTATAATCTCACAACTCAGAAGAGCCCCTCCAGACTCTGGAAACTATATCCCTATCAGAGACCTTAAGGTAAAGCTAGCCAGGAAAATTTCTCCCTAGAAGTAGATGACATCCCAGACATGAACAGCCTTTTCCTAAGGTCACAAGTCATAACTTCTCTGCTATAATGAGACTCTTATCTCTCAATGTTTCCATTGCCTACGCCTTTATGAATGTAGAACTGAAAAAGGGGTCTCTTGTGTGCTCTCATGGGGTATACTTTTATTTTTGGAGGATTTCACAACCAATTTTATACATGGATAAACTTACACCTTGATAGATGGAAGAGGAAAGGCCAATGTGGGCAAGAAATTTTAATAGTACCTTTGCTGCTTTATAATCAGTCAGAAAAAAAACATTGATCCACTCCTGTTAACCTACATCACAGGTTAAAAAGAACATTGCCAGGAGGCCTTCACTCTTCTGGATGGACATCATTTGTTAGGTCTCTTTCTCTACAGTTTGGAGTAATTATGGCAGTGATTAGAAATTTATCCCTCATAATAGGCTCTATAGAAGATTCTACTGAAAAGACTGTGGTAGCACAATGTATTTTAAGTTCCCTTGCTAAAATTGTGTTATATAATAGAATTCCTGTAGATTACTTGCTGACTAAACAGAAATAGCTGTGTAGTTACTGATGCTTTTAGTTGCACATAGAGGAATACATCAGGTATTATAGAGATTCAGTTGTAAAGAGGTAATGAACAAGCTGCTTGTTTAAAATGAGTTGACTCTTTAGCTCATTCTTTGATCCATTTGATTTTAGTTGGTTTCATTCACAGGGACTTTTGCTAAGGAGCATACTCCAAACTCTTGGTGTTATCCTCCAGACAATCATAATAGTAGTCTCAAGAATTAAGAATAGTAGTCTCAAAATCAAGAATATGTCTAGTGGGCTATAGTTTTAAGTATTTGAATGCAGCCATCTCTAGGATATCAAATGGTCTGTCTTTGACTGGAATGACAAAACTCAAATAAATGTGTGGCAACGAGGACACAGTAACTTCTGAAAGACATACTGAGACTGGAAACCCCAAATAATGGTAACTGAGGGTGGCACTATGCCCTAAGTTTTTACTACACTGTAACCTAAGAGATAACCTGAACAAAAGGTAGGAATTTTTTAATAAAATCATGGGAGGCCATCGTTTTTAACTGAGCTCATGTGCTAGGCCCAAACAGACAAGACCAAACATAAAGTCATCCATGCCAAATGTGACATAATTAAACTGAATCTTCAAGGCAAAAGATAGATCCTAAAACAAACCAGCCTTTTTTTTCTTCAAAAAACAGGTGATTCCAGCACAAGAAGAACCCATCTAACTCTTACAAAAAATAACTTGAAGTCTGTGTTAGTCTGTTTTCACGTTGCTGATAAAGACATATCCAAGACTGGCAATTTACAAAAGAAAGAGGTTTAATGGAATTACAGTTCCACATGGCTGGAGAACCCTCACAATCATGGAGGAAGGCAAGGAGGACCAATCACGTCTTACATGGATGGCAGCAGGCAAAAAGAGAGCTTGTGCAGGAAAACTCCCATTTTTAAAATAATCATACCTCATGAGACCCATTCGCTATCATGAAAGCAGCATGGGAAAGACCTAACCCCATGATTCAATCAACTATTACTGGGTCCCTCCCACTACACATGGGAATTATCAGAGCTACAAGATGAGATTTGGGTGGAGACACAAAGTCAAACCATATCAAACCATCTTTTTTCCCCACATTAAAAAACCATTGTCCTGTTATTTCTCAGTGGAATTTGAGACCAAATAAGTACATTTATGACGGTAACAGAGTGACATCAATACCTAAAGTTTTGGTTTATCTCTTAAAATTGAGAAGATGACCAAAAGGGTAATTGTAAAATTAAATTTAGCCTAAAGTTGCATCCTTACATATTTTAAGTTCAGCCTAAAGATTTCTCTGTACATAGTAAACTGCCACCTTGGAAGCATAAACAGACTGTAACCTACTCTTGTGTTAATCACAACATTTCAGCCAATTGAGGGTGATGTACTTTTCAAACCATGTTCAAATAAGGCCAAACCATAACCAATCTGGCTGTTTCTGTACCTCACTTTCATTTTCCATAAATCACTTTTCTTTTTATGCCCATAAATCTTCCACATGATTGCACTGGACTCTGAGCCTGCTCTGGCTCAGGAGGATGCCTAATTCATGGATTGTTCTTTGTTCAATTAAAGTCTGCTAAATTTAACTTATCTGAGGTCCTTCTTTTAAATGAGAAATAAGCAAGTGTGATGAAAGAAATTTCAACATGTTCTCTGCTCTCCTACTTTCTCTTCTGTCAGAGGATTACTAAAACAGGACATTTGATTGAGATTGGCACTTGTTCCCCTGGAGACATAAGAAGTAACTGATAGTGATTCTTAACAAGAATAGTCCCAGTGGTACAGAAAGGGATTGCCTTAGCACAGAAAGGAGGAGTCATTAGTTAAAAAGCAGGAAAGATACCTCTATAATCTGAACACCTTTTCTTAATACTGATTGAATACGTATACTGCCTCTAAAAACAACCTTGTTAAGTGAAAGGGCAGGCTGTCATCTTCCATTGGTGATAAAACTCAAGTTGGAAGAGAAAGTCAAATAAGAAGATACAGATTTTATTTTAGCTATGGAATTAGAGACTTGATAAAGGGGATTAGTGCACCTAGAGCTAAGAATGCTAACATTTATAAAGATTTCTGGACTCACACTTGGGAAGTAGTATGAGAATGGATGCAGAGATGGGGTTTGTAGAGATGAGTTTGTAAGTCAAAAATAAAATCCTAAGCCTCCCGACTGACTGAATGGATCTCTGTACCAAAGGAACCAAAGAAAAAATGAAAACTGAATGCCCAGCCATGATGGAAGGGAGGTCCAACACACCTTGCTATACGCCTTCCTTTTTTGTAGTTTAAGCACAAATGACCAGCATTAACTTTAAAAGAGATATTATAAGACTGACAGAACAGACTCTCTGGCAATAAAATACTAAATTCAAACGTGACTCCAATATAGCATCACATGCCAGATAGCTGACCCTGAAGGAAGTCAAAATATTTTACCCCAAAATATGTTTCTTTAATATAATTTGAATGGCTCTGCAAAGCAATCTTTTGTGAGAGAAAATTCCATCTGTAGGGAATCTCCATTAATACAGTCAGGCCTTTCCTGAATCTAGGAGATATTAACTAAGAGTCTGATACCTTTCAAAAGGAGGCAGTTAGTATCCATTCTCTCTGTAGTCTGTTACCTGGAGGCTTCATCTTCATAACAAAAACCTTGGTTTCCACAACAACCCCTATCTTAACTCTTGCATTTCTTTCTACTTACTTCAAGTTTTTAGAGAAAGCTTAACTCTTTCAACTAAGTGGCAATCAGAAAATATTTGAATGCATCTGTGACCTGTAAACCCTTCCTCTTCAAGATCTCACTTCTTTGGGCCAAATGGATATATATCTTTCATGTATTAATTTATAATTTTACCTACAATTCTCATTTCTCTCAAATGTATAAAACTATACATTTTTTTATATAAAAAATATATAGAGGCAACTGGACTGCCTCTGGTACACTTTTTCTCGACCTCTTGAGACATTTCCTGGGGCATGGTCACTCATGCTGGCTCAGAATAAACCTTTTTAGATATTTTGAAGAGTTTGTTCTTGTTATTTGTCTACATGGTGACTGAAAAGTATTCCTGTGACAGGGATTTTTCATAGTAAAGGGTTGCTAAGGAGTGATTACCTGCTTGTGATACAGTAAAACTGAATTTTGCAATTTTTTTGTGTGTGTTATAGAATACCTGTTCATTGAAAGGGGAGGACTGAGCTTCTGTAAACTCCTGTATTTTACAGCAAATTAGAAAATGCAGAATATTTTGGAATTTGTTATACGAATATTTGGAATATTTGTTATACGAATATTTGGAATTTGTTATACGAACTTGAAATACAGAGATGAGGAATGTGGCTTCTGCCATCATGATGCTCAGTGTTAGCATAACATGCAGAGGAGAGCTATTATAAAATATGTAATATATATTACATACATATGTTCAGTGCTGTAATAAAAACACACAGGGTGCTCTGATAACAAAAAGAGGAGCATCCAGTCCAGTCTAGAGCACTATGTTAGTTTGGGTTAATCCAGGAAACTGCACATAAAATGTAACCACTAGGCTGTGACTTGAATAGTTCATAGTATTTAGGTGCAGAGGGAGCAAATGCAATCTGCAGACGGAAGAAATGGAAGTTCTATTCAGAGAAAGGCAATTGGTTAAGCTGGATAGATGTAAAGAAAGAATGAATATTACAAAGAAAAACTGGCCAGTAGGAAGGTTATATCATGGGACCTATTTTAAGAGGTCTGTGTATATTCTAAAAATACAAACTTACAGCAATGATTTTACAAATTGTTTGTACTAAGTTTATTATAAAAAGGGTACATTCCTACTTAGTCCTCATTGAGTCTTTACACTTGGTCACACAATTGGGTATTTAATGGGTATGGTGAACAAGTATTTTATTTTAATAAGTCACTGGTCATATATTTTATGACCCTAAGTAGTTGTGTTAAAACACCATACTCTGTTTACACTCTTCATATTTTATGGAATTCATGGAATATTTATTTGGAGATATGATTATCCTTTAAATAAATGATGCATACTATACTTTTTGTGAATGACTCTTGAAAGATTTCCTATTTTTGTACGTTTATGTGTTCCACTAAATTCATCAACAAAGATATTTTAAAGCCTGTATCTCTGAGACACGATATAAGTGACTATAAAAAAATTATTCCAATGTCTTTATTGCTACTTAAAATTTTATGCTTATAAAGTAATTACACGTCCCATTGCTTTGGTCTTTAGATTAATAAAATAAATTTTAACATGTCTAATTAAAAGAAGAAGAATTTTCTTTCAGTCTGTATTTCTAATCTTTATAATTGATTTAAATTAATGAAAATGAAACACTGAAACCCAAAACAAATACGAAAATGAAACCTTAATCTTTGTTTTCTTTATGTTCCTTTAATTTCTGAAACCATGAACTTTAAAAATGGCCAGTTTGTTATATACAAATATTTTTAATATATGTTTATCCTGACATTTTAAAAATATAAATTTCTGTTAGAGTAGAAGGCTTCTGACTATTTAAGGAAAACATCATTCTATTTATATAAAATATATTTTAATTGAAGATTTAAGGAAAGGAAATACACATAAGTAAACCTCATATTTGCTGTCATCTTTCTTCCTATTGTCAGGCTACATTAAATTTGTATTTACAAAGTTCTACAAGATCAATGTTTTGATATGTTTGTTCAACATTTCACAACAAATGTGACTGATTTGATAGCAAATAAAATTGAATTTAAAATTGTGAACTGCCAGTCATCTCAAAGATTACTTGACCTGTTATATTATTTTATAATATAGTTTAATAATGTTTAGTCCTGTCTTCTGTTTCTTTTTTATTATGTATAGAGAGGTCTAAGTACGATATTTTTCTTTCCATTTCATACTTTGCCTCATTATTTTTGAACTACTATTTTTTAAAGAAAACTGTCTCCAATTCCATCTTTAAAACATAAAGGAACAACTGTGTAAAAGTAGAATACTAAAGATTTGTGATGGCCCTTTTGATTTTAGTGCTTTTTAGGAGACCATGAAGAGCTAAAGTTCATATGTTATGAATGCTTCAGAAAATTGGATTTTCAAAGTATAGAACCAAAATGTTAAAGATATAACATGCTAAATCCACACAGATATTAACCCCTAAGACATATGGTAGCCCTTTGATTCTGGGTTTTATAGATTTTTGTACTAAAGATAATTTTGATATAGAAAGCTATATTGTAGTTGGTTACAAACTGTCCAGTCCCTGATGTATAATAAACTGTTCTCTACCAGATAGAATGCATGTTTACAATACTCAATTAATACATCTGGCAGACTTTAATTGCATTAGCTTTGTCGCACCAGAGGTGGCATAACTTTCATGTGAGATAATTAGGTTTGCTCAATTTAAACAGACACATTACTGCAGCTCAGCAAGGCTCAATTAAATCTGTTTCAAAGCAAAATCACAATATGAGGCATTGTGGGTAATGTTATGCAAATTATCATATTGGCAGAGAAACTGAGTAAGGTTTCAACAGTGCCTATTGGCATAAAATGAATTTCTCCATTTGGAATATCAAGGCAAAAACAGCAAGATGCCTGTGTTGCAATTTCCCTTTTTTAGGGCTTATCAAAGTGGTGCAGCTGTTGACCTAGTCAAATAAATTGTTTTGTCACTTTGGTTTCCTTTAAGTAATATTTTAAAGTTTTCATGATAACCAAAGTATGTATTGTTTCAAAATCTAAACACAATTTGTCTTCTAGGTACCAGACATAATCAAAGATTAATCTTTATCTTTATTATTCCTCCATTTCCAATAAGGGTGTTGATTAATAAGCAAGGTAATGCAGATCTAACCTTATTTAGATACATTCAGTGACCATTCTTAATGGGTGGCAACTTTAATTTCTTTAAGTCTATGTATAATACTGCTAGGCAGTTGAAGAAAATATCAATATTCTTACTCTAATTATATACATGAATATTACTAAAATTATCCATCACATGCCAGGAATTTTTGCAACAATAACATTTTAATTTGACTTCATAATTGAAATGTCTACTTTAAGAGGATTCTGATTTTATTAAGTGTTTGAACTTTCAATACATTAAAAATATAATTTACATTACTGGAATTCTGATATGTGATAAGAAGTTATCAATTTTTGGCCGGGCACGGTGGCTCACACCTGTAATCCCAGCACTTTAGGAGGCTGAGGCAGGTGGATCACGAGGTCAGGAGATCGAGACCATCCTGGCTAACACAGTGAAACCCCGTCTCTACTAAAAATACAAAAAATTAGCCAGGCGTGGTGGCGGGTGCCTGTAGTCCCAGCTACTCGGGAGGCTAAGGCAGGAGAATGGCGTGAACCCAGGAGGCTGAACTTGCAGTGAGCCAAGATCGCACCACTGCACTCCAGGCTGGGCGACAGAGTGAGATTCTGTCTCAAAAAAAAAAAAAAAAAAAAAAAAAAAGAAGTTATCAATTTTTATTTTCTTTGTATCATATGCACAAATACAAGCATATTTAAATAAACATATAAAGATGTATAAAACATTTATAAGTAAAATATGTATTAAGTATGTAAAATACATATTGCACAGGCTCTATCATATATGCATGTGTGTGTGGATTATAAATTAGTTCTATGGAGGAAAATACGAAATCCTATCTGCCCTCATTCCACTACATAGAAATAGCTCCCCATTACCCTCTTTTAGCTTGCTCGATAGGCAGATACGATCACATTATTATTCTTTCATTCTGACTCATTTTGAAAAATATATTCAAAATTAAAAATTTCAGGGGCCTGTTAATGTTCGTTTTAAATAATACTCAAAAATTTATTAGGAATAGCTCATAATAGTTCATAACATCTATATTCTTGAATAATTATTACATAATTTTTCAATAAAACAACAGCAGTGCAGAGATGTGAGCAAATCTGTACCGTCTTTAGGTTAGCAGAAAAAATTCTTATAAATAAAGAGATCAACATGATACAAGAATCATCCTTACAATGAGGATATGATAAACAGGAACCTAGTGAATAATTTTATAATTTTTTGTTATGGTTTTATTGTAGAGTTTATAATTTTTTTAATGAAGGATATTACAAGAAAATAAAGCTTTGAAAAATGACTCCTAGTATGATAGCATCATTTTGATTATTTACATCGAGCTTGTCCACCCGCAGCCCGTGAGCCACATGTATCCCAGGATAGTTTTGAATAAGGCTAAACACAAATTCATAAAATCTCTTAAAACATTATGAGATTTTTTTTTTTTTGAGTTCATCAGTTATCATTAGTGTATTTTATGTGTGGCCTAAGACAATCCTTCCAATGTGGCCCAGGGACATAAAAAGTTTAAACATCCCTGATTTGCATGAAATTGGAACAGTGAACAAACTTAGATAATCATTGTTTCCAAAAGATAAAGAGTTAACAGAAAAAATGCTTTACACTAGAGGTTGTGATCTAATTTTCCATATTAAGGTCCATAAAATTGATGCCTAATGATACTAATAAGTGATATTATTAATAATCTGAATATATAAAATGTCAAAAATATTGTGCTGATAAAGTAAATTACTGCAATATACTTGAGGGAAGTTTTTACATGAGGAAACATAATAATGATAATAAAAACTAAAAATAACAGAAAGATAGCTAAGGTTTCTCATTTTAATCTGCATAGAGTCATTATAAATATTTTGTCCCACCATTGAAACATAAGCTCTGCTCTAGCAAAATGTAACAGTTTATGTTAAGTTGTATAAAAACATTACAATCTTAGTGTTGTATTTTATTGTTTTTGGTGGTGGTATTGGTAGTGCTGTTTTTTTCTTTTTTAAAAAATAATAAAATAATTTATATGTGTATACATATGAAAACACACATGTATGAATTATCTAGGGTATTTATGTATGTATTCAACAACTATGTATTTGTTTGCTACAATGTGAAAGGCACTTTGTTAGACGTTAGTATATGATGGTGAATCAGACTGAGTCCATATCCTCAATGAATTTATAGTGTGCACGTGGAACTTTAAAAGAAACCCTCAAATTTTGAGATAATTATAAATTCACTTGCAGTTGTAAGAAATAACAGAGATATTTCTTATATGTTCATTCAACTGTAATGTCTTGTAGAACTATAGTATAATATCAAATCAGAAAATTTACTTTATCTGAGATTTCACCAGTTTTACATGCAATGTGTGAGTATGTGTGTATATTTACTTCCATGCAATTTTATAACATATGTAGATTCATATGACCACCATCATCACAGCTAAAATATGGAACAATTTCATAACATGTAGAGGCTATTTTTAATAAGATATTTTAAAATATTTTGCTTTTTAAACAATTTTGATAAACAATTTCTAAAATATATTACTCAGGTGACTGTTTTAAGAAAATACACACACAATATCACACGATTTTGATAACTTGGAATAAATATTATGTACATATTTTTATTATATCATAAAACATTTATCCACCAGCTTTGTATACAGATCTTTTCTTATCTTTCAATAAATTTCATTTCCCCTGTCTTCATAGTCATTATTCCTAACTCAACACTTTCTTTAGTCTACCATTTGTGTGCATTAAGGTAAACTGAAAAATCAAAACTTAAGTCACTGTTGACCTCAAGGGCGGCGTATATGGTTTTGGTGCAATGTTTGTATAAAAAAATGTTTTTGTGCCACTGCACTCCAGCCTGGGTGACAGAGTGAAGCCCTGTCTCTATTAAAAAATAGTTTTTTATTATTGCAATTACTTTTTAGGACAAGAAAGTTTAGTTTTTGGATTTCCTTTGCAATTTTGTAATACTCGGGAAAAACCTAACAAAGAGTCACAAATTTTTAAAACAAAATAGACCATAAAAACATTTAAAAACAGCGTGTGTTGTTCCCTTCCCTGTGTCTATGTGTTCACATTGTTCAGCTCCCACTTATAAGTGAGAACCTGTGGCACTGGTTTTCTGTTCCTGTGTTAGTTTGCTGAGGATAATGACTTCCAGTTCCATCCATTTCCCTGCAAAGGACATGATCTCACTCCTTTTTCTGGTTGCATAGTATTCCATGGTGTATATAGCTTATGTGAGCTGGGCTTCATACCTAGGTGACGATTTGATAGGTGAGACAATTGCCATGGCACACGTTTACCTATGTAACAAACCTGCACATAATACACATGTAACCTGGAACTCAAAATAAATAAATAAATAAATAAATAATAAGAGAAAAATATTTAAAAACAGTTTGTACTTGATGGACTAGGATAGAAGAAATGCAGTTTTCTTTCATTTCTTTACAGTAATTTTAGTTACTTATTATACACCCCTGCTTTATTGTATCTTTCGGTAATTGTTTTATTATTTTATCTCTTAGCTCTTTATTGTTCAGTCTCTATGTGCCAAGTAGTAAGCTAGGTGCTTTGTACAGAAGGTGTAAATATCTAGTGAAATAGATATTAATATTTCCAAAGTTATGGCTAGCGTCATAGATGGGTGCATGAGACTGTACAATGAGTGTGTTAACTTAACTTTAAGATTGAAAGAAAGCTTCTCCAAAAAAGCTGTATCTATGTATGACTTGAATAATCAGCAGGCATGAACCAAGGGAAAAATAAGGAAAATACACTCAGGCTTTGAGGTAGAAAGTAATAAACAAATATTCAAGAGATGGAAAGAGCTCCTTTATATCTATATGGCACATGAATAAAATGGCAAGGTACTGTGTGAAAATCAGTGCACATTTTGGAAGCATATAAGAAGGAAATTGCCTCATACTTGAGTTTTATAGTATTCAAAGCAATTACCCAGTCATATCTCATTTGAACCTACATATTCGATAGATGTGCATACATTTATTGAGAACATACCATTTTACATTGTGTTAATCTGAGTAATATAACTCATGGAGAGTGTCCGCTTTGTTAGCTGAATGCAAATTAGGTTTCAACTTAAGCCAATTTAAACTCAATTACCAAGAATAGTTCGATTTCTGTTATTTCAAAGAAAAATGTATCATAGTAGAAGCAAATGTTCTCTAAGGATTTGTTTAGAGAGAATTCTCATTTAGTATCTTGAGACTTGCCAGTTGTGGAAGCACCGATGTGCAATGCGTCTCCACTAAAGAATGTCTAAGACCACACTAATAATCTCAAGGTAATTTATCATGTATGGGATCTCATAAAGAAAGCTCTCATCAGCACTGAGTTACTACTCAACAAATAGAAGACAGTAAGTTTTCAGCCTATTATTATACTTAATTTGTGTTGATTTAAAATGTGATATTAGTATTTTTAAAAATTGATTTTAAACTTTAGATAATTTAGATATTTCAAAACATTAATTTTAGTAAATGAAAGTAATACATACAATTATATTGTTACTAAGCTTATAATTTACATGAAATTGTTTTAATAAGATATGAGGCAGCAGTATAATTTTCTTTAATTTCTAGAAATATATATCTTATTGCCAAAGTTATTTTTTCTTAAATAGTAGAAGTTCTTTAAAATAATTCTAAAGATCTTGCAAATGACTGATAGATTGATTTGAATCATTGATATCATCTTGTTATAGTAGTCTGATAGTCATTATTTTTTTCCCTGTAATCTTTGCTTTATTTAAAAACACATTTATTATTGGCTTTCTTGAATATATTAGAATATTTTTAAATTATGCATACTTAGAAATGTATTGAACATCAATCATCTCATCAGGAAAACAGAACCAGAAACCTATATTCAAAATAATTGAATAAATTTTTACTTAAAAATAGGTTTTACATTAAAAGTGTAAGAAATAATGACTTTTGGCCAGTTGTGGTGGCTTACGCCTCTAATCCCAGAACTTTGGGAGGCTGAGGCAGGCGGATCACGAGGTCGGATCACGAGGTCAGGAAATCGAGACCATCCTGGCTAACACAGTGAAACCCAGTCTCTTCTAAAAATACAAAAAATTAGCCGGGCATGGTGGCGGGCACCTGTAGTCCCAGCTACTCGGGAAGCTGAGGCAGGAGAATCATTTGAACCAGGAGGCAGAGCTTGCAGTGAGCTGAGATAGCACTCCAGCCTGGGCGACAGAGCCAGACTCCCATCTCAAAAAAAAAAAAAAGACATTCATTTTTTATTGACCAAGTTATTTAAATTGTTTTGAATATTTGGACATATAAATTCATTATACTTTTCTAATAAAATAAATATTAGGGGTTTTTGATGGAATTTATTTCTGTCAGAACATTTTGCTTAAAAATAAAATACATAAGGAGTTTATTTTAGAAACTACTTTAGGCCGGGCCCAGTGGGTGCATATATTAATAATTGCTATATAGGCAGGGTGCAGTAATCCTAGCACTTTGGGAGGCCAAGGGAGACAGATCACTTGAAGTTAAGAATTCAAGATCAGCCTGGCCAACATGATGAAACCATGTCTATATTAAAAATACAGTTGGAAAATACAGTCGGAGTGGCTGTGGAAATTTCTTATAATAAAACAACATTAAAGTTTGCTGTATTGGTTGACTCTTTTTTTCATGAAGATTTCTTTGCAGCATGTGATGCTGTTTGACAGCATTTTACCTACAGTAGAACTTCTTTCAAAATTTGAGTTAATTCACTAAAACTTTACTGCTGTTTTATCAACTAAGTTTATTTAATATTTTAAATTTCTTGTTATAATTCTAATAACATTCACATGTTCTTCATCAGTAGATTCCACTTTATGAAATCACATTCTTAGTTCATTTACAAGACTCAATTCTTCATCTGTTAATGTTTTATCATGAGATTGTAACAATTTAGTCACATCTTCAGGCAACCACACTAATTCTACTTCTCTTGACATTTCACTGTATCTGAATTTACTTCTCTACTGAAGTCCTGAAACCTTCAGAGTCATTCACGAAGGCTGGATTCTATTTTGCATTCCCAACAGCAATGAATGGTGCTTCAATCCTCCTTGAAGGCTGAAACCAACTTCCTTCAGACTTCTGTTAATGTTGATATTTTGACCTCCTACCATGTATCATGAAGGTTCTTAATGGCAAATAGAATGGTGAATCTTTTCCAGAAGGTTTTCAATTTACTTCACCCAGATCTATCAAAAGAATCACTGCCTGTGGCAACCATAAGCTTACAAAATGTATTTTTAAATAAAACTTGAAAGTCAAAATTACTTCTCTATCCATGTGCTACACAATGGACATTATATTAGCAGGCATTAATACAACATTTATCTCCTAGAACCCCTCCATTATTGCTCTTGCATGACCAGGTACGTTGCCAATGAGCAGTAATATTTTGAAATAAATCTTTTACTCTGAGCAGTAGGTCTCAATGATTAGCCTACAATATTCAGGAAACCATACAATAATTGCATGTGCTGTCATTCAGGCTTTGTTGATCCATTTATAGAGCACACACAGAGTATTTTTGCATAATTTTTAAGGACCCTAGAATTTAAAAAACGGTTAATGAGCACTGGCTTTAATTTAAAGCCATGAGCTACATTAGCTTATAACAAGAAAGTCACCATGTCCTTTGAATCTTTGAAGCAGAGTATTGACTTCTCTTCTCTAGCTGTAAAAGTTCTAGATGGCATCTTCCTTCAATAGAAGGCTGTTTCAACTACATTGAAAATTTTTTGTTTAGTGTAGTCATCTTCATCAATTAACATAGATCTGAATAACTTGCAATAGCGTCCACATCAGCACTTCCTGCTTCACTTTGCACTTTTATGTTACAGAAACAGTTTCTTTCTTTCAACTTCATGAACCAACTTTAGCTAGCTTCCAACTTTTATTCTGCAGCTTCCTCACCTCTGGCAGCCTTCATAGAATTGAGGAGAATTAGGGTATTGTTCTGGATAAGGCTTTGGCTTAAGGGAATATTGTAGCTGGTTTGATCTTTTATTCAGACCACTAAACCTTTCTCCATACTTACAATTCATGTGTTCACTGGAGTAGCACTTTTATTTCTTTCAAGAACAATTTTGTTTTGTTTCATTTTGCATTCACAACTTGGCTAATTGGTACAGGAGGCCTAGCTTTTGGCCTGTCTCAGTTTTCAACCTTCCTCCTTAGGCTTAATAATTTTATTTTTTTTATTTAAGGTGAGAGATGTGTAATTGTTTCTTTCACTGGAACACTTGGGATTCTAATTTCAATATTGTTGTGCTTTGGGACTACAGAAGCTGAGAAGGGGAAGGTAGGGAAATAGTTGGTCAGTTGTGCAGGCAGAACACACATAACATTAATCAATTAAGTTTGCTGTCTTCCACAGGCATGGTTTGTAGTGTCCCAAAACAATTACAATAGTAACACTAATCAGTATTAGTAACACTCATCACAGAACAACATAACAGATATAATAATAATGAAAATGTTTGAAAGGTTGTCAGAATTACAAAAATGTGACACAGAAAAATCAAGTGAACAGGCACAGTTGGAAAAATGGTGCCTATAGATTCACCGGACACAGTGTTACCATAAACCTTCAATTTGTAAAAAACAAACAAACAAACAAACACAGTATCCGTAAAGCATAAAAAAGTGAAACACAATGAAATGGGGGTTTATTTGTATTTTAGATTAAGATGTTTAATTTCTTTCATTAGCCTTTTTTTAGTTTTTCATATGGATATACTGTACATATTTTGATAGATGTATGCCTGCTTTACTTTTTGAGGCTATTATTCTTTTTAATTTTCAAATTTCAATTGCTCATTGCTGGCATATAGCAAAACAATTGACTTTGTATATTAATTTTGTGTCCTGCAAACTTGATATACATTTACTCTTGGTCATTACCAAAAGTTACCAACAGTTACTCCTGTAAATGTATATGAAGCTTGCAGGACACTAACTTTTTTTTTCTTTTTCTTTTTTTTTTTTTTTTTTTTTGAGACGGAGTCTTGCTCTGTCACCCAGGCTGGAGTGCAGTGGCCGGATCTCAGCTCACTGCAAGCTCCTCCTCTCGGGTTCACGCCATTCTCCTGCCTCAGCCTCCTCAGTAGCTGGGACTACAGGCACCCGCCACTTCGCCCGGCTACTTTTTTGTAACATACATTTACACCAATAAATCTTGGTAGTTTTCAGGTACCACTGAGAGTTCTTTTGTTGATTCTCGGGGATTTTCAAAATACACAATCATATAATCTCTGAACAAAAACTAATTTATTTTTCTTCCAATTATATATTTCTTTTATTTCCTTTTTTTTTTTTTTTTCCCTAAGACTCCCAGTAAGGTGTTGAATAGAAATGATGAGAGAAAACATTCTCGCTTTATTTCTGATCTTAGGAGCAAAGTATTCATTCTCTCACCAGTTAAATCTAATATTACTTGTAGATTTTTGTAGGTGTTTTTTATGAAATAGGAAATCTTTACAGTTTCTAGTTGACTGATAGTTTTTGTCATGAAGGGGTATAAAATGCTTTTTGCCAGATGCATTTTATGCATCAATTGATATTACAATATGGTTTTTATTCTTTATTCTACTGATGTGACAGATTACATTGATTGGTTTTTGAATTTTTATCCAGTTTTACATGCTTGAAAAAATCCCCACTTGTTCATGCTATATGTACATATATTTATATCTATCTACTGATATATGTATGTACATATATGTATACACACATACATTATTGGACTTGACAAATTATTATTTCTTAAGGATTTTTGCCTAAATAATTGTGAAAGATAGAATCTGTATTGCCTTTTTTTTTTTTTTTTTTTGTATTAGAGCAATGCTGACCTCCTAGACTGAGTTAAAAAGTGTTTTCTGTACTATTATTTTCTAAAAAAAAATTGTGGAGAAGTGAAACTTTTTTCTTTAATATTTGGTATATCTCACTATTGAAATCATCTGAGCTGGTTATTTCTCTCTTTTTTTGGAAGCTTATTAACTACTAAATCTATTACTTGAATATAGGCTGATCCACAATATCTATTTCTCCTTGCGTGAAATTTGATAATTTGTACCTTTCAAGAAATTGGTCTATTTAGTTGAATTTTTCAAGTTTCTGAGCATATAATTGTTCATCGTATTCCTTTATAATCTTTTTAATGACTGTGGTATCAGTAGTAGATACCTGTCTTATATTTCAGATGTTGGTTGTTTGTGTCTTCTAATTCCTTGGTTTTCCTGCACAGAGGGTTATCATTTTTTTTTTTTTTGGGGTTTTGTAAATAAAACTGCTTTTGATTTCATTGATTATTTTTCTGTTGTTTTTCTATTTATAATTTCATTGATTTCTGTTCTATTTTCACTTTTTATTCTGTCTTTTGGCTTAAAATATTCTTTCTCTAGTTTCCTAAAGGGCAAACTTAGATAACTGATTTAGATTTTTTTTTAATATAAGTAATTAATGGTCTAAATTTCCCTGTAAGCATTCCTTTTACCGACTTTTACACATTTTGATAATATGTTCTTATTTTTACTTAGAAGAAAGTATTTTAAAATTTTCCCTTAAGATTTCTTTGATTCATGTATTATTTAAAAGTGTATGGTAGTCTCCAAATATTATGATTATCTAACCTTTTAAAAAATTTAGTTTAATTCCGTTGTGGTCTGAGAACATTCTTCATATTATATCTGTTCTTTTACTTTTGATAAGTTGTATTTTATGGCTTAGAATAAGTCTATCTTGTTGAATGTTTCATGTGAGCTTGCAAAGAATGTACTTTCTGCTGTTGCTGGATAGAGTCATCTATAAATGTCAATTAGGTCAAGTTGATTGATAGAGTTAGTTAAGTCAATATATTCTTACTGATATTCTGCTTGCTGGATCTGTCAATTGCTAGCAGAGGTGTGTTGAAGTCACAAACTATATGAGGAGATTTGTATCTCTCTTTGCAATTCCATCAATGTGTAAGCACATAGTTTGAATTTCTGTTGGTAGGTGCAGACAGCAGACATGCTTAGGATTTTTGTTTGTTGTTGAATAGAGCCCTTTATCATTACAAAATGCTCCATTTAGGCATAGTATTTCCAGTTTAAAGTTTGAATTGTTTAAAATTAATATAGCTATTTTAACTTTCTTTTGATTGATGTATTAATGTTATAATGGTATATGCTTCTCAAGTCCTTTACTTTTAACACATGTGAGTCTTTATATATGAAGCAGGTGTTCTACAGACAAGATAAAATTATGTATTTTTTCAATCTACTTTGAAAAGATCTATCTTTTAACTGTATTCAAATGACTATGATTTAAAGTGATTAATGTAATATGTGCATTGACACCATATTTGTAGTATATTTTTATTCTGGGTGTTTGCTTTTCTTTCTGTCTTCATTTTTTCAATCTTTTTCTGCTTTCTATGGTTTAAGTTGAACACTTTATATAATTCCATTTTATCTTCTCTCTTTGCATATCAATTATACCTCTTTTTAAAAGTACTTGGTGTCCTGATGTTTGTACTGTACATTTTAAAAATAATCTATGCCCATTTTCAAATAATACTGTATATCTTCATGGGTAGTGCAGGTGCCTTATGACAGAGTCTAAGTCTGCTGAATTTGTTGCTTTCATCTTTTATAACATTGCTTTTATTTATTTTGCTTATACATATGCTATAAGATGAAAGAATACACTGTAACTATTATTATTTTTAACAATCACCTTTTAGAGCAATTAAGAATAGTAAAAATGAAATATTTTGTGTTACTTTGACTTATTATTTCTCTGATAGTCTTCTGTTCTTTATCTAGATTCCATTCTCTTTCCTATATCACTTTCCTTCTCTCTGAAGAACTTCTGTTAACATTCCCTGCGTGATCTGCTTATGCTGAGTTCCCCTAATTTTTGTTTGTTTGAGAAAGCTTTATTTCTACTTCATTTTTGAAGGAAAATGGTGTTGAATATAGACTTGTTGGCTGGTGGTTACTCTCTTCCAAAACATTAACTGCTTCTCTCCATTTTCTTTTTTCTTGCATGTTTTTTGAGAATTCCACTGTAAGTCTTATCATTTCAAATCTGAACATCAGAATATTACCTTATCTGAAATGAGGTTTTTGCAGATGTAATTAAGAGAAGGATCAATATATGATCATAATGATTTAGAATGGACCTGAAATCCAGTAAGAGTGTTCTTACAAAAGAAAGAAAGAAAGCACAGAAACACACAGAGGGTAAGGACATGTGAAGTTTGAGGCAAAGATTAGAGAGCTGCATCCACAAGCCAAAGAATGCCAAGAATTGCTGACTACCACCAGAACCTAGGAGAGAAGCATGGATGGTTTCTTCTACAGAGCCTCCAAAAAGGAACCAATCATGCTGACACCTTGATTTTATACTTCTGGTTGCTTGAACTGTGAGAGAATAAATCTCTGTTTTAAATAACCAAGTGTGTACCAATTTGCTATGGCAACCGTAGAAAGCTAATGTACCTTGAAAAACATTTTTTAAATTTCTGTTACAATGTTTTTGATTTCTAATGTTTCAATTCTTTTATAGAGTTTCCAACTCAGCTTATATTCCCCATCTGTTCTTACATGTTGTCTACTTTTTTCATTAAAGCTCTTAACATATTAGCCAATTACTTTAAATTTTCTTTCAAATGTTTCTAACGTTTGTCTCACATCTGCATCTGATTTTGAAGCTTACTTTGTATCTTCAGGCTATATTTTCTTGCCTTTCAGAATTTCATATAGTTTTATTTTTAATTGTTCAAAGCTGATACGATGTATTTAGTAATAGGAACAGAGGTAAGTAGGCCTTAAGTGTAAAGAGTTTTGTTAGTCCCAGGAGGCATAGGACTCTGTTTAATGTTTCCTTTAGCTCTAGGACCTGTAGGTTTACAATTTTCTAGGGTAATTGTTTTCATCTCTCTGTTGACTTTGACCTTTCAATTTTTTTCCCCTGAGACAGTCTATGTCTTGCAAATCTTTCAGCTGTAATCCCTAACTATTACTAGAGCCCCTGTTAGAATGGAGTTACATTGTGGGGAAAAGGAATCATTTAATATTCTGAGTCAATATTATTCTTTTAGTGGACTTGTGTGCCTGAGCTGTTAAATTCAGAAGTGTTTTCTAGCATTTCCTCTTCCTTCATTCTTAGATAACACAGAACGTTCAGAAGGGGTAGGAATGAGAACAGTTATCTTTTCCCAGAAGGAAATAGACTCCATGAAAATATTTTACCCTGATTAATAGGCCTTTCTTATGAAAATCTCTGAGCATGTTTCACAATGGTTACATTTCATCTTTTCCTGCCAAGACCAAAATAGGATCTTTGTCTTCTGTTCACTATGAGAACTTGGTAGTGTTCCTGAAGGTAAAACTCAGAAAATCTTGCAATGTCCTCCACGCCACTAAAATTGAGGGTCCCAGGAGTTTCCAATAATCTCAAGCTAGTCATACTTAGTGTCCAGCAGTTTGTCAAATTACCATGTAATTGTTCTATCAGTTTATGGCTCAGGTGGTTTCTGCTAAGGGCAAGTAGTCTCTGCTACGACTCTTGATTTGCCCTTGTTTTAGAGATTGTATGGTGGTGAGTTGCCCTGTGACTTATGTTAGATGACAAGTTTGAGAAAAGTTACCAGTTTTCAATATTTCAGCTTTTTCTTTTGAATGAAAGTGATGACTTCCAAGTCCTTTACATATCCAATCTTAAATTGAAGTTGCCTTTAATTTTTCACTGATCTGTGAGATGTGCGATACTTTTCTTCTGATATCTTGTAAAAGTCATCTGGCAAGCTAGCCTCCTTGTGGTCTGTGGTAGTACTGTGTCAAGTGACTATCAGATGAGTTTTTTTGTTTGTTTGATTTTTGCTTTTTTTTTAGTTTTAATTTAAATGATTGAATTTTTAGTATCCGGATGCTGTTTTCTAATTTTATTTTGTTTAGAATTTATTTCTTTCATTTTTAAATTCTTTTTCGTAACTTTAAACATTTCAACCATCTTTATTTTATTATCTTTGTCTAATAATTCTACTATGTGACATTTTTAGAATGTAATCCTAAAGACTAGAAGATTATCAATTTTTTTAAATTTTTTGGATTTAAACTTAGATTTGGTAATGCATTATCCATGATAACCACAATAGGTTTTGTTGAAATTGTGTTCTTCTAAAAGTACATGCAGCTTTCTTGTCTCTGCTATCACAGGAGAGCTAAATTTATTCATATATTCATCAAATACTTACTAGTCAAGTGTAATGTGGCAGGTACTGTTTTCTTCTGTGTGTTAAACATCAATAACAACATCAAAAATTCTTACCAGCATAAAGCTTATCCTTCAATGAGCATTAACGTACAGTGACTTATTTCTTCTAAAAAGAATTTCCCTTTCTGTAATAGTATATATTACATCTCAGAGATTTAATAATAGAGAATATCTCATATATATTTTTTCTTATAAGGCTGAAGCAGATAGGTTTTTTCCCTCATCATCTATGTTTACTTTCTCTTTAATTGATATGCAATAACTGTATGTATTTATAGAAGACAAACTTATGTTTTATACATGTAAACTTTGGTAACAATCAAATCAGGGTAATCAGCAAATCCATCACCTCAAATATTTATCATTTCTTTGTTATGAAAACATTCTAAATTTTATCTTCTAGCTATTTTTAAATACACATTATTTTTATCTATAGTCATCCTACTATGCAATAGAACACCAGCATTTATTCTTGCTAACTTGTAACTTTGTATTCATTGATCACCCTCTCGTCATTTCCCCTCCTTTCTCCTCTCCCAAGCCTCTGGTTACTATTTTCTGCTTTCTACTTATATGAGATTTATGAGATCAACTTTTTTAGATTCCACATATGAGTGAGATCATGTGGTATTTGTCTTTCTTTGTCTGACTTATTTTACTTAACATAATGTGTTCCAGGTTCATTGTCGTAAATGACAGGATTTCCTTCTTTGTTATGGCTAAATAGTATTGCACTGTGTATATAGATCACATTTTTTAATCCATTCATCCACTGATAAACACTTATGTGGATTTCATGTCTGAGCTATTTTGAATAATGCTGCAACAAACACAGGAGTGCCGATATCTCTTCAACATACTAATTTCCTTTCCTTTACATATGTACCCAGGAATGGGATTGGGATTGTTAGATCACATAATAGTTATTTTTATTTATTTATTTATTTTTTAGGACGGAGTCTCATTCTGTCACACAGGCTGCAGTGGCATGATCTCAGCTCACTGCAACTTCTGTCTCCCAGGTTCAAGTGAGTCTCCTGCCTCAACCTCCCATGGAGTTGGGATTACAGGTGTGTGCCACCATGCCTGGCTAATTTTTGTATTTTTAGTAAAGGAGGAGTTTTGCCATGTTGGCCAGACTGGTCTGGAACTCCTTACTTCAAGTGATCCACCCACTTTGGCCTCCCAAAATACTAGGATTACAGACATTAGCCACCATGCCTGACCCACATAGTAGTTCTATTTTTAATTTTTTTGAGGAACTTCCATACTATTATTTTTCCTAATGGCTGTTCTTATTTACATTCTTATTAATATTGTATAAGGGTTCTCTTTCCTCCACATTCTTACTAGCACTTATTTTCTTTTATCTTTTTGATAATAGTCATTCTAACTAGAGTGAGGTGATATCTTATTGTGGTTTTCATTTGCATTTGCCTGATGATTAGTGATGTTGAACATTTTTTTCATATACCTGTTGCCCATTTGAATGTCTTCTTTTGAGAAATATCTATGAGATATTTTTCCAATTTTAAATTGGATTATTTATCTGCTATTATTTTAGTTCCTTACATATTCTGGATATTAGTCTGTTGTTAGATGTATAGTTTGCAAGTATTTTCTCCTGTTTTGTAGATTCCCTCTTCACTGTTGATTTTTTTTTTTTTTCTTTACTGTGCAGAAGGCTTTTAGTATGATATAATTCCATTTGTCTTTTTGTTTTGTTTTGTTTTGTTGTTTATTTGTTTTGTTCTTTGGGTTTTCTTATCAATTACATTCTTACCCAGACCCTTGTCTTGAAAGTTTTCTCCTGTTTTCTCCTAGTTATACATAATTTTGGGTCTTATAGTTAAGTCTTTAATCTATTTTGAGTTGATTTTTGCATATGATGAAAGACTGTTGTCAAGTATCTTTTTTCTCCATGTGGATATCTAGTTTCCCCAGGATCATTCATTGAAAAGACCATACTTTCCCCATATATGTTCTTAGTGTAAAAATCAGTTGGCTGCAAATGTCTGGATTTATTGCTGGATTCTTTGATTTATTATATTGATATATGTGTCTGCTTTTCTGCCAGTGCCATGATGTTTTGATTACTACTTTGTAGGTTTGATAGGATCAAAACAGCAATGCCATTATTTACAGAAATAGAAAAAAAAAAAAAAAACCCTAAATTTTATATGAAATCCCACAACAGCCCAAATAGGCAAAGCAATGCTAAGCAAAAGGAACAAAGCTGGAGGCATTAGCTAGCTGACTTCAAAATATACTACAAAACTATAGTAATCTGTAGATGGCTTTGGTTAGAATGGACATTTTAACAATATTATCTCTTCCAATCCATGAATATGGGATTGTTTTTTATTAATCTGTGTCCTCTTCAATTTATTTCATTTATGTTTTATAGTTTTCAGTGTTCACATGTAATATGATTTGGATGTGTCCCCACCCAAATCTCATCTTGAATTGTAGCTCCCATAATTCTCACATCTTGTAGGAGGAACCTGGTGGGAGATAATTGAATCTTGGGGGCAGTTTCTGCAATATTGTTCTCATGATAGTAAGTAAGTGTCATGAGATGTGATGGTTTTATAAGGGGAAACCCCTTTCATTTGGTCCTCATTCTTTCTCTTGTCTGCTGCCATGTGACTTGGCTTTCACCTTCCACCATGATTGTGAGGCCTCCCCAGCCACATGGAACTGTGAGCCCATTAAACCTCCTTTCCTTATAAATTATCCAGTCTTGGGTATCTCTTTATCAGCAGCATGAGAACAGACTAATACAACAAGCTTGGTTAAACTTATTCCCAGATATTTTATTATTTGCAGCTATTGTAAATGGGACCCACTTTCTCCACTTCTACTCAACATAATACTAGAAGTCCTAGCCAGAGTAATTAACCAAGATAAAGTTATAAAAGCTATCCAAATAGGAAAGAAGAAAGTTAAACTATATCCATAGAAAATCCTAAAGTCATCACTAAAAAAATGTTAGAATTAACATACAAATTCAGTAAAGTTGTAGGATACAAAATAAATATGCAAAAATCAATATTGTTTCTATGCACAAATAGTAAACTCTCTGAAAAAATTAGGAAAACAATTTCATTTCCAATAACTACAAAGTAAATAACATACATTTTCATCTCCTTATTGAGAATTGAGTAGATCTTATAGTCTACTCATTCACCTAAGGTAGAACAATGAATGAATTGACTTTATGCTAGCTTCCCAATTACAATTTGAAACTTTTCTTGGTTTTGAAGTCTTGTCCTCTGTTCACAAAGCAGCCTTTAAAAATCAAGACCCTTGGTTACAAAGATTGGAAAATGTCTAAAAAGCAGCTGTAACATTACTTTTACATTTTGGTTTCTAGCTTCCTCTTTGTTATATATCTCATTTTGTCCAGATTTATGAAGTAGTTTAGATTACATATGCTACAGAAATATTTATGATTTATTTATTTATTTCTGTCCCCTTCTATACCTTTATATACTTGCTTATTGTCAAATTCAAATTTCTCTTCTAAAGAGTAGCATAATGTTTCTATTATATAAGTAATTTGATGCTTTCCAAATATAAAATAATTTAGAATACTGGTAAAAAAGCTATCAGTTTAGCCAGTGTCCATTTCATTAAACATAACCTGATTTATAAGTTCAAAAATAGTGATACTATATAATGCATATTTGAGAGTACAGTTTTCTTGTTTCCTTTTTTGCTAATAACTTTTATTTGCAAACTACTTATTTCATATTAAACCTACCTTTGCTAATGGTTTATTTATTAATCAATTTTTAAAGTTGTATTTGTTTTGTTTTGAAGCTATTTTAACTTAGCTCTAAAATGAAATTCTAATTTAATATTCACATATACTGTACCTAGAAAAATAGCATAATTTTTAGAAATTATAAATTCAATTAACTGTTCTTCTAAAGCAATTGGAAAATAATATGTGCTTTTGCTTGCAAAGTAGAAATTAAATGAGCATTAGTGGTCTAAAGAAAATTATAGTTTAAGTGATTTCTTATTTTATTTATGCTGAACAAGTATAAATATTATATTTATTAAGTAATAATTATCTGATTTTTCAGTTACATAAAGAATGCATCTATCTGTGCATTTTTAATATGGTCATTGCATTAAAACTTAACAGAGGCTATTACTATTTGTATAAAATTTATTTGCATCTTAATTAGAACTCTGAAATCTGAAACAATATTTTAGTATATGAATAAATATTTTCTACATACACAACAGCTAAATGCACAGGCCAAAATCCCTCAGGTTATCCTAGGCAAACTTTTCCCCTTTCCTATACAGACATACAAAATACATTTGAGTTTGAAATGATAGGTCTGCTCACTAGAAGCGAGAATATAAGACTTTTTTTATATGTCAGTGCTTCCGCTTGAACAAACATCTTGTACCACTTTAAACTTGACTACAAAGTGTTTTATAAGCTTCTCTATAGCCTTTACAAGTTATTGAGGTTAATGGTCAATGCAATTGCCATCTCTTATGCAATAAACTACTTTATTTTGTCTGAGAGTTCTCTAAGGAGTAACACAAGCATAAAGGGTATATTCAGCATACATGAAATATAACCCTATTAGAGTAGCCAACTAAATTACAGAATCTCTGAAGCAGAAAAGCTGCCAACTTTGTAAAATGATGGTCTTTCTATTCTTGAATAAAATGAAATGATAGGGCTGCTGATTTCAATAAAAGAATTTAAACCTAAAATCCAGAGTCACACAAAATGAACCTAATAAAATTGGAATGGTAGTATACATAATCTATTTGCTGATTGTACTGAAGAAAAAAAAACAGGCTAATCAAAATGGTTATGAATACACTAACTCATTTTGAAAAAGAACAAATGATAAGAAAAAGTAGTAAACTACTTCTTCAACCCAAGGATTACTATCCCAAACCACCTGTTGAAATACGCTGTCATCACTGCATTTATCATAGTCAAAGACCTGGATATTAAAGTTGATAATATTTCTAGGCACCAGGAACTGAATTTTTAACTAGAGATCTAAAAACATGACCTTAGTTATAATATACTTACTAATAATATACTTAATAATGGTGATTTATGTCACATTGAATTTTATTTGATGACTTGAAACTTGTAGTTGGAGCCTTTGCAACTTTTATATGTTTTATATGTTGCAATACTTGCTGTTTAATTATCATAAGACCCTTCATTCTATATTAAAATTTTTCTTGGCTTTTTTCCCATGCTTACAAATCATAAATTCCCAGTTAGCTGCCAATGAAAAACTAATACTTATTCATAATCAGCTACTAAGGAATTTAATAGATGAAAAAAGTAAGTCAAGAAATAAAAAGAGAGTCTGGTAAGAATGCTACTTTAAAACCACTTCATTTCTAGTGCTGTATTTTGAGCTTTGTATTCAAGCTTGCAACTAAAATGATGTTCAGTGAAAAATCAAAAATTGCTTATGTAGTTTAATCTTTATATGAATCATAAGGAAAGTTTTATTGGTATAATACACAAGGTCATACATAGTTTTGTGCTATTTAATATAAACATCAGTAAATTGTATTTATAGGATAGCTAAAGATCTGAAGTTTGCAATATGTTCCACATCCTCCCTCACCCATAAAAATTCATATTTCTCACAGATACATGGTTAGGAGATTTTGGGCTCGGACAATTGTGAATTGCGAAAATCTTTGGGAAAAGATCTAAACACATTTTTAAAAACTTACTAAGTAGGTTAGTAAAGAATGAGATCTAATTCTTATTAAAGGAGTATACCTTTAAGTACCTAATACATGCCATGAGCTGAGTCTATAAAGACAAATATATCAGAAATCTGTATTCTTAAGGAAATCAAACTCAGGGACAGAAAGACATCATTATTTATTGACTTCTAGGCAATGTCTCAAGTAGCCACATCTAACAACACTTAACAAAATAGCTGCTAGCATCCTATTTTTATAGATGAGATTAAAATGTGTGAAAATAAATGTAAATAAATTGAATAAATCCTAGAGAAACATATTCCAAATGTTATTGGAGGACAGAGCAAGAGTTAATTCATTGTTTAGCACAAAGAATTACCAAGACTTTCAAGTGTGGAATTTAAGTCAGTCTTTTAGATGAGGCAAAGAGTAAGCTAAATGGAAGATATGATATTACTTATCTATTGCTGCTGAGTAATAATTATCATAAATTTGGTGATTTAAAAATACATTTATTGTCTCACAGTTTCTGTGCATCAGAAATCTGTCATGGCTTAGCTGCATCTTCCACTTAGGATTTACAAAGCTACAATCAATATGTTTGCCAAGGCTGCAGCTCATCTGATGTTCAAATGATGAAAGATCAGGGAAGAATACCTTTATGAGTTCACCCAGGTTCCTGATAGAATTCAGTTCCTTGAGTTCCTTGTGGCTTTAAGATTGAGGTCTCTAGTTGGTGACTGTCTATTAATTAGAAACCACACCATCTCCCAGAAGCTACCCAGAGTCCCTTGCTATTTGGATATCCTCAACTTAATCTTTTGCTTCCTCAAAGCTAGCAAGGGAGAGAGATTCCAGTCCAGCAAGGTGGGCACTATACTATTATGTAATGTAATCACCCAGTCACATACACAGGTGAACATCACAAACTGTCATCTTTGCCATATACTATTTACTAGAAGTAATCCATAGATTCCAACACATTGTAGAGAACTATACAAGGTCATGAATACCAGGAACCAAGGACGTGGGGGACAACTTAAAAGTCAGTCTGCCATAGGTAGTATTAAATAAAGGAGATAATATCTAGGTGAAGTGCATGCAGCAAATAGCTAAGTAGAAAAAAAGGTGGGAAGAAATAATTTATACTTATACCTTACAAGAGTATAGTGGCTTATGTTTCTAATAATGCAGAATCATTATTATATGAAAAAATAAAATTATAGGAACATCCCAAGAAATGTTAACAGTAATACTAGTGGCTATTACTTAGCTAAGACGTCTTGTACTACATACTGTGTTGAGTGTTATGTATGTAGTTCTCAAATTTAGCAAATAAAAATAGATGCTACCTCATTAAATTTGAATTTTGGATAAATAAAAAATAATATTTTTGTATTTATATGTTCCAATTTTTTTAGTAAGGTTTATTCAAATACTTGGGATGTACTTGTACTAAAATGTTTTCTTATTTATTTGAAAAATCAAATTTAATAGGAATTAACTTTATCTGGCAACTTAAATATGTATGTATCATCTTATTTGCTACTGACAAAAACAAGGAAAACACTATTAATATCATTATCATTTTCATTTTTATCCTAAAGATTATTTAACTGTAACTTGAAAATTGTTTGCTATTGTTTGTAGTGTAGATTTTTTAAGTGAAGGCAAGTGTTCAAATACAATTTTAATGCAGTTAAAAGAGACAGCTATTTTGATAGTAAATTGTAAATTTATTGCCTTTCAGCATAAAAATAATTCTTTTATATGTACTTTGATAACAGCATTTACTCAGTGAATTAGGAAACTAAAAGAGTATATTAAGAGAAAAAATTTAAAACTAGATATACTTGCAAGACAAATGTGGACAAATAGCAATAATTACATTTAGGAGGTGGGAAGGCCTAGTGAGAACAGCGTTGCTGTGCTATTCTAGCAGTGGCAGACCTGAGATACAGAAATCTAATGGAGTAGGAGATGAAGGATGCTGGTGGAGTCTCACTATGATAAAGTGTAACATACACTATGAAAATTACTTGGGTAATCCTTGGGTTATTTTATTGCTCACTCTATTTCTTAAGTTCATCAAACCTATGCTGAATTCAGCTTCAGCAAAGGTCTTTTTTCAGCTTGACTTTTATTCTCTATTCGGCATTGCTTTAATATGTGTTATAATCTAGTCAATTCTCTTTCTCTCTTCCTGCAGGAGAATGAAAGCTGGTGTAAGCAACCAAAATAAACATGAGTCATTTCTCCTGAGAAGACATTGCATTCTCTATGTCTAGTAACCTCATAAACACTGTATTTAGTTTGGGGGCCTGAGATGTATATTACAAAATAAGGTGTTTCTGAATCTAATTTCTCACAGTGATTAAGATGGAAAGATTTACAAATGTTCAAAAATCATCCACGGTGGCAATTTGTGTAAGAATAAAGCATTGTTTGCTGAGGGAGGCAAGATTTGCTGGTTGAATATTACATTAGATTTTTTCACTCCTCAAAATTATTGTAGATCCAATAAGCTCTTACTAACCTTACTGTATATGTTAAACAATATACTATTTCAACATTGTCTCCACTATCTCTCTCTTCTCTCATTTCACTCTAATATCTAATTTTATTTATTCACATATATATTTACATAATTTGTTTATAACTGAATGTATTTATGATGAAAAGTATGTAACCCTTCAACCAAGCTTAGAATATATAACACAGAAAAGGTAGCTACATATTTTATGTCAACATTTTGCAAATAAACAAGAAAAGTAGATTTTTACATGTGTCTGTTAGGAAAGATTATGTTATAGGTTATGCATTAAAAAAATAGCATCCATGTTTCCATGGCTAAACACAATCAAAATTTGTTATCTGCTAATGCTATGTTCCCAAAACAGGTTGGCAGTAAGTTCTACTCTCTATATATACCAAAGGCCCTAAGTGAAAAGAGTATGCATCTAGGAAATGGAAGTACAGCATCATGTACTTATGTATTAGTTCTTAAAGCCCTTATTCAGTAGTGATACAAGTCATTTCTGCTTTACTATGTTTTCCCATAATTATATGAGGAGAGGAAAATACAATCCTACCATTGGCATAGAAGGAGACTAGAAATGTTTGGTAAGAAGTATAAATAACTACTGCTCAAAATTATGAACAAAATTGACATTTTTTTTTTAAAGTCACCTTATTGAATGTTTGTGGAGAATTCAACAAGCAGACAGATAAATATTTACACCTGGAGATTAAAGAAAACACCTAACTAAGCAGGCATAGAATTGATTTTGCTATAGATATATGATGAACACAAATTCACAATTTTATCTAATAAGTTCCCTAGAGAAAAACAAAAGAAGTGGCTCTCTAGATACATCAGTAATGTGTACTTTTTCATCCACTAACTAGAGTAGATGTGTCAAAGAGAGTCTTCAGTCAGGTTACTTAAGAAAGAAAAAAGAGCAAGCAAGTGATGAGCTTTCTGAGCTTGTTTCACACTTCCTTATTCTTAGGACAATCAACCACAAATTTTCATCATTTGAATACTTTATAAAGAATATGTGAATTCTCACTTTATATATGATTATTAATTTCCATTTTAAAATATCAAAATATTTAGAGAAACTTGATTGTTTTCTTCATTGTGAACCTAAGGAGATACCACTTGATATAATTTTTATGTAAAATAATGGTGAAAAGTCAAGCACAGTTAAAAAGGACACATTTTTTGATATGGTTTCGCTCTGTGTCCCCATCCAAATCTTGCCTTGAATTATAATATCAACATGTCAAGGGTGAGACCAGGTAGAGGTAATTGAATCTTGGGGACAGTCTCCCCCATGCTGCTGTTCTCACGATAGTGAGTGAGTTCTCATAATATCTGATAGTTTTATAGTTTTATAAGGAGCATCTCCCTTCTCTTAGCACTCATTCTCTCTCTCTTATTCATGTCTTTCTCTCTCCTACCACCCTGTGAAGAGGTGCCTTCTACCATGATAGTAAGTTTCCTGGGGCCTCCCCAGCTATGTGGAACTGAGTCAACTAAACCTCTTTATAAATTACCCAGTCTCAGATATTTCTTCACAGCAGGAGGAGAACAGACTAGTACAGTATACTGGTACTGCAGAGAGTAGGATGCTGCTATAAAGATACCCAAAAATGTGGCAGTAACTCTGGAAATGGGTAACAGGCAGAGGTTGGAACAGTCTGAAAGACTCCGAAGAAGACAGAAAGATGTGGGAAAGCTTGGACTTCCTAGAGACTTGTCTATTGGCTTTGACCAAAATGATGATAGTGATATGAACAATGAAGTCCAGGCTGAGGTGGTCTCAGATGCAGATAGGTATTTGTTGGGAACTGGAGTAAAGGTTACTCTTGCTATGCAAAGGGACTGATAGCATTTTGCCTCTGCCTTAGAAGTCTGTGGCACTTTGAACTTGAGACAGATGATTTAGAGTATCTGGTGGAAGAAATTTCTAAGCAGCAAAGCATTCAAGAGGAAGCAGAACATAAAAGTCTGGAAAATTGCAGCTTAATGATGTAATAGAAGAAAAAAGCCCATTTTCTGTGGAGAAATTCAAGCCTGCTGCAGAAATTTGCATAAGTAACCAGCAGCCAGATGTTTATCACCAAGACAATGGAGAAAATGTCTTGAGTGCATGTCAGAGACTTTCACAGCATTCCCTCCCATCATCAGCCCAGAGGCCTAGGAGGGAAAAAATAACATTGTGGACTAAGCCCAGGGTCTGCCTGTTCCATGCAGCCTCAGGACATGGTGCCCTGCATCCCAGCAGCTTCAACTCTAGCTGTGGCTAAAAGGGGCCAAAGTATGGCTCTGGCCATTGCTTCAGAGAGTATAAGCCCTAAGGCTTGGTGGCTTCCACATGGTGTTTGGCCTGGAGGTGCACAGAAATTAAGAATTGAGGTTTGGGAACCTCCACATAGATTTCAGAGGATGTATGGAAATGCCTGGATATCCAGGTAGAAGTTTGCTGCAGCGGTGCAGCCCTCTTGGATAACCTCTGCTAAGGCAGTACAGAAGGGAAATATAGGGATGGGGCCCACACACATAGTCTCCTGCGGGACACTGCCTAGTAGAGCTGTGAGAAGAGGGCTGCCATCCTCCAGAGCCCAGAATAGTATTCTACCAACAGTTTGTGTCATGAGCCTGGAAAATCCACAGACACTGAATACCAGCCCAAGAAAGCAGCCAAGATAGGCGCTATATCATGTCAAAACACAACAGTGTAGCTGCCCAAGACTGTGGGAGCCCACCTCTTGCATCAGCATGACCTGGACGTGAGACATGGAGTCAAAAGAGATTATTTTGGAACTTTAAGGTTTAATGACTACCCTATTGGATTTCAGACTTGCATGGGGCCTGTAGCCCCTGTGTTTTTTCTAATGTCTCATTTGCAATGGGTATATTTTTCAAATGCCTGTACCCCCATTGTATCTAGGAAGTAACTAACTTGCTTTTGATTTTACAGGCTTATAGGCAGAAGGGACTTGCCTTGTCTTACATGAGACTTTGGACTTGGACTTTTGGATTAATGCTGTAATGAGTTAAGACTCTGGAGGACTGTTGGAAGGGCATGGTTGTGTTTTGGAATTTGAGGACATGAGATCTGGGAGGGTCCAAGGATGAAATGATATGGTTTGGCTCTGTATCCCCACCCAAATCTTGCCTTGAAATGTAATAATACCCAGTGTCAAAGGTGGCACCAGGTGGAGGTAATTTGGAGGCAGTTTCCCCCGTGCTGTTCTCATATAGTGAGTGAGTTTTCATGAGATCTGATGGTTTTATAAGGGAATTCCACTTTTGCTTAGCACTCATTATCTCCTGTCAGCCTGTGAAGAGTTGCCTTCAACCATAATTGTAAGTTTTCTGAGGCCTCCCCAGCTATGTGGGACTGAGTCACTAAACCTCTTTTCTTTATAAATTACCCTATCTAGCGTATTTCTTCATAGCAGCATGAGAACAGACGAATACATAAGTAGAGACAAAAAGGACACATTCTTTATACTTTTTTTTTTTTTTTAGTAAACCCTTTTTTTAACCTAAAGAGTTAAAAAAGACACATAATAATTGTACAATTCATGGTGTACGTAGTAATGATTCAATACATATACATAATAAATGGTGATGTATAATGCATATTGATCAGATCAGGGAACTAAAATATCCATCATCTTAAACATTTCATTTTTTGTGTGTGTTAGACATATTCAATATTTTCTTTCTAGCTGTTTATGACCATAAAACTCATCCTACAGTGTTATTAAACACTATAATTTATTTCTCCTATCTAGCTGTAATTTTGTATCCTTTAACAAGTATCTCCCTACACTGCCCTTCCCCTGACTCTTCTTAGCCTCTAGTAACCTCTGTCTACTTTCTACTTCTATGAGATTAATATTTTTTAGCTTTCACATATGCGTGAAAAGATATGGCATTCAACTTTCTGTTCATGGTTGATTTCACATAACATAATGTTCTCCAGTTCCATCTGTGTTGTCACAAATGACAGGATTTTATTCTTTCTTACAGTTGAATAGTATTATTATTATTTTATATATATATACACACATATATATATATAAAACAAAGTGCATAAGTGTGTGTGCGTGTATACATGTTTTCTTTATCCATTAATCAGGTTGTTGCACACCTAGGCTGATTCCATAATATTGTCTATTGTAAATAGTGCTGCAATAAACATGCAGGTACAGATGTCGCATCAATATAATTTCTTTTCCTTAGGATATATATCCAGTACTGGAATTGCTGAATCATATGGTAGTTCTATTTGTAGTTTTTGAGGAACCTCTATGCTAGTCACCATAGTGGCTACCACAGTTTACATTACCTCCAACAATGTATAAGTGCTCCTTATTCCCTGCATCCTTACCAGCATTTGTACATTTTGTCTTTTTTATAGTAGTCATCCTAACTTGAGAGAGATATTTGGTTGTAGTTTTGATTTGCATTTCCCCAATGATTAGTGAAGTTGAGCATTTTTTATATAGTTTTTGGTCATTTGCATATCTTCTTTTGAGAAAGATCTGTTCAGATCATTTGCCTAATTTTTAATCGAGTTGCTTGATTTTTGTTGTTGAGACGTTTGAGTTCCTTGTATATTCTGGATATTAATTCCCTGTCAGATGAATAATTTGAAAGTATTTTTCTCCCATTCTGTAGGTTGTCTCTGCACTCTGTTGACTGTTATCTTTCCTGGGCAAAAGATTTGGAGTTTGATATAATTCATTTGCTCATTTTCGCTTTTTGCCTCTGCTTTTGAGGTCTTATTCATAAAATATGTTTTCAAGCCGATGTCCTAAGGATTTGCTTCGTTTGCTTCTAGTTGTTTTATATTTGCACATCTTACACTTAAGTCTTTGATTCATTTTGAGTTGATTTTTGTATAGTGAGAGAGATAGGGGTCTAGTTTTATTCTTCTGCATAAGTATATTCAGTTTTTTAATAGCACCATTTTTGAAGACACTGTCCTTTTCTCAATGAGTGTTCTTGGTATCATTGTCAGAAATCAATTGGCTGTACATATGTGGATTAATTTCTGGATATTTTATTCTGTTCTATTTGCCTATGTGTTTATTTTTATGCCATTAACATACTGTTTTGATAATGACATACAAATAAACTAAATAAATACTTTTACAAAATGGTAGCCAAAACAGTATGTAGTATACTTCGAAGTCTAGTAGTGTAATGACTTCAGCTTGGTTCATTTTTCTCAAAATTGCTTCAGCTATTTGAGGATTTTTGTGGTTCCATATTGAGGAATGTCAATGCTATTTTTATAGAAGCTGTATTGAACCTACAGATTGCTTTGAATAGTAATGTCATTTTAATAATATTAATTTTGACCCATGAACATGAAATAATTTTCCTCTGTTTGTATCGTTTTCAATTATTTCCATGAGTGTAATGTAGTTCATCTGGCAGAGATCTTTCAATCTCTTTATTAAATTTATTATTAGGTATTTTTATCCTTGTACTACGTGTAAGTAGGAATGCTTTCTTCATTTCTTTTCCAGCTAATTCATTGTTGTTGCTTAGAAATGCTACTGAATTTTGTATGTTGATTTTGTATCCAAATTTTGTAACAAATTTCACTGATTTTTTTATTATTTCTATGAGATTTTTGTAGTCTTTAGACTCTGTCTCTCCTGTCATCTACAAACAGGGACAATTTGTCTTTCTCCTTTCCAATTTGGATGCCTTTTATGTCTTTCTATAGGCTAATGCTCTCACTAGGAATTTCAGTACTTTGTTGAACAAGAGTGGAGAGAGTGGGAATCCTTGCCTTATTCTAGTTCTTAAATCAGATACTTTCAGCTTTTACCCATTCTGAATGACATTTGCACTAGATTTTTCATATATGACCTTTATTGTATTGAGCTACTTTCCTAATTTGTTGAGAGTTTTTATTATGAAGGAATGAATTTCATCACATGCTTTTTCTATCTATCGAGATTATCATATGGGTTTTTCTCCTTCATTTTTTGATGTGGTGTATGATACTTATTGATGTGTGTGTGTGTGTATTTAAATATTCTTGAATTCCTGGGATAAAACCCTCTTGTTCATGATGAATTATCTTTTAATGTGCTTTTGAACTAAGTTTGCTAATATGTTATTAATGATTTTTGAATCTATGTTCATCAGGAATATTGGCGTGTAATTTTCTTTTTCAGTTGTATCCTTGTTTGGTTTTAATATCAAAGTTATCTTAGTCATATGTATTGAGTTAGGAAGAAGTTCCTCTGCCTCAATTTTTGGCATAGTTTGAGAATAATTGGTAAGAATTATTCTTTAAATGTTTGGTAGAATTTAGCAGTGAAGACATCAGGCTCATTACCAGTTACTGGTCTGTTCAGGTTTTTCTATTTTTTCTTGGTTCAATCTTGGTAGGCTGTATCTTTCCAGGAATTTATATATTTCCTCTAGGTTTTATAATATATTGTTTAATATATACTTTTAATATATTGTTTAATATATAGTTGTTCATTTTAGTCATATATAATGTTCTTCTTTGTCTCTTTTTATCAATTTTGACTTGAAGTCTGTTTTGTCTGACAGAAGTGTGGATACTACTCATCATTGCTGGTTCCTGTTTTCATGAAAATTTATCTATTCCTTCACTTTTAGTGTATGTGTGTCTTTATAGATGAGATGAGTTGCTTATAGCCAGTATATAGTTGGGTCTTGTGTTTTAATCTATTTGACCAGTTTATAAATTTTAAATAGAAAATTTAATCTTTATATATTCAAGATTATTATTGATAGCTGAGGACTTATGACTGTCATTTTATTAATCATTTTTTGGTTGTTCTGATCCTTTTTTTTTCCTACTTTATCTTTTGCTATTTGTTTTTGAAGTTGGGTGGTTTACTGCAGTAATAAGCTCAATTTCTTTCTCTTTCTCCCTAGTGCATCAGCTGTAACAGTGAGTTTTATAGTTTTATATGTCTTCATGATGGAAGTTATTGTGTTTTCACTTTTTGATGTAGGACTCCCTTGAGCATATAAGTCTGTTCATGTGAGAATGAATTCCCTTAGTGGTATTTTTTTTTTTTTTTTTTTTTTTTTTTGTTTTTTAATGGTATTTTTTTTTTTTTTTTTTTGTAAAACTTTTTTTAGTTTTATATTCTTGGCTGACAGGTTTTTAAATTTTTCTTTCAGTACTTTGAATATATCCTCCCATTTTCACCTGGCATGTAAGGTTTCTGCTGAGAAATCTGCTGTTAATCTAATGAGGATTTCTTTATATATGACTTGATGTGTTTCTCTTGCTGCTTTTAAAATTCTATTTTTGTCTTTGACTTTTGACAATCTGACTATAATGTGTCTTGGAAAGGATTTGTTTGGTTGAATCTATTGGGAGTTTTTTGTGCTTCCTGGACAAAGATGCCCATCTCCCTCGCAAGACTTGGAAACTGCTCAGTTATTATTATTATTATTATCATTATTATTATTATTATTATTTGAGAAGGAGTTTTTGTTCTGTTGCCCAGGCTGGAGCAAAATGGCATGATCTTGACCAACTGCAGCCTCCACCTCCTTGGTTCATGTGATTCTCCTGCCTCAGCCTCACGAATAGTTGGGATTACAAGCACCTGCCACCACACATGGCTAATTTTTGTATTTTTAGTAGAGACAGCGTTTCACCATGATGGCCAGGCTGGTCTCAAACTCTTGACCTCAGGTGATCCATCCACCTCAGCTAACCAAAGTGCTGGGATTACAGGCATGAGCCACTATGACCAGCCCATTATTATTTAAATATTTTCTATACCTTTTCCCTTCTCTTTTCCTTCTAGAATGTCCATAATACAGATATTTCTTTAATGATGTCCCTCAATTTTTGTAGGCTTTGTTCATTTATTTTGTTTTTCCTTTCTTTTTTCTTTTCAAATTTTTACCCGTTTTATTTCAAAAGACCTGTCTTCAAGTACAGGTATTCTTTCTTCTGCTTGGTATCATATGTTGTTGAAGCCTGTTATAATTTTCTAGGGTGTTGAAAGAGGTAGATCAACCCCTTTCTGTACCTTAAAGTCATAACAATGAGAGGAGAAAAGAAATAGAAAATTTAGTACTAGCAATAACTTTAGGGCAGTGAAGAAGGGAAGAAAGCAGATTGCGGGCTTGTTTTAACAGAAGATGATGAAGGTAATGAGTATAAATGGGATTTGGTGGTTAACCTTTATTCTGAAAAGCCTCATAAGGCCACTGAAATTGTATCTAGTTCATTTTATTACTTTGTTGTATCTTGTTATATAACCTCTAGTGTTGACCTGTCATATAATAGTATATTTTAAAATTTAAAAAATAATACAAATGAAAAGATCATATCAGCATTTTTATGCTCACTTCTCTGAAATAGAAGTTGAAAATGCATAAAATGGTCACACTTTATGTTAACAAGCACCAATTCAATCACCATGAAAAAAGCAAGCTGTTGTGTTTGATAATAAAGGGGAAAGATCTCCACTTGATTTTTTCCTTTCATATAATCTGTTATTAACAGGTTTAAAGACACTTCTTTGGTTTTCTCTAAGCCTAACTCTATGATTATAAAAGAAGTAAGAATAGAGACAATGAAAAACCAAGTTCATTTTTTTTTCTATTACAAAGTTTCATCTAAGTGAACAGGCATACTCTCATAACCACCAAAGCTGTAGCATAAGTGCTTAAAACTTAGGATCTCAAATCAAATTTCCCAGGCTTGATACCTACTTCTGACACTTCTCTGATGTATAATGTGTAACAAGTTACTTAATCATTCTGTTCAAATTTTCTTATCTAAAAACTTAGATAATAATACTTGCCTCAAGAGGTTAAGCAAATGACTAGAAAGGAAGTGAATAGAACAGTCCCATGCACATAACTACGAAAAAAAGTTAGCTATTCTAATTTGTTATTCTTACAATTTTATTGTATGTGTCTGCTAACTCTGGTATGTTGAAAAGTGTACTGACTTTTGTGTCTTGGTTTATTTTATTTTTTTTCAAATTGGACCAACACAATGCTGAATTGAATAATATAATCTATCACATTCTTTAATTCGTAACTTTTGTCTGCATTGGTCATATTATACATTTTATCTTTGTGTGTTTTTGGCCCATTCATCCTTACTTCATAGTTTCATTACTCTTGAGAAGACCTACGTTTTAATACTATAATACTTACTATATGTATTTAAATCCATTCAACAAGTTCTCATTGATCACTAAAAGTATAAAAATTTAAAATTCATTGTAGAAATATTTCAAAATTCAGTAGACTGCATGTCTTATTGTGATTCTTCGTAAGTCCTATATATTCATGGTACAATTAATTTAACTGGATAATTTCTTTGCTTTCCCAAAGATTATTTTTGACTACCATTTAATTCTCTCTTTTCTCTCCATCTTGGTTTTACTCTTTCTTTTTAAATTGTGGTTGTCTCTTAAATTTCTGCTTAAAAATGTATTCCCTTTCTTTCAGTATATTTATGTAATTAATTTCTTCCTTTGGCTTGATTCTTTTCTTAATCATTTCTTCTCTAGGTTTGTTCTGTTATTCATTTACTAGTTTCTTGGTTTCAAAGTTTAGCTCATACCGATCTCATTTTCTGACAAAACATGTAAAACTGTACATTCTTAACAAAACACCCTTTAGGTACATTTGATATATTTTCTATAGAGGTTTTTTATTGCCATTTGGCTCTAAGAATTTTATAATTTCTCTTTTAATTCTTTTTCAGGAACCAGAATCAAAGAATCCTCCCCTAAACTCCTGAGGCATCCAGAAAACTGGATTCCATCTCCAAGGAACCCCCTATCTACTCTAGTTTTTAATAGTTACAGCCTATTTCCTTATTTTTCTCCAGACTTTGGGGTGCTAGTTGCTTTCTGTAATTTCTGTTTCGTAATCATAGAGCTGATATTACTTAATCACATACATAAACTTTAATCGTGTGGGCTGCAGAATTACAATATAAGTTGAATTCCCAACCTTGTCAATTCTCTCAAGTGAAACTCAGGGTAATTAATTGGGAGGAATTATGAAGTTGAGACCTAGAACAACAACACTTGTATGAACAAAAATGAAGCTGAGAATGTTGAAAACTTTAGTCACACTGAGCCTTCTTTGTAAGCAGAAGCAACTTGTTCTTTCTCAAGTCTGAGGAGGCAAATGTCCCTTGCTTAAAAACTCCATAATATCTTCATCTGGTGACAAAGCTCATGTGAGGTCATAGTTACTATCCTCAAAAACAGCAAACAAACCCCAATGCACTGTTGTTGCCTCTAAATATGTAACTATGGTTATATCTTAACATACTCCAGGAGAGAAGTAAAATATACATGGGAGGAAACAGCTTTCACTTCAAAAGAACTGTAAAGTTTTGCTAATTTATAATTTTATTTATTATTTTGGCAAAAACCTAAGTAACACGCATGCAAATGGATTCTAAGATTCTCAATATAAAGTTAACAGATTACATCAGAGGACCAGGACAAATTTATATACAAAAGTGAGTTCAACTTTCATGCTGGATTCAGTGTGCTTAACTTAGCTTAAAGTAACTTTCATATATTACTCTATTGATTGGCAAAAATTTGGACTAAATGGTGGTCAGTTTATTCAATTATTTACAATGTCAAAATTGTTCTTGTCTAATGCAAAATAAGGAATCCAAAGTATTAGGGACATATGAATGTTAGATCAGCTTTATAGTGTGTTACCAGTACCCATTCCTTAAAGTTATTTTTAAAAAACCCACTTTATTCAGCAAGATATTGAGAGCTACATTGTAGAGGGCAGTGCTAGTTTCCCCAAAAATATCTGTGATAGATGTCTTCCATAGGTGATATAATTGAGATAGGTTCTCTGATTTCAAAGGAAATCATGGGATCTTGGCGTAGCAGATGCCAAGAGGCACGATGCAAATATCAGAGACACAATAGGCCCATTTACTAAAGAGGATGATAGAGATAATGTAGTAATCAGAATGTTTTGATCCTCAGGGATAACTAGCAATGGCTTGCTGACTAATGCATACCTAGGATACAACTGTTTAACAGCCTATTACAATGTTACTTGATCTAGATACTAGGAAAATCTCCAGACCTGGTGACCAGAAAACGGACTAAAATTAGAAAAATAAAGTTATATATTTTCACCATTGAGTTCAAATTTTAGTCAAATGTTAGGTTTACAGACCTCAGCCAGTTTACAAACTTGGTACACCGGAATTGAACTGAAATCCTGAGGACTTAAAAAAACACTTTTTTCCACTAGCTAAAGGAGACAATTATGCTTGTCAAGTGATAAATAGAATTTTTGTCTCAAGTTCATATTACAGAGCCCAGGTATTTCTGTGGACTTGTTCAGCAATTGGTAAAAGCCAACAAAATTGCTCTCTGACATGTGACTACAAGGTGTTTTTGTTAGGAAGGGCAAATGGAAGCTCTTTCTCTAGGAGTATAATAAACCTGAAACAATAAAACATTAACACACCCTTGGCAGTGATGGGGGAGAGATGAGTGCCTCTATAAAAGACTTTAAAGATACAGCAATGTGGACATCACCTCCCTATTACAATCCCTGTTTGGTCTATGGAGCAGGCTGAAGGATTATAATTGACTGTGGATTATATGAAATATAATCAGGAGGTTAATTAGCCTGAATAAGTTTAGTATCTTTCCTGAAACATTCGAGATAGTTCCTGACACCTGGCATGCAACTATTGACTTGACAACCCTATCTTCTTTATACCAATTTTCAAGGATAATGAGAAGTTCTTTGTTTTTGCCTAGTAGGGCTAAAACAACACATTCAAAACTTTGTCTTAGGGATATAGCAACTATCTTTCTTTCTTCCCTAATATATTCCTCAAATACCTTATTGTTTTCATATAACAGAACTCACATTGAGCCCTAAATGAATGACATTAAATTAATTGAATCTGATGACAAGGAAATAACAAGTACTTATGTTAGCTTTATAAGACTCAGGTGAACTAAGAGTTTGGATAAAATGCCCATAGACTCTCAGGAGCCTGCTATATTGAAGGGGAGTGAGGTATACATCAATGATGTAAGCATGTCTGTACATTCTCTCCAAGGTAAAGAAGAAGCTACTTTAAAGTTGGGAGAGCATTAGGACAAACATCTAATGTATACTGGGCTTAAAACCTAGATGGTGGGTTGATAGGTGCAACAAACCACCATGGCACATGTATACCTATGTAACAAACCTGCACATTTAGCATATGTATTCCAGGACTTAAAGTAAAATTTAAAAAGTTACTTTACTGTTTACTGTCCACCACTAAAAGAGAGACACAACACTCCTAGGATCTTCGGGATTGTAATGACAACATATACTATATATGAGTTCACTATGCTAACTCACTCACTGAGAAAACCATAAAGCTGCTAGTTTTGTGTAGGTACCAGATGAAGATCAAGGGAATCTCTGCAGGTAGCTCAGACTACAGTCTGATTCTACTGCTTGGGCTTTTACAAGCCAGTAGATTTGATGTTAAAATTCTCTATGATAGTGTTAGGCAGGAATCTAGACCCAACATGGCGGTATCACCCGGCACGGCAGGCCCTTTGTTAGGACTTCCCGCCCTTCACTTCCTGCTAAGACTCTCTGCACATGAAAAAAGCCGGCGCCCGCCAAAAAACCCCTGCTCTGCACAAGCTCCTGGACACGTCATTCCTCAGAAATGGAAACCTCACTCAGGAAAACCGAAACCTACAAACCCCGCCTACCTCACCCTATAAAAGGCCCCCGATACCCACCCTGAGCCTGACTTCCTTGGCCCTCCTCCTAGGGGACCGGTGAACCTTGCCCGCAAGCCCAATAAAGGCTACCTCTGTTCTCATCTGCCTCATGTCTTCTTGCTCGGCTCCCCATTACATTACAGATAGTGCCACACCAAGTATTATTCATAAATTCTCACAGTCTCAATAGTAAGATAGGAACATGCAACATTAGGTAAATAACATCACTAAAAGCATTGTTTAATATATGTATTTCTCAATTAAGCAGCAAATTGGTTTATAGTTTGGTACAAACAGCAGTTTGATTGTGCTCATTGATAAAGATGTTTATGAAGCCTCTGGAGAGCCTCCATAGAGGAATCACAGTTCAGATATCTAAGATTCTAGTATGAATCTATGCATTCCTCTGGAGATAATTATTTCACTTTTGGAAAATAACTTCTGGCTACTTAGAGACCTTGGTAAAGACAGACTGCCATGGGGCCTCCAATGACCATACCATGTGTGTTGCCCCTCATGAACTGGGTATCCCTCTCCCTTCAAACCATATGTTAGGCATTTGTAGCATCTATATTTTTTCAAGTGTACACAATGGTTAAGAGACTGGGATGAAGCTGGTCTGAACACAAATAAGTTACATGAGTAACTAGATTATGTTCCCTTTTCATCTGCTATTATTACATTTCTTTCTCTCCCTCAATTCATACTTACAGTCTCATAGGAAGATCATTATGACCACTAGTTTTCAGATGGATCCACATGACACCAACTGGAGTATACTTCTGCAGCAGTACAATTCCATTAAGAAGTATCTTTGAAAGAAAGAGATGAAAGAACTCTTTCTACTAAACATATCTTCAAATAGTACAGTTTATTGCCCAATTTGTTATTTGAGAGATGACTAGAAATGCGAATATACATTGATTTATGAACAACAGCTAATGAGTTTCCTACATGGCTAGAGGTTTGAAATCAGCAGGGTTGGAAGTTTAGTGTCAAAATGGTGATGGGAAGAGATATGTGGAAGAACCTCTCAGAATAGAAACAAAAGGGAAAGATATTTACATTGTGGATCCAGAATGCCCACCAAAAGCCATCCATTGCAGACTGGACTCTCACTGATTAGACAGACGATATGAGACATTCTGTGTATATCAGTTAATCATCTTACTCCTGGACATCTTAGTGCTTGCTCTGTAGTCTTACATACAAAATGTTAATAATGACACAGATGGAGATTCTGCATGGGCTCAAGAACATACGTTTCCTTTTAAAAAGGCTTCCTAATCTCATTCTGAGCTCCTGATATGGCTTCATTCTCTGAAGGAACTAGACTTTCTCTCAGTGGCATACTGATTACACTGGACTCTGTCCACAATGGAAGAAGCAATAATTTCTTCTCATTGGAATAGATAAATAGTTTTTGAGTACGCATTTAATTTTACAGCTCATATTTCTCATTCTACAACTACCATCTGTGGAATTAGAATGCCTTATTTACCATTATGGTGTTCTTTGTAACATTGTTTCTGGTCAAATAATTTATTTCATAGCAAAATAAAATAATACAATGGACTCATTCCATGATATTCACTGATATAATATTTCTGACAGAGCAGCTCATCTTGAAGAATTTTGGAATCATGTTCTGAAGAATCAACTATGATATCATGTAGGAGACAACATGCAGATTGGATGGAATCCTATCCTTCAAGAAAGGGCATCATACTTTTATTTGAATCAGTATTCAACATATAGGGATATTTATTCCATAGTGAGACTATCAACTCTGGAAACCAAGGCATGCTAGTAGGAATACTCTTGTTATTCTAAACCTAATAATACACTCAAACAATTCATCCTTAAGATTCAAAAAGTTTTAAGTACTGTGGGTTTAAAGATTTTAGTTTTCACAGGAAATATGCTTTTGCCTAGGGGTATACAATGATTACATTTAATGAGAAGTTTAAACTGCCTCCTGGCCATGGTAGATGCCCCATGACATTGAACAAACACAGAGGGAGGTTAGGTTACTGGCTGGGGTAACTGCTTCTAATTATCAAAATAATATTGGACTTGCTGCTACAAAGTGGGAGAGAGATAAACAAGGTTTGAAATTCATATTTTTGTTTTTTATTTTTATTTTTTAGGCATCTCTTACTACTTCTATATCAAGTATTAAAAGTGGGATAAAAACTTAAGATGACTCAGTATTCAACACAATAAAAATGAATGTATAAATCCCTCCATTAATACCCAGACCAGGTGAAGCTTCGACTGAGGTCATGGAAAATAGAAGAAGAAAAAGGTAAATATAAACTATGACTTTGTGACATGTTACAGAAATAAGAATTTCAACTGCTATGAATACTTTTTTGCTTGTTATATATTTAATGGTATGTATTTACTTTCTCTCCTTTATTCTCCTCCTCTAAATAAGTACATTTATTTTTACATTATGGATTATTACTAAATTTTCAGGAAAATTATTTTAAAAATTCACATTCCATTTGTTTATTTTTGTTAGATAATGATATCTCTACCACAATAGAATAATTAAAGGTAGAAGTAGGTGGTAAAATTTGGAGGCTGAGATACTGAGTTTAAATACTAGCTTTTTTTTTTTTTTGTAAAGATGAAATCTCACTATGTGACCCAGACTAGTCTCAGATCCATGGACTCAAATGATCCCCTACTTTGGCCTCCCAAAATGTTAGGATTACAGGCTGGAGCAACCGCATCTGGCCAGATGAGAATATTAAGGTTACTTCACTTCCCTAAAGATACATATTTTTTTCCTTTGTGCTTCACTTAGAAAAGTTTCTTCCTTTTTTTTATTTTTGAGATGGTCTCACTCTGTCACGCAGGCTGGAGTACAGTGGCACGATCGTGGCTCACTGTAGCCTCGACCTCTTCAGACTCAGGTGATCCTCCTGCCTTACTCTCCAGAGTAGCTGGGACAGCTGGTGCATGCCTCCATGTCCCACTATTTTTTTTTTTTTTGTATTTTTTATAGAGTCAGGGTCTTGCTATGCTGCCCAGGCTGGTCTCAAACTCCTGGGCTCAAGCCATCTTCCTGCCTTGGCCTCCCAAAGTACTGGAATTACAGGCATTTACAGGCATGAGCTACTACACCTGGTTTAGTTTGTAAAGTTTCTATTAACCTATCTTCAAACTTTCTGATTCCTTCTCAACTGTGTTAAGTTTACTAACGAACCTGTCAAAAACATTTTTCTTTTCCGTTGCTGTTTTTAGTTTACAAAATTTTCCTTAGTTATTTTAGCTTCCATCTTTCTGCTTATCTTATCTTAATAATATTGTATTCTGTCTACTTTTTTATTAGAGCATTACAATATAAAGAATAATTATTTTTAATTCCATGTCTGATAATTACAACATTGTGTCATATGTAAATCTGGTTCTAATGATTGTTTTGTCTCCTCAAACTGTGTTTTTCCTTGCTGTTTTACATCTTTTACAATTTTTGGGGGGTGGTGAAAGTTGGGCATGTATTAGTAATAGGAACTGGGTAATAGATCTATAGTGTGAGGGTTTATGTTAATCTCCGTAGGAGACGGGGATGCGTCTAACATTTATTATAGTTATATGTAACAGATATTTCAAGTTTCTCTAGTGTCCTTATTTTTGTTTCCCTTCTTGGTTTTGGGACTTTGCTTTGTATTGTTTCTCTGAGAGGGTCTGTGTCATACAGCCATTTCCGCTGTAATCTACTGCTATTATGCTGGTGTTGTTACCCACCGCAGGTTCCTGAGTTTTCAATGCAGCAGAAATTAACATGAGACCAAAACAGTTTTCATTGGAGTTTATGTCCAGGCATAAGGGAGGAAGCACATGAAAGAGGATAATCCCTTGACTAACTCTCCAAAAGGAGCTGGTAAAACTTTTTATTAGGCAAAGTCTGGGAATTGACGTCAAGAGTATGGTATGCAAGCTGGACTGGGCAGCCTGGCTGGGCTATGAGGGGTAGGGTATGCAGAGATGCATTATCTGATTTCAATGCTTATCTTGAGTAATGGGCCAACTGGTGGTCTGATGGAGGCAGGGGCAAGAAGGCTGTAAATGAGTTGTGTAGCATTCCTTCCTGAGGTGGGAGACTCCACAAACTTGGTTATCTCCTAAATTCCAGTTCCTGGAATTATTTAAGTAAAAGGATTATTAGCAGTGGGGTAGTGGAGTGGGTTTTGTGATCCGTGGAAATGCATGAACACATGCTGTTGTCAGGGGTGTGAGAACATCTTTATCTCAGTATGATGTTAAAGTATGGAAAGGAGTGTTCTATAATCTTCTGATTACAACAAGTCTCTTATAGGCCTGTGTCTCCAGAGTGTGGCTTCTGTGAGTATTTCTGTTTTGTTTGTTTGTTTGTTTGTTTTTTCTAAAGGGATCTCTCTTTTTTTTTCCTTTCCATTCTTTCCCACCTTAGTTGCAGTATTCCCAGTCTAGTTATTTAAAACCCTCTGTCATGTTGACTATGGATTTTTATTTTCCCCCTTGGGTGAGACAAGAAGACCGTAGCAGGCTAGAGCGACACAATGTTCCCTTACTCTAGCTGGGATAAGGTTTCAGTACTGCCCACTAGTGACATCTTTTTCCCTAGAGACTAGGCTTTTGTTAGGGAGAAGGATCTATGAGGGTTTTATAGTGATTACTCTTTTCCTCCCACTGTTACAGCCACAAGGAGGATCATTTTTGAATCATGGACATGAAAACCTAGTGAAGTTCCTGGAGGAAAGTTAACAAGAATGTGGGGCCCCACTATGATTATTGCCAGAGTATTTGCTTAATCCCATGCTAGTCCACACTCACCCTCTAAGAACTAGTCAAAATTACTAATTAAGTAATATCTTACTCTTCCTACCATCTTATGGTATTCAGCAGCTTCTACTTTAAGTAAGCAAATCACGGATCTTTCATCTCTCTGGATGTGTCTGCCTCTTCAGATTTTACGGTAGACATTTGCTTTGTGACTTCAGTTCTCTGATGGGTTCAAAAAAAGTTATTGATATTTTATTTGTCCAGCTTTTTTTGATATGAGGAAAGGAGTAGTGACTTCCAAACTCTTTATATATTAGGTCTGAAACCAGTACCTTAATCTTTTAAAAAAAAGAATTAAAAATACACGTTGCAAAAGATTGAGTGTTAATTTTGAGAATGAGTATTAATTGGTTTTATAAGCTATTAAATATTATGAAAATGTTAGATACTCTTATCAGATTTAACTTAAAATATTTTTACAATTAGAAGCCTTACTTTTTTTCCTCTTCGTAATCAAAGTAAGTGGATTAAATAGTATTTTTGATTCTTTCTAATATGAGAAATGACTGTTTTGTTTTTCTTAACCTTTTTAGTCAATATCTTGCTTTTAAATATCCATCAGAAACTGTGACCATTCTTGGTTCACTTTTTCATGTTTGTGTTGAAACTACTGGGAACAACACTTTGGAATCATAAAAATCAATAAGCCTTTTGATCTAACTCCCTCTAATGTCACTTCCCCATCTGGAGTTTTAGGTACTTTTGTGATTCTTCTGACTAAAAATATCTCTTTTATATGTATACTTTTTTTTTCCTTCTATTACTTGAGGGAATGATTGATCCTCATCAACTTGCTAACATTTACTTTTATTTGGTTGGCAGGATGCCTGCTCTTGTTCTAGAACTCTCTAAATATTTCTCAGCTTTATAGAAATAGAATAGATTTATGCTACTTGCAGTAAGCTTGAACATAGAATTGTGAACTGTGGTCATCCAACTAGTATGAAAGATAAAGTAGTGCTAATTAGCATGGAAAAGTAGACAATCAATGAAACTCAGACCCAGGATACTGGCTGTGTGTTATTGCATAAGATAGTGTACCTGTCTGAAACTCTATTTCCCAACACCAAAAAAAGGGGGTTCACATTGGAAGTTTTCTATGGTTATTTAACAAGCATATGTTGAAAACCAACTCTTTGCCAGACACCATTCTAGGTCCTGAGAACAGTGATGAACAACAAAGTCAAGTTTCTAGCACTCATGGAGATTATTTCTAGAGTGAGGTTAACAACACATAAGAAATAAATGAAGACTCAAGGAATTATCAGATAGTGATGAGTATTCTACAAAGGATTAAAGTAAGGGAATTTGATAGACTTCATAGATGCTACTTTAGATCAGGTACTTAAGGAAGAAATCAAATCTAAATGACCAGGAATTAACCATGCAAAGATAGAAGAAATTGCAGGCAGGAATAAAATTGGCAAAATTTGGATCTGTAGAGAAGACTGTCTTTGCTAGAGGATAATAAGTAAGAGGGAAAACATTATACATTGAAAAATAGAGAAGACTGTGATCTGATATTATATGTATTTATAAGCTAGATGAGGAGTTTAGACTATATTGCAAGTATAATCAGAAACCTTTGACAATGAATTGAAATTGGAATTTTCTTCCAATTCCATGATTCAGTACTACTTATTTAAATAATCTTCATCTTCATTCTTTGAAAATATAGAAGTTAATATATACTTGAAGATTACAATTGTAAGTAACTTGCAAATGAGATAATATATTTGAAGGTATTTGTAGCCGTGTAAAAATTTATATTTATATGTTCTTGTGTAAAAGTCATATAATTTTTTAATACTTATTTTATATATGAGAAAAATCTAGCTCTTGATTTTTAAATTATGTGTCATAAATTATTAAATCAGGCAATGTCAAAGATATGATCTGAACCTAGGTTTTCAGACAATACGAACTCAGCTCTTTTTATCAACTATGTATTTATCTGTGTAAAATGTGAATCATTGGGACCCAAATCTATCTTAATTTGAAAAGTTGATGCAACTTTCAACTTCTTCCCATTTTTTAATAGATTGGCTCACCTCTCAAAATTGTTTGCTTTGCAGACATTTTTCTTTATTTTTGATTTTGTTATAAAACCATCTAGTTTTTTCCTTCTAGGTTTTATTTTTTACCAGTTAGAGTCGTTTCATACGGCCCTGCTATCTGAGCTTTATATTTTATATCCTTTTTCCAAGTCCACAAGTAATCATGTTTTCCCTTACATGGAAACTGTTTATTTCCTTTTTTTTTTTTTTTCCTTGAGATGGAGTCTCTCTGTGTCACCCAGGCTGGAGTGCAATACTGCGATCTCGGCTCATTGCAACCTCTGCCTCCCGGGTTCATGCCATTCTCCTGCCTCAGCCTCCCGAGTAGCTAGGACTACAGGCATCCACCACCACGCTCAGCTAATTTCTTTTTTTGCTGTTTGTTTTTGTATTTGCAGTAGAGATGGGGTTTCACTGTGTTAGCCAGGATGGTCTCAATCTCTTGACCTTGTGATCCACCCACTTCAGCCTCCCAAAGTGCTGGGATTATGAAACCGTGTATTTCTTTTGTTTATTTAAGAATTCTATTTTTCTTTTCACTTTCTCTCTCTTTTAAGTAATCCATGATAACTGCTAAGGTCTGAATATCTGTGTTCCTCCTAAATTCATATGTTAAAATTCTTGCCCCTGAGGTGATAATATGACTTTAGGAAGTGGGGCCTTTGAAAGTTGATTTAGTCATGAGGGCACAGTCCTGGTGAATAGGATTAGCACCCTCATAAAAGAGGTCTGAGAGAGACAAATTGCTCAGTCCAGGATGTGAGGACACAGTTAGATGGTGCCATCTATGAACCCATACACTGGCTCTCATCAAACAACAAATTTTCTGGTGCCTTAATTTTGAACTTCTCAGCCTCTAGAAGAATGAGAAATACATTTCTGTTCCTTAAATGCTACCGAGTTTATGGTATATTTTTATAGCAGCCCAGATAGACTAAGATAATAACTTACAAAAATTTGAAACCTTATATTATTATTTTCCTGTTTATTTTTCCTTTCACAAAATATATTACTGATAATTTCCACTAAATTTGTATTCATTCCTTATTCCTTGTGAAAAATTCACACAAGTTAATTTATTTAACTTATTAAACATTTATGATTGCTTACCAGGTGTCAAACACTTGCCAGGTATTGTGAAAATAATGCAAAACAGAATACAACTGATCTTCAAATGATGGATTTCCCTTCAGTTAGAGTTTTCAAGTGACTTTTGTTTATTAATTGAACAAACCCTGGAGCAGAGCTATGGCTGTGGCGTGGTGACTTGAATTTTGCCTCCAACACTAGGGAGAGAAACATTTTACACCTCTGATTGTTGTGTCTCTAGCCACAGTTGCTAGCTACTCCTAGGTCCTGGTTGATCCTTTTAGTAGCCTTTGTAGCTGGACTGAGATTAAAAGCTCAGGTGAAAAGCAAGAAGAAATATGATTGGGGCACTTAGTGTGTGTATGCCTCCTCTCTTCATAATGCTACAGATTAAAGGATGAATACGGCTATTTTCTGTGATTTAAAATAACAAATCTTCCTATTTTCTTACTACATGTAAAAATAATGTTATTTATTTAAAAATTCTATAGCTTTCTCAGACAGCCAAAATCCATATACTACAAGAAGTCCAGTACATTTTACTCACCAGTAGCTAATAAACAGAACAAGGACAGAACTCTGTTTTGCAACCAAAAGCCTAATCTTTTTATTCACTATTTTGACTACAATTTTTTTTTAAATCCCGTTATACTATCTAACTTCTAGACACAAGTATCATCATGACAACACTCTAACAGTATGGGTACTTTATTTTGTAATCTGTCAGACTTCTTACATGATACACTGGAAAGAACATTGATTTGGCAGTGATCTCATTAAATGATTTGTATGCAATAGTAGCAGCATCATCTATCACAGCTGACTATAAGAATCACCTGACATTTATTAAGTGAAGTTTTATTGGTAACAGAGATACATATATGTCACTAAGTATATAACTGTTAGTTTATACATAGGCAATTTGTAAAATACTGTATTCCAAAGTTTGTTCTGTTTTGTTTTAATCAATTATGGAGACAATATGATACAGTAACTAAAGCAAAAGGGAGGACAGGGTTAGAATGTAAAGAGTAGTAGTAAATTCCAGGAACTTTTCAAATATAATTGAATAATTTGGGAAAATATATTTTACATGTTAATCCATTAACTCTTGATGTTGTAAAATGATAAAAATATGCACATTATACAGTGTTCCCTTGAAGATCAAGTGGGATAATACAGATAACTATATTAGGCTGTTGTATTAGCCCATTTTCACACTGCTATAAAGATACTACCTGAGATTGGGTAATTTATAAACAAAAAATGGTTTAATTGAATCACCGTTCCACATGGCTGGGAAGGCTTCAAGAAACTCACAATTGTGGTGCAAGTGAAGGGTAAACAAGGTACATCTTACACGGTGGCAGGAGAGAGAGAGCACAAGGGAAAGTACCACTTTTAAACCATCAGATCTTATGAGAACTCTCTCACTATCCCAAAAACAGCAAGGGGAAAGTTTTCCCCCATGATTTAATCAACTCCCACCAGGCCCCTCCTTCAACACACGAGGATAACAATTTAACATGAAATTTGGATGGGGACACAGAGCAAAACCATATCATCCAGTCCCTGGCCCCTCCTAAATCACCATGTTCTCACATTTCATAACACAATCATGCCTTTACCAGCAATCCCCCAAAGTCTTAACTCATTCCAGAATTTACTTAAAAATCCAAGTCCAAAGTCTCATCTAAGACAAGGCAAGTCCCTTCCATTTCAGAGTCTATAAAATAAAAAACGAATTAGTTACTTCAAAAATACAGTGGGGATACATGCGTTCCCTAAATGTTCCTGATCCAAATGTGAGAAATTGGCCAAAATAAAGAGGCTACAGGCCCCATGCAAGTCTGAAATCCAGCAGAGCAGTAATTAAATCTTAAGCTCCAAAATGATCTCCTTTGACTGAATGTCTGACAGCCAGGGCACAATGATGCAAGGTGTTGGCTCCCAAGACCTTGAGTAGCTCTTCCCCTGTGGTTCTGCATGGTACAGTCCACACAGCTCCTTTCATGAGCTGGCATTGAGTGCCTGTGACTTTCCCAGGTACATGGTTCAAGTCGTTGGTGGATGTACCATTCTGGGATCTAGAGGACAGTGGCTCTCTTCTCACAGCTCCACTAGGCAGGGCCTCAATGAGGACTCTGTGTTGGGGCTCCAACCCCACATTTACCCCCTTGCCCCAGTAGAGGCTTTCCATGAGAACTCCATCCCAATAGCTGACTTCTGCTTGGGCATCCCGGTATTTCCATACATCCTCTGAAATCTAGGTGGACGTTCCGAAAGCTCAACTTTTGTCTTCTGCACACCCACAGGGCCAACACCATGTGAAAGCTGCCAAGGCTTGGGGGTTTAATACTCTGAAGCCATGGCCTGAGTTGCACCTTGTCTCACAAAACCATTTTTTCCCTTCTAGACCTCAAGGCCTGTGATAGGAGGGGCTGCCACGAAGATCTCTGACATGTCTTGGAGACATTTTTACCATTGTCTGGGCAATTAACATTCAGTTCCTCATTACTAACGTAAATTGCTGCAGCAGGCTTAGATTTTTTTTCCCCAGAAAATGGGTTTTTCTTTTCTACTGCGTGGTCAGGCTGCAAATTTTGCAAACTTTTATGCTCTGCTTCCCTTTTAAACATAACTTCTAATTTCAAATCATCTCTTTGTGAATACATGTGACTGTACACTTTCAGAAAAATCCAGGTCACCTCTTGAATGCTTTGCTGCTTAGAAATTTCTCCTGCCACATACCCTAAATCATCTCTGTAAAATTCAAAGTTCCATTGATCTCTAGGGCAGGGGCAAAATGCTGCCAGCCTCTTTGCTAAAGCATAGCAAGAATAGCCTTTGCTCCAGTTCTCAATAAATTCATCATCTTCATTTGAGACCACCACAGCCTGGACTTCATTGTCCATATTACTATCAGTATTTTGGCCAAACCCATTCAACAAGTTTCTAGGAAGCTCCAAACTTTCCCACATCTTCCTGTCTTCTGAGCACTCGAAACTGCTCCAGCCTCTGCCTGTTACCCAGTTCCAAAGTTGCTTCCACAGTTTTAGGTTATCTTTATACCAGTACCCCACCCTACTGGTACCCGTTCTCTGTATTAGTTCCTTTTGACACTGCTATAAAGATACTACCTGAGACTGGGTAATCTATTACAAAAATATCTTTAATTTACTCACAGTTCTGAATGACTGGGGAGGCATCAAGAAAGTTACAATCATGATGGAAGGTGAAGGAGAAATAAGGCACATCTTACATGTTGGCAGGAAAAAGAGAGAGTGCAGGGAGAGGTGCCAGTTTTAAACCATCATATCTCAGGAGAACTCCCTCACTATCACAAGAACAGCATGGAGGAAATGTCTCCCATGATCCAATCACTTCCCACAAGGTCCCTCTCTCAACACATGGGGATTACAATTCAAGATGAGATTTGAGTGGGGACACAGAGCCAAACCATATTAGTTGTTCTTGCATTGCTATAAAGAAATACTTGAGACTGGGTAACTTATTTTTTAAAACAGGTTTAATTGGCTCTGCAGGCTGTACAGGAAGTATGACTCTGGCATCTGCTCAGCTTCTGGAGAGACCTCAGGAAATTTACAATCATCACAGAAGGTGAAGGAGAAGCAGGCATATCACATAGTGAAAGCAGGAACAAAAGAGTGAGGTGGAAAGTAACACAGACTTTTAAATGACCTGAGAACTCATTCACCATTGCAAGAACAGTACCAAAGGGGATGAAGCTAAACTATTAATGAGAAAAACACATCCATGATCCAATCACCTCCCACCATTCCCCATCTCTAACATTGGGGATTACAATTCAATTCAGATTTTGGCGGATACACACATCCAAATTTTATCAATAACTATACAATGCATGTGAAAATGTTTTACACACTTAAAAATCTCTACTAAAAAAGCATCATTTGTTATTTCTTAGAACTCCAATAATATCTTAACTTAAATAGAGTTTACCAATGATTGACATATTGTGTGACATATAAAATTTTTGGCTCAAAGTTTTACTCTTTGACTGTAAGTCTTGTCATTTAAGCTGCTTTTGGTTAATGGTATGTTGGCAGAAGTAATGGAGTGTTGATTTCAAGCCTGGCTTTAAAGAAGCATCACAGATTTTCACTTTTTCTTTTCCACCACTGTTAATCATCATAAGAAGACCATGCTATAACTTGCCTGCTGGCCTAAGGAAAGTTAGAGAATTAAAAATAACTCCTAGGTTTTTGAGCAATGGGCTAGCCAGTGACTTCGTTTATAGAAATGGGTAAAATTCAGAAATGTTTGCATTTGGTAAGAAAGTGTTTTGAACACATTAAATTTCAGATGCCTATCAGGCACCTGAGTGGAGACATCAAACAGGAATTTACATATCTGGCTTGCAAGTTCATTTGAAATGTTTAGAATAGAAATGCAAATTTGGCACTCATCTATTTTTAGACATATTAAAAGCACAGGACTTGATTAGATCATCTAGGGAATGAAAACAAGATATTTGACTAAGCCCTGTGGTACTCTTAATATTTAGAACATAAGCAAAGAAAGAGGAGACAATGAAAGAGACTGAGGAAGGATGATAATTTAATAGTAAGGCTAAGATCATGATGGCCCTGAAGATAAACTTAAAAAATTGTTTCATGAGAATAGGAGAAAATGAGCACATATGCAAAATCAAATTAAGAACTTAGCTGGTTAGGAGAGTTGATGGCTGAACTAATCATTTGTTTTGGTAAAATTAAATTTCTTAGTGATGTTGTCTAGAATTGTTTCAGTGAGTGGAAGGTGTCAATTAGTTTTAGAAATTTTATTGAAAAGAGGAGCAGAGAAGGGATTAAAAAGGAGGTCAAAATCTTTTTTAAAATATTTTAAAAAATATGTAATACATGTCTGTATGTTCTTGAAAGTGATCCAAGAAAAGGAAAAATGCATTAATGCAAACAGAGAAGATAATTCTAGAAACCATTTTTTTAATTATTATTATTATAAGAGATGAGATTCCATTATACACATAAAATTTGGTGGTTTGCTTAGAGAGGAGCAAGAATAGCTATTCTACTTTAATAAGAATAAAAGCAGAATATGTGAGTATAAATTTAGATTGATTGGTAGACTTAGTATGTTGGTATATTTGGGAGATTTGGCATTTACTTCATCATGGCTTCTAAATCTTCAGTAAAATAAATAAAATAAAATACAAGTAAAATAAAATGAAAAAAAAAAAAAAAAAAAAAAAAAAACACAGGATGCAAACTGATAATAGCGTAAAATTGGATGACTGGAGGAAGAGCCGGAATTGTGAAATGGTAATCTTGAAGAGTTGTAGCAATAAAGTAGTAAAAATATAGAAAAAGCCACTGAGATTCATGGTCATAAATTTAATGTGAAACCAGTCAACAAGATTATAAGTTTTCTCCTGTCATGTTCTAGCTCAACTAGAATGAAAATAAACTGACAGTTAAAATTAACCAGGAATAGAGATTTTCTAGGTAGTAGTATGGTTGATTTCAATATATTAGTGACTAATATGGTTTGGGTGGGTCCCTACCCAAATGTCATTTAGAATTGTAATCCCCATAATCCCTACATGTCTCAGGAGAGACCTGGTGGGAGGTGATTGCATCATGGGAGTAGTTTCCCCATGTTGTTCTCATAATGGTGAGGGAGTTCTCACAAGATCTGATGGTTTTATAAAGGGCCCTTTTCCCCTTTCTCCACTCTGGAGTAGTATCTTTACAGCAGTGTGAGAATGGACTAACACAGTAAATTGGTGCCAGTAGAGTCTGTTACTGTTATAAAGATACCTGAAAATGTGGAAGTGACTTTGGAACTGGTTAACATGCAGAGGTTGGAACAGATTGGAGGAATCAGAAGAAGACAGGAAGATGTGGAAAAGTTTGAAACTTCCTAGAGACTTGTTGAATGGTTTTGACCACAATGCTGATAATGATATGGACAAGAAGTCCAGGCTGAGGTGGTCTGCAATGAAGATGAGAAACTCATTGGGAACTGGGGCAAAAGTCACTCTTGTTATGCTTTAGCAAAGACACTGGTGCCATATTGCTCCTGCCCTAGACATCTGTGTAACTTTGAACTTCAAGAATGATTTAGGGTATCTTGCACAAGAAATATCTAAGCAGCAAAGCATTCAAGAAGTGACATGGGTGCTTGTGATGGTTAATATTAAGTGTCAATTTGACTGGATTGAAGGATACAAAGTATTAACCCTAGGTGTGTCGGTGAGGGTGTTGCTAAAGATTAACATTTGAGTCACTGAACTAGGAAAGGCAGAACCAACCTTAATTGGGTGGGCACCATCTAATCAGCTGCCAGTGAATATAAAGCAGGCAGAAAAACGTGAAAAGGAGAGGCTGGCCTAGTCTGTCAGTGGACACCTTTCTCCAGTGGTGGACACTTCATGCCCTCCTGGAACATCACACTCCAAGTTCAGTTTTGAGACTCAGACTGGCTCTACTTGCTCCTCAAGCTTGCAGACAACCTATTGTGAGACCTGTGATCTAGTAAGTCAACTGTAAGTCAACACCTAATTAACTTCCATCTATCTATCTATCTATCTATCTATCTATCTATCTATCTATCTATACACACACACACACACAAACACACAGAGATCCTATTAGGTTAGTCTCTTTAGAGAACCCTTACTAATAGAGGTTTTGGTACCAGGAGTGGTTCTAGAGGAACAGAATATTAAGAATGGGGTTCTTTTGTTGGTTTTGGGGTTTCTGGAGTTGGCTGCTTCATATGATTAGACCCCAAAATGCTAAGGATTCTACTTCTAAGGATTTTACTTCTATGGAGAACACCAGTAGTCCTTGGCATGAACTGTTTAGAGAGTTATGCAAAATAAATGTATTTGACACTTCTGATTCACCACTCATGAGAGGCAAGGGGTTGAGTGACACTATACATAATACCTTTGACCATATGTGGAGAACCAAGGAACTTAAAGAAGCTGGTTGGTTGTTCCTAAGTTCAGGGAACAAAGTAATGAAAGAAAATGATGAACTCAGGGATTCTGTCTCTTAGCTTCAAAAGCAGATACTGAGCCTCAAATCTGCTAAGATTGCCCTGAGTGACAGTCTTATCTCCTGTAGAGAAAGAGCTGAAAGTGTGGAAAAACAGACACAAGGTCTTATGTGAGTGGCTAACCTGCAATGAAAAGGGCATGCACAGCCTTGCCAGATGTCTCCCGTTAAAGTGAGGGCATTGATTAGAAAAGAATAGGACCTTGCAACTTGGAATAGGGATGTGTGAGAGGACCCTGATGAAGTTGGGAACACTGAGCTTGTAAACTCTGATGAACGTTTTTTGACAGAAGGAACAGCTTCCTCATCCCCAGTAGTGGTAACTTTCCCTCCCCTACCCATGCTGCCATCAGCCTTTCCACATTTGTCTGAGGAGATAAACCCTGTGCTTCCCAAGACAATAGTGATGGCCTCCCCTGAGGCAGTTGCCAGGCCAAATAATGTTGATTCTCTTCAGGAGCCATCCCCAACACCCCTGTTGGCTTTTAGATCTATAACTTTACTTCTAGGCCTAAAGTCCTGGCAGGATCCCTGATGTGAAGTTGAGAGTGTGACCCATGAGGAGGTGTGGTACACTCAAAAAGAACTATTTGAGTTCTCTAATTTATATGAACAGAAATCTAGAGAACAGGCATGGGAATGGATATTAAGGGTATGGGATAATGGTGGAAGGAGCATAGAGTTGGATCAGGCTATATTTATTGATTTGGGCCTACTAACTAGGGACTCTCCTTTTAACGTTGTAGCTAGGGGAGTTAAAAATGTTCTAGGCCAGGCACAGTGGCTTACACCTGTAATGCCAGCACTTTGGGAGGCCGAGGCAGGCGGATCACCTGAGGTTGGGAATTTAAGATCAACCTGACCAACATGGAGAAACCCCATCTCTACTAAAAAACAACAACAACAACAAAACAAAATTAGCTGGGCATGGTGGTGCATGCTTGACTGTAATCCCAGCTACTTGGGAGGCTGAGGCAGGAGAATCACTTGAACCTTGGAGGCAGAGGTTGTGGTGCACTGAGATCATGCCATTGCACTCCAGCCTGGGCAACAAGAGCGAAACTCCGCCTCAAAAAAAAAAAAAAAAAAAAAAAAAAAGAATAAAATAAAAAAAAAAAGTTCTAATAGTTTATTTGCTTGGTTAACTGAAATATTGATTAAAAGATGGTCTAAAATGAGCAAGCTGGAAATGCCTGATCTCTTGGTTTAACGTAGAGGAAGGGGTGCAAAGGCTTAGGGAGATTGGGATGGTGGAATGGATTAGTCAGTTTAGACCTACTTATCCCAGCTGGGAGGGTCCAGAAGATATATCCTTGACCAATGCCTTGTGAAATAGATTTGTGAAGGCAGCACCTGCAGTTTTGAAGAGGCTTGTAATTGCTCTTCTCTGTATGACAGATCTAACAGTGGGAACTGCAGTCACTTGACTACAAAATTTAAATACAATGGGAATAACTGGATCCCAAGGTAGTAGGTCCCAATTGGCCACACTCAATGGTCAAAGGCAAGGTGGAAGTAGGTATCATAACGAACAGCAGAGGCAAAGCAGCAATCAGCATAGGTTGACTCATGTAGACCGCTGGCACTGGCTAATTAATCACAGTGTTCCCAGAAATGAAATTGATTGGAAACCTACTGCATTCCTACTTGATGTATATAAGCAGAAAGCAAAAAGCTTCTAGGTTGAATTTAAATTTTATAATTTAAATTATAAAAACAGAGAATCGTGGCCCCTCAATCAATTTTCAGACTTGAGCCAGTTTACAGACCCAAAACCCCCTGAATGAAGGGGAGGACGGATCCCCTTGACGAAGGACCCCACTATATTACCGACAATTTATGCAGTGACTATTTTTCCTATCCTTCTGCAAGAATACCTCTGGCCTTTTACCAAGGTAACTGTACACTGGACAAAGGGAAATGATTACATTGAGCAAAGGGAAATGATTAGACATTTCGGGGACTACTGGACACTGGCTCTGAGCTGACATTGATTCCAGGAGACCCAAAAATGTCATTATGGTCCCCCAGTTAAAACAGAGGTTTGTGGAGGTTATGTAATTAATGAAGTTTTAGCTCAGGTCTGACTTACAGTGGGCCTAGAGGATTATATTGTACCAAGAATAATTTAGAACTATATATGAGTTAATAAACATAAAGTTATAGAATAGTCACTGGTACAGTAAAAAAACTCACAAAATGCAGCTATTACTAATATCATATATTAAGCCCTTCAAGGAAAAATATATGTTATACTATAAAATGTTACCCATTTGCTTTGTTTACCATATATGTACCTATTTTTAACTTTTTAATGTCACTTAATTTCAGGTATGACTTTTTCATACATCGCGTAGTTATATTCTACCTTTTGTCACTTTGTTTTATTTTAATAAGTACAACTCCTTAAAATTTAATGTTTTAATTGATAGAAGTTGTGTTGCATTTATTTGTAAGCTTGTCATATGTCTCAATTTTTTTTTTTGGTTTTGTTCTTATTTGCTTGAATCTTTTCCAAAGTGATTTTTAATAGCTTTTTAAAGTTATTTTTCTAGTTGATAAAATTAAGAAAATACTAATTTTGACTTACCTATATCAACAAAAAAAATTTAGCCCACTTTTGTTTTGCTCTATTGAATCCAGTTAAAGATTTTTCTTAATGCTCTGTCATTTTACATACAGAAAATTTTTCATTATTTGATATTTTTACCATCTGCCATCTTTTTTTGACAGATTAACAAAAATGACTATAATTTTTTTGCCATTTATCTTTTTTTAGTACTTCACTTTATTCACTTACACTGTAATTGTTCTTTACATTTTTTTCTCTATTTTCAATCTCCTTTCATTAGATACATATCTTAAATTTTGGAAAGAAAGGAATGAGAAAGACTTCTTAACATTATGGACATGAGAAGATTTTTATTTTTTGTTGAATTCAAACAAGTGACTACTCAGCAAGGCTTGACATTTGGTGGTCACAATTTTTTTTCACTCAATATTCTGAAAACTGTGCGTTGTGAATTCTGGCATTTTGTTTGTGCAGCAATATCACAACCACTGACCTTTCTTCAGTAGTATCCATTAGTTTGTTTATTTGTCTTTCTTATTTTCCATTTCTGATGGCTTAAGTAATGTTTTTCTTATCTTTTCAGTTCAAAATTTTATCACAATAAATCATTTTATTGACATTCCTGAGCAAACTATGAAATCATTATCAGCTTTCTGTCACTTGAAATCTTTAGCTATTTTTTAGTCATTTGCTTCTGATACAGAAATTATTGGTACCTTTCACTACATTATCTAACCCTGACATTTGTCACTCTTTTTTTTTCAACATTTCAAAATCATTACCCTTTATTCTCCACATTCTAGGAGAGATTCTCACATTCATTTTTGAGGTTACTGATTCAATTTTCTGTAGCATCAAACTTTATTTTCCTTCCCTGAAATGCAGTCTTTTTTTTATTCATTTTTGACTTATGTTATTACCTTTTAATCTCTTCTGATTTATTCCTTTTGTTTTGGTTTTCTCATTTATAAGAACAAATGCCTTGAAATTCATTAAGAATGTGAACAGCATTCTAAATTTGTTATTTTGGTTTTTGGATTATATAATTTCAGAAGTATATGCTTCTTGTGTGTCTTCCAGATACTAATACATTTACTTATAATGTGTAATGTAGAAAAATTGTTCCATGGTATCGTTTTGTTCTTATGTCTATTACTGTAAATACATATTGCTTAGTATAGACTAAATGCAATAGAAATAGGACCAATCAAATGGCTTAACACAATAGACACTTATATATATATATTGCTCCCAAAACAATGGTTGTTAAATGTACGGGAGGCAGATGATCTTTTATCCATGAATTCATTCAGTGACCCAGGCTCCAATTTATTATATCTCTACCAATGCATGGATATTTCTTATTCTCTGTGTGCATCTGTCATAAGGAGAAAGAACAAAAAATAGACTGTATAAGTGGTTTTAATGGACCAGATCTGGACCATAATGGCACACATCATTATGGCTTATGTGCCTTTGGTGGGCACTCAGTTCTATAGCTATGTCTAACTATGAATAAGCCTGAGAAATGAGGTCATCTGTGTGCCAGAGAAGAAGAAAATGGATTTGGTTAATAGCTAGCAGTCTCAGAAATTCTCAAACAAGGCAATATATGGTCTGTCAATATACAAGTCAGAATGAAGCAGACTGAGTAGGGTGTCTTTAGAAATAAATATTAATTAGCAACACTGGCCTTTAAACCTGCTTGGTAACATCACCCTTTCTCATAAAAGCATAAAATCTCAAATCTAGCCCAAAGTTTTTCTGTACATTTGCATATCTTAGCAAATATTTCGGTCCTTAAGTACTAAATAATAAATCAATAAGGTCTTGCCTAAGCTAATATTAAAAGATAAACTCACCCAATTTAGAATTATTTTCTTATTCAACTTCGGCATGACCTAGACTTAAAAATATAAAGTGAAAGGAGAGAGAGTTTGGTTTTTTTTGGTATTTTATTGGCACATAGTAGCAAACATTAATGGCTGTTACTTTTAAAGAAATTGGAAGTCACATTCCTAGTTTTATAGATGGAGAATATGGTAACATGTAAAGCTCCAAGCCAATTTCTAATCTTTAATAGATCTTAGGCTTTTGAATGTTTTCCCTACTGAAATCTTTTTTTTTTTTCTCACTTGACTTGCTGTATGTAATTCTGAATAAATACAGAATAGTCCACAGAGGAAAATGCATTAAATTCTCAGTAGGCTTTGTTCCTATTAGGTTTTTAAATATTTCATAGCTTACTAGTTTTAGTCAACGTACTAGTTCTATCAAGCATACATTATCATCAGCATCTATGAATCCTCCTAAATACTACTGGCTTCTCTCTCATGACTGAGGAATATCATTCAGCTTTTGGACTCCACATGTACTGAGATAGGTGTTAGATCTAACAAGTATTATGAAATATAACATTAACATAATCAGAATGACATAAAGCCTAAGTAATTTTTTAAAATCCAGATTTATCTGCATTGTCATTAGTGCCAATTACTTTTTGCTTTACATTTTCTGACAGCCTTAGCTTTCATTAAACATTTTCATTTTTTCTTCAATGATGCCACAAGTGTATTTAAAGTGAGTGTCTTGTCCTTTTCTGTTTAAATGTTATTGTTATATAACATACTAGCCCTTGGTGTATGTGTATTATTTACAAAAAATATACAAAATTTCTAACTGAATAACTGTGCTGTAGTTTGTCTGAATTTTATTATTATGGGATTCACATTAAAAAAAATAGAACACTTTTCTTAATTACACTTGTTTAAGACTGTCTCACTGAAGGCGTTTCTCAAACTGATGTCCACTGGAAAATTTTTGTTAGTGACCCACAAAGAGTTACTACAGAAATTGGAGTATTTACAAACATTTCTAGAAAATGCCATTGCTGTAATATACAAGTACGTGATAGGTTTTTAGAAATTCATTTTTTTTTCACAATTATCCTTCTATGATTGCAGACAGGGAAAATAATCTTTCACCACAGATAGTTTGAGAAGTCGTGTCCAAGAAATATTCAGTACTACTTCCATTATGCTTCGTTTTCCTGAGTTGCTGCCTATGTCCTGTCTTCCCAGGTCATCCATGATTTATTCCATCATCCAGCTTTTTCTCTCAAAACTGGTCTGTACAGCTGGGTGGTGGCTCACACCTATAATCCCAGAACTTTGAGATGCTGAGGCGAGTGGATCACCTGAGGTCAGGAGTTTAAGACCAGCCTGGCCAACATGATGAAATCTTGTCTCTACTAAAAATATAAAAATTAGCTGGGCATGGTGGCTCACATCTGTAGTCCCAGCTACTTGGGAGGCTGAGACAAGAGAATCATTTAATCCCAGGAGGTGGAGGTTGCAGTGGGCTGAGATACTGCCACTGCACTTCAGTCTGGGTGACAGAGTGAAACTCCATCTCAAAAAAAAAAAAAAAAAAGACTAGTCTGTACATTGATTAATCTATCCCCTTTTTGTACCCTTCTCCAGCATCCCAAAATCTTTCATTGAGATTTAAGAAAATAACACTGAATCATCAAGACTCTCCTAAATTCTCAGTCTCACTTCTAAGTATTTTCAACAACCACAGGCATATGCATACACCTCTGGCTCCATCATTTTCTAAACTATTTCGTTGCTGCTTTTTTTCTTTCACCTTCATGAATAGTGTCTATTTTTTTCAATCAACAAGCTTGTTCTAGTTTCACCAGTCTAAAATATCGGTCTAATCTATCATTTATTATCTATCAGTCATCTCTCTCTTCTTTATTGTTTATTTAATCTTATAATCTATCTAGCTATTCCAACATAACATTCTTTTCCAAATACTGTCTCATTCCACAATTCCCCTTCATAAACATAAATAAATTAATGAATAAATTTTGAAAGAAGGGTCTATCCTTACCACCTGTATTTTCTCATTTACCTTTCCCTCCTCACTGCATCTCTGCTACTGCAATAAACTGCTTAATTGATGTATCAGCGATATTTAACGCAAAATACCACTTTGTGTTCTTACATCAGTTTATTTCTTCATGTTCTGCTTTCTCTGTCACCCTCTATTTTCTTCTAGCTTATTGCTCACTCCATCTCAGTTTCTGGTGCCTGATGCTCCTTTTATGTCATTTGAGCTTGGATCAGGGCTCAATCATCAAGCCTACTTCTCTTTTCTGAATATATCATCTTTCTCAGGCAATCTCATGTAGTTCCATGACTACAAATAATATCCATATGCTGAGACTCTCAAATGTCTATCTGCAGCCTTAACTTTTCATCTAAAATGTAGACTCATTTCTGCAACAGCTTACTTGACATCTCCACTTAGATAACTGTTAGGTCTGTACAATTGAAGACATTCTGAAGGAACTCATAATTTTCTCTTCTACATATGTCTTTTCCCTATGCTTCCCTTTCCTAGTAAATGACACCAGTACTTTGTTGCTTAAACCAAAAAAATCAATTATCTTTGTTGATATTCATAATTTTTAACCTTTCCTTTAGAAAATATTTTCATCTCTACCTCCAAAATATATCACAGATTCTTTCACTTGTCCTCCACTGCTTCATTAACATACTTGGCTGGATCATGGTTATAACTACACTAGACTATATTAATAGCCTTCACTGGTCTTTGTGTAAGCTTCCATCTTATGCTATTCTCCAAGCATCAGTCACACTAAATATTTGAATCACTCATCATGCAAGCATTTAAAACTTTTAGTAACTTTTTGTACAATTATAATAATATCCAAAATTATTGCAATAATGTAAAAATGTTTGCTTTCTGCTCCTCTCTCAGAAATACCCAAAATATTTCCACACTTGTTATCAATCTAGTCACACTGGCTTTTGGATAGCTCACAGCATTTGTGTTTGCTGTTCCTTTTGCCAATAATACTCTTCCCTGACTTCTCAATATTTATATGTATGTCTTGTCTGAAACCATGTCCCTTGACAGATCCGTCTCAGCCAATCAATTTAAAGGTACTCTCGATTGCTCAGTATCACAACACTCTTTTCTATTTTTATCACAGTGTATATCACTAACCGATACTATCTTGTTTGTGTGTGATTTTGTTTTTCTTGTTTACGGTCTTCCCACCTTCTTCTCACATAAAATGTATGTCCCCAATTTGTCTTGATATATGCTATACTTAGAAGAAGGCTTACTGGATAACTGAAATATTTTTTAAATGAATGAGATTTAGAAGCAGCTGAATTAACAGCTACCGGCCAGAGGTTATTTTAAACAAGAAATTATTTAGGTCATGTTTTATATGTATATTTTATCATTCAAGTTAATTTTAGTATTTATCTAGAGATTCAAACAGTTATGCTAACTTAAATTTTTCTCTAGTGGTTTCACCCAGACAGGAAAGTGGTGGGAAAACTGATGTTACATAAAATGAATCATCTCTGGGAGCAAAGGAAAAGAAATGAAAATATAAAAGAAATCAAAGGTTTTATTTTTCTTTTATATTTTCCTTTTATTCTTAGTTGGAGCATATAATTATATATATTGTTGGGACAGTGCAATATTTTAAAACATGTATGCAATGTGCAATGGTCAAATCAGGGTATTTAACATATCTATCACCTTGAACATTATCATTTGTGTTGTGAACATTAAAAATCCTCTCTTCTAGCTTTTGTAAATATACACTAAATTATTTTAACCATATTCATCCTTGACTGCTACAGAACATTAGAATGTATTCCTCCCATCCAGGTGTAGCTTTGTATCCATCAACCAAACTCTCTTTATCCCTCCGTTTCCACTACTTCTCCAGATGCTAATAACCACAATTCCACTCTCTACCTCTATAAACTCAATTTTCCTTTAGCTCCCACATATGAGTGAGAACATGTGTTATTTATCTTTCTGTGCCTGACTTATTTCACTTAACCTAATGTCCTCCAGTATCATGCACACTGCCACAAATGAAAGGATTTTCTTCTTTTTTCATGGCTGAACAGTATCCCATTGTGACTACATACCACATTTTCTTTGTCCATACATCTTTTGATGTTGATGCCATATTTTTGCTATTGTGAATAAAGATGCGGAAAGCATGGGGTTCAAATATCTCTTTGATACACTGATTTCCTTTCCTTTGGATATAATACTCAGTAATTGGATTACTGGATCATACGGTAGTTATACTTTTTGTTTTTAGGGAAACCTACATACTGTTTTCTATCATATGTGCATTAGTTTACATTCCCACCAACAGTATATGTAAGAGTTCTCTCAAATCATTATTTTAAAATACAGGTATTATAAATAAATGAAAACTGCTTTAATAGACCTTACCATTTCAAATGATTAAAAGAAAAAAAATTATCTGCTTTTTACAGATTATTTGTTTTTCAACTATGTGATTTGGGAAGGGACTAAGTATACTGACAAAGCAAAAAATAATGTAACTTCATTAGACATGCTAATTTAGATTCCTCTTAAAAATGCCAAACTATATTTTATTACTTTTTAAATTACAACTAATCTATTTTTGAAGTTCTAATTAAATGCCTAAATGAGAAAAAATGTTCTTGTTTTAGTTTTTAAAGGATTAGTGGTTGTTTCATTGACTGAAACATGAAACATAAATTTAAAAATTTATTTCTGGATGCAGTAACAAAATTTTAGGTTTTGAGTATCAGTGAGATGAAAACTTTAGAAATACTGTGTATGTGTTTTATTTTAACCGTGTTCTCTTAAAATGTTGTAAAAAAGTATATTTTCAGTTTAAATTGGTGTATTTTAAATTTACATTTGGGGATATTAGCACCATGCTTTGAAAATTTTAGTTCTTACTGTCAATTATTGAAAGTATTATTTTGTCTTACCAGAAGACTATAATTGCCATAGTTCAAGTTATCATGTAGATACCCCTGTGCTATCATCTTTTACTCCATGAGAGTCTATGTGTGTTGATGTATAAAGATATGCTTACTGTAAATATATAAAAACTTTTCTTCAAACCTTTTGTTTGTCTCTACTCTCTAAATAATTGGTTTGACTTGGGAAAAATCTTATTTTAAAAGTGAAATTTCTTCAAATTGTCAAAGACCATTTATTATTTCACAGAATTTTATTATTTTTAGAAAAGCATAATTAGTGAGGGAATATAACTATAGAACATTTATATTATTTACATAACTTTTACATCAACTAATTCAAATAAGATACAGCATTTCCTTTGTAATTCATGCATATTCGGTTGGAAAAATAGGGCTAGTTTACTGATGAAGTGAGTAGACACATGGCAAAAAACTGGAACAGGTTCTAACACTGTAGGATCTTAGTTTAATACAGAAACGAGGGTTGATAAAATGAGTAAAAGAGAAACATTAAAATAGGAACCATAGGTCAGGTGTGGTGGCTCATGCCTGTAATCCCAGAACTTTAGGAGGCTCAGATGGGAGGATCACTTGAGGTCAGGGGTTCGAGACCAGCCTGGCCAACAAGGTGAAACCCCATCTGTACTAAAGATATAAAAATCAGCTGGGCGTAATGGCATGTCTCTGTACTCCCAGCTACTCAGGAGGCTGAGTTAGGAGAGTCGCTTGAGCCTGGGAGGCAGAGATTGCAGTGAGCCAAGATCGCATCACTGCATTTCAGTCTGGGCAACAGGGTGAGACTCAGTCTCAAATACATATATACGTATCTGAATATAATCTCCAAAACATGAATCATAGTTAAATCTCTAAATATCTTTGGTTTTGGTTTTATCTTCATAATTAGCTGATGTAAAAAGAGTGATCAAGGAGGGTAAATCTATTAAAAGAAATTCTAACCAAAATGTTACTTTTCCAGATGATCAAGTCTGCCCTGACATCTATCTACATTTGGGCAAGAATACAAATGAAGATTCACCTGAAAGTTATGAATGAGGCTAAGAAATTATTACATAATACATAATATAATTTTCTACCATGAAAAATACACCTTTATAAAAACAGAATTGAAGCACATGTGGAAAGATATGTTTTTTATGTCACTGAAAGTCCACAAAATATCAAAAACAGCTGTATTTCAATGATATTGTACATGTCTTGGTGTTCCTTGCTGGAATCGTTATAACTTTATTATTTGAAATAAACATAAATTACTTCCATGGTTTTTATGGTTTTAGGTCTTACATTTAAGTCTTTATTCCATCTTAAATTAATTTTTGTAGGTGTCAGGAATGGGTCCAATTTCAGTTTTCTGCATACGGCTAGCCAGTTTCCCCAACACCATATATTAAATAGGGAATCCTTTCCCCATTGCTTGTTTTTGTCAGATTTGTCAAAGATCAGATGGTTGTAGATGTGTGGCATTATTTCTAAGGCCTTTGTTCTGTTCCATTGGTCTATATATCTGTTTTGGTACCAGTACCATACTGTTTTGATTACTGTGCCTTTTAGTATAGTTTGAAGTCAGCGTGATGCCTCCAGGTATAGTTTGAAGTCAGGTAGCATGATGCCTCTTTCTAGTTAGGATTGTCTCAGCTATATGGGCTCTTTTTTGGTTCCATATGAAATTTAAAGTAGTTTTTTCTAATTCTGTGAAGAAAGTCAATGAATGGTAGCTTGATGGGGATACCATTCAGAACATAGGCATGGGCAAAGACTTCATGACTAAAACACCAAAAGCAATGGCAACAAAAGCCAAAATTGAGAAATGGGATCTAACTGAACTAAAGATCTTCAGCACAGCAAAAACAAACAAACAAACAAACAAAACAAAAAAAACTATCATCAGAGTGAACAGGCAATCTACAGAATGGGAGAACATTTTTGCAATCTATCCATCTGACAAAGGGCTAATATCTAGAATCTCCAAAGAACTTAAACAAATTTACAAGAGAAAAACAAACAACTCCATCAAAAAGTGGGCGAAGGATGTGAGCAGACACTTCTCAAAAGAAGACATGTATGCAGCCAACAAACATATGTAAAAAAGCTCATCTTCACTGGTCATTAGAGAAATGCAAATCAAAACCACAATGAAATACTATCTCATGCCAGTTACAATGGTGATCATTAAAAAGTTGGGAAACAACAGATGCTAGAGAGGATATGTAGAAATAGAAACGCTTTTACACTGTTGGTGGGAGTGTAATTTCAGAAGTATATGCTTCTTGTAGAAGACAGTGTGGCGATTCCTCAAGGATCTAGAACCAGAAATACCATTTGACCCAGCAATCTCATTACTGGATATATACCCAAAATATTATAAATCATTCTACTATAAAGACACATGCACACATATGTTTATTGCAGCACTGTTTATGATAGCAAAGACTTGGAACCAACCCAAATGCCCATCAATAATAGACTGGATAAAGAAAATGTGGCACATATCCACCATGGAATATTATGCAACCATAAAAAGTATGAGTTCATGTACTTTGCAGGGACATGGATGAAGCTGGAAACCATCAGTCTCAGCAAACTAACACAGGAACAGAAAACCAAACACTGCATGTTCTCACTCATAAGTGGGAGTTGAACAGTGAGAACACATGGACAGATGGAGGGGAACATCACACACCAGGGCCTGTTGGGGGATGGAGGGCTTGGGGAGGGATAGCATTAAGATAAATACCTAATATAGATGACGGGTTGATGGGGGCAGCAAACCACCATGGCACGTGAATACCTATGTAACAAACCTGCACATTCTGCACATGTATCCTAGAACTTAAAGTATACATATAAAAAATAAACATGAATTGCAAATTATTATATATATTCTATATTTGTTTTTCAGATAAAACATAAAATAATAATATTATAATTGCTAATTTGTGATCATTTGTGTTCAGTTGATAATAATGCCAAATTATATATTTAAGGCATTATAATTTTCAGTCATTAAGTAATTTCAATTTAGATATATTTTGCTCTATTGAAACAGGAATAACTGTAATTATTAATATAATTTTTCAGACCATATATAAATTCAGATATTAACCATTGAAATCAACTTAAAGCCTGTAAAAAATCAAATATAATGAATTGATAGAACAGAAGCTATTGAAATATTTTTATTTTATTATATGCAACTTTATTACTTATGTTCCATTTTTTACTATTAGCAATGTATAAATCCATTCAGTACTTCTTAAACATTTTTAATTGTTTTTAAGCTATAATGTTATAAAGAAATCAGAAAATGGCTCAATTTACTATTTATATTTTTTCAATGAAAATTTACCTTGATTGATAGTAGCCAGGAAAGAATCTGAAAATAATGATTGGGTTATTCATTTGGATTTTTTGTATATAATTCTTTTTCAGTCATGCAAATAATTTTTGTTTTTCTGTTCTAATTTTCTTGGAATATTGAAATGCTACTTTAGTTGAATATTTCACATGCACTACCTTTACCATTTCTTAATTTCATTCTTAAAATTAAATTCATTTTTTCTTAATTTCATTCTTAAAATTAAATAGCCAAAAGTTATATTTTTAGGTTTTTAAAACTTTTTATAACAACTTATTTTCAAGAATTTATTGTATTTATGCTATTTGAAAAACTTATTGATTTTATTAGTCTGTCTTTCCTCTTTATTAAACTATGTCTATTTCCTACGAGATCAAGGCAAAAACCCACAAATCTTTAATTTGGACATGATTGCAACAGATGAGAAAGAAGATTTCTCTGGGGCCAAAACAGTGTTAGGAAACTTGATGTTTTGGTTATACATGATTTCATGCCAGTTTTGGGTATTAGATCCTGAGTAATATAGGCATCCATATGTTCTCTCATATTTTTATTTAATTTTATTTTTTAACCTGCTTTTGAAATGTAGGATTCTCTAAAGCCAAAGCCTAGAATAGGGAAGTATAGGAGCAGTTACAGATAGTTCTTTTTGCCTTCGTCATACCCATCCTAGATTGGCTGCCTGACTCCATTATCACTTACTGATTTGGACCTGGTATTTTCTTACAACTATTTATAGTAATAGCCCCTGTGATTGAGTGTTGAGAATCCTGTTGGTTTTTTCCATTGTCTCAGATATTTTACTCTTGTGACTAACTTTGCTGTCTAAAAAGTTTGATGCCCTGACTACACCTGTTGCCAATTTGTCTCCTGCAGCAAAAACTGTCCTGTTCAGCTATTGTTTCCTCCCCTTTCTTTGCTAAGCTGATACTACAGCTAAAATCAGCCATAATTTCTTTTAAAACATATAGTTAGAGCTGAAATAAAAGTTGTGACAAGACATAAAATTTAATAAACTGTGATAGTACAACTTCTTTAATAAAACAGCTACTAAGTTGACTTTTTAAAAATATATATAACCTATAGTACATAGGAATTGTATTATTATTTCACTGCCTATTGAAGGACTAAACTAATATTCAGTTCATTACCCAGATACTTCTATGCCTCATTTCTCATTTGTCATTATGAAGCAAAAATCAAAATATAATCATTTAAATAGAGTTGAAGTTTTACTTCACTTTGGAAAAAAAGTACACACTTTTAAATGTAGATAAAAGTGAAGAAAGTCAATACAATGAAAGAATATAAGCTAAATACTTTTGAGAAAAGAATTTGCATTGCCAAATATATAACAGAATTTCAGCCTTAAAAAGAAAAGCTGTTATTGAGTAAAATGGTCTCTTATGTGGTTGCAATGGAAGGAAGTTTTCCATCTGTATCTGGAATTAATAGCATCTGAAAAAAGAAATTGAATGCAAAATGATTCTTCTACTTGGCAATATGAACATAGATAGATTAGATGCCTTGAGATAAAAAACCACCCAGAAGCAAAGACAATTAAATGAAACAATGGTGAGTTAGATAACTATTGTGAGCCACAGAGGGAAGATGGAAAGTTGTAATGGATTTATATGAAACCAGGCACCACAACTAGCACTGGAAAGTGCTGTATGGAAGAAAATTAAGAATGCTCTTAGCTAGCTCCCTTGCTAGTGACCTTAAGGAATTCCTTTAGAATAGACCAGTTGACAGACTTGATGGTATTTGCAAGAGGAAAATGAATGTAGGGAAGCACATAGGGACCCAGAAAATGAAAAGAAAAATAAAATTATTTATTGGTAAGTCCTTTGACCATTGCATGAATGTAGAAATTTTAAAAAATAATGAGAAAACAAAACAGAAAAGAAAATAGAATCATGTGATTTTTAGAAGAAATGAGACTCAAAGATCAGTTTATCTAGCCTCTCAATCATTAAATGAAGTTCTAGAGTAATGAGAATATATTTGTTCCAAGGAAAATACTGTTAATTAAAAAAATTTTAAGACTGAATTTCCACAAATCAAAATAAAATACTACTTAATTTATACCCTATATTTTCATAATGACTTTCAAGCTAAAAATGATGTGATTTTAGGGGACTTAAAAAGTTGTTGTATATGTGATGCTGTTATTAAAATAGTAATTGCTTTAGCTGAGTCAGTGTGCCTCTTACCTACAATTTTTGCAGGAAAAGCTGAATTTAAGTAATTAAGTTTGACAGTTAAGTATTGCACATAACTTGTTACCAATATATTTTATATATCAAATCCCTATTCAGACCCTGTCACAGGAAACATAATTTAACTGATAATATTTTTTAAGGATGTGGTATAAACACGCGCTAAAGAGAAAGCAGAAAATAACAACTTTTAATGAGTATAGAAGTGTAATAATTTCTAGGGTATTTACTCTTTAAAAATATTTATGGGCTGGGCACGGTGGCTCACGCCTGTAACCCCAGCACTTTGGGAGGCCGAGGCAGGCAGATCACCAGGTCAGGAGATTGAGACCATCCTGACTAACACGGTGAAATCCCGTCTTTACTAAAAATACAAAAAATTAGCTGGGCGTGGTGGCGGGCACCTATAGTCCCGGCTACTGGGGAGGCTGAGGCAGGAGAATGGCATGAACCTGGGAGGTGGAGATTGCAGTGAGCCAAGATCACAACACTGCACTCCAGCCTGGGCAACAGAGTGAGCCTCTGTCTCAAAAATAAATAAATAAATAAAATAAAATAAAATAAAATAAAATAATATGATTTTGATACTTAACCTGTATACTAAACTCTATAAGAAATATCAATATTTTTAAATTTTTTACTTATAATTAACAAAAAAAAACTTGATGTGAAGAATAAATGTGCCTATAACGACAAAGTACTTTTTAATGCATTTATGTAGTTACCTCATTTAAACTTGCTGATATGGTTTGGATGTTTGTCCCTTAAAAATTTCAGGTGGAAATGTGATTCCCAATTTTACAGGTGGGGCTTGGTGGGAAGTGATTGGATCATGGGAGTGGATCCCTCATGAATGATTTAGCACCATCCCCTTGGTGATAAGTGAGTTTCTCACACAGTTAGTTCATGTGAGGTCTGGTTAAAAGAATTGAAGGCCCCTGCCCTTCTCTCTCTCTCTCTCTCTGGCTTCCACTCTCTCCATGTGACCTACTTACTCCCCCTTTACCTTTCACCATGATTGTAAACTTCCTGAGGTCCTACCCAGAAGCAGATGCTGGCAACTTGTTTCCTGTACAGCCTACAGAACTGTGAACTAATTAAACTTACTTTCTCTATAAATTACACAGTCTCAGGTATTTAGTGTGACACACCTAGTAAGAAATGTGTTGATATGAAATGTATTGTTTTTATTTAAAATTGTAATTACACTTTTAATTCCGTTGCTCATTCATGGATGCAACATTTCAGTAGGTATATTTTACTTAAAAGACTGTGAGTGTTAGAAATTTTTATTATTTTACATGAAAGATAAGGTAATACAATTGTATCAGTAAGTGTAGAAATTTTCCAATGGTAATAAATGCCTATATAGTTTCAAGGATTCTCTCTCTGTGTTTATGTTGACTGTCGAAACATATTTATGGGACATATTTGGGCTGAGCTGAATGCTTTTACATTTTAAGAACAACTTCTGGGAAATAATTTGTAAACAGATGAAAATAAAACTCTAAAGAGTTGTTCCTGATTAAATCCTATGATCAGTGCTACAAACATATTCATTCACAACACTGCGGGCAAGTTCTTCAGCACATCATTTAATACCATCAAAATTAGGCCTCCTTTTCATGGTTTTGCACAGCAGTCAAGTATTTTAAAATTCCATGTATATATAACCTTGTTAACAGCACTGAGGTTTTCTCATACATGTGCATTTGCCTAGAATATTCTATATTCAACTCTCCCATTTTTTATAGTAGGGTGAATTCCAACTGCTCCTTCAAGACACAACTTGAAATAAGACAGAATTATACTCACTCATCACTCAACTTTGCTAATAGTCCCATTGTCTCATATATATATATACACACACACACATATATGTGTGTGTGTGTATATATATATAAAACTATCCTTGTAATTACTAGTTTGATATATTATAATAGTGTAATAATGGATACTCATAAATGTAATTATGCATAATATTATTATTATGTACAATTATCTACTGCTCACTGGAGATGACTCTACAAATTGAAAAATTAGAAGAATCAGTTCTGTGATATAAGATACTATAGAATAAGAAATGCCTAATGTTTGCAAAAAGAAAAGAAGGATGCCTTGGAGATTTCTAGGAAGCATGTATCAAATAAAGGAGGTTGACTTTCATTATTTAAAAAATGGTAATGAGTGACAAATATAATTGTTAAATGATAAGTGAAACTTAAATATACTTTTGAAATATTTCCACCAAGAATAACGAATATTTCTTTTTAAGTTTGGGGCCTAAATTGTTGCCATGAGCACTTACGATTTTAGAGGAAGAACAGAAGAAGACAAAAGAAACTGTTCTCTACATATGCAGTTGATTAAGAATCTATTAGTATACAAAGAGAAGAGAAAAATATCAATATTTTTATAAGCTACATTATCCATATTATAGGACGTTCTCTTTCATACATAAAAAGTTATTTCCCTGATTGTTTCATAATTGCTCATATATTAAATATTTACAGTTTTGTTCTTTCTTTAAAGGTAAAGAGAAACTGGTGGCCACTATTTATAGAATGATTCTATTTGCTATTAAAATTAACCAAATACAATTTTTGTCTTTTCAAAGTATTTTAAATATTTTGAGATCTAATGCTATGTTGAATAGAGCAATCTGTCCATGAATTAAGTGTTTCCTAAATATATTGAATATACTTTAAGACAACATGCCTCTATTTTTTATGAAACCAGAATGCTCTAAATAAAAAGAAGGGCCAAAAATTAATGAAAATATTTGAGAAATATTATTTTTGCTATCCCTTTTCAATCACACCAATCATAATACTAGCTAGCTAACATTTATAAAGTACTTAAAATGTACTAGCTATTGTTATAATCAGTTTACATATCGTAAATCATTTAACCATTGCAAAAAATTTTGTACAGTGATTTGTTATCCTCATTTGATGGATAAAACTGAAACACAAAATGATAAAAAGCCCTGCCTATTCTCATATGATAAAGAATTTTGGAGATTTGAACGTTACCAGTCTAGCTGAAAGTGCAGCCAAATTCTTTGTCAGTTTATAACAAGGATGGTCTTTACTCCAGTTTCCAATAACTTGTTTATCTGTTTCATCTGAAGCTTCATCAGAGTGGTCTTATTTCTCGTATTTCTATCAGCATTTGGGTAATGGCCACTTAACTAATCTCTAAAGTGTTCAAAACTTTCCCTAGTCTTCTTTTCTTCAAATCTCTCACTGCAATTCAATTTTTTTCTATTGTGCTCCTTCAAATTCTTCTAGTTTCTTCTGATCATTACCCAGTTTCACAGCTGTTTTCACATATTCAGTTATTTATTAGTGACACCACCCTCCTGGCACCAATTTTCTGTCTTACTTCATTTTCTGTTCTTAGAATACCTAAAACTGACTTATTTATAAAGAACAGAAATATACTTATTACAAGTATGGAGGCTAAGAAGTCTCAGCTTGAAGGACTTCTTACAAAGGAAGAAGAAACAAAATAGAATTGGGTTTTTTAAAGGCTGGGGAGGATAAGGGAGAAGGGGAAAAAGAAGAGATTGGTTAACGGATAAGAAATTGTAGCTAGATAAGATGATTACATCGTAAAATTATTTATCACTGTAAAGTGACTATAGTTAACAACAATTTTTTGTATATTTCCAAATAGCCCGAAGACAAGATTTTGAATGTTCCCAACACAAAAGAATTATAAATGTTTGAGATGGATTTGCTAATTATCCTGATTTGATATATTACATTTTGTACACATATATTAAAATATCACACTGTACCCTATAAATACGAGCAATTGTTATGTGTCAATTAAAAATAAATATAAGCTAAACTTTGAAATACCTCTTTTCTGTATTAAAAAGATAAACTACATTGTATTAATGAGATTTTCTTTAATTTCTTTAAGAATGTGTCCATAAATATCAAATTAATATTAAATATATCTTTCCAGGAATACTGAAGACCAATATTAAATTTTTATATTTGTATTTATTCATTTATTTAAAATTTTCATTCCAGCTTTTACTTTAAATTCAGGGGATATATGTTAAATTTTGTTACACGTATAAACTGGGTGTTGTGGTTGTTTTATATGCAAAATATTTTATCACCCAGTTAGTGAGTATAGTACCCAATAGACAGTTTTTCTATTCTTACCTTCCTCTCAATCTCCATCCTCAAGTAGACTCTGGTGTCTCTTGTTCTTCTTTTTGTATCCATGTGTACTCAATGCATAGCTCCCATTTATAAGTGAGAATATGTGGTATTTGGTTTTCTGTTATGGCATTAATTCCTTTAGGATAATGGACTCCAGCAGCACCTATGTTGCTGTAAAGGACAAAATGTCATTCTTTTTTTATGATCGCATAGTATTCTATGGTGTATATGTACCACATTTTGTTTTTCAAGTCCACTGTTGATGGGCATCTGATTCTACATCTTTGTTATTGTGAAAAGTGCTGTGATGAACATATGTGTCCATGTGTCTTTTTGGTTGAATAATTTGTATTCCTTTGGGTATGTTTCAGTAATGTGATTGTAGGGTCAAATAGTTATGTTTCAAGTATTTTGAGATTCTCCAAACTGCTTTCCACAGTGGCTGATAAGTTATATTCCCACCACTAGTATATAAGTTTTTCCTTTTTTTTTTTTTTTTTTTTTTTTTGCAACTTCACTGTCATTTTTTTTTTGACTTTTTAATAGCCATTTTGACTGATGTGAGAAGGTATCTCATTGTGCATTTGATTTGCCCTTCTCTAATGATTAGTGAGGTTAAACGTTTTTTCATATGTTTGTTAACTTCATAAATGTCTGCTTTTTAGAAATGCCTGTTCACATTCTTTGCCTATTTTTATGGGGTTGCTTTTGGTTTGTTGATTTGTTTCAGTTCCTTATAGATTCTGGGTATTAGACATTTGTCAGCTGCATAGTTTGCAAATATTTTCTCCTGCTCTGTAGGTTGTACATTTACAGTGTGTGTGTGTATATGTATGTATGTATGTCTCTGTCTATCTATCTATCTATATATTTATATATATTTCTGTGCAGAAACTCTTTAGCTCAATTAGGTCCTACTTATCAATTTTTGTTTTGGTTAGAATTGCTTTTGGAGTCTTCATTATAAAATCTTTGCCAGGGCCTATGTCCAGAGTGGTATGTTCTAGTTTTCTTCTAGGGTTTATGAAATTTTAGGTTTTACATTTAAGTCTTTATTCCATCTTGAGTTTATTTTTGTATATAGTGTAAAGAAAGGGCCCAGTTTCAATCTTGTGCATATGGCTAGCCAATTATCTCTGCAGCATTTATGAAACAGACAGTCATTTCCCTACTGTTTGTTTTTCTCAACTTTGTTGAAGATTAGATGGTTGTAGGTGCATAGCTTTATTTCTGGGTTCCCTAACCTTTTCCATTGGTCTATGTGTCTGTTTTTCTATCAGTACCATGCAGTTTTATTTACTGTAGCCTTATAGTGTAGTTTGAAGTTGAGTTGTATGACATATTCTATTGGATTTCAGCCCAAACTACAACACCAAAAATATTTTGCTAATATAACCCCAATAAAACCAATGAGAAGAATTCAGCCACAAATTAAGACCCCTGCACAAAACTTCAGACCTCTGAAAATATCTAGAAATAAAACCAACTAAATATATGCAAATGACACCACAGTTAAAGGAATATCAGCCCACACAAATGAGACATATCCAGCACAAGAACTCTGGCAACTCTGGAACCCAGAGTTTTTTACTTCCAAATGATCACACAATCTCTTCAGCAATGATTAACCAGAGTGAAATGGCTGAAATGACAGACAGAATTCAAATTCTGGATGGCAGCAAAAAGTTTTGAGATTCAGGAGAAAGTGATAACTCAATCCAAGAATTCTAAGGAATCCAATAAAAATATTCAAGAGCTCAAAGATGAAATAGTCATTTTAAGAAATAACTAAACTGATGTGATAAAACTGAAAAACTCACTATGAGAATTTCTTAGCATAGTCAGAGGTATTAACAGCAGAATAGACCAAGCTGAGGAAAGAATCTCAGAGGTTTAAGCCCTGTTTTTTGAATCAACTTATGCATACCTAAATAAAGAAAAAAAGAAAAAGAAGACAATGAATGAAACCTCTGAGGAATATGGGGTAATGTAAAGAGTCCAAATCTATAACTAATTGGTACCCCCTGAAAGACAGGGAGAGTAAACAACTTAGAAAATCTATTTGAGGATATTGTTCATGAAAATTTCCCCAACCTTGCTAAAGAGATTGACATTCAATTCAGAAAACTCAGAGAACCCCTGCAAAATACTGTATAAGACAACCACAGCCAAGAAAAATGTCATCAGATTCTCCAAGGTCAACATGAAAGAAAAAAATATTAAAGACAGCTAGAAAGAAGGGGCAGGCCACCTACAAAGGAAATTCCACTGGGTTAGTTGTGGAACTTCCAGCAGAAATCTTAAAAGCCCGAAATGTTAGGGTCTATATTCAGCATCCTTAGATAAAATAAATTTCAACCAAGAATTTTATATTCAGCCAAACTAATCTACATAAGCCAAGGAGAAATAAGGTCCTTTTCAAACAAGCAAACACTAAGGGAATTTGTTATCAGCACACCTGCCTTAGAAAAGATCCATAAGAGAATCCTGAACATAGAAAGGAAAGACTGTTGCTAGCCACCACAAAAACACACTTAAGTTCACAAACCCCAGACACTATAAAACAACTACACAATCAAGTCCACATAACAACCAGCTAACAGCATGATGAGAGAATCAAATCCACACATATCTATATTAATCTTGAACATAAACGGGACAAATGCTCCACTTAACAAGAACAGAATTTGAAGTTGGATAAAGTATCAACACCCAAGTGTATGCTGTCTTCAGGAGACTCATCTCACATGCAATGACAACCACAGGCTGAAAGTACTGGGATGAAGAAAAATCAAGCAAGCAGAAAACAAAAAACAGTAAGAGTTGCTATTCTTATTTGAGAGAAAACGGAGTTTAATAATGATCAAAAAAGACAATGAGCATTACATAATAATAAAGGGTTCAATTCAACATGAAGTTTTTATTTTCTAAAAAATTCATTAGATTCTGTCCCCACAGTATCCCCTCAGAGGATTTTACTATTGGAATCATGAATATCATACATTGCCTTTGTAGTTTGCTTTATAAAAATTCCACTTGCCTGTCACTGTGGTAAAAATTGAAGAAAAATGTTAAACTACTTAAATTCAAGGCAAAGGCATTTATGGAAAAAAGGAAAGTAGACATAACTTCTTATTTCAGAAAAAGATTGAATTTTGGAACCAGAAAAATGGTATAATAAGAAATTGTATCATTGGTATAGGTTCATATCTAGTTTAGAAATTTTATTTTGCAAGTTACTAAATTACTGTTGTATTGATATTTTCATTATCTTCATAAAATGTTGCCTTAAGGATTTATTTATCATTTATTTGCTCAGGTGTAAGTAAAAATATAAAATTTTCATACTTAAAAATTTTTACTAGGATACAAGACACTTAAATATAACATCTACTTAAAATTTTGTAAGTAATTCAGTTATTTAAAATTACACATGGAAGCATAAAACAAGACAGTACTTAATTATCTTACTATAAATATTCTGTATCATTACACAGATAATGAACACTTACTCTAGTCATACATTTTGACAGTCACAGGTTTACAAAAGATTCTCATGTTCAGGGGAGAATGTGATAATTTCCAGAGATCAGAATTGTTAAATTTAATACACTCAAATAATTTTTGAAAATATTTCTCCCTTTTCCTTTGTTTGATATGGTTCCAGAAAGACTTGGAATATTTTCAAATAAAATAACAGAGTTTTAAAATCTACATAGATCTTTGAGATAGCTAATACAATTTCTTCAACTTATTAAAGAAAAATTAAAGGTACATCTCTAGTACAAATGTGTAAAAAAATATGGCTGTGTTATTGGCATATGTACCTTGAGCTTGGCTGATTTATCGATAAATTCCACCTGCCTACAAGAATGAGATCATAGTAGGGTATGTCATTCACTATTTATGAGTAAGTTGAGGAATGACTAATACAGTAAAAGTAATTCTATACATATGTAAATAGGATGGTTGTAATTTTTTTTTTTTTTTTGAGATGGAGTCTTGCTCTGTTGCCCAGGCTGGAGTCCAGTGGCATGATCTCAGATCACTGTAAACTCCACCTCCCAGGTTCAAGAGATTCACCTGCTTCAGTCTCCCAAGTAACTGGGATTACAGGTGTGCACCAATGTGCCCAGCTAATTTTTGTATTTTTAGTAGAGATGGGGTTTCATCATGTTGGCCCAGCTGGTCTTGAATTCCTGACCTCGTGATCCACCTGCCTCAACCTCCCAAAGTGCTGGGATTACAGGTGTGAGCCATGGCACTCAGCCAAATAGTTGCAAATTTTTATACATATATGCATACTTTTCTATTTATAAAATGAAGTGGGTAGAAGTGATGCCATCTAATTTCCAGCTTCATAATCCTTAGAGTATATGCTCACTCTTTTCCTAATAGTTTGCAACTAGTTTATTAATTTATATAGCATTATTATATATAGCCTTATATTCTGAATCTCCTTTCTATTTCAAATATCCATATTTATATTCATGTAGCGAACAGTTCAAGGTTATTCACACAAATTAAACTTTAATATTTCTCTGGGTACCATTTTTACTTTGAAAAATTAATCCTGTATTTTCAAGTTTCTTCATCGATAACATTCTTACAATCCAGATTATGTCACAGAGTTAGGAGAGAATAATGTAGACTGAATGTTTATGATCAACCAAATTCACATGTTGAGATCCTAACCCCCAATGTGATAATATAAGGAGGAATAGTCATTGAGAGGTGATCAAGTAATGAGGCTGGAACACTCATGAACAGGATTAGTGCCTGTAGTAGTGTGTTCTCAAACTTCTATAAAGAACTACCTAAGACTGGGTAATTAATGAAGAAAAGAGGTTTGATTGACTAATGTTTCCACAGGCTCTACAGGAAGCCTGGCTGAGATGCCTCAGAAAACTTACAATCATGGTGGAAGGAGAGAGAGTGAAAGAGGAAGTGTACACACTTTCAAACAACCAGACCTTGTGAGAACTCACTCACTATCACGAGAATAGCAAAAAGGAAGTCTGCCCCCATGATTCAGTAACCTCCCACCAGGCCCCTCCTAATTTGACATTCGATTTGGATGGTGTATTAGTCAGGGCTCTCTAGAGAGACAGAACTAATAGGAGATATATATATATATACACACACACATATATATATACACGATATATATAAAATACTAAATATGCTTATTAAATATTAACTTACAGAATCACAATGTCCCACAATAGGCTGTCTGCAAGCTTGAGGAGCAAGGAGAGCCAGTCCGAGTCTCAAAACTGACGAACTTGGAGTTCGATGTTTGAAGACAGGAAACATCCAGCATGGGACAAAGATGTAGGCTGGGAGGCTGGGCCCATATCTCTTTTTCGTGTTTATCTGCCTGCTTTATATTCGCTGGCAGCTGATTAGATGGTGACCACCAGATTAAGGGTGGATCTGCCTTCCCCAGCCCACTGACTCAAATGTTAATATCCTTTGGCGAAACCCTCACAGACACACCCAAGGTCAATACTTTGTATCCTTCAATCTGATCAAGTTGACACTCAGTATTACCCATGACAGATGGGGAAACAGAGCCAAGCCATATCAGTGCCCTTATAAAAGAAGTATCAGATAAATTTATTGTTCCTTCCACTATGTGAGAACAAAGAGAAAAGACAGCTGTCTGTGATCAAAAAATGCTAGCCTTCACCAGACACTGATTATGCCGCCACCTTGGTCTTGAACCTCTAGAACTGTGAAAACTAAATCTCTGTTGTTTACAATCAACCCAGTCTATAGTTTTCTATTATGGCAGATTGGATGGACTAAGGCATAAAAATGACCTTCATTTATTCATTAATGATTTAAGTACATACTGAATCCTTCTATGTAACAGGCACATTGCTGTGTATTAGGAATGGAGTGGTGAGCTGGAGAGGCAATATTATATGCATTTTCAACCAATGCATGTGAAACCAATATTACAAACTATAAAGAATACATACTGTCATTGTCAAGCTAACTTATACTTGTCTTATGCAAAGGTAAGCATACGAATTTTAGCAGTTTTATTTGAGGATCTTTTACCACAGAGGAACTTAAAACAAGTTTTGAAGATTTGTTTCCTGCAATGCTATACATTATCCAGCAGGAACAATTCTTATAACTATATTTTTGTCACCTGAAGTTTCTTACTGGTTTTTGTTTTTTGTTTAATGACTGTAGCTCTAGGCAAAATGTTAAATAGACTTAGCTTATTAGTATGTGCTACTTGATCTTTGTACCTTACAGTGAAATATTACAGAAAAAGTATAATACAAAGCAGAATTCACCTATTAGCTGAAATAAAAGGACTTTTACAAATCCATAAATTTGGGATTACAACTATTGCTGAACCTACCAAAAAAAAAAAAAAAAAAAGTTTTGAAACAAAGACCTATAAAGATTCAGTCAAGAGTAATGTAAAGGTAATTAGCTACACACTCAAGTTGATTTCTCCACATGGCTTTAAAATAACCATGAGTAAGGCAGTGCAAGCATAGAACAAGTAAAATAAATAAAACAGAGTGAAAAACTAAATATAGGAGAGGATTTTAGGTGTGATTACAGCCAAAGGAGCCAACTATAAGCAAATATATAAGATAATATTTCAGGTGGCTTTATTTTCAAAGAAACCATGAGTTAAATCTAAAGTGCTTTTGATTTTCTAAGCTTTAACATCTTAAGGCCCTAAACCTGCATAATAGGGAATGAAATACAAAAACCTTACAGTTTCATGGAGGAGCTATTACAATATCTGTTTCAGATGCAGCCATGGAGAACTGTTGGGAGACAATTTTCCATGGGTTCCTTGTTTTCTTACAAGATCCAGACATTCAGAATAAGGCCATGTTAGAAAGCAAACAGCCTTAGAAGATAGATATAGCGAATCCCTCTTGAGAGATTTAGAAATGTACCACTCACAAATATTCTAGCATAATAAAGATAAAGCCCATTGTTTTCCCTCTCAGTGATGTACTTATTTTCTAGGGTAATGGTTAATCTCTCTGCTTCCAGAGAGAATCAAACATGGATATGCTAGAAGCTTCATAAAATAGTAGTATCTCTTAAAAGTAGTGTTTTTTTTACTATCTTGAAACTTACTGTATGGGCAGGTAACATCTGGTTCTAATCTTATTGGAAATAGACCAGGAAGAAAAATGCTGCTCTGACTGATGTTTTTAACCGACTGGGTCTTGTGACTTTCTGTCAGTATACTATGTCTGAATAACTTATTATCTCTCAGGAAGGCAAAAATCTCAAACCCTGCATATTTTCTTATGTAACAAGGAAAATTTAAAGAAGTTCCTTCCAGAGGACAGACTCAAAATCTAATTAATGACCATTTTCCATAGTTAGTCCAGGAGGATCTTTACAATACCTGATCAGCAAGATTACATAATTTCCATAAACAACATTTACTTATTTCCCATTCTTCCTTTTCGGGGTACGATTTTTTATTGCAAGTATTCCAATGGTGCTTCTTTATTGTGTCTATGGTGTGATGAGGACATGTTACTCATTGTTGCATTTATAGGCCCCCAGACCACATATATCTGGATTGTGCATCACTCAAAGGTAATAAAATTTGAGCTGGATATGGTTCCTGGATGGGTTTCGAGTTGTCTTCCTTAAAGAGGGATTTGACAGCATTAAATATATTCAAAGAAATCTTCAAAGCTCTATAGAGAGGTGAGAATTCCAGAGTATAGTTTATTAGCTCTTTATTTAAAAAATCATTTTATTTCTTGATAAACACCTCATTTATAATACCTAAGTTCCCTCTCAATTAAGCGGAGAAAGCGTCTACTTTTAGCAGTAAATATGCTGAGTCAAGACTTAAGATGCAAATGTGCCCTTATTACCATTTCACACACAAGCTCTTTCACCAAATAGGTGTAGATAACTGTGTAATGCTAAGAGATGGAGGTAGAAGGTGAAATGAGCTTGAGTTTTTAAATTACAACATAAAATGAATGCTTCTTGTCACCCATAAACACCTTTTTTAGATTATTACATGAATGGAAAATAACACTCTTTTATATTTAAGCCACTTTCATGTTGGTTTGTCTGTCGTATTGTAGTAGCTTGAGTTACCACATTACAATGGTATGATCTCACAAAACAGCCCAAACTAATGTGTCTTCAATCTTAAGCTGTTTTGTCTTAAGTTCTCTGAATTGTATATCTAAGCAGGTTTCATACCACAGTTCTTGATTCTCAAAAGGATTAACAATATAATTAGTAGATTTTATTTTTCCAGAAACTTCATTGAACTAAATATTAATATATCTATATCTTATACATCTAAACTGTTTTATTAAAATTAATCTCAATACAGGGACTGTTTTAAGATCATCCTAAATATTTTATTTTCCCCCTTTGTTTAAACAGCTCTATATTTAAAACATGTTTTGGTTCTAATGAAGAGTATAATTTTGTTTATTTTTAGAAAAATATAAAGTTTCTCTACCCAAGAAAGCCACTCTCTTCCATTAGTATACACATTCAAGAAATAAAATACGTGGGCTATTGAAGGAAAAAGCAGATACAGTTGGCCCTTTGTAACCATGAGTTTCATGGATACAAATAATTAAATCAACAGTGAATTCAATTAACAGATCAAACATATTCAGAAAAAATTCTACAGTTTGAAAAAGCAAAACGTGAGTTTGCCATGCAGTAAGAACTATATTGAATTCACACACATGAAATAATATGTAGGTATTATGTTAGGTATTTATTACTAATACAGAGATGATTTAAAGTATATGGGAGAAGCCACACAGGTTATATTAAAAAACTAGGCCATTTTATATAAGGGATTTGAGCTTTCACAGATTTTGTTATCCATAGAGTTGCGGTATGCGGGTGGTGGGAAATGGGTTGCTGGGACAAATCTCCCATGGATACCAAGGGAAGACTGTATTCACTTATCTGGGCAGATCAACTCAGGTAATTAATACCATAGACATAATTGCCTTTTTGCACAATATTAACTTTAGGAAATCATCATAAATTAACCTTCCATCATTTGCTTCTGTCTGGGCAAAGTATAAGCCTATGAAGATCTTTTAAGGGTTGATACCATCTACAAACTTTGTCACTCTTGCTTACTAAAATTTTGATTTGACATGATCATTGTTTTTTCTTCACATTGGACTGGAGATACTAAATGTAAGGTTTAGTATCTGTGTAAATATAGTCTTTCTACATGTGGTGTTTTAAGTGAAAAAATAGAATGTTGCCAGTGTTCTTTATCCACACAATTTCATAGAGGGAGTTTCATCCATGGCTTTTTCTCTATAATTATAACACATTGAAAGTCCAAAATCTTCTCTTCTTTGCTAAGATACAGACAGTTATAAAGGAAAGAGAAATAAGAATGCTGGATTTTTTAAAAAGTTAGGTCATTGAAAGTTTAGAGAACAAGTATCCAAAATTTTTCCCATCACTAACCTCAAATAAGGTGTCAGAGCTACAGAAGGCTAACATTAACCACTCCTATTTTCAGATAGAAAAGCATCCAGTACATGGGCAGAAAGAATAAAACTTATCTTTCATCTAAGAAGTCATATATCAGTGTCTTCAGGTCATTGTGAAACATTTCTTAAACTCTGAAGTTTTCTTTAACTCCATTGCAATCACTCTTTTATTAGATAACAAGTGATGGTTAGACTTCATCCAATGAAAAAAAAATAATTTCTCATTGTAGCTAATACAAGTAGATAACCACAATGAATATCTAAATAGTTGGATACCATTTTTTAAAAAGGTGAAGTGATAATTTTGTATAAAAGCAAGGTTAATTGTATGCCTTATCTAAACTTAGAGCATGCAACAATTTTCTATTTAACGCACTGGAAAAGAAAAAAGTTATTAAAGTGCAATGTAATTTAGTAATTTAAGAAACCAATAATATACTGATTCTGGGGCAAAGTACATTATATTTCTTCACTTCCCATACTTTGGACAATTTGTAATTGTCAAAAAATGGACATGTGATATTTTTACTCAAGATATTTCACACTCGATCGCAGTTTCTAGTTAATCAGCAATTGTCTAACACAGATTGTCAACAGAGTAGTTCTGTGAATATTTAAAGTGGAAGAAGAATTTATTTACTGATTTTAGGATTTTGAGAAAGTTTACATATGAAGGAAAAGGAAGAAAACCTATATTTGTAGAATAATACTTTTATAATTAAAAAGATCAAATCAAAAGATATATAAATAGGTCTTGAATATTAATTAAATAGTATTTTTTACAAGGCACTGGATCTTCCACTGTGAAAGATGTAAATAAATATATTATCACATATCCTATAAAAATTAGTCTTAACATTTAGTAGAAGGGTGATATATACATATATTTCAAACTATATATAGTTATATAAACAATTTCAAAACATATATACCTATATGTACATGTATATGTTATACATATATGTACATATATATGTGTGTATGGGTGTGTGTGTATCTATATGTATATCTCTCAAAAGGGAAAGGCCAAGGTGTAATATTTCTTTATTATTGCAACAATCTTACATAAAAAGTAGCCATAAAACTCAGTGGTTTATTACAAAAAAACATACACTTATAAGCTGAACTTCTGCTGGGATCTTCTGAGCTATGTGTGACTCTGCTGGGTTGAGGTGGGTTTAGCTGAGTTCAGTTGGGCCTGCCTATGGGCTGCAGGTCACATTCAGGTCTTATTCACATATATTCACATATCTTCTCATTTGAGGACTCAGGTTGAAGGAGCAAGTGCTATTCAAGATATAAAGCTCTCAAGGAAGAGGGCAGGTTTTCAAGAAGATTATGTGTATGCCCATAATATCTTTTAAATTAATTCTATGCTCAGAATTGGTCCTTTGTCGTATCTTCCTAGCTGACATATGAACAAGCATGACAGATGACCAAGCCCCAAATCAGTGGAAGGTGGAATGTATTTCTCGTTTCCTGTGAGTCATGTGGAAGTATAAGACAATGGACAAATACATATAGGATAATATCCTATTTCAGGGAAGCAACAAAGATTGGAAGCAATCATTCAATGTATTACACAGGAATTTTTAAAAAGCCCAAACAGTGCCTAGAGAGAGCATATGATAACCCTGTTTTATCAACTTCCTTCCCGAACCACTGTCTTCCACCTAATAAGAAACTATGACTTCCTGAATTAAATGAATTACATTATTATTCAGATTTGGATCCCTGGTTTGGATCCCCAGGTCTAAAGGTAGATAGATAGTGAATAAGTGGGCTATTTCAATTATCTTGTAACTGGAATTTAATCCTCCAGCATGTCACCTTCTAATCTATCCTCCATTTATTTTATTTTCAGAGTGATTTTACTCAATATTGTATAATTGTCAGACATTTATTTAAAACTCCCTTTTTACACTTCTCCATTGCCTTTAAGACAAAATGTATACTTGAAAACTTCTAATACAAAGGCAAGTTAAGATTTCTTACCTCCTGCAAGCCCTCAGCAATCCCTTCCTTTGACAAAATGATATTCTATTCACCATGCTTCTACACATTTGGTGCCAAATCTTATATAGTGGCTTGATAGATAATACAATTATATTTTATATGTATTTTTATATGTACATTCTAACATATATTTCAGTATTTACTCTAAAATTGTGCCTTTATTATTTTGGCCAAACAAAACAAGATAGATTCCTTTTTGACTCGCAAAAGAGTTCTAAAATTAAATTTTTAAATATCTCACTTTTCTATTTGTCTCTCAATATTAACCTTAAATTTTTTTAAGATTCAGTTTGTGTCATAATGTGTAACTTTCCTTCTCTCCTTTTAGATCACTCTTTTAACTTTCTTTCCTTAACAGAAATCAGGCTTACCTCTGAGAATACCACTTCAACTGAAGAATGCTTAACTGATGACTATTTATTTATTTTTTATAAACCATGTGCTTTAAAGATAACACAGAAGATTGGCATTCTTTTTATTCTCTATTAGAAATTCCATATTACTAATCCTGCATACATTTTCAGAAGAAAATAATCTCCATCTCTTAGTTGAATAAAAATAAAATAAATTTAAATATTTAAAAAAGAAAAGAAAAGAGAAAGAAATGCAGATCTTTTTAAGATCGAGTCATTGAGCTACACCAGTCTCTTCCTCTTCTTAACACTGTCATCTGTGACTTTCAGTTAGTTCCCATCACTCCTCAAAGATTTTATATGTGGTTTAGATATTCATCTTTTTTTTTTTCCATTCTCCATGTTGTGCTTTATTTCTTTTTTTATTATTATTATTATTATACTTTAAGTTCTAGGGTACATGTGCATAACGTGCAGGTTTGTTACATATGTATACTTGTGCCATGTTGCTGTGCTGCATGAGATATTCATCTTTATCCCAAGCCCTAACTTCATATGTATTGACATTAACATTCATGTACACAACATGTCCAGCTGCAGAGCTCCTTAGGTTTTACAATTTCTTAACGAGCTTCTATGGCTTCTCACTTGTCACTTACTTTCACAGTCAAACTTTGAGCCTTTTCATAACCCGAATCTGCTCAATCTTCAAAAATCACTAATTCAATAATCTCACTTTATGGCCAATGTCTCATTTCCTTAAGTCTTGTTCAACTAATTTTATCGATTTTTTACTTCATCAAGATTTCCAGTTTCTTGAAATTGGCACATTTTACAAGTTTGTTAGCTATCTCATTTTTTTTCCTACTCAGCTTTATTCATTTATTTTTATGTCCATTTGTTCAAGAGTATATCTAGATATATAAATTCCCATTATCTCTCTGAAACTTTTTCAAATCTATATTGAAAATTTTATCTTCTGTGAACTGAATAATCTTCACCAAGACTGACCCTGATCATCCAATTGCTTCATGAGATTTTCCCATAACAGGACAAAATTTTTTCCACTATGAATTTTTAACTACCAACCTTAATTAGGATCTCCAATTTGTTCTGCAATCCTACATTTGTGGCTCTCTTCCCCATCTCTTATTTGACCCATTTCTAACTCTCTTCCGATTTCCAGTTTTCAGTTTCTTTCCATTTATTCCAAAAAGATGACCTTATACAATGTAAAACTGCTTTGTGCCTCATATTTCTTTCATATATACAGCTCCTAAATGTTGGCTTGTTGTTAATTAGCTTATATCATTATGATTATTAGTGGTATTTGCTTCCTTCTCTCCTCTTTCCCCATGTTACAATAAAATTCTGACTTCTCATGTTTCTCACATAGTTGCATCATTTACATTGGCTTTTAAATCAATTCGAGTGTATCCTATTCAAAATGAAAAAAATAAAAGAATGCAACAAAATCTTACTTTTCACCTCATATTTAGTATGCTTTCTTACCTAAAGCAAAGTTCTAAAACATCTTATCCATATGTTATGCCTTATTCCATTTTATTTTTAATCTCCCCCTCACTACATCATTCTGTCTTTCAGCTTCCATCTCTCTATAGATAAAATTCTTACCAAGGTTAACAATTATTTGTTTGTCACTAAATATATTACTGCTGAACACTCCCACCTTCTCAGAACACTCTCTTTATACTGTATTTTATTTTCAAAATTCTCCCGATTATACTCATACTTCTCATCTTTTGTAATCCACAACAAAATGGTAAATTTTCTAGAGTTTCAGTCCCAAGGTCTCAAGTTGTCTCAAGCTAGACTGTTCTCCTAGGCAATTCCTTCTTTATATCTGACTTTCATATATATTAGTCAGAAAACCAAAAACATTTATCTGATAAGAATGGCCTGTTAGCTTCAGATACTTTATCTAACTACGTAACTAACATTAATTCTTATATATCTCGAAGACACTCTTACACAACAAAGACAGAAACTAAAATTATGATCATTACCCACATACATGATCCCTTACTACAGTTTTTCTTCACAAATGGAACTATTATCCATCAGGTTATGTAAACCAGAAACCCAAGAACCATCTATGACATCTGCCTCTCATTTACCCCAATATCCATATCACTGGAAAATTTTATTGATTTAGCTTACTAAAAATCTCATGAGCTTGAACACTTACATGAAATACTATGAATCTCATAATCTTCCCTAGTCCCGGCTACCACCATTTCCTTCCCAGTATAAAAACATTGACATTTACCCATTTCAATTTTTTAAAAATCCAGAACAGTCTTTTAAGTCAGCAAATAAGGTCATATTACCCCAATACATAGGGCGGTTCAATGGCTTTTTACTGTTATTAGGGTGAAGACAACATGACTAAACACTGCTTAAATGCTCTGAGTGTTTTGGTACCCACCTAATTCTCCAACCTCATCTACACCACATTCTACCTAACTGCAGCAACACTGAACACTGCCTTTCTTTTAGTTCCTCACATTCACCATGCCTCCTTTTACATACACTATTCCTGCTGCCTGGTTATAATTCCAACCTCTCTTCCATCCATTCATCTGAGGCTTCTGGTTTTCATGAAACTACCACTTTGAAGGAGGTAATTTCTCACATAGTAATTACTAATTAATTGATTATAGATCAAATGATCAATTATAAACTTTTATAGCTCCATCTCTTTTGTATAACCTATTACTTTATGACACTAATAATATAGCAGATGATATTTCTATTTTTTAATTATTATTGAATCTTTAATGGTTGTCAGAGCACCCGCCCACACAATAGGTGTTTTGTAAATGTTTGTTGAATGACTAAGCAAAAAACTAGCAGAGTGGCTTGTTCAGTGATGGTTTGTAATAAATTATTTTTATTGAGATGGAATTAGACATACCTTGGCAGTAAGCTGGTGTTCCATAAATGTCAGCTTGAAATGTGTGAAAAACAATTTTGGACTTTGTGTTTATATTATTGGGCAAACAAGTCTATTTATTCAAATAGACTGGCCATCAAATGAAATAGTGACTTGAAAGTTATGTTACTGGTCAAAATATTAGATATTCTGCCATATTTCATTTTTGTATTGATAAAATATGTTTCTGACAAACTCATCTGCAGGAAGAATGGGCTTTATTACTGTTTCTAACTAGACTAATAATATACTATTTTATTTTTTCTAATTTCTTCCCCAAACTTTTAGAGATAATAGGACTAAATTTTTTCTTCTATTTATTTCCAATTGTTTCTATAGCCCTGTTTTTGTTTTTGTTTTTGTTTTGGCCCTTAGTTATATTTTTACCAAACTACATTAAAGATAATTTTCAATAGAATTATCTATTTTCTTGAGCATACATTATTTTATGTATTTTTATCTGCTCATCACAATGCTAAATATAAACTTCTAATAATTATTTTTGAATTAAAGTATACATGACTACATTGATTTTACAGCACTGAAGAACTTCCCAGTAAAATAGAAACTATGATTCTGTAATGGTCAAAACATTTTGTTAGTTATAACTGTTCATTAAGCACACTGAAATCTTGTTAAATGATTGTTCACTATAAAATGTACGGAAAATAAAAACATGGGCTCTGGAGAGAGGTAACTTTTTCTATATTATTTTAAATCTGTTTAGTAGTTATGTTTGATACAGTCATAGCGAAAAAGTGGCATTTCAGTTTTTTTAAAATAAATTATACCATACTGGTCTTTAAGAAAAAAAATAAAATTATCTTAAGGAGGTACATTTTTTCATATTTCTGTTCATTATGAATAAATCAATACTTCAGCAACAAACTATACTGCCTATAAATGAGCATTTCATTGAGACAAAATAAATATGAAAAATAAATATAGATGGTGTTATGTCAGTTAACTTTTTTCTTTAATTTAGAAATCAATTTTTGTTCGGGCATGGTGGCTCATGCCTGTCATCCTAGCACTTGGAGAGGCCACAGTGGGAGGATCCCTTGAGTCCAGGAGTTCGAGACCAGCCTGAGCAACACAGAGAGACCTCATCTCTACAAATAGAAAAAAATTAGCTGGACATGGTGTCATATCTGTGGTCCCAACTACTTGGGAGACTGAGGCAGGAGGATCACTTGAGCCCAGGAGGTTGAGGCTGCAGTGAGCAGTGATTGTGCCACTACATTCTAGCTTAGGTGGCTGAGAGAGACCCTGTCTCGTAAAACAAGAGAAAAAATCAATTTTTAATTCAAGAAATATTGCCAGTAATTTTTCAAACACCCACTGTTTAAATTATAAGCCAATAAAGCAGAAAGAATATTCATCTTAGTTATTTTTGTTATAAAATATTAAATAGTATGATTACTCTGATTACAATTTTTAAAAGCATTATATAGTATGATACTTATAAAAACACTTTCTGGAATATTCTCTAACCTTAACCCAAGTACTCTGAAACACAAATTAACTATTTATATGTAAATGGCCTTTAGATTTTTTATATTCAAATGCCCAGATAATAATCTTTGAAATACTTATTCAGTCATTTTTTTTATTGACTTTTACATAATTTCCTTTGCCAGAAATGATTTGATGTGGCTAATACAGAAATATTTATTATTTAAAATTTGCAATTAATTAAAAATAACACATTAATAAAGATTAAAATTAAGCCAGAAATAATATGACAAAACATGCCATTAAATCCTCAGCAACTATAGAAGTTGAGAAAGAAAGATGGCTTTGAGTTCTTAGGAGTTTATCAATAAGGATAATATAAATTCAAGATTTACTGTGCCTATAACTAAGATCATTTGCTCAGAATGTCATCATTTGTTTAACTGAATCTAGAGATACCTCCTTCTCATGAGCCCTTTTAAAGGGCATAATATGATTTGGTGGGCACAGTATGATTTTGTGGGCAAAGTCCTAATCAAAGAAAAACAAACAAAACAAACCAGTCCCTAAAATGACAAATGCCAATATTGAAATTAATAGGGCCATTTGTTAAATAAATTTTCATAATGCAAGGGGATTGTATGTATCTCTCTCAAATATCATATAACCAGTTACAGAAAGGATAATGGCATTGTGGTTTAGGTACTCTGTTCTATAATAGTGAGCCTTAACTAACTAATAAATTTCAGAATGTAGTTGAAAAGTTGAAGTGATTAAATTAAAATCAGACTTCCATAAATGTTAGTTATCAAGATGGAGCTTTTGACTGTTATTAGGCATAGTTTTGTTTTGTAACATGGCGTAGGAGTAGACATACTCTAAACTGTTACGGAAATATTTGTATTGTCTTGTTAGATGTCAATGATATTTTCTTGATGTGGACTCCTGGTTCCTAGTGTGAGAGGATGCAGAAAAGCTGTGAATATCTGTATGAGAAGATTTCCTCATAGTCAAGAAGATCATTTGGGCCACACCATGAATGGGCCACTACCAAAACTTGGGTAGTATTAGAGGTCATTGAGGTAGGAGGATAACTCCTTATGGAAAAATACCTCTGCTTTCACCCAAGAAGAAGAACCAAAAACCCAATCTGAATTATCTTGTCTTCAAAATTCTAATCATCCTATACATCTTTGAATGATCTTTTGAAAAATGACCTCTCAAACAGCAAATTTGCTGCCAGATGTCAAAGATGCTTATTATCTAAGTTCTAATAACCCTATTTTTTCACAGAATTATTTTAACAACTTAAAATGTGACTGCTGGCCCGTTTGGTGGCTCATGCCTGTAATCCCAGCACTTTGGGAGGCTGAGGTGGATAGATCATCTGAGGTCAGAAGTTCGAGATCAGTCTGGCAACATGGTGAAAACCTGCCTCTATTAAAATACAAAAATTAGCTGGATGTGGTGGTGCAGGCTTGTAGCCCTAGCTACTCTGGAGGCTGAGGCAGGAGAATCACTTGAACTTGGGAGGCAGAGGTTGCAGTGAGCTGAGATGGTGCCACTGCATTCCAGCCTGAGTGACAGAGGGAGACTGTGTCTCAAAACAAACAAACAACAACAAGAACAACACACATTGACTGTCACTATTATCCCCAAATACCATAGTTTGTTTTTGGAGATGACTCTATTATTATAATTCCACACATTTACTACCTGGGTTACTTAGTGTCTCTTAGTATGGTGGCACCATCGAGCAATATCTGATTTGTTTAGTGATGAACTATAGCATTCTAGAAAGAACATTGCCATAATCATAGATAAAGATATAAAAAACCCCTATGGATAACTATCAAAATCTTACTGGAGATTGTAGCTAAGACTTCAACCAATTACTGAGCAGTAGAAATCTTCTTCTAAGTTCAATTCGATCTTCTTCAAAGTAAACTTAAATTTATGTTAATCAATTTACTAGGAAAGCAAATCCTAAAAAGGCATGTGGTTTTGTCTGTTCAGAACTGTGCTTTATCCTCCTTTCATTAATGTTTCAGCATTCCCCCAGCCATAGAAAAAAATTCCCAAAAAAGCTAGCCAGGTAGTCTATTCAAACACGATTTATTAAGAAAATGGTCTACTAAAAGTATCTTATAAAAAAGCATCTTTCATGTGTCTGTTGGCTGTATGAATGTCTTCTTTTGAGAAATGTCTGTTCATATCCTTTGCCCATTTTTTGATGGGGTTGTTTGTTTTTTTCTTGTAAATTTGTTTGAGTTCTTTGTAGGTTCTGGATATTAGCCCTTTGTCAGATGAGTAGATTGCAAAAATTTTCTCCCATTCTGTAGGCCAACAGACACATGAAAAAATGCTCATCATCACTGGCCATCAGAGAAATGCAAATCAAAACCACAATGAGATACCATCTCACACCAGTTAGAATGGCGATCATGAAAAAGTCAGGAAACAACAGGTGCTGGAGAGGATGTGGAGAAATAGGAACACTTTTACACTGTTGGTGGGATTGTAAACTAGTTCAACCATTATGGAAAACAGTATGGCGATTCCTCAAGGATCTAGAACTAGATGTACCATATGACCCAGCCATCCCATTACTGGGTATATACCCAAAGGATTATAAATCATGCTGCTATAAAGACACATGCACACGTATGTTCATTGCGGCACTATTCACAATAGCAAAGACTTGGAATCAACCCAAATGTCCATCAGTGACAGACTGGATTAAGAAAACGTGGCACATATACACCATGGAATACTATGCAGCCATAAAAAAGGATGAGTTTGTGTCCTTTGTAGGGACATGGATGCAGCTGGAAACCATCATTCTTAGCAAACTATCACAAGAACAGAAAACCAAACCCCGCATGTTCTCACTCATAGGTGGGAACTGAACAATGAGATCACTTGGACTCGGGAAGGGGGACATCACACACTGGGGCATATTATGGGGAGGGGGGAGGGGGGAAGGATTGCATTGGGAGTTATACCTGATGTAAACGACGAGTAGTTGGGTGCTGACGAGTTGATGGGTGCAGCACAGCAACATGGCACAAGTATACATATGTAACAAATCTGCACGTTATGCACATGTACCCTAGAACTTAAAGTATAATAATAATAATAATAATAATAATAATAATAATAAAAAGCATCTATATGTCCTGCTGACTCTGACTACAAACTATATCTCAAGTCAATTTACTAATCACCATCTTCACTGATATAATTCTGGTACCAGTGATTGTTGTCTCTTTCACAGACTATTGGTACAGTTAACAAACGTTCTTTTCTATTCTCCAGAAATCATTTCCATACAAAAGCCAGATAAATCATTTTAAAACCTAAGTTAGACCATATTCCTTTTTGTCTAAAATGTATGAATACTCACATATTAAACATAGAAAAAACCTTAAATTCTTTAACATGGCCTATGAACGCCCATGTGATTTAGCCTCTGTCAATATCTCTACCCTCAACATTTGCTGCTCTTGTTTTTTCTCACAATGTTCAGTCTCACTGGCATTTTAGGAGTTCCTTGAAAACACCAAGACTTTTATCATTTCAGGCCTAGGTCCTAAGACACAGGCTGTTCAGTCTTATTCCCGTTTGTTGTAGTGATATGTAGAAATGTCGTAACAATTAGTACACAACATTGACACTTCTATTTGGAGAGGCCCTGTTAGTGCAAAGCTCAGCACTTCTCTTTGATGGTTGTGGCAAGGTTCTCCTTTATCCCCACTGGATATAATAAGTTAGGCTGTACACCTGGGTTGTTCCTGGCATCTATCTTATACTTGCTGCAGCAGCCTTGAACAAAGACACAATTATGGATGGCACAATGGAGAGATAAAAATACACTGAGCCTTTGATAATTATATTAACCTTCTAAGTCAATCTCTGCCTCTTGGTTTATTGAGACAACAAATTCCTTATTGTTTCAGTTGTAGTTCATTTTTTTTTGCATGAAACCTTTTGATATTATTATAACAACAGTGTTTTCATAATCATTGTTATTACCAAAAGGAGGCAGCAATACTGTGACTCTGTGGTTGATCATTTAAGATTTCTTAGCCTTCTAAACTACTATGTTTTTAGGAACTGGTTGAATGCTAACTAGCTGTCCTATGAGACAATTATTTAAATTAGACTTATTTTTTCCCAGCTCAAAAATGTGGAAAATGTAATTATCTTAATAGATAGTTATGAGGATTAGAAGTAATGTATGCTATTTTCTTGCACAGCGCCTAGCACAGAGTAAACCACAATAATTTATGGCTATAAGCTATCATAATAACAAAATTCTACTTTAAAGACAGGTTCACTATTGTTTAAGAAGTTTAGGAGAGAGAAAAAGCATTTAGTTCATTGTTCTTTTTTTCCATTATTCTCCAGTGTCAACCACTTAATTTATTACTTTGCTGTATTTGAAGATGTTTTTTCTTAAGCCAACCAACTTTGATGCAATGAATAAATGCATATAAGTGGAGATACTGAAAATGTACTCACAAAATTGGTTTTCTTGAAACCACATAATTACAACTGTCAATCTTTATTTCTCCAGTGTTAAGGGGAAACTCACTGGTAATGACCACTACTGGTGAGTAATTAACTCCCTCTGATCTAGATCTCAGAATTTCTTGATAGTGTGTGTGTGCTTATGTGAAATTCACTACTACAAAGATATAGCAAAAGCAACACCAAAAATACAAAGAGACTCTTCAGAAATCAAAATCCCAGCAGGTTCAAGTTTTAAAGTAATCTACATGCTGGCAGATCCAATAAACCTGCTGATTATTGGCTACTCTCTCTAAATCCCGCTGCGTCTTACCTACTTAGCTGAAGAGGCTGCTGTTCTAAATGATTGCTAATAGTACATGGCAACAGGATATATGTTGAGATCTATTATTGTTATCAGGAAAATGACAAGAACAGTTGCTACTACCCTGGAAACAGAATGAGGTATTGAAATATCTTGTCAAATGTATTTTTACTGCATAATTCTGTGCAAAAAGCAGCCTAAGTGTATACTTATTTATTTGATCCTATTGTGTGCAGTAGAGATTTTTCTCTTGTATTAATATTTTAATTTGAAACGTTATTTGCAAAATGACTTTTTCAAAAACTGTATTTTGGAAGCATATCAGTGAAACCAGTATCTTTTAGACTGCATTACTGATGAATAGTTTTTTTTTTTTTTTTTTTTTTTTTTTTTTTTTTTTGAGATGTAGTGTCTAGCTCTGTCACCCAGGCTAGAGTGCAATGGTGCGATCTTGGCTCACTGTAACCTCTGCCTCCCGGGTGAAGTGATTCTCCTACCTCAGCCTCCAGAATAGCTGGGATTACAGGCGCCCTCCACCACGCCTGGCTATTTTTTGGATTTTATTAGTAGAAATGGGCCTTCCCCATGTTGACCAGGCTGGTCTTAAACTTCTGACCTCAGGTGATCTACCAGACTCAGCCTCCCAAAATGCTGGGATTACAGGCATGAGAAATCTTGGCCTAGACTGATTTGGGTATTTGGGGCTAAAATCTTATATAATATATTCTTTTCAATAAAATTTTTGAAGACATAGAAACAGCAATGCAGATTGTTGTACGTTTTGTATCAATGAACTGGTACTGTGATGTGGCATTTAGGTACTTTTTTTATGTCAGGAAAATAGACCACAGGAATACATATTTATTTCTGTAATTTAAAAATAATTTTGAGAAAACTGATAATATGGGTTCTGCCTTCGCCTTTCTTGTTGCAAAAAGACCATCTTCCTACATTTCCTGCAAAAGTATTCAAAGTCTATATCCTAATAGTGCTTTTTAAAAAAAGTGTCATATATAGTTCCATGAAACTCAACTTTTAAAGATTACAGCACTGAGACAGTGAAATTATGAAAGGTGATGTTAGGATACTCCCTAAAGCATAGGGTATGATTCAAAATCATGACACATTTTAATTGTGTTGCTCTCTGTGCAATATAGCACAGGACAGGCATTCTCAGTTTGGCATGTTGAAGTGGTTATACATTTTGCAAGTTTCCCTCAGAATCTCCTGATTCACAGGACTAGTGAGATCACCAACATAATTTAGCTAATTTCCTTGAAAAGCAGTCAGTAGCATTGTGGGAGTGCCTAGAAACAATGCTCAGAAGAGGCCAGGATTCATCTTTAGAAGTGGTGTAGAGATAGGCCTTGGAGTTAAACTACAAAGGTGTAACTACAGCTCTGTCCTTTAGATGACTTCATGTTTTAACCTTTTAAGCTTCAGTCTTCTAACTCAGGTTAGTGTTGCAGTAATAAAAGAAAATAATACAGGTAATCTTTAAAAACACTGCACTCAATAAGAGTAAGTTGATGCTAATTTTACTTTTAGTAACAGTATGAAAATTATTATTATCAATTTATTTGGTACAATCTCCAATATCAGAAAAGATTCACTTCAAAGTTTTTCCCTTTATTCACTAGCAAAGAGTAGGGTATAGTAGCTGGTCTAATGGCCTAAAAGAATTATTCCCAGGGACATCTGGATTCTACCCTTTCTTCTAGTTCTACAAACTGTTTTAGGAAATGTATTTTCCTTGAGATATACAAAGACTATGGAGCTAAACTTACTGGATGAGAAGAAGGCTCCAGTCTGAGTCTCTTATGAGCCACACCTGGTTCAGGTGAGGTGGTCCACAGCATATCTCTAGCCAATGCTAAATGTGGAGTTTCCCAACCTTTTTCATAAGCCTGAGATTGGAAGAGAAGTTAATCATCCATGATGTCGGTTATGTCCTTCCTTCAGTCAAATTTAGAATAGACAACTGTATGTCCTAAAGACACATGAGGACTTTAGAGGCCATGATGTCTACACCTTCATTAAATAAAAATTAGTAATCTACTTATTGTGTACCTTGATTTCTTCAGATAAGAAACCACAATTAATTTAAATATGCTTATGTCTGATCTTTTCAAATAGCTATATCTATTATTGACATATGTCAAAACAGAGTTAAAACTCTTTAGGAAACATAAATTGTTCTTTGTTCAATAATAATTGAATATTGATCGACAAAAAGAAAAAAAAAATGTTTCTCCCTTTCAAAAGCACTAACAATGGTCAACCTGATACCTTGGATAATATATTTTACTAGTGCTGTGCACATTACTGATAGTTGAACATGTCTTAATTATATTGTGTCAGAAAGTCAACCTAGAGTCAATAAATTACTTGTTATTAATTAACAATTTAATTGAATGATTTTCTCTGTTTCTAGATAAAGAGCTCAGGTAGACCACAGAACATCCTTTCTGGAAAGCAATACTATGAGCAGAAAGTAAAGAACAGAGTAATGAAGATGAGGGGGAATCAAAGTGAACATAACTTTAGAGAATTTTGACAATATTGGCCATAGTGTTGCTTTTGCTATTACATGGTAACATCACATACTTATCATTTTTTAAGAGCTTTAAGCATTTATTTGTTTTTTGTTTCCAAGGGTTGTTAGGCACAATATTTAATATTTATCTTTTTTGATAGATATTAGGAAGAGCTAAGAATATTTCTACAGACTTGGTGCAAAGTAAGAGTCCTAAAATTTCTTAATATAATGATAATAATAATAGCAAACACTTGCATGGTGGCTACTGGCTGTCAGGTACTATTCTAATCATTTTATACGTATTAACTAATTTATGGGATGATTACCTCAGAGTAACCTAATGAGGTAGTTCATAACATGCCAATTTTACAAATGAGGTAACTGAATCAGAGATGTTAATTACCCAAATCCATGAATCTAGTGGATTTTAGAGCCAGAATTCAAACTCAGGCATTTGAGGACTAGAGTGAGTTTATATTTTTATGCAAGATTCTAATCTATTGAACAAAACAAACCAACGTTTTACTAAATGACTATAGATTTTTCTCCACTTTAGTTTTTAACTTACCATTTTCAACTTTCAATTTTTGAAAATATCATGTCACTACATGTAAACTCAGTGTAATTAAGAGAAATATTATTGGGGATTAATTTATGGCTATAATGCCTAAGTTCCATGTTTGTCTTATGAGCTGCTGATTGCTGTTGCTCAGCATTGACTCTCGCTGACTAATTAGTCCGGACACCAAAATGTTGCCTACTGTTTAACTGAGAGTGTCTATAACTTTTGTTTTCATTGTTTATATTTCTTACATTTTCCTGGCTTTATCTGGAGTATTCTCTTACTTAACTACCTCACTTGTAGTGTCTGCCTTTTGATCATGCACAGCTATTGCACATAATTCTGGAGTTTATAAATTGTCAAAGCCAGGAAAAGATAAACTTTCAGTCTTTCAAATGTCCCCAAAAATCAGAATCTTGCAGGCCTGATATTCTTGAGAGTTTAAAAAAGCTGAGTGATAAACTTAACATTTGTAGCAATGTCCATCTTCAGAGATTGTACTAGTGTTCTCATAACATTTTTCTTTTTCTTCATCACTTGCTTTCATAGTCTTTAACTCATATTCATTTCATCTCACACAAAATTATAGAATACCAATTAAATACCATAAACATTGTACTGGGAAACTCCCTTTTATTATTCCAATACTAGATATTGTTCATATAAGATCTTCATTATATATAGTACCAGAAGAATACTTATTTTTCTGGTTTTATTGTAAATAATATTAAGAAATTTTAGCATTTGATAGAGATAATTTAGAAGTATATACTGAAGTTTAACATTGACCCAAGCTAGCTTTCATTTGTTATGGAGTCATGATAGTATGCACACGTTTAAATAATTTAACAAGTACTGTTCATTCTTCTACTTGTTTTACAGCTATACTTGTATTATCTGGAGCTGTGTCTGTCCCTACAGGGTTAGTCTCATGAAGACTTGAGTCTTTCTATTTCATTAGACTTACTCCAAATTACTTAAAGGAGTCTAAATGAATCTGCTTCTCTTTTGTCCATCACAATGTCGACCACTCTTGGGAATAGGTTTAGTCATTTACATACCCACAGAGTTCTGAGCCTCAGCTTCATCATTTACCCCTGACAGTGAGCTGCCTGTTTGTCTAATGACCATTGTGCCCCTGTGGTGTCTATTTGCCCCTCCAGTACTCTCTTAGAAATTACTCTAATTGCATATCTTCAAGGGTTCACATTTATTTTGTTTAAAGTTTTCTTTAGTTGTATTTGTTTAATGTGGTTATATTTATTTAGAATGGTCTTTTCTATGTCACACAGGAAAGGTGAAGTTTGGGGCCTTCCATTTCTTGCTCATCTTAGTTGTTGTGAGAACCCTCAACCCCTGTGAAGATCAAGCTGTCAGAGTCTGTTGGGCAGTAGAGAATTGATGAGAAATGAAAGATACATGGAAGGATACTTTTAGTAGGCTAAAGGAAATTAGCTAAGATAATTTTTATGGCTGAGTTAACCTGTCAAGAAATTAGAAGAGAAAAGAGTTCAGAAATATGTGCTGAGACTTCCATGTTCTTACTCCTACCTCAAAAACAGAAATCAAATTCTAAACACTAGACAGGATCCTAGGTAATATTCTTTCAACTGACTCCAAATCATTTATTTCCCAAGCTGGAATTTGCTCCTAGTGCTTTGTTATATTATCTCTAAACTTAATGATTAATAGACCTTAATTAATACTGTTTACAAAAATTATGGACTTTGTGTTATGTTTTTATGTGCTTTCTTAAAATAGAAACGATCTCTGTATTATCATGGAAACTAAGTTTAATTTGCATAGTGTTTCCCATCTTAGTCATTTAGGTTGTCTTTTTCTTATAAGAAAATCCTATACTCAGTAAAATATGATTACCTAAGACAAGTAAATTGGTAACAAGAGATAATAAATTGACATCATAATTTAATCAAGTCAAATTAAAACCAAGATTCTTGTTGAAATTTTCTGGCTTGGATTTCTAATTTATAATTATTCTTATAACAAATCACATCAATTAAACCATACAGACAATATAAATTGACTGCTAAGTTTAAAATATAAAAAATATTCTTGTTAATATGACTAAGTATTGCAAATAACTGTGTCTTCTCTCTCAACGAACTTATTTTAATAGTACAAATAAAATAATTTCAAAAAGCAGTGCTCAAAGAAAAGAATAGGAGAAAAGAACATAGCAGAAAAGTCAAACAGAAAGTATATGGAAAAATACTAAATGATAAAATAAATCACAGAAAACTGATGTTACACTTGCAGAATAGAACTCTGAAGAAGCTTAGGAATTGAAGGCACTAGGTACTTTTGAAAGGACTGTGTATTTTCCTGAAATGGAGACAGATGAGTGGGTTACTGATATAGTTTGGATGTTGTCCCCACCAAAATCTCATGTTGAAATGTAATCCCCAGTGTTGGAGGTGGGACCTGCCTGGAGGTGATAGATCATGGGGGTGAATATCTTATGAATGGTTTAGCACCATCCTCTTGGTAATGACCTTGCAATAGTGGGTGACTTCTCCTAAGATCTAGTAATTTAAAAGTGTGTGACACCTCACCTCCACTCTCCCCTGCTCCTGCTTTCACCAGGTGTGTCACCTGGTGTCAGAAGGCTCCCTTCTTGCCTTCTGCCATGATTGGAGGCTTTCTGAAGCCTCCCCAGAAGCTCAGAAGATGTTGGCACCTTTCTTTCTGTAAAGCCTGTAGAACCATGAGCCAATTAAACCTCTGTTTTTAATAAATTACTCGGTCTGAGATATTTCTTTACAGCAATACAAGAATGACCCAATACAGTTACATATTGTGGAAGGGTCAGTAAGATACAGATCTTCAGTACTGTGCAGCGCTAAGTGACTGCCTATACCTAACAACCCCAACTCTGACAAAAAACATGTTTATATTATGGTGATATTTGCTCTGTTGAGCTCAGAGATAAAAATACTGCCTAGAAACAACATTAAGTGAAAGCAAGTGACATGTTGAAAAGAAAATATTCACTGAATGTTGAGGGACCTCCAATGCAGAGATCAACTTATTGTTTTAACATCAGCTACTAAAGCATGCCAGTTGTCATGTACCAATCGGTTTTCAAATGTCTCACCACTAAATATAAACAATAGCCCAGATTCAGACATAGGGAAGAACCCTTAACATAAAAGTTGGAACACCAAATAAACAAACAGCAGAAGAAAAGAACTTAGGAGATATGGAGTAAATGTGGGAAACAAAAGAAATGATAAATATACAGGGTGATATATAAATGTGTGTATATATACAGCATATATACAATAAAGTAAGAAAATTGCGGAAATTGCAATGAGGAGATGACATGGAAGATGGGAGAGTATAAAAAAGAAAACAACAGACTTAGTTTAGGAGATGTTACATCCCACTTGGGAATTAGAAAATGAATAGATATTAGAGAATTCCAAAAAGTCACAACAAAACAAACAAACAAACAAACAAACAAAAATAGAGGACAGAAAATTATGTGAGAAATAATACAAGAAAATTCCCTGGTACTAAGTACTTGTATTTTCAGATTGAAAATATTCAGAAAGAGTCCAGCACAATAAGTTAAAACCTATATCACCAAGGTATCTCATCCTGACATTTTAAGATCTAAAGATAAAAAACTGAAAAGCTTCCAGACAGAGAACAAAGATATTATTAAATAAATAAAGCAAAGTCAAATACAAAGGGTGAACAGAAGAATGTTATGAGCTTTCTGAGAAGCAAAGTGGAAATGTAGAAGGATTGATCTAAAAATTCTTAAATGATTTTCAAGTCAGAATTCTGTAACAAATTAGGAATTTTTGATAAATCTACAATAGTTTATACCTCACACAGACCCATTATTATGATGCTGCTAAAGACCATACTTCTGCAAGGTGAGATATTGAGAAGTTTAAAGAAAGAAAGAGACAATAGGATCTATGAAACAGGCATGCCATGTAGGAGAAAGGAGAAAGAAAATCCCAGCATCATGAGGAAAACAATTTCCACAGTAATGATAAAGCAACTGAGACTGGAGGAGATAGAGGCAGGGTAGCAGGAGGGATGCCTTCAAATTGAAAAAATATATATATATATAAAATATAATATAATATATTATATATGTAGTATGTATATTCTGTATATATATAATATAGTACATATATACTATACATAGTACATGTAGAATAGTATATATAGAAAATATATATTCAATTTGTATATATACATACCATACATGTATATGTATATACATACTATATATAATGTGTATATATAGTACTATATACTATATAGTTATATATTATAGTTATATATAATATACACAATATATAATATATAGTTATATATTCTATAGTTATATATACTATATACTATGTATATTATATATTATAGTTATATACAGTATATAGTACTATATATACAGTACTATATATGTATATATAGTATAGATGCACATATATACACATATATATATACACATACATGCACATATTAAACTTCGTTACCTATACTAGAGTATTAAAATTCAGAGAATATTAAATGATGGAAATAAAAAAAGGAAAAAATGCCCCCAAATTTTAATCGTTCTCTCTAGATAACATAAACATTTAATTCCTAGCAATTTATATCATTTCAGAACATTATAGAAATTAGATGTAATCAATGTTTACATGATTATGGTAATGTAAACCATAATATTTACTAAATAACTCTAAACTTTATTGAAAGAATGTGATAAGGGAAAAATGTTTTCATTTGATGCAGCATGAGTGGTCTAAAACTTCATTTTTTGTAGTAGGAAACTGATAGACAATATTTATTAATGGAACAACAAGATATAGCAGGATAACTATGCACTTAGGAATAGGGTTACAGATAGAAGAAACATCTAAAATTAATAAAAACACTTTGAAGTGCTTTCATGTTTTTTATCAACTATGTAATTCTATTTAATTGGTTATAATATACACAGATATACACACACATAACACACATATGTGTGTATAGATTTGGGTGTATATATTTGTGTTTATACTACATATATGTAAACATATAGCCCTTCTTCATCTTACCCCTCTTGCCATCTCCACCTCATCATCTCCTTAGGTAATGTAATGATAAAAGACAATTCCAAAGATTAGAATAATGACTCCAACATTTTGCTAGAGTTGATTCATATTTTGATATTTTTCAAATGATTTTAATGAGAATTTCAAAAATAGCTATCAAAGAAGTAAGCATATACACTCTGACATCAGAAAACCTAAGTTCAATTTCTGGTTCTCTTATTTACTAGGTATATTTCCTCAGGCAAATTAACCTCCTTGGGCTTTACTTTCTCCATTTGTAACCCAGTATAAAAATAGTACCTATTTTATAAAGTACTATGAAGACAAAATTAATCAACAAAAAGTAATTAGTGTAGTGCCTGGCACAAGACAAGCACTACACAAATAATAATTGCTATTGTATATACCAAAAAGGATATTGTTAAAGGTATAGCAATACAGTAATTATTTAAATTTGCTTTCTAATCCATTCTTTTAAGGAAAGCCACTATGTACTTTATTAAGACAGAAATATATAGATTAAATCATTTCAGATATTTATAACTCTAGGACAACATTCTTTAATATACCATTTAAATAATGAGTAATGGAGGGTTTTTTGTTGTTGTTGTTAAACTGGATGCTCTGAGGGAAAGCATTTTTCTATCTTAATTTTTCAACAATGGGACCCTCGAAAAATGTTTAACCTATTTTCTTTTCATTATTTATTATTTTTGCCTTTCTCATTTTTGTTTTTTGTTTGCTTGCTTCCGTACCCAAATTGTGGAATAAGTTACATTATTTCCGGTAACACAGAACAATGCAGTATTAAAATACCATTGTCTGATACAGCTTTTTTCGCCATCATTATATTTTCTCTCTCTCTCTCTCTCTCGCTCTCGCTCTCTCTGTCTCTCTTTTTCATTAAGGGTTCATTAAGGAAAACCAGAGGCACTATAGATGATTCAGATAGTATAAGGATCAGACCTTGGGCAGTTGTGATGTTGGTGGAAGAGACTCTGCACAGACATTGTTTCTGTGTCAATTATTTAGCCAAATTTGCTACCAGTCAGCCAATGCAGCAGTGAGAAAGGAAAACTGGATGTGAACAAGAATGTGACAAAACTGAAATCTGTGAGTATGATGAGAACCCCAAGGGGGCATGGGAAAGTTAGTGCACATCCCCAAAGAGCTGCACATGTGCTTACGGGAAGACTCCGAAAAACTGAAGAGGTGGATGTGGCAGGATCTAGCGGAGTTACAGGTCTGGTGCTGCTCCTCACCGATAAAGTTTGCTAGCAGACCAACAATAATTCATGTGAACAGCCACAGTACCTGGGTGAACCTGCATCAACTTTCAGAAGATAAAAATATGGCTGCTAAATCTAAATCTCACAAAACAAATTTATGTTATGAACCATATATGGAAATAATTCTGGGAAATGTAGTTTCAGCTTAAATTGTGGCAGTACAAAGCTGCCCTCTATCCTTTGTCAATTTAGCATCCATTCCCATCTCTCTTAACAAGAATAACTTGTATTATTATTATTATTATTTTGTGTGTGTGACAAGAGTCTCGCTCTGTTACCCAGACTGGAGTGCAATGGTGCTGGTGCCATCTCGACTCACTGCAACCTCTGCCTCCTGGGTTCAAGTGATTCTTCTGCTTCAGCTTCCATAGTAGCTGGAACTAGAGGTGTGCGCCACCATGCCCGCTAATTTTTTATATTTTAGTGGAGATGGGGTTTCACCATGTTGCCCAGGGTGGTCTCAAACTCCTGAGCTCAGGCAATCCATCTGCCTCGGCCTCCCAAAGTGCCTGGATTACAGGCGTGAGCCACTGTGCCCTGCTCAACCAGAATAACTTCTAAATAATGATAATAACGTATTCATTATTTTGCCTAATGGGATACATCTTTACCTTACACAATTGAAAACACGCTAACCTTGTCATTAAAAGAGAATACACATTTTTATTAGACTTTGGTTAATATAACTTCCTCATTTTAACTATGTCAGACTTGTTCCTTTGATATCTTATAACCTACATACTGAAATATAAGGTCTATTATTATGAACACATACTACATTAAATGGTAGGGGGATGGAAGATGAGTAAGAAACAAAACTAGTTAATAGATAGATACACAAAACTCAATAAATTAAAGGAAAACAGTCAAATTCTACTAGTCCTCATTTTGCAAATGATTATGTGATAGTGACTGGTTTTGTAACTACATTTTACACTAGTATAATGAACTAAATGTTTGTGTCTCCCCATATTCATATGTTGAAGTCCTAACTCCCAAGGTAATGGTATTAGGAGGTAGGACCTTTGAGAGTGATTAGGCCATGAGGGTATACACTTAAGTGAAATGCATGCCCTTACAAAAGAGACCCTAGAGAGTTTTCTAGCCCATCACGTGAGGACACAATGAGAAGACGACAGTCTGCGATCCAGAATAGGGTTATATTAGTCCATTTTCACACTGCTATATAGAAATACCTGAGACTGGGTAATGTATAAACAAAAGAGGTTTAATTGATTCACAGTTCCACATGGCTGGGGAGGCCTTAGGAAACTTATAATCATGGCAGAAATTGAACGGGAAGCAAAACACTGTCTTCACAAGGTGGCAGGAGAGAGAGAGACGGCGTGCATGTGAGTGCAGGAGAAATTACCATTTATAAAACCATAAGATCTCCTGAGAATTCACTGACTATCACAAGAACAGCATGAGGGAAATTGCCCCTTAAATCTAATCACTTCCCTCTAGGTCCCTCCCTCAACTCGTGGGGATTATGGGGATTACAATTCACGATAAGATTTAGGTGGGTATACAGCCAAACCGTGCCAAGGGCTCTCACCAAAACTGACCATACTGGCACCTTGATCTTCGACTTTCAGCCCCCAAAACTGTGAGAAACAAATTTCTTTTGTTTATAAGCTACTCCATTTATGGGCTTGCATAGTAGCCTAAGATGACACCCATTCTGAATTTTTTTTTTTCTTTCATGGCTGGCAGAGATGGCCCAAATTTATATCTGAGGAGGTATGTTCCCATTGTCCATCTTGGCCTATGGAGAATAGCTGCCAAAGGCCTCATTAAGGATGCCAGGACTCCCCTCATAAATTTAATTCTCATAGAATTGCTTTTAAGAGTTTCCACTGAAGTCCCCTGGGATACAAGTTCCCCAGTTTAATATTAGTTTGTGCAAAAGTAATTATGGTTTTTGCCATTTAATGTAATGGCCAAAATTGCATTTACTTTTGCACCAAACGAATACTTTGTCAATATGCCCTTTATCTCCATTTTCAGGCTCCATTACCTTACCAGCTGATATGGTTTAGCTTTGTCCTCACCCAAATCTCATCTTGAATTTTAGTTCCCATAATCCCCATGTGTCATGGGAAGGACCCCATGGGAGGTAACTGAACCATGGGGGCGGTTACCCTCATGCTATTTTCATGAGAGAGAATAAGTTCTCATGAGATCTGATGGTTTTATAAGGGATTTTTCCCTTCTTTCCTCCACACTTCTTTGTCCTACCACCCTGTGAAGAAGTTTCCTTTCTTTCCCTTAGCTTTCTGCTATGACTGTAAGTTTCCTTAGGCCTTCCCAGCTATGCAGAATTGTGAGTCAATCAAACCTCTTTTCTTTATAAATTACCTCATCTCATGTATTTCTTCATTGCAGCATAAGAACAGACTAACACAACAATCAATGCCCTAATTTTGTCAGAGATGCTTGGAGGTTGGGAGGTAAATTTTGCGTGAAAGTTCAGCCATCTGTAGCACTAGGCTTTAAGTTTGATTTTCTAAAATCTTGATCCTGGGACTACAGACTATGTCTTGATTTTAGGGCAGTAGAGAAAACTTTCTAGTCATTCACTTGAACTTCAAGCAGAGGATTTAAAGTCCTGACCATATCGTTTTCTTTCCCCCAAGTTCTTCAGTGTACTTAGAAGCAACCAATCAGCCTATTATACTCATTTTTTACAAAGTATTCTACCTGATCCCTCAAAGCCTTACCTTCTATAAGCACTTGATTAGACATGGCTATGGGTGATAATTTAAGTATCTGTTGCTACTACTTGTAATGAGTTAACAGTATCTCCTTTATCAATGCAAATAGAGCCATTAATGCCTTTAAACCTAATCAAATCACATAATAAATTCTAGATAAATCAGTGCCAATTCAGAAACTACTGAAATTTCCAAGTAGTCAAACCCTTGAATAATTTAATTTATGAATAGCATTTATCAGTGGAATTATATATTTTGTAGTTCTCAGAGCAATATATTATAATAGTTCACATTGCCCTATGTGGCTATTTTATTAATTACAGTTATTTGAGGAAGGTTCAAGGGTAAATTTGATTATATACCATTTTTCTCATATACACCTATTTAAAACTTAAAAGAACAATAAGACTTATTATGCCCTTATGTAATATGAAGATCCCTTTACGTGATAAAGGCAATGCTCATGAAATGGTTAATAGAATTTACTCAATAGCATCTAATGGTTAGTCTATGATACTGTTGTTCAGTTGTAGATGACAGTGTGTAAATACTTCCTGCATTTAGCCACATTCCTTTGGAAAGATCCCATAACTTTTAGCAGTTTCCCGAATTACCCCCAAAATTGAAACAAAAATGAACTAATGAAATCAAGCTTGAAATCAAATGGTTGAGCTAAAAAACATTTAAAATAAAAGAAAGTTTTAATGGCACTATTGAAATGCTATAACTAATGATATGCTATAGACTTTTTTCATGGTCATAACCTTTCTTTTCTTCTTAAATTAAAACTTATCTTCATGGTATTAATCAAATAAGTACATAATAATAAAGGAGAAAAGATTTTTAAAACAAAATTTTAGATTCCATGTGTACACTCAATAAGATAATGAATAGAAAGACAGAAAGTACAATTAGTGCAAACAACATTTATTTATTTTTTACACATTCAACCTTTGAATTTCCCTTTTAATTTAAATTTTCAAGCATTTGTTAACCACCACAGCCACACTTTTCCTTTTAGCCTTTTGATTATAGCCACTATGATATGGTTTGACTGTGCCCCAACCCAAATCTCATCTTGAATTGCAGTTTCCATAATCCCCACATATCCTGGGAGGGACCCAGTGTGGGGTAACTTAATCATGGGGACAGTTACCCCCATGTTCTTCTTGTGATAGTGGGTAAGTTCTTACCAGATCTGATGGTTTTATAGGGGGCTCTTCCTGCTTTGCTGTACACATCTCTTACTCCTGCCACCATGTGAAAAAGTTGCCTGCTTTCCCTTCCACCATGATTATAAGTTTCCTGAGGCTCCCGCAGCCATGTGGAACTGTGAGTCAATTAAACCTTTTTCCTTTATAAATTACACAGTCTCAGCAGTTCTTTATAGCAACATGAGAATGGACTAATACACACTAGATAGGGGTCTGTTCTTCACCAGTTCTTGTGTATTATGTAGGAAGATCTAATTAACCAGATCTCATAATGTTCTGAGACTTCTATTGGCAAGTCATACTGATGACTTCTGTTGGCACCAACTTTAATCTGAGTTTCAGAACCATATTTCTAACTGGCCAGGCAATATGTTTTTATTCAATATGTCTAAAATTAACATCAATTTACTTTTGCCTACAGATTTAAGGAAAATGATGTAATTACATAAATACTAAACATTTTAAATTACAAATTAATATTTACTATCTCATATAAATAAGCCTAATCTGCTGGTCTATGGCAAAACATCTACTCACTAACAAATTCTCTGTTTTACCAAAATAGAGAAATAATTTACCAAAAGTACTTCTAACTGCTTATCTGCTTAGCTTGAGGGAGCCATATGTTTTTAGTACAGATAATGATATAGAAAACTACTAGTATGCAAAGGCCTGTCAAGGAGGAAACCATGTGTCCATTAGCAATTATTATCTCCTTGGAGGTATAAACTCTTCTGACATAAAAATCTATTCCTTTTGGAGCAGAAAGATGTACTTTGGCTCATATATTTTATCCTTCACTTTCATCTGACTCCTTATGAGTTTAAACAATATCTTGATATGCAAAGTAATCTACTTTATAAATATTATTTTATCAATATGAAATTCCAGCAAAGTAATGTGTTTTGTTAATTATGTAATATGAAAAGCTCACTTCTAATTGTTTTCATCATAAAGCAGCAAACCTGAGCATTGTTTTTATGATCACCAGTCATAGTGATTAAAGAAACCTCAAAATATATACATATATTTTTAAAACATTTTGCTTGAGACAATTGTAAATTCATATGCAGTTGTAAGAGAGACTCTATGTACCTTTCACCTAGTTTCTCTCAATGGTAACATCTTACAAAGATATAATATAATATCACGACCAAGAAACTGAGATTGATGTAATTCATCTACATTATCTAGATTTTACTAGTTTTACATGAACTTGTATATGTGCATTTGTTCATATGTATATGTGTATATGTGTATTTAGTTCTGTACAATTTTATCATATGAGTAAATTCATGTGATCAGCATCACAGTCAAGAGGTTTGAACTGCATGTCCCTAATGACTAATGAGGTTGAATATATTTTGATATACCTGATTGCCATGAGAATGTCCTAGTCAGTGAAATATGTTTATATCTATTGCCCTTTTTCTAATAAGTTGCTTTATTGAGTTTCTTACGTACTCTAGATATGTCTTTCATTGGATATGTGGTTTACAAAGATTTTTTTCCCAGTCCATAGCTTGTCTTTTTATGAACTCCACAGGGTCTTATGTAGGGCTGTTTTTAATTTTGGTGAGGTACAGTTTATCATTTTTTTACTCAAACTTTGATATCATGTCTAAAAACTTTTTCTTAGTGTTAGGTCTTGAAGATTTTCTCATGTTTTTCAAGTATTTTCTAATTTTATGTTTCACGTGTAAGTCTAGGATAAATTTTTAGTCTTTTAGTTCATGTTTCTAAAGTGTAGTTTTAAATCTTTTTTTTTTTTTTTTTTTTTGCCTTTGGTTTTTAAAAACAGTTGTTGTTATTTTTTTTTTTTTGTTATTTTTTTTTTTTAGTGAAAGTAAATTCAAAGGTCTATCATGAGCTAATTTAGTTTTGCTTATATTTTAAAGAAAAATGTAGATATTTAAAAACTATTCTACTAATCTCAGTGTTAAATCATCCACATCTTTGAAAATATATGTAGTAATTTGGAGAATTCATTAGACATAATTTCTCTTTTATATTTTAAAACACATAATCACAAAGAATTATGTTACTTGGATAATTTTACTTGTAGTTGATTGTGTTCAAATTTACAAACATAGCCTTCTGCTATTATACTTAACTTTTGTCCTATTTTTGTAACCTGCCTTACAGACTGGAAACGTATTATCAAAAGTTTTGCATATGTGCTACTTTTAAACAAAATAGTGTATAAAGAACAATAAAGAGAACAATGAACAATTCTTACACTTTTCTCTCATGTCTACCACCTCTTTTTCAGTCACACTGCTAGCTAATTTACTCTTATTCAGACCTTATGTTATATCTGTAAGAAGGTGGCCTTGCATCTCTGTCTCTCAATCTCTGTCTCTGTGTATTTTTCTCTTTATTTCTCTCTCATTTGTGCAAATTAATAATAAGTAATCTGTACATGACAAACCTTTCTTGATCTTCATCTCAACATAGCTTTTGTAGAAAAGTAATTGCTATTTTGGAGGTAGGGGATTAAATAACTTTGGCAACTGACGAGAAGACTTCTGCTTTCAGTAATATGTAACAGACTATACATATTCATCAGAGCCAATTATTCTGATGAAAACAGTTAGAATGGGCAAATTGCAGTATCTCATGCCTATAAATCCAACACTTTGGGAGGCTGAGGCAGGTGGATTGCTTGAGGCCAGGAGTTATCGACCATCTTGGCCAACATAGCAAGATCCTGTCTCAAAAAAAAAAAAAAAGAAGAAAGAAAGAAAACAACTAGAATGCTCATTATCATATTTTATTTCAAATTGCTTTAGAAACAGCACAATTATATTGGACTGCTCTATATTCTATATAACATTAAATTATATAGGTTAGTGGCATATATGAAAATTTGTGATACAGAAATCTTTATAGTTTAAATTATCATGTCATCCTTTCAAAGGTCTTTTAAAGAATACAAATTTTAATTTGATGAGGTTAAATTTTTTTTTTTATGACTCCTGCTTTTGATGTCAGGTCTAAGAACTCTTGTAAATAGACTCTAAATGTGACTGAGGTTTATGTCCTTTAGAGTATATCCAGAGACAAACTTTGAAAAAATGCACTGTCATCTCAGCAAAAAACTTTTTAATGATTTTCTGCCCTGTTATCACTTTCTGAATAAATGAAGCAACCTATAGAGTTGAAATGTTCCTGCCAGCTGCCTACAGTCTCTTATTGAGCCACTGAAATAAAGCATTCTGTACCTACTTAGATTAATTATGATTAAATTTAAAAGCTGAGTTGGTTAAATTGCTTCATCATTTAATTAAAATGGAGATAAATTGTTTTTATATGCTTCTTTTTTGAAAGACTGTGAGTTTCTGATTATTGGCTAAGTTTAGGAGTACTTAAGATTTAAAACGTAAGCCACTTCAAATAGAAAATTTAACTGTTTCATGATTTCAGAGAACATGTCTGTTGTGAGAAGATTCTTCACATTTTTAATACAATAAAAATTAACTCAAATATAGCTCATATCTCAGAGACAAAAAATATTAGTGTAGAAGTATTTGCAGCCCTCCTCTTCCCAACAACACACACATTCACAACACACACACACTATATATTCTATGGAAGATCATTTGTTTGATCTGCTTTTCTGCCGGTCTTTGATCTTTATAAAATATAGATTGAAAAATTTAAAGAAGCAAAAAAGTCTGCAGCTATCTACAATGAGGAGGCAGAAATACAACAGAGAAAACAATGAAAGAAGATGATCATCTATACACTGGGGTTAGAGAGGTGAATGGAGTGAAAAGAATCAGTTACGGAGAGAGGCAGTGAAGGAAACTTGCTAAGAAAGATTATGTAGAGTGAGACAGTGAAAATCCCACTCAGAATTCATTTGTACAACTTTTCACTAAAATATTATGCTGTGGTGAATAATTAAATAGAATCAAGAAGGCTATTGTTTTTGTTTAACAATTGAATTATAACCCATTGAGGACAGAATGTACAGTTTTATGTTCATCTATAAATAGCTAGTATCTATAAATATACCTTATTTACCCTATATAACCACTATTACAAGAACATAATGTTATCTCTGGTTCTTCCCAGAAGAGAAGGTGGTGAAGAGGCAGCGTCTTTTGTCTGGAGTAATACCCGAGATTCATTTTCCCACACCAAGGAAATCAATGATGTGGACACACAAGGAGTGAGGTTAAGAGGGGAGGTTTAATAGGTGAAAGAAAGAGAAAAGCTCTCTCCTGCAGGGAGAGGATATCTCGAGCGGCTCTTCTGGTCCACCATGAAGTGCAGGAGGTTTTATAGATGAGCTTGAGGAGGCTGTGTCTAATTTATAGAGGACACAAGAGATTGGTTGGACCAGGTGTGCCATTTGCATAGTGCATGAAAAACTGGTTAGGACTAGATGTTCCATCTGCCTAGCACCCAAAGAAGGTGGATGCCCTGCCCCAATCTTTTATTATACAGATGAGTTCTCTACCCGACTGGTACCATATTGCCTGCTTTTCTGCTGTACACGTGGTGACAAAGGAAAAGGAAGATGGAGTCTCCATGTTGAACATACTTGGCTTCCAGGTAGCCCTTTTCTATTGGCACAGCTGCCAACGTTTACCCGTTCAATCTTCCAACTTGCTTATCTATGTTTGCAACTGAATTTTACAGGCTGCTCTTTGTTAGAAAACAAATGATTTCAGGTTGCTTTTTGTTGAAAGGGAAGCCTTGCTAAGGACTCCTTTACCCTATCTACCTAAATAATTTCTTTTTTAGATCCTGTATCCATAGCATTCACTGGTAATGGAGGAGGAGACTTGAAACTTTAGTCTCTCTTCTTCCTCACCTCTTCCTTTTAGATTCGAAACCCTTACCTTTCCCACCCTAACTTCTTCAAGTTTACAGGCTTTTGCATTATACAGTAGAAGTATTTCACCAAAATCCCTAAACTCTTGTGACTGGGCAGAAGGTAGTTTTTTTAATAGTTTAATGATGTCCTCTAGGATGATGACACTGAAACTGTATGGCTGGCTAGATCTGATCTTCCTAGTAAGCTTTAAGTTTCTATTTTCGTGCATTTCTGCAGTTTTACTACGAGTATCTCAGACTCAATCTGTTCAAATTTAGGTTCACCCGGTCAGTTCAACTTATCTTTTACTCTTCCCCATCATACACTTCCATATGTATTCATTTCATCTGTTATAACTTCTATATCCAGCTTTTGTATTTTCCTCTGCTCTGCTAAGTTTATAGTCCACACCACTATTGTCAGCTATCTGGACTACCTTAACAGTTTTCTAGTAAGTAGTCCTGTTGGCCACTGTGGCCCATTCTACACATATCAGCCAGAGTGGTTTTGTCAAAGCCTTCACCAAATCACCTAACTCCCTTACTTAACAGTTTTTTAAAGGATTCCATTCCCACTACAATGGAATTCACCCCCTTTACCTTGGCATCCAAGATCCCGCATAATTTGTCTGGTCAACCTCTTCAACCATCTCTCCCATTATTTTCTAACTTTCTTACTGAGCTCCAATCACATAGAGTTTTAATTTTTGATTATTAAATTCAGAATCATGTGGTATCATTTTTCAAGGCCTCTGTACTGCCTTCACCCATATTTGGGAAGCTCTTTCATAAAATACCTGCACAACTGTCTTTTTGTCTATTTACTCTCAGATCAAATATGACCCCCTCAGACATTTATTTCCTGATTATTGTAGCTCAACCAGCTTCCCAGATCCCCAATTCCCATAAGCAGTTTTTAAATTTACATATTTATTGCTTTTTTCAAATTCTCACCCCCAAGGTAGTATCTAATTTTGAATAAAAGATGATTTCCATGTTTTGCTATTCTGGGATACAAATGATTTGCAAAATTAAAAGTTTTAAGGACCTCTTCCAATATCAAAATATGTTCTTTTCTTATCTGTACTACATCTACATCTAAATCTCTCTAAACAATCTATTGTTTTTAAGTTCTAGCAAAATAAGATCATTTACTATTGTTACTGTTAATATTTCCAGAACACATCTAAAACCTTGATCCCATGTATATGTTTTAAAAGTAATTTTTTCCAGGGAGTTGGAATTTAAAATCCACATGTGATTACTAAAACCTAAATATCATTTTGTAAACACTTAGATTCATTTTGTTTCTTGTGTTTGGTGGCTAAACTAATTATCTAAATAATGTAAGCAGTCTTATACTATATGCTATTCATTTTGCTGTCATTAAATGAAAAAGTGTAAAAAATATGTGGTAAAAGGGTTTAGATAAAAAATTTTTATTTATATAGGTACATAGCTATTTCTCAGAATAATACAAGTTAAAAATTATATCTACATATTTTTTAATACAAGTCTACAGGATAGGATAGAATATTTCTTTTTATCTGGCAATGAGTAAGATGTGAGCAAAAAAATGAGTAAGACTTACATTTATTATAGACCTCTTTTATCAGAACAAATATGTTATAAATTTCATATGTTCTTTTAGTAGGCTATGTTTGATGTTATCATTTTTTTCTACATGAAATAAATACTTGCTTTACATTTACCAATGACCCTATATATTTCAGACAGCAAACAGGAATAAGAAACAAAGAAAGAAGAAATCTAACATGTATTTTTCATCTATAATGTGCCAGGTTTGGGACTATGTAATTTATATAAATAAAACAATGTTCACAAAACCACATAAAATAAGGATGGATTGATTACTTTCCAACTCTTTGGACTTTTGGGAAAACAGCCTAGTACAACAGAAAAAATTAAGCAGGCCTGAATTTGAATCCTGTTTCTATTTATGTATTATATCAGTGTCATTTTTCTAATCTATAAAATCTTTAAGGCTTTTACCTTAAAGGAATATTGTCTTTTGCAGTCAAACTCCTAGGAAAAGTTGTATTCCTTCAATTTCTTCAATCCCTGGAGCCTGGATTTTCTCTTAGACTCCTATCATCTGGCCTTTCTTTCACCATTACAATATCACTGCTCTTGCCCAGTTCACCTGTGACTGTCATATTATAAAATCCAATGATGAATTCATGTCCTCTTTTTACTGGTTCTCTTAGTGACACTCACACAGGTGCTCACTCCCTCTTCATTTTCTTTATATGCTTTCCTCACTTGCCATTTAGGATACCACTATCTCTTGCTGCTGCTGCTTCTACTTCACAGGTGTTCTTTCTTTTTCTTGGCTGTTTTATTCTAATACTCTCAATGTCAAATTTGTGGAAGATCTCCAGGTTCAGTTTGGTCCTTTTCTATTCTTGAATTAGCTTCTTTCCTTGGTGAATTCATGCAGTGTCATGATTTTAAATACATGTACATGCCAGTGATCCTTGATTTATATCTTTAGCCTGATCTTTCTTCTGAACTTCCCACTCAATTATTGGCTGCTTACTCAATATCTTTACTTGTCTGTTTGTTGAGAATCTCAAACTGAATATATATAACATTGACCACTGTTCTTCCCCTCCTAAATCTGCTTACACCCACATCCATTCTTTCAGTTGCTTAACCCTAAATCTTTGGAGTCATCCTGCACGCTGATCTCCCTCTCCCACCCCCAACAATGTTGTCTGTCACAGAATCTGGCCATCCAGCACTTTCTCACTACTTCCCTAGATAAATATCTACTCTCTTACTGGGATGACGGCAATAGACACCTAACTGGCCTCTTTGCTTCTATTCTTAGTTCAATACTATTAAATCTTCTACAGGTGCCATCCAAGGCAAGGGTAGGGGTAGGAACCCTGTATCAGGTCTTGTCTCCCTTCAACTCAAACCCTACCAGGATTCCTCATTTAACTCAGAGTAAAAGTCAGTCTTATGTACTCTGTAAAGCCCTATAATCTTATTCCTGCAAATTCGCCTTAAATCTTTCACTTCATTTTCTATGCTTTCTATTTGTCACCTCCACCAAGATATGCCAGCTGCACTGGCCTCTTTGATTCTACCATAAAAGATTAAACATTTGCTATTTATTTATTCTGGCATAAATCCAGAAGTCTGTGTGATTAAATCACTTACCTTCTTAAATCTTTGCTCAGATTTCATCATCCCAAAGAGGACATCCTGAGAGATTTTTTTTTTTTTAATCCTCATATTTTTCTTTTTTTTCTCTCTTTTTGAGACACAGTCTTACTCTGTCACCCAGGCTGGAGTGCAGTGTCTTGATTATGGCTCACTTCAACATCTGCCTCCCAGGCTCAAGCAATCCTCCCACCTCAGCCTCTTGAGTAGCTGTGACCACAGGCACGTGCCACCATGTCTGGCTAATTTTTGTATTTATTCGGTAAAGATGGGTTTTCACCATGATACCCAGGCTGGTCCCAAACTCCTAGGCTCAAGTGATCTGCCCGCTTCAGTGCTGGGATTACAGGCGTGATCCATTGTACCTGGCCCTCATGTTTCTAAATATTAGATATTAATAATTCATTCATTATATAAATTTTTACTGTCTGTTTTTTCCTGGTAGAATAAAAGCTGCAGAAAGACAGGAATCTAGTCTCTTTATGCACAGATATAGCCCAAATTCCTACAAGAATTCCCGGCACATAAACACTTATTAAATAAAGTTATCGAATCATTATAAGAGTGCAGCATAGCTCCTTCTTGTATATATTCTGCTATGTTTTGGTATGTTCAAAAGACAATAATAAGTACTGATTCTATGCAAGACGTACATCTTTAAACAATGTGCTGTGTGGAAATCTTCACACTGCTGGCAGAGATAATTTGACATTGTAGTGCAGTGCTTGAAATGGCAAGCTGCTTGTCTTTCTATTCTGATGAGAAAAAAAAAGGCAATCATGAAAGCAGGGTTGGCTGTTCACATAAGTTTTTACTGGAGTTGACATGGGCAAAAAAGAAAAGAAAAAACAAAGAAAAAAGTCATAAGTTCTCCGTTGAGTTGTCAGGAACATCAATATCAGAACATGGCTTGAATGCAGTGTTAACTATTTAGACTTAGTGACCAAATACAGGCTGCATACCTGAAGGGAGCTGCGGATAGCGTAGGTATCCAGACTCTTTGAAGGCAAAAATGAGCACAAGGCAGCAATATCTTAATTAGACACTGTTACTTCCCCTTCCCCTATAAGAAAGAGGAGTTTAGGCATTTTAGTAATAGCTAGAGTTTTGCTAGATAAATCACACACAGGCAAGGATCAGGGCAATTTATAGCCTCGAAGTTTCAAAATCAATTATTATAAGCCATGGATGAACATCAGTGTTTTCAGCATATTAAAAGAAGAATTCATGACTATTTTCAAAGAGTGTTTTGTTTTGTTTTTAATGTTAATATGTGGCTGGGCATAGTGGCTCACACCTATAATCTAAACACTTTGGGAGGCCAAGGCTGGCAGATCACTTGAGCCCAGGAGTTCGAGACCAGTCAGGTCAACATGACAAAACCCCATCTTAACAAAAAATACAAAACAAAATAAAACAAAATACCATTAGCTCAGTGTAGTGGTCTGTGCCTGTAGTCCCAGCTACTCAGGAGGCTGAAGTGTGAGGATCTCTTCAGCCCTGGAGGTCAAGGCTACAATGAGCCAAGATTGTGCCACTGTACTCCAGCCTGGGCAACAGACTGAGACCCTGTCTCAAAAAAAAAAGAAAAAAAAAGGTGACATGTAAGTACATATGGCTAGAATCCATACTGGTAATTGTTATACAATTTTATGGGAATAAAAAAAATTAAATCAAGTTAGTTAAAAGTCATGATTTCAAATCAGATGTTTATTATTCCAGGAGAAACTTGGAAAGATCTAAATTATGTGTTAATCAGTCCCAATAAAATAACTGCTACATGTTAAAGAAACTACTGGTCTAAGCTTTACCATGAAAATTTTATTTAAAACATTTCACACTTTGATACTTTGTTTTCCTGAAGAGTAGAGAATATATTTTAATCTTTATTTATTTACTGTCTGATAAACAATAAGCACCTTATAAATATTGTTTAATAAAGAATGTAGGTACTATACTTGTATATTTAAGATAAAAATATTATCCTTTGGGTGCAGTCCATCTCCACTCTCTGTATCTAAAGAAAACTGGCCCAATATCTGATAAGAGGGGGAACAGATATATGGTCCCAAATATACACACACACACATACACACACATACACACACACACACACACACACACACACACAGAGAGAGAGAGAGAGAATCTGAATGGCTTCATAGCTGCCTTTGAGGCAGTATAAGAAGTTATTGAAATAAAAATCTTCTCTACTTCCATTCCCCAGGTCACTGTCCAAAGGCAATTACTGATACCAGATTTTTCATTTCTGTAATTATCATATGCTTAAAACTCAATTTTTTTTGTTTTGCAAATTTGGATAATATCTATTTTCTTAACTCTATTAAGAAATATGTTAGTGCACTCAAACATTTATTTTCACCTCTACTACTTCCTCTCAGTCTCAATATTTGCTTGGTACATTAACATTTTTCTACTTTTAAGCTTTGACTAGGAACTAGGTATTGAATGGAAATTTATATTTTCAAGTTGGTGATGAGGCACCAAACATGAAGATAATAGATGGAATAACCTGCCCATCTTCTGGAGCAGTATCAGAGCCAGACACAACCTTGCAGGACATAATGAGAGGCAGTAAAAGCAGCCCAGCAACATAACTCCCAAGAGTCTATACATCTTACTGATTCATTGGAAGAATACTGATTAATTGAAGATTTTTTCTAGAGATTCAGAGTGCTGTAAAAAACTTTTCCTACTTAAAGATGCTTCTTCGTCCACAGCCAAACTGGTAGGAGTAAGGAAGAGAAACTTCTTAAAAGACACTTCAGATGTTTTCATCAAAGGGAGGGCTGGAGTGTCAGTCCCTACAGGACATAAGCCACGGTAAATAAATTGTAGTAGACCTGCACCTTGCTGTCACTAGAGCAGAGCATGAGAGAAACTCACAGGAGTTCCAGGAGTATGGAGAGATATGTGGAAGTAAGTACTCAAGCCCCACCTCTCATCCCAAGAATGCTGACAGCTGGAGACTACTGGCTGAACCAATCAAGATGGCAGCAGCAGAACAGGCAGCAAGTGCTGGTCAAATTGGCAGAGCAAATATTTATGACCTTAGCAATCAGTTCCTCCAAATCAGTTCTGTGCAGTTTCCCACGGAAAGGTGGGTCACCCATAAAACACTCTGCCTTTGTTTCCGCCATGACAGTTTACGATCAAAAGCCAAGAGAAACCCATGAAAGACTCCAGCTGCATAAAAAGTTATTTTATTTTTTCCTCCTATGCCTAGTTCACATGCCCTGATCCAAGAAGAGCCAGAAGCAGCCTAGTAAGTGGGAAAAATGAAATGTAAGAAAAAAGTGACAAAATCATGAAAGAACAAATCAAATCCTGTTTTTTTGGTTCCTGATCCCTAGTTCCAAGCCATAGGTAAACTCTAAACTGTAGGGAAAGTAGTATGGACTTGCATGCAAGAATGTAAGTATGGTGTCATCTCTGGGGCACCCTCTGGCATTTGTGAATTTGGTATATTCCATCTTGATTCATTCCTCAGTAATTTCTCATTTGTTCTTTCTAGTTAATAATACATTTAAATTATGTGAATAATATTGAGTACTTTCTTTTTATAAGAAAATCACAGCAATGTAAGTAAAGCAATAGCTCTCCCTGACCCTCATTTAATATAGTTTTCCTTCCAAGACGTTGGTTTCATGTCTGAATTGTTTTGATGTGTATTTACCTAATTATTTTTACAAAGAAATTTTATATATATATACATATATATACATAAATTCTCCCTTTCTATATATACACACAGAAATGTGTTTCATAAGCACTCTGAAATAATTCATGTTAAAAACAAACAAGTAAGCAGAATTTCCTCTTTAATTTGTTTCTAGGTGCTTTTAGTTTTCATGAATTCTCTGCCATTTAAATGGACTTTTATAACAGGTGGAAGGTCAGTCTATAGATCCCTTGAATATAAACCTCTTGAAGCAGTTAAAAATTTTGTACATGTTCTTTTTTATCAAGCTCACATCTTAACTTTTAAACTTCTAAATAACATTTTTCTGTGTATCCTCACTCAGCAGCTTCCTGGACTTCCGGTTTTTAATCATACAACTAAGCATATTTAAACAAATTGCCACAACTACATAAAATATAGATAACATAACTAAGAAAAAATGTAGGAAAACTGAAGTGGTTCATGTGACGGAAATTGAAGCTTTGAGAAATTGGATAGTTTTCTTAAGTTTGCACAGTTGATAATGAGTGAATTCAGAAATCCCATCTGATTTTTTTTCTTTGTCTAACCTTTTTTATATGATTGCCTTTTCCCAAGAGTATAGCATAGCTAAGGAGAAAAATTACTGTCTTTTAAATATATTATGTCAGTGGCTTCCTTGAACTTATGAGAACATTTCAAGGAGTGGATTTTTAAGTGATGCAGCAACATATTGGACTTTCTCAAGTAAGGGTGTGACAGATTTCAGTTTTCTTTCTTTTATGTCTTCTTTTATACAACATTTTTCTACTATGTTTTTAAATCCCACATTGTTGAATCCTACAAATCATATAGTCTAATGCTAGGTTATAGAGTTCCAAATAAACTTACAATCTGTATGCCTGATACTATTATACAAAAATAAAATAAAATATATATCACACTATCAAATCTTATTGATATAGCTAGAAGAATTTAAAAAGTATCAGTTCCTTACCAGCTTCTGGTAAGCTTTGTGTAATATCTAGATACATTGAAATGTTTTATAGATATTTGTCTTTTTAAAGATCAGTTAATAAATTATCATTTTGATATCAAATCAGAAAGCTACTTGACAAAATTCCATTTCATGGACTCAGTCAAATGTTTAACAAAGTAATCAAATCTATTAAAATTATTTGAAAGGCTTTATTTCTGTAGAAATATACAATGTATCATATACCAATGATATCAGCATATAACTCATATTTTGTTGACTCTATTGATAGTACATTTTTGTAAGACTAGCTATTTTAGTGTATAATTCATCTTTGTGTGATAGAAGCATTTGATTATAGGTAGCAATCTTTTCTCCCTTTTTTTTTTAACACCCAGTCAGGCTGCATTTAGTTTTCTTTGTCACTGATATAATGTAATGTCATCATTATGACAAATGTTACCAATATTCCATTTTCCCTGGAATGCCAAAGCATGAATCTCCTTTATAACTGTAGCAACAGGGAGAGGTCTAGCTTCTGAGAATGTGCTGTCCAGAGACGATTTGTTTGAGAAGTTTCTATGTGACCCAGGATAAAGAATGAGCCCCTGTACATCCTCCTTGTATTTTATTTCTAAATGTGATGAATGTAGTTGACTAGCAAAGCTAACCTGTGTTTAAAACCAACAACTTCAGTTTCCAAAGCCTAAGACAGATGTTCAGGGGATACATATTTTTTTCCTGATGCTAGAAGAAAGCCTAAATTGTTTGCCTTTTTTTCTTTTTAAGAGACAGGGTCTCACTCTACCACCCAAGCTAGAGTGCAGTGGTGCAATCATACCTCATTGCAGCCTAGAACCCTGGGATGCAAATGATATTTCCACTCATAGCTGGGACTACAGGCGTATGCCACCACACCTAGCTAGTCTTTTTTTTATTTTTAAGTTTTGTACAAAAGAGGTCCAGCTATGTTGCTCAGGCTTGTCTCAAACTCCTGGACTCAAGTATTCCTCCTGCTTTGGCTATTTTCCTCTCTTTTGGAGAGGAATGCTTCAGCTAGAATAGCAAGAGTAAGGAGAAATATTTTTAAAAATAAAAAGAATCTGAGACATTATCAAGTCCACTTTGCAATTTACCATCAAAGAGGAATTCTCTCTCAAAGAAAGTTCTTGCTTTTGCAGTTTTGTTTAAAACAAAAACGAACACCCCCACACAAATAATATAGAAAAACAAAGTTAGGCTTGATTTATACAAGACTAACGGTGAGTACGAATAAACAATTATTGGATATTCTCTTGAAATTTACATCTCCTTTCATCTTACTGAAGTGCAATTGATTGTAGGAACTGTCAGATAGATAGGCACTGCTAAATTGCTAGGTTTGACCAAACGGAATACACCTCCCTAGTGAAATCATCAGGCGTTTCAATTTATGTATAACTTAAATATCAAAAAAACAATAATGATTAATGTTTATATATGTACAATGAGTAGTTAATATACTGGAGTTGGAAGAAACCAAACTTGGCTAAATTTTGAACTTCTAACAGATTCTTGGGATTATCTATATTACCTGAGACGATGTTACTGAAAGTGTGGTTCACAGAGCTGCAGAATTAGTATCACTCAGGAGTGCTAGACCTACTGAATTGGAATCTCTGGGAATGAAACTGAAGAATCCATGCTTTAAAAAGCCCTCCAAGTGATTTTTATGTTGATTACATTTAAAAACTGACCCAAGAGTTAAGCAGAAGGAATATTTGAGAACAGGATTTAAATTTTACCTGGGCATCTGGCATGATTCAGGAGTTATCTGATAAATAACTTAGCGAGGAAAACATTGGGACTCAGATCACAAGTGAATGACTATTTGAAATGATGAAATAAAATCAAAATCCAGCCATGTACAATATATGCCCCCAGGGAAACATTCCATCATATTCTGATGTTTTCAGTTATTCATGTATCTTCTAGGCTAAGTAGAAGATTATAAGGTTCATGTGAGAGTTAATGGGAGCCAACTCATCTTCAGAATAAACAACATGCCCTGTCTACATAAATTGCCCAAACCGCTCTAAAATATGTATTTTGAGATTTCTTGTGCTTTAATATCATGTCTGTATTTTTTGTCAGTTTATAGTATGGGTGCAACACACATATTTATTATGTTTTATATTGAATATATATTTAATATTATATATTTCTCAAATTTAGTGAATATTTCTGCAGTTAACAATTGGGGCACATTGTCAAGTATGCTTTTTTAAGAAGCAATTATGGAAACAGTGAGACAGAATACTTGATAAATGAAATCATTCTGCAAAACTGTCAAGTATTGACAATGAAGCCCTTGTTATGAGCTGACCCATTTCACATGAAAGTGACTAAACAGTTTGATAAGCTACTTTATTAGATAGAACAATCTTTTTCACTTTTATTCTGTAGATCTGGGATATTAAATAAAAAAGAATAAATTCTAAGAGTTAAAAAAACTAAAAATGGACTTAAGGGAAGAGAACTTTTTAAAAAGAGGTTTTATTATTGTCTAATTCCAAAGAAACAACGCAAGATTTTTAAAGTTGAAAAGGTACCGATTGATCTCTCCCATGTTAAAGTCTAGAGAATTGAAACCCAGATAGATCAAGTGACTTGCATGTGACCAGGTCCAGGTATAAACGAGTAGCAGAGTAAACTCTAACCTAAGTCTTCATGGATCAATGCTGTAGCCATTTGACAGTGCTATTTTTCTTCTTCTTCTAAGTTCCGAGTATTTTTTATGTTCCTCTCAATTCAGAATTTATGTGCAGCTATGAGTCTAGCTGTTCACTTACGTGAACAGAAGCCCAAATAATGAAGAAAAACTGTAGCTATTAACAAATCATATATATCCCCTGGTTAATGCGAAAATTACATGTAAAGTAAGAAAATTCCGATAAAGCTTTTGATTTGATTCCATACTTACCAGCAGAGATTCATTGGCCCTCTTATTAAGAATGTCTTTTTGATCATTTTTCTTCTACTTTTTGGGCCAGCAGCCTGGGAGATTTGCAGTGAGATGAGTGCTGCTATCATAACGCTTTCAGAATTCATGAGTTTCCTTGTCACACTCAATTTCCCTACATACGTATCAAAGCCCCTTATTTAAACTGTCACCAGTTCTGTGGCTTACTGTATGCATTTTGAGGTAAAATTCACTTTATATTAATAGTCTTTCCTGGATGATCACTATGAAAATATGGTAAGTATGTGTATAAAAGTTATTCTATTTCCTTTGAAATTATAACTTGAAAAGCATGCCTATAATTTAACCATTATTACTTTTGTAAGGAATACTTTTGAACTACTCTTCTAACACATTTGAAGTAACTTTAATTGTTTACATGCACAGATATCAACAGATTAATTGGACAATAACAGCTGAACTTTTTATACATATTTTTATTTTATCATGTAAATATAATTATACAATCCTTATATTAAAACCAAGCCTTCTGTTTACTCTAGGAATGATTTCAGGAGTTGTATTCATTAAGAAATGCACTATTATTTATGGCAGGTATAGGGTTGAGGTGCTTTAGACATGAGAAAAAATATTTCTTGTTGCTTTAAATATAATGATTGAAGCCTGGTTAATTATGAAGAATATGACAAAGGGGAAGCAGTCTGACATCCTTGTGATTTGTTTCACTTACCATAAAATTTGTTATCATAGAGTTCTCCATTTGCATTTGACTCACACATAAATCTTCGGCTTGACTTATAAAAAAAAAAGTATTTAATAAATAACCAATAAATGACCAAGTGGTGAGCATCAAACATACTTCCTTGCCCTCAGAGTTACAATAGTCAGCATAACATAAGTCATTAGTGTAAGCAGATGAGAGTCACGATAACAAAAACCAAGTTCTATTCTTTCCCTATTTTTTTCTCTCATGTCAATAAATGACATTACAAGCTATCATGCTCTATGGTAGGAAATCTGGAAATCTCTTGGTTCTTGATTTTCGTCACCACTACTATGATTCTCCACTTCTACAGCCAGTCCTCTGGGTTCTACCTTCATGTTCTAATCTGCAGTTATTTTCCATTTTTACCATACTAAAGCTCGTATCGTCTCAGGACTACTGCAAAATTTTCCCAAGGTTTCTTCTCATTGCTACATTTGTCGTGTTCTTATTCATGATCTAAAAAGATCACCCGCAGTTCATTCGCACCTAAAATTTGCCAGTGACTTCTTTTTGCAATCAAATTACACTCCAAACTTCCGTGAATGAGGTGCAAGTCTTCTGTGAACTGAGGCTGCATAAATTGCAGCTTATCTTTCCAAATCAATTTCACATCATCCCAGTGTTGGCTTTCTTTGCTACCCACCTTGCTCTTTCCTTGGTCTCTACCATGTCAAATTCTTTCACCTTAGTGATTTTCTGGAGTTTTTTCCCCAGACTTTTCCCTGGGTTTTGTAAAGTTGTCTCCCAAGGTCCAGGGCTTACTTGGTTAGCCTCTTCAAAACATCTCACCCTTGGTTTCCTAGATGTCTTTTATATCAAAGCATAGAAAGAAAAGATAAGAGTAGCTTGAAACGAAACTAGAGAGGTAAGTGAGGATCAGTCATGAAGTCAGTTTTGTAGGTTGACTTGGCTTGCATGTTGGCAGAAACATTTATAAAAGCGCACATTCCTATAGGGAAGGGTTAATATGATGTCTAATAAAAGGTAAGATCATCTTTTATAAAAATTGTCCAGAATAGAAGAAGTAATTAGGCAGAAAACAGGTCTGGTGAAGGGAGTATTAACTATCATTCTTGGCCTAAACATCCTGAAGACCAAAATAGAGATGTTTCAAGTGGTTGTATTTGCATTTAGAGAGGCTATGGTTATAGGTGGTTACCAGGTGGGAGAGAATTACAGAGTTTAAACAGGGACCTCTATATTACTGTTATATTAAGACAAGCACTACTTGGGCAATTTATATATCAGGACAATAAAGTCTGGATTACCTTACAAAAATAATTATATTCACATAAAGTATTATTGTGTATTGTATATTACTAAGTGCCAGGCAAGTTCATGTTCATAGATACTTATGTTGATTTCTGACAGCATCTATATAAAGTAACATGACAGCTATTTATTTATTTATTTATTTTGACAGGGTCTTGCCCTGTCACTCAGGCTGGAATACAGTTGTGTGATCATGGTTCACTGCAGCCTCGACTTCTTGGGCTTAAGTTATCTTCCCATCTCAGCCTGCAGAGTGCTGACACCATAGGCGGGCAAATGCCACTCCCAGTTATTTTTTTTTTTTTTATTTTGTAGAGATGGAGTCTCCCTATGTTGTCCAGGCTGGTCTTGAACTCATGGACTTATGGAATACTCCAGCCTCAGCTTCCCTAAGTGCTAGGGTTACAAGCATGAGCCACCATGCCTGGCCTATGACAGCATTATAGTTGGGAAACTAGTAGATGTGCTATATTTTGATGTAACATTAACAACAGGAAGGCTAGACCTAGAGGAATATCACATGATGTGTTTAATACTAAATTCAACCTTGTGAATTGTTTTATATTAAATATTTTTAAAACTAATAGAAAAAATAGCTATGGCAATTCTTTCTTCTAATATAAATATGAATTGCACAGATTCTGAGGATTATTCGGACAAATTTTAAGGTAGACATGAGCAGAGGGAAATCAATGAGATTTCAACTCTATAAGGAAATACAGAATGCCTTATTCACTCTTTAACATCAAGCCCTAAAATATTCTCTTTGAATGTATAAATGAGTTATTTATATAAACATTTTCTATGGACTGAATACTGTGTCCCTTCAAAATTAATATGTTGAAGCCTTAACCTCCAATGTGATGGTATTCAGAATATATGGCTTTTGGGACGTGATGAGGGTTAGATGAGGTCATAAGGGTGGGGACCTGGTCTGATGGAATTAGTGCCCTTATGTGATTAGACATTAGAGCTCTGTATCTCTCTTTCTGTCTCTCCCTTTCTCTCTGCACACAAAGAAGAGTTAGTATAAGCACACAGTGAGGATGTGTTCACCTGCACTTCCAGCCTCCAGAACTAGAATAAATACATTTCTTTCTTATAAGCAACTTGGTCTACATGGTATTTTTTATGGCAGCTTAAGCTGACAAATATAATATTGTAAGCTAATTTTTAGCTGTAATATGGTATCACATAGTCAACAAAACTGAACCTTGAAGCACAAATTAAAATTGAGATGTTGCACATATCTTCTCCTTGAAACTGAAATGGGGATTGGAATTTAGAACTGTGTGTTTCACAGTATCTCATGATAGTATTTTAATTTTCTGTCAGAATTTGCATAGCTTACAGTTTGGACTACCCAGAATTTCCACAAAGGAAATAAGTTATGCTGTTATTATAACACTAAATGCTTTATGGAAAGACTGAACATACCTGTGGGAAACATTTTATGAAAATATATTTCCAACATCAGTGATAGAATTGGAAAACATAATTAAAGTGATTGTTAGGTGCTGAAATAGTTTATCACCTTTATGCTGTGTTTTAAAAAGTGTTATTCCTAATGGGACTGTGTTTTGTTATTTATAATAATCTGTTTCTTACTTTTCTTTGGAATTTAAGTATGCTCTTAATTTCAGATGCATTCATTATACTTAAAAACAATGTATTGCAATATTGAGATAATTGGCCATCATATGGGAGAAAAAGTGGTATATGGGGAGTAGAAAGAGACAGTTCTAGTCTCACTTATGAAGTGAAGAATTTTATGTATGAATATGTGTATTTAGTTTTTTCAATTCATGGTTTTGTTTTTTCTTTCATACACTATTTATAAAGCATGGCCACCTACCATTTTGGTGCAAATGGGTTTTCTGTGATAAGCTAATCATATCATATCTTTGGATACATACATACTTTCTCTTCTTGGTTATACTCGGAGTCCACTTCATCATGAGTTCTGCTTTTATAAAAGTATGTAAATAGCATTATTTCATAGACTAGTTGTGATGATAAAATTAAATAATTGGGAAAAATCCTTTATAAATCAAACAAAGTCTGGTAGGATTTCTAGCTACAGTAATAGATATTGGCAAATCTCCTATGAAAGCAAGTATAAAACTGTATAATATTATAGAAAATAAGTGTTTCAGAACTCTGAAGTTAATTAAAGGCAAAAACAAATTGAAGAGTATTTATTTGTGAGAGACTTCCAGAAATTTATTAAAAAACAGTGAGACTCTATGGCCTTGCCTGGGGCTGCTCCCATTCCCACCCCACCCCTCCTGGCTCTGTCCGCACCTAGCATCACCAGAAACACTAGCAACTTTGCTGATAAAGGCAACTGACTGGATTAGGAGCAGAAAGTGAAAAACCACACCCTGCGGCCTAGTAAAAGTTTGTTACATAGTAAAAGTAGCAAACTAAGTTGGAAAGGAGGATGGAAATCTGAAGCTCTGGCAGACTAAAGTTATAGACTTGATTGAGGAAAGTGGCAGAAAAGCCAGATATTTAAAAAGGAAATAAAGCCCAGAAATGAAAGGTCCCTGGAAGGGATAAGCAAGCTCCCCATACATCCCTGACTGACTAGAAAACAATTGAGCTGCCTAGAAAACAGAGAAAACTGAACTGGACTGGTGGAAAGTGAAAGCTTAGGCAGAATTGAAAATTGTCTAACTCCCACTCTACCCCCCAGCTCCATCTGCCTTCGGGCACAAGGCATTTGAGCATAGCCTTTGCCCAACCATTGGCTAACCAAAACTCATACAAACACATGGAAATCTGGTCTTGTGGCTAGAGGAAAAAAGAAATTTAGAGAAAGATTGAGTAACACTTTTGTTAGTTTTAAGATATATTTTTGTGGATACAATTTTGATTATATTTCTGAAAACTAAAATGATTTTTTAACTATGCGATAAGATTCTGAAGGTCTCCCAAAGAACTACAAAGATAGTTCAGTCAATGCATTTTGAATAATTAAACTTCGATGCTACAAACACACACATAGGGATCAAAAACTCAATTTGACAGGAAAATATGAACTTTACTCATTTTACAATGATTGACTTAAATCCCTGTAAATCTGCTGAGATATAGATAAAAATTAGTATAGCTAACTAATTGGGATCATAGTCTAACTGTGTGAACTGTATAGTGCCTCGTACATTGTTAAAAGTTGGTGCTATTCTGTGACAACGTAAAACTGCTGGTTAGAGCATCAAGACTATTAGCCCGAGAACATTACTAGTTTTGCTATGTGCTCTGCCAGACCCCTATTGACTCCAATAGGGAAGGCACTGTGTCCAAGAGGCTGCAGAAAAGACCCAGCACCAGTGATCCAGACATAGGGATTATTGAGGACTTAAATACAGGGGTGGTCCAATGGTAGCTGGCTGGAGAGGAGAATTACTACTGTTTATAAAAAGCATGAAGTTTGTATATCATTTTCATTTATCACCCTCCACCTAGCAACCTCCATTTAACCCAAAGCAAAGGGCTTTGGTTCCTTGCATGTCTATATTCCAAGGGATGGTCCAGGAGTCTGTGTGTTCTTCACAGAAAAGGGATGAAACTGGTTGGCCCCTCCTGGTTTTTTTTTTTTTTTCAGCTCAGATCTCCAAATACACATTCTTCTTAGACCTTAGGGTCATTCTCAGAGTATGCTTCAATTATTGCTGTCAGATGCATCTGCCATATATTATGCTCTGGTTGTAGAAAGACTTGACCTTAGTTCAACCACATTCTTTGTTCCAAGGATAATACAAAATAGTTGAATGCTGAAAGAATCTTATTATTAAAATTTTCTCAAATTGCAGATTCTTCTGATGAAAGGATAGCTATATGTACTAACTTTAGTGCCATTTTCCCCCAAAGACCAGCATTATTCAAATTCATAAATGTGCATAAACAAATTCAGTTTCTTAAATTTATTTGTGCATACAACCATATTTAAAATCAATAACTTTTTTATATGCTCATTTCAAATGTTCATAGGGTATCAAAGTCCTTGGTTTCTTTACAAGAGTAAAATACATCTCTTGGATTTAACTAAGACATCCAAAAATAATTTCTCCATTTAAGAGCATAAGGCTAGCATCAACTGTTAATCTGTAACCATGCCCCCAAAGAAGTTTTACAATGTTAAAAAAAAAAAAAGTAGGTAGAAACAGACTGCATTGCACACATTGTAATCTAAAAATCACCTAATAATTGATAATCCATTTACAAACAATCCAATATTGCAGTCCCAGGTAAATGTATTTTCTTTCTGATATCCATTAACAAGAGACACTTCTAAGGATTCTGTGGTATTTCTTATGTGAGTAGGAAACACTCTTGAAATGGTGGCCTCTACCCCAATCTTTTTAAAGCAGTTAGATTTATATTTTACAGCTTCAAGGGAAGTATGTTGGAGGGCATATAACAGGATTGGTTCTTTTTTTTCTTTTTTTCATAGCCCACGCTTTTAGGAGAACTTAGAGACTTTCCTAAGGAAGTCAAAGGAAAAGAAATAAAGTTTCACATAGGAGCAGGGTGACTTGATGGAAGAAGGACTTTAGACTATATGGATAGTTTCTTGGCCTGAGAAAGAAAAAGAGGGAGAGATGTTTGGATCTAGAAGCAGTTAGAATAAGGGCTTCAGGATTTTATGGATAAATAATCCAATAATCACCTTGGGTTCTAGGGATAAGGTTTCAAAACTCAATAAAAACACCTATAGACAAAGATTTTCAACAAAATTGTGGAGACCCACAACATCTAAAGGGAACATGTGTGTGGGATGTTTGATGATGTGTGTAGACAGACAACTAAAGACTAGAGATACCTCTTCCCTTGTACCCTAATTAATGTATAGGGTCTTGGAATCAGAGCAAAAGAAAGGAGGGAACATTACAATCATTGAGTTCAAATGTAAGGGCAGCCCAAGAGAATGGAGACTCCATGACGAATCTTAAAGTTATTTATAAAACATCTAATGGTATTTCTCTCACAACAGAGTTTATGGACTGAGATTTGTACCTGTTCCTTATATATGTGAAATTATAATTTGATTATGGACCATATATTAAATTACTTTGTTAAAATAGAAAATAGCAATTTTACAAATTTAATGTAAGCATCTAATAATAAATACTCTTAGATTGAGCATATATTTTTTCCTCTTTTTACTTATGACTTTAAAGCTAATCATTTCTTTGCTATTTAAAAATAATAGCTATAGCATTTTTTAGGCACTAAAACAAATGAAATGAAATCCTATTTTTAAACCTTATCACAATGTTCCAAAGACAGATTAAAATATAATAAAATGTAAAATGACTTTTCTTTAGAAGAATTCATTTAGCAAAACAAAAAAGGGAAAGAACCACTTGGAAATGATCAAAAATATTCTTTACATTCTCAATATTTGGACAGATGGAGGAAAAATTAACATGAAAAAAGCGGATATTCCTAGGACAAAAATGCTTTCAATCAGGCGTAAATTCATAAGCCTCTAAAAATTTGAAGATGAATTCACTTCATTACTCTCATCAAATAATTAGAGATGGTACAGTGATCTCTGGGAGAGAACTACTTTTTTAAAAAAGACACACTCAGGTAGAATGGATTCAATTCATACAAATTATAAGAGCAAAATTTTGTTCTAAGCCACCAAGTCTAAGTTCATATATGGCATTTTACTACATTAAGCAGACGTCCTCTGGTAGTAGTAATAAACTTCTGAAGCCACACTGCCTCTCCTGTATCAGGGAAGACCTTGTTACCTGTCACAGAGACTATTTTGATGGCCTTCCAATTGCTTGCCTCTAGTCTCCTCTAAAAAGAAAATCACATTTTACCCTATTGCCGGAGAACGTGTTAAGAAGCTAATCATGGCTCCGATGATGTCCCTGCCTTGCATAAAAACTCTCCACTGGCTATAAAATAAAGTACACATTTCCTAGTTTGACATTCAGGGATTACTAGTTTAATTAGTTTAAGCATAATATACTATAAAGCACTAAAAATAAAATTTAAGTTTTATTTACTAATGCTCTATCAATAATAAATTTTTGAGTAACAGAAGTACAATAATGAAAACCACATTACACAGAGATAAAAAACATGGGCTCATTCATAAATCATTTAAGAATACAAATATTAACTCTATAGACACTAGCTAAGTAATACTCAGTTGTGTGCTGGTAAAGCAGCTCTCTGCAAAAAAAAAAAAAAAAAAAAAAAAGAAAGCCCCAAGCCCCGACTTTCAGGCTTTGCCATTTTCTGTGGTATAGATACTCCCACCACGGACATTTAAAAGCTACCAATGGTTAACAACTTTCACACAAAATTTAACAATTGCCTTTCACATGCTGACATAAGCTTACTCAAGCACATTGACCAATCTGGTAGATATTCCTAGGACAAAACTGGTCAAATTTCTTATTCTAATATGTAATTTTCTTAATTATAAAATTGGCCTAATAATCTCCATATTGTAGTGTTGTTCTGGGGTTTAAATGAGATAGTAATATAGTACAAAGTTCTTTTCTCCATAACAATCTCAAAATAAATTCTCAATAATGGTGTTTATTTTTATTATATTAACAAGATACATTAAATGAATTGAATGCTGGGATTAAAGAAACTAAGTATAATTTCTACACTTTAAAAACTTAACATGGTGACATTTTAAAGTGTAATATAAATATAGAATGCTGTAGATCACTTGATCAACAAGGCAGATACCATTATAGAAGAATCATAAACTAATAGTGAACTGAATTTCCACATGGTAAGTTAGGCTCTGAAATTTTCAGTTGACTGAAATACAACTCCTTATGCTCCTAGACCCATTTAGATATTTATATTATCATCTTGTTTTTTGAAATTATTTGAATTTATTGCAATTGGTACAATTAGATAATATGGAAAAGAGATTGTATTGAACAGAGGCTCAAGATTAAAAAATGGGAATTAGAAAATGTGAGGGCCTTGATTTTTGCCTATCATTACTAGAAAATTACAAGTTATTTATATTAATATATTTTCTATACTTTCAACTATAGGTACTATGAGTTATAACTGAGAGGAAGAGAATCACATCTACTATATTTAAAGACATGATCCAAGAATGGTTTCTGATTCTCATTTTAACTCTGACTTAACCTTGAATAACTTTCCCTTTGCCCCTGCATTTTTAGAATTAAAACAACTTGATTTCCAAGAGAGAAAAGGTGTGTTTTAAAGAACTTTTAGTCTTTTTATAAAATTAAAACTTTTTCTAGCCGTGTATGTTTTCAAGCAAGATTCACCACCATAGGGTGCAATCAACAGCTGAGAAACAGGGCAAAGACCTTGCCCACAAGGCATAGAGTTTATGACCTTGGCCTCATTAGCATTAACCTGCCCTAAGCAAGTTACTGGGTCAGTACAAATTGACACTAAGATAAGATAATGGGTGCTACTCAGATACTAAAATTATTATTTTGCTTAGTTGAAGTGGCACACCATATCTATATCATTAATCTTGGGATTTTTTTCCAAGTTGTATATACAACCACGTCAATCATATTTACTAGATAGAAGATTATTATGATAATACCAGAGATCTTTCATCCAATACCTTGTTGAGCATAAAACTGTGATAGTACTGTGGTGATTTTATTTATATCTTTCAAGTCATAAAAAATCTCATTTTTATTATTAATAAAAATATTATTCTGTTTACAGATGAATAACTCCTCTGATAAAATGACACAAAGTTTAAAAATTCGCAATAACCATTTCAATTAAATTTATATGTAAAGAGTATTTTTCTTTAGTTGTTAAAATGACAACATGCTTCATAGTTTCCACAATGGTACAGATAATAGTATTATAAAAACATTGATAATTTTACAGATTAGGAAAGAAACTGAAAATATCATCTATCATTCAGCAAACGTTTCTGAGAACTTCACTTGTACCAAGTTATGTTTAAGGAACTGAGGGTTTGACAGGGAATCAATCTCCTTATTATCTTTTCTAGCTCTCATGGGTATAGATGGTACTTCCCATGCTCATGCATAGCGTATGCACAATCACATATATTTTAAATTATGTTTTTAAGAAATATACACAGTTTTTCATCTATTTTATTTTTGTAATTCATCCATGGTAAAATATGAATTCTACTTCATTCTATTTTACTGCTAAAAGAATATTTAGTTGTATACCTCTCTTCCAATTTAGGTATAAATCCTCTTATAAATGAAATTGTTTGCAACATATTGCTGTTATAATCAATGTCCCAGTGGTTATAGTTTTATATGTCTTCTTGTGAACATTTATTTATTTATTTGTTTGTTTGTTTGTTTGAGATGGAGTCTTGCTCTGTCATCCAGGCTGGAGTGTAGTGGCACAATCTCGGCTCACTACAACCTCTGCCGCCCGGGTTCAAGCAATTCTCCTGCCTTAGCCTCCTGAGTAGCTTGGATTACAGGCACCTGCCAACATGCCAGGCTAATTTTTGTATTTTTAGTAGAGATGGGTTTCAGCATCTTGGCCAGGTTGGTCTTGAACTCCTGACCTCGTGATCCACCCATCTCGGCCTCCCAAAGTGCTGGTATTGTAGGCGTGAACCACCACACCTGGCCAAACATGTTTATAAGTAGTTACTATTGAGTGAGAGGTTACAAACGTTTTTACTTTAACTAGATATTATTAAATTCTTTCCCCAAATTGTGTTGCCAATGTTCATCCCTATTGCCAGTGTCTGAGAATTTCTGATTGCTCCATGTTTTCCTCAACTTCTGGTATTGCCAGTCTTCTCTAATTCCTTTTCTATTTCTTTCTTTCTTTCTTTTTTAATCCTTCCTCTGTATTTCCTTGTTCTTTTTCTTTCTTCCTTTTCTTCCTTCCTTCCCTCCTTTTCCTCCTGCCTTCCCTCCTTCTTTCTATTTCTTCCTTCCTTGCTTCTCTTTCCTCTCCAGTTTTCTCCCTCTCCCCCACCCCTTTATTTGTTAGACATGAAATGTTATATTATTATATGTGCTTATATTTCTAAGATGGTATGTAAGGAGGTGCAAATTTTCTGTTTATCGTCTGTATTTTTTTTCTCCAAATAGACCATCAATATGCTTTTGATTATTTCTTCAACTAGATTCATTCTTCTTAATCTGTAGAAGGTTTTAATTTGTAAAAAAAAAAAAAAAGTATTATAGATGATACTGGTAGATTTTATTTGCTAAAATGGTAGATATAAATACAAGCTGCAATGATCTGATCATTTGCCAAGAGAGAATTATAGGTATTTTCCACTCACTAAATAGAAGTAAATTCAGATATCTGTTAACCACATTTTATTTCCTTTCCCTCTCCCATTACCCTAACATCTAGCATGACATGTGTTAACAGCAATGAACCTTATGTTTTACTATGTATGTTATAAAACGTAAAAGAGGGAGAAAGTAGTGCATAGAAGGTTAAATAATTTTTCTAAGGGAATAGATCTGTCCAGTGAGTAAGAGAGTCAGTTTAAGTTAGGTTACTGGGCTTCAGAGTGTATATGCTTACCTATTTTGGCACCTGTCTTTGAAATTATCATGAAAAAATTATTTGACAAACAACAAAAAATAAGCTAACCCTAGCAAATATTGAATCATTATTATTCTAATCAATGGATTCTCCTTTTATTATTAGATTACTTGAGCAGAGAAGATGATGAAAATGGTATGGAAAGGGTCAAATAAAGAAGAGAGATATTTAATCTATATATTTAAATATATCTATTTATTTATGATATTGTTCATTGTTTTCTTTATTTCACCACTTCACTATTCTGCAAAAAAATAACATAAATGCAAAATTTGTAATAGTATGTTGCCAACCTATCAGGCAAGTGAAATAAATGAGACAAAACTTAAAGTATAATGGTAGAAATCTATGTTTGTAAATTTCAACAATTAGAAGTAGAATTATTAAAGCAACAGAACTCCTATGATTACATATTTCAAAAATAAAAACAGGATTTGGTTCCAATAAATATTCTAAATTACTACATATATTTGTCAATATATTGATGAGCTAATATTAAGATTAGTATAGATTTTAAATTTCTACATTTTTTCTCAACTATAAACAAAGTTCATTATCTTATGATGAATCTTTATATTTACTTTCAACACTGAAAATTCTAAAATTAAAAAAGATATGAGAAAATCTTATTGAAGCCCTTGGACATCCATGTACTTGTTATTTAACAATTAACATATATTTAATTATATGTGTGCATATAAATCATATGTAATATATATCAAATTATTATGTGTATTGGTTTACTTTTTCAACAGTATTTTAAATTAACTACATTTTTACTGTTTCTCTTCTTTTTTATTGCTTTTTCCTCATTTCCTACCTCTTACTAGAATATTTTTCATTCTGTCTGAAAACATCCTTTAGTATTGACTTTAATGCATGCCTATTTATGGCAAATTTTTTCAGGTTTTGTTCGTCTGAAAATACCTTGTTTTCTTAATATTTTCATATTCTAGATTAGTGATTATTTTCTTTTTGCACATAAGTATATCATTCCATTCAGTAGTAGTGCTTGTTTTAAGATAATTTTTTAAAATAAAATGATCTCTTGTCTTGTTTTTAGCATTTTTCTACCAACTGGTTCCTTTTTATATATGCTTCTTGTGATTCAACGAACTTCTTAAGACAGTAGCTCTTAGGTTTTACCAATTATTTTTGGTTATGTATACTGATTATACTGAACTATCTCAATTGAGGCAATCAATGCAACATAATTATTACCAAGTTTAAGATAATTTGTAACTCCTAAAGGTATAAAATATGTATTTAACAACTATTTAAGAATTTTAAGCTTCACAATGTTATGCATGAAATAAAGGAAATTATGTTTACTTTTACAAATCAAATGTTCATATTGCTTATTAATCTTAATGTAAAAAATCTTTATTGTGCCTGATAAATGAGTCAATATGTGAATTTAAAGCAGAGGATGTGTTTTTAAATATGACTCTTTAAATTACTAAGAAGTAATGCATCACTGTATTAACTTAAATATCATATAGCTCTAAATATTTTACTCAAATTCAGCATCTACCAGGATATAAAAATAGTGCTTGTGTTTATATAATGAGAAATAGCCACTTGGCAAAACAGAAATTTCAATTAACTAATTATTCTGTCAATGATCTAAATCTATTTTAGTGAATATTTGATTAAAAGGCTAGATTAGCTTCACCAATAACCTCAGGTTATTTGGTAATTGTGTTTAGATTCTGTGATAGTTTATTCTATGCCTGATTTATCAGTCATAAATTGTGTATAAAACTTTTATAGAGTTTTAGCTACTTTTACTAAGATTATCTTCTTTGTGGTCTGCACATTAGTTTTGATGAGAAAATTTATAATTTAACATTCAGATTAGAGTCTTCATTCTGGAACAAGTATATTGGTTAGAAAATCACAAATCTGTATTTGAGTTTCGGTAGACTTAAAATCATTAAAATAATCAACTTTAGGCAGTTAGTATATATCTCTAAGTCACTTAAGCAGAATACCATGAAATTGCATTTCTGCTACTTTGAAACGCAAGTCTTTTAGATCTGATGTAAACAATATAAAAAGTAAAAAGTCTAATTAACTCATTTCTGACATTAGCTGACTCAGTATTCAGAGATATTGCTTATTCTGATGAAAGAGAACCTTTGAGTTATAAAAGAACATTCTGCTATCATAATCACAAGTACAATTCCCAGCGTTGTTCCATTACAGCCAGGCAATTGTTTTTTTGTTAGACTATGATAGGAAATACAAGCGATATTTGAATACATTTGTCAAGTTTTCAGTTTATACATAATCACAGATTCTTATAATTGACTGGGCCTTACAGATTATACAATCTCTTCATTTTTCACACGAGAAAAATAAGAATATGGGAACAATAGCCATCCTATTTTTCTTTTTTACTACTATAACACCAATTTTATTTGCATGCCAACATACTACTTTAAAATATTCATATACTCACACTACTTTGTTGAGACAGATATCACACTGATAGCTAATGATGTGTTAGCAGATATCTAGTGGATAGAATTCCTGGATTGTTTCCTCATAAAAAGAATAGATTCAGCTCATTTTGCCTTTAGTCTTTTTTATTTTTCCCTGCCTAGAGGTCACATGGCTTATTAGAAGTTAGAGCAGCTGACTTGCAACCAGGCATATAACATGCACATGCTAACGATGCTGGATTACAAAGAAATGTAATATCTACTTGACCAGTTGCAGTTTGGACTGCTTAGCTCTGGGCCTCTTTTTTATAAGAAAAATATAATCCTATTAGGGAAACCACTACAGCTAGCTTTCTTTTTTATGCAATTACATTTATTTTTAACTAATATAGTCATACTAGTATAGTGGCATTGATAGAACTTGCACTTAGCACTAATAAGTCAATAGAATACTGTTTCCACTATATTGTCTATAAGCATTCATGTTTCAGTGGTCACACATTTGCATACCATTGATAGTAAAAACTAAAAGGATGAAAGAAAAAATATTTACAAAGCAAAATTTAATTATAATTATGATATCACATATCCTTTTTTTTTTTTTTTTTCCTGAGACAGAGTCTCATTCTCCTGCCCAGGGTGCAGTGGCTGCTCACTGCAACCTTGAAGTTCTGGGTTCAAGTGTTCCTCCAGCTTCAGTCTCCAGAGTAGCTGGGATTATAACACATCCAGCTAATTTATTTTTATTTTTTATAGAGACAGGGTCCTGCTATGTTGCCCAGTCTGATCTTGAACTCCTGGCTTCAAACAATCCTCCTGCCTCAGCCTCTCAAAGCATTAGGATTACATTCATGAATCACCCCACCCAGCCTTATATATATTTTGAAGAAAACAGAAGAGAATAAATTGAGTTTTAGAATAGCTTTTCTGTGAAATATTATACAAATTCTTACTCCCCTGAGTAAATAATCATTATTTTCTATCAGATGATGCTTTCCTCTTCCCAGTTATCTCCTTCCCCTAGACGAAGAACGCTGAAGTCACCCCAGTCTTTTCCTGCTTCTTAACTTTTCTGATGATTTAATTATTTTTCAACCCTTTTACCTATTTCTCTCAGCGTTTTTCAAATGTATGGTATCCTCTTGACCATGGGTAGTCAGACTTTCATTGTTAATGAACTAAATCATTGCAATTTTATTATCTCTTGTATTCTTGCTTTCAGTATTTTCCTGATCTAATATATTCTGCATAATGTTGCAAATTAAAAACCTTTCTGAATGCTAACTCTAATTAGGTCAACATGTCCACTTTATGTTACACTTAAAAATGTACACACACTACTGAAAATTATAATCTAATATTGGTTTGTTTTTATAAGATTTACTATTTAACTACTTCAGACATATATATCTTACTATAATAATTTTCCATTCACCATCACTGATTTATTTACCATGATTGTTTTTCACCCACTTTATAAATCCATCCAAAGTAGACTCTTCCTCATTCTCTGCATATGGATTTGAATTTTCTACCTCTTTTTCTAGGTTCCCTCGATTTGTCTATACAAAATGCTCTTTCATTTCCCTATGTTCAAACATATAATGCCTCCTTCATAAAGCATTTCCTTATTTTCAAATACTTTGATTAAGAATAACATATTCTTTCAATAGATTGTTTTTTACAATATTAGTTTATTTTGTCTACTCATTTTACTTACTTATGAAACTAGTATTTTCCAACCTGTTTAAAGAGCACTCAGAAATCCATATTGCATGTAGCATTTTCACAAGAAGATTTAGAAAACTGAGTAACTATCTTAAATAGATATTCTCTAAACTTACTTATATTTTATAAAGATATATTGGCATCAACAATACAGGGTACTTATCAGACAGAAAATAATATCTAGAATACAGCTTGGGCTATAAGCATCTTTAACAAAGAGATGCTTTTGCTCTCTGTGTTTGAAGTTAGGTAGCTTTGGGTTTCAGGAGTCTGAGAAAAGGCTAAGGGCCTTTGTAGATACAATGTCTACAAGTAATTTGTTTAGCTCTGCAGTAAAGAAAGAATCAGATGAATTCTGCAATTCAATTGTTTTCTGTTTGGGAAAATGGTGACAATGGATGATGAACACAGAGGTAGCATGATAATGGAAGGTTTCCACATCTTCCTGGAGTGCTGCTGTTAAGAGAGACTCTCCTTTCACAGCCCTCTTTTTACCTCCAATCACATGGTACTGAATGCTCTGTGTTCACTTATCTTTAAGACATGAATAAAAGCATACTGAGAAAAATGTTTTCAGAAATGGAGACAAAAATTTTCATTAGTAAAGTTTGGCACTTCGTTTCTGTGCTTCATAATGTTTTGTGCATACCGTTGCATTTCTGTGTTGTTCAGGTCTGTGATTACCATATTTCATCAACTCTCAGCTAAATTTTTTTTACATTTTTCTAATTGAGCTATTAAAATATGTCCTATAATCACAATTAGAAAGTTTCTTTACTACACTATGTGAGATACTCTATGATGCTATTATCATTGATTTCACCTAATTTAACTTACATATCAAAGAACTTTACACTTAACTGATTATCACCTCACTTCAACTATTTCCATGTTGAGCACCCAAATGGAGTATAATGTTAATTTAAATGTGAATTTCTACATGTACCATAAAATGTTTTTCCAAGATGATTAAGATGAGAAATCAATTTGTATTATATGCTTAGAACACTATCCAGTTGCAAGGAATACAACTGATAGCAAATAAATTGATAACGCTCCTTAAATAATACAAGTTTTAGAGTTAGGAGAGTTAGGTATAACTATTTCATGAATCAAGAAGGAATGCCATTGAAGTACCAAACTGTTAAATGTCTCCAGGAAATAAAGACCTGAGAGAAATGCTACTTATCACAGCCATTTATAATACTATCAATCCTAAAAGTTTAAAAGAGGCCAAGTGAAATATTTTTTACTAATAACAGAATGATGCCCTAAATTCTTACCAATCACCAAATTAATTTAGAAAAAATATAATCTAAATATATAGAGATCTTAGATTCAAATTTTGATTGGAATACACGGTAAAAGAAGTATATATTTGCATGAATAAATAAATGTTGTTTTCAGGTATTTTTTTTAATTCGTATCTTATACAGTGTTTCTTCTCTATCCTTAATCTGAATTAAATCAATGCTGAATCTTAGAATAAATATAATTTGTTATTAAACTGGATTTAATGTATTTGAGAATAGATAATATATCTTGTTCATGTATATATGTCAAGGCCTATTATAAATCTTGGTGCCCAAAACATGAAAAACAAATGGATTTTGGTTTCTTTTGGTTAGTTTATTTTAGAGACAAGTTCTTGCTCTGTCACCCAGGCTGGAGTGCAGTGTCATGATCATGTTCACTGCAGCCTTGAACTCCTGGACTGCAGAGATCCTCCCACCTTAGCCTCCCAAGTAGCTGAGACTGTAGTCTCAAGCTACCATGCCCAGCCAATTTTTAAAATATTTTGTAGAGACAGAGTCTTGCTACATTGCTCAGGCTGGTCTCGAACTGCTGGCCTCAAGAGCTCCTCCTGCTTCAGTCTCCCAAGGTGTTGGGATTACAGGTGTGAGCTACCATGCCTAGCCACAAATGATTTTTGAATAAATATTAATGTAGGAGAAAAACGTAGTTTTTTATGAAAAAAGTGTTATGTGCCCATCCCAACATTGTTTTTATTTGTTCTTTATTTTTTTTGGTGTCCCATTAAAGCAATTTGGTATAAGCTACCTTCATTTTTCTTCTGTTTTGTGTTTCTTTTTTTTTTTTTTGAGATGGAGTTTCGCTCTTCTTGCCAAGGCTGGAGTGCCATGGCGCGATCTTGGCTCACAGCAACCTCTGCCTCCTGGGTTCAAGCCATTCTCCTGCCTCAGCCTCCCGAGTAGCTGGGATTACAGGCATGCACCACCACGCCTGGCTAATTTTGTATTTTTAGTGGAGACAGGGTTTCACCATGTTGGCCAGGATGGTCTCCATCTCTTGACCTCGTGATTCACCCTCCTCAGCCTCCCAAAGTGCTGGGATTACAGGTGTGAGCTACCGCGCCAGCCAGTATTTTAATTCTTAATAAGTAATTCACATTACTGTACTATATGGTCAATTTTACTTAGAGTTACAACACTTTTATTTATTTCAGTGTTCTTTTTTCCATCCTTCATTACTGAAAATCCAGTTAGCATACTTTCTTTTCTGCCTCCATAACTTTCCTTTATTATTTCTCTTAGTGTAAGCAGGCTACCTATACATTCTCTTTTTGCTTCAATTTTAATTCATATTCAGGTTTAAATATACTTTAGGTGGATATCAAATTATAAATTAGCATTTATTTCTTTAAAGCATCTTAAATATATCACTTATTATCTACTGGTTTTCATCATTTCTCTTTAAAAACAGATACCATTATTATTCCTGCTCATGTGAAGATAATTGATCTATTTTTCTCTGAATGCTTTCAACCATTTTCTATTTGTTTGAATATCAGTAATTTTACTAGAGTTTGCCTCAGTTTTATCTTTTTGTATTAATTCTTCCTGTTTCTGTACCTTTTTTTGTCTTTATTTCAATATTAGGAGATCTTGAACAATGTCTTCAAATAGAACTTACTGCCTCCTTTTTTTTCCTCTTCTCCTTCTGGGACTCCAATTGGACTCCTATAATTTTTCATTCTGTGCCATGAATATTTTATAATCTTCTCTATATTTTTATTCATGTTCACTTCATGTATTCATCTGTATATGTGCATGTGTGTGTACATACACACACACACACACACATATAAATATATACACACACACACTGACTTATCTTTCATTCTATTAATATTTTATTCAGCTGTGTCTAGTAATAACTCCTCATGAGTCTTAGTTGAAATCCTGGAGTATTTTCCAGGGCTGTTCCTCTTAGTTGGGACCTAAATAACACCTTTTTTTTCTCTCTTTCAGTACTATAAGACTGCCCTGCTGTCAATTTAGCTTCTTAGTTCTTACTTTCAGCTTGCTTGCCTAGCTTCTCACGCCCTGCAGATTAGATATTAAGAACCACTCTGTAAGCAAAGAATCACATGGTGTCAGAGGTCCACCTTTTCTGTTGATGCCTTGGCTCTGAGATCTTCCTATTTTAATTCTAAGCTACTGTGGAAACCTTGAACTCTAATTTTTGTTTCCACAGTTCTGAGCCACTTCAAAAAGCTCTGAACCTCTCCATTTTACTTGGCTTATGGGCCCCGTGCTACTGACAAGTTGGCAAATGCCTCCAGAACAGAAGTGGCAAACAAACAGGGCTGAAGTCCTTTCGTTGTGTTTTTCCTCTCTGGGAAATTTAAGGCTTTGAAGTCCTGACTGCCTAAGTTGCTTTCCAATATCTTCAAACAGCAGTTTTCATTTTTAATCCAGTGTTTATGTTTCCTCATGTTGAGAAATGTCTGATATAAGCTATTCTACCATAACCAGAAAATGAAATCCCTGTAGTTTCCAATCCAGTTTTTAAAAGGTGAGTGGGAATAATCAATGACCGTCAATTTAAGAAAACATTTTTAACATTATAGTATATATAACTAACTCTACAGAGCTTCAGGAAAATCAAAACATATGCTTTTGTGTCACATGTCGCTTCTGTAATTAACAATAAGGTGTATGTTCTGCTGTATGGATAAAATCATTATAATGTGTAATGAGGAAAAGATACACATTACTAGAATAAATCAATGTTTTTTAAAATTTCTAAATCTATTTAAAAAGTTCACTAGTTTCAGTGACCTAAGTTTATTAATAAGCTAGTTGCCATCTTCATGTGATCAAATAAGATATATTTTTAAATGCCATCAAACACTGATATTTGCATGTAATCTTCCCTCAATTATTTTATGGTCTTTGCTTTCTCATAATATTTGATTAGGTCTTTGTATTTCATATTCACCCTTCACCATGCAACGCTTAAGCTTACCTCAGCTAAAATCGGAAACACTGTGACATGCTTTGCTCATTCTGGATGAATATAGGTTATTTTTTTGCCTTTAGATTTCAACCTTTAGTTTGCATTTTGCTGATAGCTTGCACACTGAAAGATGATACAGTTTTTTTTTTTTTTTTTTTATTCTGCTGAGAGACACATTGTATGAAAATGGATAAGGTTCAAGTGTCAAGTCTCGTTTTGTTATTCTAATCCTAGCAAGATTCTCCTTTAACTTCTTAAAGAAATGCCAGTTTGAGGGGGTTATATTACGAGGCTCATTTCCTTTTGGTATGGCATAGTCCAAAACAACAATTATTGCTGGTTTCTTTAGCAATGCAAATTTAGTGCTGAATATATATTTTAAATTAGTGAAAATAGAAATTACCTTAATTTCTGTTACTTGAGCTATGTGACCCCTGTAAAATAGTTTTCTATAAAAAATGATACTTATTTGATCAGCTTTTATTTTGTAAGCTTATCAGCAGGGAGTTTTAAAATCTATTTAAACTTACACTAAAAATAAGTATTTTAATATGGATATTAAATAATATGGTTTAAAATTCAAAATATATTAAAATAAGTCTTAAAATTAGGGATGTTGGAAAGTTAAGAATGAGTTTGAGCCAGGCACAGTGGCTCACTTCTATAATCACAGGAAAGATTGGAAGATCATTTGAAGCTAGTTGAAAACCAGCCTGGACAATATAGCAAAGGCCTATCTCAAAAAAAAAAGAAAAAAGCCAGGTGTGGTGGTACATGGCTGTAGCCTTGGGAGGCTGAGGCAGGAGGATTCCTTGAGCCCAGGAGTTCGAGGCTGCAGTGAGCTATGATAGATGGCACCACCACACTCCAGCCTGGGCAAAAGAACAAGATCCTCTCTTTAAAATAATTAAAAAATAGCATTTGACTTTCATGTTTTATACACCAATATTTATAGTAGGCCTGGGTCACAGAGGAAACCCTATCTCTAAATAAAAAGCATGAGTTTGTAGTTTATAATATCACTTAAATGAGTAGACCTACAAAAAAAGGAAAAGAGGATGTGTATAATCATTTAATAAAATATTGAAGCATAATTATTTGAAAAATATAAAAATTAGAGTAGTTACAAGTTATACAATTGGAGTAGTTATAAGTTATATAAGATTAAATATGAAAGATGCATGAGGTTTCTATGAGATTATGAAATGTCTATCAAAAACCTTAACTTTGACACTATTTTCTTCATTGTTCAGTCCAGAAAGGAAAAAGGTATTTCCTTCTGGATACTTAGGGGAAAAATTGCTTTAAGAAAATATATCCTGGATATAATTTTGACAAATTGATTCTCTAAGAGATAAATCTTTGTTATTTAAAATACTAGCCTTCCTCAACAAAGTTGAAGTAGGTCAGAATAACACCAATTTCTTGTATTTCTTAATACATAATACTTTCCAATTAATACACATTTTTCACCTACAATATTTTATTCCTATGGCAATCATGCACTGTATTAAAATTGAGATTTTATAGGTCACTTTTATTGCTTAACATTACATGGGCAATAGAGAGCACAGTCTAGAACTGAATCCATATTGTTTAACTAGGTTGTTTTGCACTTCATCACGATTAACACAATTAACTAAAAGCTAATTGAAGCCTGAACATCCACAGTTTGGGAACTGGACAATGCGTATATATATATAATATACACACACACACACAGACACGTATACATATATATGTGTATATATATGTGTGTGTATATATCTCTCTTTGATGCATAAGATTACAGAGTGATCATGAATAGCTTTCTTCTTCTTTGCAGCCCCATATGACCTTCATCTTATAATAATTCTTATGCATTTTATCTTATATGGCTAATTCTGTTCTCAAGTGGAGGGCAAAGCAGGGACTACTAACTTACATGTTGATGTGGAGGATCAACATACTTTCAAGCACCTGTTTACAGTTTCATTATCTACTCCACTTTCTTTCCCATACATAAATTTATTTAGATGAAAATAAAACTATTTTATAGTAAGAGATAAGTCTTTACTATTCTGATAGACTACAACAGCTTTGGTTGTCTTGTTTGCCATAGGGAAATTATGTTCCTAGAGCACATTTTTAATTCCTGAGTCCTTTACTTAAAATCTTCATCATCTCAATTATCTATTAAATAAGATCTATCACATTTTTTAAAGGTCCTCAAAAACCAAATAGCAATGTAACAGCAAATTGGGATTTTTTAGTCATTCTCCTCCATTTCCTCCTGTTGCTTTGACCATGCTTTTCCCTCTGTATGACACATCCAACTGCATGTTATGTCATATGTGTTCCATGAACTGTCTCCCCACTCGTATCACCTTCTCTGACCTACTTTTAGATATATTTTTTGATAATACTTATCACCTGATGTGATACATATTATAAATATATATATATATTTGAAATTTAAAACTTAAAATCTCAAATCAAATTTAACTCTTCAGTAAAAATTTGACTTATTTTTTTACACATGCTGTTGGTGCATTATTAATTCTGGCTGAATGTGCCATAATTCATCATGAAAGAATTACTTGGAGATATAAAAAATGCATTAAAGAGCAGCTGCTATATTGCTGAAAGCAATGCATCAGGGCATGCACATGTTAGTATGAAACACAGAACTGATTAATTGCATATTCTTGTTACAGTAATTTCATAATTTTATGATAATTGCCATCAATTCAAGAGCAGACTGTGGCATTTCCTTTATGCAATAAACTTTTCCATATAAGCAAGCAATAATTAAGTTATTAACAGATATTTCATTTACTGCAGTTTGGGAAATCTCAAATTATAAGTAATGTATTAAAGTTACCAATACTAGTAAAAGCCCAAGTCCAACTCTCATGATTTAGGTAAATTATGTGAAAATAACTGAAGGACCAAAGGTTCCGATATTTTTAATATCTTAATATTTGAATCATTTTACTTTTAAAATTTTATTATATCTACATAACTATTTTATTATATATAATTAATTCTCATTTTGCAGATTGTACTTTCACGTTACTGCTCAAATCCTGTCTCTAATGCTAAAATAATGATGGGCCATGTGAATAATGAATGAAGCTGGAGGCAATTCTGTGAAATATTCTTGACCATCCTGTATTTACTGGATAATAATTTTTTAAGTGGAAATTTGAAGAATGAGAAAAAACTCATGATAAAGTAAAACAGCATGAACTTTCTTATTATTACTCAATATTTAACAAATATGTGTCTGTTTCTTACTTTGTTCCAGGCACCATGCCAGGATTATGTGGTAATAAGAATAAAAATTGCTCCCTAATTCAAATAACTTTAAGTACAACAGATTAGGATATACACACATATGTTACCCATGAATTTACTGGAGATACTACTAATTAGAATTCTCAATTTGTTTAGTAAATTACCTATAGATCCATATTTTATTAGCATTTAGTTTAATTAACTATTTTAGATGCTGGCAAAATATGATTCCACTTAACCAGCCAAACTAAAATGTAAGGAGAGCTTCTTTATCCTTATCTGATAAAAAAAAGATGTTTATATTAGCCAAGGTAATTAATAACTGGAAGATAGCTCACAAGTTAAATTTAAGAGCTAAGGATTATATTTAGTTATTCTGACTTTACACCAGGGGTCCTTTTACTTGGTAAAATTTACTGGGTAATTACACTACCTCCTGTAATTGTTTCTTGTGATGTCACATAAATTCTAGTAGAGTATGAAATGATAAAAATTTTGAGATTTTGGTTCAAAATTTAATCATTCATTTTTTTTAGAACGGTATTATTTTTCTTCTTTTTTTCAATTCAATAAATACTAATTAATATTTAACCTGTTACCCATTACTCATGCCCTCTTTAACAATAATAACATCAAATTTGCACCATGAGATGGGATGGGGTGATTCACGTGTCAAAGGAAAACTCAAAATGTTGAGCCATGGATGCCTTTACCTAGGTTTTGAAGGATGGAGCTTCCTGGAGACTGAAGCATGAGACCCAGGAAGACCCACTTTTGCTGCAAAAGTGGAAGCACTGCAGAAAAACCACACTTGGGTAATGCTTAGTGGAATCGTGCGGGTGGGGCCACCCTCAGAACTCCACACTGATGGAGCCACTTGGAAGCAACCCCATCCATTTTAGGAGGGCTGAAGGCAATTGACTCCAACCTATGAAAGTGTGGCATGGGCTGAGACCAGTAACATCACGGGTGTGGGGCTGCCTAGAGCCATGGGGACCCAGCCCCTACTCCAGCATGTCCAAAAGATGAGACATTTAGTCAAAGACTATTCTAAAGTCTTAATAGTTATTTTTTTTCCCTATGAAGTTTTAGGCTTACTTGGAACCTATTATCCCTGCCATCTTTTATATTTCTCCCTTTTCGAATGAAAAGATCTATCCTATGCCTATCCTACCATTGTATTTTGAAAATGTTTAAATTGTTTGATTTCATAGACCCACAGCTGGAAGAAAATTTGACTCAGACTAAATTGCATTGAGCTTCACTCATATTTGATTTTGATGATATTTAGATGAGAATGGACTTTAAATTTTTGAGTTAATGCTAAAATGAGTTAATATTTCTGGGGCTACTGGGATGAAATGAATTTATTTTGCATGGGAGAATGATATGAATTTTGGGGAGGCAAGGAGAGGAATGCTATGATCTAGATGTTGTGTCCGTTCAAATTTGTAAGTAAATGCTAACCCCAGGGTGATGATTTAAGCAGTGGGGCTTTTGGGAGGTGATTAGGTAATAAGGGCTCTACACTCATGAAGGGAATTAGTGCCCTTTTATAAAAGAGGCCTGAAGGAGCTTATTGACTCCTTTTGCCATGTGAGGACACAGCTGGAAGGCATCATCTTTGCAGCAAAAAGTAAGCCCTTACTAGACACCGAATCTACTGGTGCCTTATCTTGGATGCTCTAGCCTCCAGAACTCTGAGCAGTCAATTTCTGTTTATAAATTACTCAGTCTAAGATATTTTGTTATACCAGTAAGAATGGACTGAGATAGGCACATAATGGGGAATTAGCTTAAGATTCAGGTACTTTTATTTTGATTTATTTTATAAAAGGCTCTTAAATGATGAGATAGTGGACAAAATATTTATAAATATTCATCTATAATATCCTCAACTAAGTGTCAAATATGAATGGCTTTTTTGTAGTTAGAAAAAAACTCTAATTGAGGACTTTGTATTAACTATCAAAGTTGAGTTCAAATGCCTTTTAATTAGCAAATGTTGCATGCTATAAAATACCAAAATAACATTGCTTTTTTTTTCAGAAAACCCAGTGTTATTTTAGTTTTCTGTGCAAATGAATGTATAATTTTAAAGGATATTAAAGGATAAACCACTTTGAAGCTTTTGTTTTAATTAAAGATTAAAATAGCATATATGGTTTAAAGCAAAACAAAGAAATATTCCAGTTAATAATTTGACAACCAGGTAAAAATCTAAATTAATAATATCAGGCTGAGCACAGTGGCTCGTGCCTGTAATTCCAGCAATTTGGGAGGCCGGGGTGGGTGAATCATCTGAGGTCAGGGGTTCCAGACTGGCCTGGCCAACATGGCAAAACCCAGTCTCTACTGAAAAAAAAATACAAAAATTAGCCAGGCATGGTGGCACATGCCTGCAATCCCAGCTACTCAGGAGTCTGAGACAGGAGAATCCCTTGAACCCAGGAGGTGGGGGTGGCAGTGAGCTGAGATCACGCCACTGCACTCCTGCCTGGGTAACAGAGCAAGACTCCATCTCAAATATATATATATAAATAAATAAAAATAAAATAAGTAACATCAGAGAAAAAATTATTGGGCTATTTGCATTTCATGTAATATTTGGAAGCAGTAAAATAATTTTGAGGGAAAGTCAAACATTAGCAGGTTCTTTATAAGAATACAGATTTTTCTAAATCAAACTCAATTTTGAAATTATGAAAAAATGTAAAAGAAAATAAATATTTTAATGCACTTGTTTACCTTTTATATTTTTGGTCTTCACAGCATGATGATATATCTTATATATGTAATAATATATCATATATATGATATATATGATGACATTTTATATATATATATATGTATATTTGAGGTAAAAAGAAAACTAGCAACTGACTTTTGTTTTTTTGAGACAGAGTTTCAAAAAAGTGATTCTCCTGCCTCAGCCTCCTGAGTAGCTGGGATTACAGGCACCTGCCACCACTCCCGGCTAATTTTTTTTTTTTTTTTTTTTTGTATTTTTAATATAGACTGGTTTTTGCCATGTTGGCCAGGCTGGACTTGAACCCCTGATCTCAGTTGATCCGCTCGCCTTGGCATCCCAAAGTGCTGGGATTACAGGAGTGAGCCACTGTGCCCAGGTGCAACTGACTTTTTGTATTCTCTTATTATTAGAGTTCTTTTTACAGGAGCTGTAAACAAATACTCAAAAACAGACTTGAAATAGTTTAATGAGAAGAAATAATTGGGCCAAAATTTCTTTGTTTAATTAGTCTATATCTATGTTAATGTTCTCCTTCTTTAATCATATATTTGTATGTTTACTTAATCTCTGCTTTTTAGCAGTAAAACCAGTAGACAGTAAGACTGTTTTCTTCAAATTGCTATAATTTTTAAAAACTTTCAAATAATGAGTTGGATATGCATTACACACAAAAATAAAAATAATATATCTCAAAAATATATTTTTTCAAAACCTAAAGTCATGTGAAAGCTCTACATAAACAGAACAATAATGTATATATGCTGAATTATTGCATGATAAAAGACTCTGGTATAATCTTGTTTTGTTAAAACATATGTATTTCTGGGTCTACATGTTGAAAAGAGCAAAATAACCTTAGTTTATCCACTCTAATTCATATATATTATTGATGAAATATTAACTATACCATTTACATTTTTTAAAAAGATTTTAAATGCCAAAAGTAAAAAGATAAATACCAAAAAAGCAAGGTAGCAAAAAGCTGAACCCATGTGGAGTCTGGGACTGATAGAAGAAGCACATGTGAGGTTGGGGTGTGGTGGGGAAAAAAGCTTCCTGCATAATCTCTACAATTCAGGAAAACACCTGATACTATAATCTCATAGGAGGCTTAATAATGAGAAACAGACTGAAAAATAAAAGCAATTGAGACATGGGAGATCAAATGCAAGTTTTCAACATATATCTATTAGGAATTACAGAAGGATAAAAGAGGAAAGAAAGAAAAGATGGCTGAGAGATTTTTGAAAACAGATTTTTTTTTAGGATTAAAACCAATTAAAATTGATTTTTGAGGATATATGTCTAATAATACATATATAATAATAAATTGTTTATTATGTGTCAGTTACCTTATTGTCATTACCTTACGTGAATTACCTTTGCTCATCAAGTTGAGACAAAGCCGTAAGTGTGTCACTCTGAATGTACAGAAGCCTAAAGTAAATGCACTCACAAATAATTAGGATTTGATCTGCCTCATTTGTGGTTGCAAGATCAAGACTGCTTACCTGCAGAGGATAAGGTCCTGGAACAAATGGATGGCATAGTGCTTCTTACAGCAGATTGGAAGCTATTCCTTTAGTAATGAGCATATGATGGAGAGACCGCCAAGAAACCTTCAGTATTTGAGAGGTTCAACAAGCAGAAAATCTAAGGAAATAGAGATTAAAGAATTATATGGAAAACAGTTTGTAATAACCAAGTGTAAAATACTAGTTTTCTGTACAGGGAGAAATTAAAATGGATGACATGGAAATATTGGAATTTTAAGATATAATCATTGAAGAAAAAATTTTATAACTTTCAATAGGAGTGCTAAAGAGTAGACTTAATCTTGCTCAGGAAAAATTGACGAATTGAAACCAGAAAAAAATGAAAGAACTAGCACTGGAGATCCTAACACCAAACCTATTTGGTTTGAATACTTTCCCTCCCTTTCATCATCAGATTCTCTATCTATAAAATGAAAATTATAATAGGTTTTGCATTTTTGAGTTGATGTGAATGCGACTTTTTAAAATGTGAAGAGCAGTATCTGGTACTGAGTAGGTACTCGATAAATTCCTATTTATCCATTACATTACTATAATCTCATAGGAGGCATAATAATGAGAAACAGACTGAAAAATAAAAGCAATTGAGACATGGGAGATCAAATGCAAGTTTTCAGCATATATCTAGTAGGAATTACAGAAGGATAAAAGAGGAAAGAAAGAAGAGATGGCTGAGAGATTTTGAAAATATATTTTTTTAGGATTAAAACCAATTAAAATTGATTTTTGAGGATATATGTCTAATAATACATATGTAATAATAAATTGTTTATTATGTGTCAAGCACATAGCGTAAATAATGCCTTGGGCATCTGCCAGTGGAATTAAGTTGGGTTGTCAAAGTAAACATTGTGTGTATGGAAGTAGGCTGATACCTTCATTAATTGTGATTGATCTTCTAGCTTTGGGCAAACAGTTTGGAGTTGATTTTGAACTTCTAATTTAAACCTTTCATAATTTTTTCATAAAAGGAAGTTTGGCAAGAAAAGCCTCAGTGTCTAACCTCAAGTGTTCAAATCATGATTATAATACTTTATAATTCTGAGATATTGTACAAGATATTTAAGCTCATGCTGCCTAAGATTTTTCGTGTCACCAAAATTTTCATTAAGGCAGTATTGATAATTTGGATATTACATGTGTACAGATTCTAGAACAGGGTTCTATTCATAGTAAGTGCTCAATAAATTAAATATAACAGTTATAAATGTAATGGCTCATTTGAGAAACATTTTAACAAATTTTATATTTTTTTGTGATAACATAGTAAGCTACAAATAAGTTAATATATACAGTAAGTTCTCACTTAATGTCATTGATAGGTTCTTGGAAACAGCAACTTTAACAAAAACAGCATGCAGCAGGCCCTTGAATATAGTCATTTCATTCATTATTTCATTATAATGCTAAAAGAAAAACAATTGGTTTTATTATATGTCCTTCCACTTAAAGTCAGTTTCCAAGAACCTGTTAACAGCGTTAAGTGAGAACCTACTGTGTGTGTGTGTGTGTGTGTATGTGTGTGTAAAACTCATGAGGCAAACAACATAAAGTTTGGTCAATAAATTGAAAATTATTGTATAAGTAGAATTAAAGTATAAGTAGAAAATATTTCTATTTTTTTCTAACACTTGCTATGGACCTTGAAATCTCCTTTCCCACTGTGTAACTGATTACTGTAACTGCTTCTAATTTGAGCCCATGAATTTCAATCACTTTAAATGTCTTCACATATTTAATTCAAAGTTTTTCTCCTTCCCAAATTGAGTCTAGCTTTGCAGTCCTTTCCACCAGGTTGGGTGGGGTAGAATCAAGATCTACTCTTTCCTCTGGATCTCTTCTTTCACCTATTTCTCTAGTTGAAAATATACAGGGGAAGGTAAAAATAGCCACTCCACACTAGCCGTACAGAGGTCATTGTCCCTATCATGTAGCATGCCACCAGTTCCCCAGCTAATGAGAACTGGTTTTTGTTTACCTCTCTATGGTAATACTGGGCCTTTTAGGAGAAAGATGTGTGATTGTACAAAGGGTACTAAAAGACTTGCACAGATCTACCTTAAGCTATTCTTCCTGTCTTTACCACTCACCTACTAAAATTTTGACAAGAATTTTTTTTTTAAAGTTTAAATGCTTAATGCAAATGAGTCATTGAAGTAGTGACTGCTTAGTATAATTATGCGTGACATTTATTGAATCCTTACTATGGTGGTCTACTCCACATTTTGTTGTCACTTGGGCCCTTTGCTAAGGAGGCACCTTACTTCAAAATAGTGATAAGTCAACTTAAGCTTCAGACAATAAATAAGGTGTTCCTGTAATCAATGGAAACCTCATATGTTCTTATCCTGATAAATAGTTAGATATAGTCTACCTCTTGGTATCCTTGCTTTTGGCTAAGCTATCTTCTGGCTTTTTCTTCTCTTTTCTTTAAGACAGGGTCTCACTCTGTCATCCAAGCTGGAGTACAGTGGTGCAATCTCAGCTCACTGTAACCTCTGCCTCCCAGGCTCAAGTGATCCTCCCACCTCAGCCTCCAGAGTAGCTAGGACCACAGGCACCTGCCACCATGCCTGGCTAATTTTGATATTTTTTGTAGAGGTGGGGTTTTTTAATGTTGCCCAGGCTGGTCTTGAAGTCCTAAGCTCAATGGATCCTGTTTCAGCCTCCCAAAGTGCTGGGATTACAGGTGTGAGTCACCATGCCTGGCCTTCTGGATTTTTCTCTAATCTCTGGTGACCTTGTACTTTTTCAGGTGCACTAATGTTAGGTGTTTCATTTCCCTAGAGTTTGTTCCATTTTGCACAGTCACAATTTCATCGTATTGTCCTTGAGCATATCACTTAAAATTTCTGTTCCTGTTACTTTACATGTAGTATACTTATCAGGATACTTAATTCATTAAAGATTAAACTGAGAAAGTGCTGTAAATCACAGTGAATATATGATGAATCATTAATCCAATCCTCTGTCTCATACACATCATACACATACACACACACACACACACACATAGTGTTTTAGAACCTACTCTATATGTAAGGTCTGTAAAGTGCTTTATAATATTAGCATAGGGCCATCATATCAATATTGATAAAGTTAAAAAGCATAAGGGGAATAATATTTTGACCCCACTAATTTGCTTTCCCCTTTTGCTGACCCAGCTTTCTACATTCCACAGGGACAGGAAGGCAAATGTATCTACAGAAGGATGAGGATATAATTGTATTATTTTTCTCTTGTTGCCACAGTAAATTATCAGACATGTAGAAGCTTAAGACAACACAGATTCATTACCTCACAGTTTCTGGAAGGTTAGACCTGACTTGGATCTCACAGGACTAAAATCAAGGTGTTGGTATGGCTGCATTTCTTACTAGAGGCTCCAGATATAATTTAATTTCAGACTTAGGCAGAATTCAGTTCCATGTGGTTGTAGAACTGAAGCATCCATTTCTCTGTTGGCTGCCAGTCGTGAATCTTGCTCCTAAGGTATCCACAGTCCTTTTGTGTTTATTATGTGGCCTGTAGCCTCCTTCCAATAATAGTGGGTCTCCCCTGTTTCAGGATTCAAACACCTTTTAGTTCCACCACATTTCTCTGACTCATTCTTGTGCCTTTCTCTTCGGTTTTTAAAGGCTCATGTGATTACATTGGGCCCACCTGGATAACTCGGACTAATCTCCCTATTTTAAGGTCAGCTGATAAGCAACCTTACTTTCAAAGTTCAAAGAGCAGAACATTGTGCTCTTTCAGGTAGACACTTACACAGTGTCCTCCCAGATTTGAGCACCTTTTTTTTTTTTTGTATGAGATGGAAGAATTCGCATGCCTTTTTCCTCCTTGGTACATCTCAGCTTGAAAAAAACAAACAAACAAAAAAGAAACAACAACAACAAAAATAGCTGAAAGTTCTCCAATTTGAAATGTAAGCAGAGTTCTAGAGTTCTCTGGGCCTCCAAATTATTAGATAAATTATTAACGCCAATTCTGAGGAAGTAGAAAACTCTCACTAAACATTTCTGTTTATTCTGATACTGCTGGCAGGAAGAAAGCAATGATTGTTTCACAGATGAGAACACTCAAGCAAAATAAGATTGGCACAGCACGTGATATTCTAATCAAGAAAAACACCTAGTGCACATTGACTATTCCTTATTTGAAACACTTGGGACCAAAAGTGTTTTGGATTTCAGATTTTTAAAAAATTTATTTTGGAATATTTGCATTATATACTTACTGGTTCAGCATCCCTAATCCAAAAATACAAAAATCTGAAATGTTGTAATCAGCCTTTCGTTCGAGCCATCATGTCAGTGCTCGAAAAGTTTCAAATTTTGGAGCGTTTTGTATCTCAGATTTTTAGATGTTTGGATTAGGGATACTCAACCTATATATCACCTTTCATTTCTTCAGTACTACAATGTAAATGAAGTTAGGAACATTTTTGATTTTGCTTAATGTTTTCTTTAAGTGCCTTCGTAGGTCTAGACAGGGAGTAAGCATTCAACAAACTGCATTCACCACTCTAAATGGTGGGCATTTATTTGGAATTTTTTGGCTATGCCTGTTAGCATAGATGAGCCTATTTATCTCATGGCCAAAACCTAGATCTGCAAAGACTCTCATACATCAATTAATATGGCCCTACTTTAGGCAGGTAGGTATTATTATCATTCCACTTTACCAGGAAGAGGACTGAGGCCCAAAGTGAGAGGATGATGATCATGCTAGAAAAATGCAGATAGAAGAACGTAGCCAAAAGTTTCTGACTCCCACTGCAGTGCTTTCTTTATTTCACAATTTTGCTCAAGCTTAACAAGCTGAAATTGTTCCTTTTCTTTCCTTTGTACACCAGAGAATTTAATCAAAAAGGCAGACAAAAAATTAAATGAAGTTGTTGCCACCAGCATACAGGCTACCTGCCCTTTGCTGAGAAAGAGGAATACTTGGTATTGAACATCATCTTACTCCATAAAGAAGGTCCCACCAGGCCCTACCTGCAAATTGTCAAGAGAATTTCCTCCTGAAACCCTGTGATAAGTGGATAGCCAGCCAATACAGATTAAAAACAGAGCCAGGTAGCAGTGTTGTTCTTATAATGCTATATACCTTCAGCTAGAATAAGGATGAAATCCACAAAACCCAGGATAGGTGCTGGGTCAGTTTTGGTTAAAAGAAGAAAGCTCTAAAGCTTTTACTCTTGAAAGAGAAAAAAAGGGGGAAAAACAAAACCTTTCTGGGAGTCTGTTTTTTCAATATGGAAGATAAAATTTGGCCAGTTCTAAAAGACAATCTGTTCACTTACTAACTGCATTTAAGCTCCCCAGCAGCCCACAGGAGCCTTTCCAATTTCTCAGAGAAAGACTCAGTGCTCAGGCTGTGAGGTGTATACCAATCACTAGTGGAATGTGGGTTGCAGCTTCCCTTCAGGCGGGTTGGCTCTTTGCTGAAGATGGGAAGAGTTGGAAGGCAGCCAAAGTGGAGAAACAGACAGAAGTGGTGTCAGTGGATTTTTGTTGCTATAAGTGTGAAGTAATTAGACATATTAAAAGTAATATAAAATTACACAAGAATACTTAAATTTGGGGTTTGAAATTAGATTGTCTTTAAATCTGACTGTGAAGAATATCATTTTCTCAAAGCCAAGTTTCTATCAGAATTTTAATGCAAAAGATGATGTCATTATATGGTTAAATTTAAAAATGAAGAAAAACAATCTAGCTTCAATCTATGTATTTTGAAACAAGAACAATTTAGTATTCCACGTTTGCCAAGAGAGTCACATAATATCTTTACTTGATTTTGTCATGTAAGCCATGCATTTAATAATGTATGTTTTAAGAGAAAAAAAAAATCCTATCCATGTCTATGAATCTAAAATGTATTCAGGTACAGAGATTTTATTTAGTTCAGGGTGATCAATAAGGTGCATTCATATAATTGCAATTTAACTCATCATGGGCTGATTTTGTGAGTAATAATGCTAGTTTATTTTCTATCTCTACAGAATATATCCATGTAAACATCTATTCTTATATTGAACATTTATTATGTTGTAAATTAAGAAAAACAGTATACGTTATTTTCTTTCATTAATCAAATAAATTCCTGTATAGAAAACAAACAACATATCCTCAATATCTCTCCATTTCAGAATACAAAAAACTTCCTCATTCTTCCTTACAACTGCATTTTATTTCATTGTGAGTATAAAATCATAGTTAATTTAACTCTTCCCTCCCTCATTAATGATTCCTGTGCTAGTTATCATATGTTACTATGACAAAAATGCTGAAAAGCTATCAATGTACACATGCCATTTCATTTATACCATGTCATATATATGCATATAAATCTATAGGATAGATTTAATGTGTGGGACATTTAGGAATAATAATAAATACATTTTAAATTCTGATAGATATGGTCAATTGTGTTTTAAAATTCATTGCTATTATACCGTTTCCACCAACCAATGCTTGTGCATGCCTATGGGAAAAATACTGTCAACATTGAATATAATGTTTCTTTACGTTTGCTTTTCAGGTAAGAATATTAGTCTCTATTTTCCTCCTTTTTTCCCTTAGCAAAGAATATGGGAAGAAAGGTTCAGGAAAAGCTGCCATCATACTCTAATTTTATGTTGAGAACTGGTAACTGAATTAGTTAACTGAGTAGTTTGGTAACTGAGTTAAAGTTTAAATAGCAAGGACAGCTTTATAATCAATTAAAATAAAATAAAATTTTGACAGCTCAAATGTGAGAAAAATGATCAGACAGCTAAAGAAACTAGTAAGTATAAAAGTAAATGCCTGGAAAAGCTGATTTCAGGGGAATACAGGTGAAAAGCAAAACACAAAATATTGGAGTTGTTTTTTGAGTATTCTTTGTGAATTAGACAACTATATTTGCTGCTTTTCTCCCTCCTTTTCTCCTTTCCTGTCTTCCTTCCTTTCTTTCTCCCCTACTCCTACCTCCTCCCTCCCTTCCTCCCTCTCTCTTTCCCTCCTTTTCTTCCTTCCTTCCTTCCTTCCTGTTCTTCCTTCACTTCTTTCTTTTGCCTTCCTGCCTCCCTTTTATGCCTATAGAAAAAATAAGAATTGAAATGGCTTAATATGAAATTGCAAGCATATGCCTAATTTCCAAATTAACGACTACATTAGTGCTAGTCAGATTTAACTTGTATAAAATGTTTGGGCTGTAATATAATCTGAGCTATAATTTTTTAATGAATTGAAAGCATTTAGCATAAAATCATTTTCTTCTTCGGTACTCAGTGCCAGAAAATATAATGCAAACATGAAAATGACTCAAATTATTTTTTCAAAGGCTTCTCTCTATATCTGGGATGACAGAAACAGAAACAAGTACTTATAATAAGAGATATTAGAATTGAGGTACTAATAAATTATGGTGGGAAGGCAGGTAAGAAAACAGCTCAAGGTGAAGAATTATGATTAGATGAGTGAGGTCAAAACACAGAGAGGAGGCAATGCATGAGCTGGTTTTTCAAAGATAAGAAAACTCAATATTTTGTATGTAAAAAAGATAAGGAAGACCTTTTCTAGGGATCAGTAGCCATCACAGATGTGAATTTTAGTAATATGACATTGAAGTACTTTTTAACATGGACTAGATGGCAAAAATAATTTCATAAAAATGTATCAGGTGATGAAAACTTGACAGAGGGGACGTATGAATAACAAAAAATAATCAAGTGGCAGTAAGGAAATAAAAAAAAAAAAAAAAAAAAGAAGAGGCTTGTGAAGAAGGAAGATTCTCCAGGCAGGGGGTCAGCTTGTCAGATTGGTAAGAAGGCATCAGTAAATGGAGAGAGTTCAGCAAATTAGGTAAGTTAGGAAAAAAGATAAATCAGAAAATAATGATTCCTTTATGTTGGAGCCAACAATAAAATTGAAATAAGTGAATGTCTCTCTTGAAGCTTCCCTTTTTTCTTTTAACCACATTAATCCATCCTCCTGCTGTGATCATTTAACTACTGTTGTTCAGACAAAAAAAAGATACATCCCATCATTTTGAAGCCTAAAGCCATTTAGATTGGAGTCGAAGCTTAGTCTTCACACCAAAAACTTCTCTCTAAACAAATATTTAATCCACAATATTAGCATGAAAGAATTTTATTACAGTGACTAAGTTAGTGCCATAATTTAATGGGACACATTAGCTGAGACAAGATATGTTAGGACATCAGATTTACTGTATTTTCAATTAACTCAACAATTTATCTTCGATGATTTCATTTAATCTCTCATTCAACAAATACTGTTTGAGTGTCAATTAAGTGCCAGAGAATCTTTTAGGAACAGTGAATGCATTGCTTTCCTTACAGAGCTTTCTTCCCAGTGATGATAAGAAGATAAACAAATGGGTATTAATTATGTTGAAAAATGATAAAAGCTAAGAAAAGGAAGTGTTAGATAAGAGAATCACAGTTGTATACAGGATTTTCCAGAGAGGATTGACTGAGAAGTTAACATTTGAACAAAGAAATGAAGCTGATGAATCAGCAAGACGTGCAATGAGCGGGGAAGAGCACTCCACACAGAGCAAAGAACAAACGCTCTAGTGTGCTCTAGGAGACTGTCTAGTACGCTCTACAAATAGTCAAGTTTCCAAGTGACTAAAGCAGAATGAGCAGAAAACAGTACTAGAGAGTGGCACATAGGAATAACAGGGTCCTCTTTACACAGGGCCTTGGAAATCATTGTGTAGAACTTGATATTTGTTCTGATTTCGATGACAAGTCACTGAAATGAAAAAGAGAAGCAACATACCAACCTTACCTTTGAACAGGGTCACTCTGGCTACTGTTTAGAATATACTGAATGTACATAAACAAGCAGCAGGAAAACCATTAAGGAGATTATTAACAAATCCAAGGATGAGTGATGTAGCTTGGAATGGAGATGCAGCAATGATGATAGTAATAGCGTCAGAAAGGAGTAAGCTTATTCTGGATAAATGTAAACAGACTCTGAATAAATGTTGATGATAAAGCTGACAGAATTTGTTAATGAATTGTATGTGGAATATTAAAAAACAGCAAAGAGTCAATGAAAGCTACACATTTTAAAGCCTGAGCAATGAAAAGATAGAGCTTCCATTTAACAAGATGGGAGACACTCTTGGGAGATCAGTTTGAGAAGGAATAGTATAAGCTCAGCCTCCACATGTCAAGCTTAAGATGTCTATTATACATCAAGTTTAGATGTCCAGGAAATCATTGAATATGTGAGTCTATAGTTTAGGGGAGAAGTCCAGGCTGGAGATTTAGATTTGGAATTCATCAGCAATTATTATTTGTTACCAATTACGTCCTTTGAATGTAACAGACATTTTAGAAAGACAGATATGGTTTTTCCTTCAAAGACTTAGAATGAAACTTCAAAAATGTAATGTATACTAGTAAAATAGCAAGAAAGCAATTGTACAGATCAATGCTAAAGCATCTTTATCTCAAGGAGAGAGATGGTTGTAGCTGAAAAGAGTTACATAAAAGAGATCAATCTTCAGAAGCCAGAAACATTTTCATCAGAAATAGTGAGGAAATAGATGTTTTAGAGAGATTTGAGAAGGTTTTGAAAATGAAATGGAGTTTCACTTCCTTTGACCTGCCTGATCTCCCTTCATCATTTTTTTTCCACTCACCTCCATCCTTACATTTGTAAAAGTTTTCTTTCAAATATATGATCCATAAATATAAGTATTTCTATTATGTACCCATAAAAATTAAAAACAAAAAACTCATAATCTTCTACTTTAATTTACTATGTACTACTGATAGAGACAGGAGACAGCCAAGGGTCCCTGCTGAAACCCCACCTTCAAGCCTAAAACAGCCTGAAGGTTGAAAGAGAAGACTGCTGGTCCTAGATGAAACCCATGACCCAGATGGAGAACTGCTCCTGTTTGCCCACTCTTTCCTGAATGATTCTTTCTGAATAATGCCCACATGCACACTACGGAAACAGGGCGGAGCCACCAGGAATTTGTGCCTTTTGCAGTGGGGAGGAGCCTGGCCTCTCTTCAGCTCGTGTGTGTGTGTGTGTGTGTGTGTGTGTGTGTGTGTGTGGTGGCCTGGTATTCAATCTGTGAGGTGGGAGCCTGTTGGCAGGATCCCCTCTTGCTTTGCTGAGAGTTTTTTGTTTTTTCTTTTTTCCTTTTCGCCCAATAAATTTAATTCTCCTCACCCTTCATTCTGTCCCTGTGCGTAATTTTTCCTGGTTGTGACACAAGAACCCGGATTTAGCTGAACTAAGGAGCAAAAATCCTGCATCACTACTAACCACGCTATTTATATGATACACAGCAGCCTTCACTTACTGGGTGCAGTGTCGTCACGGCCTGTGTTTCCCATTCTCAAATGCCTGCCTCTTTCACAAGAGCCAGGTGAGCTCACCATCCATTTGCACGATTCTTTTGTTTTTCTTTCCTTTCCCCAGTGACTGTTCTACCTGACATTAATTTATGAAACTCATCTTATCTTGCAATGGTCTGCTTCAATGTCCTCAAGTAAGATTTTAGGACTCACTGAACATCCCTCAAAGACCAAGACTACATGCCTCATCACAGCCTGGGGAAATAAAATACTCCTTTTTCCTTTTGCATTTCATAATTTGTTTATGTGTGTGTTCTAGTGGATAACACTTTGCAATGGTTATTTACTAATTCGTTTTTCTCTCTACTATATGTTGAACTCCTTGAGCCAGTTACTCCTCCTGTTGATCTCCCTGTTGCTTGATACTATCAAAGTTACTAATACATAATAAATCCTCAATAATTTTTTTAAAATCATAATTAAATTTAAAGGAAAAAATGTATTTCTTTAAAATTATGTATTGCTTTAATATTATGACCCTTAGCCAAGTGCCATCTAAATTTTAATTCCTCAGAGAAGGAATGTTACTATTTTACTTATTTATATCAGGATAACTTGCCAAAACTCACATTTTTCGTTCTAATTCATCATTTATATTAATAATTATATATATATAATTATTTTGATTTTACGGATGAGGAAAAGAAGTATATATATCTTTAAATCTTTATGCCTCTTTTTAAAAAATTATATTGATTAACCAGAATTTCTGATAACATGTTGAAAATAGAAAAGATAGTTGCCAGACTTGTTTAATTCCCTCCTCCTTTAAAAGCATGCTTCCAAGACTTCATCATTACATTTCTTGCAGTGGTTGAGAGTATAAACATGAAAATCAGAGTGCTCAACATTTTATCCTAACTGCCTCAGTTACTAACGGTGCAATTCTATAATAATTTAACTTAATCTCACAATGCCTTCATTTCCTCATCTGTAAAATCAATATAATAATCAGATTAAGTGATATAATATATGTAGAGTGCTTAAAACAGTGCCTAGATTGTAATGCCTTCAATAAACATTAATTATCATTTTTTTATTTCACTCTGCTGAAGTTCGTATTAACAAGTCTAATAGATCTATGTGCTCAACGTGCCCAACTATTTAACTGCTTGTTTCTTTATCAGCCCTTACATAATACATTACCTTTTATTTATTTTTTATTCTTTCTATCTCAAAGGCAACTTTTTAAAAATCCATTTATGGCAACTTCTCTAATCAATATGTAAATTTTAAAGAATTTACTATATAAAGCTAACCAATTTTCTATCTTCCTTCTGTAATATTACAGTGGTTTAATAAACCCATTTTCATGGCTATAAATACAGTCTACTGGATGCTAGTGTGCTTGTATTTATATTTTCAGGTCCAGATCTCTCCTGAGCTCAAGACTTAGGCACCAATTACCTATTTGACATCTTCATTATGTTTAATAAGCATCTAAAATATCAAATCTTCAGAACAGAACACCTGATAACTGTTCCTAGGAGAATAACTTTTTCCTACTGGCTCACCCATCTCAATAGTACCAAGTCTGTTTTTCTAGTTGTTCAGATCAAAGAAAATTGGAGTCATTTTTTTTTTTTTGCACTGCAATATCTTATACTTGAACAAATTATTTTGACCCTCCTTTCAGAAATATATCCAGAATTTGACCACTTCTGATTCATTCCAAGTCTATTACACTATATCTACCACTATCAGCTGTTAAATTCTTTAATAATGTTCATTTGGTCACTCTGTCTCCACTCCTGTTTCTCTACAGTCTCTAACCCATGTGGCAGTCAACATGTTTTGTTTTTGGTTTGTTTGTTTGTGTTTCTTGAGCTTAATGAGAAAGCAGTCAATGTATTTCTTTAAATATGTAAGTCAGATTATCTCATTTATTTGCCACTCCTACTGAATGCTTTCTTTCTCACTGAGAATACAATGCAGAAACTTCCCTGCAGTTTACAAAGCCTTACACAATTAGCTATCACACTGAGCTTGTCAACTCGGACTGTCTTATAACATGTAAAACATTTTAATCACATCAGTCTCCTTATGACTCTTGGAGCTGACAAAGTTAGCTTCTATTTTTCACATGTTTTACATGTTTCTATTTCCTTTGTCTGGGATGCCCTTCCTTAAAATCTTCATAAAGCTAACTTCTGATCATTTACATTCTTTCTCAAACATCACATCTTTAGAGATTGTTTCTGATCACCGTATCTAAAACATCCTAGTCCAGTCACTGTCTACGCGATTGCCCTGTTTCATTGTCTTAATGGAATTTATATTACCTGAATTATATAATTCAGATAATACATGCATGTCTCCCACCATCCATCATCCATTTACTTCATTTGATTCCAGTATACATGTATAACAGTATCTGAATTGTTAACTTATATGCCTGAGGGAAATAATCATTAACTAGACTATAGTTTTTATGCACAGTTCATTTTTTCCTTTAGTTTTACAGACAGATTTATCTCCAAAGTTATGCTTGCACGTTTTCTCTCACCCTCTTCAGTGATGCCGTTTCATACATTTGTAATAGAGTTAGACTCTTTTCATTATCTTCACTCTTTCCTCGCTGGAATTTCAAACCACTCCTAACTGATCACACACACACACACACACACACACACACACACACACAGACAGAGACATGTATACACAGGTATATTAACTAGGCTACAATTAAGATTTGCTCTTTGTATTGTAAAGTTCTACTGGCTTTAAAAAGCATAATGTTATATATTTTTTTTTTAACTGCGTCATAGAGTATTTTCACCTAAAAATCACCTGGTAACCTGTTCAACTTTCCTCACTTCCAAGACCCTGGAAACTATTTAGATGTTTAATATCACTATAATTTTGCTTTTTCTTGAACATCATATAATCGGGATGACACTGTCTATAGCCTATTCATACCAGGTTCTTTTAATTAGCAATATGCATTTAATGTTCATTCATGTCCTTTTTATGGCTTGATAGCTCATTTTTATTGCTAAATAATATTCCCTTGAATGAATATAGTTTATTTATCCATTCAAATATTAAAAACATATTTCATGCTCCCAGTTTTTAGCAATTATGAATAACATTGCAAAAAACATATTCATGTGCAGATTTTTGCATAGACATAAGTTTTCAACTTTGGGCAAATACCAAGGAATACAACTGATTACTAGATCATACAGTAATACTGTATTTAGCTTCACAAATACCTTATAAATGAGCCAAATATGGCCTTTGTATATTGGCCTCTAGGTTGTTTATGTCTTCATTGCCCGATGAGACCCATTCACTCACAAGCCCATCAGCTAACCTCAACCTAAACAACCAAATTTTTAGTCATTAAAGCTTGCTTGCTTTGCACACTACATGCAAATAGATCTAGCATCTATTGTCTGTTGATAACACAGAGCTTGTTTTATAAGATCCTATGCAACTGCTGCCTTTCAGAATTTCTAATCTAGATATAGCTGGCTGTGCTACTTAGAGACAACACCTAGACACGTAAGTTCCCTTTCAAATCCCTCTTTCTCCCTTAAAAGTTTTCTTGTTCTGCTTACTACTGCATGGAAGCCCCCTTCCATGCAGCCTGGTCCATTCAATAAATCTTGTCATCTGTTATTGTTTGTTACATGTCTTCTTCATTGTGCAGTTCCCCCCAAATCCCTTGAACATTCTACAGTAAGAAACAACCACACTGTCTTCTAAAGTGGATATACCATTTGCATTCCCAGCAGCAATGAATGACATGCCGGTTACTCCACAACCTGGCCAGCATTTGGCATTTTCAATGTTTCTAATTTTAGCAATTCTTACAGGTGTATAGGGGCATCTTGTTTTAATTTGCAATTCCTTAATAAAAGTGATGTTGAATATTTTTATATGTCTATTTGCCATCTCTGTATCTTCTTTGATGAGGTATTGGTTCAGATGTTTGATGATTTTTATAGGGTTGTTTCCTTATTGTTTAGTTTTAGAAGTTTTAAAATTTTTATTATTTATTTATTTATTTTATTATTTATTTATAGTACCACTACCACACTTAGTAGAAGTTTAAAAAAAATTGTTTACAAGTTGTTTGGAAGCTATGTGTTTTGCAAATATTTTATCCCAGTCTGTGGCTTGTATTTTTATTCCCCTAACAGATTCTTTTGAAGAGCAGATTTTTTATTTTAACAGACTAAGTAATCAGGGTTTGTGTGTGTGTGTATGTGTGTGCATGTGATTTTTATGTTGTATATAATAACTCATTGCCAAACCCAGACAATGTATAGTTGGGTCTTTCATCCCTTCCTTCCTTCCTTCCTTCCCTCCCTCCCTTCCTTCCTTCCTTCCTTCCTTCCTTCCTTCCTTCCTTCCTTCCTCTTTCTCTCTCTTTTTGCTTTCTTTTCTTTCTCTTTCCTTCTTCTTTTTTTTTGAAACCGGGTCTTACTCTGCCCCTGAGGCTGGAGTGTAGTGGCACAATCATGGCTTGAACTCCTGGTCTCAAGCATTCCTCCTGCCTCAGCCTCCTGAGCAGCTGTGACTATAGGCATGCACCACTGCACCTGGCTAAGTTTTTTTTCATAGAGAGAAAGTCTCAACTTTATTGCCCAGGCTGGTCTCAAATTCCTGAACTCAGGTGATTCTCGTGCCTCAGCCTCCCAAACTGATAAGATTGTAGATCATGAGCCACTGCATGCCCAGCCAGGTCTTGGTTTTTAGTCACTCTGATTGCCTTTATTTTTAATTGTTGTATTTAGGCCATTTACATCTAAGGTGATTGTTTATATGATTTGATTAATACCTACCATGTTGCTATGTTCTCTTCATTGTACATATTCTCTGTTTTTCATTCTATTTTCCCTCTATTCTTCTGTCCCTTCTGGTTATAACTGAGCATTTTATAAGATTTCATTTTGTTTCTTCACTTAACATATCAATTATACCTCTCTTAAAGTTTGTGTTAGTGGTTGCCCTAGAGTTTTCAATAAATCTTTGCAACTAATTTAAGTCCACTTTTGAATAACACTTTTTGAGGAATGCAGGCACCTTATAACCTTATTTTTTTCTGTCTTCAACACACTTTCTCTTTTGATACAGACCTGAGTTTCTGACCTATATCATTTTCCTCTCTCTGAGGAACATCTTTCAATATTTCTGGCAGGACTGGTCTACTGGCAATAAATTCCCTCAGTATTTGAAAATGTTTTTGTTTCCTTCACTTCCGAAGAATAATTTTGCAGGTGTAGTAAATTTGTATAACTTTTTGTTGCTTTGCCATTCATTTTAAGTATAAATTGAATTTTCTCATTTCAGAAGAAGGACTTAGTTATCGTTGACACAGTTTTCTATATTCCCCTTCATTTCAGATTTCTGTGTGACAGTTTCCTATGTGACCTGAAATTTTTGGTGGGCCTAAGAAAAGTAATTGGTTTTCAGCATATTCATCTTTTTCCTTGTAGAAGGCAAAATTATTGTAAATTTTTATTTTCAAATATTAATGAAATTTTACACTTGCTGAGGGCTTCATATTGCAGTCAGATCCTTATGCTATGGAATATCTTTATTTTTCACAAATCTCATATTGCTTGAAACTCTTCAACAAATTCCACTCCTCTTTTCCTTCTTCACTTTTCCTCTGTAGCTCTTCCTTTCTCTCATTCAGCCATTCTCTCTTTTCCTTTTTCAATACGCTTCTACTCCCCTCTTCAATAATCTTTCTTCTTTTCTTTCTTATTTTGAACATCCTCTCCATTCCAAAATCAGAAGCTTTCTCTATATATTCATTTTCTTCTACTCTTCATCCTTTCTTTATTTTATTTAAGCAGGAAAAGAGAGAAAAAAGAAAACAAGGACAGGCACGGTGGCTCACGCCTGTAATCCCAGCACTTTGGGAGGCCCAGGCGAGCGGATCACGAGGTCAGGAAATCAAGACCATCCTGGCCAACATGGTGAAACCCCATCTCTACTAAAATACAAAATTCAGCTCGGTGTGGTGGTGCACGTCTGTAATCCCAGCTACTCAGGAGGCTGAGGCAGGAGAATCGCTTGAACCAGGGAGTCGGAGGTTGCAGTGAGCTGAGATCACACCACTGCACTCCAGCCTGGCAAGAAAGCAAGATTCTGTCTCCAGAAAATAAAAATAAAAATTAAAAAAAGAAAACAAAATGAAGTCAGCTTATGTTTAAAGACTAATCATTCTCTAAAGCCTCTGAAATGTGTAATAAATTGACTCTCAGAATCTCTACAGAAATTTATGGTGGGCATTTCTTCATTTGATTATAAAATATTTTTATCTACTCCAAGAATTCACTACAAAGGACTAATTTTATTCTATTTTTTCTCTGTTTTGTGTAATTGGTAGTATGGCAACACTATTATTTTCCTACTATTTTCCTTTGCAATTATACATTTTCAACCACATTATGGCCTAAATAGAGTTCTGTGGGTTTCTCGGAGAACCTACCATTTATAGCGTTGCTTCCATGGGAAAATTACTCCCTAGATCTAAACAATTAGCTATACAAAACTTTTTTAGACAGGTTATTTATCAATGTGATAAAGCAGGTATCTTCCTCCTATTCTGATCTCCTCCTCCCCATTAATCAAAGAAAAGACTGGATGCCAATTTGTCTCATAAGACCTGACACAAATTCTATTTCTAATAATAGTAATGACATTCATTTAATGAATGACTACTCTGGGTCATGTAGTATCCTGTGTGAAGTACAATATAGTTATTAACAATTTAATTTTTCAAATGAACGATATGAATTATTATCACACCTTACATGTGAAGAAACTGAGGCCCAAGTTGATTAGGAAAATTTCTCAAAGTCACAATGTTTCTGAGTGGCATAACTGACATTTCAACCTGATTCACAACTTAAAAATGATGCTAATTAAACATAAAGGCAACATTGGTATTTCTGATTTCTCCATTATTCTACCTATACTTAATTCCTAACATATTATATAATGCTATCTCACCAGAACTGTACCAAGCACTGCTACGGTCTGTGTAACCACAAATAAAAAGGCATTATCTACCCGTATGTCACTTTTAGAATAGATTTCATGGGAGAATATATAAGACATTTATGCAGAGGGGAAATTCTAGCATTCTGGAATGCTAGAATTCCAGAATGCTGAATATTGTAAAAGCTGATGGAAAAAGGATAATATCTTAACAATAAAAATAACAAAGGAATTGTGATTCTTCGATAGATCATAAAATTGAGTTTTATATCTTTTGCATTTTAAGTATCCTTTTTTCAAGTATTCGTGAGACATCAAGGTAAAATGCAAGTTTCCTCAAACTTAAACATACTTACTTAGCTACAAAAAAAAACCAAACAACCAAACGAAAGTACCCAGCATAATCTACAATCGGTCTCTATGATGACAGACAACTTAAGTAAAATCTGTTCTAGCATATTTAAACACAGTGTTCTCCTCTGTGTTTGCCCAAATGACATCATAAGGTGCTATATAAACAATGTTTTTCAGAAGTTTAAGTAGAGGAAAATACGAGATTTTAATCCCTATCTCAGTGTGCAGACATTCTTAACTCCAAAGACACACAAAACAGAATACAGAATAATATTAAAGTCTTAACTTATATGAATTGTAGATAAAATGTATACAGGTTCAAACTTTCAAACAATTATTATCTTTCTCATTTCTACTGAAATAATTAGATACAATACGCATTTGGCATATTTTTATAATGCTACACTACTAAACTTTATAGTATTATCAACACTGTTAACAACTCAGTGACATCTCGTTAAAATTAATATTTGTGGTGGTACTTTGATTATTAATGTGTTCTGATAATCCTATGTTAATAATAAAGATTTGATATTTATATTATTTTATACACCATTTTCTTTAAATATACATTTTGTCCCTGATATTATTGAAGTCAAAATATAATAACAATAAAATATAACTTAATTGGTGATTTAATAGAATAATATGACCAATTACCTATTTTATTCTAGTTAATTTGGTTTTGGTAATGATAAATAACTTTTCTCATTTTTATAACTGTAAAAAACTATAAACACAAGAAGGTTTACCTTGAAATGCCATTTATAGAAACTTGATCTTAATAAAATATGTTTAATTTCATTTGGTGTCCCACAATTATTTTCTTGTGAAAAAAGACCCAAGCAGTACTCAAGTGTGATAAGTTCTAGTGTGTAAACAAAACGTTATAAATGTAAAAAACTTAGTCCGGTACCTCCTACACAATAGAAGTAAGTAATTTCCACTTTCGTTATTAATTGACATAGATAAGCTTAAAAGGCCTTATGAACATACAGATTTTTATTTCATACTACATAAAAGAAAATGCTTTTTACTAGGAATAATAGTCTATGTTAAAGGAAAAATCTGCATGTCTCTTTAGGTGTCAAAAAAGACTTAAACAAAAAAAAAATGTATCCCCAAATTATGTTTCTCTCTGAAGAAAATACATTATTCCTTGACAACATTAAAAAGCCAATTTTATCATAGAATAAAAATCAAAGACATACACTTAAAAATTATAAATTAAGATTATCATCTTCATAAAACGATACTCTAATTTTGCTCTCCTGGGAGTAAGACACATTACTTTCATCAGATTTGACTAAAAAAGCTCTATTTCACACTTAAATATAAAGAATATGTTAAAATGTAAAACAATACCTTTTAGGATAAATAGAAAAAAATTGACAAAACAATTATATCTTATACCCTTCATTATCTGCTCAGCTGCTGTAGTTGTTAAGGTCAAGAGACAAATGTTAACAGGAAGGCTGAATTTCAAGAGATGTGATAATACATACTTAAATCACAAATGTTAAATGCTTTCCATTTGGTTGGTTATGGAAAAATACCTGAAGTTCAACTATAGATGATAATTAGAATGATAAAATTGAGAAATGTAATATCAAAACACTGTAAATTCCAAACAATTTTTATTTTTGATTGACTACTCTTACGCAGATTCCTAATTTAAAGGTGAAAAATTGTTTTCCCTGCTTATGAGGAAAAATTTATTCCAAAAACTTTTTAGAAATGTTCTAACCATACTACTATTCTAATCAAATCAGCCAAACTGTCAATGATCTTTACCCATCATCATTATCATCACCTGTAGTGCTAGTAGTAGTAGTAGTAGTAGTAGTAGTAGTAGTAGTAATAGTAATAGTAGTTTTGGTTGGTAAGATTATTTTGGTGGGTACAAGAGTCATTTATACTTATAATTTTTTGCACGTATTTTTATTTTCTTCAATTACTTTCAAATTATTTATTAAGGTTGCTTATCTACTTATATTTATTTTCTAAATTAAATACAGAGGGTATTGAGAGGGTTATTAGTAAGCTAGACTTTATTGTGAACTTAAAGCTGGCTGCTTTTTGCCTTCACATAAGCAGATTTTCTTTCAGGATGCAATATTATCTCATGATGAGTCTTCCTTCATGTTTGATTATTTGATCACCAAATGAGCCTGAGGGGGCATGGAGTTAAAACAGCTGCCTGCTACTGAATTTTTTATCTTTACTGGGGGATGCCTTTGGTAAAATAAGAGAAAATTGGTGATCTGCTCTGAATAGGTTTGCCAGTTGGACCTCTTGGGTGATTAACCTAATGATATTTGCCAGAGTTCTAAGCTACAGAACATTCTTAGCAACATACCTTTGCCTAAAGATTACTTATAGTTAATAAATCCAGGATCTATGGATTTCTGAGGCACGGTAAGTTTTATAACACTCTGAGGTATAAAGTGGAGGTATTTCACAACCTGAACTTTCCCTCCTTGTTGTGTGAGACAATCCCACAGAACCTCACCTAGGGACCTTATCCATTCATTCTGGGCCAAAAATACATGGAACCAGAGTGGAAAGAGAAGGAGCTGCTGTAGATGTCCCAGACCTCTTTTTGTTTTTGTGCCTCTTGATTGTCTTTGATTTTAAATTATTAGAACATTTGATATTAGGTGATATTTGTTAATATTAGGATCTTCAGTTTGTATGAGTCTTATTTAACAGTACAACCTGGAATATTAACTTAGAATCTTATCTGAAATAATAGATTTTGTTAACCAGTGAATTCCATAGAACAAATAAGAAGTATTATTTTCTGTTCCAAATGATACCAAATCTTAAGATAAATATGAGATTTGAAAAAAAAAATTGTTTCATTATTTTTGGATTCTTTAACTTTCATGTGATATTTTATGTCAAATTTAGACTCCCTTTCACTCTTCTTTCCTGAAAAGCAAGCAAAGCAAGAAAAATTAAAAGGAAGAGTCAGCAAGTTAAAATATTTTACTAAAAAGTTTGGGTTTTAATTTAAAAATATATGTAATAAACCTTTGAAATTCTAACTTTAATTTTAAAAATTTAAAATAATTTTTAAGCTAAAATAATGTATTATAGATACATTAACACAAACGTATTTTGCATTAATGTACGTATTTTGTACTTTAGATACAAACTTCTTCTTGCAGATGGTTTTCTGAATGATCAACTGTGAAAAAATATTATGCAATTTTTCATGGGGGCTGATGCAAGGTCACACCTCATTTTGATATAAAAATTTACCAAAAAACATTTCCTGAGAGTTGCTTATCTTTTCTGCACTTTAAACATGGTAAAATGAATACATTTGACTAATGAGAAAGTTTTCAAATACTTGAGTTCTTTGTCTCATTACTTCTAGGATAGGCAACATCAGTCCTTTGCAGTAACATACAAAAAGAAAAAGCCCTATAAATGCATAGGAATATAACACATATAAATAATTTTCACCAGGCTGATACTTACATGTTTACTAATGCTGGCATTTCTGCAGATTCAGGATACAAGAATGTCTGTTTTCAAAGACTTATCAGGATACATTGCAGAAAATATCAGTTTAGATGTAGTAGACGTTAAGAAATATGACTTGTTTTGTTTTGTTTTTTTGAGATGGAGTTTTGCTTTGTTGCCCAGGCTGGAGTGCAGTGCTGGGTTCAAGTGATTCTCCTGCCTCAGTCTCTCAAGTAGCTGGGTTTACAGTCATGCACTATCATGCCCGGATAATTTTTGTATTTTTAGTAGAGACAGGGGTTTTGCCATGCTGGCTAGGCTGGTCTCTAACTCCTGACCTCAGGTAATCCACCCATTCTGACCTCCCAAAGTGGTGGCATTACAGGTATTAGCCACCGCACCCCGACAGAAATATGTTTATTTTTAATGTGCATGCTTATATTAATTCCTTTGTCTTCACAACAAAAAATTATTTAAAATATGTTAATTAATTAAATTATTTAGGACATTATTTTTTAAGTATAGAAGTTGATTTGATAGTCATTAATTATTAGAAATGTTTATTTTCAGGTAACAATAGTGTCTAGAAAAAAATATTCCAACCCCACCAAAAATTTCTAGCCTCAAATGATTTTCCAAATAGATTTTCTTAACAGAATTACGGCCTATCTGAAATTGCAATATTAAAATAATCATCAGTTGTAGTGTTCATTATTCAAAATTGCCATAATGTTGTTATTTGTTAAACACTGATGATGATAACAATGATGTCTATTTTACTTAGAAAACATATCCAAAGAACCTGTTTTTAATGAGCTGAATACCATTATATTAGAAAGCCTTATTATCTTCACCTCTGATTTCTAACTTTCACATGACAATTTAAATAATATCAATCAATCCCCAAGCTCTTTAAAAAGAGGCACAGCAGAAGACACACCCACAAATCTTAAATCAGTAATGTCAAATGATATTGTACCTGTTATGATGCTTTATTAATAATAAATCAGAATAAACAAAGCAAAAACTACCTTTACTTGATGTCCACCAGAGAGTTTTTGTATAAGAGGGAGACTTTAACCAGTGATAATGACCCTTGCCAGGGAGTCTAGTTCATGCATAAAAATTAGGAGAGTCGTAGTCTTTTCCACTTCCCATCCCTGCTCTTAATTCTGAATGCCCCCCCATCAGATATCTGTAATGGTGTGTATTGTCCCTATTGTTTCATGTTTCCATATTCAATCATACTATATTCATAAGGGGTATTTGAAGACCTTATCTCTTTTATTGGAAATCTGAATCCAAGCCACATAACCACACTTTTCTTGGGACATTATCTTGAAACATGCTGCAGTACCCTCTGTTTATTTCATATCAGCATTAGCTCTAATCAAACCTTCCTGGTCTGCTACCCCACCTGCAATTTCCACAACCAGGTATTGTACAGAACTGTACCCTCTATAGACTTTGTGGTAGGCTGAATGATGGCTGCTCCAAAAATGTTCATGTCCTTTAGAGTTTGCAGATGTGATTAAATTAAGGATTCTAGGAGCAGATGATCCTGGTTTATTTATTTGGGTCTACTAATGTAATCGTAAAGGTCCTTATAAAGGGAGGCGATAAAGTTGGAAATTCAGAGAAGGAGATGTCACAATAAAAGCAAGCAGCTGGAGCAAGGTGAGACATATGAGAAGAGATTATAGGATACATTTACTGCTTAATTACTAAACCTTTCCTATCCATTTTTGTTTATCTTATTTTCAATGTTAGTTTCAGATTTTCAAAAATGCTATCACCAACTCTTCTATTATTTGATTTTTGTTGACGTACCAGCTTTTTAGAAATAAATTTTATTTTCTGATTTTTTTATTCATTATGTCCTTTATTTGTAATTCCCTTAAATACGTCATTACATTTCAAAGCCGTATTAAGCTGTTTTTTAGATTTAACTACAAGCATAATTGAAGTTAAAAATATTTTGTATGTGTGTTTGGAAATAATTGAACATCTATTTGAAGAAAAAATAAAAATACTAATTGATTAAAATTTTATGTATGTTTACAGAATTTTGTTTGTGTTTACAGTTTTTTTGGGGAGTCTTCACATATATAGTTTTATTGGTTTACTGGTTCTTGAAACAAATTGCCAAATTTCTACTCAAAAAGATTATAATAATTTATATTAAATAATATAAATATAATATTAATTTTAATATATTCCAATAAGAATTAAAATTAAAATGACAATAATTACTCTCAAATTTGCATGTCTCCATTGAAGTTTCAATAGTTTTTCCAGTAGGTTTAGTGAAATATATTTTTCTATTGCTTTTCTCTGCACATTTATTTAAAGTGACCATTTTTCTAATATTAAAGAGTATTATGAAATCATTAAGCCAGATACACTTTAATTGTTAAGTCACAGAGATCACTGCTCCAATTCAATGTGAACAAAAGTGAGTTCACCTTTCTCTCAGAATCTGACTTTCTGCTATGGCAAAATTTAGATAATGTTAAAACCACATAGTAATTTTCTAAGGCTTAAAACTCAAATAATCATAGACGTCTTTTCCCTCTCCTTTACCCAACACATTCTGTCAATTAGTGAATTTTATTTATCCCACATTTTGAATGTCTTTTGTCTTCTTTCAGTAATTGTCACTGTGCTTTTACCATTTGGATCATTATTAACCTTTATCTTTCATTATTTCAGTAGGATTATCTTTTCTCTGTCTCTAGCGTGTCCAGGCTCCAGTTAATCCCTACCATTGCTGACAGTCGTAAATATCTAAAACAAGCATGTTATCAGTTTACTTTCTTATCTAAAAATCATGCAATGCCTTATAGTAGTTTGTAAGCCAAAAATACAAATTCCAAAACAAAGCTTCTACATTCAGCTGCAGATCTCATTTCCTAACTTATTTCTTATTGCATTTTTCCACTATTTCTCTGCACCTTTTGCCCAAGATTTGAAGAATCCTCATCTTTTCTAGGTATATCCATCCTCCATAAGCTTTTGTGTATCACCAATGTGTTTCATATAGTTGGCTTTGACCTAACTGGTAGGTCATGAAATTAATTCAGTGGGCTAAAACTAACATCTTTCATTAAAATAGAAGTCAAATGTCTTACACCATTTATATATTCTATAAATATATATTTAACTAAGTGACATGATTCTTTAATGATATACTTCTGCCTAGAGTATGTAATGACACTTATAGACTACATTAGATTTGGGCAAAGTTTTAATGCTTCTTTTCACATGTATTGATTATACAGTTTGGAACTCAAATACAAGATCTCAGAAAATTTATTTTAAAGAAAATGTCATTTCTCTAAATGAAACGTTTACAGATTCTGTCAGTAGAAAATACATGTATTAAAAAGTGTGTTAATATATAAATAGTTAATAAGTTTAGTTGAAAAAATAATCTAAAAATTCTCTTTGATCTCTAGGCAAGGGGAATATCTATATATGGTGTGATACAAAATAGAAAATTGCTAGTTTGCTAACTTTATAAAGCTCACATCCAGTTTGTTGCAGGCAGAAGGAATTCAGTCACAAATTTCATAATATTTCTAGATTTAAAAATAGCTGTAAATAGTAACCCAAAATATATTATGAGGTAGTATACAGTAATCATCCAAATAAATTAACAAATATAAAGTAAAATTTCTAAAAGCATTATGATTTTATATTATGGTGGTAAGTAAAATTAAGTAAACCATGGTACAAATCAAAGTGATTATGAAACACAATACTTTTAAGAAGAGGATTAATAATTTAAAATATATGAACAATTTACAATTATCTTAATAATTTTGGTACAAGTAAGCAGAATAATTAGGTGACATAATAGTGTATTTAATTACAAATTTGTGTATTATAAAGGTAGCCAAATTGAAGACAAAATCTAACTACATGAAGAATAGCAATTTTGAAAATTAAAAAAAAAAAATTGAATTGGCTCAGCTGAGCATTAAAATCAAAGAAAATAAAAGTTATGAAAACGTCAAGAAAACACTATTTGTTAGTAAAATAAAGTGAAAGGTAACAAAGCCATTAGTCTCAAAGAAAAGTCCAGAAATAGAGAAATTCAAGGAATATTTAACATCCAACTAAATCTGCATATCACCCTTTTCAGGTCAGAATCTGATCGTCTTCCTGTAATCAATCATGATAAATATAAGAACTAGTTATAGAAAATAATAACTGTGGTTATAGAAAAATCTTGTGTGTGGTGACTTATAACACCAAAGATTATAATTTATATGTTCTGTCTACTTAGTCTACATATTATGTAATATTATTATTGGGATTGTTTTTTCAGGAGTTATGCTCATCTGTTTGCCTTTATTCAGTTTGATACAATTTGCTAAGACCACATTGATTTGACTTGATTTCCTAAGACCCCTTTCCTGCTTGTATGTCAGGACATATGGAGAAAGGGTATGATACATGGAACTGCAAACAATTCAGTATGGAGTGAGGGCATTGAGAAGCAGTAATTATCATCTATGTGGTAGCCTGTCAGCTCTTCAAATTATAATTCTCTGGGTCCATCTCATCGTCAATCAGATATCAATGAGTTGGGAGGTTCTTTTTTTTTTTTTTTTTTTTTTTTTTGAGGCCCAGGTCTCGGCTCTGTCGCCCAGGCTGGAGTGCAGTGGCGGGATCTCCAGCTCACTGCAAGCTCTGCCTCCCGGGTTCACGCTACTCCGGCCTCAGCCTCCAGCCATGCTAAAATGGAATTATGAAAATAGAGATAATATATTATAAGAAAACATTTAAAAGAAAAAATATATAAAATACATACCTAGAGAGAGAGAGAAATAAGTGTATAGAGATAAATTGTTGGGTTTGTTGTATAACATTAAGCAGAGAAATTAGCAATATTGCCATTTTACTAATCAAGTCTCAATATTATCCACCAATAATACACTCTACTCTAAGAAACAGAAGTCTCTTTGCTAACATCTTTTTTTTTTTTTTTTTTTTTTTTGAGGGCGGAGTCTTGCTCATGTAGGCTGGAGTGCAGTGGCGTAATCTCGGCTCACTGCAAGCTCAGCCTCCCGAGGAGTTCACGCCATTCTCCTGCTTCCAGCCTCGAGTAGCTGGGACTACAGGCGCCGCCACTGCTTTGCTTGACTAATTTTTTCTATTTTAGTAGAGGCGGGGTTTCACCATGAATCTCGATCTCCTGACCTTGTGATCCGCCGCCTCGGCCTCCCAAAGTGCTGGGATTACAGGCGTGAGCCACGGCCCGGCCTCTTTGCTAACATCTTAATTTCTGGATTCCTCTGCCTAAGTCTCAGCTTTCGCATTTTAACCACTTTCACTTACTATACTATCAAATGTATGATTTATTTTATACTCCATAATTATCCTCTAATGACCAATAAAATTGGAGCAAGATGAGAAGAAAAGATTACACTCATCAGTTTTATGACAAACTCTACAATACCTCCTTCACCTTTTACTGCAGCAGGGTTTCCTGTCTATGGATCAAAGGTATCAGTCAGAAGAAACATGTTATGCTGAAGTAACAAAAAGCCTACAAATGTCATTGGTTTACAAGAGATGATATTTATTTCTTATTTATAAAACATGTCCATCACAGGATAGTTTGAGGCAATGCACATTATGATTACCAAGAAACCCAGGAAGAAATTGCCATTTCAAATGTTGCTTGTGCTTCAAGAAGAGGCAATTATAAAGAGTTTTACATTGATAATTTAGTGCTCGAGTCAGCAAGTGACACCAACTATTCTGGTTTGTGAAATTGAAATACTACTGGCATATGAGGTTGTGCTATAGTCCAGGCTAAGTACATTTACCTGAGCCTACTGGGAATAATCTCTAAATGCTAGCAGTGATTGAGAAAGATAACTCAAACAGTTTGATAACGAATAAGGTTGAAAAATTTAGTAGATGAAGCTTGGCTTAATGGCAACAGCTCTGAGAAGAATGAACTTAGCAAAGAAAAAAAAATGAATTGCACAATGTCAGATATTTAAGCAGGCAACATTCTCTTGTGGTCAAATTAAACTTGACATTAAAATCATTTGGCAAATCACTGATGAAAAGCAGGTTGATAATGTGTTCAACAATTAGCTAGAATATGCCTATGCTTAAAGTAATTATATAAAGAGCATATGAAGCATTTCAGGAAAGTAAATCTCAAGAAACACCAAAAAGATTCATAATCCTTAATCATAACTATTTTATAGTATACTAGAAACATTAACCCTGGAGATTGAAGATGGGCTTGCAGATGTGTGTTTAAGAGTAAATAATATAACGCTCTGAGGTTGGTTTACTTATCAATATAATATAGGTTGATCTAAGTTAGCAGTCAGAAAACTAAGATTCTTGGGCCAACCATATCCAATGGCCTGCTTTTTTAAAAATAGGTCTCAAGCTAAGGATGCTTTTAATGATTTTAAGTGAAAAGGAAGAAGGAGGAAGAAGGAGGAAAGTGGGTGAGGGAAGAAAGAAAAAAGTGCTATAGAAATGAAGTAAATTTAATAGTGGTGGATATCTTTTTGATGTGCTGCTGGATTTTGTTTGCCAGTATTTTATTGAGGATTTTCGCATCGATGTTCATCAGGGATATTGCCCTGAATTTTTCTTTTTTTGTTGTGTCTCTGCCAGGTTTTGGTATAAGGATGATGCTGGCCTCATAAAATGAGTTAGGGAGGAGTCCCTCTTTTTCTATTGTTTGGAATAGTTTCAGAAGGAATGGTACCAGCCCCTCTTTGTACCTCTGGTAGAATTCAGCTGTAAATCTGTCTGGTCCTCAGCTTTTTTTGAGGCTATTAATTACCACCTTAATTTCAGAACTTTTTATTGGTCTATTCAGGGATTCAACTCCTTCCTGGTTTAGTCATGGGAGGGTGTATGTGTAGAGGAATTTATCCATTTCTTCTAGATTGTCTAGTTTATTTGTATAGAGGAGTTTATAGTATTCTCTGATGGTGGCTTGTATTTCTGTGGGATCAGTAGTGATATTCCCTTTACCATTTTTTTATTGTGTCTGTTTGATTCTTCTCTCTTTTCTTCATTAGTCTGGCTGGCAGTCTATCTATTTTGTTAATCTTTAATAAAAAAAAAAAAAAACAGCTCCTGGGTTCATTGACTTTTTTGAAGGGTTTTTTTGTGTCTCTATCTCCTTCAGTTTTGCTCTGATCTTAGTTATTTCTTGCCTTCTGCTAGCTTTTGAATGAGTTTGCTCTTGCTTCTCAAGTCAGCCTCATCCCTGGGATGGAAGCCTGCTTCAACATACACAAATCAATAAATGTAATCCATCACATAAACAGAACCAAAGACAAAAACCACATGATTATCCCCATAGATATGGAAAAGGCCATCAATAAAATTCAACACCACTTCATGCTAAAAACTCTCAATAGATTAGGTATTGATGGAAGAACATATCTCAAAATAATAAGAGCTATTTATGACAAATCCACATCCAATATCATACTGTATGGGCAAAAGCTGGAAGCATTCCCTTTGAAAACTGGCACAAGAGAAGGATGCCTTGTCTCACCACTCCTATTCAACATAGTATTGGAAGTTCTGGCCGGGGCAATCAGGCAAGAGAAAGAAATAAAGGGTATTCAAATAGGAAGAGAGGAAGTCAACTTGTCTCTGTTTGCAGATGACGCAATTGTATATTTAGAAAATCTCATCGTCTCAGCCCAAAATTTCCTTAAGCTGATAAGCAACTTCAGCAAAGCCTCAGGATACAAAATCAATGTGCAAAAATCAAAGCATTACTATACACCAATAATAAACAGAGAGCTAAATCATGAGTGAACTCCCATTTACAATTGCTACAAAGAGAATAAAATACCTAGGAATGCAAATTACAAGGGATGTGAAGGACCTCTTCAAGGAAAACTACAAACCACTGCTCAAGGAAATAAGAGAAAACACAAACAAATGGAAAAACATTCCATGCTCATGGATAGGAAGAATCAATATTGTGAAAATGGTCATACTGACCAAAGTAATTTATAGATTCAATGCTATCTCCATCAAGCTACCATTGACTTTCTTCACAGGATTAGAAAAAAACTACTTTAAATTTCTTATGGAATCAAAAAAGAGCCCATATAGCAAAGAGAATCCCAAGCAAAAAGAACAAAGCTGGAGACATCATGCTACCTGACTTCAAACTACACTACAAGGTTACAGTAATCAAAACAGCATGATACTGGTATCAAAACAGATATATAGACCAATGGAACAGAACAGAGGCCTCAGAAATAACACCACACATCTACAGCCATCTGATCTTTGACAAAATTGACAAAAATAAGCAATAGGTAAAGGATTCCCTATTTAATAAATGGTATTGGGAAAACTGGCTAGCCATATGCAGAAAACTAAAACTGGACTCGTTCCTTACACCTTATACAAAATTTAACTCAAGGTGGATTAAAGATTTAAATGTAAGACCTAAAACCATAAAATCCCTAGGAGAAAACCTAGGCAATACCATTCAGTACATAGGTGTGAGAAAAGACTTTATGACCAAAACACCAAAAGCAATGGCAACAAAAGCCAAAATTGAGAAATGGGATCTAACTGAACCAAAGAGCTTCAGCACAGCAAAAGAAGCTATCATCAGAGTGAACAGGCAACCTACAGAATGGGAGAACATTTTTGCAATCTATCCATCTAACAACGGGCTAGTATCCAGAATCTACAAGGAACTTAAACAAATTTACAAGAAAACAATAACAACAAATCAAAAAGTGGGCAAAAGGTATGAACAGACACTTCTTAAAAGAAGACATTTTTGTTGCCAACAAACATATGTAAAAAAGCTCATCATCACTGGTCATTAGAGAAATGCAAATCAAAACCACAGTGATATACCATCTCATGCCAATTAGAATGGTGATCATTAAAAAGTCAGGAAACAACAGATGCTGAAGAGGATGTGGAGAAATAGGAACGCTTTTACACTGTTGGTGGGAGTGTAAATTAGTTCAAGCATTGTAGAAGACAGTGTGGCAATTCCTCAAGGATCTAGAACCAGAAATACCATGACCCAGCAATATCATTACTGAGTATATACCCAAAGGATTATAAATCATTCTACTATAAAGACATATGCACATGTATGTTTACTGAAGCACTAATCACAATAGCAAAGACTTGGAACCAATCCAAATGCCCATCAATGATAGACTGGATAAAGAAATGTGACCCATATATACCATGGAATACTATGCATCCATGAAAAAGGATTGTTTCATGTCCTTTGTAGGGTCATGGATGATGCTGAAAACCATAATTCTCAGCAAACTAACACAGGAACAGAAAACCAAACACTGCACATTCTTACTCATAAGTGGGAGTTGAACAATGAGAACACATGGACACAGGGAGAAGAACATCACACACTGAAGCCTGTCAGCAGGTACATGGCTATGGGAGGGATAGCACTAGGAGAAATACCTAATGTAGATGACAGGCTGACGGGTGCAGCAAACCACCATGGTACATGTATACCTATGTAACAAACCTGCACATTCTGCACATGTATCCCAAAACTTAAACTACAATAAAAAAAAAAAAAAAAGAAATAAACTGAATTTAGCACTTTCCACTCAAAGCCTTAAATATTTACTATTTGGCTATTTTAAAAAGTTTGCTAATCCTGGTGTACATAAACTCTAATAGAAATATAATGTGGGCCACCAATGTCAGCCACACACATAATATTAAATTTTCCAAAAGCTGCCTTTTAGAAAGAAAAAAGTGACATTAATTATATTGATGTATTTTATTTAACTCAGTAAATCTAATATTATAATTTCAACATGTAATCAATTTTTGAAAAAAATAAGATATTTTATATTATTTTTGTTATTTTTGTATTAAGTCTAAGAAATCCGATGTATATTTTATAAATACAATACATTTCAATTTAAGGAGGCCACAATTCAAGTGCTCAAAAGCCAATGTGGCTAATGTCTGTGGTATTTTACAGCAAAGTTCTTAATGATCTCTGAGTTTTCTTCTATCTTTAAAGATTCATGATACTATAGATATAAATATTTAATAGCTACAAATAACAAGTAATTAGACGTAAGTTATTTCCCCCTGGTTATCTGAGCAAGATGATTTTAATGTTAGTTGTGACTGAAAATTGTATACCAACATGGCCTGTTGTTGAACACTAATAGGCTTTTCAATTCAGCTGCCAGCTGATTGAAGCTCTAACAAATTGCAGCTTGTCATTGCTAGGCCTCACTGTGCTCCTCAGAACTTCCAAGGCTGTGCCCCATTCTTGTTAGAAAAAGCTGAGCTAGCAATCCTGAACAACTTCCAAAGAGTCCTTCGTCCCCAGTTATAGTTTTCCTGGTTATATTTTTGACAATAGTATTGGGAACTTCATTCTTATCCTCATTCAGCCATATCCTGAACTAGACTTTTTGCCTCTCTTAAGCCTATTCCATCCAATGTCCAGTTAAGTTCATTTCTGATTTGTGACTCCAACATTAGACTCATATTTTTATAGAAACTGATTTCATCCTGTCCCTGTTAAGCTGAGAAAACTGTACTCCATCAGTCCACCATGGTTGTTAAGAGGGCCTTCCCAGCACTCTATACTTGGGATATGCAGGTCTCTTGCGGGTAGAAACTCCAACAATTTCACCTGAAGAAAATAATGTCTGCATAATCACTGTGAAAACAGGTAAGAAATCACACCTCTGATTTTAGCATTTTACTGATTTGGACTGTTTTGTCCACTGCTGCTTACTATTTTTTTCCTATTTATTCCTACACCTAATAATTCTAGAATGTGTCCTAGGTATTGAGGCATTGTAAATGAACATAGTATCAGCTGTAATTCTGTTCATCTAAAAAATGCTTTTTTTTTTTTTTTTTTTTAAGACAGAGTTTCACTCTTGTTGCCCAGGCAATGCAGCGGTGTGATCTTGACTCACTGCAATATCTGCCTCCTGGGTTCAAGTGATTCTCTTGCCTCAGCCTCCCCAGTAGCTGACAGGCATCCGCCACCATGTCCAGTTAATTTTTGTATTTTTAGTAGAGACAGGGTTTCCGGCCAAGCTGGTCTCCAACTCCTGACCTCAGGTGATCCAGCCGCTTCGGCCTCCCAAAGTGCCAGGATTACAGGCATGAGCCACCGTGCCCGGGGTAGCTAGGTTTCTTGAAGTCGTCCTTGCACAAGTATAGCTTAGGAGTCGATCAGAGATTTGGACAGATATTTTTTACAAAATATTGGGCTCCAAATTATGGCTCTCTCTTTATATAGGTTTTTTTGTTGTTGTTTGTTTTGTTTGTTTTTCTTTTCAACTATGGTTTTACCCTAATGTCTGTCCACTCATCCTTTAAGCCAGAAAGACTGAGCTTACTCCAGAAAATTTTTGAAAAAGTTAGGATACTCACCTTCACTGTTCTTTATCCCACTGTAGACTGACATAGAGTGTCTGCTTACCCTTAAGTGTTTGCCAATGCCTTCAAGTACTTGTTATTTATTTTTTGTTCAGAGGTTTTGGTTACTATCTGAGAGAGGACTGGCTCAATAGGAGTTACTCTTACATTTTAAAAATCTGGGTACATTTCCTTGAAACTGATAATGAAGAGAATGTATTGATAAAATTTGTAACATTTAAACATCTTTGAATAACTAACCAAATATTTCTTGGGCAGGATATCTCACCATTTAAATAACCATAAAATATTATTTCATATTGTATTATTTATTTAAGATATCTGTATTAGGTATTATTTAAGATAGTCTCGTGTTTTAACATGATTTGATCTCTGGCATTGTTTTGTTGTGATGTCCTTTATTGGTTCTAGTTACAGGGGTTATGTTCAATTCATTCTCTGTAATCTTACAGTTTTTTTTCTGTGCTTTGGAACTTTGTATATAAAATCTAAGTGTTTGTTCATTGAAGGGTGATTAAAGCTGAACATATGATCTGTCTAGGCTCAATGCCTATTTGTGTTAAGCATTTAATAATTGCATTCTGTCTTGTGACTGTTCATTTTTCAAGTTTTCTATTTCTCTTCAATTATTTTTTGTTAGTTGAATTGACCTGGAAAATTTGTTTATTCCTAAATAGATTTTAAAATTAATTTGTGTAAAGAACCACCAACTGTTTTAATAATTTTTACGTTTTAATATCTATAGTTACATCATTCTTTCTAAATGTTGCTAACTTCTGCTTTCTGCTTTTTTATAAAAAAATGATTGCTACAGTTTTGTTTACCTTTTAACTGTTTAACTATGGTATTTATTTTCCCATTACTTTTCATTTTTGATTTTCTATAGCACCTTTTGGTTTATTAGTGGGGTTTTTTTTGGTTTATCTATCTATTTTTCCACACTATTTACATAAAAGTTTATTTTTTTCCTGCTTGCTTTTACATTATTGACTTTCAATGTATAAATTTTCTTCTGACTATTGCTTTGTTCACATTTTATAGTTTTTACATATGAAGTGTTTGTTGTTGTTTGCTACAAGATAACATGTAATTTTTATTTTAATATATATTATTAACCAATAAATATTTGGGATTATAATATATCATCTTAGTACATTAATATTTTGATTTTTCATGTTGTCATTCATATTTTCTTTATATAACACTCTATAACTATAAATAAATAAATAAATAAATAAATAAATAAATAAATAAATCAAACTAGTTTTCGTTTTTGTGCTATGTGTCTGGAAAAAAAATTGTTATTTTCTGGTCTTAGAGAGATTTTTTTCTAGAAGCCTCAGTATTTTTCAAAATTAGAAGAGTGAGCTCTGAGGGAAATAGAATTCCTGGGGAGCCCATCATAATGATAAAATTGGACTTTAGATGATCAGTGTGATCAATGACTCCAATGTTCATTCAAAAAGCGCAAAGGTTTCAATATTCCTCTCAGACACATTGGGTATTTTATGTAATCAAATATTTTTCTATTTAAACTTTATGTGAAATGACACGCTTGCAGAGCCAACTTTTTCCCAGAAAGTTTTTAATGTTTTTAAAACAGAACCCACTTTTTTTTCACAAACATATGTGTCAACAAAAATTATATCCACTCAGGAAATAGAGGTTTTCATTTTTCATTGGTTCCTTCAAATGTTGGCACAGTTCTCCTAGGTAAGCAGCCTATTGAGGTTAAAATTAATCACAACTATCTAAGTTTTTATTCTTTTGGATTATTCAAATTCTATTAAAAAATTCCAGATTCATAATTTAAATCACATTGTCAGCCATCATAAATCCAAACACATTCTGTTGCCATAAGCACGGAGACTTTCACAAAGAATAAAGCAATGCACTACAGTGCTACTATGCCTCCATCTCAAATTATCAATACTTGCCGTTACACATAGACCTATTGTTGTATCACAGCATAACTTAGGATAATCATAGCTTTATTCTAATTTGGAATGCATCCGAGATAGACTGCCACATTTGTACTATCACTCATATTCTACCTGAAAATTCCATGCCAGATTCTATCTTTGACAGTCAACTTTGATTTATTACATGTATATTACACTTTAGATTCCAGAAGTGGTAAGCTCAGGAAAACACTTTGGAAAGTGTGAGGTGTGTGCACAAGTGAAAGTTTTCCTAAAGCTTCATCCCGATATTTAATTCAATCATTTTATGCTTCTGCTTCTATCATAAAGTATAATCTGTTTTCCTGTGGCTCTCACAGCCAGTAAGATTGAGCTTAAATTATCTCTCTCTCTTCATTGTTTGTCTACTGGATTTAAATATATACTCCAATTTACATATGACTATTCTATTTATTTTCACTTTAGCAATTTGTTGTAGGTGGTGAGAGAAAAAATTAATTCTTTGACTAGTCTGTCTGACTCCCCACTTGTTTCAGGGAGCAAAAACCTAGCACTCTATCTGAATCTAACCTGGTCTACTTTAACTGTTTAGACATAACTTGAGAGTTGTCTTATTCAACTTAAAGTTAGGACTCCATCTTAAAAATACAAAATTAGTGAAGGATTACATAGATTCAGATCAAATAATATATTATCATCTGGTGTGGTAGTTTAGACAAAGATTTAAAGAATAAATGGGCAAGACATTAATAGTTCTATTAAATAGATACATACGACCCCAAAGCATGGTCTTATTGCACAAATTTAAAGGATTTTTTTCTTTGATTTACAGTTTAAGAAAATAGTTAATTTTGACAGCATTAAAATGAGAAGGAAAGTAACACTTATTAGATGTTTTTGATATGGTAGGCATATCAAAAGATATGTGCTAGAAACTCCACATACATTTGCAATGATTAAAAAGTGAAACTTCAAGGTTAAGGAAATAGAAGGGAGGTGAAAAGAAAAAGAACTAAGAATTACTCAAGAATGCATGGATAATGAAAACAATTAGAACCCTAAGCTTTTTGCATTCTGCTTGGGTCCTCCTCCTCTAATTTGCTTAGAATTATCCTTCAATAACCTAAATTTGTAGTCTTCTTCTGTAGAGATGGGAGTTAAGCCACATAACTTCACTCTCTCTACCCATCTTCAACTGACATGTTCATGATTACATTAATTCTCTTCTTGGTTAAGTGGGGTGTCTTAATGAATTGTAACATAGGCAGGCAGATCAGGAGGTCAGGAGATCGAGACCATCCTGGCTAACACGGTGAAACCCCGTCTCTACTAAAAATACAAAAATTTGCTGGGCGTGGTGGCGGGTGCCTGTGCTCACAACTAGGCAGGAGGCTGAGGCAGGAGAATGGAGTGAACCCGGGAGGCGGAGCTTGCAGTGAGCCGAGATCATGCCACTGCACTCCTGCCTGGGCGACAGAGCGAGACTTCTGACTCAAAAAGAAAAAGAAAAAAGAAAATACAAATGTTAGTTGCCAATATAATCATATTATTACAAAAGCTGCATAGACTTATTTTATCTGATTTCATGTTCACAGAAATACCATGATATGAGTGTTTTATCCTTATTTTATAGAAAGCTGAGTAGTAGAGAATTGTCATAGATGTTTATACATAATTAATACCACAACCAATAGAATTGCTAGTGAAGCCATCCTGTCATGGACTTTGTGGGAAGATTTTCGATTACTAATTCAGTTTACTGTTATGGGTCTATTAAAATTTTCTACCTTGAGTCATTTAAGGTATTCTAGGAATTTGTCTATTTCATCCAGCTTATCCAATTTGCTGGCATACAACTGTTCATAGTATTATAATCTTTTCATTTACCTAAGGTTAACAGTAATGTCCCCACTTTTATCTCTAGTTTTCTTTCTTCTCTATATTTTAGTTATTTGTGTTTTCTTTCTTTATTTCTTTGAGTCTAGCTAAATATTTGTCAGACTTGGCTGATCTTTCCAACGAACAAACTTTTGGATCTACCCATTTTCTCTATTGTTTTTCTGTTCTCTATTTTACTTCTCTCTGCTCTAGCCTTAACAATTTCCTTCTTTCTGTTAGTTTTGGGCTTAGTTTGTTCTTGTTGTTTTTTTCTAGTTCTTTGAGGTAAAGTCAGGTTATTGATTTGGGAGCTTTCTTCTTAATTTAAAAAATTATAGCTAGAAATTTCCTTCTAAGCAGTGCTTTTGCTGGATCTCATACATTTTGATATATGTTATTTGGGTTTTTGTTTATAGCTATATATGTTCCTTTGTGATTTCTCCTTTGATCCATTGGTTGTTTAACAGTGTGTTGTTTAATTGCCAAATATTTTTGAATTTTCTAGTTTTCCATGTAATTTGTTTTTAGCATCCAATCATTGAGACCTGTTTTGTGGCCTTAATATATATCATGGAGATATATATCATGGAGAATACTCCATGTCATGTATTTGAAAAGAATGTTTGCTGTTACTGGGTGGATTGTTATATATATATATATGTCTGTTAGGTCTAGATGCTTATATTATTTTTCAAGTCCTTCATTTCCACAGTGATTTTCTATATAACTGGTATATCAATTATTGGGAGTTGAACTGTTTATTTTTCCTTTCAATATTGTCAATGTTTCCTTCATATAATTTGGGAACTCTGCTATTTAAAACACATGCTTATAATTGTTAGATCTTCTTAGTGATTTAACATATTTATCAATATATTATGTTCTTATTTGTCCTTTCAATAGTTGTTAATTCCATTTTTTCCCTGATATTAGTATAGATACCACAGCTCTCTTGCATACTATATCCTTTACATTCTTTTACTTTCAATCTACAGATATCTTTGTACTTTCTATTAGTCTCTTACAGACATCATATAGTTGGATCATAGTTTTTCTTCTGTATTATTCATTCTGTTAGTTTTGCTCTTTTATGAGTTTAATTCATTTACATGCAGAGTAATCATTAATTAGAAAAAACTTGCTTTTGCCGTTTTCCTATTATTTCTGTTTGTCTTACATAGTGTTTGTCCCTCATATTCTTCATTACTCCCTTTGTTGTGTTTAGTTAACTTTTTGTACTGAACCATTTTGATTATTTTCTCATTTCATTTTGTGTGTAGTTTTTAGATTATTTTTGTACTTATCATGAGTGTTACATTTAGCATGGTAAATTGTTAGTTGATGCCAACTTAACATTAAAAGCATACAGGAACTCTGCTTCTATTCACCCTCATCATCCCTCCTTTATATTGCCATTGTCATCATGAATTGCTTTTTTATGCATAGTATGCCAAATCATGTAAATTCAAAATTTATTTTGCCCTTTAGTTTATATCTTGTTGGAAAATAGAAAGTGTTGTTACAATAATACCTGCTTTTATATTTACCGATATATTTACTCCTATTGTAGATCTTTATTTCTACATATGGCTTTCAGTTACTGTTTAGCATCCTTTTATTTCAACCTGAAGATCTCCCTTTGGCATTCCTTATAGTATAGACAAACTAATAATACATTCTATCAGTTTCTGTTTATTTGAGAGATGCTTAATTTTCCCTCATTCTTGAAATGCAGTTTTGTCATATATAGCTTGATTGTGTCCCAGAAGCCCCTTAGGCTCTATTCTCTTGTTTTCATTCTATTAGATTGGTGCAAAATTCATTGTGGTTTTGGCCATTAAAAATAATGAAAATAATGGCAAAACCACAATTACTTTTGTACCAACCTAATATTTCCTTTTCACTCCGTGGGCTTGATAACTTCAATTGCTCTATCTTCAAGTTCACTGATTCTTCTGCCAGCTAAAATCAGCTATTGAAACCCTATAGTGAAATTTTTATTTTAGTCTTTGTACTATTCAGTTCTACAATTTCTTATTAATTACTTTTCATAACTGCTCTTAATAGTCAACATTCTCATTTTGTTCATATATAGATTTTTCTGATTTCCCTTAGTTATTTGTGTTTCCTTTTAGCACTTTGAACATACTTAAGATAGTCGTCTAGTAATTTCAATATCTGCACCTTCTGCATGATATATGTCAATTTATTTTGTTCCTTTGAATGAACTGTACTTTGCTGGTTTTATATGCATTGTTTTTGTTGTTGCTGAAAACTGGACATTTGGGCATTATAATGTGGTCGTTCCAGAAATTATACTCAATCTCTTCCCTAGTTTTTTTTGTTGTTGTTGTTGGGGACTTACTGAAGGCTGTGGTAGCCTGTCTGTTTAGTGTCTTTGCCAAACTATTATTGAGAAGACTGTATCCCTTGTCAATATGGTCATTGAAGTTTCTGTTCCTTAGTTTGTGTTTATCAAATGTTTTAACAGGGTTTTTTTTGGAGCTAAAAAGTGAAAAATAAATAAATGAAAGATAGAACAAGAGAAACACACATCTTTCCTAGTCTTTGAAAACTGACTTTGTGCTGGGGCAGTTTCTCAACTCTTATCCAGGCTTGCCCTGAGATTACGGAGAGCTCAGGGTCTTCTCAGGTTTTTTCTTAGATTCTTACCCTGAGTATCCAGATGCTTTTCTAAGTTCCCTAGTTTACACAGTTGCTTTTGACAAATCATAATTTCTCTCCCACAAAAAGCTACCCAGCTTTTGCCTTAGGCAGTTTACTGTACATTTTGAGTATAAACTTTTGCTCTAGGCATATAAGGATTGTTAGCTTGATTACAATGTTTTCCAGCAATGTTGTCTGATTTTCCACCAGAATTCCAAGTTAGGCAAAACAGATGTGAATACCTTGCATGAGTATTGCATGTAGCCCCCAGACAGGTTAAAATAGACACAACCAATACTTTGTCAATGAGGTTTGTTTTGCTCCCTCTGGAATCATGTAAACTGCCCAACTTTGAGAACGTTGAGTTGCTGCCACTTTAAGATCTCTACCATTTTAAAACTGCTGTCCTGCCATAATGTGAGTGGGATAAGGACAAAGAATGTTGCTACAACACATTCCTATGATTCTGAAGTTACTTTTCTTGATTCAACTCTTACTTGATTGCTGAAAACTTTAGACTGTTTTTCAGAGTTCCCACAAAATTGATTCTGATGTTTTCCGCTTCTTTTTTACACAATATTTATGTGGGACAATAAGCTTGATGATGTCTACATTGGCCATTTTGCTGACATTATCCCTCAGATATTGGTCTAAAAGGTAATCTTTGTCAAGGAAAAATAATTATATTATTCTAAGGATGTTCTCAATATATTAGGACAAGACTTCCCCCTGCCCTGCTGCCCACAATAGCTATAGGGCTTTTATTGTTTTAATTTGAAAAGAATCTTTAGAAATGGTTACTCAGGCTGGGCACGGTGGTTCACGCTTGTAATCCCAACACTTTGGGAGGCCGAGGTGGCCAGATCACGAGGTCAGGAGATTGAGACCATCCTGGCTAACACGGTGAAACCCCATCTCTACTAAAAAATACAAAAAAAAATTAGCCGGGCGTGGTGGTGGGTGCCTGTAGTCCCAGCTCCTCAGGAGGCTGAGGCAGGAGAATGGTGTGAACCCAGGAGGAGGAGCTTGCAGTGAGCCGAGATCGCACCACTGCACTCCAGCCTGGGCGACAGAGCGAGACTCCTTCTCAAAATAAACAAATAAATAGTTACGCGAAGTCATCTTTAATCTTTTTAGTACAATGGCAACAATCAGTTAGTATAAAATAATACAAATACAAAAGTGTATAGTATTGGAGGGTAATGTGAGAAGAGTCAATTTCTCTCATTTGTTGTTTCTGATATCTTGAATACTATTTGATTTTTCATCGATGAGTTTAAATTTCGTGAGAATTAGTTTTTGTTTGCATCCTGAGTTGTAGACTTGATTGTTTATCCTGAGGTTCCCAATATTTATTGGTTAAGAACCATATTTTAATTTTTTAGCTTGTGCTCTCTCTATAGTGTGATTCACTCATATGTGGCACCAGCCATAAGCTTCATTTTTCTTTTTTTTTTTTTTTTTTTTAGTGAAAGATAGGTAAGTAGCCCATTTGTCCTTCACCATCTTAAGTAGATAGGTCAATTTCTATTATTGTCTTTTTTTTTTTTTTTTGTGGTTTCCACTATCTTTTAAGGGAATCAGTTCCAAGTCCCAGAGCCACAATTGAAATATGTAACCTCAGCTTCCTTTCCTAACATTAAAGTATGGTCCTAACATTAAAGTATGGATGTAGTTGACCTTCCATGTAGAATACACAACTTCAAATTCACCTACTACTGTGAAGTCTCACTTTGTTTCTTGTACCTGGAAATAACATTTATACACATTTGGTGTTAAAAGGCATTTGTCAAAATTTTAGTCTTATTATTCTAGACAAGATCTTATGCTCAAGTGCCATCAGCCATCTTGTTCTAATGTTTTTTCTGGTATCCCATGCTGCTGATGTGTCTGATGGTCTCAGAACCCTTCTGAGCACCATTTTATCATTCCCTATGGTTTCTTATCAGCCACAGAAGAAACAAACAAGAAACACATTTACTTACCTTTAGCAAAGCTCTGCCCACAGCTTCATCACAGTTTCTCCTTGCCCCATTTGACAGATTCTTGCTTGCTGAGATTAAACTTTTTGAAAGTTCATCTAAGGTCATGGGAGATCTGGAAATCACTTTTATGCTATCTTCTGCTCTTTGGAGGAATGGAGAGGGAGTACATTGGAATTATCCTGATTTATTTTGCATTCTGTCATCTCTCTGCTGCCTTTAATAAACCAAAAATGCCTGACGTTATGTTATCTTGCTCAAGTTAATTCCACACATTAGGAGGTTTCTCTAAGTTGGAATGCTAGGTATGGATAACGTAATGGTTCAGGGACAAGGAGGACCTCACTACTGAAGGTTGAGTATTGTTAGTTCCTATCATGCTTTAACAGTGGCATTGCTAAGATTTTCACCAGTACAAACTGCAAAGGAGTACTTATGGAGTTAGATGTACCATCTGGCATAATGTCTTGAGTACTTCAGAGAGGTAGGATAATAACAATTATAAACACTGTCGATTCTGGGGAAAGAGGAAAAAAAAAAAAACAGGCTCAGATATGTTAATCAAAAACTTAAAGCAAAGTATAAGAAAGAAAAGGCTTCCTTAAAAAGCTTTAAAGCTACCTTATGACAGCTGAAGAGCAGACAGAAACAGAATGCCTCAGGGTAGGACCAACTTTGTGAAAAAATTCAAGTTTTAGAACTTTCCTAGGGGATCAGACTGAAACAAGCTTCCAGATGACACCACAATTTTGCTGAGCTTTTCTCCCTACTCTGCCCTCCTCCTCTGACTCTCCTCTTGGGAACGCTTTCTCGAGAAACAAATAAGAATTTCCCATTTCAGGCTCAGCCACTAGAGAACCCAACCTATGACCGACCTCTATTTAGGTCTTCTCTGATTAAATCAATCAGTGACCTAATATCTTTTTATCCACCCCTCCAAGAAGAGAAACATAATAAAGGAAGAAAAATGAATGACCATCTCTATTTGTTGGCATAATTAGGTATTTCATGTCACCAGGTTACTTTTTTTTTTACACCTATGTTCATTTTATTTAATAGTATATTGTGGAAATTCTTTAATGAAAACATTCAATAAAAATTATCATAAATTTTACGATTGTTACTTTAGGTACATTTTTGCAAAACCATGCATTTGTCACCCAAATGGCAAACATAAAATATTATATCTTAATACACAATGATAACTGTAAAACATAATATTAACTAATATTTATACTAAATATCAAGCCTATTCCTCCTATATGCTCATTTAAAAAAACAGAAAAAGTATCCATACATGTATAAAAAGCTATAATATTTTATCATAAATAAATAAGTAGTTTAATAATGATTAAACAGTAAAGGGTATAAATATCAAGTGATTCAGGAAATAAATTGAAAAATAATCATACCATATCTTGTCTCCTTGACATTTTACATAAAGTAGCTCTCTTGTTTTACAAAATGCCTTGCTGCCTTTGGCTATGAATCCACTGAGTTCAAAATTATAAGACATGTATACTTATACATATGCCTGATTTCTATATTTTATACGTACATATTAAAATTAGGGAAAAATAGTTTTAATGAATATATTTTATAATGTGTAAGATTATATTTTATAATCTTTAATATATTTTATAATGTGTATTTTATAATGTAATAAGATCTTAACTTATGCAATACATGGGATGCTAAATGTAAAACCTGAATATTAAACTATTTATTTTTCAGTCTGTAACAAAATGTCCCGGTCCTAAAACTGACAATAAAAAATGGCATATAGGGCCGGGCGCAGTGGCTCATGCCTGTAATCCCAAAACTTTGGGAGGCTGAGGCGGGTGGATCACCTGAGGTCAGGAGTTCAAGACCAGCCTGGCCAACATGGTGAAACCCCTTCTATATTAAAATACCAAAAATTAGCTAGGTGTGATGGCAGGTGCCTGTAACCCCAACTACTCAGAAGGCTGAGGCAGGAGAATCACTTGAACCCAGGAGACAGAGGTTGCAGTGAGTCGAGATCATGCCATTGTACTCCAGCCTGGGCAGCAAGAGTGAAACCCCATCTAAAAAATAAAAATAAAAATAAAAATAAATAAATAAATAAATAAAGGCACATACCCTTTCATCCCATCCACAGTTGTGATTCATCACTGATATTTATGGTTTTTTTCATGTCTAATTCAAATTACAAAACACAGTTGGAGTTTATCTTTAAGAAAGAAAAAGTCTAATATTAAGTGACTTTGCTTAGTTCAGTATTTCTTTCCTTTTTTCTATTTTTTAAAAATCATTTTGATATTTTTATGTCTAAAAGTATAGTAACTAATACATGTATTTTCTGTTGGCTTTATGTGAATTAAATCTCTCTTTTTATTATTTTTTCTTGGTAAATATTTTTTATTCTACTTCATAAAACATTTATTTTCATGATCAAGCTACCATAGTATCTTTATGGCAGCTAACAGATATCTGAGCATATATGATATACTATGCTTTGTTCTATAGGCTGGAGCTCTAATAATAAAAAATTAGAGACAAACCCCCTTCCTTCATGGAGCTTATATTCTAATGAGACTGACATATAATAAAAAGAAAGTAAATATGAAATATAATTATAGATGAGACTAAGCACTCTGAAGAAAATAAAGAATAACAGAAGGGGCTACCTGTTTTAGATAATCATCAGAGATTAGCTCTCTAAGGAAGTAACAAAATATTAGCCAGGCGTGTTGACACACGCATGCAATCTCAGCTACTTGGGAGTCTGAGGCAGGAGAATCACTTGAACCCAGGAGGCGGAGGTCGCAGTGCGCCGAGATCGTGCCACTGCACTCCAGCCTGCATGACAAGGCAAAACTCTGTCTCAAAGAAAAAAAGGAAATAACAAATAAATATGGTTATAAGAATAAAAATAAGTGTATTCTTTTAAAAACATGATTAGGAAAATTTAAGTGCTCTGCTAACCTTTTAATAAAATTATAAATACACTTAATCAAAAGTTATAGGTTTTTCCCTCCACTAGTGAAGTAATAAATCAGTTCTGATGAGAAACTGATATAAATCACTAGAAAATTGGACACATTATACAGAATAACTGTCCTCAGATATTAGGCAACAGGTAGTGCAGAGTAATGATTCATGAGGAAAAAGATAGAAATAAGGTTATCCCTATGAGAACCATGGTTTTCTGCTACAAGGCACTTTCTAGACATCATGGCAGAAAATGGGAACTCAAATAGAGCGTTATATTCCAGCTATGTTGAGCAGAAAGACACTGGTGTTTGGGGAGGCAGAAAGGGGCTATAATTTATGGGACATAGTATCAATGAAGAGAATTAATTTAGGGAAAAAAAGGTTTTCTAAAACTATTTTAAATATATCACGATAAATTCTTACTTTACATCATTAATTGGTTCTTGACAACTGCAACTTTAAGAGAAATAACATATAGCAGGTTTTCAAATAACATAATTTCATTTAATGTAATTTTGTCATAACATCAGTGAGAAGAAAAATGCTTCTGTTATATATATAGTTTCACTTAAATTTGCAGTTTCCAAGAACCTATCAAATACCTCAAGTGCAGACTTATTGTGTGCATATATAATATTTTATGTATTATATTACATTTAAATATTCAAAAGAAAATAAATGAAGACAAGTATAAAATGGAAGTAATAAAAATAACCAAAGAAACTTGTAATGATAAAAAATGCAATATTGAACTGAAAGAGTTATTGGAAAAGATTAGGGCAGATTAGACACTTTGGAAAAAAATCGGTGATATTTAAGACTTAACAAGAAATATCAAAAATAAGCACAGAAAGAGAAAAGATTGAAATGGAAAACAAACCTCTGTGACTAGTGGGATGATATTAAGTTTCTCACACAGATTAGGAGTTCAAACAGAAGAGGGAGCAGACAGAAGGAAAGAATCAAATATTTGAAGAAATCATATTCAAATATTTTCCAATTAAATTGCATAAAATCAGTGAAAAAAGAAAATTTTATAGACAACCAGTGAAAACAGATAACACTTCATTCAAAGGAAAAAAGATAATGTCAGCAGACAATTTATGAGAAAATACGGACATGTGAAATCAATAGAACAGCATCTTTAAAGTAGTAGAAGAAAAAATTTGACCCATATTTCTAAATTCAGAAAAAAAATATTCAAAAACTAAAGGTCTTGAAATAAAGACTTCTTCAGACAAATAGAAGGTGAGAAAATCTATTGCCAGTCAACTGGCACTATAAGAAATGTTAAATTTATTGTTTTAGGCAACAGGTAAATGATCTCAGATGGAAAACTGAATCTACATAATGGAGCGAAGAGCACAAGAAATTATACATTTAATGTAAATATAAAAATATTTTTCTCATTTGTGCATTTAAAAATATGTATCTGATTGCTTAAAATAATGATAATAACTGTTAGCTAGATTAATACGAATCCATATCCTAGAGGCCTAAAAAAAAATAAGTGTTCATTTCCAGGCATAAAAACTATGTATTTATCCTCAATTTCTACTCTCCTCTAGAAGATTTCTGGCTATCGGTAAAAAAACAAAAACAAACAAAGTAACAAAATAGAGAGAGACTTATAAAATACAGAATAAAACAACCTTTTATAAGAGTCACAGTTATCCTCAGAAATAATAGATTCAAGTGCATTTTTCTTGACACAAACATTGAAACTGTCTCACAAGAAATTCAAAAGATGATAGATTTAAACTATTTATTAATAATTAAATTAAAGTATAAGTAATCCAATATACCAATTAAAAGAAATTTTCCATCTTTCAAAGCAAGATCCAATGGTATGTTATACATAAGAAACCAATTAAACACATAAAAATACATATAGCTTAAATTTTAAAGGATGAAAAAGATATATAGTCAGGCGTTCACCACCAAGATACATTTTAAGACATTCACTGGTAGATTTTCATACTGTGAACATCAAGGAGCATGGTTACACAAATCCAGATGGTATAGCCTACTACACACCTACGATATATGATAAAGTCTATTGCTCCAAGCTACTAACCTGCACAGCATGATACTGTGATGAATACTGTAGGCAACTGTAACACAATGGAAGTATCTATCTGTCTATATATACCTAAAATTTAAAGGTATGGTAAAAATACAGTGGAAAAATTAAACAGTACTGTTGCGGGAAATCAGGGACCCCGAACGAAGGGACCGGCTGAAGCCATGGCAGAAGAACATAAATTGTGAATATTTCATGGACATTTATTAGTTCCCCAAATTAATACTTTTATAATTTCTTATGCCTGTCTTTACTGCAATCTCTGAACATAAATTGTGGAGATTTCATGGACACTTATCACTTCCCCAATCAATACCCTTGTGATTTCCTATGCCTGTCTTTAATATCTTAACCCCATCATCATCTTTGTAAGCTGCAGAGGATATATGTCACCTCAGACCCTCTGATGATTGCGTTAACTGCACAAATTGTTTGTAGAGCATGTGTGTGTGAAGAATATGAAATCTGGGCATCCTGAAAAAAGAACAGGATAACAGTAATGTTAAAGGAAACAAGAGAGATAAGACTTTTGACTGCTAGTGAGCTGGATGGAGCAGAGCCATATTTCTCTTGTTTCAAAGGCAAATAGGAGAACTATTGCTGAATTCTTTTTCTCAGCAAGGAACATCCCTGAGAAAGAGAATACGCCCTGAGGGTAGGTCTACAGATAGCCCCCTTAAGGTGGCCACCTTTTACGGTCAAAGCCGAGGGGATGAAATAAGCCCCTGTGTCCTGTAGCACTCCCAGGCTTATTAGGACATGGAAATTCCCGCCTAATAAATTTTGGTCAGACAGGTTGTCTGCTTTCAAACGCTGTCTCCTAATAAGATGTTATCAATGACAATGTGTGCCCAAAACTTCATTAGCAATTTTAATTTCGCCCCGTCCTGTGGTCCTGTGATCTCACCCTGCCTCCACTTGTTTTGTGATATTTTATTACCTTGTGAAGTATCTGATCTCTGTGACCCACACCCTATTTGTGCACTCCCTCCCCTTTTGAAAATCTCTAATAAAAACTTGCTGGTTTTATGGCTTGGAGAACATCATGGAAACTGCCGACATGTGATGTCTCCCCTGAACATCCAGCTTTAAAATTTCTCTCTTTTGTACTCTTTCCCTATATTTCTCAGACCAGGCAGGACACTTAGGGAATAGAAAAGAACCCACGATAAATATCGGGGGTGGGGTTTCTCCTGATAAGTACACTTATATAGGGCAGCTTCATTATAATCTGATTGGACCACTGTCCATTGTTGTACATGTAGTCTGTCGTTGACCAAAATTTCATTATGTGGCACATGATTGTACAATAAAAATAAACTAAAATTGAAAAACATTTACCAAAATAATTGGCCAATACTCTTCAAAAGTATCACGGAAAAGAATAACTAGTAAACATTATGGAACATACATTGAATAGGGAACACTAAGTGGACATAAAATCTAAACAATATAGTTGGTCTTGAGTTGATCTTGAAACATAAAAAGTATTTCAGTAAAAAAAAATGCTGAAATCAAAATAAAATAGTTTAGTTAATAATATTGTAGTGACCTTGATCTCTTAGTTTTGATAATTGTACATTGCTATGTAATTGTACATTGCTATGTAAGTAAATATTGTCTTTTTAATATGGAAATGAAATTCATAGTATGCTGCATTTAAAATAAAACAAAATAACATCATTTGAGTCTTTGCCTAATGAAAATCCTAGTGGTGTTTTTCTTGGACATCCCTATTTTTTCTTATTAGCAGGAAACTGTCAATGAAGTCAGAAAAAAAATTGCTTGAGTTTTTTGGGTCACTATCACCACACTACATTTTAGATTTAAAAAGCATATATGCTGTGAACATTGTTTCAATTTCAATGATTTTTTTTTTTTTTTTTTAATGGAGTTTCACTCTATTGGCAATGCAGTGGTGCAATCTCAGCTCACTGCAACCTCCGCCTCCCAGATTCAAGCAATTCTCCTGCTTCAGCCTCCCGAGTAGCTGGGACTACAGGTGTGCGCCACCATGCCTGGATAATTTTTGTATTTTTAGTAGAGACAGGGTTTCACCATGTTGGCCAGGATGGTCTCTAACTCTTGACCTCATGATCCACCCACCTTGGACTCCCAAAGTGCTGAGATTACAGGCGTGAGCCATTTTGAGACAGAGTCTCATCCTGTCACCCAGGCTGAAGTACAGTGGCACAATCTCAGCTCACTGCAACCTCCGCCTACCAGGTTCAAGCAATTCTCTGCCTCAGCCTCCTGAGTAGCTGGGATTACAGGCACCCACCACCAGGCGCAGCTAATTTTTGTATTTGTAGTAGAGACAGGATTTCACAATGTTGGCCAGGCTGGTCTTGAACTCCTGACCTCGTGATCCACCCTCCTTGGCCTCCCAAAGTGCTGGGATTACAGGAGTGAGCCACTGAACCTGACCTCAATGTTCTTACTGAGACTATACGTATGTGTAACTTAATATATTGAGGTGCCAAATTTTGAATGGAATATGATAATTAGAGTTTGAAAAAGTAAGACTGAGGGGTTTTCACACTTATCAGTACATCACAGTCACCTGGGGAGTCTTTTAAAATTGCATATTCTATGATTCCACAGTCAGAGTTTATTAAAACTGAATTGGTACAAGAGAAAATGTATATTTAATAGGTCCCCAGGTGATTTTGATTAAGTTCCAGTTCTGAATACTATTGTCATAAGCCAAACTTCAAATATAACCATTTAATTCTTAATAATATAGCATAAGATAACAGAGTATAGTGCTTCAAAATCAGGAAACTGTAACATATTTCTACAAGAAGTGTACTTGGGAATTTTCTAAGCTTCCTAAAAATCCCATTTTTTAAATCTCAAAAGAAATCAAGACAGTAATATATGCCATTTAATGTTATGATTGTTAGCACAGTGTAAGTGTGCCATATTCCTGACATGTAACGAATGTTTTATAAATTATGAAATGTTAAAAATACTTACATGTAAAATTTAGATATTTTACATACTATACAATTAAACATAAAATATATAAGTATATAATACACATAAAGGGAATATATGTATATGCAGAGTATTATATATTAAATATAAAGTGTTTTGATATATACACTTGCCTTAGGAGTTAATAAAACTTGTACTAAGCTATTTTCAAGGATAGCATTGTCTTCTTCATTTCTTTACCACTATTACCATATTCAAAAGAATAGATAAATAATGATATGCATTACTGTTGTCAATCTAATCGCAGGTGTAATTATTTACATTTGTACATTTTTTTTTAATTTTTTCAGGTGCTGATCACTTAATCTAATTCTATGTACGATATTACCTTCAGTAAAGCTAAAAAAAATCTAACTGCCCTTTCTCTCATATGCATGAGTAAAAGATATCAAGAAATCCCAAGAATAATTGTAAAGGGATATCCTATTTGCACAGAAATGATCTGTATCTGAAGAACTTTATTGAGAAGACATGGAAATCCTTTAAAACTTGATAATACTATAGGCATAAAAAGGATACAGGTTTTCTTTCCTTGAATACCACTATATTTCCTTCATATGTATCAACAATTTCTCTTTAGTGACAACTTTCCAAGAGGTTACATACCATTTTTTATATGATGGAAACATTAACAAATATGTACCTTCTATAGAAGAAAAGTAAAATGTTGGAAATTTCTAAGGATCAGAAAAAAAGAAGGGAGTAGACTCTTATCTATTAACACATAGAAAAAAATTTAACAATATAAAAACTTTAATTTTTTTAATTTTCCATTTTTCCATGTAAACTTTCTTTCATTGTTCAATTATTCTACTGAGACCTAGAGTAATTATATTCTAAAAGATATTCTACATATTTTCTGGAAATGAGGCATTTATGTGATCATAAAATATCTTGCTTCTTGGAATAGCAATATGATATGAATGCACTCTAAATCTTGTATTGTTGAAGTAGGAAAGGTTAGTGATGACTTGAAGACTTAAGCAATACCATTGGGTCATAGAGAGCTAAACCTCCTTAAAACACAAACTTAGATACTAAATTTTCAAAATTTTACTTTCTTTTCTATCCAACCTGTAAACAATATAAAATGTAAAGTAGTTTGTGTGCGTTCTACTCTGTATCATGAAAGAAATTCTGTGAGTTATTTCATTTGCTTTTAATCATTGTTTGTGTATGTAAGACGATAATCTTCAAACTTAGATATGCAAAGCTCTTATAAAGTTTAAGATGTTGATTTTGAGCCTGTGTTTTGAAAACTACTTATCTCCTTTATAAAATCAATTGGCTCATGTAAAAATAATTTCCTTCTGAGGAACACTTTTGTTAACATAATTAAAACAAAGATAAAAAAGAATTGACTTTACCTATATTCTTTGACAGCCCCATTTTTTTCTAAAAACTATTCTATTTTATATTTCATGTCAACTATTTAGGTTAAACTCATATCTAAAGTTTACGTATTTTATGGTTCTAGCATCCACTTTATGTTTACTCAATGTACACTTACTCTCAACTAAAAGTAGGTACTTCGTTGTGTGCATCTGTGAACACTTAGAACTGAGTCAGCTATTATCTGAAATAGGTGAAATCCAAAGTCCAATTTACTGACCACGATGAAATTTATGACACTTATAAATACCTTGCATAATAGACAAAATTGGCTTAGGTATATTTAAAGATTGCTCAGTAGTGCCAAATGGCATACCACTGCTTTATTATTAATTTATCTATAGAGCTTGTTTTGAATCTTAAAATAATCATAGTTCCAGCAAACATTTATTGCACAGCTAGTATGTTTCAAGTACCATACTTAGCATTTTATCTATATTATCACACTGAAGCTTCAAATAACTCTGTGATACGGGAAATATTATCTGTTTTATAAAAAGTAACAAGCCTGTCTACAGTGTCAAAATGAGTAAGTAACTGAACTAGTTTCAAACCAGATTATTGGATTCAAAACCTCATGGGCTTAATAAGTCTGTATAGTGAAGAAAACCTTGGAAGAGCAATCACTGGGGAGATAATTGCTTATGATCACTGCAGTATAAAACGGCTTTAAATATCCCACCACTGAGAAACTCTTTGCCCCCTCAATATACGCCACAAGGGATATAAACTATAAACTTCACTTTGCTCTTTAAATGATTGCCCAGCAAGTGGAAATCCTTTTTAAGAAGTCATAAGGAGGAAATGAACTAGTTCAAAATTCCCTCATCAGTTTTCTGCAGAAGGCAAACTCTTTTGTACAAATGCATTGCGCTGTAAACAGTTCCATTATTAGCTAATATTCCTTCCCAGCAAGTAAAATGTGACATAATAATACATTTCTATTCACCATACAACTTCTGATGAACAATGAATAACATTATCCAAAAGGCAAAAGGCCATTTTTTTTTCTACTTATTAACTGTTTGAGTAGCAACTAGACAGAAACAGGCGACATGATGTTTATTATGTCTGCAGATAAAGTTGGAAAAATTTAAATCTTGATTGGGAAGGTTATTTTATCATTTTAGACCAAGAAAGAAGCACAAAGATTATATTGCTCATCTTATATAATTTAAGGTGAAGAAATTCAGACTCAGTAAAGTTAAGTGGCTTATTCAGGGTCACACAGCTGACTATTAACAAATCTGAAAATAGAATGAAGTCTTCTATGCTTTTCTAATGCACTTCTTTCTTTATTGAGGCTGACTTGAGACACTGGTTTAGACATTTAATCAAAATGGAATTATTATTTGTTTCTTCTCTTAATCTCAGACAAAGTTAGCCCTCCCTAAAGCTACAACCAAAATCTTGCATTATCCTGAATTTTGATCTTTTTCACTACATAACTAATTTATCTGTACTTTGAACCATGCATTTTACATATTTCTTTATATTTAATTGTGGGTTTTGAAAACTTAAATGTAAGGTTTTAAACAAAGAAGCTTTATCTTTTACCCCACTATTTCCAGTAGGGTGACCAACCATCCTGGTTGGCCTAGAACTACACAGTTCCCTGGATGTGGGGTTTTCAGTGCTAAAATTGGAAGTGTCCTTGGAAAATTGGGATGAGTTAGTCATTCCATAAGGGCTTAAGCATATAGCTTTTACAGCTTCTGCATCTCACTTTTCTAAGGGGTAACATTAACATTAGAATCATCCTAATTTTTTTAAAATTATTACCAACACATTCTGGAAGATGGCAGCAATGTGTCTCAATTTGCATATAGTTGCTGTTTGATTTGGGGTAGTGCTGGTTCTATCCTCATTTTAAAGGACACTATAAGACTCAGCATGGTAGCTTATGTTTGTAATCTTAGTTCTTTAGGAGGCTGAAGCAGGGGGATTGTTTGAGGCCAGACTGGGCAGCATAGAGAGACCTCTGTCTCAACAACAACAACAACAAAAGCCAAGCATGGTGTTGAGCGCCTGTAGTCCCAGCTACTTGGGAGGTTGAGGTGGAATGATCGCTTGAACCCAAGAGTTTAAAGTTACATTGAACTCTGATCATGCCACTACACTCCAGCCTGGGTAACAGAGTAAGACCCTGTCTCAAATGTAAATAAATAAAAATAAAGGACAGTGTATGTTACACTGCAGTCAGTCAATCAGTATTTGTTTCCTGACATATATGTTAAAATTATAACAATAAAGGAATCATATACAGTCGTGATTTTTGATGACAGGTGGTTTATCTCTCCATTGCATGATTACTCAGTCTCAAATTTTGGGCTGAATAGTTATTAGATTGTTAAGATGGTAGATCGTTGTAAGATGCTTACCATTATATATATATATATATATATGTGTATATATGTGCGTGTGCATATATATATCCCTGTATATGCACACATGCACACAGATTTATACATATATAGCATACATACTATACATATATATTAGCACGTATGTATAATAAAACTAAGAATAACCATATGGATGCTATATATATATATGCATACACATTGTCTTAAACTGCTGTTATTTTATTGTTTGGCTCAGAGTTGTCAAATAATACCAGTTAGACAAATAATACCAGAGTAAGTAATACCAGAGTTGTCAAATAATACCAGTTAGAGTACACAGAAAATAAAAATAAAGATTGTTTTTGGTTTCAAGAAATAGACAGCAAATCCCATCACTATAAGAATCCCTTAAAAATGGCTTTTAAATTAATCTCAACAGAGTGGCCATCACTATAATGAGTGGGGCTTGGCAGAACTACCTAAGGCTCCATTCTCCTGCTGTGACAAACAACAAACCCTATACTTAGAGTCTGCTTGCATTGCTGAGTGAAATCTGTCATGTTACTTCCTATATAGCCCCTGAATGTATTTGTGGTTTGGGACTGCTCTACAAAGTCTTGGTAGAATTGTAGTTATCAGCTATTCACTGCTATCACAAACCACAAAATTACTATTTCTTTTTTGCAATTATCTACATTCAACACTTCTTCCCAACCCTTCAATGACTAGTTTAGGTGTCCAGTAATTTTCTTTGGACCCCAACATCATCTTTGTTCATAGCTAGACTTCTTTATTCATTGTTATGACAAACATCTTTACAAAAACCTCTCTAATATGTTTTTTATAGAGGCCATTTTGTGACGTTTTTATCCCTTCTTTTAATCTCTTGATCAAAATTACCGTACTGGAGTTTTTCATACATAATGCCAAGCATTTAATCACAAATTATCAGTCATAAAGGACCAAAAGCAAAAGAAAGTAAATAGAAAACCGAAACAGATCCTCAGAAAAATTACGCATTGTAGTTAACAAACACAAATTTAATATAAATAATACTAATATTTTCAAGAAAATAAATAAAAGGGAATTCCAGCAGGGAAGTTGATCAATAAGGTAGAATCAAGTACAAATTCTAATGTTACAATATAAATTAATAGACATTAGAAACACAAGAAATTAAGAATATAGACTCAGAGAATTCAGGGGAACTTAAGGATTCAAAATTCTCAACTGACCCTATTCATATATCTCCAGTCCAAGTCTAACAGTCCAATCTCTTCTCTATGAAAACTATTGGCATAAGAGAAGTGCACTTGGCAAGGGCCAAAAGCAAAGAAAGTGCATAGTCTCTGATGGAAACTAGCTTTAATCTGATTCATTGGGATAAATTGAAGAACAACCATACATCAAATCGGCCTCCCTCACAGAAAGGAGTTCAACTATTGGTATTAATATGTCAGTTAATTGTCAGCTGATGGCCAAAGATAGGGATGAGGATTGGGGGTATTGGACAGAAATTCCCAAAGTAGATGGTTCTATCTGGTCAACAACAATTCTGTAGATAAAGGATAAAGCTGTGAGCTGTAGGAGTGTACATGCCAGTAAAAATGAGCTGGGTGGGTAAATTAGTTAGAGTTTTTCAGAGAAACAGAAACAATAGGAAAATATGTATACCTACATATCTAGTAATATAGATATATCATGTGAACTAATTCTGTATAATAAATGTCTTATATATGTCTGTGTGTATATATATATACATATATGCAAAAGATACACATACACACATGAGAGATATTCAAAAATTTTATGAAAAATGCATATTTTTAAAAAACTATACATGTATTTCAATTTTTTTCCACCAAAGTAGATTTGTACTAACTCATTATAACACATCTGAACAAGATATAGTATGAGGCACTAAGAAGGGTAAGACATCAGTCTGAAAAGACACTATCAGTACAACGTAAATTTTGCAAAAATTGAAGCAAAAACAAACATCAATTTTATGGTGAAGCTTGGGTGGAATAATGGTGAAATCATTAATCCTTTATGAAAAGTTTATGGAAACAATGACCTAAAGAAATCAGCAGCTTACAAATGGATAATTCATTTTAAGGGAGACAAAATAATGTTAAAGATGAAGTCTGCAGCAACAGATCATTCATATCAATTTGTGAAAAAGAAATTAATTTTGTTTATGCCATAATTGAAGAAGACTAATGATTAACAGCAGAAACAATAGCCAATATCAAAGATATCTCAATTGATTCAACCTACACAATTCTGACTAAAAAAACTGAAGTTAAGCAAACTTTCCACTTGATGGGTGCCAAAATTGTTGTAGCCAGATTGGCTGCAGACAAGAGCAGAGCTTTCAATGGAAATTTAAAGCAAGTAGGATCAAGATCCTTAAGCATTTACTTGAAGAATTGTAACAGGAAATAAAACATGGCTTTACCAGTACAATCCTGAAGACAATGCACATAGTGATGGCTATCAAGAGTTGGAAGAGATCCAGTCAAAGCAACAGTAGCATGAGCAAAACAAAGCAAATGCTATCATGAGCAAAGGTCATTGCAACAGTTTTGGGGAATCCTCAAGGCACTTTGCTTGAGCATTCCCCAAAACTAGCTGGACCCCTTGCCTCCAGGAGAGGAAATTTGATGTATATTTTGTGCCTCAGATTAGGGAACAAAGTGAGATCAGATTAAAGCTAGTTTCCATCAGAGAATATGTGCTCTTTTTGCTTTTGGCCCTTCCCCAATCCACTTTCCTCAGTTTCCTTATTCCAAGAGAATATCCAATATTTATTGGCTTTCTGGAGAGACAATTGCTTCTTGTGACAGTACTTTAAGAAACGGAAAGTTTCAGCAGAAAAACACCTGTGAAAGCTTCACCAAAGAGTCCTCTACTATGATAACACTTCTGCTCATTCCTATCATCAAAAAAGGGTATTTTTATAAGAGTTTTGATGGAGAGTCATTAGGTATCTACCATACAGTTTTAATTTAGTCCTTTCTGACTTCTTTTTGTTTATTAATCTTAAAAAAATCTTTAATGAGTACTCACTTTTACTTTAGGTGATAAAGTAAAAAAGACTGTATTTATGTGGTTAAGTTCCCAGGACCCTTAGTTCTTCAGGGATGGACTAAATGGCTGGTGTGATCACTTAAAATAATGTCTTGAACTTGATGGAGCTTGTTTGAGCAATAAAGTTGATATGCTTTATTTTTGTCTTTGAATTTTTAATGAATTTTTGAAGTCCCTTCATATTGTGTCAGCCAACTCCTTATAATAAATTTTCCTCATATAACATATGTATTATAAGGAGTTGGCTCACATCATTATAAAAGCTGAGAAGTCCCACAATCTGGTGTAACACCAGTCTGAATCCAAAGGCCTGCCAACCAGGAGAGCCAATGGTACAAGTTCTAGTCTGAGTCCAAAAGCTTGAAAAACAGGACAGCTGATAGTGTGATTCCAGGTCAAAAGTCAGCAGACTTGACACCCAAGAAGTTTTGATGTTTCAATTCAAGTTAGAAGACAGGAAAAGACTGCTGTCCCAGTTTGAGGTAGTCAGTAAAAAGGAGTACCTTTTTACTCAGTCTTTTTGTTACATTCAGGTCTTCAGTTGATTGAAAGTGTTAATCTGATCCAGAACACCCTCACAGACACATTGTGGATAATGTCTGCCAGATTTCTGAGTATTCTGTGGCTTAGTCACATTGATGCATAAAATTAATTATCACAGCAGGCAACACAGCATCTAATACATCTAAAAAAAAGAGCATATGCAAGGAAACCAAGATGATTATCAAATAATAGGATTTAAATATATGAAGAATTACAATACTTGACAAAATCACATAAAAGGCTGAAAGAATAAATATAATTAATAAGGTCTTTGTATTTGGTAATAGATGGTAAAGTAATAATTTAAATTAGACAATGTGCCAAGGTGTGTTCTTTACTTATTTAAATATGACTTAATCTAAAAGTTATTCCAGCTCATAGAAAAATATATAACTAACGATGAAATAAAAATAGAGAAGTGGAAAATAATACCGTAATAATAACAATAAAATATTGGTTAACATAAAAGCCAAAAAGGAAGAAAGAACATAGAGATATGGGACAACTTTATTTCTAAATGTATTAATAAGTGGCATATTTAAACCCACATATGTCAGTAACTACATTAAAAAGTAGTAGACTAAGTAATTTCTAAATTTATAATTGTATTAAAAATATGTAATTCAATGCTGTTTTTGAGATACAGAGTTGAATACATATGCACTGTAAAGCTGAATTAAAAGGAGCGAAGAAATTATAGCAGACAAATATTAACCAAAAGAAGGCTAGAATACCTGCAATGTTATATGAAAAGTAGAATTTAATATAAGAATGATAACTAAGATGAATAAGCATAGTTCATGACGATAAACATGTCCATCCACAGGAAAATTTTATGAATCTCAATATGTATTCAGTTATTAGCATGGTCTCAAAATGCATAAAACAGATGGATATTAATAAAAGGAGAAATGAACAAATCTCCAGTAACACTCAAAAATTTTCACACATATCTCTCAGTAAGGTATAGTAAAAGTAGACCAAAATACTCATGAAGAATATAGTATATTTGAAAAATAACATTTGCAACTTTATCTAATTGACATTTATATAATATTGCATTAAAACTGCAAAATTCAAGTTTCTTTCAGTGTATATGATACATTTATCAAACTGGTCACGTGCTCTGCCATAAATCAAATATTACTTTTGTCACAGAATTACAATAAATGAAGTATGTTCTCTGATAATAGTAAGAAGACACTCATAATAAAAAAAAAATTGTTATACATTTATAAATTAAGTGACTCATTTCTAAATAATCCATAAGTCAAAAAGGAATCACATTAAAAAGGAGAAAGTGATTTTAAATTAAATAAAATTGCACACTAAATATAGTAGTGGATAAACCTAGGACAGTAGCCAAGAAAAATGTATGTTTATGCTGAAAAAGTTTTTAAAAACTTAAGTGAGCTAAACATCTATCAAAATGAATTGTGGATAGAAATTCAAAGTAAACCAAAGAAAATAGAGAAATAGAAATAATAAAAATAAGAACAAAAATTAATGATATACAATGCAAACAAAATAAAGGAATAATACTTACTTGATAATTGAAAGAAATCTAGTAAGACTAATAAGAAAAAAGAGTAAAACAAAAAATTACACAGATCAGGAATGAAAAACAACATTTCTACAAAGCTTACAGATACTTACATGATAATAATAACAGAATATTATGAGTAAATTTAAAACAATACTTTTGAAAAATCATAACTAATTAATAAAATCCTAAAAGAAAATACCTCCTACTCAAGCAGGCATGGACACATAATGAAAATCTGAAAACATATACATAAACACTCACACACATACACACACACACAAACACACGCAAACATATACATATATAAAGAAAATCTAAAAGAAAAATATTTGCCTAAAGAAAACTCCTCTAGGCCAAAATGAATTTACCAATTTTTTTTCAAACATTTAAAGAAAAAAATATCCTTTCTAATTTACAATATTAAGAAAAAGAAAAAGAAGAAAATCATATAATCATTGTAACACATACAGAAAAAATCATCTGGTAAGATCAAAAGTCATTCATTCTCTAATATATTTTCTCTCATATATGTGTCATGTGTATATACATGTAGGTGTGTGTGTATATATGTTTAAATATATGCAAAAGACAAATCAATAAAATAAAATGTGAGTAGGGAACTCACAAAAAAGATATCTCTACGGCCAAATACTAGAAATAATATTCAACCTTACTAGTCGTCAAAAAATTTCAAATTAAAACCACCATTCTGCATCACTACATACCTACCAGAATGCTTAAATTAAAACAAATGACAATACTAAATTTTCTTGAGGATTTGTAGCAAATGAAGATTTTATTTATATCTAATTCAAAAATGTACAGTATTATTTAAAATAGCCAAAATCCGGTAACAAAGTGAAAGGCTATCATCAAGAGAATGGACAAATGCCTTTTTTATATTTGTAAAATGGTATACTAAACATCAGTGAAAATGAACAGAATGCTGCCGTGTGGCACAACATGGATGAATGTCCTGGATATGACACCAAATACCAGAAGCCACACACAAATGATTCTTATTTTATGATTCTCAAAGCTGATAACATTAATTAATGATGTTAGAAGTGAGACTGATTGGCCAGGCATGGTGGCTCACACTTGTAATCCCAGCACTTTGGGAGGCCGAGGCAGGTGGATCAACTGAGGTCAGGAGTTCAAGACCATCCTGGCCAACATGGTGAAACCCCGTCTCTACTAAAAATACAAAAATTAGCTGGGTGTGGTTGTGGGGGCCTGTAATCCCAGCTACTCAGGAGGAGCTACTGAGGCAGAAGAGTTGCTTGAACCTGGGAGGCACTGGTTGTAGTGAGTTGAGATTGCGCCACTGCACTCCAGCCTGGGCGAAAAGAGAAAAAACTCCGTCTCAAAAAAAAAAAAAAAAAGTGAGAGTGATCTTCGCCACTGCACTCCATCCTGGGAAAGAGCAAAACTCCATCTCAAGAAAAAAAAAAAAAAAGTGCGTGTGATCTTTAACTCTGTGGAAGAGAGACACAATGACCAGAAGGAGACACAGCATAAGAGGCCTTTAGGATGTAGATAATATTGTAGTCCATGATTTGAATTGTGGTTACACAATCATGTTAATTTTCAAAAATTCTTCAAGCCATGCACTTTCTGTATTTTGTCAGTCATTAAAAAATATGATTTGTGTAATTATGTTATGCTTCATAAAGAAAATTATTTAAAAAAAATACAGCTTGAATATTTCATTCAGTTTGTTGGGCTTGGATTCTTGACGGTAGCACAAGAAACTGGGAGGTTTATATGATGCCCAGAAAATGGAGTAAAGTATTTTGTTCACATAAATGTCTCTCTTTACCTTTTCTCCACTGCTGAATCTTGCAGCTCTAGAGTTTTATTGTGTGTTACTTGTAACTTGTTCACTAATCAGTCAAATGAACTCACAAAAAGGTCTTTTCTTCCTCATTACTGCTCTCAGAGCCTCATTACTTAATATCTAGCACTAGTGGCAACTAAGAGCCAATATTTTTAGAATCCTGACTGTAATTCAGGTATAGGTCTAATTTCCTTTCTTATCTCTCTTCTGAGTAAAAAATGACACAAAGAAAACTGCAGGCCAGTATGTCTGGTGAATGTGGATGCAAAAAATCCTCAATGATATACTAGAAACCAAATTCAATCATACATTAGAAAGATCATTCATCATGACCAAATGGGATTTATCCCTGGAATGCAAGAATGGTTGAAAAAACGCAAATCAATGCACTACATCATTTCAACAAAACGAGGGATATAAAGCATTTCAATTGCTGCTGAAAAAAGGGTTGGTAAAATTCAACATTCCTTCATGATAAAAACACTCAAAAAATTGGGCACAGAAGGAACATACCTCAACATAATAATAGCCATATACAATAGACACACAGCTCGCATCATACTGAATGGGGAAAAACTGAAATTCTTTCCTCTGTAATCTAGAACATGAAGAGAATGCCCACCAACACCATTATTATTCAACAGAGTGCTGGAAGTCCTACCTAGAACTATCACACAAGAAAAAGAAACACTGGGCATCCAAATTTGAAAGGAAGAAGTCAAATTATCCTTGTTTACAGATAATACAATTTTACATTTGTAAAAACCTAAAGAATTCACAAGAAAACTGTTAGGACTCATAAACAAATTTCAGTAAAGTGCACAATACAAAATATACAGGCAATAATCAGTAGCATTACTATATGCCAACAGTAAATAATGTGAAAAAGATATGTAAAAAAGTAATTTTATTAGTAATAGCCACACATAAAAATTAGACACTTAGGAATTAACCAAAAACATGAAAGTTATCTATAATGAAAACTATAAAAGAAATTGAAAAGAATCACAAAAATGGAAAATAGTTCATGAAAGAAATTGAAGAAGACAATTAAAATGGAAAAGTATTTTATGTCCATGGATTGGAAGAATCAACATTGTTAAAATGTTTATACTAACTATAGCAATGTGCAGATTCAATGCAATTCCTATCAAACTACCAATGACATTCTTCACAGAAATAGAAAAAAAAAATTCTAAAATGTATACCGAACCATAAAAGTCCCAGAATAGCTAAAGCTATCTTAAGCAAAAAGAACAAAACTGGAGGAATCACGTCATCTGACTTCAAATTATTCTACAGAGTTATAGTAACCTAAACTGTATGGTACTGACATAAAAACAGACACATAAAACAATGAAATAGAATAAAGAACCCAGAAAGAAATCCACACACCTACAGTGATCTCATTTTTGACTAAGGTGCCAAGAACATACACCAGGGAAAAGACAATCTGGTGCTAAGAAAACTGGACATTCATATGCCAAATAATGAAACTAGATGCTTATCTCTTGCCATATACAGAAATAAAATCAAAATGAATTAACAGGTTAAATCTAAGACCTCAAAGTGTGAAACTACTACAATAAAACTTTGGAGAAATCTCCAGGACATTAGTTTGATCAAAAATTTCTTGAGCAATACCCCACAAGCACAAGCAATCTAAGTACAAATGGAGAAATGGGATCCTCACATCAAGTTAAAGGCATCTGCACAGCAAAGGATACAATCAACAAAGTGAAGAGAAAGCCCAAAGAATGGCAGAAAATATTTGCAAGCTATCCATCTGACAGGAGATTAATAACCAGAACACATAAAGAGCTCAAGTTACTCTACAGTAAAAAAAAAAAATAAAAAAAAATAAAATAAATTAAAAAAAAATTCTAACAATTCAATCAAAAAATGGGCAGAAGATTTTAATAGACATTTCTCAAAAGAAGATATGCAAATAGCAAACATGCATATGAAAAGGTACTCAACATCATTGATCATCAGAGAAATACAAATAAAAAGTATAATGATCTATCATCTCACTCCAGTTAAAATGGCTTATATCCAAAAGATAGGCAATAGCAAATGCTGGGGATGTGGAGAAAAGGCAACTCTTATATGCTGTTGGTGGGAATATAAGTCAGTACAACCACTATAGAGAAGAGTTTGGAGGTTCCTCAAAACACTAAAAAGTTGAGCTACCATATGAACCAGCAATTCCACTGCTAGGTAGACACCCCCAAAAAAGGCAATCAGTAGACGGAAGAGATATCTGCACTCCTATATTTGTTGCAACACTGTTTACAATTAACTAAGATTTGAAAGCAACCTAAGTATCCATCAACAGATGAATGGATAAAGAAAATGTGGTACACATTCACAACGGAATGCTACTAATCCATAAAAAAGAATGTGATCGAGTCATTTGCAAAATGGATGGAACTGGAGTTCATTGTGTTACATGAAATAAGCCAGGCACAGAAAGACAGACATTGCGTGTTCTCACTTATTTGTGGGATCTAAAAATCTAAACGATTGAATGCATGGACAGAGAGAGTAGAAAGATGATTACCAGAAGCTGGGAAGGGTAGTGAGGGGCTGAAGGCAGGTGGGGGTGGTTAATGAGTACCAAAAAACATAGTTAGAAAGGATAAATAAGACCTATTATATGACAGCACAATAGGGTGACTATAATCAATAACTTAATTGTGCATTTTAAAATAAAGAGTGTAATTGGATTGTTTGTAACTCAAAGGACAAATGGTTGAGAGCATGGAAACCCCATTCTCCATGATGTGCTTATTTCATATTGTCTGTGTCAAAACATCTCATGTAACTCATATGTGTATATGCATATACACACACACTATGTACCCACAATTTTTTTTTTTAATTAAAGAAAAAATTCACCAACTAGTAGCAATTAGCATCATTTACTTCAGTTGGTAAAAAATAAAACATTTCCATAGGAATCTACTGCAAAAATACGGTTATTAATATATATATAGCTAGCTTTTTGATCTCTCAAATACTGGAAGTTAATTACCTCTGTGAAATAAAACAACACAGAAGCTTTCAAAACAAATAAAATCAGTGGATTGGACATTTCAAAACTTACAAATGCAGACAACCCTCAACTTATAATTCTTCAACCTACAATTTATTTCCTTTAAAATGGTGTGAAAATTCCTTTAAAATTGCAGCAGATTTGCTACAATCCTGGGCTGAAGATGGCGTTATATCCAGATAAACTTGTGATAAATTGAAAATATTATAAATCAAAAGTGTTTTTTGATATCAACAAACAATTTTGAATTACAAATCAAAATTGATTTTTTATTTACAAATCAAAAAACACTTTTGATTTACAATATTTTCAATTTACAAGAGGTTTATCAAAACGCAATTCCATTTTTAAATCCAGGAGCATTGTTTATGTTGATGCTTTTCAATCAAAGAAAGCAGGATCACTGTGCAGTTGAACCGAAAGTGAGCGTATTGGCTCACTGAAACGAGGGAGCAAGTAGAGCATGGGATTTGGAGGTGTGGGCACACAGCTTCTCAGTAAAAGGTTTAAATACAGGCTTCTTACAGGCTTGGGCTTATATTTAGGGATTTGGAGAAGATTCAATAAAGCATGATTTTGTTCTGAATTGTAGAAAGAGTAGAGGTGGTTATATGAGTATCTTAATAATTTTATCTAGAAGTTAGGAAGGCAGAAAAAAATGTAATAGTCTGAAAAGCAGAAGTTACTTATGTTACTGGGAGAGGAGGACATTTTGTTTGTTATTTAGACATATTATCATTTTGTCTGCATTTGAACATGATTATGAGGAGCTGTTGTTTTGGTTTGGCCCCATCTTGGTCTCATAGTAGCCTCGTCTAATGTTAATTTATTGTGAAATCATCTATGATCCATGAGAAAACACTATGGTTGTCTCTAACAATGAGCAGTCATTGGGGTTATTTTTCTTTTTAAGCACAAATGTAGAAAATATAGTCATGATTTGCGTGAACAAGAAGGAAATTGTATTTTAATCAATAATAATACTTAGAAATGAAAAGTTTTGTATTTTGTTTCCTTCTATATACCTGCATAAATAATTTGATAGGCTCTCTACCTGTATACAAATTGATCCTAGATAAATTCCTAGGAAAGTAAAAGAATAAAGAATAATTACTCCATAGACAGAGCAGCTCAGAGGGCTGCTGGATGTCCTTTCTGTTTTGTTGTTGTTGTTGTTGTTGTTGTTGTTTTGTCTGAGACGGAGTCTCACTCTGTTGCCCAGGCTGGAGTGCAGTGGCACAGTCTTGGCTCACTGCAACCTCTGCCTCCTGGGTTCAAGCAATTCTCCTGCCTCAGGCTCCTGATTAACTGGGATTACAGTCACCCGCCACTATGCCCAGCTAATTTTTGTATTTTTTTTTTTTTTTTAGTAGAGAAGGGGTTTCACCATGTTGGCCAGGCTGGTCTCGAACTCCTGACCTCAGGTGATCTACCAGCCTCGGCCTCTCAAAGTGCTGGAATTACAGACATGAGCCACTGTGACCAGCCTGGTTGCCCATTTTTATGGTTATTTCTTGATTATATGCTAAACAAGGGGTGGGTTATTCATGCCCCCTTTTTTAAGACCATATAGGGTAACTTCCTGATGTCGCCATTGGGTTTTTAAACTTTTACTGCACTGGTGAGAAAACAATTGTCTGTGGATAATAAAAAGTCTTAGCCACTATTAAAGCCACAATTGATAAGGAAATTTTGGTTACTTCTGTGGTATGCAATAATTTTACATAACAATTATAATTATTAATAACATACACTAAGGCATGTCATAATTACAGGAGTTTTTCATAATTTTAGGACACCCGCCAATTACTGTTTATACAAATACAGCCCAAAGAAAGCCAAATGCCATTTCATACTTGAGAATGCTTTCTGTATGATTTTTATACCAAATAAGCCAAATTTCACTTTTACATTAGTATACTATTAATGTTAAACCCAATTCTTAATAAAATCTTATAGACATATCTACCCAATTTTAAGGTTTGACCACAAGGTAAGATTCTCATAAATCTTTAAACCCTTTACAATTTTTGTTAAGAAGCTCATTTTATAAAGCATGCCCGTGCTCACAGAAAATAGGAGGTGTCGCTACGGGCAAAATAACAACAGACACAGTGTGCTTTTACAAGTCATTGGTGTGACAAAGTGAACTTACTATCAATATCCATTTTTTTCATTCTTCTATAGTGGTAGGAGCTCAATATATTTAGTCGAGTACAAGACAAGGTGACTATAATTCAGACTTATTTTGAGATAGACACAGCCATTTGACTAAGTTCAGTCAATGAACTAGAAGCAGCAGCATCATGTGGTCAAGTCTTGGAAACTTCTGGAGACATAAGACTGTGTTCCTTGCCTCTTTCTACTGTTTGCCTTCCTCTGCTGTGTAGTATGCAAGTGGAAACAGCTAAGGCCCTAAGTTAAAGTCTATCTGTGGCAGATATACAAGAGAGAAGGAGCCTGGGACTCAGACAGTGGATGGTAATGGCAGTCTTGGACTCTACCTGGACATTTACATGATACAAAATAAACTCCTATCTCATTTTAGTCACTGCTATTTTAGTTTTTCTGTTCTTCTCTTAAACCTACTAATACTTATTGATACAGTAAATAATAAGAAAATATAATGGGCCAAGATTTCCTCAAGACAAATGACAATACTGGTACCAGGGCCTAGAAATTAAGCCTGGGGCCTTCTTCATTTAAGTGTGTGAACCTGAAACTCTTTTATTAAGTCACAACTCTAAGAATAAGTACTGACAGGTAGTGTTGAAATGGTCTTTGCAAAGTTATAACTGAGGAAATAATGACAGTGAAAAAAATCGGAACTAACTGATTCTGTCTTGCTTCTAACCTTTAAGCTGTCCTTGTTCATTCCTTGGCATAGGTAGAACTAACTTTGTTAAGGAATTCAGTTCATGGTTTAACTGTGAAACAAAATTGATAATAGCCCTTTCCCGAAAAGACCCTCTTCTTGCCTGGGGACCAGTCTGCCTTTGCAGGACTCACAAATTAGCTACAAGATTAGAAATGGCAATTTAGGGGTCATGCAGCCTCTGCCTCCAAGAGTCTGAACCTCCTTAAATGGCTCTTGGGGATAACATTACTATTGTAAAATCTAAAAGTAGTGCTTGCTTGGGATATTTTGCAGACCACAAACTCGATGGATCAGCTGATACCACCCAGCCTGGTAATCTGCCTCAACCAGTTCTGCCATTCCACAGAGGAACAGAAAACAGCAGGAAAAACTCACTTCCACTCCTGCTGATTCTATCTCCAACCTGACCAATCAGCACTCCCCACTTCCCAAGCCCCTACCCGCCAAATTATCTTTAAAAACTCTGATCTCCGAATTCAGGGAGACTAATTTGACTAATAATAAAACTTCAATCTCCCACACAGCCAGCTCTGCGCCAATTACTTTCTCCATTGCAATTCCCCTTTCTTTATAAATCGGCTCTGTCTAGGTGGTGAACAAGGTGAACCCACTGGGCGGTTACAGTGTCACCTGGCTCATATTATTAAATGCTATATTCAGTAGAAGGAACCAGCCTCTGCTTCATCCATCTGGGATACTGTTTATTATTATTGTTTTATTGTTGTTGTTAAGAGAAGGAGAAGTATTTTTACAGTGTCTTTATATCAGGTAAGGAGACTTAAGATCTACATTTTTTGGGGAAAGGTACCATTATTTTATTGGAAGATCACTATAAATTAACTATTGTACTTACTGCTTTGCATATTAGCCTACCCCCACTACTACATTAACTTTAAAAGTTTATTTTCTGGGATAAAAGATGTAGGATGTACAATAGCTAATTTATAGTGAAAAGACAAACCTGAATTCAGGTTTTCATATTTGCAAGTTTGGGTTCTCAAGTTATTCAGCTACTAGGAAGAGGCTAATATGAATTAACAGAATTAATAGAATTCAGGTTTTCATATTTTCAAGTTTGGGTCCTCAAGTTATTCAGCTTATAAGACAAAAGAAACTTCCTAGAAGTGTTCTGGAGCTGGGAAGGATGATGAGGAATGTGATGTGGAAAGGAAGGCAGAGAGATTGAAAGTTGGTATTTATTCAACACTTACTTTGTCAATCACTCAGTTAGGCACTAACACACTACAATACACAGAAAAAAGCATGAGAGATACTAAGAAAACAGAAGCTGAAAATTGCATATTTGGGGCTGAAACCCAAGGGTCACATATCCCTGGACATTAAGAGACACATTGACCAGTATCCTTCCCCATCATTCCATTATCTCTGACTTTCTACACATTGACCTTTCCTACTTTCTGTACACAGACTTCATCCTATGTTTATTGTGGAAAAATCTCTTATCCCAGAAAATAAATTTTTAAAGTCAGGATAGCTCCACATAAATGTGTTATCTAAACAAGGCTGATGGTACAGTATTTAGTTCAAAGAGAGTATAGATCAACATTTATATTATCTATTCAATGAACCACAGATTAATATTAGAAATATATTTATGATTTTATGCCAAGAAAATATTTCATTGTATCATTTATAAAACCAAATAGAAAACTGTTTCAAAACACTTTGAAATTACAGAGATATAATAATAAAGTTTAGTAATAAACATATTATTATAAATTTTACTATGTTTCATTAACCTAGCCCATTAATCATTCTTATATATACACCAAAAGTTTAATCATTGTAACTTTATATTTGTGAAGTCTGGTAATATGTTTTTTTTTTTTTTATTTTCTTGGTATTTTCTTCTGTTTATTCTTTCACATGAATGTAACATTGTTTTGCCCAGTTAAAAAAGTTTTAACATTTATTGTTACATTATTCTATATATTTAGATGAGAAGACAGAGGAGAGAGAAATGTCCACAACATTATTGAATCTTTCATATAGAAGTAGTCTTTATTTACTTCTACATACTTTCATAACTTATATAGCATGTACCATTATGATATAAACATCTGGTTACATTTACTTTTTAAAATTTAAGTTTCAGGTTACATTTTATTTGTAAATTTCTGGTTATATTTAACTTCTTAATTTTAAGGATATGTGAATATTATTTTATAATCTCTTTTCTGCATTCCGCTTTCATTAAATTGTTTTCATTATCCCAACTAAATGATTATCTAAGATAATTATTTCTCTGTTTCCTATGAATAATGCATATTTTATTATTCTGTAAAAGCTTCATTCTTTTTTCATTCTTGCTAGAGTTATACATTTGGATATGTGACTCTTGGCTCTACTTAAGATTATTGTAACTGATTTCCCTTCTCAGATCTACAGCTAAAAAAAGAGCAGATATGCTTTGCTCTACATGTAGTTTTCATTTATACCACATATTAATGTAGTGAACACTCTTGTACCCTAGTGGAATCTTTTAACTTAAAGCCTAGTTTTCAGATATGTTTTCCTATTAAGGCATCTGGAATATAAATCTCCCTGCACTGGTATCAGGAGTGAAATAATTTCTGAGCCTACATACCTTGAATTACTCTCTCGGTGGCAAGTCTTAGTGGCCTTTTTCTCCTGTTTTCTATCATCTCTCTTTTTTTCTCTCTGACTCGGCAAATATGGGGAAAGACTGTTTTAGATGTATTTTTAAATACTATAACCAGAAAATATTTTCCAGTAAAGAGCATCTAACAATCTTGGGGCATGAGGACATTAAGTGAGGGAGGAAAACTTTTTTCTTTTTTCTTTTTTTGTCAAGAAGTTAATTAAGAATTTTCAGAAATGTATACCATGAAACAAAGGGAATTCTTTAGAGAAACTAGTAAGTCCTAAGGCCAACTTTTGCCCTTTTGCCCTTTGGTGACAAGAAGGACAGGAAAAAATACCCAGGACGTGTGCAAGCAGGAAGTCAGAGCTTGGATTTCTCAGAAAAAAAAGTCCATTTTTCTCAGCAAGTGAATGAAGAAATAACCCACTATGTACAGGCAGCATGGTGATGGGGAACCATGTCTGTCTCAGCCTTAGCTCTAGAGGAGAAGTACAAAAAACAAAACAAAGAGCACTGCTAGAAAGAATCTCTAGGCTGGTTGTGGTGGCTCACGCCTGTAATCCCAGCACTTCTGGAGGCCAAGGCAGGTGGATCATTTAAGCTCAGGAGTTCAAGACCAGCCTGGCCAATATGGTGAAACCCCGTCTCTACTATAAATACAAAAATTAGCTGGGCGGTGGTGGTGCGCGCCTGTAATCCCAGCTACTCGGAGGCTGAGGCAGGAGAATTGCTTGAGCCTGGGAGGTGGACGTTGCAGTGACCTGAGATTGCGCCACTGCACTCCATCTTGGGTGACAGAGGGAGACTCCATCTCAAAACAAAACAAAACAAAAACTAAACAAAACAAAAAATCTCTAATCACCCACTCTCAACTCATAACCACCCACCTGAAGAATCTGCTGAAAATGTATTTTAAGGTAGTCCCTAATTCGTAGTCAGCAAGACCTTTAACAGAATGAGAGAAAAGTCCTGTCTGGAGACGTGCACATTACAACTGGGACTCAAAGAATTACCACAAGTAAAGGTTTACATATCACAGGCTTGAATAAATAAATAAATAAATAAATATCAGGATGCGAATCCTACCCTTAGAAGTAATGAAAAGCAAAGGATATAGCTATCACTTTAGACTATATGTTATACTATGTGATACAGAGGACTTGAATTATGATATATTTAGGTTTCTTTCTTTTTTTTTTTTTTTTTTGAAGATTTTAAAAAATGTATTGACCAGACTGGCCAACATGATGAAATCCCGTCTCTACTAAAAGTACAAAAATTGGCTGGGCGTGGTAGCACATTCCTGTAATCACAGCTACTTGGGAGGCTGAGACAGGAGAATCACTTGAGCCCAGGAGGCGGAAGTTTCAGTGAATGGAGATTGTGCCACTGCACTCTAGCCTGGGTGACAGTAAGAAACCTGTCTCAAAAAAAAATTGTATTTCATAATGAGAAATAAAAATTGTACATATTTACAGTGCATTACATTATGTTTTTATATCTGTATACATTGTGGAATGTCTAAATCAAGCTAATTAACATATACATTATTACTTCATATTATTTTTTGTGTGTGATGAGAACACTTAAAATCTACTCAAGCAATTTTCAAGTATAAAATCAATATATTGTTATATATATAACAATATATACATAATAATATATAATATATAATAATATATATTACAATATTTATGTTGCTTAATATCATAAATACATGACTTTACAGCAGGTTTTGTATATTTTGTATAATACAAAATGTAATATTCAATAATATTTATTTCTCTTTTGTTAATATTTAGTTCACTACCCAAAAAAATCTGTAGAGCTATTTTCTCCACAACAGTCCCTCCATGAGTGGTACTAATTTTGGATGATATTCATCCCTTTATGATGGATGATTTTTTTTCTTAATATCTACCAAATGTTGTACATCTGCCAGTAGAAACAGAAGGCTTTGAGAGGGTTACATAGATGATTTTTAGCACCTGTCACAGCCTCATACCATAAGATAAATTATGGAGGCTGGGCACGGTGTCTCATGCCTGTAAACCCAGCATTTTGGGAGGCCAAGGCGGGTGGATCACGAGGTCAGGAGTTCGAGATCAGCCTGGCTAAGATGGTGAAATCCTGTCGGTATTAAAAACACAAAAATTAGCCTGGCACAGTGGCAGGCACCTGTAATCCCAGCTACTTGGGAGGCTGAGGCAGGAGAATCTCTTGAACCTGGGAGGCGGAGGTTGTAGTGAGCCAAGATAGCGCCACTGCACTCAAGTCTGGGTGACAGAGCAAGACTCCGTCTCAAAAGAATGCATAAGTAAATAAATAAATTATGGAAACATGTTTGTTTAAAACCATAAAAAAATCAGTATAATTTTGTAGTAAGCTTTAATCTATACTTTTACAGAATGAACTGCTCACAGATATCATTTTTAAGGAGAAATATATAGTAGAATATATTTAATTATTTATTTATTTATTTATTTATTTATTTATTTATTTTTATTTTTATTTATTTATTTTTTTTAATTTTTTTTTTAGACAGAGTTTTGCTCTTGTTGCCCAGGCTGCAGTGCAATGATGCAATGGTGCAATCTCGGCTCACTGCAACCTCTACCTCCCGGGTTCAAGCGATTCTCCTGCCTCAGCCTTCTGGGGTAGCTGGGATTACATAAATTTTTTCTAAGTATAAACATAATAAACAAAACATTTCAAATGGAAATTACTTTATAGAATTCTAGGAATAATAGGCAATGGCACTCAAATATGAATTGTTTTAAAATAAAATCTATGGCATTAATTTCAAAATATTCAGATTACATGTATGCATTCACAGACAATACATTATCAGGCATATCTAAAAGGTAATCTAAATTTGGAAAGCTTAAAAAGGAAAATATACTGTGAAATATTTTGTCAATTCCCAACTCTCTCACAGAAATAAATATAAGAGAGAAGCATGTTCATATTTCTTTCTCATTCACATTGGACTGCATGTAATATTGCTCTGTGTGTGTCCATTAGAAATTATATACAACCTTTTTTTCAAATTCCTACTAATAATTCATTGATTGAGATGAACTTTTATCAAAGAACAACAAAGATTTGTGATGTGGGGACTCTCTCTGGCCTTGGATATTTAGATTTCTCCACTCCTTTCCGTTCGGTTTAATTCTTATCCATAGGCGTTCATTGTTTTAAGCATATTTTTACACCTTACCACATATGTAATAAATACAAAAATTGATCATTTTCATACTTTTGGAGGTTGAGTGAAGCTCCTTGGACATCTTTTGAGCAGGAACTTTTGGATTGTGAGGGTAGCTACACTGACAGCAGTTCAGTTAGCAATTGCTAAATTTAGTTAAAAGTAATGTAACTATTTGTTTGATGTTAATGTTTCACCTAGAGAATTTGAAACAACACTCAAAAAGCTTTTTTAACTTTATTTCTTTGTGATAAGACTTTTATTACAGCCAATAGTTCTTTTAAAATGCATAATAGACTTTACATTATTTATAGTAAAAATGTAGAAATATTGAAGATAATTTAAAAAGATGGCTTAATAATTTGAAAATAATATTTGTCTGTTAAATATATTGTTATGCTAAAAAGGCAGCATTTTTGTATTAGGTTGTTGCAAAAGTAATTGTGGTTTCTGTCATTGAAAGTAATGGCAGAAACCGTAATTTCTTTTACACCAATCTCTTCTAGTACATTCCTTGCTGAATTAAAGAAAAGTATTTAAATGAATGAATATTTGGAACATATTTGTGTCTGAAACTCTAGGAAGTTTTACATTCATTTAAGTCTTACATTCATTTAAACAAGTAATGAGGAATAAAGTATAACATTTCCCTTTTTTATCTACAGAATTGTTTATCTTTTCTTCTCACCTCCTTCCTAGATTACTCATTCATTAAGGCCTGATCTTTCCCTTAACGTGAAAACCTTAAATGAGTTTTGTTGTCAGTTAATAGTTTCCTCGTTTTTGTTCTTAACACTTAAAATACATTTCCTTGAAGAGTTAATCATGAATTCATTATAATCGTACCTACCTGACTACTTTGTTGCAGGTTTTAAGGTTCTACATATCAGAGCAATTGTAATTCAGCTTTATGTACTAAATGTAAAATTAGATGATGAGACTGACTGGATGAACGAATGCATGAATGACTAGATAGCAAACAAGTAAAGGAAGTATTGGTTTGCATTTCCCTGATGATTAATGATGTTGAACATTTTTTCAACTATCTGTTGTTGATTTTTATGTCTTCTTTTGAGAAATGTCTATTCCGCTCTTTTGCCCATTTTTGACTAGGTTATTTGATTTTTTTGCTGTTGAGTTGAGTTTCTTATGTATTCTGGATATTAACTTCTTGTTAGATGCATAGTTCACAAATAATGTCTTCCTTTCTGTCGGTTTTCTCTTCACTCTGTTGTTTTCTTTGCTGTGCACAAAGTGTTTAGTTTAATGTAATCCTATTTGTCTATTTTTGCTTTTATTGCCTGTGCTTTTGAGATCTTAATAAAAAAAATCTTTGCCCAGTCCAGTTTCATGAAGCATTTTCATTATTTTTTCTAAGTTTTCATAGTTTCAGGTCTTACATTTAAGTATTTAATCAATCTGGAGTTGGTTTTTGTATACAATGACAGATAGGTGTCTAGTTTCATTCTTCTGATGTGGAAATCCAGTTTTCTCAGCACCATTTATTCAAGAGAATGCCCTTTCCCCAGTTTTTGTTTTTGGTGCCTTTGTTGAAAAGCAATTGGCTGTAAATGTGTGGAAATGCAAATGCAAATCAAAACCACAATGAGGTATCACCCCATCTCAGTTAGAATGGCTATTATCCAAAAGACAAAAAAATAACAAATTCTGGCAAGGACGTGGAGAAAGGGAAACTTATGCACTGCTGGTGGAAATGTAAATTAGTACAGCCATTATGGAAAACTATGGAGGTTACACGCACATACACACACACACACAGAACTAAAAATAGAACTACCAAATGATCCAGCAATCCCATTACTGGGTGTATACCCAAAGGAAATAAAATCAGTATGTCCAAAAGATATCTATACTTACATGCTTATTGCAGTACTATTTACAATATACAAAATATGAAATTGGCCTAAATGTCTATCAGAGGATGAATGGATAAACAATATGTTTTATGTATATATACAAAATGGAATACTATTCAGCCATAAAACAAAATAAAATCCTATTATTTTCAGCCACATAGATGAACCTAGAGGACATTATGTTATGTAAAATAAGTCAGATAAAGAAAGACAAATATCACATAACCTCAGATGTGGAATCTAAAAAAGTTGATTTTATAAAAGTCAAGAGTAGAATGGTGGTTACCAGGGACTGAGGAGAGTAGGGAAGAGAGGTGAAGCAAAGAGGTTGGTAAGCAGATACAAAGTTACAGTTAGACAGGAAGAATAATTACTGGTGTTCTATTACACAGAAGGGTGACTATAGCAAACAATAATGTAGTGTGTATTAGAAGATATCTAGAAGGGGTCACAACAAAGGAATGATAAATATTTAAAGTGATGGATATGTTAATTAACTTGATCTGATCATTATAAAATACATGCATTCACTAAAACACCATACTACATCCCATAAATATGTGCAGTTACTATGTGTTAACTCTAAATTTAAAAACATGATTTCTTAATAAGAAAAATAAATGAAATAAACTTTTTTTCTAGAGTCCTCTTTTTCTGTTTCTCACACTATGCCTGGCATAGACATCTTATCCTCTGCAACTCATGCCAGACGTAAGACTTGATAGGGAAAGAGTCTTGCTCAGCCCTCTTCAACGTCTTTTTCCCTCTAATCTTGTTCATAGAAGTTTTGTCCAGGGGAAGATATGGTATGATGAGCAGGGAATCAAGTTCAACAGAGGAATAGAAGAAGAATCTTTATACAAAAAAAACAAAAAACAAAAAACAACTCACTATGTTTTAAAGAATAACAAAAGATAAATGTGATAATGATGTAATGTAAATTCCTAAACTAAATCATATATGCTTTTTAGTCGAATTTACATATAAATCTATAAATCCGAAAAGATATTAACCCTATATGAGTATGTGTCTTGTATTAGGTTGGTGCAAAAGTAACTGTGACTTTTGCCATTAAGAGTAATGACAAAAACCACAGTTACATTTGAACCAACTTAATATTTTATTTTTACGTATCCTTCATTATACTTAATGTAATGCAAAGTAGTCAATATGTAAACTGCTGAGCAATTGCTTAACCAAACTCTTATGTGTCAGAATTAATTAATCAAAACACCAAATGTACTTCTGAGACTTGATGACATTGTTGTTAATGAGCATTTGATGAGGAACAGAGTAGTGACAGTGTCTTCTAAATCATTTATACAACTATCTTCATTATAAACTCTTTGTATACAGATTACTAGACTGTTCTTCATATGTCTTAAAAAAGTTTTGTGAAATTTATTTTAAAAAATTTAAGTAGAGACACAAGTTTCAAAAAGTCATATTCTCTCACATCTGTTAAAAAATGCTTAGGCAGTAGAGTTTTTGTTAATTGGAAAAAGAGGACCTAATGCCTCACAATATAAAGTAAAATAGCAATTTTAAAAGTATAATAATTATGATGTAATAACATGACTTTTATTCAGGCTTCTGGATAATATGTAAAGTAGAAACATATTTGACCTTATGTTTTCACACATAAATGCACTTTTAATTTAGATAATATCATCCTTTTAAAACAGACTTTTCCAGAGTCATTCAGTTGAATAAAATTATTATTCAAAAAATTTTAATAGCACTAACTGAAGGTCAGTGGTTCCTCATAGATATAAATGTTAAGCAAAGATTTGTGATTGTTTTTCCCTCTGGTGATGGTGCTAGGGCAAATAAGTTCCAAATCTGTAAATGTGCAATATACATTTTGAAATAACTCAATAGTACTTGTTGCATTATATAAAATTTATAATTATTATTTTTTAGAAATGTTCTTCAAAATCTACTGAAACTACTAAAAGTTTAGAATAGAAAGCAAACATAAAATGTGTCATACAACAAAATAATAAAAATCAGGTGATCTTCCCTGTTTCTATGCCAGTTTAGTAATACTAAAATTAAAAAAAAAAAAAATTAGCTGTAGTTAAATACATACTTTATGGGAGGAATTCTCACTAGAGTTTCATTTCTTTCTTTCCATAGTACCATTAAACTATTAGATTATTTAGAGTAGTATTAAAAAATGAAGTCATGTCTTACTTTTAAAAGATATTAGCGAGAAAGATAAAAATTTAATACTGTAAAATGAGTAACAGATGATTATCAAAAAGAAAAATTGAAATGGAAAATCCTAGAACAATCAGTAGAGTCATTCAATGAGAGTTTTAGTGTGCATACTTTTCTGTCTATTTTATTTCAATTTTTTAGTTCAATTTTTCTTTAAGTTTGTTTTAAAATCATTTGTTTCTGGAGATGCTACTCATGAAAGATGTTTCTTCTACCAAAAATATTTGTTAAAGCATAAATGATATGTTTTGTATAGTTAAAATAAGACAATCAAAAGTCTAACTTTATAAATCACATCGTTATTGTCATATATAGATTTTTTTCTGTATTTTTTAATGCTTAAAGAGGAGAAGAATAATGAGAACAACTAACAACTCACAGGGAATACACTTGATAGATCAGGTACATTTACCACATAGTGAGTGAGATCCAGAATTGTTAAAGTCTAGTTGCTCAATTAGGATGGAAGCAGGCATCTGTAGAAAGTTAAGTCTAATTGAAGTTTGAGGCATACCTTTATAGGAAAGGCTGTAGAGAGAGATGGTTTGACCAATACTACAGAGATCCCTGACGGCATGACGTGTACTGTCCCTAGACACTAGAGGGCGGTGCCGGTGTTGGCCGGAGATTAGCTCTAAGGCTAATGGGATGAGGCACAGCCACAGCCTAAGCTCTTGGTCTTCTGAGAAGCAGCTGACAGAGGATAGCCCTGCCACAGCTTAAGCTTTCAAACTGCCTGTAAAACTCTTGGGTTCATATGAATTTTGGAGTCCAGGAGTTGAAGGTCAATAACTCACATACTGAGTCTGATAAGGTATGATGTAACATTCTCAAGGAGGGTGGAATTACACTCCAAATTCTTATCACAGCAAAACATATGTCACTCAAGTAGCAAGTTATGTAAAAGTTTGGAATCATTTCAAATTTACATCACATATCTCTTCTAGAAATACAAGTCAGATTAATATAAAAAATTGTGAATTAAAAATTTGTTAAATATTTTTTATTAGTAACATGTTAGTTACACAGGACCAATTAAATATCTTTAAGGAAATCCCTGTTAATTCAATTAAATACACTTAGGAAAAAATATGCTTTTTAACTGAAAATTTTATAATATTAACCTGAAAAAGTTTAAAAAAATATTTAAACATTTCATATCCAGGTTTAATAATTAGCAAAACATCTATTCTGTCAATGAGAAACAACTGTTATATTCAGTTTGTAAAGAATCAGTTTTTCACAAGGTGTCTTGGTCACCTTAATTAGTATTCTTTTATCAATGAATATATGTTTCAAGATTTTTATTACATATGACACACTAGTGGAAATATTAATGAATACAGCTTTTTTAACCACTTGCAATTTTTTTAGGATATTCAAATTTTAATTATTATGTTATAATATACAAAATTTTTAACATTAATCATACTAATTTTCCAAGTGCTTTTTAAATAAAAAAAAAATGTGTTTATTTTGCTACAGCAAGAAGCAAAAAGACTTGTGTTGCAGCATTCTTAGCTTTAACAACTTTTATTTTATTTCAACATAGGGTTTTTTTCCAAGCATAAAGTAAAAATAGATACAGATAGATTGATAAAGATGATGATAGATAGATAGATAATAGATAGATAGATGTAATATAACAAATGCTCAATTACTCAACAATCCAATTTAACATTTTCTAAATTATTTCCTTAAATATTTTTTCCAAGTAGATGAGTGTGAACAGATATCTCTATTTTTAAAATGGCATTGAGGATTCTATGGTAAATCATTTTGGTTACATGTTTTGTATATTACGTTTTTTAGCCTTTGTCTATTTGCTAATAATATATGATTTTCTTTTTAAGTTTGGTATATTAAAATGATATATGCTAATGCTAATTCTACAGTTATGTGTTTAATGAATGTTTTTAAATTTTTTGCTTATCTTTTCATTTTTTATCTGTATAGAATACATACTTATAATATAAATGTATTGTATGTTATGTATTATGCTTTCTGCATCTTATTGTATTTCATATTTTTGACATAAAAGTTTTAAATTTTGTAATTTTGCCTATCTAATCAGCTATTAATTTATGTTTATACTACAAGGTAGGAATCCTTTTATTTTTATTTTTTCAAAGGGGTATTTCGTGGGAGAAGCAGTCACTTGCATAGTCTTTCCTGCCCAATTGTATAAGAGTGTGCTTTGCATTGGGAACATATCCTTACAAAGAAATTAAGAGCCTTCACAGCTTGTGCTTGGCCCATCTCTGTTTGGGAATTTCTTTATCTGTTCCAAATTTGTGTGCTTTTTAGTTCTACTTAAGTGTGTGCATCAACCCCAGTGCTATATGGGTTCCCAAAGGGAGGGAATGGGGGTCCTTTATCCAAATCACAAGAGGAATGTGTGCAGACCATCCTCCTACATTGACTCAGAGCCTGAAGCTCATTATTGAAGCTTACCTTCTCTGTTTCTACTCTATGTGAGTAAAACTTTGTTCCTTCCAATGTCAGTGTGAGTTGTGTTTCCCTTGGCCAACTCAACACCTGAAAACCATGGAAGGGAGACTGACTTCCTGAGACTACTGCTCCTGGCTATCAACATTGTTATGCTATTTGACATCCTCTATGTGGTGCGACTCTTAATCTTGAGTTGGTAATAGGTATCACTTGCTCAGTAATATTTATTGATTCAAATTCTGTTTAGGGAATCAGCCGTCTCTTCTTTGATTGAACTATTTCCAGTATTGTCTAATAATATTCAAATAAGAGGTATAAAGTTTCTTTATGCCTCTTAGACTATATCTAGACTTTCCATTCTGTTACACTGCTTTATCTGTTTATTTTGCAATGTAACAGCCATAATTGCTATTATTTTTAATTGTACTGCTATTTTGTAGAATGAATTTCCTTATCTTAACCTTTAAATCTAGTCTAAGGTATATATGTAGACATTGGGAAAGAAAAGATGTTGACTAACTTTATTTATTTTTACTATTTCTGCCTCTTGCTGGGCCTGTCGCTAGCATAAATGGAAGTTATATACAAATTCCAAAATGTACCTTATGTGATTATATTTATTATAAAATATGCCCTTTAAAAACAAATTTCAAGACTATATTTTTTTTTCTATGAAATAAGGCATTTCTGCCACATGTTGCAAAGGCTTGATACACAATCTTACTTGGAAGCATTGGATCTTACTCTTTCTTGTATTCTCTCCCACTCACTTTGCTATGCCTGACTATATAGAATTGGGGATGGAGGAGATGGAGGAAGAGGAGATGCAGGGGATGGAAAAACTCTGATGTGACCAATCTGATTCATGTAATCTGGTTCTGGATTTCTCTGGATATGAATGGATAGAATCCGATTCTTGCAATCTGGTTCTCGATTTCTATGGATGTCAATCTCTTTTCTTAGCAGTGCATATTTTATGGGCTTTTCAAATTCACAACACAGGAACAGTTGACTCCCCATGCTTGCTTTCTGCATCTTTCTACAGAATCACCTTTGTCCAGGTAGGAAATCTTAGGCAAAACCCCTTGATATGGTTTGACTCTGTGTCTCACCTTGAATTGTAATAATCCCCATGTGTCAAGGGTGGGACTAAATGGAAATAATTCGATCATAGGAGCGAAAAGGTTTCCCCCATGCTCTTTCGGGATAATGATTCACTTCATAAGATGTGGTGGTTTTATAAGCGTCTGGCATTTCTGCCCTGCTGGCACTCATTCTCTCTCCTGCCACCCTGTGAAGAAGTGCCTTCTGCCATGATTGTAAGTTTCCTGAGGCCTCCCCTGCCATGCAGAACGGTGAGTCAATTAAACCTCTTTTCTTATAAATTACCCAGTCTCAGGTATTTCTTTGTAACAGCATGAGAATTAACTAATACATCCCTTAAAGATACTTGAATCCAAACATTACCCAGGGACCCAGTCGGTCATTTGGTAGATAGACTTCCCACAGTGTGTCTGAAAGCACAGTATGCTTCGATTAGTACTCTGAAACAGCCTTCTTACTGGCTAAAGCTAGGGGTGTAAGATAAACCTTTGCCTGAAAAGCATCCTACTCTCTGTCAGTGTTTATTTTAAAAACCCACTCCCTGAGCTTGTGATAATGGTGAGGACCACCAATATTCTAAGCTGTGAGGACACTGGAGAGTAAGAGAAAGAGTTTCCCAGTACTCCAGCAACTCCCCTCAAAGAAATACCTTTTTTAAAATATCTCCCTTAGACTGGGCGCCCTGGCTCACACCTGTAATCCCAACACTTTGGGAGGCCGAGGCGGGTGGATCGCAAGGTCAGGAGATTGAGACCATCTTGACTAACATGGTGAAAACCCGTCTCTACTAAAAATACAAAAAAAATTAGCCGGGCGTGGTGGCGGGTGCCTGTAGTCCCAGCTAGTCGGGAGGCGGAGACAGGAGAATGGTGTGAACCCGGGAGGCAGAGCTTGCAGTGAGCCCATATCACGCCACTGCACTCCAACGTGGGCAACGGAGAGAGACTCTGTCTCAAAAACAAAACAAAACAAAACAAAAAATTATGTCTGTCACTCTTCACACTCTGGAGCAGTGCTGTCTCGCAGAGCTTTCTGCTGTAGTGGAAAAGTTGGCTCTCCATCTATTGAGTGTAGCCATCACTAGCCACACATAGCTATTGAGCACTTGAAATGTGGCTCATATGACTGAAGAACAGATTCATACATTTTCATAAATATTTTTTTATAAAAATCATTAATTTTAAAGTTAAATTTACTAAAAATGAAGAACTAGAGTTCTTTTTGGGTCTAGGAGACCTAAACTTCATTTGTATAATATAAATAAATAATCTTACATTTTTTTTTGTGAGAGAACTTAGAAAATATTATCCTTTTGGGGGCTCTAGGTGAAATATTAAATAGAAGAAGTCCTGCTAATATCCACTCCCAATTCTTACTACATGATTTTCTGGATTTAATTTAGATAGTAATATTTTTCTCTGTTTTTATATTAATGTGTTGATAGATAAGGATAAATTTTCTAAAATAGGCCAGGCGTGGATTCTAGGGATGAACTCTATTTGTTAATGTTTCAATATTTTAATACACTGCTAAATGTGATTTACTTAGGATCTTTGAATATAAGTTAATGAGGAAGAATAATTTATTGTTTTATTTTTTGTACTATTTTTGACTACTTTAGAATTAAAAATATACAGAAGTCATTTAATGAATTGGAGAGGTATTTTTGTCATCCTTAGAGGAGTGATTTAAAATGTGCATTATTTCTTCTTTGAAAGTTTGATAAAATCATGTGCTTCTGATTTGATTTGCCAGGAGGAGGTTTAGACATTTGCTTGACTAATTGGTTTAATGATTACTGTTCATTTAGATTTTTATATTTCTTAGTCAATTCTATTAAATTACAGTTTTTAAGAAAACCATTCATTGACATTAAATAGTACATTTTTTTTCTTTTAATTCCTCCATCTGTATGCTTAAGATCATGCACTGACTTATAATTACATCATTGTTAATAATGATAATGCTTTGCAATCACAAGGACTAATTCCAGAACTTCCATGAAGCCTAAAGTGTATTCGATAAAAAATTATTCTTCTCACGTTTTACACCACATATTATCTTTTTTTCCTAGTGATTGAAGAGTATTCATATTAAAACTTGAATAAAACAAAAAATAAGTGGCAATAGAATACTCTTTTAAGTAGCAGCCTTATATTTCTCTTGAATTCCTGAACTGTAAGTTATAATTTGAAAAATGGAAACTAACAAAAAGGCCATAAGACTGTTTATGAAGTTTAAGCACCAACTTGGAGACAATCACATCTCTTTTGATCCTGATTCTAATATTTTATCTTTCAAGTTTAAAGCATATACATTACTCTCTAAAACTGGTATATTTATCATTTCACTAGAATTTGTGTATTATACTCTAAATTGTATGTCCTTATGATAGGATATGCTTTCGCTTTCCAATATTTCTGTCAATGGCATTTCTTGCCTATATAATATCAAACATAGTTTTTATTTGAGAAACTATTATTATATATGTCAGGCCATGAAAGAAAAATAAGATGTGCACTCTTCTCTCACTAATCTTATTGCCATTGTTTTAATAATATTATATACCAAACAAAACTGTGTAATTACATTATGACGTTCTTTATTTGAATTTTGGAGATACTGCACTTAGTACAATTTCCTAAATTGTCATGCTTAAAGTATTTATTTTCATATTTAGAGAGACATGTGTGTATATGTAAACATATCCATATACGAATCCATATCATACTAATATAGTGAGTTTTTTGTGATTGAGTGATCCTTGTTTTAACAAAGTTAAAACTTGATTATTTAGTAAATTTTTGATATTTATCAATTTTTCTATGCCATGAATGTAAGATACTAGGTATTTTACACATTACTAAAGGAAAAATAGATTTAAAATATTTTAAGTATGGCCTTAGATTAGATTTTAACATCTTTATGTCCATGTGGACTATGTATCAGAGTAAGACTGTCAGTTTAGAAACAGCAAGAGGGACATGTATGGAAGAAAATAAAGATCATATTCGTAATGTCCTAATTATAATTTTAGTAATTTCTGAGACCTGAATGTTTTTCATGATTTTGTAGTTGCTCAGCAAAAAGGCCTTTGAATAATTAGAAATAGACGTATCTCTCCATCAATGGCCCAGGCTCACTGGCCTCACTTCAGGCTCACTGGCCTCAAAAATGCTGTCCTCCAGAATCTAGACATTCCCAAGATGCAGGCATCATCCATAGGCTTTGAATGATGAAATATCTTTGTATCTAAGATTTTACACATGAAAGGACAAAAAGATTTATGGTTCAGATAGTAATAGTTAATATTTATGACATACTTGCTTTATACTAAAGGTCCTTAGTTCTTTAGATATAGTCATTGTTTCCATATCATAGCAACCAAATGATACCAGAAATTATTGTTATCATCTCTGAAGAACAAGGTTGTAACAAATGACAAGCCCAAGATCATCTATTCAGACTGAGGAAGAACTCAGGTTTGAATCTAGGTAGTCTAGCTCCAGAGGATAGTTATCAGGTGTGATTCTGCTCTTTAACTGCTGTGCAAAGACTAGATAGATGAATAACACAAGTAAGCTCTAAAAATAGTCTCCAGTGCATATGTATGGACTACAATCTTGTATTCATGTAATTTTGTCCTTTATAAGACATTCTGCTGTGACAAAAAGGAATCTGCAGTTTTCAATGCTTATAATTTGATATCAGTTTATTAAATATCTGTTGAGCAGTTAATCAAAAATTAATCACTGTGTAAGGTACAATACAATGTAAAACAGAGTATTCCTGAAGTTTCTAATCAAGGTAAGTTGAGATAGTAAACCATGAATTATAGAATCAAGCATCTATGAAAGGCAGAAACAATGACTACTAGATTACCCCAAAGATGTGTAGGATGACCACTGAGCAAGACTGGTCAAGAAGTATTTCCAGGAGTATCTGAGATTCTACTTCACATATGAGGTAACTGCCTTTGTCTCTGACTCACAAATGCAAATTCCTCATGGAGACACCACTATATTCTTTATCCACAACTGTCCCCGTGAGTCTCCAAATGTATGGTGCAGCTAAAGTTAAATTATAGAATTAAGTACTGTATTCAACTTTGCTTCCTAGAGTTGACTGATTCTCTTACATGAATTCTCCGCTTTCTATTATGGTTATGTATTTAAGCCATAGTTGAACTTGATATAGTTCATATTGCATGTACCTAGTTTATACTGCTGATTTCTCTGATGGTTTTTTTCCTCTTCATCCTTAGCAGTTATTATTTTAAATAACATTCCTACACTCACCCAAGTAGTCAAAAGAAAAACCAAAGTCTGTTTCCTCTTCCCAACACCTGTTGCCTTTTTGCATTGGTCACAAGGTGTTGGGCTATCTCTGATTTATGTCCATAATACTTGGACACTGCCTTTATTTTGAAATTTTTCTGCTCTACATAAGGTCTCCGGACTCCACTGCTGACAACTTATTCCAAAAGCATGTCAGAATTAGGTCATCTAAGCTTCCTAACTCATGTTTATTGGATAATTTTATTCTGCGGTGTTTTAGGTATTGTTCCTCCATGTAAGAGCAATATCTGTTATGGTTGGTTTCCATAAAAACTTCAGTGGTGGTCTTTTCCAGGAGTTCAACTGATGGAATATCAACAAAGAAAATATCAAAGTAAAATATTTAGTATAAGTCCTTTAAATCACTGAATTATTTATAAAATTTTCCAACTCAAGGCATAAGCCAAATTGATGCCATCCTTCATATTCTATTATGTAATTGGAGAGGATGTAGTCTAGAAGATATATCTTTAGGCATTAATGATTACTTTTCTGATCTTGTATAGTCTGTCAGCAACAGTTGAGCACTTTAGATGAGGTTCTGGAATAAGTCAAAATGCCAGACAAATAATAACTATCCTATTAAATTATGTAGAATGTTAACAGATTTACAATATATAGAGGAGAACATTGTATGGCAAAAGTCAGCAGCAGATACAACAATTATTTGAGTCAGTTATATATGCTCTTTTCCACCTATGTCTACCTTAGATCAAAACAGTCTTAAATGCCAATCCAACTTTGATGTTTAACTTAGTGACTACTTGTTCTCCCTAGAGAAGAAAATGTTAGCAATCCTACAGTTTAACTATATATATATGTTAAGTCATCTTTACACATTTGAAATCCTCACTTTTATGTATGAATAGTAATAATGCAATTTACATATGAGCTGGTAGTCTATGCCTCTTGAAAACTAGTTAAAATGAATGTAAGCTTTCAATTCTGAGACCTGGGCCTTTTCTGCTGGCTCCATTAGTCTATATGCTCCTGCTACTCCTTCCTCATCTTCTTATTCTCAGATTTGATAGCACCAGATTCTTTTTCCTCCTCTCAGTGGAGAGAGAGTGAGAAAGAGAGAGAGAGAGAGCGAATCCATCCTGCTCAGCTCCTATTTGAATATTTGCATATTAAATCTACTAAGTAGTTCAAGAAAATGAAAATTGTTTTATCTAACTGCAACCACCTTCTTAATGGCAGATGTTATTTAGAATTTGGCAGATCATAACAAAATGAAAATGATGTAGGCTGAAGGAAACTTGACCTCTTTTACAAGATTTTTGTATGCTGATACATGTTTTTTAACCAATGTGTGTGTGTGCATGCAAATACACATCAAATGTCACACCTTTTGCAACCATAAGGAACACACATGTTTTGAGAGGCTTAGCTAAGAATGAGTTAATTGGTCAGATTACAACCCTCATATGGTAGCAATTCCTAAACCTCAATTTCTGATATTATTATTAATAGAAAGTGAACTTACTCTGTATGCCACTTGGAACCTACTAGCAGGGAGCATTTTGGGAGGAAAAAAATAACAGAATAATTAGCAGATACCTACCTGTGTTATCAAATACATAGGAATTTGAGACATGCAAAGGCCATTTGAAAAAGCAGTTTGTAATTAATTTGTTAATTCATTTAATGTGAATCAGTACATTCTTGGATTGGACAAAGTTTTGATAAAGGAAAAGTTTTGGTGCCTTAGAGAAATGATATCCAAAGTGCAGTGTCTACTCCCGAAGGTACATGAAAATATCATATCTTATCAATGTCTGTGTCTATTTTTTTTGTGCAGAGTATATTAGTACAGTTGTATGAGCACAAAATTGTAAACAGTGTGCATGTATTAGGGAAATGGGCTTAATTTTATTGTATTGTTATACAGTGTTTAAGAGAAAAATAATTGGGGTTGCTGGTTGAAAGATGTTATGCATTGCTAAGCATAAACGCAGGTCCTTAACCATGTTAAAAGCCCTATGTTGATTGTTCTTAACATGGCTGTCAATGTGACTTACAAAATGGTCTTCAATTTGGAGGAGATAAAGCAAAAAGCATGAGTGACTTGCTCTTCTCAGTGAAAGTACAAATGTATCATATTGTTCTAGATGAGAAATACATAAATAAATATTTCCTTTTTTTTTTTTTTTTTTTACAGTCTTGCTGTGTCACCCAGGTTGGAGTGCAGTGACTTGATCTCAACTCACTGCAACCTCTGCATCCTGGGTTCAAGCAATTCTCCTGCCTCAGCCTCCTGAGTAGCTAGAATTACAGGTGCGTGCGACTACACCTAGCTAATTTTTTTTTGTGGTTTTGGTAGAGATGGGTTGTCAACATGTTGGCCAGACTGGTCTTGAACTCCTGACCTCAAGTGATCCACCCATCTCAACTTCCCAAAGTTCTGGGATTACAGGTATGAACCACTGCTCCTGGGTTAATATATGTTATCTTAAAATGTGATTCTTTTATACTTTATGCAAGATTTTTGTGTTAATATGCACACACATACACACATGGCACAAAATGAAAGATTCTTTCACAAAAGAAATAGCTGCGGTACAAATATGCATTAAGTATTCTACATTGTAAAATGGAAAGTCAATTTTTATGTAGAGTACATTTTATCAATAAACCTTTGTGAAATAAGAATTACAGAGAGAAGTTCACTGTATACTATAGTGAAAAATATATAGTCATATTTAGTATAGTTAACATTTTGAAAATCCTTTGACTTTTTTGAAGCACCTAAGCAATAAATGACTCTTAAAATCTTATACAACAAACAATATTATTCCCTACATTTTTGCTTCTACATTTACATTTCTCAATAATATTTAATATAGTGTCACCATTTTGAAGATTTTTACCTGTAGCCCAAAAAGCTACTTTTTAAAATTTATAACATTTTAAAATAAAATGTATAAAACACTATTTTCAACAAGTTTATATGATAGGTATTACATATGAATTATATTGAGGTCTATGCAAATATATTGGAATAATTATTTCCACTATATATTTATATGTACCAGGTTTTTTTTTTTTAAGTTTTGTAATAAAATGTAAAGTGTTATTCCTTTGTTATGGCAATGTTTTTTTATAGATGTAACAATATGTTTACAAAGCAAAAAAAGGTGAGCTATGGTAAAAAATAATTTTACATAACATTTGAAGTTTTGATAACAATGGATTTCAAATAAAAACCAAGAATATACTTTATTTAATGTCTTAAAGAATTTTTTGTACTTTTAGTTTTATTGTAGAGATAGATTTTTGTTACAGTTTTACTAAGAACAATGTGTTCTTAATGAAGAGGCTCCCCATATTAAAACTGTTCCCTAGGAATATTTTAGAATATTTTAGAAAATTAAATTTTACTTCTGTGCCATTAAAGTACAGATATAGCCTCACATTTAAAAATTCCAAACGTGAAAATCTTCTGTATAAATTTAGAATATTAAATATAGCTGAATACAAAGGTTAATCATTCACTGTATTTATCTTTTAAAAGGATGATTCAGCTGACAGATTTCCTTTTTTAAAAAATAAAAATTTAATTTATACAAACTTTTAAAAATAGGCCTGTTAAAAAATGGGAAGTACACCTGAATCAATAATAAATTAAATTACTATTTTAAGCACTTAATCATATCCTAGAGGCCTGAAATTACTAATGCTGTTTTCACAAAAATCTAATATATTCTAAAGAGAGTAGTTTCTTCACTATGAATCTCAAATTCATTTTGTATAATTATCCTATTGATATTTGACAGTGTGTTTAGAGATATATTTATATTTGAATGTCTTTCTCTTTTATTCATTATGAGCCTTTTGAAGGTAAAATATATACTTCCTTTTTGTTGTAAAAGATAAGATTGATCTCCACGGCATTATTGAATTGTGGATAATAATGTTAAACACACCCACCTATATACCTCCAAGAATGATCTGGCGATTAATGAGGTATATTTAAATCATTTGAGATTCAGAAACATCAGACTTCATACTATTATTTTTTTAATCCAGGCATTCTAATGTAGCTTCATAAGCATTTTACAGGATTTATTAGCCAAGAAAATTGCTTGAGTAAAATATAAAGAGCATTTAAATATTTCAAATATTGAGCATACTCAGAAACTTTCTTTGAGTCTAGGTTCACAAAAGTAATGGACGCATGGAGATAATTATATTGTAGGAAGTCCTCATTTTAGAGATGAAGAAATAAAACAAAAAAGGAAAGTGTCTTACTCAAGGTTGATAGCACGTTTATCAGTTATTCCTCCCTCTTCCGTAAGATCAAGCAGGCAGACTCCTCTGCTTTTTACATTTTCCTTAATTGACAAGGTCTATTCACTGTTGAAAAGCTCTTGCGTTAAAACAATCTTTGCAATTCCTTTTTATTTGTCACTCAATTGATTGCCTTTAATTAACCCACTACCTTATCAGAGAGAGGTGTGAAAATTGCTCTTTGCTCTTCTCAGCTTCTGTCAGGTTACTGAGCAGCATCCTGTCTGGTTGGCACTGCAGTGTAAACTGAAAATGCCCATCACTAAAATTTATCTTACTTGCTGAACTAAAACCCCCAACAGCTGACAGCATTTTGCCTCTCTAAGGTCTCCCATCTCACAGTTTCGTTATTGAATTCTACTTTTGCTTGGTGTGAACTTGGTCTTCATCAGATTAAATAGTGGTCTTGAAAGAAGGGGTTTACATCCAATGGAAAGTGTGACAAAATTAACTAAGCTATTGGAATAAAATGTTATAATTCTATTTATATTTATTGAAATTTAGAAAGAAACACGATTTTACTAATGTTTTGTAAATGGGTTGACCCTTACATCTACATTAATCCAGGTATGAGATAGTTAGTTTGTATTCACAATTTAGAAAATATACAGAGGCAAGAATAGGATTTGAACAAAAGGGATGAAAAATTGCATTCTCGTTCATATGTAGCTTTCAGCATATTGCAAGCTATTACATTTTACAGTTAACCATTTAAGTGAATATGATTTATCCTAGTGGAGTATTTAAAATATTTAATACTGAAGTAGGGTGTGAGCAAGAAAATTGTTTTTTTGTTGTTGTTGTTTGTTTGTTTTGATGGTCAGAGAATTATTGTTTATCTCATGTGTAAGTACTCAAAAAGATAGAGTCTATTTATTTTCATTTTTATTTTTTTGAGATGGATTCTTGTTCTGTCACACAAGTTGGAGTGCAGTGGCATAACCTCTGCTCACTGCAACCTCTGCCTCCTGCGTTCAAGCGATTCTCCTGCCTCAGCCTCCTGAATAGCTAGCTTACAGATGCACGCTACCATGCCCAGCTAATTTTTGTATTTTTAGTAGAGATGGGATTTTACCATATTGGCCAGGCTGGTCTTGAACTCTTGACCTCGTAATTCACCTGCCTCGGCCTCCCAAAGTGCTAGGATTATAGGTGTGAGCCACCATGCCCTGCCAAAAAGGTATAGTCTAAAACAAACATGAGTTCCATCAACTTCTGTGTCCAGGGAGATGCAGCATGTACACATTTTTCTATTCCTTCCAAAAAGTATAACTAAAACTGTGGACATTATATTTAAAAAAAGAAAAGAGGTGTCTGAAAAGTTAAAAGAAGACAGACTAGTGAGGGACATTAGGACCCAGACTGTTGCCTCTCCAGAGGCAATTGTCAGGCAAGATAATGTTGATTCTCCTCAGAAGCCACCCTCAACCCCCCTGTCTGCTTCTAGACCTATAACTAAAGTCCTGGCAGGCCGCTAGAACTGAGATTCAGAGTGACTGTGAACCATGAGGAAGTGCACTACACTTGAAAAACACTGCTTGAGTTTTCTAATTTATATAAAAAGAAATCTGGAGAACATGCATGAGAATAGAAATTACGGGTATGAGATAATGGTGGAAGTAACATAGGGTTGGGTCAGGCTGAATTTGTGGATTTGGGCCCACTAAGTAGGGATTCTGCATTTAATGTTGCAGCTAGGGGAGTTTAAAAAAAAAAAAAAAGATTCAAATAATGTATTTGCTTGGTTAGCTGAAATATGGAATTAAAGATGGCCCACTGTGAATGAGCTGGAAATGCCTGATCTCTCCGGGTTTAATGTAGAGGAAGGGATTCAAAGGCTTAGGGAGATTGGGATGCTGGAGGGATTAGTCACTTTATACATACTCATTCTAGCTGGGGGTTTCTAGAAGATATATCCTTGACCAATGCTTTGCAAACCTGAATTTTTGAACAGCACTATAATTGCTCTTCTCTGTGTGTCAGATCTAACAGTAGGTACCACAGTTATTCAACTAAAAAATGTAAATACAATGGGAATAATTGGATCCCAAGGTGGCAGGGACGTGTAGCTACCATAATGGACAGCAGAGGCAAAGCAGCAACTAGAATAGTCTGACTCATGTGGAGCTCTGGCATTGGCTAATTAATCACATTGTTTCTAGAAGTGAAATTTATAGGAAGCCTACTGCATTCCTACTTAATTTATATGAGCAGAAAACTTCCAGGTTGAATGGACAAAAGACTAATTTGAATTATAAAAACAGAGAATCACAGTCCTTCAATCAATTTCCAGACTTGAGCCAGTTTAGAGACCCAGAACCCCTTGAATGAAGGGGAGGCTGGGTCCCTTGTGGAAGGACCCCACTAAACTACTGACAAACTATGCTGTTAATCTTTCTCCCATTCTTCCCCGAGGAGATCTCTGGCCCTTTACCAGGGTAACTGTGCATTGGGGAAAGGGAAATTATCAGACATTTCAGAGACTATTGGACACTAGCTCTAAGCTGACGTTGATTCCAGGGGACCCAAAATGTCGTTGTGCTCCTGCAGTTAAAGCAGGAGGTTAGGGAGGTCAGGTAATTAAGAGAGTTGTAGCTCAGGGCCAACTTACAGTGGGTCCAGTGGGTCCCTGGACTCATGCTATTGTCATTTTCCCAGTGCCAGAATGCATATTGGCCTAGACCTACTTAGCAGCTGGCAGAACCTCCACATTGACTCCCTGACTGGTAGGGTGAGGGTTATTATGGTGGGAAAGGCCAAATGGAAGCCATTAAAGCTGCCTCTACCCAGAAAAAGGGTAAATCAAAAACAATGTTGCATCCCTGGAGGGATTGCGGAGATTGGTGCCACCAGCAAGGCCTTGGAAGATGCAGGGGTGGTGATTCCCACCACATCTTTATTTAACTCTCTCATTTGAGCTGTGCAGAAGACACTTGGATCTTGAAAAATGAGTGGATTATCATAAGCTTATCCAAGTGGTGACTCCAATTGCAGCTGTTGTACCAGATGTGGTTTCATTGCTTGAGCAAATTAACACATCTCCTGGTATCTGGTACACAGTCATTGACTTGGCAAATGCCTTTTTCTCCATTCCTGTCCATAAGGCCCAACAGAAACAATTTATCTTCAGCTGACAAGGCCAGCAATATACCTTTACTGTGCTACCTTTAGGGGTATATCAACTCTCCTACTTTGTGTTATAATCTTACTGAGAGAGACTCTGATCTCTTTTTACTTCTGCGCGATATCACACTGGTCCATTACATTGATGACATTATGGTGATTTGATCCAGTGAGCAAGAAGTAGCAACACATTAAACTTATTGGTGAGACATTTGCTGGCCAGAGGATGGGAAATAAATCTGACTAAAATTCAGGAAACTTCTCTCAGTAAAATTTCTAGGAGTCCAGGGATATGGAGCCTTTGAGATATTCTTTCTAAGCTGAAATATAAGTTGCTGCATTTGGACCCTCCTTCAACCAACAAAGAGACACAGCACTTAGTGGGCATATTTTGATTTTGGAGGCAACACATTCCTCATTTGGGTGTGTTACTTTTTCCCATTTATCAAGTGACCCGAAAGGGTGCTGGTTTCGAGGGGGGTCCAGAACAGAAGAAGGCTCTGCAATAAGTCCAGGCTGCTGTGTAAGCTGCTCTGTCACTTGGGCCATATGACCCAGCAGATCCAATGGTGCTTGAGGTTTCAGTGGCAGATAAGGATGCTGTTTGGATCCTTTGGCAGGAATCCTGTAGGTGAATCAGAGTAGAGGCCGCTAGGATTTTGGAGCAAGGCCTGCCATCTTCTGCAGATAGCTACTCTCCTTTTGAGAGATAGCTCTTGGCCTGTTACTGGTCTTTGGTGAAAACTGAACATTTGACTATGGGTCATCAAGTCACCATGTGATCTGAACTGCCTATCATGAACTGGGTGCTTTCTGACCTATCTAGCCACACAGTGGGTCGTGCACAACAGTATTCTATCTTCAAAGGGAAGTGGTATATACGTGATCAGGCTCAAGCAGGTGCTGAAGGCAAAGTGAGTTACATGAGGAAGTGGTTCAAAGGCCTATGGTCTCTACTCCTGCCACTCTGCCTTCTCTCCCCCAGCCTGCACCTATGGCCTCATGAGGAGTTCCCTGTTATCAGTTGAAAGAGGAAGAGAAGACTACGGCCTGGTTCACAGATGGTTCTGCATGATATTCAGGCACCACCTGAAATTAGACAGATGCAGCACTGCAGCCCCTTTGTAGAACATCCCTGAGGACAGCAGTGAAGGGAAATCTTCCCAGAATTTCTAGCAGTGCACCTGGTTGTACACTTTGGATGGAAGGAGAAATGGCCAGATGTGTGATTATATGCTGATTCATGGGATGTAGCCAATGGCTTGGCTGGATGGTCAGGGACTTGAAAGAAGAATGATTGAAAAACTGGTGACAAAGAAATCTGGGGAAGAGGTATGTGGATGTACCTCTCTGATCGGTCGAAAACTGTGAAGATATTGTATTTCATGTGAGTGCTCACCAAAGGGGGACCTCAGCAGAGGAGGATTTTAATAATCAAATGAATAGGATGACCCATTCTGTGGATGCCACTCAACCTCTTTCTCCAGCCACTCCATCACTGTCCAATGATCCACTGAATAAAGTGGCCATGGTGGCAGGGATGGAGGTTACACATGGGCTCAGTAACAGGGACTTCTACTCACCAAGGCTGACCTGTCTATGGCCACTGCTGAGTGCCCAATTTTCCAGCAGCAGAGATCAACACTGAGCCCTCGACATGGCACCATTCCTTGGGGTGATGAGGCAGCTACCTCCTGACAGATTGATTATATTGGACCTCTTCCATCATAGAAAGGACAGAGGTTTGTCCTCACTGGAATAGACACTTACTCCAGCTATGGGTTTGCCTTAGCTGCATGAAATCTTCTGCCAAGACTACCATCCATGGATGGTATCCACTGTCATGGTATTCCACACAGCATTGCCTCTGACCAAGGCACTCACTTTATGGCTAAAGAAGTGTAGCAGTGAGTTCATGCTAATGTAATTCGCTGGTCTTACCATGCTCCCTGTCATCCTGAAGCAGCTGAATTCATAGAATGGTGGATTTGCCCTGTTTGTTTGTTTGTTTTTTGAGACAGAATCTTGCTTTGTTGCCCAGACTGGAGTGCAGTGGCGTGATCTCAGCTCACTGCAACCTCTGTCTCCTGGGTTCAAGCAATTCTCCTGGCTCAGCCTCCCAAATAGCTGGGATTACAGGCATGTGCCACCAGGCATGGCTAATTTTTGCCTGACTGATTTTTGTATTTTTAGTAGAGACAGGGTTTCGCCATGTTGGCCAGGCTGGTCTTGAACTGCTGACCTCAGGTGATCTGCCTGCCTCAGGCCTCCCAAAGTGCTAGGATTACAGGTGTGAGCCATCGTACCCGGCCTGGAATAGCCTTTTGAAGTCACAATTACAGCACCAACTAGGTGACAATACTCTGCAGGGCTTGGACCAAGTTCTCCAGAGGGCTGTGTATGCTCTGAATCAGCCTCCAATACATGATACTGTTTCTCCCATAGCCGGGATTCACGGGTACAGTAATCAAGGGGTGGAAGTGGAAGCGGCATCACTCATTATCACCCCTAGTGACCAACTAGCAAAATGTTTGCTTCCTGTTCCCATGAGATTACATTCTGCTGGCCTAGAGGTCTTAGTTTCAGAGGGAGGAGTGCTGCCACTGGGAGACACAACAACAATTCCATAAAACTGGAAGTTAAGATTGCCAGCAGGACACTTTGGGCTCCTCCTACCTTTAAGTCAACAGGCTAAGAAGGGTGTTACGGTGTTGGCTGGGGTGATTGACCCAGACTATCAAGATGAAATCAGTCTACTACTCCACAACGGAGGTAAGGAAGAGTATGCATGGAATACAGGAGATCCATTAGGGCATCTTTTAGTATTACTGTGTCCTATGATTAAGGACAATGGGAAACTATAACAGCCCAACCCAGGCAGGACTACAAATGGCCCAGACCCTTGAGGAATGAAAGTTTGGGTCGCTCCACCAGGAGGAAAAAAAAAAAAAAAAAATGATGTACTTGCTGAAGGCAAAAGGAATACAGAATGGTCAGTAGAAGAAGGTAGTCATCAATACCAGTTATGACCACATGACCAGTTGCAGAAATGAGGACTGTAATAGTCATTAGTATTTCCTCCTTCTTTTGTTAAAAACATGTTTGTGCATGTATACACTTATACTAAGAAAATATCTTTATTTTATTTCCTTTTTCCTTTATCATGTGACATAAGATTTGTTGACTTCATATAATGATTTAAGTATTGTTAACTTTATGTAATACCATTTGGATTAGGGATTGATGCACTTCCAGTTGTATAAATGATATCTTTATTGTCTTAGGCATAACTATGACTTTATTATTGTTCTTATTTGAAGATTATGTATGATCTTAGGAGATGTGTGTGAGTTCAAGTTGACAAGGGTCCCCCCACTCATGATGGTTAATACTGTATGCCAACTTGATTGGACTGAAGAATGCAAAACATTGATCCTGGATGTATCTGTGAGAGTGTTGCCAAAGGAGGTTAACATTTGAGTCAGTAGGTTGGGGAAGGAAGACCTACGCGTAATCTGGGTAGGCACCATCTTATCAGCTGCCAATGTATGTAAAGCAGGCAGAAAAATGTGAAAAGACTACACTGGATTAGTCTCTCAGCGTACATCTTTCTCCCATGCTGGATACTTCCTGCCCTTGAATATCAGACTTTAAGTTCTTCAGGTTTGAGACTTGGACTGGCTTCCTTGCTCCTCAGCCTGTGGACGGCCTATTGTGGGACCTTGTGACCGTGTGAAGTAACACTACTTAATAAACTCCCCTTTATAAAATCTATCCTATTTGCTCTGTACTTCTACAGAATCCTAACAAATACAGGGGTAAAAAGCCCAGAGACAAGAAAAAAGGCAATCTAGCAAGACAGAATACTTTTAGACAATAACTCCTCTACTCCATGCAAATACCACAAAGAAAGCAGTGTCCAGCTCTCACTCATGCCAGCAATGGTCAAGTAGTAAGCCCAGGCTTTCATACTTGTTAGGCTGTTATATGGCACAAGGGTGGCAGCAGGGAAGACCAAGTGGGAGCCTGAGACATTTTTCCCAGCTGAGAAGTAATGAAGACACCCATTACTTTCTCTTTTACCTCTACTGTGTTGGTGAATACTGCTGAGGAGCCAGGACAACCAATACACTCAGAGGTAACTGAAGTGGTACCTTATAGACAAAATAGAGATTACTTTCACCACTATCCAATAGTAAAGAGGCCACTCTCCATCTGGCATCAGTGGAGATCACATAAGTAAGGAGGCACTTTCACCCCTCCCAGCCATGGTGGTGCCAGCAGAGTTCTACAGAGGAGCTGCAACTCTCTCATCACCACCAAGCAGGAACAAGGAGCCCCTCACCACCTGATCTCAGTGGAGGTCAAGTGGAGAAACAGGACTTCTGCCACCACGTGGAAATCACAAGACACCTCCAACACTGGAGTGTTGTCAGAGACAATTTTAAATAAGACCCATATTCATATCACATAATACTCAAAATGACCAGGTTCCAATCAAAAGTCTCACATCATTCCAAGCACCAGGAGAACCTCAGTTTGGATAAAATATAGACAGTCATCAAACTCCTGCAATAAGATGACAGAGATAATTATTTGACAAATTTTTAAAAGCAATCATCTCAAAAATGTTTTCATGAGGTTTTACAAATGTATTTCAAACAAATAAAAATTAGAAAGTCTCAACAAAGAAATATAAAATATAAGATAGACAAATGCACATTATCAAAGTAAAAAATACAATCATGGAAATGTATTTCATTGAGGTAACTCAATGAATGGGCTAAACAGCAGAATAGAATGGGCAGGGAAGAGAGTCGTTGAACTTCAAAATAGAATAATGAAAATTATCCAATACGAACAACAGAAAGAAAATAGTATATCTTTTAATAGTATTTCCTTTCCTTTATAAAATAGTACTCTAGGTCAGGCCTAGTGGCTCATGCCTATAGTCCTAGCACTTTGGGAGGCCAAGGCAGGTGGATCACTTGAGGTCAGGAGTTTGAGACCAGCCTGGCCAATATGGTGAAACTCCACCTCTACTAAAAAATACAAAAATTAGCGAGGCATGGTGGCACACACCTGTAATCCCAGATACTCTGGTGGCTGAGGCAGGAGACTCACTTAAATCCAGGAGGCAGAGTCTACAGTGAGTCAAGATTGAAGTATCACTTTTTTTTCAGGAAAGGAAGGAAGGAAGGAAGGAAGGAAGGAAGGAAGGAAGGAAGGGAGGGTTATGTGATTATGTTAATTTACATTATGAACCAGACACTGTTTTAAGCACTTGGACCCACTGACAAATAAGACAAGCTACCTGCTCCCAAGAATAATAAACAGCAATGAAGTTTTTTTCTAGAATTATATAAATTATGTAACAGAGCAGAGAGGTTGAGAAGGGAGAGAGAGAAAGAAGTAGAGGAGGGGTTGCTAAGAAATGGGAGAGAATAGGGAGAGAATGGAGAATAAGGAGAGGGAACATTCTTCACACTTACATTGAAACTGGGTTTAGTACAGACTGTTGGTCTGAGTAGAGGACAGCTAGGGCTTAAGGAGTTTTGGTGGCTTTCAGAACATCTAGTAGGAATTATATAGTAAGTACTATGCTTTGAGACTAATTAAATATTTTGTTACTCATTAAACTTCCTCTCATGCCTAGAATTAATATCTTTTTCCGGTTCTGTAAGTACAGAATTTTATAAATATACATATTATATTTTTATATATAATACAGTATACATGCATATATGTGAATATATGTGTGTGTATGTATGTGTAATTTCACTATTCTTCTGAAAGAAGAAAGCTTTCCCTCTTTCTTATTTATCTATTTGATGTTTATTTATCTATTTATCTATTTGTTGTCTGTGTGGACTTGAGGATTCTGTGTGATCTGGCCAATTTTAATCAGCTGATAAAATTTATCACCCATAAGCAACAAACACAATATAACAAAAAAACAGAATATCATTTATGTAGCATTCTAAACAAAAATAACTGTATTTTGTTTCCAAAAAAGTCAAAGGAATGAAATATGAAGTAAGATTAAAGGAATTATTCCAGGGAAAACAAAGAAAACTGAAGAAAAATGAAAACTAAATGCAGTAATAATCCTGGATAGCCTGTGGAAGGAACATAAACCGAAGGACGAGTAAAGCTTTCTGGCCTTGGAAATTGGAAACTTATGGTGGAAATGAAGGTTGTAAAGAACTGCAGAGGAAATCAGCAGCTGAAAAGCCAGCAGAAAACTACCTTCCAAAGAGGAAAACAAATCTGTTGCTTAAATTTTTCTATATTTCTCTATTTCATAACTATCAGGGGAAACCCCACCCCCGATATTTATCGTGAGTTCTTTTCTATTCCCTAAGCATCTCGACTGGTTTGAGAAATAAAGGGAAAGAGTACAAGAGAGAAAAATTTAAAGCTGGATGCCCAGGGGAGACATCACATGTCGGCAGGTTCCGTGATGCTCCCTGAGACATAAAACCAGCAAGTTTTTATTAGCGATTTTCAAAAGGGGAGGGAGTGCACAAATAGGGTGTGGGTCACAGAGATCACATACTTCACAAGGTAATAAAATATCACAAAACAGATGGAGGCAGGGCAAGATCACAAGACCACAAGATGGGGCAAAATTAAAATTGCTAATGAAGTTTTGGGCATGCCTTGTCATTGATAACATCTTATCAGGAGACAGGATTTGAGAGCAGACAACCTGTCTGACCAAAATTTATTAGGCAGGAATTTCCTCGTCCTAATAAGCCTGGGAGCACTACAGGAGACTGGGGCTTATTTCATCCCTTCGCCTTCGACCATAAAAGGTGGCCGCCTCAAGGGGGCCGTTTGTAGACCTACCCTCAGGGCGTATTATCTTTCTCAGGGATGTTTCTTGCTGAGAAAAAGAATTCAGCTATATTTCTCCTATTTGCCTTTGAAAGAAGAGAAATACGGCTCTGTTACAACCGGCTCACCGGCGGTCAGACTCCAAGTCTTATCTCCCTTGTTCCCGGAAGACTGCTGTTATCCTGTTCTTTTTTCAAGGTGCCCAAATTTCATATTGTTCAAACACACATGCTCTACAAACAATTTGTGCAGTTAATGCAATCATCACAGGGTCCTGAGGCAATATGCATCCTTCTCAGCTTACGAAGATGACGGGATTTAGAGATTAAAGTAAAGACAGGCATAGGAAATCACAAGGATATTCATTGGGGAAGTGATAAGTGTCCATGAAATCGTCACAAATTATGTTCAGAGACTGCAGTAAACACAGGCATAAGAGATTATAAAAGTATTAATTTGGGGAACTAATAAATATTCATGAAATCTTCACAATTTATGTTCTTCTGCCGTGGCTTCAGCAGGTCCCTCTGTTTGGGGTCCTTGACTTCCAGCAACAATAACAAATTTCAAATATTAATATTTTTCCAAGAGCATCTAAAGTAGCCCCTCTATCATTCACTCTCATCTTCATAATTTAATTCTCTACAAATCTCTTGACATGATTAGATATATATTTGTTTTTATCCTTTATATGATCAGAGAACTTTGGTTTACTTCTAGATCTTTAAGTTTTAATAGAGTGTTTAGCACAAAGAAAGGCCCTCTATGTAAATAAATTATCCCTTTCTAGCATTGAGGTAAAGAGAATTTGTTTCATGTCTACTACCCTCTCACATTTTCCTCTAGTCACTATTTGTTTCACCAGGAAACATTTTTAGGGAGGACCAGTTATTCCACATATTTTCTATGTTTGCATAGAGAACTGTATAGAAACAGTTCATGCCTCTTTCACCAAAACCTTACTCTCTCACCCCCAGGGAAGAAGTCTTCTCTGACTGGTAATTTTGGAAAAGAAAGTGAGCACACAAGACTCAGTCACTCCTGGACTTCCTGGAAGGATCTGCCTCTCTCTAAATTGGATTAATGCTTACGTGATACTTCCTTATATAATATCAGCTGTGTTTTCTAACTCTGCCAGTGACTCACTTATTTGCTGTGTCTCATTAGAGGTGTAGTAGCCCATATTGCCAGTTTATTAGCAGTGGAGTTAAGATTCTGAATAACATATGCTTAATTCCTGTGGTTATGTCTCAGTTAGCTCTGGAGTCAAATGGGAAAAGAGAGGCTATTTATTTCATCCCTTAAAACTGCCACAGCTAAAAATTTTAAGAAACATCATTTGTAGATACTGCCTTTTTTTCCAATAAAGATTGAAGATGTGCAGTTTGTTCTTCCCTGCAGAAATATAGCCTTTTATTTCTCTTACCATCAGGAAAATGCACAAGGATTGTGTATTAGTCTGTTTTCACGCTGCTAATAAAGACATACCAGGGACTGGGAAGGAAAATAGGTTTAATGGGCTCACAGTTTCACATGGCTGGGGAGGCCTCACAATCATAGTGGAAGGCAAAAGGCACTTCTTACATGGTGGTGGCAAGAGGGAATGAGAACGAGAGAGAAGGAAAAGTGGAAACCCCTTATAAAACCATCAGATCTCGTGAGACTTATTCACTACCTTGAGAACTGCATGGGAGAAACCACCCTCAAGATTCAATTTTCTCCCATCAGGTTCCTCCCACAACAGATGGGAATTATGGGAGTATAATTCGAGATGACATTTGGATGGGGACACAGAGTCAAACCAATATCAGATTGCATGAGAGAAAATGTAAAAGCATATATACATCAGGAATATCTTAGGACTGAAAAGAAATCATAACAATATAAACCCACTCACAGTTAGGGCACAACAGTCCCGTTTGTTCATTTCTTTTTGAGCGTATCTTTTCCCTAAGAAAATAAATTTAAAAATGAATGAAGAATATTACCAATCTCAAATCATCCCAGCTATAATGTCCTTATTTAGGCATTTGATCATGTATTTCCACTATTACACATGGCACTTTCAAAAATACATGTTGAAAAATATTTAGAAGATATTTTAAAATATTTAGAAATATTTAGAAAAATATTTAGAAGAAAAATATTTAAAAGAACTAATTATCAGGGAAATGCAAATTAAAACTACAGTGAGTTACCACCTTACTCCTGCAAGAATTGGCAAAATTAAGCCAAAAAATAATAGATGTTGGTGTAGATGTGGTGAAAAGGGAACTCTTTCACACTGTAGGTGGGAATGTAAACTAGTATTACTTTTGCACCAACCTAATACAACCATATGGAAAACAGTATGGAGAGTCCTTAAACAACTAAAAGGAGAACTACTCTTTCATCCAGCAATCCCACTAATGGGTATCTGCCTAGAGGAAAAGAAGTCATTATATGAAGAAGACACATGCACACAAATGTTTATAGCAGCACAATTAGCAATCATCAAAATATGAAACCAACCAGAGTGCCCATCAACCAATGAGTGGATAAAGAAAATGTGGTATATACACACCATGGAATACAACTCAGCCATAAAAAAGAATGAAATAATGGCATTCAGAGAAACCTGGATGGAGTTGGAGACCATTATTCTAAGTAAAGTAACTCCAGAATGGAAAACCAAATATGGTATGTTCTTACTTATACATGGGGTCTAAGCTATGAGGATGCACAGGCATATGAATGATACTGTGGATTTTGTGATGAAACGTTAGGAAGGGGCTGAGGAATAAAAGACCAAATATTGGGTACAATGTACACTGCTCAGGTAATAGTTGCAACAAAATCTCAGAAATCATGACTAAAGAACTAATTCATATAACCAAAAACCACCTGTACCCCCAAAACTATTTAAATAAAATTTTTTAAAAAATTAAAAAGACAAAAAAAGCAATTTGGAGGGAAGGGATGTAAAACTATCAGACTTTCCTCAATGTTCCATATCTCTGTTTAGCTCATATGGTCTAATCAATAGAATGAGAATTTTCTCTTTTCCTTTTTTTCTAAACCAGACACTTTGCTACAGTTTTTAAAAATTGTATGTAGAGTATATTAATAGTACTTTTGCCTTTTTAAACCACTTGCCTTTTAAAACTAGTTGATAAGCAGTAATGGAAGGAGACTGTGAAAATCACACTAGTGTCAACTGAAATCATCTATAGTTGATGGTATCTAAAAGTGATAAGACACTTCTGAAGTGACCTTATGACATCATCTCTGAATATAGAAGTTGAATGAAATAAGTTCGCATGCACATTCTGTAAGGTGAGAGCACTTTAAAAAGAATTTTTAAAAATTATATTACTGAAAAAGTAAGGAGGCAAAATATCTGGGGAGTCAATGTCCAGTACATGACATTGTGGTTATTGGTGGCTTATATCATACTACATTTTGATCTCAAAACAAACAAAGGAACGAAAAATAAACTTAATTTTTTTTAACATTTCTTAACCATCAAACACAGAATATCTGCAAATTTTGATAAATTCTCCCATTAAACAAATTTTAATCCTCATACTACAGATTATTTTTATGTCCAATATTGCTAAGCATATTTTTATTTAATTCATCAGATCAAAAAGTTTATAGTGTGCTCTGTATAAAATAACTTAGTTCTTCATGAATGCTTTTTATTTTGTGTCAGAATTCTGTTAATGTACTTTCATATGTCATTTTTTATCATTAAAATATTTTTGCATTGCTTTTGCAAAAAAAAATTGTTTCTCAAATTGCTTTCTGAGTATTATTTCCAGTTCATGCTAATGTGCACAGCCCACGAAGGACAGGCAAAAAGACAAGTGGTGACGTTGCAGCTGCTAAAAGGATACTTGTAGTAAGAAAATATTTTTATCACATAATTATACACTAAGCAAAGTTATAAATACATATCATTTATACTTTAAAGTTTAAAGTTACTTTTCCATTAAAAGGAACACTACCATTTTATGTTAATTATAATGAGAAGTAATGTGCCCATAAAAATTTGTATCTGGTAGGAAAAATGTGTAGTTGAATACAGAGATAGGAAGAGAGTTTAAAAGGGCAACAAAATTGCTAAATTATTTACTTATAGGACTTCATAGTTAAGAAGATGAAAAAGAAGTAAAGAAAGAAAACAAGATAATGGAGAAAGCAAAATAATCTTAATTTTTAAACTAATTAAATATGCATTTAAGCATGGCAAATATAGCATTTGAAAGTAATTTATTAGTGTTTTGTGAGTTTCACCTAAAGTCCTTTCACTTTGGCTACAAAACAGAACATCACCTATTTCTCCAGTTATATGAGTTTCACCTTCCAATGTAATTTTGAAACAGATCTGAATTTTAGCTTTAAGCAATCTACTTGACTGTTTGATTGCAGTTTTCACTATACTGTTCCAAGGCAAGACTTCTCACAAGTTGCAGAACATTCTAGTGGATTTCCTTCACAATTTATATGATTGAATTTAAAGTATTGATTCAAAACTGATAGTTCCATATAATTGTTGCTGGGGATTTTGCACAAGAGAGGTCAGTTTTTAGGCTGATTCGCATTTCTACAATAATAAGAAAAAAATGTAAGCATTTACTTCTTAAATTGTATGTTGTGTGACACTGCTTTTGACTATTTAACTGGTTAAGGGTGGAGTGACTTTATTGTACTGTTCACTGTCAGGCACATTGTGAAGGTATCAATAGCACATCAGTCATGGCATTTGTATTTTCAGATGGCACTTAATTTCTTTGCTCACACATTTCAATAGTTTCAACCTATTCCCTTAAACTATGGTTTTTAACAAATTCTCTATCTTTCTCATTAAGCATATTGACATGACAAACTTAGTATAATGCACTGAGAAGAGCACAACATCATCTTTGTGGTATTCTTGCCACAAAGGCATGGTCATTCTAATTATCAGAAAATATTGTACAACCACAAATTGAGGAACAAAATTAACTGATCAAAAATAAAAAGAACTAAATCAACACTCTTTAAAAGCATTAATCAAATTCAGGAAAAACAAGAAACTCCCACATACTGAAGGAGACTAGTGATAAATAACTAAATGCAATGTGGGATTCTGGATAGGATCCTAAAATAGAAAAAGGGACATTTATGGAAAATTTGGTGAAATTTGATAAAGGTTTTCAGTTTAATTAATGATATTGTAGCAATGTTAATTTTCTCTTCCTGATAATTGCACTATGGTTGTAAAATTTGTCAGCAAAGAAGGAAATATGTTGAGGAATGCAGGGGAACTCATGTACAATCACTGCAATTTCTCTGTAGGTTTATAATTAGCCCAGAATTTTTAAATAGTTTAATATCATAAAAAAATTATTTTACTCTACAATAATCATCAATGAATGATATAAAATAACACAGACCAGAATTTCTATTTTTAAAAATTCTTAATATTGTAAGACAAGAAAGTAAAATATAACTAGAATTTCTGAAATAAAAGTATTTTTTATACATATACAGCATATATAATTAATAAATTACAGCAGGAAGGTAAACTTATCTCTGGGAGTCAAAGTGTGTGAGTAGAGAGGCTTCCACCTGCCAATCTACCTTGTGCTCTACAGCAGGAGCATTACCTGTGCAGGCCAGTGACAGCAATTCATTTTGCTTTGTTGTAATAGTGAGCTCTGTTGACCCTAACAGCAGGTGCGTGGTTGTCTCAAGCTGACACAGGTGAAGGCTATGAGTTTCTTTAAAATAGAAATGGATACGGTTCACTGAACACAAATCTCTGCATTAGGCAAGTTGTACAGCACAGTCTCAGTCTGAATGGAGTTGCCAAAACCTCCAAGAACCAAAGAGGTGGCCTCCTGCTGATGCTGCCAACTGAGAGGTTGAAGGTGGAGGTATATAGCGATAAGTATCTCCTAGGTTCTTCCAGAACATTCTTTTTCATTCTCACATGGATTTTTATTCCTTTCCAGAACTTCTCCAGAGACATGGGCTTTGGGCATGTCTGCCCAGGAGTACCAGTCACCAGTAAGAGTTTCGGTTCATGTTTATTTTGCCAAACTGGGTGAAGAAAAGTTCATTTCTCAGAAAGACTTTCTCCATAGAAGGTCTAAACTTTCGACCAGACTGAAGTCCATTCATGTAATCAACTGTCTTTAATATTCAATGTTCTTACTATAGCAGCTGGGCAGGATTGTATTTCCCTCCCTGAACTCTTCTTCCCTCTTTGTCAGAAAACAAATGAATGTCCTCAGTATTATCAGATTAAGTCCTTTATCTACCCAATGGTGGCAGGATATTTTATCAAGTAAACAAATTAAAATATTTCACCGTCATTTGCCAACTGAATGATTTCTGTTCCTTTGTCCACCAATCCCCACCTCTTTTATTACTGTTCACTGAACAATAAGGCACCATTTGATTTGTTGATTCTAGGAAAATAATAAGTGAATAATAGAGCACCATTTGATTTGTTCATTTTAGGACAATAACAATTCAATATCACCTTCATCCAAAGATTCCCGAATGTTACTGTACTTAGAACTACCTGGGGAATTTATAAAAACCCCAATGCCTATGCTGCATTGCACAACAACTAAATCAGAATGTTTGCAGGTGAGAACCAAGCATCAATCATTTAGAGCAACATTACAAACAAACAAAAACTTTCAGAATTTTTTTCTATTAAACACTTACGAATTCTGAATAAAATGAAATAAATGCTGTTCAAAAGGTTTTGCTGAGCTTACAACAAATTAAGGCAAATCATAGAAGAGGTGATCCACAAAACCAATAATCATATAAAAATGCTCAAACTCATTAGTAATTAGGAGAATGCAAATTAAAGCAATAATTACCTGCAATTTTACACCCGTTAAATTGGCAAAAATTTTTAAAAATAGCAATAACTAATGGCAAAATATGGGGCAAAGGGAACTCTTATTCACTGCTGACAGATTTTAAATTGGCATAGCCCCTTTGGAGAGCAATTTTATACTCTCTAGTGAAGTGGAAGATGCACATATATTAAAACTCAGCAATTACACTTCCCCCAGAAATGGCCATATGTGTCCAGGGAGAGGAGTACAAGAATGTTCATTATAGCATTGTTTGTAATATTGAAAAATTGAAGGCTGCTTGAATTTGCATTGAAGATGCTGTATTATTCACACATAGAGCAAATTATAGGCACTAAAATGAAGGAATAAGAGCTGCTTATATTAACATGGATAATTATTTAAAACATTGACTGTAAAAGTAAATTTCAAAATGATCTTAAAATATATTATCTTTAATAGAATGTTAATACATGCAACATAAATTACATGCTGCTGGGAGATAACTACATACGAGATAACATGTTAAAGTGTGCATCAGAATTTAAGTGCCAAATTCAGGGTAAAGGTTACCTCTGAATAGAGACAATGGAGATGAGATATGGCCAGAATAAATTGGAGGCTTTGATTGTATTTTGTTTCTTTACTTTGCAGTAAATGCATCCAAAGTGTACTATATTATTACATGTTTTCTTGGGCCAAAAATAATTTAGCAAGCAATATATTGCTTAAGGTACACTTTAACCACTATAAGTACTTTTATCTTTCAACTTGGAAGTCTCTGTCTACATAGATAATAATTTCTGAACTCATCTTTTAACATTATTTTAAACCTGTAGTTATAACTGCCTAGACCAGAAAGTTTTATTGCACACATTGTGAGTCGGGATTGCTGACAGTTAAATTCTTCAACTTATAATTACTTTTCAAAATGAGTAAAATATTAACTTTTTTCTTAGACTATTGCTATTTCCATTGCTCCATCATCGTACCACATCTAAATGTTGGCAGATACTGATTTTCTGACCACTTCTGAAGACAGATATACCTGCATGAGAATGAAGAATTGCTCAGCCCTATTTACTTGCACAAAATGCATTAGTGCTCAATTTCTGCCTGGAAAGATCTGACTGCCATTCCACAGGGCTTACAGGGGTCTGCAGGCCCTCTGCCATGCTCAGTGTTATCACTCCAGATATTTTGAGCTCAAGGACTGCAATCCAGAGTTTCATTTCTAGTTTACCTTATCATTATCTAATTGTTTTCTGTTACCTCTGTTAATGATTTATTCACTCCTAATTTTAGCAAGAGTTGATAAAATTAATCATAGAACAGTGAAGGGATCCTCTCTACATACTACTCCCTTTACAGTGTAGTTGTCATCTGGTGTACTCTACTGAGGGAAAAATATAACAAAAACAAAAACAAAAACTTCTATTTTAAATCCCCAAAACATTTCAAGTAATGTACCAAAGATCATCTGGACCAAAAAAACAAAAAAAAACAAAAAAACTGGTAATCTAGCGTAATCGTTCATCTATTTGACATTCTTATATCATCATAAAAATAGTATATACTGTCAGGTAAATTAACGTCTGCTATTAATCTGGGCAGTTGATATAATACAATGGTAAAGAGGTTTAAAAATTACTCTAAGTGGTAAAATAAAAATCATTCAATTCCCTTTAATATTGCTGCATAGAAAATACTACAAAGAAAGAGAGACACAAAAGCAACCCTAACTGATTAGGCAAATTTCCTTGTCATTCAGACTCTTCACATGCAACCTGATGCTAACAACATTTATGGTGAGGTGAGGATTTCTTCCAGTCCTTCGAGAAACTGTTTTGCAATGCTCCTAAAGTTTCCAACCTCTCCAATTGCTCTAGAAATTCTCTTCACATACCTACCTGACCACCAAGGAAAGGTGAAAACTCCAGCATATTCCTGAATCTTTACTAACAGATAAGGTAAAAAATTGTAATTTTAATTTTCCAGGTTAAATTTCCTAGCTGAATTATTTTCCTAGAAGACCCATATTTTAGGCCGAGTACTGTAATTTGCAGATTACTAAATTTACATAAAATTATTCTCTAGGTTTTCTCAAAGTTAAAACAAAACCTGAAATTGACATATATGACTGTTTTTTGGGTCAGAAGTCTTGATAATGAAAAACAAAAACAAAACAAAAATCACTAGCAGAAAAGCACTGTTACATGTACAAATAACAAAATTTTTCAGTCTAAAAAAACAAATTCTAGAAATAACTTTCTACTCTACACTGTAGAATAGGTGAATTAAAAGAGTTTTTGGCTCTGTCATAATCAGAATATGACAATTCAAGAAGCCATTCCACACCTGGAGTTGAGAACTTTGTAAAACTTGGCACCAGGACAAGATACTCACTGTACCCTAATTCTTTATCCATACACCTAACAAAAATCTCTCTCAGGTACATGTGAATGGTAGATATAAATTTCATATCTGAACCTTAGCAATAAGGAAGAAAATGATTTTTTTTTTTTTTTTTTTGAGTAAAGAGTTTGAATTGTAGGGAAGATTGTCTATTGGAAAGGCAATATTTATTCAATGGAGGGACTAGTAAAATGTAAACTGTAGAGAGAGTTACCAAAATATGTAGACAACTGCCCAATTGCTATTGTTATTCTAGTGTGAAGGCCATTAGTCAAAAAGAATTCTTTCTTACTTGGGAGAGAGCCAGGCTTTAGTTTTATTCAGGCCTTCAACTGATTCGCTAAAGACCCACCCACATTAGGGAGGGCAATCTACTTTACTCAACTATCAATTTAAATGTTAATCTCATCAAAAACACCCTCACAGAAACACCCAGAATAATGTTTGACCAAGTGTCTGGGCACCTCTGGCCCAGTGAATTTGACATATAAAATTAACCATATTATGTTTAGCTAGAAAGTGAAGTCCAGAAAAACCCTAGAAGAAAACCTAGGCATTAACATTGAGGACACAGGCATGGACAAAGAGTTCATGACTAAAACACCAAAAGCAGTGGCAACAAAAGCCAAAATAGACAAATGGGATCTGATTAAACTAAAGAGCTTCTGAACAGCAAAAGAAACTAGCATCAGAGTGAACAGGCAACCTACAGAATGGGAGGAGATTTTTGCAATCTATCCATCTGACGAAGGGCTAATATCCAGAATCTACAAAGAACTTAAACAAATTTACAAAAAACAAACAAACAAAAAAAACTACGCCAAAAAGTGGACGAAGGATATGAATAGACAATTCTCAAAAGAAGACATCTGTGCAGCCAACAAATATATGAAAAAAGGCTCATCATCACTGGTCATTAGAGAAATGCAAATCAAAACCACAATGAGATGCCATCTCACGCCAATTAGAACGGCAATCATTAAAAAGTCAGGAAATAACAGATGCTGGAGAGGATGTGGAGAAATAGGAATGCTTTTACACTGTTGGTTGGAGTGAAAATTAGTTTAACCACTGTGGAAGACAGTGTGGAGATTCCTCAAGGATCTAGAACTAGAAATACCATTTGACCCAGCAATCCTGTTACTGGGTATAATATACCCAAAGGATTATAAATCATTCTACTATAAAGACACATGCACATGTATGTTTATTGTAGCACTGTTCACAATAGCAAGACTTGGAATCAAACCAAATGTCCATCGATGATAGACTGGATAAAGAAAATGTGGCACATATACACCATGGAATACTATGCAGCCATAAGAAAAGGATGAGTTCATGAGAACACATGGACACAGGGAGGGGAACATCACACACCGGGGCTTGTCAAGGGGTGGGGGTTAGGGGAGGGATAGCATTAGGAGAAACACCTAATGTAGATGACGGGTTGATGGGTACAGCAAACCACCATGGCACGTGTACACCTATGTAACAAACCTGCACATTCTTCATATGTACCCCAGAACTTAAAATATAATAATAAAAAAAGAAAGTGAAGTCTATGTGAAATTATTCTATGTCTTTATGTTTGTGTTTTCAGTGATTAAATGTACATAGTATAAAGTGATTACCTGTTAAATACTGAATGGATAATTAAAGAACAAATAAGTGAATGGACAAGTAAGCGGAGCAACAAGTTTACTCAAATTATATGCCAAATAAGCATGCAATACTAAATTCAACTTGTAGATCTGCCATGACTTATTATTTCACTTTAGACATGTCTTTTCATAGTAAATTATGCTCTTCTCGTTAGATAAAATTACATAAGAGAATCCATGGCTATGGACATGAAAAATAATTTGAATAGGCAAAATAATATAAACCAGGTTTATAGCTTTCTAATATTATATTATTAACAAAAATCACCTCATCTATAGTATAAATTATTATTTTAGGGACAAAGTTATTCATCATGTTATAAAGGAGAAACCATTGTTCTCGAGTTATAGAAATACACCTGAGACCATAGTATAATCCAGAGATTATCTCTTCAATTCTAGATACTGTTAATTTATATTATTACTTTCTACTCAAGCAATGTGTTTTAAACACATTTTGAAAACATTCATGATTCAATGTAATATACTATCTCTGCCTAAAATCAATTTTCTACCTAAAGAGAGCAATTCACAGAATGATATTCAGTGTCAGGAAGGGATAGCATTTGAAGGAGCATTTCTTATTAATAATTGCAAATGCTATCATCAAGTTGAAAGAATCGCTTACAAACCACTTATTAATTAAGATTATAGAGAGTTTCCTTTCATAAATAGTTTCAATGACTCTTTGTATTCCTAGAATATTATTATTAGTGTCACAACATATGGTATTAATTAAATAATGAACTAATTAAAGTGAGGGAAGTAATATTGGCAGGAGTGACTACTCAAGCTTTATTGATCAAAACTGTTCTCATATTCAGCATCATCATTCATTCATTCATTGCCTTTGTCTTAGGTTAACAACATATATCATCTTAGCTTTGAGGGTTTTTTGTTTTGCTTTTTGTTTTTGCTGTTTTAAGAATAAACTGATATGCTTTTGAAAGTGTGTAAAATTGTTTGAAAGAAGTACTATTTATGAGATGTTTCTGCTAATGTTAGTGATGTGTGATAAGGCTCCAGCTATCTGTGGTAAGAAAGCATACAGAAACCAGCATATAAGAAAAATAGTAGATCAAATTAATCAGTACTGAAACACAGGAAAGCTATAGCTTGAAATTATTTTGACCTGAAACTAGGATAATTCATCTATGTTTGTTAGCTAAGTAAAATCTGCAGGAAACAATTTTCTCCCATAGATGGAAAGATTAATTGCAATGTTAACCAAATATCTTTCACACATGGGATGACTCATTTTTTTCTTTGGTTAAGAGTACATTAATCATGGCAGATGAGGCCTCTGCTAGAGTCTAATTAATAACTAGATAGTGCTTATAATGTGTTTTCTTCAGAATTATGCTGCTTAATTTTCTACCTTGATCCTACCATGTTTGCATCTCATTTTAAAAAGGTAAATGGGGCAAACTATCTATTAAACTTTTAAAATAAAACTATTTTTATCTAAAAAGCTGATGACAGCAAGAGTTAGCTATCAATGTCAATGCTAAGCTAATGAAATGGCACAGATTTATATTCTCATGTATCATCTCCCATATAAGTCTACTATAATAGATGGAAATAAATCTTTCAACAAAAAGAGGAAGGTGAAGGATAGAACTTTGAATTCTATAAAGAATATTTTAGAAATATGATTTCAACCAATTGGTTGAAGATATAAAGTATTATCTGTGCCAGTTTATATGAATCTCTCAGGAATTCAGGATTTTAATTAGACTGGTAGGAAATCAACTCTGTGTTATTTTCACTATAGAATTTCTTATTAATCTGTTTCATACGTCAGTCTTCTGTTTTGCATTAGTTATATGTTCTATTAGAAGAATCCATACTTATTTCTACATTCCTTGTTATTCCATCTTAACATGCATTAATAAATAAAAGTCACAAATATAAATCACGCATGCCGTGATGTTTTCAGGGAACTGAAACATTATAATCAGTGTCATTCATGAAGTCAGGACTCCTGGTTGCCTCCTAACTAATAATAGCAGCAAAGGGCAGGAATTCCATTTTGTAGACTTTTGTTCTACTTTCAGACTGATAAGGCATTACAATTCAAAACTCATGGATCCATTATTAGGTTTCAGAGACACATTACTTGTAATTCTGGAGAGTCATGAAATGTACTGTTTCTCATCCCCTAAAACTCCAGGCCCTGTTTTTTCTATTTTTATGCTCTGTGAATGAAAGTACAGGCACCACATTTGATGTCTTCTCTCTCTTATATGCATAAAAGACTTATAAAGAATCAGAATACCGTGAAATGATTATATTCCCTTTTAAATTTATGATAATTTTAATGACCCATGTTTGTAATGCATTTGCTATTACACAACATAGTTTTACAGACATTGTTTCAATTTTATCACAACTCTCATTTAATGACAAAGACAGGTATTACTAATTTGCTTTTAATAAAACATGAGGCTCTTAGGGCAAAATTAATGAATTTGTCCTAAGTTGAATAGCTACTAAGTATGAGAGTTAGAATTTCAACCCGGTTCTCTAAGTTTTCAAACTAGTTTTCTTTCTCTTATACAGACTTCAATTTTAACTGCTTTTGTCCTTTTTTTTTTTTTTTTTGTCTTTTGGTTCTTTTTGTTTAGCTTTATGCGGTAGTCACCAAATGGTTTTATTAAAGCATCACTGGCTCTAAGTAGCACTAAATAGTTTAGTCATTTGAAATTAACCATGGTTTAAAATCTGGTTCAGAAACCAGTTTATATGCTATTTATTGGTTAAAGGTTCTTACATATATACTCATACAGTAAGCAGACATATGTTTAACCAGTTAAGAATACATATACAGCCGATTGCTGCTGAGTATCATGAATAGTTAGCAAAAACAAAACAGCAAATGTTAGTACTTGCTATAGTCAGATTTCCAGATAGAGGAGTATCTAAGAAGACAAAGGCAAAAGTAAATACGTGCATACACACTTATGTCCATAGAAACAGAAAGGCGGCCGGGCGCGGTGGCTCAAGCCTGTAATCCCAGCACTTTGGGAGGCCGAGGCGGGTGGATCACGAGGTCAGGAGATCGAGACCATCCCTGGCTAACATGGTGAAACCCCGTCTCTACTAAAAATACAAAAAACTAGCCGGGCGTGGTGGCGGGAGCCTGTAGTCCCAGCTACTCGGAGGCTGAGGCAGGAGAATGGCGTGAACCCAGAAGGCGGAGCTTGCAGTGAGCCGAGATCGTGCCACTGCACCCCAGCCTGGGCGACACAGTGAGACTCCGTCTCAAAAAAAAAAAAAAACAAAAACAAAAAACAAAAAAACAGAAAGGCAGAGAGACTCATAAACTTAATAATATGTGACTACATAGCCTTTATGTAAATTCCATTAAATAATATCTTACATAACTAAAATAAGACTCTAAACAAGTTTTTTAAAAATAATGCACAAAAACACATTTTTGCTTGACATTTTTCTTAAAATCATCTTAATAAAATGAGAGTTATAAGAGTATAATTAATTAAGAACATTTCAGGATTTGTCTAATAAATACACATCATTAGCTGAATTACTGTCTCACCAATAGAGGCATCTAAACATGTAGATTACAGGAAATCTCAGTACCCACACTTTCATATTTCTACTAATTTTGGTTTTGATAGTTCCTTTATTTCTGTGTAATGCTAGATTACCAATACGAGATTACCAATATCTCTAGCACCTAAAAGGCACTCAGTGCTTTTTAGCACTCACGAGAAGGGTGCTTTTCATGTTTTAGATTTAGAAACTAAAGCTTAGAAAAATAAAACCACTTACCAAAGGTTATACATCTAGAAAGTGAATAAACACAGATCTCTCTGACTCTCAAACTCTTGGACTTCTACTGTATCTTACAGTACCATATCTGAAATAATTCATTTACTCTCCAGATTTTTACAACCTGATAAACCCTGAACAAATTTCTGAAGTTGGGAAAGAAACATTTTTCTACCTCTTAAATTGTGTCCCTCTGCCCTCTTGCTCCCCTTTAACACCTATAGAGTTTACATGTCAAAAGGAAAATAAACTGCAAGATGTTTTGGAAGTGCAGAGTTAAAATGAAAAGTTAACATGGGGATTTAATCAATAACTTACTTTTCCCCAACCCCAATTCAGTTATAGATACATTTCTAAGTCTTCTAGAATAGTTATGGAAAATTTTTCATCACATAAAATATTCTAGAAAACAGAAAAGTATGACTACTGTGATATTTTGCATATGACTTAGCAGCCTTGTAGGGAATGCTTAACCTTGTCCACAACCCAGGGTAAAAGTATTAATGACCTCATTTTACAGATGCAAAAAGCCTAGGCACAGAGAAGTTAATGAATTGCCCCAAGTTACACAGTTACCATTGATAGAACCAGAATTCAAATACAGATCTGCCTGATTTAAATAAGCTTATGTTCTAAACCATTTTGTTTCATTGCTAATGATTTTAATTCATACAGTGTCCATTGCACATTTATTTTTAAATTTTCATTTTCAATAAAATAATTTGCTTAAGAAAAATAGATGTTACAAAACTGCTTGTAAAGACAGACATTCTAAAACTCTTAGTAAAATATTACCAAGCTTTATAGAATTGATAATAAAAGTATGTTCACTTATTAAAGTTCACTTTAGGTTTATAAACAAGTAAGTCATTTCAGAAATAATCTTGGGAATGGATCAAATCCTAAGAGACAGCTTTAGAATAAGTAAACTCAATAAAAAAGTATGTGGTCAAGAGAACACAAGACAAAATAAATAAGTTATTGATTTTTTAGCAGAAACAAAGCAGAGAATTAAAAACACATTTTAAGAGTGTTTACTATTTGTCAAATTGATGAGCACACCCCAGTTCCCCAGATATAGAGACTGGAGATTAGAGAATGTAGGCTTATTTTTTACAGGATATCAAACTAAGATTTTTTCAAAGCAATTTTAGGTAACTTTAGCCACAAAGACACAGGATCTCAAAGCTGGTTCTAGAAAAGTAAACCTTTTAGATAATGAATGTCACTGCAGAAATGCTACAGTCCGGTGTCAGAATCAACTTGCTTAGAAACTGATCGGCATATTACTAATTTATTTACATAGCCAAAGTTCTGGTGCTCTAAACATTCTGCCAATCACTTCAGTCAATGATTTTTGCTCATGCCCTTTTAGTCAACTGAAATGTCTTCTTTCATCTACCCAACTACCCAACCAAACTTTGTTAAAACCATCTGAAGTGCATTCTATATAATAAAGATATTCAGGCTCAGTCCATTCTAGAATTTATTCCAGTATCAAATCCTATCATGCATTATCTATACTATTCTTTCTTGGACTTTAAAATTATTATTTTGATAGTGGTTCAACACATTTATACTGTGCTACTAAGTTGGGTAAAAATATATACTTTTATTTTTTATAACAGTTATTATCCTGTCCTACAGTCTACATTCCTTCTCAGCAGTGGGGAAATAAAAACAAATCAACAAATTAACAAATAATTAAGTAAAGTTACAATTATGGGTAAAATTTCATTTAAAACTGTCTCTTCCGCATTGTTACTCTCTCTCTCTCTCTGTCTCTCTTTCTCTCCCCTCCTCCCCATCTTTGTCTCTCTCCTTTCTGCTCTGCCTCCTTCCCTCCCTTCCTCTTTCTTTCTCTGGGCACTGCAAAGAACCCAAGGAGTTAAATGTTTCCTGATTTATAGAATTTATAATAAAATTATTCTATAATGGTTTTTACCATTTGTCAAATAAAGGTATTTCTAGGGGCAAAAAAAGTGACAATTTTCATATATAGAATAAGAAGATTTAAAGTAGATTTAAAAGTTTTAGTGTCTCAAATTCCTGGCCTCAAGTGATCCTCCCACCTTGGCCTCCCAAAGTTCTGGGATTATAGGTGTGGGTCAGTATGCATTATTATTCAGAATAGCAAAGACACAGAATCAACCCAGATGCCCATCAATGGTGGACAGGATAAAGAAAATGTGGTACATATGCACCTTGAAATACTATGCAGCCATAACAAAGAACAACATCATGTCTTTTGGAGCAGCAAAACAGAGCTGGAGGCCATTATCTTAAGCAAATTAATGCAGGAACATAAAACCAAATACCACATGTTCTCTTTATAACTGGGAGCTAAGCATTTAGCACACGTGGACTCAAAGAAGGGAATAATAGACACTGGGATCTACTTGAGGGCAGAGGATGGACAAAGGATGAGGATTGAAAAACTATCATCTACCAGGTGCTATGCTTGCTACCCGGATGATGAAATAATCTGGACACCAAATCCCTGTGATATGTAATTTTCCCATGTAACAGATGTGTACATGTACCCCTGAACCTGAAATAAAAGTTGGAAAAAAAATTTTAATGTCACAGATTATTTTTATTTTGCTGATGTTATTATTTTTTTCTTGTCTCATACTTTCATCTCATAAAAGTAGCCATGTGTCTTCCTTTATTCTGAGTCATATAATACCACCAAAAGCTCAATTTGTATAGTGTCCTTTCTGTTGTTTTTATTTTAATATATTTTTTAAGATGACATATTTTTTTGACCTGTCTCTTTTTCAATTTACATATAAAGTATAAGTTATTGTTAATCATCTATGGATTATATAGAAAATAAACCTTCTATATATAACATTAAGCAAATAAATTTAAATAATACCTGAAGAACTCTGTAATATACTTCCCTTATAAACATGTATTTACAAAACTTATATGTTAACATATATCCAATAGGTAAATAAATGACAAATTTGAAATTATTCTTCAAAAATGAGTAAGTTTTAAGTGTATCAAATGGTAGAGTTGTGAATACCAACAGCTGTGCAATTTACTTGGAGAGGCAAATGAATTTCTCGGATAACTTTTATCTGCAAAATGCAAAATGATTTAGTTTTCCTGGGTAATTTTAAGTTTAAATAATAAACGTATAAGGAAACTAGTAAAGTATTTTTTAGATTTACTTAGAAAATGCAAGAGATTTTAAAAACTGCGAATCTCTGCAAATGGGAAAAAAAGACAAAATGTTGGTGGTGAGGAACAGGAAATGGTTCTTTTTGTTTTACACACATTTTTCTCTGTTATTAACCTAATATTGTCTCAATTCCTGTTTTTTTTTTTCCTACATTTTAATATGAGTACCTACTTAAAACATTGTTCTTGCACCAGCCTTATCCTGATAGATGCCACGAACTTGCCTTGTGCACCCAACTTCACCCATTCCTTGCTACTCCACTTCAAACCCCCAGACAGATAACCACATAAATACTCTTTGCTGGTTCCATTATCAGACTTATGGTACACATTCCTTCAACTTGATTTTTACCTCATGTGCTCCCTCCTGCTTGAAATGCATTGTAATGCAGTGGTTAGAACATGGACTTGCATGTCAATTAATCTTTGATACTAAATCTCAGTTCTGACATTATTGAATGTGTAAACCTGGGCAATTTCCTCAATATCTATGAGCCACAATTTCCTAATTTGTGAAATGGAGCATCACAGGGTGAATCAATCCAATGTAAAACATCTATCACATTATAAATAATAGTAAGCAATAGTGGTTCACTTTTTTTCCTCCTTCTTCTATTTCTCCTTCTCTCTCCACTTCCCATTTAACCTTATTTTTCTCATCGTCATCACCTCATTCTAGCTCTACATTACTTTAATCCTAGTTTGCCTTTATTTTTCTCATTGTCATCACCTCACTCCTTAGCTCTGGTACTTCTAACAGACGACTTCTAACTCCTTTAGATTATGATGGTCTTCATTATCGGGACATTAATTGGGAAAATAACACACTTAATCTATTTTAGCATTCTTGTTTATATAATTATAACTACAGTGTAAAAGTATAAGATATTTGACAGCAAATATTATTTCACAGCAAATATAATTTGCTATTTATATAATTATAACTAGTTTATGTAAGTATAAACTGTTTATATAATTATAACTAGTTCATATAACTATAGTGTAAGAGTGTAAGATATTTGACAGCAAATAATTCAGGTAGACACCATTTGATGTCACCAGTACCTAGTATATATAAAGTGTGCAATATTTTTCTTCTGTATAATTCAAACATTTAATGAATATTTACTACATGAACAATGACAGAGATTAAGATGAATTAAACACCAACAAAACAAAGCATTTAAGGAATTTCATTAAGTACACTGTTGATAATCCATCTAAGTTCTGTCGTCCACCAAGCTTTATTGAATTGAATAACCCCATGAATTCTCCAGATCTGTGGTTCTCAAACTTTAACATGCATAAAAATCAGCTGAAGAGCCTAGCATGATGTGGTCCTAGCTACTTCAGAGACCGAGGAAGGAGGATTGCTTGAGTCCAGGAGTTTGAGCTCAGCCTGGGCAACATAGTAAGACTCTATTCTACACTGACCCCCAAAAAATTTTAAGTTGAAGATCTTGCTAAAATACTAATTGCTGGACACAGTCTCTAAGATAAGGAGGTCTTTGATGGAGTCTGAGCATTCAGATCTATAACAAATTCCCCCATAAAGGTGATGCCCTGAAAACACTGTTCTAAGTAAACCAGAGAGCAATATATTTTTTGACTTTTCTTTTTTGATACATTTCTTCTCTTTATGGCCAATGCCTTATATTAGAACCCCAAGGTAGCACTGGAAAGCCCAAGCAAATGAGGAATATTATTTAGGTAAGAAGAGTAGGTACTGTCACTTGGTCAAATAAATAAATTAGGAAATTAATAATTGTGCCTACTATCTTAAAACCTCTTATCATTAATCACCATTATTTAGTGATTTATTTAACTCATAACTTATATATTTCTTTATGATTACTAGATTCTCAAAGATTTTTACTATTTATTGGGAAGTTATAGACACAATTGATTTTTTATTTTATATTGTCACTTAGATATTTTTACAATGTGCGTTCAGAATCACCTAAGTGCATTACAATGCATATTCCTAAACTTAATGGATTTTAAATCGGTGAAAAATCCTTGGAAACATACACATTTAAAAAGTACTCATAACCATTTGTTTACAAAAGTGTGAAAGCAACTCTCTTAGGCAAACAACTTCTCAATAGAAAATGAAGAATCTAGCAATGACTAATACTAATCATGAAGAGATTAACAGATGAACTCATACCAGTTGAAGTGTGTTATTAAAAAAAAAAAAAATCAGTAAATGACAGGGTGGAGTCAAGATGTACACAAAGAGGCAGCTCCTCTCTGCAGTTCCTGTGGAGAAGAACAAAAACTTCAAGCGAACTCTGCATCTTCAATTGAGGTACCACAGTTCTCTTAGTTGAGTCACAACTAAGCAGTTGGTGCTACACATGGAAAGCAAGCAAAAACAGGGTGGAGCACAACCCCACACAGGAGCTGCATGCAGCAAAGGGAACTTCCTCCCCTGGTCAAAGGAAATGGTGAGGGATTGTGCTCCCACTCTGTGATGGTTAATACTGAGTGTCAACTTGATTGGATTGAAGGATGCACAGTATTGACCCTGGGTGTTTCTGTGACGGTGTTGCCAAAGGAGATTAACATTTGAGTCAGTGGGCTGAGAAAATGCAGACCCACACTTAATCTGAGTGGGCACCATCTAATCAGCTGCCAGCACAACCAGGATATAAAGCAGGCAGAAAAACTTTAAAAAGCTAGGCTGGCTTAGTCTCCCAGCGTACATCTTTCTCCCATGCTGAATGCTTCCTGTCCTCACACATAAGACTCCAAGTTCTTCAGCTTTGGGATTCAGACTGGCTCTCCTTGCTCTTCAGCTTGCAGATGGCCTATTGTGTGACCTCATGACCATGTAAGTTAATACTTAATAAACTCCCCTATGCCTATCCTACTAGTTCTGCCCCCCTAGACAACCCTAACTAATACAGATTTTGGTACCAGGAGTGGTTCTAGAAAAAAGAATATAAAAGATGGAGTTCTTTCATTGGTTTTGGGGTTTCTGGATTTGGCTACTTAATATGATTAGACATAGAAAAGCTAAGGACTCTTGTAATAGTGTGGAGAACATTGATAGTCCTTGGTATAAACCATTTAGAGAGTTATGCAGAATAAATGCATTTGACACTCCTGATTCACCGTTCTTGAGAGGCAAGGAGTTTAGTGACTTCATACATAATACCTTTGACCATATGTGGAGAACCAAGGAACATAATGAAACTGGTTGGTTGCACCTAATTTAGTGGACAAATTGATGAAAGAGAATGATGAACTCAGAGATTCTAACTCCCAGCTTCAGAAGCAGATACTGAGCCTCAAAACTGCTAAGATTACGCTGAGTGAGAGTCTTATCTCCTGTAGAGAAAGAGCTGAAACTGTGGAAAAACAGACATTAGCTCTTATCATAAGAGTGGCTGACCTGCAATAAAACGTGCATGCACAGCATTGCCATGTGTCTACTGTTAAAGTGAGGGTCTTGATTGGAAAAGAATTGGACCCTACAACTTGGAATGGGGATGTGTGGGAGGACCCTAATGAAGCTGGAAACACTGAGTTTGTAAACTATGATGAACTTTTTTTTGCCAGAAGAAACAGCTTCCCCATCTCCAGTAGTAACAACATCCCCTCCATTAGTCTTTCCACCTTTGTCTGAGGAGATAAACCCTGCACTGCCTGAGGCAACAGTGATGGTCTCTCCAGAGGCAGTGCCAGGGAAGATAATGTTGATTCTCCTCAGGGGCCACATCCAACACCCCTGTTTGCTTCTTGACGTATAACTAGATTAAAGTGCAGGCAGGAACCTGGAGGTGAGGTTGGGTGTGACCCTTAAGAAGGTGTGCTACACTCGATAAAAACTACTTGAGTTTTCTAACTTATATAAACAGAAATCTGGAGGACAGGCATGGGAATGAATATTAAGGGTGGGAGATAATGGTGAAAGGAATATAGAGTTGGATCAAGCTAAATGTATTGATTTGGGCCCACTAAGTAGGGGCTCTGCATTTAATGTTGCAGGCTTGGGAAGTTAAAAAAGTTTCTAATAGTTTATTTGCTTGGTTAGTTGAAATATGGATTAAAAGATGGCCCACTGTGATCAAGCTGAAAATTCCTGATATTGCTTTTTTTAATGTAGAGGAAGGGATCCAAAGGCTTAGAGAGATTGGGGATGGTGGATTGGATTAGTCACTTTAAACCTACTCATCCCAACTGGGAGGATCCAGAAGATATATCCTTGACCAATGCCTTGTGAACTCAATTTGTGTTGGCAGCACCTGCATCTTTGAAGAGTCCTGTAATCGCTCTTCTCTGTATGTTAGATCTAACAGAAGGAACCACAGCCACTCAACTACAAAATTTAAGTAGAATGGGAATAATTGTATCCCACGATGGCAGGGGCCAAGTAGTGACACTCAACTGTCAAAAGCAAGGTGGCCATAGCTTCCATAATGGACAGCAGATGCAAAGTGGCAATCAGAAGAGTCTGATCCATGTAGAGCTCTGGCATTGGCTAATTAATCAAGGTATTTCTAGAAGTGAAATTGATAGGAAGCCTACTGCATTCTTACTTAACTTATATAAGCAGAAAACTTCCAGGTCAAATAAACAAAAGACTAATTTAAATTACATAAACAGAATCATAGCCCCTCAGTCAATTTCTATATTTGAGCCAGTTTACAGACATAGAACCCCTTGAATGAAGGAGACACCCAGTCACCTTGAGGAAGGACTTCATGACACTACTAACACTGTTAATCTCTGTCCCATCCTTCCCCAGGAAGACCTCTGGCCTTTTACTAGGGTAGCTGTCCATTGAGGAAAGGGAAATGATCAGACATTTCAGGGACTACTGGACACTGGCTCTGAGCTGATTTGATTGCAGGGGACCCAAAATGTCATTGTGTTCATCCAGTTAAAGGAAGAACTTATGGAGGTTAGGTAATTAATGGAATTTTAGCTCAGGTCCAACTTATGGTGTCTCCAGTGGGTCCCCAGACTCACCCTGTGGTCATTTCCCCAGTGCCAGAATGCGTAATTGGCATAGACATATTTAGCAGCTAGCAGAACTCCCACATTGGCTCCCTGACTGGTAGGGTGAGGGCTATTATGATGAGAAAGGCTAAATGGAAGCCATTAGAGCTGCCTCTACCTAGAAAAATAGTAAATCTAAAACAATATTGCATCCCTGATGGGACTGTGGAGATTAGAACCAACATCAAGGACCTGAAAGATGCAGAGGTGGTGATTCCCATCACATCACCATTCGACGCTCCTTTTTGGCCTATGAAGAAGACATATGGATCTTGGAGAATGAAAGTGGTTTACTGAAAGCTTAACCAAGTTGTGACTCCAGTTACAGCTGCTGTACCAGATATGGTTTCATGGCTTGGGCAAATTAACACATCTCCTGGAACCTGGTATGCAGCCATTGACTTGGCAAATGCCTTTTTCTTCATTCCTGTCCATAAGGCCCACCAGAAGCAATTTGCCTTCAGTTGGCAAGGCCACCAAAATACCATTACTGTCTTTACTATCCTACTTCAGGGGTATATTGACTCTCTGCCTTTCTGTCATAATCTTTTTCAGAAAGAACTAGATCACTCTTTGCTTCCACAGGATATTACACTGGTTCATTACATTCATGACATCTTGCTGATTGGTCCAGTGAGCAAGAAGTAGCAAACTCACTGGACTTATTTTTTAGACATTTGTGTGCCAGAGAATGGGAAAAATATCCAACTAAAATTCAAGGACCTTCTACCTCAGTAAAATTTCTAGGTGTCCAATGGTGTGGGGCCTATCAAGATATTCCTTCTAAGGTGAAGTTGCTGCATTTGACCACTCCTACAACCAAGAAGGAAGCACAATGCCTGTTGTGCTTATTTAGATTTTGAAGGTTGTTACTCCAGCCCATTTACTGAGTGACCTAAAAGGCTGCCAGTTTTGAGTGGGGTCCAGAACAGGAGAAGGCTCTGCAACAGGTCCAGATTGCTGTGCAAGCTGCTCGGCCACTTGGGCCATATGATCCATCAGTTCCAATGATGCTTTAGGTGTGAGTTGCAGATAGGAATCCAGTTTGGTGGCTCTGGCAGGTCCCCATAGGTGGATCACAGTAGAAACTTCTAGGATTTTGGAGCAAGGCCCTGCCATCTTCTGCAGATAACTACTCTCCTTTGGAGAGAAAGCTCTTGGCCAATTATTGGGCTTCGGTAGAAACTGAACGTTTGACTATGCGTCATCAAGTCACTATGCAACCTGAACAGCCCCTCATAAACTTGGTGCTTTCTAACCCATCTAGCCATAAAGTGGATCATGCACAGCAACATTCCATCATCAAATGGAAGTGGTATATACGTGATGGGGCTCGAGCAGTCCTGAAGGCACAAGTAAGTTAAATGAGGAAGTGGCTCAAATGCCCATGGTCACCACTCCTGCCACCCTACCTTCTCTCCCTCGGCCTGCACTGGTGCCTCATGGGAAATTCCTTATGATCAGTTTGCAGAAGAAGAGTAGATTACGACCTGGTTCACAGATGGTTCTGCATGATATGCAGACACCACCCAAAATTGGATAACTGTAGCACTACAGCCCTTTTCTAGAACATTCCTCAAGGACAGAGGTGAATGGAAATCTTTCCTGTGGGCAGAACTTCAAGCAGTGCACCTGGTTGTGCACTTTGCAAGGAAGGAGAAATGGCCAGATGTGTGATTATATACTGATTTATGTGATGTAGCCAAAGGTTTCGCTGGATGGTCAGGGACTTGGAAGAAGCATGATTGGAAAATTGGCGACAAAGAAATTTGAGGAAAAGGTATGTGGATGGACCTCTCTGAGTGGTCAAAAACTGTTAAGATATTTGTGTTCCATGTGAGTGCTTCCCAGTGGGTGACCTCAGCAGAGGAGTATTTTAATAATTAAGTGGATAAGATGATCCATTCTGTGGACACCACTCAACCTCTTTCCCCAGACAGCCCTGTCATCACCCAATGGACCCATGAAAAAAGTGGCCATGGTGGCAGGGATGGAGGTTATGGATGGGTTCAGCAACATGAACCTCCACTCACCAAGGCTGACCTGGCTACAGCCACTGCTGACTGCTCAATTTTCCAGCAGCAGAGACCAACACTGAGCCTTTCATATGACACCATGCCTCAGGGTGATCAGCCAGCTCCCTGTCTCCAGACACCTCATACAGGAGCATTCAGGCCGACATCAAGCCAGTGCCTCTCTGGGACAGAGCTCCCACAGGAAGTATCAGGTTGCCATATTTGCTGGTTTGCAGCCTGCCCTGGTGATATCTCCAGGAATGGGAGGAAACCAAGGGAATAGGAGCTAGTGGATCCCAAGGAACCCACAGCAGACCTACAGAAGAGGGTACTGACTGCTAAAAGAAAAACAAACAGCAAGCAACAACATCAACCAAAAAGACACCACAAAACCCCATCCAAAGGTCAACATCCTCAAAGATCAAAAGTAGGTAAACTCATTAAGATGAGAAAAAAAATCAACACAAAAGTGCTGAAAACTCAAAAAGCCAGAGTGCCTCTTCTCCTTCAAAAGATCACAATGTATCTCCAGCAAGGGCACAGGACTGGGCTGAGGCTGAGGTGGATGAATTGACAGAAGCAAGCTTAAGAAGATGGGAAATAATGAACTTTGCTGAGCTAAATGATTATGTTCTAACTCACTGCAAAGAAACTAAGAACCATAATAAACAAGACAGGAGCTGTTATCCATAATAGCCAGTTTAGAGAGGAACATAAATGATCCGATGGAGCTAAAAAACACAATGTGTGAACTTCATAATGCAAACACAAGTATCAATAGCCAAAAAGACCAAGAAGGATAAAGGATATTAGAGCTTTAAAACTATCTTGCTGAAATAAGGCAGGCAGATGAAATTAGAGAAAAAAACAATGAAAAGAAAACCTCTGAGAACTATGGGATTATTTTAAAAGACTGAACCTATGACTGATAGCAGTTTCTGAAAAATACAGGGAGAATGGACCCAAGTTGGAAAACACATTTCAGTATATCATCCAGGAGAATGTCCCCATCCTAGCAAGACAGGCCAACATTCAAATTCAGGAAATCCAGAGAACCCCAGAAGAACAGTCCATGAGAAGATCAACCCCAAGACACACAATCATCACATTCTCCAAAGTCAAAATGAAGAAAAAAAATGTTAAGGGGAGCCAGAGAGAAAGGCCATATCACCTATAAATGGAAGCTAATCAGAATAACAGCACACCTCTCAGCAGAAACTTTGCAAGGTAAAAGAGATTGGGGACCAATATTTAACACTCAAACAAAGTAATTTCTGGCCTAGAATTTCATATCTGGACAAACTAAGCTTCATAAGTGAAGGAAAAATAAAATATTTTTTGGACAAGCAAATGCTGTGGGAATTTATCACCATCAGGCCTGCCTTGCAAGAGCTCCTGAAGGAAGCACTAAATATGGAAAGAAAAACCATTACCAGCCACTACAAAAAACATACTGAAGTACACAGACCAGTGACACTATGAAGCAAATACATAAATAAGTCTGCAAAATAACAAACTAGCATCAGGATGTCAGGATAAAATTCATACATAACAATATTAACCTTAAATGTAAATGGGCTAAGTATCTCCAATTAAAAGACACAGAGTGACAAGCTGGATAAGGAGTCAAAATCCATCAGTGTGCTGTATTCAAGAGACTCATCGCACATGCAGAGACAGACATAGCTTCAAAATAAAAAGATGGAGGAAACTTTACCAAGCAAATGGAAAACAGAAAACAGCAGGGGTTGCAATTCTAGTGTCTGACAAAATAGACTTTAAATCAACAAAGATCAAAAAAGACAAAGCATTATATATTGGTAAAGGGATAAATTCAACAAGAAGAGCTAACTATCCTAAATATATATGCACCCAATACAGGAGCACCCAGATTCATAAAACAACTTCTTAGAGACTTACACAGAGACTTAGAGTCCCACAGAATAATAGTGGGAGACTTTAGCACCCCACTGTCAATATTAGACAAATCATCAAGACAGAAAATTAACAAAGATATTTAGGACTTGAACTCAGCTCTGGATCAAGTGGACCTGATAGATATCTACAGATCTTTCCACCCCAAAACAACAGACTAGACCTTCTTCTCAGCATCATATGGCACTTACTCTAAAATTGATTAAATAATTGGAAGTAAATCACTCTTCAGCAAATGCAAAAGAACTGAAATCATAACAGTCTCTCAGAACACAGCACAATCAGAATTAGAACTCAAGATTAAGAAACTCAATACCACACAACTACATGGAAATTGAATAACATGCTCCTGAATGACTCCTGGGTAAATAATGAAATTAAAAGTTATTTGAAACCAAAAACTAATAGACAAAGTACCAGAATCTCTCAGACACAGAAAAAGCAGTGTTAAGAGGGAAATTTATGGCAATAAATGTCCACATCAAAAAGATTTTAAATCAACACCCTAGCATTGCAAGTAAAAGAACTAGAGAACCAAGAGCAAACAAACCCCAAAGGTAGCAGAACACAAGAAATAATCAAGATCAGAACAGAACTGAAAGAGATAGAGACACAAAAAACCCTTCAAAAAAATTAATGAATCTAGGAAGTGGTTTTTTGAATGAATTAATAAAATAGATAGATCCTTGGCTAGACTAATAAAGAAGAAAGGAGAGAAGAATCAGATAGACACAATAAAAAATAATGAGGGGGTATCACCACTGACCCCAGAGATATACAAACAACCTTCAGAGAATACTATAAACAGCTCCATGCAAATGAACTAGAAAATCCAGAAGAAAGGATAAATTCCTGGACACATACACTCTCCCAAGATTGAACCAGAAAGAAGTTGAATCCCTGAATAGACCAATATCAAGTTCTGAAATTGAGGCAGTAATAAACAGCTTACCAACCAATAAAAGACCAGGACCAGATGGATGAGAAATTAACAGTTGATAGTATTAGTGCAGCCCCTCCAATTAAGTGCATTAAGAGGTGACCAGCTGTAATATTAGCTGTTAATCACACAGCTAGTGCTTTTGGTTTAATATAACTCAATTCTACCAGAAATACAAAGAGGAGCTGATATCATTTCTTCTGAAACTATTCTAAACAATTGAAAAGGAAGGACTCCTCCCTAACTCATTCTATGAAGCCAGCATCATCCTGATACAAAAATCTGGCAGAGATACAACAAACAAAGAAAACTTCAGGCCAATATCCCTGTTGAAAATTGATGCAGAAATTATCAATAAAATACAAGCAAATTGAATCCAGCAGCACATCAAAAAGCTTATCTACCACAGTCAAGTTGGCTTCATTCCCCAGATGCAAGGCTGGTTCAACATATGCAAATCAATAAATGCAATTCATCACATAAAGGTATCTAAAGACAAAAGCCACATGATTATCCCAATAAACATGGGAAAGGCCTTTGATAAAATTTAGCATCCCTTTCTGTTAAAAACTCTCAATAAACTAGGTATTGATAGAACATACCTCAAAATAATAAGAGTCATTTAGGTCAAAGCCACAGCCAATATCAAACTGAATGGGCAAAAGCAGGAAGCATTCCCCTTGAAAACCAGTGCAGGATAAGGATGCCCTCTTTCACCACTCCTATTCAACATAGTATTGGAAGTTCTGGCCAGGGCAGTTAGGCAAGAGAAATAAAGAGTATTCAAATAGGGAGGGAGGAAGTTAAGTTGTCTTTCTTTGCAGATGACATAATCCTATTTCTAGAAAACCCCATCATCTCAGCCTAAAAGCTTCTTAAGCTTATAAGCAACTCAGCAAAGTTTCAGTATACAAAATCAATGTGCAGAGTTCACAAGCATTCCTACAACAACAGGCAAGCAGAGAGCCAAATCATGAATGAACTCCCATTCACAATTGCTACAGAGATAATAAAATACCTAGGAAAACAGCTAACAAGAGAAGTCAAGAACCTCTTCAAGGAGAACTACAAACCACTGCTCAAGGAAACCAGAGAGGACACAAACAAATGGAAAAATATTCCATGCTTGTGGATAGGAAGAATCAGTATCATGAAAATGGTCATACTGGCCAAAGTAAATTTTAGATTCAATGCTATTTCCATCAAACTGCTGTTGACATTCTTCACAGAATTAGAATGTTGTGGGAAGTCAGGGACCCTGAACAGAGTGACCGGCTGAAGCCGTGGCAGAAGAAAATAAATTGTGAAGATTTCATGGACATTTATTAGTTCCCCAAATTAATACTTTTATAATTTCTTACACCTGTCTTTACTGTAATCTGTGAACATAAATTGTGAAGATTTCATGGACATTTGTCACTTCCTGTGATTTCCTATGCCTGTCTTTACTTTAATCTCTTAATCTCATCATTTTCTTTGTAAGTTGAGCAGGATGCATGTCGCCTCAGGACCCGGTGATTGTGTCAACTGCACAAATTGTTTGTAGACCATGTGTGTTTGAATATGAAATCTGGGCATCTTTTAAAAAGAACAGGATAACAGCGACGCTCAGGGAACAAGAGAGGTAACTTTGAACTGGCCGCCGGTGAGCCAGGTGGAAACAGAGCTATATTCCTTCTGTTTCATAAGCAAATAGGAGAAATATCGCTGAATTCTTTTTCTCAGCAAGGAACATCCCCGAGAAAGAGAATGTGCCCTGAAGGTAGGCCTATAGATGACCCCTTTTTAAGGCATCCCGTCTTTTATGGTTGAAGCCAATGGGATGAAATAAGCCGGTCTCCTATAGTGCTCCCAGGCTTACTAGGATGGGAAAATTCCCACCTAATAAGTTGTGGTCAGACAGGTTACCTGCTCTCAAACCCTGTTTCCTGATAAGATGTTATCAAAGATAATGCACACCCAAAACTTCATTAGCAATTTTAATTTTACCTCATCCAGTAGTCCTGTTATCTCGCCCTGCCTCCATTTGCTTTGTGATATTTTATTACCTTGTGAAGTATGTGATCTCTGTGACCCACACCCTATTCGTGCACTCCCTCCCCTTTTGAAAATTACTAATAAAAACTTGCTGGTTTTATGGCTCGGGGAACATCAGGGATCGTGCTGACATGTGATGTCTCCTCCGGACACCCAGCTTTAAATTACTCTCTCTTGTGCTCTTTCCCTTTATTTCTCAACCCAGCTGAGACACTTAGGAAATAGAAAAGAACCCACGTTAAATATCAGGAGCGGGTTGTCCCCATATTAGAAAAAGCATTTTTTTAAATTTATATGGAACCAAAAGAGAGCTCATATAGTCAAGACAATCCTAAGCAAAAAGATCAAAGCTGGAGGCATCATGCTACTGTACTTCTAACTATACTATAAAGTGACAATAACCAAAACAATATAGTACTGGTACAAAAACAGACACATAGGCCAATGGAACAAAATAGAAAACTTAGAAGTAAGATAACACATCTACAACCATCGGCTTTTCAACAAACCTGACAAAAACAAGCAATGGGGAAATAACTCCCTATTTAATAAAGGGTGCTGGAAGAACTGGCTATGTATTTGCAGAAAGCTGAAACTTGACCCCTTTCTTACATACAAGGCAAAAATTAATGGAAGATAGATTAAAGACTTAAATGTAAAGCCCAAAACTATAAAAAGCTTAGAAGAAAATCTAGGCAATACCATTCAGGACTTAGGAATGGGCAAAGATTTCACAATGAAATCACCAAAAGCAATTGTAACAAAAGCAAAAATTGACAAATGGGATCTAATTAAACAAAAGAGCTTCTGCAGAGCAAAACAAACAAGCAAGCAACAACAACAACAACAACAACAACAACAACAACAACAAACTACCATGAGAGTGAATAAGCAACCAACACAGTGGGAAAAAATTTTTGCCATTTATCCATCAGACAAAGATCTAATATCCAGAATCTACAAGGACCCCAAACAAATTTACAGGAAAAAAAATTAAAAATGGGCAAAGTATATGAACAGACACTTCTCAAAAGAAGACATTCATGCAGTCAGTAAATATATGAAAAAAAGCTCAACATTAGAGAAATGCAAATCAAAACTACAATGAGGTATCATCTCATGCCAATCAGAACAGCCATTATTAAAAGGTAAAGAAACAACAGATTTTGGTGAAGTTGTGGAGAAATAGGAATGCTTTTACACTGTTGGTGGGAATAAAAATTAGTTCAATCATTGTTGAAAACAGTGTGGCAATTCCTCAAAGATTTAGAGGCTGAAATATCATTTGACCCAGCAATCTCATTACTGGGTATATACCCAAAGGAATATAAATCATTCTATTACAAAGATATATGCGCACGTATGTTCATCACAGCATTATTCACAATAACAAGGATATAGAATCAACCCAAATGCCCATCAATGCTAGACTGGATAAGAAAATGTGGTACATATCCACCATGGAATATTATGCAGCCATAAAAATAAATGAGATCATGTCTTTTGTGGGAACATGGATGAAGCTGTAAGCCATTATCCTCAGCAAACTAACTCAGGAACAGAAAACCAAATACCACAGGTTCTCATTTGTAAGTGAGAGCTGAATGATGGGACAACATGCCACATAGAGGAGAACAACACACACTGGGGCCTGTCAGGGGGTGGGGTGGGGGGGAGGGAGAACATCGGGAAAAACAGCTAATTCATGCTGAGTTTAATACCTAGGTAATGGGGTGATAGGTGCAGCAAACCACCATGGCACATGTTTACCTATGCAACAAACCTGCACATCCTACACATGTACCCCAGAACTAAAAACAAAAATTTAAAAAAAAAATTCGGATTCAATTTTAAAACTTGAAAAGATAAATTTAAAAATTAGTAAATTGGTAACTTTTGAAATTATTGCATTCTAATTCCAAACTTGGTCTTCTTACCTGAGAAGGAAATAGTTAACAAATATTCAAAAGGTTAAAGTTTCAGAAAACAATGACTACTTTCATATATTAGAAAAAAATCTAAAGCTCAGAAGATTGACATAAATGTACAGAGAATGAAAGAAACTTGAAACCCTCAAATATCTGTCTTTGAGTTTATTTTAAGATCTTTTTTCAATTTTTCTTCTGGCTCCTTTCCCCTTCAGTGTAAGAAATGGAAAAAGTGTGTGTGTGTGTATACGTGTGTGCACGTGTGTGTACATGTTTTTACTGAAGTATAGCAATGTCCCTCATATGATTAAATCCTTAGAGTATTAAGCAGTCTCATGTGGAAGCCGGAAATGGTTATATAAACATTTTCTCACATAGTTAACAAAAAAAGAGCCATTGTCTCAGTATACACTTTTAATTGAATGAAATATGTATTTGATTTTTAAAATATTGCTAAATTTTGCAAGATTCATTTGTGTGAATTTGTCATGGTCCTTTAAATTGCATATTTCCATTGAAAGCAACTATAATATTGATGTTTGTCTATGTTCCTCTTACCTCCTTACTGGCAACACAGGCCATAAGATTATTTTTGCATCTTGATATTTAAATATAAATGTGTATTATTGACTAACTAGGAATACTCTTAAGATTGGCTCCATCTTATATCTAATAGGTTTAAATCTTTTATTGAATGTTAGGAATAATCACTGCTTTTTATATTACATTGGAGAAATAGTTATAGCTAACACATTTTTAAATGAAAAAAAAAAAAAAGTTCTTACAGCCTGAAAAATAGCTTTTCTCTATCACTGAAGGTGAAAGGATTTCTAGGGAGAGAAGAAAAAAAAAACTGGCTCTGCCTACCTTAAATATCTTGTTTTGCTTCAATAACGGGGATTTTCTGTAAATTCTTTGCAGAATTGATTTACATGCAATGAATTCTTTAGAAGACAACTTAATTTACACAGATGTTACTTCTTGATAACTGGTTGGCCCAAACCGACACTAAAATATTATACGAGGGCATACGAGGGTGAGTAATTATAATGAGCAATTTGATGTCAAGTAAATTTTTTAGAACATTTGATAATTGATTATTCTAACTGGATCCTGAGACATAGGAGAGTTTTGTGTAAATGAAGAAAGGATAATTTTGAAGAACAGCATCCTAGTCCTCCTACAGATCGCATTATTATTGCATGGTGGCTTATGGCAATTTTGCCATGAGTGTCTCTTATATGTCTATTTCTATTTTGCTATAGAATGCCACTTAAGTGTTAGCAGTTTCCTTTATTTTCTTTTTTTAAATCAACATGTACCCACACATAATATAATAAATATAATGTAATCACATTTTAATAAATATCATTTTCATTATTACCTTGGTTTTAGAAAAACTAAAAAGAAACAAATGCAGTTGCTCTTATTTTGAATAAAGTCTTTATAAATCTTATTCTTTACAGTAACTATCTTGAACTAAAATTAATGGTTCTTTTTTTTATTATACTTTAAGTTCAGGGATACATGTGCAGAACGTGCAGGTTTTTTACATAGGTATACACAAGCCATGGTGGTTTGCTGCATCCATCAATCCATCATTTACATTAGGTATTCTCCTAATGCTATCACTCCTCTAGCCTTCCATCCCCCGACAGGCCCTGGTGTGTGATGCTCCCCTCCTTATATCCATGTGTTCTCATCGTTCAACTCACACTTATCAGTGAGAACATGCAGTGTTTGGTTTTCTGTCCCTGTGTTAGTTTGCTGAGAATAATCGTTTCCAGCTTTATCCATGTCCCTGCAAAGGACATGAACTCATCTTTTTTTTATGGCTGCATAGTATTCCATGGTGTATATGTGCCACATTTTCTTTATCCAATCTATTATTGATGGGCATTTGGATTGTTTTCTTATGGAAATTTAAATTGAAATATTTGTGTTTTGGTATATTATAAATGTTATAGCATTTAGAATTATTTTAACCTCAAGTAACAAAATCACTTTTTCTCACCAAAATACACAATATCTCATTAAATTCTGTTGTTAACAAAGATCAACCCTTAGTTTTCTTGTCAATTATATTATTCCTAGATCATTTCATCAACTTTCAGAAAAGACACTCTATGTTGATGACCCATATAACATTGTTTCTAGTTTATACCTATTCCAGTATATACACCCGAAAGCATATGCAATTGCCTTCTGGACATTTGCATCTACAAGCTCCATGATCAAATTCAACATTTAAATTCAAATATAACATTTTCAAAAGAGAGCATACTTCATTCTTCTCCTGGGTTAATTGATTGATAGTTATCCATCTCCACTTGCTAATGAAACTAGACAACTGAAAGATCTCCTACATTATCTTCTTAATCACTTATATTTCATTAGTTGCTTTGAGAAAATTTCATTTTTGTAGTAAATTAAAAAAAAAAAAACATTATGTGTGTGCATTTCTTTCAATGGCTTCCATTGGCTTATCAGAATCCACCTTTGTACTCTTTTCCACTCATTATTACTCTAGAGGAAACCACAGTTCTGACAGTCTCACTCAATATTATTAGAAGTGGAATTTCTCAAACAGAGTCTATGAATATGTTCAGATTTAATAGTTATGGTTTTCTAAATTATTTGCAACAATTTACACTACCACAAGCAGCTGTTATAGTTATTACATATCTTTATCAACTCTGTATTTTTTCTTTTTTTTTTTTTTTTAATTTTAGCTATTTGGTGACTACTAGAATTACAATTTCATTTTGTGATACACAAGCTGAGAACTATTTTTACTGTTTTAGATTGTTAAGAAAAATCAAACAATAAAATATTATGTGACATGTAGAAATTACATAAAGTGTCAATGTTCACGTATAAAGTTTTATCAGAATACAACAATGCTTATTTGCTTATTGTACATAGCCACTTTTGTGCTATAACAGAATAAAATAATTGTGACAGAGACCATGTGGTGCTATTGTTTGTCATTACAACCTTCAGTGATGTAATTATAACTTGACAATGTTCAGAGTGTCAAGCATACTGTTATAACACATAATTTTAATTATTTTGTATTGCCAAGGTACATTCACCATATTAAAATTAAAAAAAAGAAAAGAAAAACTTGAGCCTCAGATTTTGCCTTCATAAGTCACAGTGGAATGTGGATTATTCTGTTTGTGAATTAGATGGCAAAGTGTTGTGTTTATTACTTAGCTATAATAAGCTATGCTAAAATAATACAATATACATAAAGACTGCCACACTAAGCACTACTCACAGTATTCCAAACTCACAGGAAAGCAATTCTTTAAAATAATTAGAAAATGTGGAACAATTTTCTTATAAAAATAAACAATAAAACTACCTATTGGGTGCAATGTACATTGCTAAGATGACAGGTGCACTAAAATCTCAGACTTCACCACTATACAATGTATTCATGCAAGCAAAAACCCCTTGTACCCCTAAAGCTATTGAAATAAAATGCTTTAAAAAATATTACTGCTACCAACATCTGTTTTTAATTAGCTTATTTATTAGCAAAGCAGAAAAAATCATTTATCAATGGTGAATTATTAAATTATTTTTGGTTGTAGCAGCTGGAGAAATAAGTTCAGAGAAAGTAAACTATTTAAAATACTAGCTTTTTTAGGAGGACAGTTAATAGGCACAAAAATAAAAATAAAAAGGCAAAGGCTGGCTACGGTGGCTTATACCTGTAATCCCAGCACTTTGAGAGTCTGAGGAATGAAGATTACTTGATGCCAGGAGTTTCAGACCAGTTTAGGCAACAACATAGCAAGACCCTCTCTACAAAAATAATAACAATAATATAAAAAATAATTTTAAATGCTTTTTCTTGGCTCTTGATGACTCAACAAGGTTATTGATTCATCTCAGTTGTTGTTTACTTAAAGAGTTGATGCAAGACTGAAAAATTAGCCTGTCAGTAATCCGCACTAAATAACTACGGGGATATTAGCTTTAAAGAAGGTGACAAAACACAATTCAGCAGAACCTGAAGTGGAATCTGCTAAGATGTGTTACAATCAATTGTTATTAAAAAAATATGTGGGAAGCAGAACAAGGTTTATGTAGACAGTATTACAAAGCTTGTGAGATTATATAGCTATTACTTTTATAATTTATCATCAGGAACCTCAAATCTATATTATTAAACTAGTAGTGTATATAACATAAACTTCATCTGCTTCCATTAACAGCTCTGTGATGTGCTGATGTGCCTTACCACACAGTTCTACAGGGTAGCAGTGATTTATTTTATTGTTTTTTTTTTTTTTTTTTTTTTTGAGATCAGATATGAGACTTAAATTTTTCAAAATGAAGAAGTTCTCTCTCAACCAATATTATCAAATATTTAATGGCTTTGGATTTAGCTTTACTGAGTAACTCATAATGTCTCTTAAGGAAGTTAGCCTAAAATCACAAACTAAACCATGCCTATATGAAAAACTTATACTGTGGAAAAGCCATGTTGAAGATAACTAATTTCTTTACACATAAAGTAATGTCAAATTGTTTTATATACTTTCCATGATGTCAAATGTTGCCACACAAATGTGCAGGAAATGTATTTCCTGAACCTAAACTATAATCTTAGTAGTGATTTTTGCATCTTGATACAAATGCAAAAAAATTCCATATTTCAAAATTAATTTAACTTCTCAGTTGAGCAGCTTTCACCTATCTTGCATTTGAAAGTGATTCATCTGTAATGCAATGACATAATAAAAGCAAATTATAAAGAGAAGAATTAAATACAGCCTAATAAATATTTTCAAATTGATGACTATCACTTTGAAATACTTGCAAAGTGATGACTATGCTCAATTAAAATATATGTTTATAGATTGATATCAGTATGTGGCAGTGTTAATCTGTCCGAAAGACATTTCTCAAAAATGAAATACAAAAGATCTCATTACATATGTATTTACATATAAGCATTTTTACCATGGTTTTTGACAAATGAGAGCAATACTTTTAAATGCCAATTTAGGGAAATGTTTTCCCCAGAACAGAATTTAATCCTTCTATTAGTAGACTCATACTACAAAAACATTGTACTCTACTATCATGATAACTTGAATTTTATTTTTTTTTGGAAAATTGTTTTTTGTCTTGTACTTATATAAGTATCTATAAAAATTTTATTGATTCAACCTCTTGGCCTTCAGAGTTTACAAGTATTTACTACCGTGTTCCTTATAGAAACATTTTCAACTCTTGTTCTATCTCATAATTGTGATGATGGCTATTTGTAAAATTTACTGAATTTTACAGGAAGAACTCATGGAATTTATTATATGTAAATTGTACCTCAATAAAGTTGGTTACAATTTATGGAACACTTTATGACTAGAGGGTGAATTTTTCCTTGTAGAGAGGTTTTTAACTACAGATCAGCCTATATTAAGATATTCACATTTTCTACGTCTCCTTGTATCAAAACTCATAGAATTGTATAATACAGAGAGTAAACTTTAATGTAAACTATGTACTTTAGTTAATAATTATGTACCAATATGGTTTTATTAATTGTAACAAATGCACCACACTAATAGAAAAATATTGATAATGGGGACAACTGCAGGCAGGGAAGAAGGAGAGGTTAATGGGAATTCTCTGTATCATCTGCACAATATTTATGTACATCTACACAAATATAAAATCTAGAATAAATTAATTCATTAAAAATTGTTCTTTACTCTTGATAAGCAGTGACTATATATATTAGTAAATATATATGTTCATATATGTGTGTCTGTGTTAGCTCTTTTCTTATATTGAAATAATAATGATTTATCTTATCAGTAACAGTAAAAGTGTATTATAAATATATCTCTGTTATTTTTTATTTATGTAATCCTTTCCTAATTTATGCAAAGTTTTGGTACATATATTCTGAGTCTATGTTACATGGAAAATAATATTTTAGAATTGTAATTTTGAAATGATGTGTGGTAAAATGACATTCTCATCATTAATTTCTTAAGTATTTTTCTACTTCTCTCTCTCTGCTCTTTTGGGGATTCTAAATACACACATATTGGACTTCACAGTTTACAGATGCCTGTGTTCATTCATTTTCTTTAATCAATTTCTCCACTGGTATATCATTTTGGAAGTGTCTGTTGCTATATTTTCAAGTTTAATAATCTTTTCTTTTGTGATATTTAATTGGCCTTTAATTTATTTCATTACATTTTTCATCTCAGGAATTGTTTTCCTTTTGGGTCTTTTTTATATCCATCTAGTCTCTACTTAACATGCAGAAAATATGGAACATAGAATAATTGTTTTAATGTCCTCATCTGCTAATTATAACATTTATATAAGGTCTGTAATAATTTTGATTAATGTTTCTCTTAATAATGGGTTACACATTCCTGCTTCTTTTATATGCTTGATATTCTTTTATTGGATATAGACATTGTAAATTTTAATTTTTAGGTTACATATATTTTTATTTTTCCATAAACATTCTTGAGATTTGTTCTATGATGCAATTAAGCTAAATGGACTAATTCTGCTTCCTTTTAGGTCTTGAGATTTGTTAGGTGTGACTGAACAGCATTCAGCCTAGGGCTAAATAGTCTCTCCTACTGAGGCAAGACCTTACTGAGTACCCTTTTCTATTCCCCATGAATTATCTGATTTTCTAGTCTGGCTGGTGGGAATAGACACTACTTGGGAACTCACACTAGCCCTATGTGAGTACCAGGTACTGTTCCCTCTAATCCTTTCGCATTTTTTCTTTAGTCCCAGGTAATTTCATCTTGTGCACATATGAATCAGTTTTCTGATGAATACTCAAATATATCACCAGTAGGTCTCAAGGATTTTGTCTTCATGAAGGTCCTTTGTCTCCATTATTTTGTCTTTCAAGCTCTAGCTGACTCCGTTTCACTGGTGTCTCCTCTCATCTGTTTTCTCAACTTAGAGATCTGCACCAGGCTCTAACTGGGCCCTCTCCTCCCTGTGCTGTGGCCTCAAAATTGTCTCAGAGCAATAAAATAGTGCAATCCTAGGGCTCACAACATTGGTTTTCTATTTCTCAGCAATCACTACCTTTCACTGCCTATTGCCTAATATATTGAAAATTATTTCTTATTTTGTCTCAGATGATTTAGGTAGGAGGTTAAATCCAGTCTCTGTTCTAAATCTTGGTCAATTATAGAAGTGTGACTAGTGATCACTGATTAAATATCACATCTTGTGACATTTAATTAATATTAAAATTCTGGCAGCTCTGGATGATGGCTTTGACTCTTCCTGGATGGAGTCCATAGTTTTATTTTGGAAGGTACACAGAGTAGAAAGAGTTCCAGTTAAGGTAATCAGGAAATAGGTAATTTGAAATTTAGGCCTTTCTAGTTTATTTTTGGTTATTTCTTACTCTTTGATTATATTCTTTCATAATTTTAACTGAAGTTCATGAATGTTTACCAGGGGTCCTCTTTTTCACAGATCCACAAACCACCGATTTATGTCTCTAAATCCTGTAAGAATGCTCAAAGCTAAGCTTAGTTAGTTTGTTGCCTTTTTTTTTTCTTGTCTTATAAGCATTTAGTTTCTTGCAGTTTAGAAATTTTCCAATTCCTTGAAGAGAAAAGTGTAAAGAATATTGAGAATATTGATCTCATATCTGTGCCTTTCACTTCTCTTTATGATCTTGTCCATTCTGGGCCTGGGGACCTTGGTTCTCGTCTATTTCTAATTTTGTCTAGATTTCATCACTGTCCTCAGAAAGAAGATTTGGCTGATGTAAGCCACTTCATCACGACTAGAAATGTAAATCTCTTTCTTAACACTTATTGTATTTGTCTTCTAATTTTAATATCCATTCCATACTTTTGGTCAAGTCTTTATCATCAATCATGTGGAAAATTAACACAGTCCCACGACTTACCTTCTTGCCTCTAGTTTTGCATTTATTCATTCCATCATTCACATTCTTTAAATCCTTCAAACATTTTTCTTCAACTAGCATAGCATTGTAAAATATATTCCATGATTTGTTCCCTGCCTATCTATTTGCTTACTCCATTCAGAGAATCCTTCTGTTCTATGTTTCCACAAAATTGAACAATTTGCAGTTTGATAAATAAGCTCTTTCAATGTTAGGCTTTGATAAAGAACCTCTTTATCAAACTGAAAGAAGGCTAAGTGGGTGACTTGAGAGATGAAGTGCACTGTTTGACCTTTGACTTCACGTCTTATATGTTGGCATGCTTCCGGGAGGTTGAATCCCTTCTCCCCTGATTCTTCCCTTGGATGGGCTGTCAGAATGCACAGTGACCTCCCAGCACTTTGGAGGGGCCACATGCTCAGTGTGTTTACTGAAGTTGTGCACATGCTCACTTGAGGCATTCTTCCCTTATCAGTGGAGTGTTTCTGGAAAACCATGATATACCAGTTAAACTCCACCATTTTGCTTTTTTAGTGCACATGCTTGATCCCACTCACCCAACTCCTGAGATCTTACCAGGAAACTGCTGATCACCAGTTTTTGGTGTTTCTATCTATTGAAGACTGCCTTTTCTTGGAGCCGTCTGTGACCAATTATTATTTTAGAGAGACCACTTAACTGCCTGACCATCACCTGATTGTTGCCTGACATTCCCAGTGGGGAAGGGGTGCTCTCTCCTGCCCTGTTTATGTAGATATTAGCATTTTTCAAGCAATAAATCTCAGACTTTTTAAAATTAATAAATTCATAGTTTTTATAGAAAATCTTAGAAGCTGATTTTAAAATTCCAGGGCAATATACAGAAAAATGATTTTATGGAACATGTATATTAAAAGATTAGATTACAGCAGAACAATCTGATTTACTATAGAATTAAAAGTATATATAACGAGTTGTTTGCATACAAAATATACCTTGTTTTCATAAGTTATATGAAAATAAGAAATCACATTAATCTGTCTAAACTTTACAAATTTTAAACATTCATGTAAATATGAGCTAGCTCAAATCAATCAAATTCTTCTTTGGATGGCCATTTATTTGTAAATTGAAAGGCTGTCATGTAAATATATGTAAGACAGTTATAAATCAGAGTGAAGCAGAGCTTATATGAGTATGCAAATTGACAAAGAAACTTGAAACTCATAGTATTCTACTAATCCAATTACCAGGAACCTGATTGCCAACCCGATTCAAGTATGTGAGAATGTCTACCTCATTAAACCTAATGGCTCCCTCTAGCTAGACATGAGTCTAGCTAGCCAACTGTTAAATTTTGGTAGTCCAATCAAAAATGTGCTAGCAACACTCTACACAATAACTATTAGAACTCCAAGTATGAAGAATAATTATTTCCCATAACTAAGATTCTAAGAATAAAATTTAAAAGGAAAGAAGACAAGACTCTCTATGAGGGAATCTACAGCATCAAAAGATTATTTGGCAAAGCAAGATAACAGCTGTGGTACAGGAAAAGCTTCATTTCGTCGTATTACATAAAACTGAGAAAATTAAAACTGAATGAGAGAGCAGAGATCCTTTTCTCTAATTTTTAGCAGCCAATTTTCATGTTTTGATAGGGATAAGTTCAATATAAAAAATATAAATAAAATAATAATTATATCTCAAATGAAATTTGTCACTTTACAAAATACCTATTATTTTAAAATCCATAAAGCACTCACTTAAACACTGTAGAAAATATTAACAAAATGCTTATATTTTATGAAGTGTCATTTAATAAAATAATCATGCTTGTAGAGAGGTTACCGGAGTTTGGTAAACTAATAAAATCCAGGTCCACTAAGTTGATTTCAGAACTTGATTTGTTTCACCTTGAGTTTCTCTTTCCCCTAGTTAACAGTGTCATCTGACTTGCAGGGACTGAGTTATAATTAACATGATGGGAACTGCATATTTTTAAAAGTCATAGATAGTAATTGCTCCTTCCAGATTTCAGACTTTAGTACCTCTATTAAGTGCATAAAAATACAGAGAAACGCATATCTCTTTAGGACATAAGCTCAGAGATTTGTGCCTCTCCGAGATGCACACACAGAACCAATACTTAAACCAGGTGAGGGATGTTTCTTTCCCTGTAAATATTTTAAATCCTAGCTTCAAGAATTTGAAAGAACTATCATAGCAGAAGGGAATCAGTTACAACTGTGTGAAATGTAGTGCATTTGCTTGAGACAGTTGTATTTGTTTGTTCGCATTTTAAATTGGCATTTGTTGACTTGAACAATCAAGATGAAGAAAAAAATTTCATACTCTGGTGAGTAAGGCATTTAAGGATCCACTAGTTTCAGTGACAGGAAAATTGCTATGCCACTGACAAACATATTACTAGAAAGAGAGCTAAACTAAATTTTACATCAAGGCTCAAGTCAACAAACAAGTTTTCAATGTTATGCTTTGATTGAGAGATGAAACCATGAAAAATCAATAGCCTGTTTGAAAGAGTAAAAGATATGATATTAAAGTGGTGCTTGGTATAGAAATGAATCTTGAGAATTTCATATATCAAAAAGAAAAAGTTGGTCTATAATTTTTTTACCACTATGCTTTCCAAATTTCCGTGTAATTGTTAAAAACAAAATCTGTGAACAAGACTAAGTTCGAAACTTTCTAATTTGAAAGAATTATTTTTAATTTAATGGTGAGTAGAATATCTAACAGGACTTTGCATGCCTACTTATCTTTATGTTCTTTGAAGCAGGAATACATAGTTATTTCCAAATTTTATGTTTTTGTAAGCATCTTAATAAAGTCTCCTATATTTCTTCTTTAATTTTTTTCCTAACTGGAAAGGTTAAAGGCAAAATGAAACATATAATTATTTCATAAGCAAAGACCATAAGATAAATAACCTAAGTGGTAATAGTATCCTCACTGGAAATAAATAAATATGGTACAGAATATTTTAGTTCATTCCTGTTCTGTCCAGGTGAAGATTGCTTTTCAATTACTTGTTTAAAATGAAAGCTTGTGACCGAAACAACTGTGCCAGATTGGTATTTGAGGTCTCTAATTTGCTTTGCATGACATCCTTTGGAACAGATGCATGGGGACAGAAGTGACTAAAATCGCTCTGTTGTGATGGCTGATCAGAGGCTAATATAGCCAAGGAACAGCAGCTTAGCTAAGAACTGCTCATTGCATCAGCAGCCCTTCATGGAATTAGCCACAACAAATACATGGATCAAAAATTTCATCAGTCTTTGAGAGCACTATATGTCTCTGTGTTTTATAACTGTGGAAGCTACCGTCTCATGTGTTATTGAGCACTTAAATGAGGCAATGTAAACTAAGTCTACCACATAATGTAAATAGGTATTGCTTTATAACATTCAGTGATAATTTAAGTCTATACAATATCAGTACCAATAACTTGCTTTCATTATCTTAGAATTTGTTTTAGACAACATTTTTTATTTGATATTCCCAATTTAAGGTAAAAGCTGTGTGAGATTAACACAAATTAGAGAATTAGACTATTAGAGATAGAATACACATTGACTCTTTATAAGACAGAGATTTGGACAGGGTGTGGTGGCTCACGCCTGTAATCCCAGAACTTTGGGAGGCTGAAGTGGGTGGATCATGAGGTCAGGAGATCCAGACCATCCTGGCTAACACGGTGAAACCCCATCTCTACTAAAAATACATTTAAAAACTAGCTGGGTATGGTGGTATGTGCCTGTAGTCTCAGCTACTTGGGAGGCTGAGGCAGGAGAATCGCTTGAACCCCGGAGGTGTATGTTGCAGTGAGCTGAGATTGCGCCACTGCACTCCAGCCTGGGTGACAGAGCAAGACTCCGTCTTAAAAAAAAAAAAAAAAAAAAAAAAGTCAGAGGTTTGGTATAACTATTGTATTTTATGTTGAGATTCTAATACATAGAATATTCAATCAGATGGAATCTCATGCAAATATTTAATAAATATGCATATATTTTGCTTAGAGCAGTGGTTTCTGAAGAAGCTTACATGTAAATCATGAGTTGTTAATTCATTTACTGTAGGATAGACAAAAATGTCAGTAGTTTAATCTATATTTATTTGATAGCTAAAGATAAGAAAAATACTATGATATAATAATATTTAATATACAGATTTCAGTATTCCTTTACTTATTTGAAACATCCTGCATTTAGGTAATTAAATTATACTAACAGTAGAGAGAGTTTCACAATGGGCAAAATTGATAGTGGTGCCCTCAAAATTTATTCACATCGAGTTATTTGATTTGTAGATTTTATTTTTATATTTTAATTAAATTAACTTTCATTATTGACAGGTAAAAATAATACCAATAATGTAAGCAAAAACAGACAATGTAGCTGTATAATACAAACATACCAAATAATTCTATTTGTTACATGAGCTAATTTCCAGCCATATTACATGGTAAAAAGAGAAAAGAAAGAGAAAATGGAATTTTTAATTAGATCTGAGAATTAATAATTTCAAACAGTTTTGAAATTTCCAGTGAATGGTACCCTTCACTTAAACATCAGAGTAAAGATGTAGATTGTGTTTCTTGCCCAGAAAGGGAGAAGGGCACTGCAACACAGTGTCTCCATCAAAGCAAATAGTAGACCATACTTGGGAACTTTTAAGAAACCTTGGCGTTCTAGGATTAGTTGGTTGGTTGTGGAACAAGATACAGAAAAGTGAGACTCTTTTAGGAATTCCTTACATTAAGCAGGTAGAGGTTAGTGACTAGAAAGGTCAACAGTTGTATATTCTTGATCTACTCTGCATGAAACCAGTTTTGCAGTGATAAACATACAGGATTTTACAAATCCTTTGGCTTCCATTTCCTCTTGTTGGAGAAGAATTTTTTGTTTTCACCATTAATAAGAAAACTGTATGAAAAAGAGATTTATGTCCACTAATGTGAATGCTGAACTTTACTCTGAACATAATCATGCCTTGAAATATAATTCTTAAATTATGATTCTCATGTTATGAGTAATAATTTGAAAAACTGAACGCCAAGAATATGAAAAGGTATAATGAAGAACAAAAGTTTTTAAACAGTCATATAAAATATTTAAAGTACTATTTATTTTTTCTTTAATTCTGTAAGTTATAATTAGTATATGCTTTGTAATGCATATAACACATTAGAATAGTACACATTATATATTAAATAAATGTATTTGGGTTATATGCTCAATAGCTTTGATTGACAAATACATGCCATAAAATATGCTGGAGACTGTTAATCTCCAAACTGTATGGTGGCAATTAGAAGGTACAAGGTGGTATTCGGAGGCTTTAACCTTTAGGCTTTACTTATCTTTTGAACTACATCTCCTTTTTTCCCCTCATTCTTTCCTTAACCCTACTACAATGTGAAGTCCTTCAGCAGGCCAGTTAACTTTCACCACCCCGTGCCTTTGTGATGATGGATAACATAATGATGCATGAAAGTAAATTTCACTTTTTTTTTTTTGAGACGGAGTCTCGCTCTGTCACCCATACTGGAGTGCAGTGGTGCAATCTTGGCTCACTGCAAGCTCTGCCTCCCGGGTTCACGTCATTCTCCTGCTTCCGCCTCCCGAGTAGCTGGGACTACAGGTGCCCGCCACCACGCCAGGCTAATTTTTTGTATTTTTAGTAGACATGGGGTTTCACCGTGTTAGCCAGGATGATCTCCATCTGCTGACCTTGTGATCCGCCCGCCTCCGCCTCCCAAAGTGCTGGGATTACAGGCGTGAGCCACCGCGCCCAGCCGGAATTTCCCTATTTTTTACTGAAACTGGCCTTTAGTCTTAAAAGTCTGTTTCATCAGTAATACTGTTTGTGTCTTTGTCCCTGCCCAAGTTTCATGTCAAATTGTAATCCCCACTGTTGGAGGTGGGGCTTGGTGGAAGGTGACTGGATCATTGAGGCAGATTTCCTCCTTGGTGCTGCTCTCCTGATAGTAAATAAGTGCTCGTAAGTTTTGGTTGTTTAAAAGTGTGTAGCACTTCCGCCTTCTCTCATTTCTTTCTGCTCCCACCATGTAAAATGTGCCTGTTTCCCCTTCACCTTTTGCCATGATTGTAGGCCTCCCCAGTCATGCTTCCTGGACAGCCTGAGGAACAGTGAACCAATTTAAACATCATTTCTTTATAAATTACCCAGTCTCAGCTATTTATAGCAGTGCAAGAATGGACCAATACAATCAGGACTGAAAATTTATGTTATGAAAACTTATAATGTGTATATGTGTGTGTGTGTGTGTATTTAACATTTTCTAGGAACTAAAAGTATAAGAAATTCAAACAAAAAAATAAGTAATATGTAATGAAAACAAATGGATATGAAGAAAATAATGTCCTCAAGTTCCTTATAAATTGACAACAAAGAGATAAAGAAAAAGTCAGATTATGTTTAGCATCATAAATTCACATTGAGAATTGTTAATTGTCTGAAATTTTGTTTTTATGATTTTAATAATAGATTGTCTTGTATTTTAACTTGTGCATAGCACAGCTAGAGACCATGTACAGTTCCAGCCTATTTTACAACTAGTTATGACCAAATGACCAAATTTGACCTAATGAGAAAGTGAGTGTGCAATTTCAGAGTAAAAATAGTAAAAGAAACCTGATTGCTCCTACTAAATGCTCTCCAACTTCACGTGGACTGTAACTTGAAGCGGGCTATATTCTACAAAACTTGAACTGAGAAAACAAGGGCAAAATCTAAAGAAATAAATCTGAGTCCCTGAATGACCACATGAATTAAGCCTCCTAGTCCCCTAAATCACATATTAACTTCACCTGAGAAAGCAATAAGCATTGAATTCTTTCAAAGACATATGTTTGGTATAATTCGTATAGTTTATATTGAGGTTCTTAACAACTATAACATTTAATTTAAAAGAATCTCATGCAAACAAAAATGCGGATGGATTTTTCGTTTTTCCACAAACACTATGTTGGAGACTCCTGGTTTATTTATACAGTAGAAATATGATAAACTTCATTCTTGTTTATAATTGTTTTTCTTATTTTCTTCTAGAAAATTGAAAAAAGATAAATTAACGCATGCTAATGTAGAGTTAGGTCTGTCATCTGTCTACAACAGATGACTCAGAAAGATTAATGATTTTCAGATAATGGATAAAACTAAAACTAATTTTTTCCCTTTCAATTAAGAGATGGGACAAAAAAATGTACAGATGTATAAGATAATGATACTAAGATAATTTATAATTACATTTGTACCTTTGAATTTATAGTCCCCTTTTCTTCATCCCTTTTGGTATCCTGCCCTACCCTCTCATAACCAACTTCCTTTTCTCTGTTTCTATGAGATTGATTTTTTTTTTTTGATTCCACATATAAATGAGATCATAGAGCATTCATCTTTCTGTGCCTGACTTATTTCACTTGGAAGAAGGTTCTTCAGGACCATCTATGTTGTAAATGGCAGACTTTCCTTATTTTTAAAAGTTGTATAGTATATCTATAATGTGTATATAGCACATTTTATTTATACATTCGTCCATTGATGGACACAGGTTGTCCCTATCTTGGCTTTTGTGAATAACAGTGCTGAAATAAACATTGGAGTGCAGATATCTCCTCCACATACCAATTAAATTTCCTTTGGATATACATGCAGAAGTTGGATTGCTGAGTCTTATGGCAATTACAGTTTTAGTTTTTGAAGATTCTCCATATTGTTTTCCAAAATGGCTGTACTAATTTATATTCCTGTCAACAGTGTACCAGGAGTCCTTTTTCTCTACATCCTTGCCAAAACTTGATATTATTTTTCTTTTGGATAACAGCCATACTCACAGATGTAAGGTGATATATTTTTGTGGTTTTAATTTATATTTCTTTGATGACTAGAGATGTTGATCTTTTCTTTTTTCACACATCTGTTGGCCATTTGTATGTCTCTTTTTGAAAATTGTCAGGTCCTCTGACTTTTTTTTTAATTCGGGTTATTTGTTTTATTTTTATTGAGTTGTTTGAGTTGCTTATATATTTGGGATGTTAACCCCTTATTAGATGTATGATTTGCATATCCAGATAACCCTTAAACAACATGAGGGTGAGGGGGACCAAACTTCGCTTAGTAGAAAATCCTTATATGCATTTGACTTTCCCAAAATTTTACTACTAATTGCCTACTGTTGACCAGAAGACTTAACAATAATCTAAACAGTTAATTATCAAATATATTATATATGTATTAACTGTATTTTTACAATAAAGTAAGCTGAAGAAAAAAATACATTATTAAGAAAATCATGGCCGGGCGCGGTGGCTCAAGCCTGTAATCCCAGCACTTTGGGAGGCCGAGACGGGCGGATCACAAGGTCAGGAGATCGGCATCAACTCTGGCTAACACGTGAAACCCTGTCTCTACTAAAAAAAATACAAAAATCCAGCTGTATGAGAAGGGATGCCTGTAGTCCCAGCTACTCGGGAGGCTGAGGTGCAGGAGGAATGGCGTGAACCCGGGAGGAGCTTGCAGTGAGCTGAGATCTGGCCACTGCACTCCAAAATTAAGGACAGAGCTGACTCCATCTCAAAAAAAAAAAAAAAAAAAAAAAGAAAATCATAAGGAAGAGAAAATATGTTTATTATTTATTAAGTGGAAGTGATTAATCATAAAGATCTTTATACTCCTTGTCTTCATGTTGAATAGGCTGAGGAGGAGGAGGAAATGGAGGGCTTGGCCTTGCTGTCTCAGGAGTGGCAGAGCAAAAAAAAAAAAAAAAAAAAAAAAAAAAAACTGAGTATAAGTGGACTTGTACAGTTCAGACCTGTGTTGTGCAAGATTCAGCAATATTCCATGGGCTGTTTCTTCACTCTGTTGTTTTCATTGCTGTGCAGAAATTTCTTAGATTGATGTAATCCCATTTGTCTCTTTTTCACTTTTGTTGCATGTGCTTTTAAAGTTCTAAGAAATTATTGCCCAGTACAATGTGGTGGAGCTTTTCCCCTAGTTTTACTTCTAGAAATTTTACATTTTCAGGTCTTACATTTAAGTCTGTAATTTATTTTGAATTGATTTTTGTGTATGGTGTGAAATTAGGATACAATTTTATTTGTTTGCATATGGATATTCACTTTTCCTAACACCACTTATTGAAGAGAATGACCTTTTCCTATGTGTGTTCTTGGCATCTTTATAAAAAATAAATTGACTGTAAATACTTAAATGTGTTTCGTGGCTTTCTATCCTGTTCCACTGGTCCATGTGTCTATTTTTTTGCCTGTGCCATGCTGTTTTCGTTATGTAGCTCTATAATACGTTTTAATATCAGGGAGTATGATGCCTCCAGCTTTATAGTAAGTCTTAAAGTTGAGTAGTGTCAATACTCCAATTTTGTTCTTTTCCTTCAATATTGTGTTAGCTATTTTGGATATTTTGCCTCTCAATAAATTTTAGAATCAATTTGTCAATATCCACAAAATAACTTGCTGGAATTTAAATTGCAATTGCATTGAATCTATAGGTAAATTTGGCAAGAACTGACATAGGAAAATATTGAGTCTTCCTACCCATGGACATGAAATATCTCTCTTCTTACGTTAGTCCTTCTTGATTCCTTTCATCACAGTTGTGTTGTTTTCCTCATATTTATTTTGTACCCATTTTGTTAGATTTATATCAAAGCATTTTATTTTTATGAATGGTAATATAAATGGTATTGTGCTTTAAATTTTGAATTCTACTTGTCCATTGCTTTTATAAAGTTATTGACTTTTGTGTATTATTAACCTTGTATGCCACAACATTGCTATAACCACTCATTATTTCCAAATATTTCTTTGTAAATTCTTAAAGATTTTCTACATTGTTGTTCATGTCATCTGCAAACAAAGGCAGTTTTATTTCTTTCTTCTCATTCTGTATACCTTTTATTTCTTTTTCTTGTCTTAGTGTTAGCTAAGATCTAATACGATATTGAAAAGCAGTGATTAGAGGTGATGACATCGTTGCCTGTTCCTCATCTTAGCAGAAAAGATTCTATCCTCTCACCTTTCAATATAATGTTACCTGTAAGTTTTCTGTAGTTTTTCTTTATCAAGTTGAGAATATACTACACCAATATAAGTATTAATGCTCTGCATTCCCAAAGTTATACGGCTTTACCAGAATCCTAAAGTTTTGACATGCAGTGTTTTCTTGGCCATTTGTTTTAAAAATCCATTATTCCACTTCTTTGATAGAGGGTTATTTATAACCTTGTATGCTGTTTCTAAAATTATGAATAATAATTCATATAAAAGATGGAAAACCTATAAATATATAGCTGAGAAAACTATGAGAATGCAAACAGTTCTGTAAACAAAATTTCAAGAAACAGCATTGTTAGAACTCAAGTGCTTGCCTTTTAAACCTTTCCTCAATTATAAAACTTAATTTTCACGAATAGTAACTGCTATTCTTTGCACCTTTGTTTACAGACTTATTATCCAATATGTCCCTAAACAATACATTTCACTTTTGTCTACATCTGAAAATCACAACACTGGGGCCATATAAAATGTATCCTTTGTTATATTGCTGCTTTTCTTCAAAATAAACTTGTGACCTGTACCTGCAGTTTATTCATTTTCATTGCTCTATACTACAGCATTGTACAAATACCTCATTCTTCATACATTTTACTGATGACAGATATGCAGGGGGTTTTCCCTCCAGTTTTTGGTAATTACAAATGTTGTTAATATAAATATTCCTTTACTTTTCTCTTGGTGCACATGTGTACTCATTAATGTTGTGTATATACTTAGGAATGAAATTATTGTATAATGGAATATTCGTATTTTTAGGTGTAGTCTATAGTGATAATTTCTTTTTTCAAAGTGGTTTTACCACCTTAAACTTTGAAGAGAAGTGCATGAGGTTCCTGCTGCTCCACTTTCTCATCACAGTGACCTGCCTTGTTTTCTATTTTCTTTTATGTTACTTTATTGTGGTATGAACACTTAACATGAGATCTCACCTCTTAACAATTTTTAAAAAACACAATTTGTTATTGTTTGCTATAGGTACAATGTTGTACAGCAGATCTTTAGAGAAGCTTATTTTTCTTGCTTGACTGAAACTTAATGCCCATTGATTAGTAACTCCCCGTTTTATCTTCCTTACAGCCCCTGTCAATCATGATTTTACTCTTTGAATCTTTAAGTTTCACTATTTTACATTCATCATATAAATGGAATCATGCAGTATTTTTCTTTCTGTGACAGGTTTATTTCACTTAGAATAATGTCCTCACAGTTCCTTCATGCTATTACATATTCCATTTTCCTTCCTTTTAAGGCTGAAATGTATTCCATTGTATGTATACATTCTTTTACATTCCTTTTTCTTATACATTCATCTGTTGATGAACATTTAAGGTGTTGTCATAACTTGGCTATTGTGAATACTGGTGCAGTGACATTGGTGTATTAACATTTCTCTAAGATTCTGACTTCAATCTTAAATACACAAAAGTTAGATTGCAGAATCATATGGTTGTTCTATTTTTTAATTTTTTGAGAAACCTCCACACTGTTCTCCATAGTAACTGTACCATTTTGCTTTCCCACCTACAGAACACAAGGGTTTCAATTTCTTCATATCCTTGTCAACACTTTTTTAAAATAATAGACATCCTTATAGGTATGAAGTAATATCTCATTGTGATTCTGACTTGAATTTCTCTAATAATTCTTGAGGTTGATTATTTTATTATATACTTTGTGGCCATCCATATATCTTCTTTGGAGAAATTTCTATTAAAATCATTAGTCTTTTTTATTGTCTTCTTAGTTTTTTTTTTTTTGCTATTGAGTTATAGCAGTATATTGTAATTTTTAGATATTAACTGCATATTAAATTTATGGTTTGCAAATTTTTTCTCATTCTCTAGTTGCCTTTTCACTCTGTTTATTACTTCTTTTGCTGTGCAGCATTTTTAGTTTGATGTAATCCCATTAGTTTACTTTTGGTTTTGTTGTCCATACTTTTCCATACTTTTCATATTATGCTCATAAAAGTATTCCCAAGACCAAGGTCATTAAACTTGTTCACCATTTTCTTCTAGGAATTTTATAGTTTCAGGCATTACATTAAAGTCTTTAATCTTTTCTGAGTTGATTTTTATGTTTGTTGTAAAATAAGAGTCTTTCCTTTCTTTATATTTTTGCAGGTGTACATCTGTTTTTTTCAACACTATTTATTGATGAGACTATTCTTTCCCCATTTTGTATGTTTCACATTATTGTAGAAGATTAGTTGATCATATATGCATGAATTTACTTCTGGGTTTTCTGTTCTGTTTCATTGATCTGTGTGCCTATTTTTATGAAAGGACCCTACTGTTTTGTTTACAATAGCTTTGTAATTGTAGTGAATTTTTATAATTTTATGCTTCAGCATTCACTCTGAAAGCAAATTTAACTCTCTCATGCCAGAAGCAGGGTGTAATAATCTTTGACACAGTTTCTAGTTCTACATTTTCCCCTATTTCCTCAGTATGGTTGATCCAGATATCTGCTTTATACAACTGTCTCCTGGGGGACACTTTGCTTTGGAACAGCTACATACAACCTACTTGACCTGTACTGCTAACTCCCACACCTTGTGTGGACTATGCAGATATGACACAGCAACCATCTCTCAGTCACAGTGTGACATACGAGAACCTGTGCCTGCTTGCTTTAAGTCTACCTATTCAAACTCCCCATAATAAATCAGATTACAAAGACATCTGGATCACAACAAAGACATCAGCCCATGATTCTTCTTTCCTTCTGTCAATGTGCTCCTTGACCTCTGCATGGATGTGCCCTCTAGGCATGCCATGTATTTCCCTAAGACCTGTAAGTAATACAATTTTTATTTCAATTTTGTATCTCTCCTAACCATTGAGGGGATACTCCTTATTTTAGACTCTCAGTCGAGAAATTAATATATTTTAAAATAAAAAATATGTGAGTCTCCCATTTGTTCTTTCTCAAGATTGATTTGGCTATTTCTGGTCTTTTGTGGTTCTGCATAAATTTTAGCTTTTTTTTTTTCATTTTTAAAATGTTTACCATTGACATATTGATAGGGATTTCATTGAATTTGTAGATTGCCTTTGGTAGTATAAAAAATTGACAAAGTCTTCCAATTCAGGAACACAGAATGTCTTTTCATTTGTTCATGCCTTGTTAATTTTCTTTTATCAGTGTTTTGTAGTTTTCAATATACACATCTTTCATCTCGTTAGTTAAGCTTATTTCCAGGTCTTTTGGTGCTTTTGGTACTATTATAAATAAAATTGTTTTCTAATTTCCTTTTCAGATAGTTTATTGTTAGCGTATAGAAATGCAATTGATGTTTGCGTGTTGAATTTGTATCCGCAATCTTACTGAGCATTTTATTACTTCTAACAGTTTTTTGTGAGGTCTTAAGGACTTTATAGTCATAAGACTATGTTATCTGTAATCAGAGATAATATTACTTCTTTCTTTACTAATTTTGATGTTTTTTATTTCTCTTTTCTTGCATAATTGTTGTGGCTAGAATGTCTAGTACTATATGAAACACAAATAGTAAAATTGGTATCTTTGCTTGGTTCCCAATCACAGAGGAAAAACTTTCAGTTTTTCACATTTTAATATGATGTTAACTGTGAGCTTTTCAGATATAATCTTTTTTATGTTGAGGTAATTTTCTTCTATTTGTAGTTTTTTCAAAGATTTTCTCATAAATGAATGTTGAATTTTGTCAAATATTCTTTTCTGAATCTATTGAAATAATTGTGATTTTTATCATTTATTCTATTAATGTAGTGTATCACATTAATTGATTTTTTTCAGCATCTGTTTGGGGAACCATCAGATTTATTGGAAACATGTTTATCTCCCAGGGATAAATTTTACTTGATGATGGTATATGATTCTTTTAATTTTCTGTTGCATTTAATTTTCTAATATTTTATTGAGGATTTTTGCATCTATATTTATCACACATAATGGCCTGTAATTTTCTTTTCTTGTGACATCTTTGACTTTGATATCTGGATAATATTGACCTTATAAAATGAATTTGGAAATATTATCTTCATTTCAAAAGTTTCAGAAGAACTGGCATTTATTCTTCTTTAAATGTTTGGTAGAATTCACCAATGATGCTATCTGCTCCTGCAATTTCTTTCTTGGGAGTTTTTGATTACCAATTCAATTTTTATATTAGTTATTGTTCTGTTCAGATTTTATATTTCTTCATTATTTAGTCTTGGCAGGTTGTATGTATGTATTCGTTTCTTCTAAGCTGTCCACTTTGTTCTCATATAATTATTCATAGTAGTCTGTTATGGTTGTTTATATTTCTTTGTGATTGGTTATAGTAACTCTTCTTTAGTTCTGATTTTCTTTATTTTATTTTTTCTAGTTTTTTAATGAAGCTATATAAATGTTTATCAATATCTTACATTTTCCAAAAACAAACTCTTAGTTTCATTGATTTTTCTATGTATTCTGCATTTTCTATTTTGCTTTTGCTGTACTCTGATATTTTGTTCTTTCTGCTAACTTTGGGCTTAGTTTGTTCTTTTTCCAGTTCCATGAGATATGAAGTTAAACTGTTTGTTTCAGATTTTTCTTCTTTTTTTAATGTAGGTGGATATTGCTATTAGCTTCCTTCTTAGTACTGCTGTTGCAGTATCCTATATGTTTTCATATGTTATGTTTTTATTTGTGTGTGTCTTGCAGAATTTTCTCACAAGCAATGAGCTAGAGGCAGTAATAAAGTCTTCCAAAAAAAAAAAAAAAAAAGCCCGGGACCTGTTGACTTCACTAATGAATTTTACCAAATATTTAACGAACTAATACCAATTCTACTCAAACTATTCCAAGAAAAGTCAAAGAGAAGGAAATGCTTCCAAACTCATTCTATGAGTCAGATTATCCTGATATCAAAATCAGATAAAGCCACAACAAAAAAAGAAAACTATAGGCCAAAATATCTGATGAATATAGATGCACAAATTTTCAACAAAATACTAGCAAGCTGAATTCAACAACACATTAAAAAGATCATACACCGTGATCAAGCGGAATTCATCCCAGTGATGCAAAGATGTTTCAATATATGCAAAACAATAAATGTGATACATCATGTCAACAGAATGAAGGACAAAAAAATCTATAATTATTTTGACAGATGCTGAAAAAAAAAGTGATAAAATTCAATATCCCTTCATGATAAAAACTCCCACAAACTGACCACTTTTATTCAATGTAGTACTATAGATGTCCTAGCCAGAATGATTAGATAAAAGAATGAAATGAAGGTCATCCAGATTGAAAGGAAGAAGTCTAATATAGTTTTTAATTTCTTCTTTAACATAATGGTTGTTCAATAGTATATATGCTTAATTTCCACATATTTATGAATTTTCCAGTTTTCCTTCTGTTACATATTTCCAGTTTTTTTTTCCACTGTGGTCAGAAAATATATTTGGTATGCTTTTAATCTTGTTTAATTTGTTAAGACTTTCTTTGTGACCTTATATGTCATCTATTCTGATGAACAATACATGTATATTTGAGAAGAATGTTTATTCTGCTGCTGTTATATAGAATATTCTGTGCATATCTGTTAGGTCTTTTTGTCTGTAGTGTTATTCAAGTCTTCTGTTTCCTTATTGATGTTCTTTCTGCATGTTCTATCCATCATGGGAAGTGGGATATTGATGTTTCATACTATTATTCTATTGCTGACAATTATTTCCTTCATTTCTGTCAATGTTAGCTTTCTGTGTTTAGGTGCATTAATGTTGGGTACATAGATATTTACAATTGTTCTGTCTTCCTGTTAAAATGATTCTTTTATTATTATAAAGTATCCTTTGTTGTCTGCCGTGCCAATGTTTGGCTTTAAGTGTATTTTGTCTAAGTATAGCCAACCAGTTCTTTTTTGTTTACCATTTGCATAGAATTTCTTTTCCACCCCTTCACTTTCAGTCTATGGATGTCTTTAAATATAAAGTGAGCTCCTTGTAGACTGCATGTAATTAAGTCTTGTTTTCTAATCCACTCAGTCATTTTGTAGCTTTTAATTGGAGAGTTTATTTCATTTACATTAAAAGTAATTATTGATAAGGAATGATTTTCTATTGCTATTTTGATAGCTGTCTTGTGTTAGTTTTGTTCCTTTATCTTACCTTTGTCTCCTTTGTTGATTTTATTTTATTGATAAACTTTAATTTTTTTCTTCTTTCTGTAACTTTTATAATGTATGTGTGGGTTGGGGAGTGTGTGGTTACCTTGGGGCTTACGTGAAATGTCTCATAGTTATAACACTATTTTAAGCTGATAACTTTAGTTTAATTGCATACAGAAACTCTAAATTTTTATTCCCCCCACCTAGGTGTTTTGTTATTTTTTTTTTCAAATTTCTTCTTGTTTTGTCTCCTTGCATTTTTGAGATTTATATTCTCTTTTATTCTCATGTAGTATTCCGTACCATTGGGAGAGTATACTGAAATTTTCATAGACTTTGTAGAGGTCAAATATTTATGAAAATTTCTGTCTTTTTACATTTTAATTCCAAGCATGCCCTTCTTCTTATATATCATTGTTGTTTAATAATTGCTTCAACAGTTTACCTCAAAAGTTATATACTATTGTTGCCTTATGTCAGTATTTGTTTTTTTTTTTTTTACACAAAAACTTACCAATTCCCTTCCTGTTCTATTATTCTTGTATTTATTAACCTCCTTCATATCCCGGGAACTCATGTTTTAGAATTTCACCTAATGAAGTTGTGTTAGTAGTGAACTATCTAGATTTTCTTTGATCTGAAAATATCTGTATTTAATCTCTATTATTATTGTTATTATTATTTGAGATGGTATGTTACTATGTTACTCAGGCAGGATTTGAACTTCTGGGCTCAAAGGTTCATTCTGCCTCAACCTCCTGAGCAGCTGGGACTTGCACCTGGTTTTTAATCGTTTTTTTTTTTTTTTTCTTTTGAAAGATGTTCCGTTGGATTTGATCTCTCAATTTGCAGTTTTTATTTTATTTTAGCATATTAATAAACTATTTTAATGTCCTGTGTATTTATTTTTTTGCTGCACAAAAATCAGTGTTAATTGAATTGTTTGACTTACCATACTGGAAAAGGCAGTCCACCATGGGCCCTAAACATCTTATTTGTCCTTGCTAAGTGTTCCAAACTGTAAGGCTTAACTGTCTCCTAGTACTGAGCTATTTCTGTAACTGGTCATATATGCAAATAAGTAGGTAAAGATGGCCAGAGGACAATTTCAGTGTAACATCTTCCCCACCCCACAAGAAAGGGAAGTGACTTTTCATTGCTCACTACTAAAGGTCTTGAGCCCTTTGCCCTGTGTTCATCAGCTGTGACTTAATCCACTGACTGCATAGCTTTGAACTAGTAAGTGGGAGCCAGGGAATTGGTGCATCAATATTAAAGCTCCTGATGTTTATCTTTCTGTGAGTAATTAACTATGTTATTATAATCCCTTGTATATCAATGTCTTCTTTCATTGACTATGAAGATACGGCAAGACAACTTTTAGCTTGTCTTTGGAGTCTTACTTTGTTCATTGTGTGTTATGTTTGTCATCGATTTTATAAAATTCTAAGTTATAATCACTTTTTATAGTTCCTCTTCTCTATGTACTCTGCTATATCCTTTTGCATTTAATTAAATCCTTTAATTAGTTTTATGATGGACTCTTCTCATATGTTTCCCGCATTTATTTCACCAATAAATTGTCTCATTTTACTGTATTGTAATTTTTTCATATCTCAGTTGCAGTCATTAATTCTTCTTTTAGCCTTGTTACATATGTAACTCATCCACCTCAATTTTCAGTTACATTTTAACATTTATAGTTTAAAATTTGTTCTATTATAAAATATACTTGGTCCTTTTCAATGTCATGTGTTATCAATTAATTCTCATTACTTAAAACAGAGAAATAGATTCACATCATATAATTTAATATGTTTTATATCTGATTTCTGAGCCTAATTCCTCTAACTGATGTCTCTGCTTACTCCTGGTGATTATTGTACATTTTTTGTAGTTTTAAATTTTAGATGGTTAACTCATATTTAGCAGATGTTAATTCCCCCAAATTATTAAAGGATGTATTGAGGTTGATTTTTCTTGCATACAGTCTTGCCAGGCATCCTAAAAATCTGGCAACAATTTTATTTCTCAACTTAATATTTTCCAAAATAAAAATGATATGCATTCAAATTCATTTTAAAGAAGGTATGTAATTTTGATTTTTGAAAGAAGGTTCTATATTTTACTAATACGGTGTGAAGGATGAGATTTTTTTAAAAGCTACTACTTGTCCCCCTTTAACTTGAAGGTAGATTTATTTTTCTCCCAGTCTTCCACACTTTATAATATCTAGCTTCCTTAGGAATCTCAGTATTCACTCTCCACTTCACTTGGCCTGACAGTTATGTTGTCTGTTTATGGTACTATAAACATTATAATCCAAAGCTTGCTTTATTCATTAGTTTGAGAAAATTTCTCTAAGGTCCTTGGTGGTTTTAAACTATGCTAGCACCTTTCTTTCAGCTGTCTTTTTTTTTGTTGTTTTTTCTAGGACCTCTAATAAGTGTAATTTCCCTTACACTTTTTAAAACTCAGCTATACATTTAGGAGCATGTGTTTTAAAAAAATTTTCAGCATTTCTTGGACTGAAAATATTTTGCAGAATGTTTAATAAGTCAAATTACTTTAAATAAAAATACAATGAATTCTTATATTCTATTGTTAATTTACACACAGTGTAAAGATTAAATTCTTATACCAGCACATATATGGTAGAAAACAAGGTAGTTATCTTGAGGAAAGGAAGTGATGGAACCCACTAATCAAGGGCTTTATTCCTTTGTTTATAAATCCTTCTTAATCATGAGGCACAAAATAACTAATAAGCCATTTATGTCTCTTAAATTGACTACTTTAAATTACTACTTTAAGTAAATAGCAAGTTGTTTGGAAGTTATCTGTTAACAACGAAGAGCAAATTAAATTGAAGCAAAATATTTTTTAGACATTACTGGTTTTTTTGTTCGTTTGTTTGTTTGTTTTTTGAGACGGTGTCTGGCTCTGTCGCCCAGGCTGGAGTGCAGTGGCCAGATCTCAGCTCACTGCAAGCTCCACCTCCCGAGCTTACACCATTCTCCTACCTCAGCCTCCGGAGTAGCTGGGACTACAGGTGCCCGCCACCGCGCCCGGCTAGTTTTTTGTATTTTTTTTTTTTTTAGTAGAGACGGGGTTTCAACGTGTTAGCCAGGATGGTCTCCATCTCCTGACCTCGTGATCCGCCCATCTCGGCCTCCCAAAGTGCTGGGATTACAGGCTTGAGCCACCGCGCCCAGCGACATTACTGTTAGTAGTCAAGGTTCTCCACAGAAAAAGGATAGGTTTCGTATATTTATATATAGATATAAATAAATATGTAAATATAGATATAAAGATATATCTATGTATAATATAAAGATGTATCTTTAGGTCTACACACATGTATAAATATATTGTAGATATATCTATATATAGATATATAAACATATGTATATGTATATCTTTATAGATACATACATATCTTTATATATGGAAATACATCTTTATATCTGCATTTACATCTTTAGATATGTCTAAAAATGTGTTGCTTCAATTTATAAAGATATATCTTTATTTATAAAGATACACATACATAAAGACATATCTTTACATATATAAAAAATATAAATATATACTAAAGATGAATTTTTATATATATATAAAGATACACATAAATACACACACATCTTTATGTATATATAAAGATTTTTTAATAAGGAATTGGTCTATACAATTATGAAGGGTGAGAATTATTACAACCTTCCATCTGCAAGCTGGACACCCAGAAAAGCCAATGGTATAAGCTCTAGCCCAAGTTCAAAGGCCTGAGAACCAGGAAAGTCCGTGGTGTGAGTCCTAGTCTGAGGACAACGGAAAACCAATACCTCAGCTCAAACAGGCAGAGAGAAAAGTCTCCCTTCCTCTGCCTTTTCTATTCAGGTCTTCAATGGACTGGATAATCTCTACACATGATGGGGATGGCAATATGCTTTACTCAATCTAGCAGTTCAAATATATTTATGTGTGTGTGTGGTGTGGCAGGGGATTGTTTTGTTTTTGATTTTTTTTTTTTTTTTTTTTTAGAGGCAGGATATCTCTCTGATGCCCAAACTGAGGTGCACTGGTACAATTCTGCTCACTGCTGCCTTAAATTCCTGGGCTTAAGTGATCCTTTCTCCTCCTGCGTCAGCCTCTTGAGTGACTAGGACTACAGGTTTGTGCCACCACACCTGGCTGATTTAAATATATATATATATTGTAGACATGGGATCTCACTATGTCACCCAGGCTTGTTTGAAACTCCTGATATCAAGTGATCCTCCCACTTTGGCTTCCTAAAGCACTGGTATTACAGGTGTGATACAGTGCCCAGACCTTGATTCAAATATTAAATCTCATTCATAAGTACCCTCATGACATACCCAGAAAAAATTTTTAACTAAATATCTTTACGCCGTGTCAAGTTGACATATAAAATTCATCATCACATCATTCCAAATAATGTATTTTACCTATTGAAAATCTATAATGCCTAGTCTTCCCAAAATACTTTTGTTCTTTTACCCTACTGGGAATTATAAGCTAGAATTTGAGGTGTTTTAAAGATATACACTTATCAAGGACTACCAGTTACCAACATTGCAAATCAAATTTGCAATTATCAGTTCTTATCTTTATGGACTCATTCACAAAATATGACACATCCTTTCACTCAAAACATTTTCCTCTAAGAAATAAATTTCTGGGTAATTTGTTACCACATCATTAATTAGCCTAAGTGATCTGACATGGCATACTACATAAAACAGTCTCAATTGTCATCTCCTGCTGTCTTTATGCTACCTTAAATTTTTTCTTAATATTAAGTATTGCATTGAATAATAGACATTTGTAATTATATTTGCTTGTTTTGCCCTTATTTGAAGGAATATAAGATCCATTAGGGCAGTGGTATTTTATATTATATTTATTCTGTGCCCACTGGCACATAGTAGGTTTTAAGTGCATATACATAATTGTGATGTTTGTTGTTGAATATGAAAACAAGTACATATACATAGTTGTAATGTTTGTTGTTAAATATGAAATCAATAATTTTCAACTTCCCATTAATGTTGTAATAAGCAATTAAATACCACATGTCAAAACTCTGAAACACTGAAATTCTTAAAATACTTTACAATAATTTAAAAATCTTAGTCGAAACTGGTTTAGTAATTCAGAAGTGTCCATCAGTATTTTAGCAAAATACCTTTAAGCACTTTAGTAATTACCATGTATTTATTTAGTATATATTACTTAATAACACATGATAAAATGATGCCACTCTTTTAAGCATATTATTATTATCAGGGTGGGTAAATGAGAAATTAAATATTCTAAAGCTTGATAAGAGTTGTAACTTTTAAGAACTCCATTGCAAAAGCAAATCATGTAATTAAAGTCATAGTTCAATTACAGAAATTATGTTCAAGTATGCTTTTAAATGTGTATCTCTCTAGCCATTGCAGGATGTTCAATAATCCACTTACATGTAAGGGTTGTTTTCTACTGAATAGTTATATTAACCTTTCCAGGACACTATTTTGTTTTCTTAAATTAGACCTACTTCCTTGAGGCAATGAACATAGTACCAGAATTTCTTTCCCGTGTGAAGAACTAACAAAATGATGAAAGTATTTTCTGAAAAGAATATAATATTATAAGCAAGGAAAAGATTTATATTTAAATTTTATCTGAAGTATAAAAATGTTAAAGTGATTAAACTTTGCAAAAATATACTATATTCACCTTAGTGATTGGCATCAAAAATATTTAGATGCAATGAATCTTAATCTTATGACAATTTTTACAAATGAAAGAAAGCTGCCTTATACTTACACAATTATATTTTGTGAAGATGAGACACAGCTCACTCTACTTCTTTAATATATCTTCTGATGCTCTAATATGTGTTTCCACTTGAGATACTGTATTCTGGAATTTCAGAATGATTTCTAGAATGGGTCAGATCTTGGAAAATTTATTTTCACATTTAGAAAAATAACATAGATTCATCTGTATGGGAATCATATCACAGAAGAACATTTATGTTTTAATAAAAAAGAGTGACCTAAAACACTGACATAGATGTGAAAAATGCTATCCTTGGATATTGGAAGAACTCCAGATTCAGGCAAGAAAAGAACTGATATAGAAAAGAGTCTTAAGAAATAATAATTACATATATCTATGGGATATGGTGTGATGTTTTAATATGTATTGTGGAAAGGTTAAATTAAGCTTATTAACATATTCATCACCTCACATGCATATTTTTTGTGGTGAGAACATTTTAAATCTACTCTCTTAGCAATTCTCAAATATACATTATTTTTAACTATAGTTGTCATGCTATGCTATAGATCTCCAAAGCTTATTCTTCCTGTATAAATGAAATGCTATACCTTTTATTCAACATCTCCTCATTCCCACTCTATTCCATATTCAGCCCCTGGTAACCACCATGCTACTCTCTGCTTATTTGGGTTTGATTATTTTAGATTCCATATGTAAGTGAGATCATATGGTATTTGCCTTTCTGTGCTTGGTTTATTTCACTTAGCAGAATGTCCTCCATATTTATCCATATTGTCTCAAATAACAGGATTTCCTTCTGTTTTATAGCTGAATAATATTTCATCATGCATATATACCACATTTTCTTTAGCCATTCATCCACTGATGGATACTGAGGCTGATTCCATTTCTTGGCTATTTTAAACAATGCAAATGATTTTTCATAGGTATTGGAGGGAGTTTTCTCTTGGGAGTTTCTTATTGGTAATATCTGTGGCTTAAATGCTTTTCCTAATCTGGTTCTCAATGATGTTTTTACCTAGAAACAGAAGGAATGGAAAGGGGTTAATTCTTTATATGATAAAGGAACATTAGTCACTCATGTTACCTGGAAGAGGGCAATACTTCATCATTTCGGTGGTTCGGACAATATTGTTTATATCTGTGGTTGAATTTTTGCTCAAATAAGATTATGAAACCATGCTGCTTTTTTAGTCCATTAGTCAACCATGATCACAGAGTGACCCTATTTTACATTGACCCTTTATGAAAATATTTTATTCAATTGGAAAAGCCCATGGTCTAGCTGTTAGCGCATGAGTTGAGGGCTACTTTTTCTATCTCAGTCTTTTAGTCAATTCTGAACATAAAATGAAAGATTATCTATTATTATTATTCCTGATGTATTTTGGTCAATACAGTAACTGCCAGAAAGCTCATGTCATTTACATTAAAAGTTCAGTTTTATAATCTTAATTATTTTACTTTTCTGAATCTAAAAGTAATATTCAGATTTAAGTATTTCTCCACTTGATACAGGACTTTTTGTTTTTTCTTTATGATGCATTATTGAAGACACCACCTTATCATTGAACTTCAAAGACTGAAGCTGAATAGAAATATACTAGAATTCCTGAGCAAGTTGACATAATTACATTTTTGTTTTCTCACCCACAAAATGAGGGGAATCATGCATATGTTACAATTGTAGGTAAATTGAGTTTATTTTTGACATTAAACAGTTTATAACTAACTTTCCGCTTCATTAAAACTTTCAAAAGCTCAATAGCCTTGATATTCTTCTACACTCTTCTTTATTTAAAAATAATGTAGGAATTGTCTCTCTTAAATGCACTGACAGCATTCTTAACAAGTTATAATCATTCTTTTCAGTGCATTAGAAATCATGAATAGCTGTCCTTTGAGGTCCAACTTTTATTTCTGGATTTGGATATCCTAATTAACGGACACCACTAAAAATAAAAAAAATTTTAAAAAAATCTTATTTTCATTAAATTCCCTGCTATATTTTAAGACATCATTAAGTTTGGCGTGCAAAGGAATATCTACAAATTTGAAGTAATGTTAGAGAAATCATTTTGTATCATTTCAGTCATCAAGTATTGAGGTCTTTTTTTTTTTTTTTTTTTTTTTTTTTGAGACAGAGTCTCGCTCCGTCACCCGGGCTGGAGTGCAGTGGCCGTATCTCAGCTCACTGCAAGCTCCGCCTCCCGGGTTTACGCCATTCTCCTGCCTCAGCCTCCCATGTAGCTGGGACTACAGGTGCCCGCCGCCTCGCCTGGCTAGTTTTTTGTATTTTTTAGTAGAGATGGGGTTTCACCGTGTTAGCCAAAATGGTCTCGATCTCTGAGGTCAAATATTTTAAATAAAAACTTATTCCTGCTTAACCTGTTAACTGTGATTTGGCTTTAGTTTCTGGATTAGTATTATTTGTGATATTTGAGGTAAAAATAACAATTGAACTCATTCAGGATTTCCATATACTATTCATATATTTTTAGTATACCTTATTTTTTTTTTTTAAACAGTTTTAGGTTTCCAAAATCTGAAAAGATAGTATAGAGTGTATGTATATATGTGTCACACAAACTTTTTCCTATAATAAACATCTTGCATTAGTATAGTATGCTTGTTACAATTAATGAACCAGTATTGATACATTATTATTAATTCAAGTCTATAATTTGCAGAGATTTTTTAGTTTGGAACCTAATGTTCATTCCGTATTCCAAGATCCCATTCAATCATTAAGTATATCACATTAACTTAGTTATCATGTATCCTTAACTTCCTGAAATAGGTTGAATTGGACCACCTCAAAAAAAAGATATTTTAGAGTCCTATCTAATATTCAGTAACTTGGAATGTGACTGTATTTGGAAATAAGGTGTTTGAAGAGATAATCAAGTTGAAATAAAACCATTAGGGTGGGCTTTAATCCAACATGACTGATGTCCTTATAAAAAGAGGAAATTTGAAGACAGACACAGAGAATGCCATATGAAGAGAAAGGGTGAGATGTTTTTAAAAGTCAAAGAACACCTAAGATTGTCAGAAAACTGCTAGACCTAGAAGGGAAGGAAGCCTGTAACAGATTATCAGAAGAACCAACCCTGTTGATTTCTTAATCTAGGACTTCTAGCCTCCAGAACTTCCCTCAGAAGAACAAACCCCATTGACACCTTAGGACTTCTAGCCTCCAGACCTTGAAATAATGAATTTCTGCTATTGTTGCTCAGTTTGTAGTACTTTGTTGTGCCAGCCTTAGCAAATTAATAATAGCTCTTTTTGTCTGTGGCAGTTTCTTATAATTATCTTTGTTTCTGATGAGCTTTCTAGTTTCAAGAAGTACTGATAGGGTATTTTGTAGGATGCTTCTCTATTTGAATTTTGCTAGTGTTTTTCTCAGTTAGATTGAGATTATGGGTCTTTGGAAAGAAGCTCACACAAATGAAGTGCTATTTTCATCACATAATACCAAGGTCACATACTACTAACATGATTTTTGAATATTGATGATGACTCTCCCCAAAACCTACTCTTTTTCTTATTGGCCTCTGAAGGAATTCGCTATGCATAGGTCAAACTTAAATTGTGCTCCCCCTCGGCCGGGCACAGTGGCTCACACCTGTAATCCCAGCACTTTGGGAGGCCGAGGCAGGAGGATCACGAGGTCAAGAGATCGAGACCATCCTGGCTAACACGGTGAAACCCCATCTCTACTAAAAAAAAAATAAAAATAAAAAATACAATAAATAAAAAATTAGCCAGGCATAGTGGCAGCTGCCTATTGTCCCAGCTACTCAGGAGGCTGAGGCAGGAGAATGGTGTGAACCAGGAAAATGGAGCTTGCAGTGAGCCCTGATCACGTCACTGCACTCCAGCCTGGGCTACAGGGCAAGACTCCGTCTCAAAAAAAAAAAAAAAATTGTGCTCCCCTCTTTGAGAGCAGTATATCTACGAAAAGCAGATTGGTGTCTTGTCAATTAATGTATTCATTTATCTTCATTTATCTATATCAGTGTTAGCTCACAGACATTTATTTCATACTTTAGATTATAATACAATACTATTTTATTTAATTTGTTTCTCAAATTGCTCCAGATATGGCCACATAGACCTCTTTCAGTTGCTTTATCTATCCCTTTTACCTGCTCCCATCAATGCGATTGTTTTGCTTTGCTTTGTTCTGTTTTGTTTTCTCACTGAACTCTTCCTTACTTTCTGGTGCTACAAGATTCATCATATAAATTTTCTGCCCTTGTTCTAGAATCAACCATTTATCCCAAGAATCTTTTCTCTTATTGGAAAATTATATGAAAAATCAACATCGGGGACTGAGTCTGTTGCTACTGGGATATTATTTTAGGTCTGACAGAGTAAATAAATATACACACAAGCATACACAAATACATATACATGCATATATACAAACATATACATATACATTCACATACATACACACACAATATTTACTTTTCTTCTTAAACTGGGAAAGACTTCTAGTACGATGTTGAATAAAAATAAAAAGATGGCACCTCCTTGATTTCTTCTTGATCTTTGATGGACAGCATTCAGTTCCTCACCATTAAGTATGAAGTTAGCAGTATAAATTCTGTGGATGTTTTTTATCAAGTTGAGAATATTCTCCACTTTTCCTAGTTGGCTGAGTTTTTATTACAAATTTTACTGAACTTTCTCAAATGCTTTTTCTGCATTGATTGATAACATCATATGTTTTTCTTTTAGTTTGTTGATATGATATATTGCATAATTGATTTTCAAATGTTGAGTCAGCCTCACATACCTGGAATAATTGTCTGCAGTTTATGATACTTATTAAACTCATTATACATTATAATGAGTTTGTATATTATTATATTGTATGAGTTTGTACATTATATATTGTAACTCATTATTTTTGGAAAATATTAAAATGCATATTTATGAGAAATATTGATCTAGTTTCCTTTTTTATGACTTTATATAGTTTTGGCATTAGGATAATGCTGACCTTATTTATATGAAGAGTAGGAAGTGGTTTTGGTTTTTGTTTGTTTGTTTTGCTTGTATATTCTGAAAGAGATGGTGAATAGTCATGTCATTTTTCCTCATATGTATGGCAAAATTCATCAGTAAAACCATCTGAGACTGGTGCTTTAAAAAGATATTAATTATCGATTCAATGTCTTTAATAGATTTGGTTTTATTCAGGTTATCTATTTCTCTTGTCTACGTTTTGGTAGTTTGCCTTTAGGGAAATTTGTCTTTTCTATTTAAATAATCAGATTTTTATCAAAATTGCTACTTTAACATTCCTGCCATCTGATGGAATCAAAGTTTCTTATCAAAGTCAGATGATCTCAACTGTGGTTCTCTGACTTGGCATTTCTCTCTAAATTTCAGGGTGTTGGTTTGGCCTGTGACATCATTTTCTGTTAGGTTTAAGACAAGTCATTGATGTTCAGTTTGTTCCGATTGTTTTCTTGCTATAAAAAATGTAAGCGATGACTTCTAAGCTCTTTATGCATCAGAGCTGAAACAAAAACTCACATTTCTCCTTTCATATTTTACCACTGTCTTATCTCTTTTCAAATTTTGGTTAGATAGTGTTATTAGTTTTATTTATTGTGTGTATCAGTGATGGTAGTATATTTAATAAGCAAATTAGTTTAAATAGGTGGCAAAATTAATTTTTTATTAAAAAATACTGGTATATTTCATCTTTTAATCTCTTACTCTATTTTACTATTCAATACAACTTCTCTAGGTGAAATCCATTTCCTTTGTGCTTTAATAATTTTTGTGCACTCTTCTAACATAGCATTTACCACTTTGTAATATCAAAATCTTATGAAGTATGGGATCCTTAAGAAAAAATTATCTATATCCTTAATGTTACATGACTCTACCTAACATAGGTATTCAATCAATGTTTATTGAATAATTTTAATGAACAAAACACTTATTTACCTAATTTTGAATAACATGATGTATTCCCAGATCAAACTTACTGTTTGAACACAATGGTTTTCAGTAAATGTTAATGAATATATGAATAAATAAATAAACTCCCAATTATATTCTCTTTCACCAAATCTAAGTCAAAATAACCACTTTATGCTTTCTTCAGCTCATCACATTTATTTCTCTGACTTTTCTCTTAGTTAGATGTGTATTCTCCTAGCACAGGAAAATATTCCTATGAGAGAAATGTTGATGAAATTTCTTTATGCTTATGCTCATTAGGTCCTTCATTTTTATTTCTTTTTTTATATTTAAAGTAGAAGCCCAGATTTTTTAAAAATATCTTCAAGAATTTAAACAGAAAAAAATTAAAAGTTATACTAATTTTATGTAGCACACTTTTTTTCATTTAATAGGTTTTTTTTAATTGTGAAGGTAAAGGAGATTTTTTTCTCTGTATCTCTCATAAACTTAGCCCTATTTTTACTCAACAAAATTATTGGTACTAATGGATAAAGATTAACTCACATTGAAAACATTTTCCTAAAATATTTATATTCATAACTAGTCAGTAATGTTAGTATTATTTGTCTGTATCATGATTTTTACCTGTATGTAAGAAATTTAGTTAAGAGAAAGAATGCTTGAATATATACTGAGGTGTAATTACACTGAAAGTTATTGCTTTTTACCAGTAAATTTGTTTTATACAAACAAGGACTAATGTATTTCATTGTGATATTTCCTTTGGTGAGGCAGCCACAATTGATATTCTTACCAGACTCAGTAACTGAAATTTCTTGTAGTTGAAACATATTTCTTTAGAGACAGAGATTTTCAAATTGTGTTTTGACCAATACTTGGAAAAACAGAGGGCTTGCTCCTACAGAAACTATTAAGGGAAGAAACATTTCACTTTGTTTCTGTTTTTTATTTATATCCACCATACTTCTTTTGTTGTTTACATTTTGCGTATTTTCTCAGAGTATGTTTTCTAAATACTGCAGGCTGCTTACCTGTTTATTCGTCAGCCTTGAAAACTATAAAATGCAAATTTTATTTTTTCTTAAAGGATTGGTCTTATTGCTATATAGAAATCTGTCATAGATGCGGTGTCTGGGGTCTGTACAAGAGTTCATTTAGAAAGCATCTTATTCCATGTCTTGGTTATGCACAGTATTCTAACGCAATGTCCTTTTCCATGTCAAGCAATTATTTTTTCTTAAGCTTTGTCGGTGTGAAAGTATAACAAATTATTATTTTTTTAACAGAAATTATGTCACAGTTGTAAAAAGTAGTAAGGCAGTAATGGAACATAATGGGGTCAAGATGATATCTGACTTTCTGCTTTGAAGATCTAGCTTAAGAACTATTTTTTGATTTGCCCAGAGATGACTTCTTCCTGAAGTAATGACTCATACTAATGAAAAAAAAAATAAAATACACCAGACTACACATGTATTCATTTCTAGTAACGTAACTATCAAACAAAATGTAAATTATCCAGTTAAGAGAAACCAAAGTCTAGTGAAACAAGAAATGTTCTGCCCTACACAGACCTAGGTAGGCGAAAGCAAAAACATAATTGGGACTAACTTAGAATAATCTGTTGCACAGGCCAGAAGCCTATAATTACACACTAGCAACGTTTAATCTTCAGGCAGAATGAAATTGGAATACAAGTTGATAAACAAAGAATCATTATGAGAGAAGTCAGAGAGGTTAAATGTTAAGTGACATAACCATCTCACCATAGAAGCAGCCATACAAACTCAAAAGCCTCTGGAGTCACTCTGAAAATTAAAAAAATTAATATTTCAACTGATCAACTGTAAGGAGGGTATGTTTGATAATTCTACAAAGTAGAGAGTATTTGGTGTATTTAGAAACCTTGCAGGCCTAAGAAAATCCATCTTTGGAACCATGGTCAATATACGTTATCCTCCAAAATATTCAAACAAAAGGAGAAAACAATAAGTTTCAAAACTTTTGGCAAGAACAAACAAATCCATCCACTAGACTACAGTATATTAGCAGGTATGAGTTTGCATCTTTGCCATACAAACATTTGGAATTAGACATTTAAGGTTTCTTGAGAGTACTAATACTAGCTATAACTAATAACTCTAACCATAGTTATCTTAAGATAATCAGTTGACAGCCTTACTTTGTGCCTAGGTGCTAGGTTCTCTGTATGGTAATTTTTATATCCTTGCTTTGACCTCTATGAAATACATTTATTTTGGAGTTTAACTCAATAAATACTTTAAATTAATCAATTAATTAATATTTTTCAAAATTTGTGGGGAGTATCTCACTCTAATGCTCAGATCTTCAAATAAGACACACAACACAATATAGTCAAAACATGTTTTTGTAGTATTTAATTAGGTTGGTGCAAAAGTAAATGTGATTTTGGACTGTGAATTTTAAATCATTGTAACTAGGCTCAATACATCTTTATTAATTAAAATAGGAACCATTACGATCAACACATTTTTGCCAAAGAGAAATAAGTTTGTTTATTCCTGTAGCATAAAAATCAGTGTGTTGGAATTCCATGAACTCTTTGAAAGCATTTTCCTCATCCTGCTGGTTTTGGAAGCGTGTTCCCTGCAAAAAGTGGCTGAGAAGCTTGAAGAAGTGGTAGTCGGTTGGCAAGAGGTCAGGTGAATATGGCAGGGTGAATATGGCAGATGAGGCAAAACTTCATAGCACAATTTGTTCAACTTTTAAAGCATTGATTGTGTGACATGCAGTCAGATATTGTCGTGGAGAAGAATTGGGCCTTTTCTGTTGACCAATGCTGGCTGCAGGCATTGCAGTTTTCTGTGCATTGCATCAATTTGCTCAGCATACTTCTCAGATCTAATGGTTTCACCGGGATTCAGAAAGCTATAGTGGATCAGACCAGCAGCAGACCACTAAACTGTGATCATGACCATTTTTTGGTGCAAGTTTATATTTGTAACGTGCTTTGGCGCTTCTTCTCAGTCCAACTATTGAGCTGGTCACTGCCAATTGTTGTATAAAATCAATTTTTCATCGCACGTCACAATTCGATGGAGAAATGGTTTGTTGTTGTTTTGTAGAATAAGAGAGGATGATAGACCAGGTGCGGTGGCTCACACCTGTAATCCCAGCACTTTGGGAGGCCGAGGCGGGCAGATCACTGGAGATCAGGAGTTCAAGACCAGCCTGTAATCCCAGCACTTTGGGAGGCAGAGGCAGAAGGATCGCCTAAGGTCAGGAGTTCGAGACCAGCTTGGCCAGCACTGTGAAACCCCGTCTCTACTAAAAATACAAAAAATTAGCTGGGCATGGTGGCGGGTGCCTGTAATCTCAGCTATTCGGGAGGCTGAGGCAGGAGAATTGCTTGAACCGGAGAGGTGGAGATTGCAGTGAGCCACTAGAGTCCTCATCTTCAAGGCTCTCATCTCCTTTATAAAACTTCTAGAGCCACCACTGCACTGTATGTTCTTTAGCAGTTCCTGGGTCAAATGTGTTGTTGACATTGAGTTGTCTCCTCTGCCTTACGACTCATTTTGAACACAAATAAGAAAATCACTTGAATTTGCTTTCTGTCTAACATCATTTCCATAGTCCAAAATAAATATAAAATAAACAGCAAGTAATAAGTCATTAGCAAAAAAAGTGAAAATGTGCATTAAAATGATATATAACGTAACCACATTTATTTAAGAATGTATTCCAATACCAAATGGCAAATTCCAACAATGCAAAAACTGCAATTATGTTTGCACCAACCTAATAAACAATGTCCTCCTCTTCTGTTACATAATAGAGAAGTGTTTATAACTAGGACCTCAGATGGTCTTTTTTGTTTCATCTCTAATATTCAAAAATCTTGGGCCTCAAAAAGGCTTAGAAAGTAATGTGGAAAGATTTGCGTAGACTGGAGATGATAAAATAACTTGCTAGATAGAGAAATGATTGACATAACATTTACTATGCTGTTTAAATCCTACTAAGATTCACCTGCAACTTACTTCAAAAGTCTTTGCAATCAAATTTTCTTACTGTAATAGAACAAAGTAATAAAATAAAATCCCATAGACAACCATCTAGAAAACCAAAGCTTCATTTAAAGTTTATAACTTATGTATTATTAGTATGAACACTGGTAAAACAGCACACACTGTTGTAAATTTCTTTAAATTAGGAATATATTTTTGACAGCTCCTATGGTTTCTTTAATCCCTTGTTTATCAAGGACCTACTGGACAATAATGACTGTACTAAAGTCACACTCCTTATATTAAGTGATGCACCTATAATTTCTCAAAAAATGCCTTATACTGATGATAAAGTGCCATTTAAGATGAACTCATAATAGTGGTTATTAACAAATGTGATACATACCATTAGAATATTAAATATTTAATCAATCAAGAAATATTAAAGTATATATTTAGGGCACTGGTAAAATATTTTAATGAATTGTGATATGTAGTGCTAAAATCTCAGGCACTGTGACAAATGGCTAAAGTTTCACTATTTAAGATATACAACCTTCCTGAAACTATTGCCAGTTCTCAGTGAATGACTCTTAAAATAATTTGATGCAAGGAAAAAATTAACTCCCTCTGCAAACCAATAACAAGCTCTGAAATTGAATCAGTAAAAAATAGCCTACCAAAAAAGGCCTAGGACAAGCAGGATTCATAGCTGAATTCTATCAGATACATGAAGAAAAGCTGGTCCCTGTTCTACGAAATCTGTTCCAAAAAATTGATGAACAGAGACTATTCCTCAACTCATCCTATGAGGCCAGCATCATACTGATACCAAAGTCTGGCAGAGATACAACAACAACAACAACAACAATTTCATGCCAATATTTTTGATGAACATTGATGCAAAAAATCCTCAACAAAATGCTTGTAAACTGACTCCAGCAGCACATCATGAAGCTAATCCACCACAACCATGTAGACTTTATCCCTTCGATACAAAGTTGGTTTAACGTATGCAAATCAGTAAATGTGATTTATCACATAAAACTAAAGAAAAAACCCACATGATTATTTCAATAGATGCAGAAATTGCTTTCAATGAAATTCAACACTGCTTCATGTTAAAAACTCTCAATAAGCTAGTTATAAAAAGAACATACCTCAAAATCGTAAGAGCCATCTATGACACACTTACAGCCAACATACTGAAGAAGAAAAGATGGCAGCATTCCCCTTGAAAACCAGCCCAAGACAAGAATGCCCTCTCTCACAACTTCTATTCAACATAGTATTAGAAGTCCTCGCCAGAAAAATCAGGCAAGACAGAATAAAATAACAATCAGAATAAAATAAAGAGCATCCAAATAGAAAGGGAGGAAGTCAAGCTATCCTGGTTTGCAGATGACATGACCCTATATTTAGAAAATCCCATAGTCTCAGCTCAAAAGGTCCTTATGCTGATAAACAACTAAAAGCCTCAGGATAAAAAATTTATGTGCAAAAATTATTGGCACTCCTATAAACCAATAGTCAAGCTGAAGGAATGCAATCCCATTCACAATTGCCACACAAAAAATAAAATACCTAGTATATTAGAGTTTTCTAGAGAAAGATAATAGAATACACACACACACACACACACACACATATACATATATACATAGAGAGACAGAGAGAGAGTTTATTAAGGAGTATTAAACTTACATGATCACAAGGTCAAACAGTAGGTCATCTGCAAGCTGAGGAGCAAGGAAACCAGTTTGAGCCCCAAAGCTGAAAAACTTGAAGTCCGATGTTTGAGGGCCGGAAGCATCCAGCACAGGGGAAAAGATGTAGCCTGGAAGGCTAAGCCAGTCTAGTTTTTTCACGCTCTTCTGCCTGCTTTATATTCTAGCCTTGCTGGCAGCTGATTGTACCCACCCAGATTACGGGTGGGTCTGCCTTTCCTAGCCCACTAACTGAAATGTTAATCTCCTGTGGCAACACCCTCACAGACAAACCCAGGATCAGTACTGTGCATCCTTCAATCCAATTAAATTGACACTCAGCATTAATCATCACAAGTCCACCCCTTGTCAACTTGAACCCATACACATCTCCTGAGATCATACATATTCTTCAAATAAAGACAATACGGTCAAAATTATGCCTAACGTAATACAACTATCCTTTGTACAACTGGAAATGCACCAATCCCAAACTCAAATGCTATTGCATAGAGTTAATAACACTTAAATGTTGATATGAAGTCAATAAATCTTATGTTATATGATAAAGGAAAAAGTAAATACAATGAGGTATTTTCTTAGTACAAGTGTATACATGCACAAACATGTTTTTAACAAAAGAAGGAGGAAATACTCATGACAATTACAGTCCCCATTTGTGCATCTGTTCATGTAGTCATAGCTAGTATTGATGACTACCTTCCTCTACTACCCCTTCTGTATTCCTTTTTTTCTTCAGCAAGCACCTCAGCAGATTGTGGATTTCTTCCTGGTGGAGTGACCTAAACCTTCATTCGTGAAGGGCCTGGGTCATTTATAGCCCTGCCTGGACTAGGCTGTTGTAGTTCTCCATTGACCTTAATCACAGGACATGGTAATACTAAGAGACACCCCAAGGGATCTCCTGTATTCCGTGCATAGTCTTCCATACCTTTATTGTGGAATCATAGGCTGATTTCATCTTGATAGTCTGGTCAATCACCCCAGCCAACACTGTAACTACCTTCTTATCCTGTTGACTTAAGGGTAGGAGAAGCCCAAAGGGTAAATGTTATTTTCCTTCAGCACTTTAAACATGTCATATCACTCTCTACTGGCCTGTAAGGTTTCCACTGAAAAGTCTGCTTTTATTTCTTTCCTCTTGCTGCTTTTAGAATTATTTCTTTAATCTTGACATTTGGGAGTTTTATTATTACATGCCTTGAGGTAGTCTTCTTTGGGTTAAATCGGCTTGGTGTTCTATAATCTTCTGTACTTAGATTTAGATCTTTCTCTTCTTTCCTTTGTCTCCTTTGACTGTATTTTCACATACCCTGTTTTTAAGCTCACTAGTTCTTCCCTCTCCTTGATTAATTCTGCTATTAAGGGACCCTGCTGTATCCTTCAGTATGTCAATTGCATTTTTCAACTCCAGAAATTGTTCTTGATTCTTTTTAATTATTTAAGTTTATTCATTGCATTTATCTGATAGGACTTTGAATCGCTTCTCTGTGTTATCTTAAATTTCTTTGAGTTTCTTCAAAATAGCTATTTTGAGTTCTCTGTCTGAGAGGTCACATATCTCTGTCTCTCAGAGATTGGTCCCTGGTGCCTTATTTAGTTCATTTGGTGAGGTCATGTTTTCCTGGACGATCCTGATATTTGTCGATATTTGTTGATGTCGGGGCATTGTAAAATTAGGTCTGTTGTAGTCTTCACAGTCTGGGCATGTTTATGCCTATCCTTCTTGGTATGGTTTTCTAGGTATTTGAAGAGACTTAGATGTTGTGATCTAAGTTTTTAGTCACTGCAGCTGTATCTGCATTAGGGGGTACCCCAAGCCCAGTAACATTTTGGTTCATAGAGACTCATATAGGTATGTTCTTAATGGTCTTAGACAAGCTACAGAAGAATACTCTGGATTACCAGGCAAAGACTCCTTTTCCCTTTCCTTACTCTCTCCCAAACAAAAGAGTTTCTCTCTCTCTCTCTCTCTCTCTCTCTCTCTCTCTCTCTCTCTGTCTGCTGAGCTGCCTGGAGCTCTGGGATGCCTGACACAAGCACCCATGTGGCTACCACACTTGGAACTGTACTGCATCAGACCTGAAGCCAGCACAGCACTGGGTCTCATCCAAGTCTCACTATAACCAATACATAGCTACCTCCTAGGAGTGCTGAAGGCCCCAGGGCTCTACTGTCTACAGATGGCAAAGCTAGCTCGACTTGTGTCCTTCCCTTCATGGCAGTAAGTTCCCTCAGTCCCTGGATGACACCAAGGATTTCACCCAGGAGCCAGGGCCTGGAGTCAGAAACCTTAGAAATCTGCCTTTTCCACTGCTGCTGAGCTGCCACCCAGAGCACAACAAGTTTTTGTTTTTTTGTTTTTTTCCACTCTTTCTTCCCCTTACCTCAGGCAGAGGAGTCTCTTCCCATGTCGACCATTACCACAGGCCCACAGTGGGTACTGCCAGGCAACCACCAGTGCTCACAGTGTTCACTTAAGGCCCAAGGGCTTTTCAGTCAGCTTATGGTGAATGCTGTCCGGCCTGGAACTCGTCCTCTAGAGCAGTGGACTCCCCTCTAGCCCAGAGTAGGTCCAGAAATCACATCAAAGCACCAAGGCCTGGAATTTGGGACCCCAAGTGCCCACCTGGCACTCTACCCACGTGGCTGAGCTGGTGCCTAAGCTGCAAAGACAAAGTCACCTTTATTCTTCCCTTTGCTTTTCTCAAGCAGAAGGAATTTTTGCTTATAGCCACCACAGATGTGAATGTGCTGGGTCACCCGTGAAGCTACCACATCTAAGATTCTTAGCTAAGGTCTAGGACATGTACTACCTAGTTACTGCTGCTGATTATTCAGAGTCTGAAGGGAAGGACACAAGTCGAGCTCGCTTTGCCATCTGTAGATGGTAGAGTCCTGGGGCCTTAAGCACTCCTAGGAGGTAGCTAGGTATTGGTTATAGTGAGCCTTGGGTGAAACCCAGTGCTGTGCTGGCTTCAGGTCTGATGCAGCACAGTTCCAAGTGTGATAGCCACATGGGTGCTTGTGTCATACCTCCCAGAGCTCCAGGCAGCTCAGCAGGCAGAGAGAGAGAAAGAGAGAGAGAGAGACTCTTTTGTTTGGGAGAGTAAGGAAAGGGAAAAAGAGTCTTTGCCTGGTAATCCAGTGTATTCTTCTGGAGCTTAGACTTTAGTCAGCAAGTGATGAATCGTGCCATGACTGGGTTTTTCCCTTCAAGGCAGTGAGTTCTCCTCTGGCTCAGGGTGTATCTAGAAATGTCGTATAGCAGCTATGGCCTAGAATGGGGGCCTCATGACTCTGCCTGGTACCCTATCCTACTGTGGCTGAGCTGGTATCCCAAGTTGCAAGATAAAATCCTCTTTACTCTCCCATTTCCTCTCCTCAAGCAAAGGGAGGAAGAGGTCTCTTTCAGAGTTGTAAGCTGTGCTGCTTGGTGTTGGGGCTGGAGTAGATGGCTAGCTAGGCTTATGTCCTTCCCTTATAGGCAGCAAGCACTGATTTAGTCACCCTGGCTTGTGTCTTACTAGATTGTATGCCTCCCAAGTCCACTGACTTAGAGCCCAGCACAGCAATAGGACTTGCCTAAAAATTGCTGTCCTTGTGCCCTAGACTGCTGTTCAAGTTTATTTAGAACCCCAATGCACTTTAACTCTTGGTGGCAAGGCTTGCTGAAACTCAGGTTCCAGCCACTGGGATGGGCGGTTCTTCTCTGACTTGTCTAAATGCTCCCTCTGTGGGCATTAGCGGAGTTCTGCTCAGTGTTGGCAGCACTGAATTCCAATGCAAAGTGCCATAATTGCTGTGCTCTCCCTCCACCAAGTGTACAGATTATCTCTTCAAGCCAGGTGACTGCTGCTGAGGAATGGAAGATGGGTGGCATCAGCAATTCAAGACTGTCTTACCCAATCTCTTTAGTTCCTCTTTCAGTAACATGAATTTAAAACCAGATACTGTGATGGCTCACCAGCTTTTTTAATTACTATGAAGGTGCTTTTTTGTGTAGATAGCTGTTAAATTGGTGTTCCTGTGGGGAGGATAATTGGAGAAGTCTTCCATTCAGGTATCTTGCTCCACCTCTCTCTAAGGTACATTTTTTTGTGTTCAACATATAATTGGTTTTATTCTTTTTATTCATTTTGACAATGTCTTCAATGGTGTACTTAGACCAGTAATATTTAAATTGAATAATTATATAGTATAATTAATACCGATCATGTTTATAGCCTTTCTAATGTTTGCATTTTCTTTGTTTCTCTCCCTTCCATCTATTTCTGTTCTTTCTGGTTTAAATTGATCATTTTGTGTGATTTGATATTAGCTGATGTCTGAGAATACACAATACACTTTAGAATGTATCGAATTCCTTTATACATCCCTTGTGATATTGTTGTCAGTCATTTCACTTATCCATGTGCTATAATCACCAAATACATTGTTACTATTATTAAACAAGCAATTATCTTCAAGATAATAATAGAAAAGATTTTTTATTCTTTAAAAAAAAAAAAACTCCATTTATTCCTTCTCTTACACTCTTCCTTTCCTTAGACCCAAGAAAATATCAATTCTCTTCTGCTCAAATAATTTCATTTATTATTTCTTATGGGAGGCATGGTATGGTGGCAATAAATTCCTTCAGTCTTTGTTTAGAAAATTAAAAAATCTTTATTATTTATTTTTGAGGAATAATTTTGATGCATATATAATTCTAAGTGATTTTTTTTCTCTTAGCACTTCAAATATATAACACCACTCTCTTCTTGCTTGCATATTTCTGAATAGAAGTCCAATGTAATTCTTCCCCATGCTCCTGTATAGGTAAGATGTATTTTTGTTTGTTAATTTGTTTTTTTCTCTTGTAGCTTCTTTCATGATATTCCTGTTGTCTTAGTTTTTCTCCACAGTGTTTTTTTTTCTTTCTTAAACATTCTTAAGTTTGTTTGTTTTGCTTTTTTGTTTCTTTCTTTGTTATTGTCCTGCTAATTGTTTTCTGAGCTTTGTGGAACTACAGTTTGTCAATAATTTTGAAAATTTCTCAGTCATTATTTTTCCAAATATATTTTTCTACTTTGTTCTCTCACTTTTCTGCTTTTGCATTCCACTTATGTATATATTATAGCTTTGGAAATTGTCCCACAGCTCTGAGATATTTGTTGTTTTTCATTCTCTTTTCTCTCTGTATTTCACTTTCTGAAGTTTCTATTGTCCCTTCTTTTATGTCACTGTTTCTTTCCTCTGCCATGTCATCTTCTGACAGGTTCATTGAAGACATTCTTTATTTTGGTTATAGTGTTAATTCCAGCATTTCTTTTTGACTCTTTCTTAGAGTTTTTATCTCTCTGCTTACATTACCCATTTTTGCATGTTATCTAGTTTTTCCATTAGAGTCCTTAACATATTAACCATAGTTATTTTAAATGACTTGTATGATAATTTGAATGTCTGTGTCACATATTTGTCTGGTTTTGATGATTGCTTTACCTTTCCAAAATGTGTTTTCCTTGCTTTGAAACATGTCTTATAATGTGGTGGTGCTGAAATCTGCCAATGTTGTCGAATAGGAAAAATAGGACTTCAGTGTGAGATTCTATGTTAGTCTGGCTAAGAATCAGTCTCTGTTCAAAATTTGCTGGAGTTACTGGTGCCAGAGGCTCCAAATTCTTCTGATGTTTTTGTTTTTGTCTCACTTTGACTTTGGACTTTGTAAGTACTCCTCTTCGGCGAGTCTATTTCTTGCTCAGCATTGTTCACAATGGGTACTCTTTCCTTCCCCACCCACAGTTAGAGGTCATCTTTTTCATTGCTTCACTCTGAGAATATGGTGGGATTCCTAGAGATTAAATCCACAGAAGTCTAACCTTGACTTTTTCCCAGGAGTTTCTCATTCTCAGGTTAAAATCCATACACAGCCAGGAGCAACCTGTCGAAAATTACCATTTAAGTTTTCCCACCAGTTTATTGTCTTAGCAGCTGCTACTCAAGGTAAGCAAATCTCTGCTGTATCTCTGATTCAATATATTTCTACAGATTTTGGAGTGATGGTTTGCTTTATTGAATCCAAGTTGAGTCAGTAATATTGTTTGTCTATCTGGTTTTATTTTTATTTCTTTTGTAATGACAGAAATGATGACTGCCACTCTCTGTACATGTCGGATCTGGAAATAAAAGCCCACTTCATAGATTTTAAATTTTCTTATTTTTAGGGCAGAATGTGGTTATTATAGTTTTAAAAAAAAACTCATTTCAGTCATCACCTAATACACTTCATTTAAAATATTTTTATGTATGAAGATTTTAAAATCTTTTTGAAAATATATTTGATAAAAATTTTTTTTCTTAATACAACAGTCGTTAGTTGGTCCTGGTTCCTGATTATCTTATGGTTATGTTAAATGGTAATAGAGTGCATACTTCCCATTGAGTTGAAGTATTTAGATTATTTAGAAGTATTGGGAAGACATATAGACTCAAACGGTTTACTTTTTCTTCCAAATCTGTAAGCAGATAGGAAGGTTCTCCTATTAAGATTACAGAAATTTGGTCAAGTTGAGCAATCAGCCTTTTTAGTCTCCTGACATTCAGCCTGTTTTTCCGTAAATCCTATGTGGAATACACTCACCTTGTTGGTCAAAACCAGCTTCTAACACAACCTGGCAAATTATAAATGAACCTAGGTGGACTTTCCTTATTACAATGCTGAAGTCTCCATTATGAGAGGAACTGCAGCTGCATTACAATAACATGTGACCTACGTGCTGCCATAATGACTCACAGTGTCTGCACAACTGGAACTGCTCCTCTGCATGCAATGATGCACTGTCTCCCCACTCTATCACCCCATAAAACCCTTCTGTCACTTTCCCTTAGGGAGACATTGCTTTGGAGAATACTCCCACTGTTCTCCTTACTTGTGCCAAGTAATCAAATTCTTCTTGATCAAAAACTGCATTCTCATGGAGAGTCATTTGTTACTTGCTAGGTGAACAAACCCTATCTTTTTCTGGGTAATAGACCCACAATTCCAATCCTGGCCACAGAAGACTAACACAGCTGAATGTTTTATGACTTTACTAGATCCTGAAAGATATTACAGACTGTCAGATATTTTCCTGAAGAAAGGAAATGTTCATTTCTGCTCCAGAAAAAAATTCTTATAAAATCATAGGGTCATATTCTACTTAGGGGCCAGAGAAAGGAAGGCAGATTTTATAGTTACAAAAATATTATTTTCTCAAATGCCAATGATGACATTTATTTCTCTCCTACAGTCAGTGATAAATACGATTATTTTTATAAAGCATTTTGAGTTCCTTGAGAAAAAAAAAAAAATCCATAGTGTTATCTGTTTTGTTTCTGTTTAGTCAAAAAGCAAGACTCACTCTAGCTTATAATTTCAGAAATCTTCCTGGAGGGCAACAACTGAGCAAAGTTGGGAGAGGGGGAAGAGCTGACTAAGAAAGGCTACCTTTTCATGTGGAAAGAATGAGTTACTATCAGACAAAGAAAAAAAAAAAGAATACATCAAGGAAGCAAATATATCAAGGAAACAGCGTAATGTCTCCTAACAACAACAACAAAAGGTTTCTACTTAAAAGAGCTTAAAGGAACAGGCAGGACAGAAGTATGCTCAGAGATCTTTCATGAAAAATTTGAGGAAATGTTGAAGAATTTGAATTCAATTTTGTAGGCAAAGTGGAACTTTTGCCAAAGTTGATGTAACAGATAATGAAGGTTTAAAGGACTATAGTGGAAACAGAAAGAGAAAAGGAGCAAAGGAGTCGAAAAGATACTGAAGCCACATTCGCATGATTTTATTTTCAGATATAGAAATTAATGGAAGGTAGAAATCAGGTAGTTGTTTAGATTTCTAGGTTTGGTGACTGAATGGATGTTGTTGATACTTCCAGAAAGAGAAAAAAGACAATTGTGGAGTGCAATGGACTGAATGTTTATGCCTCTCCTGAATTTATATTTGAAATTCTAACCCCCAAAGTAATATTAGAATATTGGGATTTGGGGAAGTGATTAGGTCATTGAGGGAGAGCCCTGATGAATGGGATTACTGCCTATATAAAAGAGGCCTCAGAGAGCTCATTTGCTCCTCCCACCATGTGAGGACACAGTGAGAAGGCACCACTTCTGAGGAAGCAGGTCCTCATCAGACACTGAATCTGCCAGTGCCATGATCTTGGACTTCCAGCCCCCAGAACAATGAAAACTAACTCTGTGTTGTTTTTTTTTTTTGTTTTTATTTTTGTTTTTATAAGCCCCACAGTTTGTGGTACTTTGTGATAGAAGCTCAAACAGACTAAGACAGGAGAAAATGCATTAAGTAGGTGAAAATTTGAAAGAAGGTACAGGCCCAGGTTGGTATTCTGTGGATGAGGAGTTTGTTATCTGTGGTATATTTATAGTCAATAACATAACACTTACAGTAAGAGCTGTGAGAGTGATTATAGAGAGGAAAGATTAAGATAAGGACTCCAAGAAATATCACTATTAAATTAATAAAAAGAAAACAGTCAAGGAAAAAGAGGGAACACTAATATTTAAACGGAAGGGGAAGCAGAGTGAGTGGTGTTACAAATCCAATCGGAAAAATTACTGTAAGGCAAAAATATGCAGCGAACAATATTGAACACAGTGAGTTGGAGGTAGAGGATGAAATTCTCATTGTTCTATGAAATATTGAATTCACTGGTAACCTTTTCTAAAGTAAATTTAACAGAGTCAGAGATGTTACCAAATAAAGAAATGAATGGAAAATGATGAAGATGGCACCAGACCAAGATTATAAATAAATTTAGTTGCAAAATTAGAAAGAGAGAGAGAAAGAGGGAGAAATACTGTAATTGGGGAGATAAACCGAGGGAATCTAGGGGAAGGGTGTGTGTACATTAACAAGAAAGACTTCAGCATATTTGTAGTGTAGGGGGGAAGAGTAGGTATCAAAAATAAAGATGAAGATGCAGAAGTGATGTAAGAAGGGAGGGGATATAGGGACATATTCTTTCCTGAGACTCTGGAAAATTGGTTAGCTCTGTGTACAGATAAGTGTGTAGGATGGAGAAGCTGTGGAAGACAGAGAATTGCAGAGACCATGCTTCATCATTTGTATATCCTTCTTGTTTTAAATCTGAGGTAAAATAATTTTGTTAGACAAATCCACAAATATTTAAAAGTGCTTTCATTTAAGTAAATGCTTATCTATTTAAATTCTTTACAGAAATGCATGGTTTGTTAGTGGCCTGCCATTGTGAAAGCAAACAAGTTTAAAACAAAAACCAACAAACAAACAGAAATCAAGACAACCTGTGTCTGCTTATGTGGTATACTGAGTGTAAATCCTGTATTATTTAGAACTTTATGAAACATTTGGGAGTTGCATTACCTTAGGAAAACTCTGACTACATGTGAATCTTGTAATATCTTAATCAGTGGAAAAAGATAAATTATTGGCGTGAAAAGATAGAAAATAAAAGAGGCTCGCACATTTGCCCCCTGTTCCTTCTTCACTCCATTTTCCTTCCTGCATCTTGACTAGGCTCAGGTAAAGGGCACCAGCTGCTCCAGGAAATGCCACACCAGCTTGTGCACAGGTGCTTCTTACCCATTGTGAGTGAAATTGACTGGAATCACACAATCTTCGTCAATTTCTCACTTGTAAAAATCAGTTCTTCTAGGCAAGGGGGCTGCACTACATTTGCTCTGCAGCTGGTAGTCCCATGGAGCTGAGGTGGAGGAAGAATAGGAGATGACCTGCTGCTAGCACATGATGTGCCCTGTGTTACTAAACTCATCAGATTTTTATCAGTATCAACCAACTATATGAAGAGACCAGGAGAGTATCTGGCTGAACTGAAGGAAATAAAGAGTTTCTTGTTTTAATCCTCAAGCTCCATTCTAACTCGTAACTAATGAGCTAGCATCATGCACAGCAGTACCATCTTCCACAGGCAGCAATTATATAAGAATAGCATCCCAAACTTGGTAATTCTGTGACTGGCTGGCACACAGGCTGCTAGAGTGGGAAGATGCTTTTCACACAGATGTTAGCTAGAAAATAGACTGATGGAAGTGACTGTAGATTACTGGGATCACAATAAGAAAGGACAAAGATTTAAATTTAAAATCTTTAATGCACAAGATGATTCATGCTGAAGATATTTTTTCTTTGTGTGACTCATGAGACTTCTAAATGGGTGGATTTCAATTAAAAGCACAAATTGAGGTGATTTTAATAACCAGCCTGGAGTGTTCTCCCAATAACCTGAATTGGAATGTCCTATGGACCTTATCACAAAACAGATACCTAGATTATATCTCTGTTATTTTAATCAGTAATTATGGGTGAGACAGAAGAATCAGCCATATATAACAAACAGGTGATTCCTGTGCGCAATAAAGTTTAAGAACTACCAGTATATACTGACCTTGGTACGGGACAAACAAGCAACATAATTATGCAGAGAAAATTCAAAGGCATTTTCATTTTAAATTCTATCATTTTTAAACTAACAGCAGTTAAACAAACTCTGAGGTGAACAATTAAGAATTAAAATTTTATGGATAAAGAACAATTAACTGAGTAATTTTAGCTATCATTTGAATAGCAAAAATTATGTTTCTTTTTGTACAGAAGTACTCCCAGGTCAAGCATTTGAAGTTATTTGGTAGTTGTTACTGACCTCTTCAGGTATGTTAGAGCTAGATGGCAAACATGTCCACTGGAAGAGAAGGCTCCAGTGTCTTGCTGGAACCATGAGAGTACCCTAACCCTACCTGTTAGGGAACTCAAGCTGCACATCACCACTTCAGCACACAAACAGAATAGAATGAGATAGTGTATCACTCTGTCATCCCGACTGGAATGCAGCGGTGTGATGGTAGCTCACTGTGGCCTCCATCTCCTGGGTTCAAGTGATTCTCCTGCCTCAGCCTCCAGAGTAGCACAGATTACAGGCAGGAGCCACTGTTCCTGGTTCTCTCCCATTTCTAAAATCACTGATACTGTTCTTTAATTATAGCTATCCCACTCCTGCCTCCATCCCCAACCCAATTTCTGACTTTGTCTTAGAATCCATGTCAGTATGGTTACCCATTTTCCTAATCCCCAAGTTACAGGTAACCACAACTGAATAAATAAGTTACATCATGAAAAACAATTTTCTTTTAGTTTATAAACATGCATCAGATAAAAGACAGCTAATCTTCAAAAGGAAAATTTTACAGAATGTTTGGACACACATTAGCCTTCATTTGCTTAGTCTGAAAAAGTCAAATATAGACTAATATCTTACCTTACCTAGCAATGATAACTACCTTGACTTTATTATGATTTTGAATATAGGCATTCATATTTTTCATATAAATTTACTTATACAAAAAATTTATATAATCAAGGAAGTAAAAATGTTATCCACAGTATCTTCATTGTTTCAATTAGTTCTTAGAAAATTAGTTCACAAAAAGATATTATTCAGCAAAACTGAACATCAAATTTATAATCTAATCAGTTTAGGAGACAATTTTTGAAATTTAATTAACTTAGCTGGAACAAAGAATGGTGCACATGATTAGAGTCTACCTATAAAATGTTCAGATATCTGTTGTCTTATTAATCGATCACTGTTGGAAAGTGTGCACCCCCACCCCTGCTAAATGCACAAACTAAAAGAAGAATTTATACACTGAAATAAACTTTTTAATGTTTATACTGAACTTTCTGTACTAGTGAACAGGAAAACAAAGTGTAACGACTCAATTAGTAATGAATCTTTCTCTTTTGAAATACTATTTATTAATATCTGGTTTTCCAAATATCAGCATGTCATATATAGAGTAGTTTCACTGTGGAAAAGAAAAGAGAGAGATGATTTTTATATACTGCTTTTATGTCTTGTGGAATTGCTAGCATAATTTCTGTATCTTTAACAGCCTTAGGAGAAAAACATAAAAATCAAATGAAAAGGAGTAACAAAGAGATTATCATAAATTTTTTGTAGCCCTAAAATATGTAAAATCTTCAAAAACAAGAAGTTGTATTTCATGATACTATGCTGTATCTCAGGCTCTGTAATGATCCCTTGTGACATCTTCTTTAATTCCATCCCAACTATACCCAGGTGAATCTGATGAGTTTTTGTCTGCCCATCTTACATTCACAATCTTTCAGAATTTACACATTAACCTTGTAATTACTCATTTTTATTACCAACCTCTTAGTTCCTTAAAGGTATGGATCAAAGTTTGTTCATTTGGTATCCTCAGCAACTAGAGTACACTTTGTATGTATCAAGGAGTCAATAAAATTTTGTTGAAGCAATAATAAAATCATTTGAAAAGAGTCCTGAATATTAACATAACATATATCTTTTGAAAAATACAGATTACTTCCCCACAGATCTTTTTTTTTTTCCTCTCTAGGTTTTAAGAAATATAAGAGTCTTCAGGGGCTAGGAGTGAAAAGTTGTTATTTCAGACCACTTATATTTCAATCATGAGACAAGTAACTTTCGATAAAACTATTCTCTATGTAGATTGTGTTGAGTTTATTTAAATCTGGATAATCTACAATTTACATTAGACTTTTAATAGTTTTCCATTCACCACTGAACTGGAAGAAATTAATGGATGAATTATTTTAATTAAAAATAAATACTACCTATGTAATTGTAGCTTATTTACTCACATTACTCAAAAATATAAGAATATTTTGAGGCTTAGTATTTGTCAATTACTGAGAATAAGTTACAATAATTACACTAAAAAATCATAAATTTAGAAAAAAATATTGGTACATAATATATTTTAACTATATATAATCCAGCCTACTGGTGTCATCTATGCCTCACAACATCAGTACTTGCTATGAGCTCTGAATGTAATCTTGGGTTCTTTGAACAGAAGGCATAAAATATTAACAAAGATAAAAATATATTGAAATAGATAAGTGACTGGAGCTTAGAATCTATTCCATGTTAGTCTACAAAATGCACTCTGCTTTCTATTCTAACATTATATATCTTCTATTAATACTATTAGTCAATGATTGCTACACCTGAAAGTAAATGTTGTGTCAAATTTTCTAATGTGTATTTTTTTACTCCAACTCATCTTTGTATTATTTAAAATGCTCATAATTCTTTTGACTTTTTGAGGTATCTAGCCATTTTTGAGGCTGGCATTTTCTATCTTTCCAATCTCACCTATCATACACTAAAATCAGAGAAATGAATGGAACCTCATGATAAAATAAATCAGTCAAGCATTTCACAGAGGTAATCTAGAACAGAAAAAGAGGAATGTGTTATATCTAAGGGGAGAATATTCTATTTTAGAAAATTCATTTGCAACAGAACACCACTTTTAGATACCTTGTTTTTCTTCTTTCATATATTATGATCAAATACTAAGAAATAGAGATAATTAAATGTATATACATTTATTATATGTAAAGAATAATTCATAAAGAGACAGTTTACCTTCAAAGAGAAAACAGCATCTAAAGTCACCACTTCATTATGAAAGAATAAACATAAAAGAGGTGGCAAAGTTGTTGAGATGAGAGATACAAGTTTCTCATTTCTTATCATTACTTAAGAATATATTTTGGGGGGCAGGACTTTGTTAAAAAGAAATTCACTGAACCTCTGCTGAACCTCTATAATAGGTATAAAGCGGCAAGTGAAGGGTTCTGTAGTTATGGATTTGGACACAAAAAAATGCTATTAAAAATAAAGAAAAAAGTTTCTAAATTATATCAACATTATCTTTTGTATCAATGATTTTTATATATAAAATAACTTATAATTAAGTATATATCATTATTCATATAGGAAAAGAGTCATATTGGGACTTGAATAAATATTATCTATATTAAATAACATAAACCTATTAAAACACTAAGCAAGTACTTCAGTTTCCCTTTGATTTTCAAGAAAATCTATACTCCATGTTAATTCTAAAATTTGCATCTATCAAAGGCCAAGAAGTATCAAAGTTTTCAGGTGAATAATTGAGATTTTAATGGTTACCATGAGATTTGGGAATTGTAGTATAACTAACATGATTAACAGATTAGACAGAATGTTGTTAGATCAAAATAAGAGAATTAGATTTTCTGATATTCACCATAATCACATAAAGTCTTAAGAGTGATTCAAAATATAAATTAAAAAATTATAACTCTGTTGTACCATTGATTAATTCATTAGATCAATTGTATATACTTGAAACTTCTTTTTAAAGACTAGCTTATAAACTATTTTATGCCTGTTTAGAAATACAACCAATAGAAAATTGATTAATCTGTGATCTCATTCTGGGACATATCTATTGAAAGATAATCAGTGTTTATTAGCAATACCTATTTATGTAGAAAATAACCATATTCCTTGAAGTTAGTTACAAACATTTTTTGTCTTCCATCATCGTATTTAACATAGTGCCTGGCATGCAATCAATGTACAATATGTATGTGGAGAATAAAAGAATAAAAATAAAAATTCTTGCAGACTTTTAAAATTAAGCATATAGGACTTCCATTTCTGGTCTGGCATGCGAGTTGCTTGGAAGTCATCACTTCATTATAACAAGTAAAAGGGCTGAATAAACTGGAAAACCAACACCTCTTAGGTCACTGAGCAAACTGCTGCCCTCAGAATTACAGAGACAGAGAATTACACTACTTAGAACAGAAACTCATGGGTAGAAACTTCCATGGGAGATAGTACCAAGGTAGGAGAGAAGGATTAGGATTATTTTATTATTGTAAAGTACTTGTACTACCTGTAAAATTGCATAGCGGCATTTGAAAGTAGATTTGCATTAGCTGTAAACGCATATTGCAACTTCTAGGGAACCACTAAAAAAGTTTTTTAAAAAGTATAACCAATATCCTGAGAAAACAGAAAAAATATAATTATATGAGATGCTCAATTAAAAGCATAAAGGACAGAAAAAAGAGTAGAAGACAAAACTAGGAACATAACTTCACTCTATTGGCAGATATTAATCCAACTACATCAATAATCACTTTACACATCAATAACATAAATACACCAATAAATGACAGATATTATCAGAGTGGATTCAAAACAGGATCCAACTCCATGTTACCTACAAGAAACCCACTTTAAATATAAAACACATATATATTAAAAGCAAAGGGAAGGAGAAAGATACATTATGCTAACACTAATAAAAAGAAAGCAATAATTGTATTAATTTCAGACAGAACAGACTTCAAACAAAGGAAGTTACCAGGGATTTTTTAAAAGGCTATTACATAACAATAAAGGGATCTATTCTCCAAAAAGACATAACAATCCTTAATGTGTGTGTGCTAACAAGAGAGCATCAAACTATATGAGACCAACAATGATAGAACTATAAGAAAAAATAAATTTAAAAAAAAATCTACTATTGGCCGGTCTCGGTGGCTCACTCCTGCAATCCAAGCACTCTGGGAGCCTGGGGTGGGCAGATCACTTGAGGTCAGGAGTTCGAGACCAGCCTGGCCAACATGGTAAAACCCTGTCTCTACTGAAAATACAAAAACTAGCCAGGCTTGGTGGCAGGTGCCTGTAATCCCAGCTACTCAGGAGGCTGAGGCGGGAGATTCGCTTGAACCCAGGAGGCGAAAGTTGAGGTGAGCCAATATTGCGCCACTGCATTCCAGCATGGGTGACAGAACAAGACTCTTTCTCAAAAAAAAAAAAAAAAAAAGAAAAATCTACTATCATAGTTAGAGACTTCAACACCACTCTATCAGAAATAGATCCAGCAAACAGAAAATCAGTACGGAAACAGTTGAATTCAACATTATCAATTAACTGTATATAATTGACATCTGTAGACTACTTCATCTAACAGCAGCAACAAACACACTCTGTGAACCTTAAACTGCTCCGAAGAAGTCTTTCTTAAAAAGTAAACATATAGGCATTTGCTAATTATAGCTGTGTGATTGATGCAGAAATTTACCACTCCTTTCTATCAATACACAATGAAGCATATACAACACAGCAAACCTCAACGCCAAAATAAATATCTCACAGAAAAGAAAAACAGCACAGCAATAAGAGGTCAAAGCCTCAGAATAACAGTCAAAATTCCGGGTCATGTGATGATGAATATTGTCAACTTGATTGGATTGAAGGATTTAAAATATTGTTCATGGATGTGTGCATGAGGGTGTTGCCAAAGGAGATTAACATTTGAGTCGGTAGACTGGGAGAGGCAGATCCACCCTCAATTTGGGTAGGTCCCATCTAATTAGTTGATAGCACTGCTAAAATGAAGCAAGCAGAAAATGGAAGAGCAGACTTGCTGAATATTCCAGCCTTCATCTTTCTCCCATGCTGGATGCTTCCTGCTCTCAAATATCAGACTCCAAGTTCTTCAGCTTTTGGACTCTTGGACTTACACCAGTGGTTTGCCTGGAGCTCTTGGGCCTTTGGCAACAGACTGAAGGCTGCACTGTCGGCATTCCTACTTTTGAAGTTTTGGTACTCAGACTGATACACTACTGGCTTCCTTGCTCCTCAACTTGCAGGCCTGGCCTATCATGGGATTTTACCTTGTGATTTTGTAAATCAATTATCCTTAATAAACTCCCTTTTATATAGACATATAATGTATTAGTTATGTCCCTCTAGATAACTCTAATACAGATCAGAAACAGATAGATGAACTAGAGAATATTTTTTAAAATGTTAGAGGAATAGCCCTGGAATTCAAGGTGCAGGGATACTGTAAGAACCTCTCATGATTAGAGACTAAAACACATCTTATCATATGCTGCCTATGGCCTCTACCTACAAGATTATTAGGTATCTGTTAAGAATTAGAGAAAATGCTTAATCATGTCTTACATCAAGCTACCCAATGGTTCCAGCAAATGATCTGAATTATATGCATAAGAAAATGAGTCTATGCTACCAATGCAAGATCTGGTTCTGACTAGGAACTCAGGTGGGATCCAAGGAGTCCAACAGGTACCAACGTAGACATCTACACCCAGCCTCTCTTTTTCATAATAAGCTTGAAAAAAAAAGGGGTTTCAAACAAATGAGAAAAACTATGTCATGAGATAATCATCTATTGGGAGAATTTGCTGTCATTTGTGAAAAGATATATATTAGAACAATCTATTTTAAATACTTGAAAAATATCATTTATTTAATAATCAAAAAAGTTATACAACAAATATATGTAGATAGAAATCAATGATAAGTAGAAAAAAATAATTTTTGGAGATAAAGTAGATATTAAAATAAAAATAGAAAACTCATAAACAGTGACGTTATATGACTCCATGTAGAGAGAAATAATCAAAAGAATGTACTCAGGAATTGATAAAATGCCACAAAAACATTAATGACATGAACAATATAAAAAATAAGTTAAGAAATAAAAAGAATAACTTGAAAATCACCAAAACATACCTGAATGAGGAATCAGAATTAGAGACTAGAAGGAATATCAGAGACACAAGATTAGATAAAATGAAGTTTCATGGATTAAAAAAGACATGGCCCTTAGATTGACAAAACTGTATCTTATTCCAAGCAAGATAAATAAAAATAAGGCAACATGTGTGTATGTCACCATGAAGTTTTAAAACATCAAGAAAAAATTGAAAACCTTAGAAGCTACCAGAGAGAAAGACACAAATACTTATGTAGAAAAGTGACAATTTGACAGCAAACTTGTCATCCACAACCACGAAGTAAAAAGTAAGTAGCCATTTATAGTACAAGAGAAAATGTTTAGACTTCTATATCCTGGTAAAATTATATATATAATTATATACATTTATATAAAATATTAATATATTTATATATAATTTTTTCCAATACTGAAATAAAAGTAAATATATGAGTACTCAATCCGATCACCATTAAAAGGACGTGTTGTTCTTCAGATCCAAAAATTTTCTCAGAAAGAAGTAAGATTCAAGAAGAAATGGTGAGGCCAGGCGCCGGTGGCTCACGCTTGTAGTGCCAGCACATTAGGAGGCCGAATCGAGAGGATTGCTTGAGGTCAAGAGTTCGAGAAAAGCCTGGCCAACATGGTGAAACCCTGTCTTTACTAAAAATACAAGAAAATCGGATCGAGTCGGGGATGGATCGGGTCTTTTGGCAGGGCAGGCGCAGGCGAAGGAAGGAAGGAAGGAAGGAAGGAAGGAAGGAAGGAAGAGGCTGACAACATTTCAAGTAAAATGAAATTTGGACTAATTTAGTTGATGATTAAAATATATTTGTAATATTTTAGCAAAAAAAGAAATACTAAAATAGCAGTAATTAAAACAAATTAAAGGGGATTAAGTTGGAAATTAGACAAAATAATTCTAACACATTTTTATCCCTGTTTGACAGATAGATGACAATGAGACTAAATGGCTTTCATTTTCTATGGATATGTTTGCAATTTCTGTGTGGTCAAGCTGGCTTGAGAGGCTGGAATGCAGATCAAGCCAAGCCTTCCTCTCACTTCCCCTCTGCTGGAATAACTGGGGACTCCATGATCCTAATATCTTCTAAGAAGAGGAATAGCATGGAGCCAAATTCACATGGAAGCAAAATGTTCTCAGCAGCAAAAGGGGAACAAGCCCAGTAAAGAGAGGGTATTTTTAAGCCTCCTCTTGCATCCGCGCGTTGCTGTAGTTCCGTGGCAAACAAGTCTGGTCATGCCTAGCATCACTGTCAGAAGAGACTACAGAGAGGGGTGAAAAAAGAACCATTCTGTCACAATATACCACAGTTACAAAAATGGGATATTAAATACACTTGTTAACAGATTAATGATAACCTGAAGAAATAAGTGAATCCATGGGTAACACTACAACCATGGGAGAAAAGAAAAAGAGAGGGGAGGGAGAAAAATGTCTTAATAAATCAAAATGGGGGCAGGATGTTGGTGAAAAAGGTAAAAGATACATAGAAAATATAGTAGAAATAAGTCAAAATATGGCTAGCTATTAAAAAGAACTGTAAAATAGAATTATAGAGTGTATTGAAAATCATTATTACTTATAAAAGTTTACTTTCAAAGGACTGCAACAGAATCAGAGATGTTTATATTGGAGGTAAATTTTAAAAGTAGTTTTAAAACAACAGAGCTTGGGAATATTATTTTTTGACAAATTAGGTTTTGGCTTAACTTATTCATAGTACAAAAGAAGTCATTACACAATGATAAAAACAACCTAATCTAAATATGGAAATGGTTATGAATGTTTGATGTTTTAACAGCGCCATGCTCCACTTTTTTAAAAAGAAAGATAATTATAGGGCAAGGTCTATGATTATATACAGATGTTGCAGCATGTAAAATCTCAAAAAACTAATAAAACAGAGTAGATGCAAAATGTAACATGTAACAATATAATGAATTTCTTTTTTTTTTTTTTTTTTTTTTTTTTTTTTTTTTTTTTTTTTTGAGACAAGGTCTCACACTGTCACCAGGCTGCCCAAGTGCAGTGGCATGATCATAGCTCACTGCGGCCTCCAGCCTCCCGGAGGTTCAAGGGAGGTCACTCACCTCAGCCTCCCAAATAGTGGGACCACAGGCATATGCCTCCAGGGCACAGCTAATTTTTGTATTTTTTAGAGACAGGGTTTTGCCATGTTGATCAGGCTAGTCTCTAACTACAGATTAAATGATCCACCTCGCGTTGGCCTCCCAAAGTGCTGGGATTACAAACAACAGCCACTGCATTACAGGCCAGAATATTGAAGAACACAGTGCTAAGCAATTTGAGAAAATATGTGAAGTACTCTGCACCCCTAAAATAGGGTAAATGCATTCTTGTCAAGTACCTGTGTGGAGAGAAAGAAAGAAAGATCAGACTGTTTTACTGTGTCTATATAAAAAAGAAGCAGACATAAGAGACTCCATTTTCTTCTGTATTTGAGATGTGCATTAAATCTGCTGACCCTACCCCAACCTTGTCCTTACCCAAGAGACATGCTATGAAATCAAGGTTTAAAGGATTTTAGGCTGTGCAGGGTGTGCTTTGTTAAACAAGTGCCTGAGAGGCAGCTTGCTGGTTAAATGTCATCACCATTCTCTTAATCTCAAGTACCCAGGGATACATACACACCCAAAGGTCGCAGGGACCTCTCTGCCTAGGAAAGCTAGGTATTGTCAAGTTTCTCCCCATGTGATGGTCTGAAATATGGCCTCGTGGAAGGAAATACCTGATAAGTTCCCCAGCCTGACGTGAAGGAGTCTGTGCTGAGAGTGGACTAGTACAAGAGAAAAGGCCTCTTGGCAGTTGTTGGCAGTTGAGATAGAGAAAAGCATCATCTCCTGCCCGTCCTGGGCAATGGAACATCTCGGTATAAAACCCAATTGTCCTCCCTTTCCCTCCCCTCCCTCCCCTCCTCTCCCCAGTGTGTCCCAAGAACATGCACTATTGATGGGCACCTAGACTGATTCCATGTCTTTACTATTGTGAAGAAGGCTGTGATCTTTTAAAGACTGTCTTTCAATTTCTTCTTCTCCGTCTCCTCCTTTTCTTCTTCTTCTTCTCCTCCTCCTTCTTCTTCTTCTTCTTCTTTTGCCAGTAAAAGCAGCTAATAGGTGGTTTAGCATAGTCCATGTATTTTTACTGGAGTCATGTGCAATGAAACTTCAACACACAAACACAGTGGATGTGCTTGAACATGTGACATCTTCATACACTTGGAATACTACACAGCCATAAAAGAATAGAAATTATGTCATTTTGCAGCAGCAATAACATGGAAGTGGCTGGAGGACATTATCACCATGATATTCAGAACAGAAAACCAATATTGCATGTTCTCACTTACAAATGGAAGCTAAATATTAGTTACACATGGACTACAAAGATGAGAACAATTGGGGACTCAAAAGAGGGGAGAGAGAGAGGGAGAGGAAGGGTTAAAATGACCCATTGCTCACTACCTGGTGACAGAATCATTGTACCTAACCTCAGCATCACACAACTTGTATAACAAATATGAATATGTACTCTTTGCAAGTTCTAAAATAAAAGGGTTAAGAATTATTAAAAAAAAAAAAACGATTGTATGTTCTGTTTACTGAGAAAGGAGAAAACCACCTTAGGGCAAAAGGCGGGACTTGCTAGCACAATGCTGCTCTTTATGCAGTAAAAAGATTTATGGAGATGTTTACATATGCATATCAAGGCACAGCACTTCTCTTTAAACTTATTCATGTCACAGAGATCTTTATTCATATGTCTTATGACTTTCTCCCTACAATGATCCTATTATCCCGCCACTTCCTTTTCTTTAAGATGGTAAAGATAATTATCAATAAATACTAAGGGAACTCAGAGACCGGTGCCAGCGTGGGTCCTCTGTATGCTGAGCACCGGTCCCCTGGGCCCACTTTTTCTTTCTCTATACTTTGTCCCTGTGTCTCATTTCTTTTCTTAAGTCTCTTGTTCCACCTAACGAGAAACGCCCACAAGTGTGGAGGGGTAGGACACCCCTTCACACATGAAGTATTTACCAAATTTCTCTATTTTCTAATCAGTAAAGGAATCATCCATGGATTCCACAGAACATGTATTATAGAAACCATATTTTCTGATAACACAAAACTATAGTCGAACAGTGAAAAGATAGTTTAAAAGTATATTTTTCAATATTATATAGGTTAATAAGAAAATTGTTATAGAATATGGGAACTATTTACAGCTTGTGGCAAAATATTTGTGATTATGGTACTTTAAAAGTAATTCACATTTATTTTTATTTAAGATAAAAAAATCAACTAATTTTTAAAATAATCGAGCTGAGTGATCAATTTTTAAACCTCAAAAAAAAAAAAAGCAGATATTTGAATCAAAATGTAAGAGAACAACTAGATGGAAATAGACAAAAGACTTCAATGGGAGCTTTATAAAAGATGAAATAGACAACAACAAATGAAAAGGTACTTCATCTCATTGACTTCAGTTAAACACAAATGAGTATTTCAAGGAGACGTCTTTTTTTTTTTTTTTTTTTTCATCTTTTATTTTAGAAACAGAGAATACATGTGCAGGCTTGTGAAACAGGTATATCACATGATGCTGAGGTTGGGGCATGACTAAACCTGTCACCCTGGTAGTGAGCATAGTACCTAATAGGTAATCATTCAGCCCTTTTCCTCCTTTCCCTCTCTCCCCACCTCTCCCTTTCTCCCCACTAATAGTCTAGTGTCTCCTGTTCCTATCTTTATGTCCATGTGTACTCAGTGTTTGGCTCCCAGTGAGAATACGTGGTCTTTGGTTTTCTGTTTCTGTGTTAGTTCGCTTAGGATAATGGCCTCCAGCTGTATCCATGTTGCTGTAAAGGACATGATTTCATTCTTGTTTATGGCTGTGTAGTATTCCATAGTGTATACTAAATACACCACATACACATTTTCTTTTCTTTTTGTTTTTGTTTTTTTTTTTTGTTTTTTCAGACAGAGTCTCACTCTGTCCTTGACTGGAGTGCAGTGGCACAATCTCGACTCACTGCAAGCTCATGCACTCAGGGTTCACACCATTCTCCTGCCTCAGCCTCCCAAGTAGCCCAGGACTACAGAAGCCCTTAACACACACACTGTATATAAATATATATATATATATATATATATTTTTAGCAGAGACGGGGTTTCACCGTGTTAGCCAGGATGGCCTCGATCTCCTGACCTTGTGATCTGCCTGCCTTGGTCTCCCAAAGTGCTGGGATTACAGGCATGAGCCACTGTGACCAGCCACATTTTCTTTATCTAATCCACTGTTGATGGGTACCTAGGTTAATTCCATGTTTTTGCTATTGTGAATAGTGCTGTAACAAATATACAAGTGCTTCCGTCCTTTTGGTAGAATAGTTTATTTTCCTTTGTATATATACCCAGTAGTGGGATTGTTGGGTTGAATGGTAGCTCAACTTTCAGTTCTCTGAAAAATCTCCAAACTGCTTTCCATAGTGGCTGGACTAATTTACATTCTCACAAACAGTGTTTAAGTGTTCCTTTTTCTCTGGGGCCTCGCCAACATTGGTTATTTTTCTTAACTTTTTAACAAAAGCCATCCTGACTGGTGTGAGATGATATCTCATTCTGATTTTGATTTGCAGTTATCTGATAAATTAGTGATGTTGAGCATTTTTTTATATGCTTGTTGGCTGCTTGTATGTCTTTTGAGAAGTGTCTGTTTCTGTCTTTTACTCACTTTTTAATAAGGTTATTTGTTTTTTGCTTACTGATTTGTTTAAGTTCCTTACAGATTCTGGATATTAGATGTTTATCAGCTGCATAGTTTGCAAATATTTTATCCCATTCTGTCACTGTCTGTTCACTCTGTTAATAGTTTATTTTGTTCTTCAGTAGCTCTTTAGTTTAATTAGGTCCCATTTGTCAATTTTTGTTGTTGTTGCATTTGCTTTTGAGGACTTAGCCATAAATTCTTTCCTGAGGCCAATGACCAGAATGGTGTTTCCTAGGTTTTCTTCTAGGATTGTTAGAGTTTGTGGTCTTATATTTAAATTTCTAATCGATCTTGAGTTAATTTTTGTATATGGTGAAAGGTATGGGTCCAGTTTCATGATTCTGCATATGGCTAGGCAGCTATCCCAGCACCAAGAGGCAATCATTTCTCCATTGCCTATCTTTGCCAACTGTGTTGAAGATCAGATAGTTTTAGGTGTGTGGCTTTATTTCTGGATTCTGTTTTCTGTTCCATTAGTCTATGTACCTGTTTTTCACCAATACCATGCTGTTTTGTAGGCTTGTAGTATAGTTTGAAGTCAGGTAACATGATGCCTCAGCTTTGTTCTTTTTGCTTAGGATTGTTTTGGCTTTTCAAGATCATTTTTGGTCCAACATGAATTTTAGAACGGTTTTTTTTTTTTTTTTTTTTTTTTAGACGGAGTCTGGCTCTGTCGCCCAGGCTGGAGTGCAGTGGCCGGATCTCAGCTCACTGCAAGCTCCGCCTCCCGGGTTTACGCCATTCTCCTGCCTCAGCCTCCCAAGTAGCTGGGACTACAGGCGCCCGCCACCGCGCCCGGCTAGTTTTTTTTTGTATTTTTTTTTTAGTAGAGATGGGGTTTCACCGGGTTAGACAGGATGGTCTCGATCTCCTGACCTCGTGATCCGCCCGTCTCGGCTTCCCAAAGTGCTGGGATTACAGGCTTGAGCCACCGCGCCCGGCCTTAGAACGGTTTTTACTAATTCTGGGAAAAATGACAACCTATACACCAAATATATTCGTAAAAACTGAAAACAACTTTGACAATCTAAAGACAGTTTGGATGTGGATGTAGATTGGTTCCATTCTACCCATGCTAAACAAGAGAGGCACTAAACCCTAACTCACAGTGTCAAGTGTCTAGAAATGGTTGGAGGTGAGCTGGTTTCCAACCTGATGCTCTTGTCTGGTATATTTGAGTGCCTTCTAAGAAGAGCTAAGAAAATTCTGAAAAAGAAAACAATGACAGCTCATTGATCTTACTACTTTCTGAAGCTCATGGATCTTTCATACTTTACAAATTGTCTTTAAATTAATATTAAACTACAAAAACACATAACGTTGCCCATCTACTCACCTTACTTCAGATGAAGCCTGAAAATCACATTGTTCTTGTGTTTACTTTGAATTAAAGCATTCTACTTACCAAATACTCCTGGGAATATTTATGCTATTTCCATCCAAAATTCTTCCACAAAAAAATAACTTTTAGTTTATCTGTCCTCAGAAGGCCTATGTTTGTACTCTGCTAACTTCTCTTCCTCCTTCTCCCACTCTTTCTCCTTTCGTTCCTTCCATTATTTTGTCTATAAGGTACACTGTGCCAGACATTGTGTTAAATGCCAGAAATACAAAGATCAATTTAAAATGACCACTTTTTGGGTAGAGTTTAAAATCTTGTATAGAGATTTATTATGAAAGAATAATTATATTTATAAAAATAAATGCACTACCACTTCATAAACTAATAGCAACCAACCTTTCTTCATTGGGTATTCTTGATATCTGCTCTGAGATATTTTGGTAACTTCTACTGATATTCACAATACACTTATTGACTACATATGGAAAAACCACTAACTGAGGAAAAATATCAGAAATTAATGGGCTAATTACATTCTTTCAGTTAAATGTGTTCTCCTCCTTTAAGATCATGATAAAGACAATCAACATACAGTTAGATACTAATACAGAATTGTGGAAGGTTTTCAGATTTGGTCAAGTATTTTGAAAATTTGAAGTGATAATTACAATGTTATTTGTAGGCTCATAGGATTCCCAGTAATACATGAATTACACCAATTAGTTCTAATAGGTATGGCAGAGGAAAAAGCATGGAGTAGTCCAGAAATAATCTATGTTGCATGCATAAACTGTTCTTTGGCTCATACTAACAGGTTTCTTGATTATATAAACAGTTACAAAATGAATTGAAAACAGGAATTATCACTTACAGAAATTTTCCTTTATGCAAACTTTAAATATTAACAATTTTAACTTATTTTGCCTGACAAGCAGACTTATTGCTTAGATTTTGACTATGTATCAAAAGTTATCTAAAGTAAATGTGGTACTGTAATTTACATATTATATTTAAATAATTACTACTGATTATGTACATAGATAAGAGATAAATTAATCTCTTTTGATGAATGTAAACATATTAAAACTTTTTGCTAATATGAAGGATCATCATTTCACAGTGCCTTAAATTATGCTGAATGATCTAGTAGACACAGAAACTTTCCAACTTTCCTAACATTTTACATTTTTCTCTTGTTCGTCTTTTTTGTCAGAATAGAATTATCTGAATTTAAGTAAAATGGTATGTCTTATTTTGCTCCTAGGGTGTCCTAGGCTATGTCTACATCAAGACTTGTTAGTCTCAAGAAAAAGATAAGCTCAGTAGGAAAGAAAATTCCCAATGTAAACCTCTTTTTCATTTTGCCATGATTGTAGCCAAGGTGCTTCTCACCTCAGCAGTGACTTCAACTGACATTATTATTTAACTTGCATTTTCCTATTCCTTACATAAGGGAAATCTTCTGGAAACATATTAGATCTCTACATTCCTTTATCTCTAATTCTAAAGGATTATGAGTTGGAAACATTACTTTATTTTCAGTAACTCGTTATGTTGATTTAGTTTTAATCTCTTTGGTATAGTTTTAAACTTCCAAAAAGTGTAGGAATAATACAAGAAAATCCTATAGGCTCTTAACCTAGACTTATATTCTTTTTATTGTCCTCATTTGCTTTAATGTGAGATAAAATACTATATTTTTTTCTGTTAACACTTTAAATATTCTATTCCACTCGTCTGATTTCTCACATGTCCACTGTAATTTTGTGTTATCCTTTATACTAAAAGTTCCTTTTTCTCTCTTCGGGCTTCATTTAAGAGTCTCTCTCTCTCTCTCTCTCTCTCTCTCTCTCTCTCTCTCTCTCTCTTTGAACATGATAGGCTAATGTGTTTTTATTTTTTGTTGGGGGAGAAGTATTTTTTCTGGTTGGTGTTTTCTCAGCCTCCTTTTATCTATGGTCCAGTGTTTATCATTAACTTTGGAAAGTACTTAGCCATTATTACTGCTGTTTTCTTTTTTCTCTTCAGGTAATCCAATTACACGTATGTTACATAGCTTGGAACTGTCCCAATGTTCTTTGATGCTCTGTTTTGTTTTCTTTTTGTTTTTAATTCTGCTCATAAGCTCATCATGAGCATTTTTAATCTTGTTACATTGTTTTTTACTTCTAGTATTTTAATCTTACATTTTTTATCTCTCTGCTTACTTTACCTACTTGTTTTTGTTTGTTGTTTAATTTTTTTATTAAAACTCTTATATTAATTAGTTATTTTAAATTATCTAATAATTCCAAAATCTGTGTCGTATCCAATTCTAATGATTATTTTGTCTCTTCAGACGAGGGATTTTTGCTTCTTTGTTTTGTGTGTGTCTGTGTTTTGGTTGGTATATCTTATAATTTTTGGTTGAAATGCAGGTATATTATCAGTTAATAAGAACTGAGATAAGTAGGCCTTTAGTGTAAAGATTTATGTTAACCTGTCTAGAAGTGGGTTGTGTCAATATTTGCTGTATCTATAGATGCCCGAGGCTTTAAATTACTCTATGGTCTGTATTTATATTTCTACTCTTGACTTTATCCTTAACTAAATACTGTTCATCGGAGAGAGTCCATGATATGCCGCTTTTTTACCTGCAATCCACTGTTACTATCATGGTGCCCTGTTGGGGTGGAAAGGGGATTAAAAGGCATTTTATCATCTTCTGATTAAATGTCCATCTTTTAGATGATCTGTGTCTCTCATATCTAACATTCACAATTGTTTGTATTTTTTCACGAGTATAAATTCTTTTTTCCTTGCTATCTACTAATTTCCCTGGCTGAAATATCTGTAGTCTATTTATGACAGTCCTGACAACTGTTTTTTCTTTTTTTTCTAATTTCAATTTCTATTTTGGATTCAGGGGATACGTGTGCAGGTTTATTACATGGGTAAATTGTGTGATGCTGAGGTTTGAGATATGATTCATCCCATCACCCAGGTAGTGAACATAGTACCAACAGAGTTTTTCAACCCATTCCACCCTCTCCCTCTCCCCTCTCTACTAGTCCCCAGTATCTCTTGTTCCCATCTTTATGTCCACACATACCTGAAATTTAGCTCCCACTTTTATAAATGAGAACATGTGATATTTCACTTTCTGCTTCTTCATTAATTCACTTAGAATAATGGCCTCCAACTCCATCCATTTTTACCACAAAGGCTGTAATTTCATTCTTTTTTATCGCTGTGTAGTATTCCATGGTGTATATTTACTATATTTTCTTAATGCAATCCACCATCGAAGGGCACTTAGGTTGATTCTATGGCCTTGCTATTGTGAATAGTGCTGTGATGAATATAGGAGTCATGTGTTGTTTTGGTAGACTGATATATTTTCCTTTGGGTGGGTGTGTACCCAGTAGTGGAATTACTGGGTTGAATGGTAGTAGCTCTGTTTTAAGTTAATTGAAAACTCTCCAAACTGCTTTCCACAGTGGCTGAACTAATTTACATTCCCACCAACAGTGCATGTGTTCCATTTTGTCTGCAGCCTTGCCAGCATCTGTTTTTGTTTGTTTGTTTGTTTGGCTTTTTAATAAGAGCCATTCTGAGTGGTGTGAGAGGGTATCTTATTGTGGTTTTATATATTTCTATGATGATTCGTGATGTGGGAGCATTTTTACATATGTGGGAGCATTTTTACATATGTCTGTTGGCTGTCTGTATGTTTTCTTTTGAGAAGCACCTGACAGTTGTTGACTGTTTTTTTCTTCCTTAATCAAACAGAAAGGCTGGTGGGAGAGACTTGAAGTAAAAGGAATTTCCATTCCTCAACTGGGATAATATTCTGGCAAAAAAATTCTCTGCACATAGTAGTCCTTATTGTGAAGTCTCTGGATTTATTTCAGTGGTAACTCTTCTCCTCTGCTTGCCACAACTGGAAGGGAATTTTTCCTGGATCTCATTTGTAAGAAATTAGTGAAGTTTCTGTAGGTAAATCCCATGAATGTGATGGTCTCCCCTCTAAAACTTTAGCCCTCCGGAATTTTGCACTCTCATATTTATTCACACTCAGCCTCCAGCAATTTATCAAAATTACCATTTCTACAGTTTATGGCTTCTGAGTTCCTACCAGTTTATGGCTTCTACTGCAATTCAGTAGATATTGTCTGTATCTCTGTAGATTTAAATGTTCAGGTTTTGGAGTAGCAGTTTTTCCTTCTACACCAGTTTTCTGATAGTTCCTAGAAAAGTTTTTGACCAGTTCACCCAGCTTTGTCTTGATATAAAGATGAAAATGACAACTTTCAGGCTTTTTACATAGCACAGATGAAACTGGAACTATCTTCAGCAAAATGTATCCAGTATTTTTATCATCTGATAATTTTCTAACACCTTCATTCCTTCCGTATGATTTAACTTTGTCCTTGTTTTATAAGGAAGTGATTTTCCATTGTTTGCATTTATTTATGTGTTTATTCATGTATTTATATCAGCGTAGGCTAAATGATTTCTTTTTCATTTAATAAGACATAATTTAGTAAATATTTTGATGCTCAAATTGTTCAGATTTGGCCAGTGTGAAGCCCAGCAAGCTGATTCCTGAGAACATCTGAGAAGTCTCCATGATTTTGATACTTTCTTTCTGACACATCACAATGTCTTTGGATCATTTTTTAATTCTTCTTATAGGAATTAGTCATTTCTTCAAGGAACTTTAATTGCTTTTAGTGGAAATTGGCATTTAGAAACTGAGATTTGAACTCACATTGCTTAATGCTTTCATTAAGCATTCTTTTCCCTTTTTGTATTTATAATTCCCTTTCTCAATAGTAAAAAAATCTGGCTCTAATCAAGCTCAATATATTTGCTCATTTTTTCAAAATAGAATATACAGAAAAAAAATTTAGATTTCTTAATTCATACAACAAAAAATTCTACTAATTAGAGTTCAATTTTTGTCTGTAGTTTTTATTTTTTTAGGTAAAATTTACATATGATAAAATACATGAGATTTTAGAATACAGTTTTGTGAGTTTCAATAAATTTATATACCCATCTAACCTACACCCATATCAAAATAAAGAACATTACCACCACCACACAATGTTCCCTAGGATCCTATACTTTTAATTCCAAAAGGCAACATTTGTTTTTTCCCCACCATAAACAAGTTTGAAGTTTTTAGACTTTCATATAATAGAAATCATGAGTTATCTACCATTTTATGACCAGTTTCTTTCACTCAACATAATGTCCATGAGATTCACCTATCTTATTGAATATATCAATAGTTTGTTTCATTTTAATGGTGAATAGTGTTGCATAGTATAAACAGAAAACAATTTGTTTATTCATTCTCCTGTTGATCAGCCCTTATAATGTTTTCATATTCTAGCAAATATAAATAGAATTGTTATGAAAGCCTTTTTCTGATTTTATATTTTTATTCATCTTAAATAAAGACTATAAGTGGAATAGTAGGTCATAGAATATGCATTTGTTTAACTTCAAAAGAATATGCCAAATAATTTATCAGCAATTCCATCAAAGAAGGTCCCACCAGTAATATATGATAGTTACTAATCCACATCCTTGTCAACATTTAATGTTGCCAGAATGTAAAGTTTTCCCATTTGAGTATGTCTCATGTGATTTTCATTTGCATATACCCAATGATTCATGATATTGAACACTTTTTACATGCACACTGGCCCTTTATTTTGCTTCCTTTGTGAATTGTTTGTTCAAATGTATTGCCAATCCATTGTTATGTATGTATTCTTAGTTTTAATTTATATAGGATATTATATATTCTGGACACATGCTTTGTTCTAATATGTGTTTTATATTTTTTAACACTGTCATATAATAAAAATATGTTTCTAAATTTGATTAAGTCTAATTTATCATTTTTTCCTTCATTATTTCTGTGTCCTGAGTAAGAAATATGCTTCTATTACAGTTGTCAAAATAATCTGCTTTTGTCACTTAAAAGCTTTGTTTGCATCTTTTTCATGTAAGTCTATAATACATTTCTAATTATTTGTGTGTATGTGTGTGTGCAGGTTTCTGATGTGAGCCATAAAGATTCATTTTTGTCCCTATGCATATCTACTTTATCCAGCCTCATGTTAGAAAGACGTTCCTATCTCCACTGAATTCCTTTAGTGACTTCAAAAATAATCCATTTATCATAAAATGTGAATCAATTTTTGAACTTTCTATTATGTTTCACTGATCTATTTTTCTAAGTATTGTTTAGAGGAAAACTTATAACTACAAATGCCTATGTTAAAAAAGAATGCAAGAATGATTTCAAATTAATAACCTAACCTCCCACCTCAAGAAAATATAAAGAATAAACTCTGAACAGCCAGGAGAAAGGAAACAAACAGACAAAAAGTTAAGCAGAATAAATAAAATGTTGCATAGGAAAATAATAGAATAAATTAGAAAAATCCAAAGTTGGTTATTTGAAAAGATCAACAACAGTGACAAAACTTTATTTAGACTTACCATAAAAGAATGTTCAAATTACTAAAATTAAAAATGAAGGAGAGGATATCATTTCAGAACTTAAAGAAATAAAAATAATTATAAGTAAAATTATGAGTAACTATATGCCAAAACATTAGTTCACCTAGATAAAACTGACTCACGTCTAGAAATTAAAATGCTATCAAAACTGAGTCAAAAGAAATAGAAAATATAGATAGAACTTTAAAATTAAAGATATTAAGTTGGTGATTTTAAAATTTTTCACACAGAAAATCCCAGGTCCAGTGGCTTCACTGGTGAATTTTAGAAATAAATTAGGGAATTAAATTCAATTATATATAAACTATTTCAAAAAATAGAAAAGGAGAGAACACTTACCAACTCATTCTGAGATTAATATTAACTTGTTAACCAACACCAGATAAATGCATTACAAAAAAGACTACTGAATTATATAAAATAGAAATGTAGATTGAAAAAAAAAAAGGTAAAACAAAACAAAAAATACTTCAAAAATATTAGTACACCTGCGGTCTAGCTACTCAGGAGGCTGAGGTAAGAGAACTGCTTGGGCCCAGAGGTCAAGGCTGCAGTGAACCATGATGGAGCAACTGCACTCCAGCCTGGGTGACATTGTCAGATCATGTCTCCAAAGGAAAAGTATATATATTATGTATAATATATATTAGGAAATCAAATGTATATTTGATATTATATATTGTATATGTAGCATATAACACATAGTATATTTTATAATACATAAAATATATAATCTATATAGATTTACTAATATATGTATATTATGTTAACTATGTATATATTTTCTTATATAGTATATATTTACTTATATATTACATATAACATCTATAATAGCATATATACTAATAATATATATTTATATAATCATATATATCTAATATAATATATACTATATTTGTATATACACTAACAACATAATTATATATTGTATATAATACTAATGTATTTTATCTGTATTATATATATCAGTATATACACTAATATTATAATTATATATAATATTATAATTATTAGTGTATATATTAATATATAAATACAGATAAAATACATTAGTATTATATATACAATATATAAAATCAAATTCAGCAAAATATAATATAAAAATAATTATGTTTCATGACCAAGTGGGATCTATCCCAGGAATTTAAGATTAGGTTAATACCCAAAATCAAAAAATTCCACTAGCTGGGATTACAGATATGTGCCATTGCTCCCATATAATTACTTAATCTTTACAGTGATAGGGTCTCGCTTTGTTGCCCTGGGTAGTCTCCAACTCTTGGGCTCAAGTAATCCACCACGGCTTGATGGTTTCCCAAAGTGCTGAGACTACAGATCTAAACCACCGCACTCGGCCTTTATTTTATTATTAATATGGTTCAATTTAATTCAATTAAAATCAATTTAATTCAATTAAGATAATTCAAGTAAGATTCAATTCAGGTCTGTCTGTTTTTTAAAAGATGTATTTCTTTCTCATTTTTCTCTCATTGGCACCCTCTTTCTCATATATATATATATATATATATATATATATTTATTTATATATTTTAGTGTTACATCTGGAAATTATAATATGCATTTCAAACTTATCATTGACTCTTAGTGTTTATATTTTACCATATCACTTAAAATGAAAAAAGACTGCAGTCATATATTTTCATTTACTCCCATTCCTTTGTGCTATTTTTTTATATATAGCATCTACATATTTTATGAAACCTGAAATACATTGTTAGAATTTTTGCTTGAATGAACAAATTTAGAAGAATAAAATTAAGCTAGTGAAAATATATTTTTGATATGGTTTGGCTGTGTCTCCACTCCATCTTGAATTGTAGTTCCCATAATCCCCACATGTCATGAGAGGGACCCAGTGGGAGGTAATTTAATCATGGGGGCGGTTACCCTCCTGTTGTTCTCAGTGATAGTGAGTGAGTTCTCATGAGAGCTGATGGTTTTATAAGGGCCTTGTCCCACTTTGCTCAGTACTTCTCCTACCTGCCACATGTGAAGAAGGATGTGTTGCTTCCCCTTCTGCCATGATTATAATTTTCCTGAGGCCTTCCCAGCTCTGCAGAACTCTCAGTCAATTAAACCTTTTTCCTTTATAAATTACTCAGTAGGTAGCAGCTTGATAATGGATCAATACAATTATATATCTACCAACATATTTACCCTTATCAATATTTTTATTGCTGCTGTAATCTCTTCAGTCCAAACAACTTTCTTTACTATCTTATGTAGTGTGTATTTTTTAATGATGCTGCCATGACATTTTCACATTACTTAAAGGAAAAAAAAAATATGCCAACCAGAGTTGTATACTGGGTGAAAATAGTATACAAATATTAAACCAATTTGAAGTCATTTTCAGGTAAACAAAAATTATAGATGTCAACCATGGGGAGGTTGTCCAGTAGTATTTATACAATCTTGGACAAAGTGGGGAAATTGCTTAAGCTATACTTGTTTTTCTCTTTGTATACAGCAATAAAAATATCTGGCTCAAGAAAAAGCTTTTCTCAGAGTAGAAGAAAAACCTGTTAAGGTGGAAGATGGAGGTTGTAATGCAGATAATAAAAAAAAAAATTACTGTCCAGTAAATTAATTTTGTTATTCCTTTATTATTTTATTGTCATATATACATTTAATTTTAACAATTCAGTATTTTAAAAAATACTTATTTCATTTAGAAACGCAGACTTCCTGCTTCTGTTAAAAAATCTGCAGATCTTACATTAGCCCCTCGTATATACTGTTAACACCTAGTGGATCTTGAAATTTCAAGTTCTCTACAGTCATCTCCATCTTTATCTTGCCTATTAATGAAATGCATTTTATATTAAGAGTAGGCCTCTGAAGCCACTGAGTTTGATACCCCCATAATGAAAAATGACGCACAAAAATTAATCTTGATCTATATGGAAAAGTAAAAAGGGTGACTGGAGAGCTTTTTAGAAAATTATATGACATATGTCCAGGTATTTACATCACTAGGAGGTTCCAGCTTACAACTGCTCCTCAATCTATCACCCACTTGAACCAACACAATGTCTCCCACCACCTTCCACATCATTCACACTACTGCTTTCCTGAAATCTAAGTCCTCATTCATGGGCAATAAATTCAGCGGAGCCAAAATGTATACAATAAAACTTACGTTTCTGTACACACTCTTATGTAAAGCATGTTATATAAAGACTGAGATTTTAGAGAAACATTAAGAGAAAATTTTATTTCTGGCATGTTATAAGCTAAGATAGTTTTGAGGCTGATTTTTAAAAAATAAAATGTAATTCCACTCTTACAAAGATTAATTTTAAATTAAAGAGAAAAACAATTCGCACACAGGCTTTTATAACATTTTAAAGTTTAGGGACACAATATATTCAATACATCAGTAGGTAGATAGAGATAGGTAGATGGTAGACGATAACTAGCTAGATAAACTTGATTTAGTCAAGTCATATTACATTCTCTGGGAGGAAGTTAATAATTAATTTTCCTTACATTTTCTCTTATTCTACCACATGGCATCTCATATCTTTCTGACATCTTGATTTATATTATAATACTCTCAGTAACAATAAAAATAAAGCAGTGATATCTGAAATTGAGATTAAATATAATTATTTTCAGGAAACATATAATTTATTTTCATTTTCTTATCTCTTCAACTTAATGTGATATGTTATTTATAAATAATTCTGCCAAAATTTCAATAACCATTGAAATCCTATTTACTTTGACTGGAGGGTAGATTTTAGAGTCTACATATTGGCCAGTATAATTATAAAACTTCATGAACTACCTTCCTTTATGGTGCTGTTTTGCAATTTATTTTCTGGTTAAATTCTTAAGTAATATGATTCACTTTTTTTTTAAGACAGAAATATTTCAACTGGTGATAATGTCACAACTAAAACTTAGTTGCTCATGGATTCAGAAAATAGGCTGTCATTACAGTGTGACTGTCTGAATATTTCAAATAATAAAAAAAATTTAGCATGGAACCCACCCACCAAAATATGTCTGAGTAGAACAATGTTTGACAACTATAGAGATATTAATGAGATAAAATTTTATAGTATTAACTTAGGTATCTTGGCTCATTAGAAATCTACCTAAAATGAGAAAAAATATTAAGAATAAATAAATAAAATTCAACTGTAATTTTAAAAAAATAAATATACAGTTTTACAGTTCTCATGCTGAATTTATCAATCCATTTTGACATAGGGTTGACACAGCCTTAGGCTGTTTTCTAATTTTTTTCTTATAAAATAGGCAATCCTGGAGTAGAAGAATATTTCTGGTGTTTTAGATCTATGTACAAAGATAAATTACTTCATACACTTGGATGTATTTTCTTCCTCCCCAACATATACACTTCTACAATCTACCCTATGATAACCGTATTGTAAACTGAGATGTTACAATGTAATCGAGAGCCAAGCCTTTATACGACATGCTCACAGCAACCTTCATGAAAATTTCATTTGTTGGCCGGGCGCGGTGGCTCAAGCCTGTAATCCCAGCACTTTGGGAGGCCGAGACGGGCGGATCACGAGGTCAGGAAATCAAGACCATCCTGGCTAACACAGTGAAACCCCGTCTCTACTAAAAAATACAAAAAACTAGCCGGGCGAGGTGGTGGGCGCCTGTAGTCTCAGCTACTCCGGAGGCTGAGGCAGGAGAATGGCGTAAACCCGGGAGGCGGAGCTTGCAGTGAGCTGAGATCCGGCCACTGCACTCCAGCCTGGGCCACAGAGTAAGACTCCGTCTCAAAAAAAAAAAAAAAAAAAAAAAAAGAAAATTTCATTTGTTAAGAATGACTTACTTAGAGTAATATAAGACAAAGATATTTGGAAACTATATCCTCTATCATCACCCCATCTTTCAGCAAACCCTTACTGCTGAAAAAAGACTGCAACCAGCTGTAAAATATAGGAAGTTACTTAATCTTAGAAATCTGGATTGTCTTCATTTAGTCTTTCAGAATCTTCACCCAAGCTCATTGTTAGTCATTTATTTCTCTAACAATAACCAATATTGTTATTTCTCTAACAATAACCTCACATATATATGTCTGTAGTCCTGACCACAAACTTGCCACTTGCGTATATAAAAGGCTTTGCCATTTCAAGGCTTGTCACCTCAAAATCACTATCGCAAAATTCACCTCCTCCACATCATCCCCAAAGTGCATTTGCTTTCCAGCTAACCCAATTCTGTCAATGAAGTTTTTTCCAGGTAACTTTCTAGATTCTCCGTCTGGAAAACTTGTAATCATATATGATGCATCCTTCTTTAAAAAAAATACTTTATATTCTCTATATCACTGAATCCTGCTAATTATTTCTCTAAAATAAATTCCAGTTTGATCCTTCTTCATGTTTACCAGAGGTTCTAGAAACATAATAACCATTATTTCTACCTAGATAATTGCAACAGCCTTACGTTTACCTTCTTTCTTCTGTTTTAACTGTATTTGTAATTTAGCCAATATGCTACTATCACAGGCTATCAGAATTTTTTTTAAGTAGTTCACAAAGCTTTAAACAATTATTCCACTCCCATGCGTATTTTAGGAGGACATCTAATATTTTTCGTGAAAACCTTAAATAATTGTAAATTGTGTAATACTTATGTCATTGTTTTAGTACTGTCTTAAAGCATGATTTAAATGTATCTAAAAATCAACATGCTATAATAATTTGATAATAATCATCTATTAAAATAAATTACAAATCTCATCATTAATTGTAGGAAATATTTCACCTGCTATATATCTAAAAAATTCATAGACATTTTTTTTCTGAGTGTTTTATGGTCCTAATAAATATCTCTGTCCAGTTTGACTAAACATAAAATATTAGCTTTTCTTTGCTTGAATATTCTAAATATATTATCTCATTGTTTTATGGTCTTAAGCGTTGTCAAAAAGATTGATGACAATCTGATTTTCCTTTCTTTGTACATTACATAACCTGTCTGCCTAAATATCCAAAGATTGTTTTTTTCTTTCCCTTTCTACTAAAACTTACTTTTCTTGGGATATGTCAATCTGTGAGTCATTTCGTGTTACTTTATGTATGAACTGTGACACTGCAATATTTTGTTTACAGTAGATTTTTTTCAGTGACATTTAAAAATTGCATTTCTGTTGTATTGTTTTGTTTTGTTGCGGGAAAAATCCTATTTTAATGTGTTCATTTATCATGTCTCATATGCCATATCTAATACTTTAACTCAAATCCATTTCTATTTTTCATTTAAGAATATTAAAATCTCATATTTGCATATTTTATATATCTTATGAAATTGACTATTTAAAAAATTTTTAATTCTTTCTTTTCATATCTCTCTCAAATACTTTCTTGACCTCATTTCTTATTTTCTTTGACTTGTGATTTAAGTTGTTCTTTCAGAGCTTCAATTATTTTTGCACTAATTTTTTTTTATTTTACTTTAAGTTCTGGGATACATGTGCAGAATGCGCAGATTTGTTACATAGGTATACATGTGCCATGGTGGTTTGCAGCACTCATCAATCCATAATCTAGGTTTTAAGCCCCGCATGCATTAGGTATTTGTCCTAATGCTCTCCCTCCCCTTGCCCCACACCCTTTGACAAGCCCCGGTGTGTGATGTTCCCCTCCCTATGTCCATGTGTTTTCATTGTTCAGCTCCCACTTATGAGTGAAAACATGTGGTGTTTGGTTTTCTGTTCCTGTGTTGGTTTGCTGAGAATGATGGCTTCTAGCTTCATCCATGTCCCTGCAAAGGACATGGACTCATTCTTTTTCTTTTTTTTTTTTTTTTTTTTGGACATTAATTTTAGATCATTTTGAAATACAAGGATTTTTTTAAATTTGTGAGCAGGTCTTTCTATTATGCTTTTACTCTTTTATGAATGTTATCCTGCTTTTTATTCTCTTTTCTTTATAATTGTTTTTATGGAAGCATAATTATTTAAGTACTATTTATTTGTTTATTTATTTGTTTATTTATTTATTTTTGAGACAAAGTCTCACTCTGTCACCAGGCTGGAGTACAGTGGGGTGATCTTGGCTCACTGCAACCTCCAATTCCCTGGTTCAAGGGATTGATTCTCCTACCTCAGCCTCCTGAGTAGCTGGGATTACAGGTGTGCACCACCATGCTGAGTTAATTTTTGTATTTTCAGTAGAAACCGGGTTTAACCATGTTGGCCAGGCTGGTCTCGAACTCCTGACCTCACGATCCACCCACCTCGGCCTCCTAAAGTGCTGAGATTACAGGTGAGTATTCCCTTATTTATATATAACACATTTTACGTGCTCATTTTTAAATGAGATTAATGTTTTTGTGTTTTTCAAAATGTAATAATGAGCCAGCATAACTTTGCTAACTCCACCATTCTTGAGCTTTTTTCTTCTGTTATTTTTATAAAATTATCAAACATGTTCACATGCTTTCTGAGATATCATTCCCCTAAACTCTTCTCTCTTCCCCTGTGTCTCTGTCCTGCTCATTTCTATCATATTTCCAACACTTTCTTTGTAATGGAGGGTCTTATCCTGGATGTGAGCTTTGGCTTTTTAGGTTCTAGATTTCAAAGGGCTCAGACTGCTTCTTTCCTTTGAAGAGTCTCCTTAAAATCACCATTTGTTTAGGCCTAAAATCACTCTCTCAGTTTTGGATACTCTTCTCAGTTTAAACTGGGAAGATTATCTTGGGTGACTTGAGGGTTCATCAGATTCCAGGGCTGCAAGAACCTATTTACTTTTCTTCTGTTTCTTCTCTTGCAGTTTCTTATTCCATGTGGATTTTGTAGGTTTGACCACACATACATATTTTAGAGTTTATGAAACCATTTTTTCATGTGATTCTATGTAGACATTTCAATGGGACATTTGGTTTTGCTATATTAATTTATCCATCTTTTTTTTTTAATTTAGGAAATTGGAGGAGATTCACAAGCTACCCTAACAATGCATCCATCTATCCAGAATCCCACCCTAGTTTATTTTTTACAATAAATTTTTAGAGATCATGAATTATTTGTCTCTAGCCATCTTTTTGTTTTTGAAAGCAATAAACTCTTAAAATTGTATTTATAGTATAGGTTACACTGATTAAATTTGGCTGTTTTTCTCACTTTATAATGATACAGAATTTCAATATTCCTTTTAAAAGTTGACAAAAATACTTGAAGGAGGATTTCTCTATATTGTGAAGGTTAATTAATGTTTGACTTTCTGTCAACATTAATGTTTGACTTTCTGTAAATCTAACTTAACTTATAAAGCCTAGAATGTGCATGTATACAAAAAAACTGCTCAATTTAACTCTGAAGCCAGCATAATAAAATTGTTATTATGAATATATTATTCAGGATCCATTAACTAAGGACCAAGACAAATGTTACCACTCAGAAATACCATTAAGAGTCAAATGTACAACTTCCTTCAAAAGATGTCATCTAAAAAATATTTTCATACATGTTTATCTTAGATTTGTGGTTGCTTTCAATAACGATTCACATGCCTTCATTCATTAGATGTTTTTAAGTGTATACTCTGATTATCAACAGAACTGAAATCTAATAATGCATGAGATCTCCATAACTGCAAATTTACATTGAATATAATGTCAATCATCACTGTATATAACCCTCTTTGTGGAAACTAGTTTTATTTTTATCTCTTATAATCAATCTACATAAAGCCACATAGTCCTCTTAATTTGAACTGGTCTTCTTAATATATGTTTATACTACCATATACATATGCATATTTACACATATAAGGTAGAACTACTAGATTTACTGCAAATACATCAGATTTCTTAAAAGTGTTTTCATCCAACTCAATTATTAATTATTAATGCAACTTTTTCCTGCTTCTATCCTTGCCAGTCTACATTTTAGTCTTAAAAGAGCAGCAGAAGAGGTCTTTTATAAGTAAAAACATGTCACTCTTTCGTTCAAAACCATTCAGTCGTTCACTCAGAGTCAAAGCAGAAGTCCTCTCTATGGCTCACATTGTACTACAAGATCCGGCCCCTCTGCATCTCTAATCTTACATCCCTCCAAGATATAAGACTGTCACCAAGATTGTTTAGTCCACCACCAAGGCCAGCTTCATGGGCATGAAGCCTATGTCCAGTGCTCAAGAGGACCCCAAATTTGTTTAATTCTCTATTGTTACCATCTTTAAATATTTAACACTTTTAACATTTTAATTGTATGTAAATTACATAACCTGTTCTCTTGACCACTTTACTATGTCTTGACTATTCCCGTCATTCCCCATTTTATCCTTTATATTAGTTATTCCATTTCCTGGAATGCTGTTTGCTCAGAAAATTGGATAACTACCTTTCTTACCTCTTTACAATTTTTGCCTAAATGTCAGACCTAATCTGTACACCTGTTAAAAACTGTAGTCATTCCACCATCATAAGCCCCTTCAAGTTTCAGATTTCCTCTTACCATGCTTCATATTTTATTTTTCTCTGTAATTCCTAAGGCCTTACAATTTATGTATATACTATGGGTTTCTTTTCCTTTGTGTCTTTTTTGTTTCACTTCATTTGCTTGCCTGTAGACCATAAAAGATAGGGATCTTTGCTTTGTTTCATAACATATATCAATCACCTACACAAGTTCCTGTTATGAACTTATACATCTTAGTTGGATAATGATTCTATTCATTCCACTTAACTAGAATGTAGCAATTGTAGCTTCGCTCATATGTATCATGTATTCACAAACTCATAATTTACCATTGAAAAAAAATGGCTACCATTTGGTCATGGTTTCTTGATTGGCATTTTCTTGATCAAAAGAATGATACCCATCTAGAAATTAAATCATTTCATTGGATTTGAGAAAAACACTGTCCTAAGTTTTATTCAGAAATTTCAATATGCTCACTAGGTTTTTTAATCTCTCATAAATTAAAATCAGAAGACAAGAACTATAGAACAGAATGATTATAATAATGCTTATTTAACAATGCAAAAAAATCACAATTTCATGATGCCCTATTCCTTATTTGTGATGTGAGAGGCAGTACAATATAAAGGTTACGATGAAATTCTATGAGGCCAGATTGCCTGGGTTGTATTCAGGCTCTACCATTCTAACTGTGGGATGTTGAAAAGTTACTTACTTTCTATGACATGATTCCTTCATTACATGTAAATGGGGAAAATAATAGTGCTTCTTTTTTTGAGTTTTGTAAAACCCAAATAAATTCATCAATATAGCACATTTGGAACAGGCACATTCCAAACATTCACTAAACAGGAACATACTAAAGACTTTGCAAATATTTGCTAACATTACTTGTAAAACAGGAAAATTAATGTTTGTGTATTGTGTACTGCTTTGGTTCTCGTGACACTCAAAGATAACAACGTTAAAAAGTCAAATTGAAAATTACAAAGAACTATAAAAATACGTATTTCATGATTCAGCTTACTGCCTAATACATAAAAATATTTCTTTCTTTGCTTTTTAAGAAACAGCTCAGTGACACAATTATAGCTCACTACAGCCTAGAACTCCTGGCCTCAAGGAAACCTCCTGCCTCAGCCTCTTGGGCAGCTGGGATTACAAGTGACAGTCACCTCACCTGGCATGTTTTTTAAGAAGTGATTTTGACTATAAAAGAAAGTTTTTACATGTATTTTTTCCTTTGTCTATTCCACCATATTTATCTCTAAAATGATGAGTACATCTTGTGTATTGCTATCTGGACATTAGAAAGATAAGAAATTGTCAAGCCTGTAGGGTTCATGTGAACTATGTGGTAGTGGATAAGATCTTTCTGAGAAACATGAATGAAGGAAAAGACACGATTGTTTGAGGACTGATATTTGAAAACCAACACAAATTTTACAGGTAAACAATGGTTCCATGTTCACTGACAAATTCTATTTCCTAGAGTAAGCAGCAGTAAATAGGGCTAGCCTAAAGAAGGAGCAGAGTATTTGTTAGAATTGTTAACGAAAAGTGTCATTTAGATTATTGTTATACAATTATTTTATTCATATAGACCATTTAATTTCAAGAAATTTTGCACTTTAATCTCTTCGTTCTTTCTGTGCATTTCTAGTGTGTGTCATCAAGCATTTAATTGCATTTCAGTCACATGCCTTCTGTGGATCTAGAGACTTTTTTTTTTTTTTTTTGAACCTGCTCAATCTTGTGATACATTGACTGATAATTGAGCACGGAATTTTAAAAAATATATTTTTTTCAACGAATAACTCTTCTGCAACTCTGGAAGTCTGCATATTCTGATAGCTTAAGTAGTAGAGAAAAGATTCAAAATGAAATTTTATCAAGCGCTCATTCACATTTCCAAAATCAGGTTACTGACAGAAATATTCTCTCATTTCCTAGGGACCAATAAATGTCTCAGCTTGCTAAACAACTATATGGCATGCATGAGGGTACTAAAGAAATCTGATTCCAACCCTAAGGCTGGCTTAATTCACAGCTGCTGAATAGTTGATATCGGATTGGCCCTAAGCAGAACGCTACTTGGAAACTAAACTATGAAAATATTCTAACGTACTTGCAGAGATCCAGATTTCACAATTGAAGAAGTCAAGCAGAAATTCAAACTGTAAACAAAGGCAGAACAAATGGTCATTTTTTTGGTGAAAAGAGGATTTGGCACCTTCCTAGAGAACAAGGGACATACATTTCCCTTCAATATGTCTCCATTCAACTTCATGGCAAACATAAATATTAGTTTTAACGTAATTTGTTTTCCCCATTAAGAAGGTATATATCAATGGGGAACATTTTATTTTTCCAGATTTAAGTTATTGGATCTGCGAAAGAATGATGATGAACAATTTTTCTACTGTATGAAGTATACTAGAGATCTCATTCCAAATCTATCAAAAAGGAATCTTTATTTTGAAAAAAAAAAATCATTAAAAAAGAAAAAAGTTACGATTCTTCAGAAAAGTTATCAAGATTTATATTAATGGATTTTTAAAAAATGTAATATATCCTTACAGGAAGAAAATGATGACAACAATAATCAATAAGTAAAGGAATAAATTACTAAATTAAAAAATGCTAAATATTTTGAAGGAAGCAAGGGGAAATGTTAGAAGATGCATATAGAGATAGACAGAAAAACAGAGCATGGAGCGATTTTCACTATTGTTGTAGTCAAAGTTTTGGACCACAAGCATTAAAGGAATAACCCTGACTCAAAGGTCATTCTACCCAAGTCACAACCGTACGTTCTACATGGAAGTTTGAGGTCAAAGCTTTGTACTAAATGCCTGAACTATACTGTCTGCATATCTACCATGTGAACTCTGGCTAGGGCAAAAACTGGTAAAGGATTCAGGATTCTACTAGTTCTTCAAAGATTCATATAAAATATAGCATAGTACGATTTTATCCGATTTACAGTCATAGAAAGGGGTTCTGTGGGGTTCTGTGCTTTAGTATATGTAATTTACTTATGAGAAGTTGTTTCATTCCAGAACAATCTTGTTTATCATAAATACTGAATCTTGGAAATGTCACATATTAATTATATAATAAATGAGTCACAAGGAATATCAGGCTGAATCTCAACAAATAATTTTAGAATTATCTCTATTATAATTCACTCCTGAACTTTTTAGTATAAAAGGAAGCCTAAATCATTGAATTAATAATCCAACACAATAATCACTCAATGGGAGAGTCAGAATGGTATTGATGAAAAAGAATCCATGTACTATTAACTATAGTGAAGTTTCACAGCACTTTTAACTTCCTTTGTCATTTTTTTTTTTTTTAGATTTTATATTTTACTTAAACTCAAGTACCTAAATGCTACTAATAGTATGTGGATTATGATAGTTCTGAGGCTAATGAAATCACTGAATGGCTTATATGGCTACCCAGAAAGGATCTGGAGGCAAGATGTACTTTAGGTTGACATTGTATGTAGTCGTTTGTATTTTAGTGAAATGAGTCTACAAAGTAACTAGTAGACCAGGAAAAAAAACAGTGATTTTTTTTTTTTTTTTTTTTAAGAATAACATCCTTTTATCTCTTCTTATGCTCTTACCCTCTTAGGTTACTTAGCTTGTCACCACAATAAATAGCTTCTACCTCCTGCTAAGCCGTGTTCAGTGGATGCTTTGTAAGGTCAGAAAAGTAAACAAACAGGAACAGAGAATGAAAGGAAAATAGTTTTATAAAAAGGCAGAAATGTTAGGAAAACATAGAAAAATATATATGGTTAGTCTACAGTGGTATTTTGCAAAGCATACTGTATGTAACATGAAATCCATAAAATATTTTTATCTTGAGACAATCCATTAAAAAGTGCCATATTCAAAAACTGTGGAAAATCTGCATATGCCAACAGATTCTAAGGTATGTTTGCACATCTAATGCTCTAACTCATGAAGAGAAGAAACTTATTTAACCTTGCTTAGCTATGTGATTCCAAATGTGTTTGATTGTTGAAGCCTTTCTACCACTTAATTCCTATCAAACAGCTGCTTAAATCAGGGTTCTGCAAATCACACTTTGGGAAAACGTGGTTTGGGTTAAACAGTCAAGTGTTGATTGTTCCCTTCCAAAATGAAAATTAAAAGAGCTAAATATATTCAAAAGATAAACATTTTATATTTGCTTTTCTCATGCATATATTCATTCATTTAAAAATTTAAAAATAAAACAACTATCTGTGAGATCATGTCAGTCAAACTGGAGTTCCTGCCACTCTATTGATTAGATAGTGCTTTAATCCCTTGGATTGAAATTCTTAAAAAAAATTGGAAGACACCATTTCCTTTTTCTCTCCCAAATATACTGCCAAGGAGGGTACAGCTATAAGAATCCATTGCTCCCACCTTCTTCAAGTATCCTACTGGTTTTGTAGCCAAGAGAAGGAGGCATGGCTCACTTACAGAATGAGGCAGATAGACAAAATCCATCTGTTAAAGCCAAATATTTGTGAATTCTACCCTTTAACTCTACCAACAGTGTGAGAAAGTGTTTTGACAACCTTATGATTTCTTCAGAGCAGAAATTTTGGACCTAGTGTGACCTCCAGCCATAAATGTCAGGCCTCATTTGGAATAAAAAGAGAAGAATTTCCCTCAATTCCTTTTATAGGAAAAGAAAAGCAATGTAGCATGATCTAAACAAATAAAAGCTTTAACTTTTGTAGACAGATATCCTTCTCTTTTACTTCAGATATTCAGTCTGTTTTCAGAAAAGAGTCCATAAATACTGGTGTATAATACATAGGAGGAAATGTCTGTTTATACCATTGCCTTCATATGAGAAGGCTGCATGTATGGGATAGTCTTAATGACAAGGGACTAGATGCAGTTATCTTCCAATAGAAAATACAGCAATATTATATACAAGATTATAATATAATTAGACAATTAGAAATAGACATATGCACAGAATTAAAGATACAGTGTTAATTAGAGTCATTTGAGCTATATCAAAAAATGGTTAAAAATAGGAATAATAAGTGGGACAAAAAACAACAGCATGTTGTGCATAGGATATTATATGCATATAATCAAAGATATAAAGTGACTGAAAGTGGTGAAGTACGACACAATGTTCTTAGCTGGGTGAGTGGGCTAACTGTGATACTGCAATATGATTTTGAGAATACACCAATAGATTCCGAGGAGGGGATGATGAGCTTATTATAGGGCATTCTGTTGTGCAAGTATCCACTAAAAGTTTAGATAGCAAAGGGGATGAGAGAGGTGGAGGGAGGTCTGGCCTAACGCTACAAAACGTGTTCAGCACATTGGAGATAACTGAAAACTTGAGACAGAATTAGATAAGCCAGATAAGCAATAGGTTGGGAGAGATTTAGTGAGAATACCTTAATTTGAAGGGATCCTTAGGAATATTATATCAAATTACATATTATTTTAATTATATTAATGTCTTATTTGTCTTTATGTGCTATTTACCTTTTTAAATATGTTTACACTTAAAAAGCAGTCTTGCAGTATTAAATCATTTTAGAAAAAGTAAACTCCTACCTTTCAAATAGTTTGTCAGTATTACTGTTGAACCCACACACCACGAGTGTAACCAAGGTCCTACTCTTTCATTTGTTCTTTAATATAAATAGGGAAATTCCAATTTCCCTATTTATATTGTTGAATTGTTCCCATATTAATATGATTTCATCAGTATTATTATTCAGGATACATTCTCTTCCATGTTTCATGGTTACTGAACTTTAGAATTAGATATAGATGGTATTATTTATTTTAGGAGAGCAATATGGCATAATAGAGATTGCAGGGACTTTGCAATTTGAAAAAGTCAGCCTCAAATTGTATGTATGTATGTATGTATGTATGTATGTATTTTTTGAGACAGGATCTCGCTCTGTCACCCAGATTGGAGTGCAGTGGTACAATCTTGGCTTTCTGTAGCCTCAACCCATGTTTAAGCAACCCTCCCACTTCAGCTTCCCTAGTAACCGTGACTACTGGCACACACCACCAAGCACAGCTAATTTTTTGGATTTTTTTGTAGAGAACCTCAAAAAATTTAGTGTTAGAAAACACACTTCAGCCAGTTGTAGTCCAACTGTCCATACACACACACAAGTGTAGACCTTGAAGATAGTGTATGTACCACCCAAAATCAGATGTACAATAATTTTCAAGACTCCAGAAGATTCCCTCATTCATTTTTCTGTTCATTTCTCATCCTCAGTTTTCTAATTATTCTGGCTTTTTTAACCATCATTTAGTCAATTCTTGAAATTCATATAAATGGATTTATACAATATATCCTCTTTTGTGTCCCACTTCTTTTGCTCAACATAATGTTGATAAAATTAACCTACATTATTCTGCATATTAAGATTTTATTATTTCATAGGTAAGTAGTATCCATTTTTAATAAGTGGGTAGCATTTATTTTTATAGGTGGGTAGCATTTATATTTTATAGGTGGGTAGTATTTATTTTTTATAGGTGGGTAGTATTTTTTTACAGGTTGGTAGTATTTCATTCTTTGAGTATATTACCACTCATCAATACTCTTATAGGTAGATTTATGGGTTGTTTCCAGTTTAGAAATATGAATAAACCTGTTGTAAATATCATTTTGAATATGATTTTTGAGAATCTATGCACTCATGTCTTTCAGTTATGTAGTAACAATGGATTTTGTGAGTCATGATGAAGGCATATGTTTAGCTTTAGTAGATACAAGCAGTTTTCCAAAGTCTTTTAACCAATTTATACAATTGCCAAAAGTCAATACAAGTTCCAGTTCCTCTACATCCTTGCCAATAATAAATAATGTAAATATATTTGATTTTAGCTATTCCGTAGGTGAAAAAGTGGTGTATCATGGAAGAATCAATTTGTTTATCCAATGATAGATAATGTTAAATATTGTTCCATATACTTATTGGAGATTTGAATATTCCCCTTTATATAAAGTTCCAGTTCATGTTAATTTATTTCATTGGAGAATATCTTGATTTCCTCTTTATCCCTGAAGGATATTTTCATTAGATATAGAATCTTGCTGATAGTTCTCTTCTTTCTGGCCTTTATGGTTTCTGATGAGAAATCTGTCGCCTACTAGAATTATTTTTGCTTTATAGGTAATGTGTCATTTCTCATTCACAGCTTTCAGTGTGTTTTCTTTGTCTTTAGTTTTCAGAAATGTAACCGTCATGTCTTGCGGTGTAATATTTTTTTGTTTTATCCTGTTTGGAGTTTGCTCAGTGTTCTCTAGAGAATCATAACCAATAAGATAGATGATAGATAGATAGATAGATAGATAGATAGATAGATAGATAGATAAAGAGGGGATTATTAAGGGAATTGGCTTAATTGATTATAGAGGCCAAGGAGTCCTGTGAAAAGTCATCTGCAAACTGGAGACCCTAAAATGCTGGTATTATGGCTTAGTCCAAGTATAAAAGCCTCAGAATCAAGGAAACTAATCATGTAACTCTCGAAGCCAAAAGCCCAAGAACCCAAGGGGCTACTGGTGTAAGTTTTGTAATCCAAAGGCTGGACAGCCTGGATGTCCCAGGTTAGCAGAAGAAGGGTATTCCAGCTGCAGAATAGAAAGAGAAAGAATTTGTCTTCTCTTGACCTTTCTATTCTATCAGGACTCTCAGTTAATCCACATTGAAGGCAGATCTTTCCTAGCCAGTCCACCAACTTGCTTGCCAATCTCCTCTGGAAATACCCTCTCAGACCTACCCAGAAATAAAGTTTTTCCAGCTCTCTAAGTATTTCTTAATCCAGTCAGGTTGACAGCTGACACTATCACACTTAGCTTTTTTTTTTTTTTTTTTTTTTTTTTTTTTTTGAGACGGAGTCTTGCTCTGCCGCCCAGGCTGGGGTGCAGTGGCCGGATCTCAGCTCACTGCAAGCTCCGCCTCCCGGGTTTACGTCATTCTCCTGCCTCAGCCTCCCGAGTAGCTGGGACTACAGGCGCCTGCCATCTCGCCCGGCTAGTTTTTTTGTAATTTTTTTTTAGTAGAGACGGGGTTTCACCGTGTTAGCCAGGATGGTCTCGATCTCCTGACCTCGTGATCCGCCCGTCTCGGCCTCCCAAAGTGCTGGGATTATAGGCTTGAGCCACCGCGCCCGGCCTCACACTTAGCTTCTTTAGACTAATGTGTTTCTGTCTTTTGTCAGATTTGAGTCATTTTTAGCCATTATTTTTTAAGTACTATTACAGTCTCACCGTTTTTGTTTCCTTCCTGGACTCTAATAACATGAATGTTAGGTTTTCGTTTTTTGGTTTTTTTTTTTTCATTATAACCCCACTGTTCCTGCCCAGTTCTGTCTACTTTTTATTCAGTCTATTTTCTTTCTGTTCTCATTAACTAATTTGTGTTGTTGTATCTTCAAAGTCATTGTTTGTCTCCTCTGTTTCATCCATTATGCTGTTGCAACTATCCATTGAGTTACTTATTTCAATTATTTTATTTCTCAGTTCTATGATTTTTACTTACTTCTTCTTTATATCTTTAATTTCTTTGCTGAGACTTTCTACTTCCTTGCCATAGCTTCCTATTTTTATATTTCAGCATATTTATTGTGGCTTACTTAAGTATTTTTATTATGGCTGCTTTAAATTCTTTGCCAGATAATTGTGACATCTCTGTTATCTCAGTGTCAACATCTATCGATTACCTTTTTAATTCAGTTTGACATCTTTTTGGTTCTTGGTATGATGTATAATTTTATATCAATAAGTAGACATTTTGGGTATTACAAAATGCCGCATCTTATTTAAACCTGTTTTAGCTCTCTTTCTCTGACATCACTCTAGCAGGGGAAAAGTGGGGCATTTGCTACTGCCAGAAGGGGACAGAAATTCGGTTCCACAATGGGCCGACATCTACACTCAAGGAGGGAAGGTACTAATTATTGTGGTTCCTTGCTAGATTGCTACTAATATCTGCCTATCTAGTAGGAGAAGGGGTGCCTTTTTTCTGTACCTCACATGGCCCGTACTTACACTAAGATGGCTGGGGGGTGGGAAGCCTTATTGCTATGGTGATGGTGAAAGTCTTGACTCTCCAAGAGACATCTTTTAATACCTTCCCCGTGAGGAAAAGAAAGAGTAACAGTTCATTACTGCAAGGTAGAAGTGAAAATGGAGGCTTACCATTTGGTCTTCGTTAATACCATGTGAGGGTCCTTGTTACCACCTGGAGATAATGAATGTCTTGGTACCCAACTCAGCCTTCTCTGACACCAGCCCTGTAGGGTAGAGAAGGGAGGTTTATAGACTTCACTACAACCTAGAGACAATGAAAATCTAGGCTCTGAATTCTGCATTTGCTGGTTGGATGAGGGTGGTGTCATGGTCTTTCTTAAAGTTTTTCTTCAATAAAATGTTTATTGTGTAAAAGTTTCTGTCTTGCTAGATTGCCATTTTTCTGGTCTTTTAGTTAGGAATAGCAGGCATCTGTTAGGACTTTTTAAAAATATGTTTCCATTGGCATTACCAGGTTACTATCTTAGCCAGCTCCCAGTTTGGAATATGTGAATCAAACAGAAAATCCAGGAAACTCATCACTACATCATTTCTCCAGTACTGAGGTCCCTAAACTGCCTGATTTTCTCTCTCTCCACTTTTCAGAATACGTTTTATATATGTCCCAGTTTTTAACTGCACATAGCCAAAGGAATAGGGAAAAATGTGTCTAATCCCAGGCAAAAGTATATATACACACACATATACACAAAAACACACATATATGTATTTGTGTGTGTGTATATATATGTGTACACACACTTGTGTAATAAATTAAATAATAATTATCTTTGAAAAAAGTAGGACTTGGGATAAAACGTAAGATTTGAAGAATACAATAAAAATATTAATAATTTCTGATATGGGATGGTGAGTATGTACCCAGGTATATAACAATGAAAGATCTATACAGTTTAATGTACTCTTATCATTTCACAAAATAAAAATAATTTGCATATGTAGAATGACATATACAACACTGAACCATTACATCTGAAAATCCAAGTAAAACACGTAATTTACAAAGAAAATTTTATTTAACAAAGTTGGCTGAATACGTAATAAAAATTTGAAGGAAGAAACAATTGGAAATTATGAAAATAGTAAATATATTTTGTCCTAAATTGGAATGCACTGAGATTATTTTATTCTGACTTCTGAAATGCCTTCAGAAAGTAGTTTCCATTATTTACAGTATTTGAGAGCATAAGAAAAGTCATCAAACTTTTTAACTTTTCATTATTGGCTCTATAACCACATAACACAACCAAATTTTAAAATTCTAGTGAAATAAATTTCTAAACAAAATATTCACAAATATAATTCACCAGTGTATTGAAAATAGAATATATCATGACAAAAGTAATATTCAACCCTGAGAAGACAACACATATTAAATTTCATAAGAATTAAATTATTGGTAGTCATTCTAAGTTATCAAAAATTTATAATAAATTAAAGCATAAATTTATAAAAGAAAATATCGAACTCTTAATATGACAGGACTAATTTACCCACCATGGAAGATAACTGTTCTTAGTGGAGAGTCAGGAAATGTATTAAGGACAGAAAAAAATGTGTAAATATTTGCATCTAGGTGAACTGTAGCCTAAGTGCACAATATAAGGTAAACAATTTAGTAAAATGTGGTATACAACCCATATTCTAAGAAAATAAACATTTTATTGACAGGGGCACTGGGCAGAGAATTTGACTTGATGTCTTAAACTTGAGTTTTTGTTCTTAATGTCTTAATTCAATGACATTAGAACCTAGACATTTTTAAATTAGCTACGTCTCATTTTTATCCTCTATACATCCTATAGAATGTATTATCCTATTAAAAACAGTTGACCTGGAAACACAAAGTTCATGAATACTGAAACAAAATTGTGATTTTTTTTTGTACTATTTTTAGTTTTGTTTTAAAGAATTTCTTATTGTTTATTGTGTTTGTAAACATATGTACTCATGCATATACACAGAGAGTTGCATTTCTCTGGTAAGTATGCACATTTTGCCATGGCAAATATTAAGCTATAACCAAGGAGATGCCCCTCATTCTTAGCCTTAAAAGAGAATGGTTATATCTGATAAGATGATACTTATTTGATGTCTTACTTGATCTGTTGGGTGGAACACCTAAAATCAACTCCTCAGTCCTTCTCTTGTATGGCCCTCTCTCTAGTTGAAGCAACCTCCAAGACTCTAGACACCAATCTCTGATTCTCCTATTTTCTTGAATTATTCAACTTTATGGTTATCTCCATCCTGACTTTCTAACTATTTGAGCCATATTCATATCATATGTTAGGATCAACCAAGAACGACTTAGCCAGAGGGCATTTTGAATAGCAGCATTCTATATCTGAAAGTTCTATAAAACAGAGACTCAGTAAAAAATTGAAGGAAACCTAGACAAGGAAAAATCTTTAAGTTGGTTTACTCCACCAGTTTCTGATGTCCTTTCTTGGTGACACTCCAGAGGATCAAAGCCAGGTCTAGGATTGTATTCAAAGTTCAGAGGTTGTAGGAATAGGAGTGAAGTAGGGTCAACCTCTCAGCAGAGAGAGACTTGCCTGACATATAGGAAAATAACAACAAGACTTCTCTAAAAAGTATATTTTTGGTGAGCTTTCATGAATCTTCTTTTAGGAAAAAAAGACAGCTTATTTTGTTGAATTTTTTGGGGGTTATTTTAAAAATTCCAGCCTCAAGGTCTCTGATTAAAACACCCCCCAACTTGACTCAGGTCAAAACCATTAATTAAGACAAGCATAGTTTCTCCTACAATGTGAGCTGAAATTTCCCCAATTATCTTTTGATAACTCAGCTTCTGGTGACAGATTATTCCATATTAATCAAAATACTTGTATGAACTCTGCAGGTAGAAGGCCACACTGCTTTGCCTCTAAGGAACTTGGATTCCACCTTCAAGATCTCATATCAGAGAATGATTCATGACTGACAAGAATTCACACTGAAGGCTAACCTTAGGGCTGCTGAGACCTGCAGCCCCACCTTTTCTCTTAATGAATGACGAACAGTCTTCCATCTCTAAGTCTGCTAGAGCCTAATTCTTCCATCACTTGTTCTGCAATTTGTTGTAGTATTAAAATAACTTAAATGACTTCCAGGATTTATTTGACATAGAAATTGCTTCTAATAAAGTTGCTCACCTGTTGTTAATGTTTAATTTGCCTGATCAAGTCAAGTTGATCATTAGTCCCAGCAAGTGCTACACATGTAGTTCTTGGGACATAGTTAAATTGACCTAAATTCACATGAAATCAGTATACAGTTGATCTCTTATCTTTTACCCATATTATTTTTAAAAGAAAATTCAACCTGTATCACTTCACTCATAGAATTAACATTTAAAGCTGGGTGGCTTATGCCCGTAATCCCAGCATTTTGGTAGTGCTGGGCGGATCATCTGGAGTTCAGAGTTAGAGACCAGTTTGGCCAACATGGCGAAATCCCATCTCTACTGAAATTAAAAAAAAATTAAATGGATGTGGTGGCACGTGCCTGTAATCCCAGCTACTCGGGAAGCTAAGGGAGGAGAATCACTTGAACCAGGAGGTGGAGGTTGCAGTGAGCCGAGATTGGGGCACAGCACTCCATCCTGGGTGACAGAGCAAGGCTCCATCTCAAAAAAGAAAAAGAAAGAAAATAAGCACAAAACAACAAAACAAAACAAAACAAAATTTAGGAACTGCCTATATTTAAATACTGTGATTTCTTATTTAAAACAAATTAACGAGGGCCTGGCCCAGTGGCTCATGCCTGTAATCCTAACACTTTGGGAGGCTGAGGTGGGTGGATCATTTGAGGTTAGGAGTTCAAGACCAGCTTGGCCAACATGGTGAGACTCCTGTCTCTACTAAAAATACAAAAATTAGCCGGGAGTGGTGGCACACGCCTGTAATTCCAGCTACTCGGGAGGCTGAAGTAGGAGAATCGCTTGAACCCAGGAGGCAGAGGTTGCAGTGAGCCAAGATTGCGGCACTGCACTCCAGTCTGGGTGCAGAGTGAAACTCTGTCTCAAATAAATAAATAAATAAATAATAAAATAACAAGAATATAGCAGTTTTTAGATAAAGGATAAATGATATTTTTCTGTAGATTAAGCTTTTCTTAGTAGGTACTAAATGATCAAGGGTCACACTGAAGGTACTCTGATTGAAAAATAATAACTGCACCTTATATTGTTTATATAGAGGAGACTTGCTTCTGGGTTTTTGAAAGTTCTACATGTCACCTTTTTCAGGAATGTGTTATGGAGGGACAGGAAAATCTCCACAGTTTTGTTACTGATTATCTGAATATATACACAGTGGAAGCTAGTTTTCAACTACCATTTTTCCCCCTACTTCTCCCCTGAGAAGTGTCTCCTGAAGTTGTTTAGTTGAAAGTTTAAATGGCAACGAGACTGCAAATGATATTTAGGATTCTGTGAGAGGAAAAGGAATTGAAAGAGGGCAGTCTCTTGAGATCAATCTATGGTGACATATGAACACAATTATGGCCTCAAGCTGACCGTTGAGAATCCATGAACCTAGGAGTTAGCAGTAAAAAGATTTGGCGCCCTTTTGCTGAGAGAATCTTTGTTCCTCTCCTAAATTTCACAGACAGCACAAATAGTACAAAGAAAGACAAACATGCACAGGGAATGCATAACTAATTCAGGGGAAGAAAGGTTAATTAGTAGCAGAAATGGTAAGGTTACACTGTAATCTAAGAGAAAGACCTTCTTAAGGATACCACTGAAAAGCAGGGCATTAAGGGATCATAAAAGAGAAACAGGTGCACGTAGTAGAAATATGGATTTTGTTATGTCAGAGAGTCTAGATTTTTAAAGAACTACTATGATGGGCCTAAAAAAGTGTATACAGATATTTTGAACTCCAAAGTTCGTATCTTCCCTACAGAGTTTTATTAGTCAGTTGGAAATTTTAAAATTTTGTTAAAACTTTAATTTTATAAACTCTTTTATATTCAGCTGTTTTGAATATTTATGTTGTATAATATTTATGTTCTCTAATGTTATCATAATTGTTCTCTTTCCTCTATTGTGAATTGTCAGTTCATAGTGTGTTTATTTATCTATTATTATATTAGTATTTTCTTATCTATTTGTCTGAGGCATTTAAACTTTAATGACAGAAACAGTCTAATTATTTTAATACTCTGATTCATAGTATTTGTCTTTTAATTGCAGTTTCTTCAAAGTTGTAGTATTTTACGCTGAGAATTTATTGACATTCTTATTTGGAAGTTCTTCCATTGCTTTTAAATCCAGATAACTTGCCCTGCTGAAAATGTTTTTTCCCACAATACTTTTATAATATACAACACAGCAACACAGCTAGTATTATTTAGAGCTCCATTATGATATCATTAGGATATCATCTTTAATATGTCTACTTGTGTTTGTTTCTGCTTCTGTATTAATTAGAAAACAGATTTTATTTATAAAATAGTTATTAATTCCCTCATATTTTCTTATCAAACTAAAGCAAAGGGGTGGAGAAAAATATTGCCTATTTTAGCAGGAATGTATGATAAGTACCTGTTGAGTAACATACTAATAGTATAGTAAAATTTTGGAAGGTAATAATTTCTTAAAGCCATTACAAGCACCGTGTCTTTTAAAATTATGCATGTGATAAAAACAATGAAAGAAATGATAGTATCTCCACTGCTAAGCAACAACCTGAGGAGAATAGCAAACTGTCAAAATACAATTTTTCCTTCCACATAGCATATGTAGTAACACGCTACAGGGACATAAAATGCCGAGGGAAATCTATAAGATCCCTTTTAGCGTTATTAGATACCTGTTAATTAATTTCATAATTGAAAACTACACTTTGTTTGTAAATGTGCATGCAATGTGTACAAATATTCTGAAATATCTTTAATTTACAAACTATTTTTTTATCTGTGGAAACAATTTTAGAATAATAAGGTACTTCATTCCAATTTCCTCACAAAAAGAAAGTGGTAACGAGGAGGTTTGAATAGCTTGTAAATTATTAAAACTTTGGGAAGGTCATAAGATGATCAGCACAAGCATGTTCCACTTCATGTAGATACTGGAGTAGGATATAGTGTGATTGAGAAGGATTGGATTCAGTTCTGTCACAGTCTTTCAGGGATTCTGTTTATTTTGACAGCCTAAGTATCAGGAAGGTATTGACAAATGTCGATATAGAATTAAATGCTTCAAATTATCTTCTTAACCCATTTATTACTAAGGTTGCAATTTATTGAATTTTTGCAATCAGACTTTGGCAATGATCTTGATCAGTAGGATATAAATAACTCCCACATGCTCAGTGTTCCAATAATAAAACAGAAGGCATACATAGAATCATTGAAGAAAAAATTCATTAAAATGTTAATATGTATAACAGAAAAAATATTTTACTATCTAAGAACTAAGACAAAGCTTTCAATTAAACTATGTTGATTCAGTCATTACTAAATTATAATAAATTACACATACACAGCAACACATAATGATAACTAATACTAATAATAATGTTTTTTTTTTAAATCCAGGAAGCACCAGGCATTGCATTGTGCATTTTATGTGCTTTATCTATTTAATCTTCACAAAAACTCTATATAGAAGTTCTATAACAATGCCTCCCACACTTTTCTATTTAGTTTTTTTTTTTTCAATTCAGACTGAAAACATCCAAAGACAGGGATAACATGGTAATATCAGAGTATAAATCTAAGGATTTAGGATTATGGTTAATTATGGGAGGGAGGAGGACAGGATAGGAAAGTAAGGAGCAAAGAGATAGAGTTAATATTTGCAATTTTCTGGTTTTTTTTTTTTTTTTTTAAGATGGAGTCTCGCTCTGTCACCAGGCTGCAGTGTGCAGTGGCACGACCTTGGCTCACTGCAACCTCCGCCTCCCAGGTTCAAGTGATTCTCCTGCCTCAGCCGTCCAAGTAGCTGGGATTACAGGTGCATGCCACCACACCCAGCTAATTTTTGTGTTTTTAATAGGGACGAGGTTTCACCATGTTGGCCAGGATGGTCTCGATCTCTTGACCTCGTGATCTGCCTTCCTCAGCCTCCCAAAGTGCTGGGATTACAGGCATGAGCCACCGTGCCTGGCCTGTTCTGCTTCTTAATTTAGGTGGTAGATACATAGGTGTTTGTTCTATATTTATTACCAATATGCGATATATATTATATATATAAAATACATAGATATAATCAATTAAAAAATTTTAAAGTTTCTACAAATTTCTGGTAATTTAATATCCATTCAGATAACATAAAGTACATTTGTGAACTGCTCAGGACCATCTAGAACTTTGCTTTAAAATGCTGTGCCAATCATAAATGAGAAAGGTTACATTACAATTGATTCCACAGAAATACAAAATCCTCCGAGACTATTACAATCACCTCTATGAACAAAAACTAGAAAATCTAGAGGAAATGGATAAATTCCCAGAAACACACAATCTCCCAAGATTGAATCAGGAAGTAATTGAAACATGGAAAAGAGCAATACTGAGTTCTGAAATTGAATCAGAAACAAAAAACCTCCAACCAAAAGAAGCTCCAGACCAGATGGATTCACAGCTGCATTCCACCATTCAAAGAAGAATGGGTACCAATTTTACTGAAACTATTCCAACAAATTAAGGAGGAAGGAATCCTCTGTAACTCATTCTATGAAACCAGCATCACTCTGATATCAAATCCTGGCAAGGACACAACAAAAAAAGGAAAACTACAGGTCAATATCCCTGAAGAACACAAATGCGAAAACCCTCAACAAACTACAAGCACACCAAATGCAGCAGCACATAAAAAGTAAATTCACCATAATCAAGTAGACGTCCTTGCCAGGATGCAAGGTTGGTTCAATATATACAAATATATAATGTGATTCACCACATAAACAGAATTGAAAACCAAAACTATATCATCTCTCAAAAACACGGAAAAAGTCTTTGATAAAATCAAACATCCTTTCATGATAAAAACATTCAGGAAACTAGACATCGATGAAACATACCTCAAAATAATAGGAGACATCTATGACAAACCCACAGCCCACATTAGGCTGAATGGGCAAAAGCTGGAAGCATTTCCCTTGAGAATTGGAACAAGACAGGGATGTCTACTCTCACTAGTCCTTTCAACATAGGACTGAAAGTCCTAGCCAGGGCAATCAAGCAAGAGAAAGATATAGGCATCCAAATAAGAGCAGAAGAAGTGAGATTTTCTCTCTTCACTGACAACATGATTCTATATCTAGAAAAAATCCTAAAGACATGAGAAAAAGGCTCCTGGAACTGATAAACAACTTCAGGAAAGTTTCAGGATACAAAATCCATGTACAAAAATCAGTAGCAGTGCTATACCCCAATAACATTCAAGCTGAGAGTCCAATTAGGAAGAAATCCCATTTACAATAGCTACAATAGAAAAAATATATATCTAGGAATACACCTAATGAAAGAGGTGAAAGACCTCTACAAGGAGAACTACAAAACACTGATGAAAGAAATGATATATAGTACAAAACAAATGGAAAAACATTTAATGCTCAGGGACGGAAAGAAGCAATATAATTAAAATAATCACACTGCCCAATCTACAATTCAATGTAATGTCTATCAAATTGCCAATATAATTTTTCACTGAATTATAGAAGAAACATCCTAAAATTCATTTGGAACTAAAAAAGAGCCAGAATAGCCAAGGCAATCCTACGCAAAAAGAACAAAGCTGGAGGCATCAAATTACCCAACTTCAAGCTATACTAAAAGGCTACAGTAGCCAAAACATCCTGGTCTTCGTCCAAAAACAGACACATAGACCAATGCAACAGAATACAGGGCAAAGAAATAAAGCTGCACACCTACAAACATCTGATCTTTGACAAAGTTGACAAAAACAAGCAATGGAGAAAGGACTCCTTATTCAATAAATGGTGCTGAGATAGCTGGCTAGCAATTAAGTAGAAGCATGAAACGGGACCCATACCTTTCACTGTATATAAAAATTAACTCAAGATGGATTAAAGACTTACATATAAAACCTCAAACTCTAAGAATCCTGGAAGAAAATCTAGGAAACACCATTCTGGACATTGGCTTCAGGAAAGAATTTGTAGCTAAGTCCTAAAAAGCAACTGCAACAAAAACAAAACTTGACAAGTGGGTCCTAATTAAACTAAAGAGCTTCTGTCCAGCAAGATAAACTATCCAAAGAGTAAACAGACAGCCAACAGGATGGGATAAAATATTTGCAAACTATGCAGCTGGTAAAGATCTAATATCTAGCATCTTTAAGGAATTTAAACAAATCAACAAGCTAAAAACAATCCACTTAAAAATGGGCAAATGACATAAAGAGACACTTCTCAAAGGGAGACATGCAAGTAGCCAATAAATATATTTTTAAAATGCTATACTTCACTAATTATCAGAGAAATGCAAATCCAAACCACAATGTGGGGAGTCAGGGGAAAGGGTGGGAGGAGGGTTAGGGAGAAAAGACTACCCATTGGGTACAGCATACACTGCTCAGGTGATAGGTGTACCAAAATCTCAGAAATCACCACTAAAGAACTTATTCATGTAACCAAACACTATCTGTTCCCCAAAAACCTATTTAAATTTTAAAAATTCTTAAAAAAAATTTAAAAACCTGAATGAGATACCATCTTATACCAGTCAAAATGGCTATTACTAAAAAGTCAAAAAAAAAAAAAAAAAAAAACAGATGATGGTGAAGTCGTGGTGAAAAAGAAATGCTTACACACTGTTAGTGGAAATGTAAATTAGTTCAGACACTGTGAAAAACAGTGTGGACATTTTTCAAAGAACTTAGAACTACCATTTGACCTAGCAATCCCATTACTGGATATGTCCAAAAGAAAATAAAATCTTTCTACCAAAGAAATACATGCACACCTATGTTTACTACAACACTATTCACAATAGCAAAGACGTCATCATTGATAGGCGCTCATCAATGGCGGATTGGATAAAGAAAATGTAATACATCTATAACAAGGAATACTACTCAGCCATAAGAAAGAATAACATCATGTTCTTCTGTAGCAACATGGATGCACCTGGAGGTCATTATCCTAAGCAAATTAATGCAGGAACAGAAAACCAAACCAGTTTTCCTCTAATTCTGCATTTTCCTAATTATAAATGAGAACCTAACACTGGGTACTCGTGGACATAAAGATGGAAACAACAGACACCGAGGACTACTAGAGAGGGTAGGGCTGGAGGGGAGCAGGTATTGAAAAACTACCTATTGGGTACTATGCTCAATACCTGGGTGAGATCCAACTTCAGCATCACACAAGATACCCAGGTAACAATCCTACACATGTACCCTCTGAATCTAAACTAAGAGTTGAAAAAAAAAAGCATAAAGTAAAAATAAAAGGAAAAGTAAAAATGTTGTACCTGTGGAGGGCAAATGAGATAAGCAGTATTCTTTTAAGAAAGTCAGTCTAGTCAGCCTTATTTCTGACCTTATTGGGATATATTATATCATGGTCAGTCAACTTAATACAGAGGATATGATTTAACACAGGATTTATTTTTTATTCTTATGATACATAATGAAAAAATACCTGCAACTTGAATTGCTTTCTCTGTAAATGCTTAGTTTTGAAATTTTCATTGAATTAGCACAACAGAAAAGTCAACTACCATTGTCTTCACTAGTCTCCCGTATGGATTTGTTTTCCTGCAAGCACATACACAGACATACATAGACACACACACACACATACGGCAGCCCTGTCCAAACACAAGAAGAAAGGAGATACTGGTACACCAAGAAAAGTAATTGGTACATTACGTCATAGTGAGCTTACTCCATAAATCTTGCTAACTAGTGGGAGACAAATACAGCATACAGTGAAATACACAAAATTTATCTAAAGAAAAATCCCTTCCAAAATGGAATACTTACATAAATATTAAAGTATGATAAAATATTTTGCATTTACTCTGAATATTTTTATAAACCTTCAAAGAATATAACTAGAGATTTTATTGACATATTTAATGTAAATGTACAGTGGTAGAAGATAATTTCTAGAAGAGATAAAAATATTAGATTTTAGTATTAGCTAAATTCACCTCAGATATTTATATCCATAATGCTTAACATGACACAACCTGATTTGTAAAGAAATCTTAAAGCAAACTCATTTGTAATTAGGTGTGAAATAAAGCTAAATTAAAATTATAAATGTAGTATTATATTAAAAAGGTTAAACTTCTCTGCAAGCTAGGTAGAAACTTTTGAGTTTGTTTTCTATAGATATATAGGCATAATTTAGAAATTTCAGCTTAATTTTTCAAAAGTTTTCAAGAAAACAGAGTAATTCAACAGCTATGATTTTATTTTCATTACTTAAACATTTTGCTAAATGTATGATGCTAAAGAAAAGTCAAATTGTAATCCTAAAAAAAGTATTGAGCCCTGAATATTAATCTCAGATTTGAGTGCTAAATGAAAAACTCTATTCCCCTTTCCATGACTTGCACTTTTCTGTACAACTGTTATAGAAATTGGGAAAATATTGAAAAAAAAAAAATCTTTCTACCAAAAAGACACATATACTTGTATGTTCACTGAAGCATTATTCACAAAAGCTGCACACCTACAACCATCTAATATTTGACGAAGTTGACGAAAATAATCAAGCAGAGTTTTCATAGTCAACTCAAGGAGAGAACATATTGTCTCATATTTTGTAAGTCAGTTCAAATTTTACATTTCATGTACTTATATCTTGTGAATTTTCAGAGTCTGAGATAGATATGAACTCTTGAATAATATTTTACAATATCTCTAAAAATACTGATACTGTTTAGTGTTAATATTGTTATTTTATAACATGTAGATGATTAGTGATTGAACAATATAAGTATTTTTAGAGATGTTGTAAAACATTATAAAATAAAATAAAGATCTTCTTTATATTCCTTGTTTCAGGAAACTTTGTATCCCACTGTTACTAAGTAATCAATGTATGATTTTAGCATTTCTAAATAATCAATGTGTGTTTTTAGTGTTTAATTTTGGGCTTACCTACAGATATCTTCCCAATTCTTATTTGTTCTTATTATAATCCGAAGCATGGGTTTCTACATCTCTTTAACTGCCTTGAAAATATGTTTTTATATTTTTTTTTACAGTAACATTTTAGTAAATAAAATTAACTTTTTCCCATAGAACTGCACTGTAGAGGCTGGGAGCAGAGGCTCATGCCTGTAATCCCAGCACTTTGGGAGACCGAGGCAGGAGGCTCACCTGAGGTCAGGAGTTGGAAACCAGCCTGGCTGGCACTGGGAAACCCCTTCTATACTAAAAATACAAAAAAAAAAAAAAAAAAAAAAATTAGCCAGGCGTGATGGTGGGCGCCTGTAATCCCAGCTACTCAGGAGGCTGAGGCAGGAGAATCGCTTGAACCTGTGAGGCAGAGGTTGCAGTGAGCCGAGATTGCGCCATTGCTTTCCAGCCCAGGCAACAGAGCTAGACTTCACCTCAAAAAAAAAAAAAAAAAAAAAAAAAAAAGAAAAGAAAAAAGAAAAAGAACTGCACTGTACAGTATGGTGTCCAGAAGCCACATTAAGTATCTAAATTTAATTTTAAGTTAATTAAATTTAAATAAAAGTAAAAATTCAGTTCCTCAGTTGCACTAGGCACACTAAAGTCCTCAATAGCTACATATGGCTTCTGATTACCATACGAGACTGTGCAGAAACATTTCCATACTTATATTAAATCAAAAAAGACAAAGATGATTATATAAGCATATAGGAAGATACTTCAGGTGCCCATCATTGAATTCAACTAAGTATTGAAGATTGGAATGGGAGCATTTCGGGACTGGAAAAGTCTCAAGATGGACAACTGGGATGTTGCAGGAAAGGCTAACCCGTGGTTTCAGGCTGCTCGCCCTTAAATCTGGAAAAATGAACATGAACATCCTTCACCAGGAAGAGTTAATCGCTCAGAAGAAACGGGAAATTGAAGCCAAAATGGAACAGAAAGCCAAGCAGAATCACGTGCCCAGCCCTCAGTCCTCACGTCTTGGCGAAATCACAAATGCACGATGGTAGGTTCTCGCAGCAGTTTCTGAAGTTGCAGAAGGCACAGACCAGCACGGATGCGCTGCGCTCCCCTCCCTTCCCCCACCCCGCAACCCAGCGCGCGTCCCAGCAAGCTTACCCCAGCGCTGGGAAGAGGTCCCTCCTCATCAGCAGGCGGACAGGCCTGGGGCTGGCCAGCCTGCCAGGCGGGTGAAGAGCTACTCGCACGCCAAGCAGCTGCCCGTGCCGCACAGCCCAAGTGTCTTCCAGTCCCCAGAGGAGGACGAGGACGAGGAGGAGCACTACGAGCAGTGGCTGGAGGTCAAAGTTTCACCCCCAGAGGGAACTGAGACTCGGAGTAATAGAGAAATTGGCCCGCTTTGTGGCAGAAGGAGGCCCCGAGACAGAAAAAGTAGCTATGGAGGACTACAAGGAAAACCCGGCATCTGCATTTTTGCAGGGTAAGAATAGCAAGGAAATCCTCTACTACAGAAAGGTGACTGAGATAAGAAAGGAAGCGCAGAGGTCGCAGTCAGCCTCTCAGAAAGTGTCACTCCCAGAGGATAAAGAGGTCAAGAACCTTGCAGGAAAGTTGGCCAGGTTCGTAGTGGACTGGCATCCGGAGGTGGAAACCACTGCTCTCCAGAACAACCGTGAGAACCAGGCATTCAACTTTCTGTAGACCAACTGCCAAGGATACAAGTACTACCGACAGAAGCGGGAGGAGTTCCAAGGCCGGCTCCACAGGCAGCCTCACAGCACCCGACCCCGGCCTCAAGCGCAAGTCCCCTCCTGAGGCCCTGACAGGGTCCTCGCCTCCGGCCACCACCTGCCCCGTCTCGTCCCCAACTGCACCTCCCTCCCCCCGTCCCCCGTCATCCCTGCTCCAGTCGCCCCAGGGAAGCCAGCCTCCTCAGCCACCGTGAAGAGGAAGCGGAAAGCCCGCGGAGGCCAAAAGAAGATAAGGAAGAGCTCCCACCTGCTGAGCTGGTGCAGAGGGACACGGACGCCTCTCCCTCGCTTCTGTCAGTTCAGGACCTCAAGGGGCTCGGCTATGAGAAGGGGAAGGCCGTCGGTCTAGTGGGCGTCACGGAGCTGTCGGACGCCCAGAAGAAGCAGCTGAAGCAGCAGCAGGAGATGCAGCAGATGTACGACATGATCACGCAGCACAAGCGAGCCATGCAGGACATGCGGCACCAGCACGGCTACCACAGCGACGAGGAGGTGGACAGCGAGCTGGGCACCTGGGAGCACCAGCTGCGGCGCATGGAGATGGACCAGACCAGGAAATGGGCCGAGCAGCTGACAAAGGTGGGCCAGGGCAAGCATTTCATCGGAGACTTCCTGCCTCCGGACGAGCTGGAGAAGTTTACGGAGACCTTCAAGGCCCTGAAGGAGGGCCGTGAGCCTGACTACTCGGAGTACAAGGAGTTCAAGCTGTGGAGAACGCTGGCTACGAGATGCTGGTGAAGATGGGCTGGAAGGAAGGCGAGGGGCTAGGCTCGGAGGGCCAGGGCATCAAGAACCTGGTCAACATGGGCACCACCACAGTAGAAGGCGTCGGCTTCAGCAATGACCAACCGGCCGGCCGAGCTCTCCAAGGAGGACGACGACTACGAGAGTACGAGGCCTTCCGCAAGAGGATGATGCTGGCTTACCGCTTCCGGCCCAAACCCCTGAACAACCCCGGATGGCCTTACTACTGAGCGTTCTGGAAACACGTACGAGGGCCGCGCCCTGTAATACAGTCCCAGTGCTCAACAACAACAACAACAACAAATTGGAATGGGTGGAGGGAGGCATTGAGGATTTTACTTTTTAATACTTATTATTTGCATATTCTGCCTGACAACTTCCCCATTGCTCACAAACTCCCAAAAATCTCTCCTCTGACTCCTTACCCAGGAAATAAAGGAATCCCAGAACTCAAGGACAAAATTCAGTGCTACCCTGATGCAAATGGAGAAAGGAAATAACACTCTATCCATTTTCTGGTGCTATGGCAAAAGAAAAACAAAACAGTTATTAAATTTCTCAATATGTTATTCTGCCACATTTAATTCTTAGTAAATCAGCCTGCCACATCATGCACAGAAATAGATGTTGCTTTAACTCTCTGTTGAATGCATGTAAGGTTTGTACCTGGTGGAAGGCAGGGAAAATGGCAGGCAAAGAGTGTCTTGTTCAGTAAAATATTTATTAATAGACATTCCCTTGTGTACTATAGAATAAGTGAGTGAGGTACTTACAAAAGGCTGTTTCTGAGACCTCTAGAGCAGTGAGTTTTTATTCTGAGCTAATAAAATGACCATCAAAATCTAGCATTTATCCTCACACTCACACAAAATTGATCCCCAATTTTACATTTATTTTAACACACAACTCTGGATTACACCTTCATAGAACAGAATGTTTTTATACATGAGAGGAATGGTCTCTTTTCTGCAATTTTGTAATATTTGGTCTCCGAAACTCCCACCCCCTCCGTTTTATGTATTATAGAGAAATTTCAGTTATTTGAATGGGCTCATTACATAAAATGGGTCTTTTTCATGTTTTGTTTTGTTTTGTTTTTGAAAATTTGAGGATAATAACGAGACTTTCCACATTATAAAACAAATATGTAACTTCCAGAGTCCTCCCACCCCAGACTCCACCTCCTTTTTTAGGGGGAAGATAAGACAAACTAGTGTTTCAATCTTCACTCCTACCAATCCAGCCACATAAGCAGAAAACGGAGAGCTCTGGAGGAAGAAACTGAGTCTCTGTTCATGCTCAGCTCACTGGGATAATTGAAGGAAGCTCCATCTCAGAGAGATTAGAGATGTTTACTAAAGAGACATTGACATTAATCACTTCTGGTTGGATATTTCAAAAGCTGTAGAAACCTTTAGGCCCATCCCAGAACTGCCACTGGATGGGAATATGGTAACGATATTCTTGAGAAACTGACATTTGTCTTTAGTTGTTTTAATATATATATATGAATATATATATTCATTCATATATATGAATGTATATATTCATATACATGTATATATTCATTCATATATATGAATGTATATATTCATTCATATATATGAATATACACACACACACTATACACACACACTACACACACACACACACACACACACACTCAGTGTTTAGGGCCCATTTTCCTTCTGAGGAATTTTGAATACAGTCTCCTGGGTGAGCCATGATTAGTAGGGCAAGCAGAAAGGGAAGCAGAGACAAAGGCCTAGCTGCATTAATTTATAGGGTAAGAGATGCCATAAAAGTAGCTCTGTCAAGTTAGGATACACACTGTACAGTATGTATACCCTGAGGAAGGCAGCTTCAAAAGTCCACCAATACACCCCATGAAAAGACAACATTCTGATGCCAGCCAATAGAGACAGAATGCTGGTGGACAAGTACTAGTATTCTCTGTTTGCCTACACCAAAAGGATCTTATCAGAGTGGCTATGCCTGCCATGGAATAGTCGTAGAATACAGTACGAATTCTAAGAAACAAACAGACAAACAATAGCAAGAATCTAGAATATTCCAAACACTTTTGAAATACTAAGCACATTCTTCAAAATAAATGTATTTGGTGTAGAACAGCTAGAAAAATTGTGTTTTTTTTAAATATTAGTTTCTATTAAAATAATGTTGATAGCATTTTTTGTAAAAGCATGTAAAGTGGTAAATTAGTGATTTTTGAAAACTATTATTTCACATATTTATTGGAAAAATCATGAATTTGTTCCAATGATCAGCAAAAAATATTTATCATTTAAAATGCTTAGAAACTGCAAAATAAGAATGAAGGTTTGTTGTTTGACCTTTTGTTTCAGTTGCCTAGGTTATTGGCTATGTTTTCAAATTATCCTTTTAATGTTTAAAGTATAGCTCTAGTTTTAAGTATATTAAATTTTGTATTTTTCTGATTAGAAATTCTAATAAACTCGTAAATTGTATCTTTTTAACATTTATATTAATATTTTTGTAGTTTCGTATTTTAGTGGTTTTATTACCATCAAACGGAACACTTTAATTTACAGTATAATGAATTTTTAGTAAATACTTAAGATCCATGCTTATTTTAAACACCTTGAAACATGTGAAAACATTTTTTTAATTTGTTAAATACCTACACATTTCAGTGACCTGTTTTCACGTGTAGTAAATAAACTCCTTGAATCAACACAATTTACAGTGGTTATTTAAGATTATTACAAATAGGTGGAAGAAGAAAATAAAGAATATTAGCTTGTTAGAAGATACAGTTTTTCAAAAGCAGAAATGTCAGTTCAACTCAAAATACTTTTCAAGTGTAGATTTTGCATAGCATGGAGTCTGTGACATTTCAGTATATTTCCAGGTTCAGTAGGGCCTCCTGGTGTAACCAATAATACCATGGCTATGATGGGTCTCTGACATCTGTAGAGAGTCATTCCTCCATTCAGATTTACATAAAGTCTGTTGAGTTCTATGATAATATTTAGGAATGGCTTAATGTCTATCTACTATTTCTTGAGTTATTGTAGAGCTTATAGAGTTAAAGTATAGAAGGGTAATGGATGATATTTCCTAGTAGAAAATCTTAAATTGAGCACCCATGTTAAATGGTTCAAAGTAAACAGTGCTCTTGAAAAGCAAATAGATCAAAGTATTATTTAAGCCAAACGAGTAAAAATTCTTATCCTAGACTGGGCTTTTTGCTGTAAGTATTTAGGAAAAGCATATTAAGTATATATACCTCGGGGGTAAACATCTTTTTCTGATACACAGCATGAAAAAAAATTTGGTGACAAAATTTGAGCAAGTTGGACATATGCAGAATTTTTATTGAAGAAACTTTAAAAACTTGACTTATTGATATGTCGCCCAAACAAGATGGTGGTTATCCAATTTATTTTGAAGATATTGCTCTTAAACTGCCCTCAATTAAAATAAAAGTGAAAATCTATTATCTTTGAATTATTTTCTATAAGAATTGATCAAATCAAATCGCTTTTTGATTTTGTGCCTAAGCTTTTTTCTATTCAGTTTCCATAGTTTATTTAGGTCTTTTATTGTTTTGGTTACTTCTGTCCTTTTCTTCCTTCATTCTTTATCCATTTTGTGGATTAGGAAAATACCACTTTCATGAGCCACTATTTCTGTGTGCTTGGTACATGCTGGCACATAATACTAATTTTATAAGTAGACACTAAACCCTAGGACTAACTTAGTTTCAAAATCTGTAACATTTTACTTGGAATCCTTTGAATTTATTTTTATTAATTAATTAAGATACATTTAAGCATAATAAAAAGGAAAGGAAAATTGTTTTTGTAATAAATGAATAGCTCATGACAATCTGCTGGAAATTTATTAGGTTAGGTGTTGTCTGAAAACACAGTTGAGATTGAAAGAGAACATATTCATAAGCATTTTAAGAACAATTTCGGCCGGCCGCGGTGGCTCAAGCCTGTAATCCCAGCGCTTTGGGAGGCCGACACGGGCGGATTACGAGGTCAGGAGATCAAGACCATCCTGGCTAACATGGTGAAACCCCGTCTCTACTGAAAAATACAAAAAACTAGCCGGGCAAGGTGGTGGGCGCCTGTAGTCCCAGCTACTTGGGAGGCTGAGGCAGGAGAATGGCGTAAACCAGGGAGGCGGAGCTTGCAGTGAGCTGAGATCGGGCCACTGTACTCCAGCCTGGGTGACAGAGAGAGACTCCGTCTCAAAAACTAAAAAATAAAATAAAATAAATAAAAGAACAATTTCATATGGATTATAAGTGTTATATTTGAACAAGTATAACACTTATAATCCATATCTAAAAATTCACGGCCTGGATTGAAAAGTTGATATCTGTTATGAACTGAATGTTTTTGTCACCTCCTCCATTCACATCAACAAATTCATGGATTGAAGCCGTAGCCCCACCCCCTGCACTGTGAGGCTGTATTTGGAGATGGCAACTCTAAGGAAGTAATTAAGGTTAAATGAGGCCATAGGGTGGGGAGTAATGGTAACATATGATAAAAGTAATGCCCTTATAAGAAGGGACCCCAGAGCTCACTTCTGTTCTCTCACTGACTCTCTCTCTCTCTTTTTTTTTTTCTCTCTCTCTCTCTACCACTCCTTCTCATGCATATACTAAGGAAAGCCCATGTGTGGACATAGGGAGAAAGTGTCAATCTTCACACGAAAAGGAGAGCTCTCACAAGAAACTAAATCAGCTGGAACCTTGATCTTGGATTTCCAGAGGTCAGAACTGAGAGAAAACTAATTCTGTTGTTTAAGCAGTCTATATTTTTTATGGTACCCTAAGCAGGCTAACACAATATTCAAAGAAGGTATTCAATTCAGTTCAATGTACTTGAATTCAAATATTTACTGTGAGGCTATTATATGCCAGATACTGTTCTACTTTTCTAGGTTATTAGGATAGTTCGATCAGGGTGGGTACAGATAAAATTCAATGGCTTCACAGTGGTTATATTCTAATGAGATAAAGCAGAGTAAAACTAAAATAACGTATGTGTGTTATGGGGAAAACGAAAGCAGAAAGGGAAATGAGGAGTGCTGAAAGTTAAAATAAGGTAGTCATGATGGGGCATCCATATTTAGAAACTTATACTTGAGCAAAGACTTAAAGTGAATGGAGATGCTAGCCTGTACATATGTGGAGGAGAAGCACCATAGGCAGAGAGGAGTAAGTGCAAGGGTCGTGGGGTAGGAATCTCATTGGCAAGCTCAAAATTTAGTCAAGGAAGCCAGTATGACAAACATGCTATGTAAGAGAAGTTAATAGGAGTAAACATCAAAGAAGTAAGGAACATATGTGTGGAAATTTTCCAAATTTCATAAATACATTAAAGGGAAAGATATGAGATGGCATTGTAAATTTTTTTTAGAAAAGAAGAAACATAGTCCAAATATGTTTTACAAGTGATCATTCTGGCTACAGTATTAAGCATATACTCCAGAGGAAGAGATAAAAAATTGAGATGCTGTTTTAAAGACTTTTGCTATTAGAAACCTTGGACCAGAGAGTAAGTAGTGGATGGGTAAGTAAATGTCTGATTTTGTATATATATTTGAAGGGCAGCCAATGTGTGAATTTAATGTGGTATATGAGACAGAGAAGGTAAAAAGAGACACCTGGGCCTATGAAACTAGAGGAATATTGTTACCATCAACTGAGGTGTGTGGAAGACTGCATTAGACAAAATGAAGTGGGAAAATTGAGTGGAGGAGATCAAGTTTGAGATGTCTGTTAACTATCCAGATGGATTTGGTAGGTAGGTATATTAGTCCATTCTCACACTGCTATAGGACATACCCAAGACTGGGTAATTTATAAAGGGAAGAGGATTAATTGATGTACAGATCTGTAGGGCTGGGAAGGCCTCAGGAAACTTACAGTCATGGCAGTAGGGGAAGCAAATATGTCCTTTTTTATATGGTGGCAGGAAACAGAAAGGTGAGTGCCCAGTGAAGGGGGATGCCCCTTATAAAACCATCAGATCTTGTGAAAACTAACTCACTATAATGAGAACACAATGCAGGAAACTACTCCATGATTCAATTATCTCCACCTGGTCCCTCTCACAACATGTGGGGATTATGGGAACTACAATTCAAAATGAGATTTGGGTGAGGATACAGCCAAACCATATCATTCTGCCCCTGTCCTCTTCCAAGTCTCATGTCCCCACACTTCAAAACACAATCATGCCCTTCTAACAGTCCCCAAAATCTTAACTCATTCCAGTATTAACTCAAAAGTCTAAGTCCAAAGTCTCATCTGAGACAAGGCAAGTCTCTTCTGCCTCTTCTTCCTAAATACAATGGGGGTACAGGTATTGGGTAAATACACCTATTCCAAATGGGAGAAATTGGCCAAAACAAAGGGGCTACACGCCCCTTGCAAGTCCAAAATCCAATAGGGCAGTCATTAAACCTTAAAGTTTCAAAATGATCTCCTTTGACTCCATGTCTCACATCCAAGGCAAGCTGATGCAAGTGGTGGGCTCCTACAGACTTGGGGATCTCCACCCCTGTGGCTTTGCAGGTTATAGCTCCCCTCCAGGCTGCTTTCACAGCTGGGGTTGAATGTCTGTGGTTTTTCCAAGTGCATGGTGCAAGCTGTTGCTGAATCTACCATTCTCGGTTATGAGGATGATGAGCCTCTTATCCAGTTCCACTAGGCAGTGCCCCAGTAGGGACTTTGTGTAGGGGCTCCAACCCCACATTTCCCTTCTGCACTGCCCTAGCAGAGGTTCTCCATGAGGGCTCTGCTCCTGCAGCAGACTACTGTTTGGACTTCCAGGCATTTCCGTATAACCTCTGAAATCTAGGTGGAAGTTCCCAAACCTCAATTCTTGTCTTCTGCCCACCTGCGGGCCCAACACCATGTGAAACCTGCAAAGGCTTAGGGCTTGCACCCTGTGAAACAATGGCCTGAGCTGTACTTGGTCCTTTTTAGCCATGGCTGGAGCTGAAGCAGCTGGTGTGCAGGTGAACAAGTCTTGAGGTTGTACAGGACAGGGGCACCCTGGGCCTGACACATAAAGCCGTTTTTCCCTTGTAGGCCTCCAGGCTTGTGATGGGAGGGGCTGCAGTGAAGGTCTCTGACATACCTTGCAGACACTTTCCCCATTATCTTGGTTATTAACATTTGATGCCTCATTACATATGCAAATTTCAGCAGCAGACTTGAATTTATCCCCAGAAAATGGGGTTTTCTTTTCTATTGCTTCATGAGGCTGCAAATTTTCCAAACTTTTATGATCTGCTTCCTCTTGAACACTTTGCTGCTTAGAAATTTCTTCCACCAGGTACCCCAAATCACCCTCTCTCAAATTCAAAGTTCCACATGTCTCTAGGGCAGGGGCAAAATGCCTCCAATCTACTTTACTTCAGTTCCCAAGAAGTTCCACATCTCCATCTGAGACCATCTCAGCCTGAACTTCATTGTCCATATCACTGTAAGCATTTTGGTCAAAGTCATTCAATAAGCCTCTAGGAAGTTCCAAACTTTCCCACAATTTCTTGTCTTCGGAGCCCTCCAAATTGTTCCAACTTCGGTCTACTACTCAATTCCAAAATCACTTCTACATTTTTGGGTATCTTTACAGCAGCACCCTATCACCCAGCACCAATTTACTGTATTAGTCTGTTCTCACACTTCTATAAGGATATACCCGAGACTGGATAATTTATAAAGGAAAGAGGTTTAATTGACACAGTTCTGCAGGACTGGGAAGGCCTCAGGAAACTTACAATCATGGCAAACGGGAAAGCAAACACATCCTTCTTCACATGGTGGCAGACAGGAGAAGAATGAGTGCCCAGCAAAGGGGGAAGTCCCTTACAAAACCATCAGATCCCATGAGAACTAACTCAATATCATATGAGCAGGATGGGGGAAACTGCCCCTATGATTCAATTATCAGCACCCGGTGTGTCTTCCATGATGTGGAGATTATGGCAACTACAATTCAAGATGACGTTTGGGCTGAGACACAGCCAAACCATATCAGTAGGCAATTGGATCTACAAGTATTGTATTCATAGTAGATGTAAATGTGGCAGTCTTCTGCATAAAGGCTTCATGAGATTATCATGGAGTAAGTATAGACAAAGGAGAAAGGCCAGTGGTCCTCGACACTCTCCATATTAAAGAGCTGAAGATATAAGGAGAAACCAGCAAGTGTGGATGAAGAGGTGTGGTCAGTAATTAAAGAAGGAAAACATCAGTGGTAGTGTGTGGCCTTGAAAGCTAGAGAGTAAAAAGTTCTTGTAGGAAGGAAGCCATCGGTTGTGTCAAACAGAGCTGCAATTTGATGAGAACTGATAAATAACACTGAATTTAGCCATAGTGGTTGTTGATGGCCTTGTCAAGAAGATTTTCAGTGTTTGGGGGAAAATCTGACTGGAGTAGATTTAAGGGAAAAAAACCAGAGGATAAAGATTGAAGAGCTAAAGGATTTATAGAACAACATAGGCATATGATAGTAGAACAGGTAATAATTCTTAGCTCTTTCTGTATTATATCGCAGCTCATTAAATTCTTATGGAAATTCCTAAGGCAGAGACACTTACCTCTCTTAAGATAGAATAGTGACTTGAGAGGTGAAATATCATGCCACAGTGAAAAGTTAGAACTGCAAGGATTACACACAAATGACATTTGTCTGATGCCTGACTCTCACATTCCAGGAGAACAGAAAATAAAAATATTATTTACAAAATGCCATTTGAATTTATTTTCAAAGAATGAAAACTGGGGAGAGAATATGCTAAGTATAGATAGTGATGAGACAGGAAAAAGTAATGAAAATGGTTCTTTATATGTGTTGGGTTTTTTTTCCAGACTTACTTTCATTTTGCTTGATTTTCTTTAGCTCTGTTTTAATTTCCTGTAGATTTCTGACTATGAGCTTACAATAATTTACATAGTCTATGCAATCATTCTAAGAAAAAGAAAAAAGCTCAGAAAATAAGAATTTGATTACATTATGAGATAAAAGACTTGTAAGAACAAGCTAAAAATAAAATTTAAAATGTAATATCAATTGAAAACAGATAATTTTAACTATATTAAATACTTATTGAATTATTTTCTTGTTTTGTGTATTTAGCAATTTAATATTAACATTGGTATAAGCATGAACCTGAAATAATGTAACAGGTTTATAAATTTATATATGCTAAGATATGTTCATATGTAGCATACATCATTCTGCAAATACATGGAACAAATTTGTTTATTAATTACTGATAAAAATTTATTTTGAGAAATAGTGCTTTTTAAAGTTAATATGTTCATTAAAACTATACTCTGTTGACCAAACTGGAGCACCTTATTCTTTTTATATCTTCTGAGTATGTGTACATTTTAAGAATTTCTCTCCACTTTGAGAGGCCGAGACGGGCGGATCACGAGGTCAGGAGATCGAGACCATCCTGGCGAACACCGTGAAACCCCGTCTCTACTAAAAAATACAAAAAACTAGCCGGGCGCGGTGGCGGGCGCCTGTAGTCCCAGCTACTCGGGAGGCTGAGGCAGGAGAATGGCGTAAACCCGCGAGGCGGAGCTTGCAGTGAGCTGAGATCCGGCCATTGCACTCCAGCCCGGGCTACAGAGCGAGACTCCGTCTCAAAAAAAAAAAAAAAAAGAATTTCTCTCAATTACATACAGTTTCTTTACAGTTAATTGGCGTTGATTTGCAATCGCTGTCTTATAATCATATTTTTAAATGACCATTCTCATAATATGAGGAAAAGTACATTTTAAAGTATTTGGTTTACTTAATGACTTGTTAATTTTCCTATCTGTCTGAATCTTTTCTTATAGGATAGTGCATAATCATCAGATCTAGTACTCAAGAAATTCTACTTGAAAATTAACAATTTATTTTGAATATCAGACAACTACCACTAAATTCTTAAAGATATGAAGGCCCAGCAATTTACTGCTGAGTAACTCAGTGCTCCCCTGTGAAAACCTACTGCTCTCACAGGGACCTGTGAAAGGTGCAAACATCTCACCTCATCCAACCTACGTATTTGCCCCTGCTCATCTTTTTTGAACTATCTACTCACATATTTTCCATGTTCAAACCCACCTGACCCAATAAAGCCCAGTTCCATTGTCACCTTCTTCCTCATGTGTCCCTGGTCTTTTGCAATGAAGGAATATCCATTCCCTAAACTGAATCAAATTTTGCATATAATCTCTCAAGGGACATTTACTAGTGTCTACATTTTTAGTTATTTATGTATATACCTCATTGCTCTTAACTTCATGTCTTAGTGATTTCATTAACAATTTTATTATACCATTGTTGTCAAATCTGGATTAATTTCAACTGACTTCCTGGTGACTTAGAATAAATTTTGATTAAATTTTAAGTGAAGGAATTTGTGTGTTATTTTGTCAAAGCCCTTGAATATCTGAAAACATCTTTTTGTTGACATCACAGATGACCATAAAAAAGGCAGACCATAATAAATCTAATGGTATCTAGTCCTTAACGTATTTTATTTAGTGAAAAATTTATAACTAATTAATCATTTTATCTTAAAATGTAATCGTGTCTATTACCTTGTACACACTGTCAACTTTTAAAATGACAATTTTTTAAATGCATGGCATAATTTATTTATCCCCTTGGCATATATTTCAAAGCTCCAAACTTTATCTAAAGGCCTATTTGACTGCTTCTCATGTGACACTTGTCACAGAAACTTTTCACCAATGCTACTCCTTCCATAGTCATCCTGCCTTAGGTGATGGCACCATCTCTGTGCAGTCTCTCTGGACATAAGCATGGAAGCTATTTGGAAAAAGCTGAGTAAGTTAACATTGTAGTCCAAATATGATAGAAAATTTTTGTAAAAGGGGTATCTTCAAATGTTAACAAAATATGTTAATCTACGTATTAGTACATGTTTACATAAAAGAAAATAGAACATTTGAAAATAATACATTTTCTTATTACAAAATGAGGTCCAAATCTTCAAAATCAGAGATATTCATGATTAACATTGCTAGTCTTTTTAAAAAAAGAGTTAAACAATCATATAGAGATATACATAGTACAATCTACAGGAATAAATGTTTGTATAAAACATATTTTTGAATTGTTTTGTTGGCTTTTTTGTCATGTCATTTTCATATTTCTGTTTACATTATTTATATGTGCAAAGAGACATTATAATTTAACAGTTTCACACTTTATAGGCATTTAGGCATTTTCCAAGTATTTCACCAATGGAAGAAATGAAAAATAAAATGACATACAGATTATAATATAATATTTCAATACTTAAATAATTTATTCCATCAAAAATACTTATTTAGCCTCAACTTTTCTGATACAAAGTTGATGAAAACCTCTATAGAATATTGAAAAATACATTTAGGCTACCATACCACTATTGATAAATGAACAACATTCTTAGCATGTATTCATTAGCAACTCTGAACAAAGAACTGAAGAAAGGGAGTGAGCCATGTAAAGAGCTGTGCAGGGGGAGGTGTTGGACAGGGAAAGAAGTATTAAGCTTTGTACAGTGTATTTTAGAATGTTTTTTATTTCCAGGTGAAGATGTTACTAGGAAGAGTGATATATGATCCTGAATAATAGAGGAAAACGTGAAGTCACCAACTTGTAAATGCAATTTTCAAAACTGCATTTTAAATGTGATTAGAGAAAAATAAGTGTGACTATTGAGCTCTAAGAAATGTGAAAACGTAAAATTCTAGATGAGGAGCATCCAGCTAATAAGATAAAGAAGGAAGGGTGACACAAAAAGAGATGCCTTTTTCCCTTTCTCAATTATTTAAAAGAAATATGAGATTATCTCTTTCATAACTGTATGTTACAGCTTAATATTTATGAATTTGTGGTCACTTTTTATTATTTACAAAATTTTATTAAACTATTTATTTTTATATTATTGCCAAAATTCAGTATATTTTTTAATTAAAAAAAAATACAAAGGTAGCAATGTCACCAAGATGGTAGAGTAGGAGATACCAGTCTTCACCTCCCCAACAAAAAATTAAACATAGACAGCTATCCACAAACCAAAATATCCACAAACAAAAACCTCAAGAGGACTCAACAGCCTATTAAAGACCCTGCAGCAACATAATGGTGCAAACAAACAAACAAGCAAAAACAAAAATGGAGAATAGTCACACAGAAAGGCTCTCTGGTGAGATCAGCATACCCAGAAGGAGACTGCTAGGCACAAAGAATCAAGATGGAGGCAATGATTATCACCCCCGTGGTGCAAACCCGTGTGGTTCCCCATGGCCCACTCTGCAGAAGACACAAGCATCTTTTGCCATCCCCTTAACTACAGGGACACATGGCAGCACACTCCTGCCACTCAAGATGTGGCAACTGTTGAGCCACTATGGGAAAAGAGCTTCCACCTCTTCCAACACCACATGCACCCTGACCCCAAAGCCATGGCCACTCTTCAAGTGCCCACACACCAGACCTGGGTTCTGTGGCTTCACTGTGCCTTTCCACTGGAGCCATCACCATAATGAGCTAGTTCACACTCTGGGCCAAGATCTCACTGGCCATGCCTCTGCTCCAGGAACTGGCTTAGCTGTCTTAGAGAGCTAGGCTTTACCCTCAACCTAGAGCTGCTCTTAACTCTGTGCAAGCCTATGCTTCCATTCTCAGATGCCCAGCTACTTCACAAGCATTACAGCCTTGAATACTGTTACCAACTTGGTAGTGGGAGTTCCTTAGCCTGAGGCATCAGTGCTATTACTGCCCTAGATTGCAAAGCCACAGTCCCTCCATGTCTGCTCATGTTTTAGGTCTTAGCTTTATGACTGCTCTACAGACACCATTCATCAGGCACTGGTGCCACTACCATCACAAATGGTCCTGCAAGCCAGAGTCAGCAGCAAGGGGGATTCCCTCAGCCACAGTTCAATGGATCAAGGAAGAAATTATACGAGAAATTTAAAATTATCTTGAGAGAAACAAAAATGGAATATAGGAAAATTCATAAAATTCAGGAAAGCATTTCTCAGAGGAAAGTCTGTGACTATAAATGCTGACATCAAAAAAGAAGAAAGATTAATAATAAACAACCGATACTGTTACACTTCAACAAACTCGAAAGAGAAGAACAAACCCAAAGTTAGTAGAAGAAAGGAAACAATAAAGATCATAGCAGAAATAAATTAAATAGAAAATTAAAAGACGGTAGAAAAGATCAATGAAACTAAGAAATGTTTTTTAAGGAAAAAAATTAACAAACCTTGAGCTTCACTAAGAAAAAAACAAAGACTCAAGTAAATAAACTCCGCTAAAAAACTGTTAGAACGAATAAATAAATTTAGTAAAGTTGCAGGATACAAAATTAACATACAAAAATCAGTAGTTTTTTACACACTAACAACAAACTATCCAAAAAATTCCATTGTATAGGAGGAATAAGTTCAACAGATCTACTCTACCTCAGGGTGACTATAGTTAATATCAGTATATTATATACTTGAAAATTGCCAAGAGAATAGATTTTAAATGTTCTCACCACAAAAAAAAGTGGTAAGTCTGTGAGGTGCTTAATATGTTAATTAGCTTGATTTAGCCATTGTACAATGTATACATATATAAAAACATATTGTACAACATAAATATTTATACTTTTGCTTTTTTACTTTTATGTGACAGTTTTTATGTCGATTAATAAAATAAACAAAATGCTTCATTGGTCTTCTCAGACTCGTTCAATGTTATATTACTACATATATAAACATTATATATAATATATAGTTTCTTGAGTTTGCTTCTTCACATTTTTACTTTTTTTCATTACAAAACATGTTTGTATATATCTAACATAATAAAGTAACTTCTACTTGTCAATTAGCTGCATCTTAAATGATTTGTTATGTGGTATTTCACTTCAGTTGAGTTCCTAATTTATTTTTTTCTCTTGGATCATGAAGTATGTGAAACTATAGGGTTTTAGTCTTTTCTTTTCTTTTTTTTTTTTTTTTTTTTTTTTTTTGAGAGTCTCATTCTGTTACCCCAGGTGGAGTGCAGTGGTGTGAACTCAGCTCACACTGCAACCTCTGCCCCCCAGGTTCAAACGATTCTTGCACCAGCCTCCCAACGGACTGGGACTACAGGCGTGCACCACCATGCCCAGCTAAGTTTTGTATTTTTAATGTTGGCCAGGTTGGTCTTAAACTCCTGGTGTGAAGTGGTCTGCCTGACTCAGCATCCCAAAGTGCTGGGAATACAGGCATGAGCCAACAGACCTGGCTGTGTTTCTTCTTTTTATAATTAATTTATAATTAAATACCCTTGAAACCAAACAATGAATGAATGAAACATATACATATATACACACATACATACACATACGTATACGTATTATTATTTTATACGTATACATATACATATGTATATATGTGTATGTATATATACATATACACACACACACCTGTATGTGGGTGTGATATATCACACACACATAAATATACCGTATATAATATGAACATAAATTTGTAAACACTGGCTTTATTACTTAGTTTAAAGGGTAACTTTTCATACATAATCTATAGCTACTTGGAAAGAATATGCTTTCTACAGTGGTAGGGTATAGTGTGCCCCTCTCTTTCTCTTCTGTCTCCTCTTTTTGTCTTTTTCTGAAATCCATTTAGGATATCTGCCTTACCATATTACTTGCTCTTTTTTTGAGTGTGTTGGCTCAAGCCTGTAACCCTAGCACTTTGGGAGGCTGAGGCGGGCTGATCACTTGAGGTCAGGAGTTTGAGACCAACTGATCAACATGGTGAAACCCAATCTCTACTAAAAATACAAAAGTTAGCCAGCCATGGTGGCACATGTCCAAAATCCCAGCTACTTGGGAGGCTGAGGCAGGAGAATCACTTGAACCCAGGAGGCAGAGGTTGCAGTGAACCAAGATCGCACCATCGCCCTCCAGCCTGGGCAACAAGAGCAAAACTCTGTCTCAAAAAAAAAAAAAAAAAGTGTTCTTTTTCCAAAATTTCTGTATCTATATTAATTTCATATATTCAATTTCTTTAGAACATATGAGAATTCCCTACTATGACTTTAGTTTAATTAATTTTCTTCATATTTTCTCCAGCTTTTGCATCATGTATTTTGTCTATATAGTAAGGCATATGTAATGCCTTAATTTCATATCTTCCTTAAATCAAAGTTATTTCTTTCATCATCATACCTCCAAAATAAATTATTTCCAACATTATTCTTGCCATACTCATGTTCTTAAAATGTAATTGCATTGTTGACTTTCTTATTTTTTCATTTTTTGTAAAATATTTAATTTAAGCCTGTTTTTTTCTTTACAAACACATATAGATGAATTTGATTGTATTTTTAAGATTCCAATCCATACTGAGTTTATACCCAAAGGAAAATAAATTGTTCTACTGAAAATTTCCTGCACTCATACGTTTATCACAGCACTATTCACAACAGCAAGGACATGGAATGGAATCAACCCAGGTGCCCATCAATGGTGGTACATATACACCATGGAATGCTATACAGTCACAAAAAAGAATGAAATTATGTCCTTTGCAACAATATGGATGCAGCTGGAGGCCATTATCCTCAGCAAACTAACTCGGAAAACAGGAAACCAAATAGCATATGTTCTAATTTTTAAGTGGGAGCTAAATGTTGGGTACACACGGACACAAAGATGGGAACAATAGACACTGGAGATTCTAAAACTGGAGAGGGAGGAACAGAGGCAAGAGTTGAAAAATTGCCTATCAGGTACTAAGTTCACTGCTTGAATGATGGGATCATTACAAGTCTAACTTCAGCACTAGACAGCATGCCTCTAAACAAACCTACACATGTACCTCCTGCATCTAAAACAAAATTTTAAAATAATAATAATAAATGAAATAAAATTCCAATTTAAAAACTGTAACTTAATTTATATATTGTAACACCTGATACTTTTGGGATCAGCCTCACCCTCTTTTTAAAAAAAACACATGAGCCGGGCACGGTGGCTCAAGCCTGTAATCCCAGCACTTTGGGAGGCCGAGGCGGGCGGATCACGAGGTCAGGAGATAGAGACCATCCTGGCTAACACGGTGAAACCCCGTCTCTACTAAAAATACAAAAAACTAGCCGGGCGAGGTGGCAGCGCCTATAGTCCCAGCTACTCGGGAGGCTGAGGCAGGAGAATGGCGGGAACCCGGGAGGCGGAGCTTGCAGTGAGCTGAGATCCGGCCACTGCACTCCAGCCTGGGCGACAGAGCGAGACTCTGCCTCAAAAAAAAAAAAAAAAAGTAAAAAAACACACGATTTTAACATGTGTTAATGAAATAATATATATAATTATAAAATAATATTAATAATATATTTCTTTAACATAGCTACTTCATAATTCTCAAAAAGTTTCTTTTGTCAAAAAGTGAGGTTTTTTAAATTTATATTTTAATTATTACAGGTACATAATAGTTGTATTATCCTCTTATTTTATGTTTATTTCCATCTATTTTTCTTCATCCTTCTTTCTGTGTATAAATTAGAGCTGCATTTAAATCAAACCTAAAGTTAAGCAAAAGAAGAAGAGAAACATTTCTGACTATACACTAGGCAGAGTAAATATTGATTTGCATTCATTATCTTACTCCATTCTCATAGAAATCCTCTTAATTTGCCATTGTCATTATTTCTACTTTTTCAAAGGAAGAAGCTGAGGCATCAACTGAATAAATAATTACTCAAGGCCACGAACATTGCAAAGGTGGAACTAAGTCTTAGGTCTTCCAGCCCCAAAGCCTGTGTTTGTCATGTGCAGTACATTATATTAATTCTATCGTGTTCAAATAATTATAACCAATAGACAATAATGCTTTTTTAGGCATGGATAAAAATGATAAAACTCTTAGTTATTCTAAACAGAATTTCCTAGAAAGCTTAACAAATTCCCCCAAAGAAACAATTTTTTTACTCCACAAGTTTTTAAAAATTGGCTTAAAAGTTGAAATTTTCAAACTAAAGGATTAAGAAAACACTCTTTTCCAGTTATTTACGAATGAGCTGACTTCTAGTACATCTGTTCCATCTAACTTTTGCCATAAAATTGTAGTTTCTACAAATCTGTATATGATTTAGTCTTATGCAATAGCCAGTACTAAATAAATATAACCATACCATATAATGTTTTTATAAACATTAAATAAATTCATGCAAAGTATACCACATGTTTATATTTCTAAAGGCAAAGCTCTGATACCAGCAATGACTTCAAAGGAGGTAGAAGACAGGCACAATTTCAGACTGATTTCTCAGCTAACATCCAGCCATTTTTTAAATAATTTATACAAAACTGCATTAAACAAAAATGACTTGACTGTTTTAACTACTTTTCTTGCTTAAGAGAAATCACAAGCTTTAGCCGTTTAGGTGAAGTTAAACTGACTGGTACTGAGTAACTGTCAGTTTGGTTTATTGCAGTTTATCTACAGTACAGATTTTTGTGGTAAGAGCCAATAGATACTTGCTTGGTATTAAAATATCTGCTGTACTGTTTCTGGCTCTGGTTTTTGCTTTTCCTTTCATTTTATAGGTTGGCATAGATTCTGCCAAAATGTGTTCTACTTTATATACAAGATGCTGTTGTAGTACTTCTAATAGCTTGACATAGGAACACTGGAGAAGAAGGTTGTTTTTATTTAGTGAAACAAACTTCCGTCATAAAAAACACTGGCTTCAATATAAAAACAGGGGATTCTGGGAAAATGATGGCAGTAACATTATATTTAATCTCAAATATCATTATAAAAATAGAGCAATGAAATAGTAAAATGAAACCCATGAACGAAATTTACAATATAATTAGGTTGCAAGTTATCCCAACAAACCCAAAATGCAAGTGGGTGGGGAGAAAACATGGCAGCTAGAAGCCCTGAGTTATCTCAGCCTTTGTACACATGGAAGCCTAGAGAAACAACCAGACATCTTAAGATCTGAGAACATAAGATTCACCAGGGGCCAATTTGAAAACAGCAGCAAAAACTGGGAGGAGTTTTGCCTACTTCATAGACAGGCAATACAATTGTCTATTAGGAAAGTGTGAAGGGGTCAGAGAAATTTAGTCTCCATGAATGACTGAAACTGAGAGAAGAGCTCCACACTGAGCAGGGGGAAACAAAATAAACTACTGAGAATTGAATTAAAACTTAACAAGGGCAATAAAAATGAAGAAAAAAAAAGTCTACATAAAAGTGATGGAGGGGCCTGCGGGGGGCAGGAGGAGTGGCAGTTAGGTGGGCTATGCCATATGATCTTAGGCATCTCTGCTGCCACTGGTGAACAAGCTCTGTCTCTAGTTGTATCATCATGTTATGATGCCATCCCATCCTGTCATTGGCATTCCAGTGTTTCTGCCGGGATTTTACCACCTGCGCATTACCTACCATGCATCCAAAGGCTGCTGGGATTACTTTTATGCTGCCATTTCAGATTTTGATGACAAGCACCCATCTCAGACTTGAAGAGAAGTCACAGTGAGACTACACCCAGCTTTAAGATATTGAGCAGAAACTGTGGCTAAGGGCTAAGGAATTGTGCAGTTTACAGATGTTTTAACAAAATAATTGCCAGATTTTATGGGTCCATTCCAAAGATGTTAACTGAGATTATAACTAGCTAATTAGGACAAGCTCTGCTTTTCATCTCCTGGTTCTGGCGAAAGCTCCTGACAAATTTGTCCACATGAATATGTATCATGGAAGAATAGCAATGTTAATTGCCTGAGAAAATGGGAGTTTATTCTTTAGTGGAAAGTGTTGCCACCCCCACCCTCTTTAGAGTTGAGCATTTCTTTTAAATAGTCTTCACTGTGAATTTGTTCTTGCAGCAAGTGGAAGAATGTAGTGTGTCTAATTTCTTATTACTAAGTAATTTATTTTTAAAATATCTAAGTAACTAATCCCTTACACTTAACTTTACCTTCATGCTGTAGTGAAAAATCTTGGTAAAATCAAATATTAGTGTGAGTCCATCTGTAATATTTTTTAGTCACTTTCTTATTGACAACAACTGGGACTTTATTATTATTTTTTTAATATTTTTTAAAATTCTGGGGTACATGTTCAGGATGTGCAGGCTTGTCACCTAGGTAAACTTCTGTCATAGTGATTTGCTGCACTTACCAAACCATAACCTATCTATTAAGCCCAGCATGCATTAACTATTTTTCCTAATGCTCTCCCTCCCCTCATAAAACCCCTCAACAGTGTGTGTTGTTCCCCTCACTGTGTCCATGTGTCTTCATTGTTCAGCTCCCACTTACAAGTGGGAAAATGCGGTGCTTGGCTTTCTGTTCCTGTGTTAGTTTGCTGAGGATAATGGCTTCCAGCTCCACTCATGTACCTGCAAAAAACATAATCTCATTCCTTTTAATGGCTGCATAGTATTCCATGGTGTATATGTGCCATGTTTTCTTTATTAAGTCTATCATGGATGGGCATTTGGGTTGATTCCATGTCTTTGCTGTTGAGAATAGTGCTGTAATGAACATATGTGTGCATGTATCTTTGTAATAGAATGATTTATATTGGGGGGGGGTATACACCCAGTAATGGGATTGCTGGGTCAAATGGTATTTCTAGTTCCAGATTTTTGAGGAATCCCCACACCATCTTCTCCTGTCAGTCAAAATGGCATTTATTAAAAACTCAAGAAACAACAGATGTTGGCAAGGTTGCAGAGAAATAGGAACACTTTCACACTGTTGGTAGGAATGTAAATTAGTTCAATCAGGACTTTTTAAAATCACAGAGCAAGGTTTCAAAATGTAAACATTCACTATTTACCAATCCTTGGCCAGCTTTAATCTGTCTGGCTCACCAAAAGGTTGGACAACATACAGTTTGGGTTATTGTCGTTGATGCAGATCAAGATGTTCTCTATATCATGCCTTTAAGGACTAGACTTTTGGCCATTTCCTAATGAAAAATAGAGATAAGTTGTTATTATTTAGAGTCTATAATCCTATTCCTAGCATCTTCTATTATGATGTCATTCTGCTAATGACTGCAAGACTCAGCTTGGATCCTTTCAAGACTAGATTGCCTTAGGTTGATTATGTTTCCTAGCTTGCAAAACGTGACTTATATTCAAAAGAAATTAAAGTGTTGAAATCCAAATCCTGAAAAAAAAAAAAAAAAAAAAAAAGTGAGGCAGGGAATTTGAACCAGAATAATCTTATATTTTTAAATACTAACTGGAAAAAATATGAGACCTCTGTAAAGTAAGGAAAGCTATTCTGGTACAAACTAGCTTTTCAAAGTCAAGAAATCTAATTTTATATAAAAATCAGCATATGAAAATAAGCCTTGGGTATATCATTAACTATATAGAAATAAGACTAAATGAGAAGAGAATATAGAGTATGAAGGCTATATGCTAGGACAAAGTAGGTATAGTAAAATTAGATATAGCTGAGAATAAAAAAGAACACATGCAAAACAATTAAGTATACCTAATCATTATTTTAGTTTTGGAAATATTTGCATTGTTACTCTAAAACTATTGTGGATATGGCTTAGAATAAGGCAAATGAGAAATTATTGAATACTGAAATCTTATCACCAAACCAGTATTCTAATGGCAAAAGGAAGAAAGTACAGATATAAAGTAGAAAAAGTTGAGTAGTCCGGAAGTCCTGAATTTGAACTGGAAATCAGGATGAATTCATTAGCCATTTTATCCATCTATTGATGAATTAATTATTCTCTTTTTCTTTCAAGCTCCATCAACAACATAATAAAGGGAAAAAAATGGATAAAAATGAGCATTCCGAGCACCCAGACTGTAGTCTTTCAATACATTTTTCCACTAAAGAAAGTGAGGGCCTCTTGAAAAAATGGCTGATTCCAGGTCTGAGGCTACAAATAACCTAAACAAGCCTGGGGTATCTTGTCTGTTACTATCACATCAAAAGGAGACAGGATCCAACTTGAAGATGTGCTACTAGTCAAAGATAGACAACTTAATAGAAAAAAGATGGGACAATCTGAACTCCAAACTGGGTTAGATTTATATTCACAAATGGAAACCTATCAAATATGTTTAAATGCATGAGTTCCTAATCATACTTTAAAACCTAATTAGTTACTTTCAGGAGATGAGATGGAACAAATTATCTAGAAATATGTAAAATAAAGGGAAGGACCAAGAACTTATTCTGTTTTCTCCTCAAATGTTCACTTCATTAATATTTTACTGTTACATGATAATGAAATAAAATGAGTATTAACACTTGAATATACTAAATAGTACATATGCTGATATCCAATAGGTGAGGAAAAATGAAAACTTTACAATGTATCCCAGCTAATAATTGTAACAGAAATGATCGGATTCAATTCTCAATAAATTAATGGATCTAGGCATTAAGCATTACTAACGACTAACACATAAAAAGAGACAAGGTAGAAAAATAAAAATCATGTGTGATCTTACCAAAAATATCTCACCTAAGTCTGATTTCTTCCAACTTGGAGAAAATATAGCAGACAGTGGAAACAATCATTAGCATAAAATTAGCAAAATCCAGATGGGGGAAATTTGCAATTTTTAAATGGATTGTGTTTTTCAATTTGAAACCTGGCAAGCAAAAGATGGCATTTGAACCTGAAAATTAAGAGACCTAAGATATACCAGATTTTAAGAAAATACATAATACTAAACATGTCTAAAGATACATATGTAGATAAAAAAATAGATATACAAGGAAACCATCACATGAAATAAAGTATTATATTATTTTATTGAGTGTTGTGATCAAGATTGGGCAAATGAAAAGGTTTCAGGGCTTTCAATCTATAGAATTCTCCCCATAGATATAATTTTTTAAAATAAAATAACCTTTTATATCTAGTTATATAGCATGATTTTTATTTAAACATTATATCGAAAAATATTTTCATCAGTAACTATGCATATATAAGATATATTATATATATAGTAATCTATTATATGGATATAACAGAATTCATTAATTGTAATTAAATTCATTAATCATTTTTGATAAATTATTCAATTTTAAAAAATTATAAACTATGCTATATTGAAAATAGCTAAAATTTGCAAAACATTTCTATATATGTGATTGTCAGGCTAAAAGATACTTAAAAAATTGTTAAGGATTTGGTATGTATTGATAAATTATTGGCACAAAAATTTTGTGCCGGTTTGCATATTATGGTCTCTCCTATTTGTGTTTATAATCCTTAACATATTCATAAATGTAATAATTATTTTTTATTTACACATTTAATATATTCTCATTGCTAAAAAATTAAAAACAAATAAAAAGTTAAAATTAAATTTTACAAAACAGATATTCAGGATGGGTCAGTGAACCATATCCTTGAACCCTGATCATAATATAATTGTATGACTCATGCCAGTCTTTGGTCACCTGATGTGTTAAATGGTACCTTTCTGTTATTTGATTATTAGGGTAAAGCTTGATTTTTATAGCTATATTTCATTTTGTTAAATTTATTTTCATCTTTACCTATTTTTCCATTAAGCACTTCATTTTTACCCTATTCATTTCTAAGAAATCCTTATACATTTAACATAAATTTCCTGTATCACTTTTGTAGAATTTCCAAATTATTGGTCTTTTACTTTTATTTTCTCTCGCCCATGTCATCAGTGTTTTTTTTCCCAGTATAGTCCTATATTGCTTTCATTATGTATTCTGCTTTTCTCTTGTATTTGACACTGGTAATTTAATTGTCCTTAATTTTTATATTTAAATATTAACACCCTTTGCTTTTATGCATGATGTGAAATGGGAAAAATCATACAAGCAAAACTTTCAAAATCTCCCAAATTCAAGTTGTTTCAAAAATAAAGTTTATATCAAGATTGATATTTAGAAATTAATAGTGAAATTAAAAAGCATTCAAACATTGATAGAAGCATATTGATTGTAGGATAAACCAAAACTTCTGTGAGAAAATTTCTGGGGTCAGAGAGTGTTTTTTACACTGTGACATTAATAACTTGGTGTCTTGCCAATTAATTGATCTGATCTCCCACCTATTCCCTTGCTGACTATGCTCTAGCAACACTGGTCTTGCTACTAATTCTTGAACATGCTGTTTAGGCTCTGACATATGCATTTCTTATTTATTCAGCCTGGAGGTATCTTTCCTCAGACACATGAATGGCTTGCTTTTTTCCCATGTTCAGTTTTACATTAAAATGTCTACATTTTAGTGACATTTTATTAAACTAGTCTATTTGAGATGGCAGCATCATCTCTTTTGACGTTCCATCTCACATAGCATTACCACCATCTGATGGACTGCCTTTACTTATTTATTTGTGTTTGGCCTATTTTCACAACAAGAATCTAAGCTCCAAAAAGAGTAGTTATTTTCGCATTTTATTCAAATCTGTAATAGCCCAAACCTAGATTAGTGTCTATGATATATCATATTCTCTATAGGTATTTATGGAATCTATGAAAAACTAAATTTATTATTACAGTTTATTTATTCTACAGCCATTATTGACTAATGATTGTAAGGCTTTCCTGACATTAATGTCACATGATCCAGACATCCCACTTTCTTAGCATATTAGGACTCTTGGCTATTGGCAGCAACTTACTTGCATCCCAAAGATTTGCTGCCTGCTTACCTGGTGACTGAACCACCTATGGCCCAGGAAAACTAGCAAACTTCTCTCTTTTCTAGTGGGTTGCAAGTATACCTTATTTTTTAGTTTGAACCCCAATCTTGGTGAAAAGGCTTTCCTACCAAGTTTATCTTTTCCCGGGGAATCTCTTTTAGTCCTACTCTACGCTTATATCTGAGTTACCCTTTCATCAGATTTTAATGATCTTTGTATTAAACTTCTGTTTAAATTACTGTGTGCTTTCTTTCTATTGACTGGACACAGCATAATGCAAATGCCATTTATAAAACCAAAAATATGAAATGATATAGATGATTAAAAATATATAAATATGTAAAAGATCAGTATATTAAAAATGAAAAAATATTGATGAGAAAAAGAAATACCTAAGTAATTAGAAAGATACAGCATGCTCCTGAATCAAAAAACTTAATATTAAAATACACATTTCCCCCAAAATGATTCCTAGATTTAATACTATTCTAAACAAAATTCTATTATGCTTTCTAGTAGAAATGTAAATTTCCTCTAAGCTGTCAATTTGCTAGTGTAACATTGTTTAAAATTTTTCTTGTAATCTTTGTAATGTAGGTAGAATAGGTAGTAAAATTTCCTCCTTTGTTCCAGGTATTGGTGATTTCCATATTTCCTGTTTCTAGTTGTTTCATTATGTTTTACTTATTATTTATCAGTCTAGCTAGGAGATTATAAGTGTTACCCTTATTTCTAAAGAATCATCATTTGGCTTTATTAATTTTGTTTATTATTTGTCTGTTTCTGATTGTTGAAATTTGTGTTCAACCATTCTGCTTTTATCATCGATTCCTTCCTTCTACTCCAGCACTCTCTATTCTGTTTTATAGACCTATTTGTTTATCTTGATGCCAATACTGTACCATCTTGATTTCTTTAGCTTCACATTAAGTCTTAAAAACAGGTAATTTTATCCCTTCAACTTTATTCTTATTTTGAAACCATTTTTACCTCCTAGGCCTCCAGGTCTATTATGGGAGGGGCTGCCATGAAGACTTCTGACATGCCCTGGAGACATTTTCTCCATTGTCTTGGGGATTAACCTTTGGCTCCTTGTTACTTAGGCACATTTCTGCAGCCAGCTTGAATGGGATTTTCTTTTCTATTGCATTGTCAAGCTGCAATTTTTTCAAACTTTTATGCTTGGTTTCTTTTTTAAAACAATGTGTTTAACAGCACCCAAGTCACCTCTCAAATGCTTTTCCGCTTAGAAGTTTCTTCTGCCAGATACCCTGAATCATCTCTCTCAAGTTCAAAGTTTCACAAATGTCTCGGTCAAGGGCAAAATGCTGCCATTCTTTTTGTAAAATGTAACAACAGTCACCTTTGCTCCAGCTCCCAACAAATTCCTCATTTCCATCTAAGGCCACCTCAGCCTGGCCTTTATTGTTCATATCACTATCAGCATTTTGGGCAAAGCCATTCAAGAAGTCTCTAGGAAGCTCCAAATTTTCCTACATTTTCCTGTCTTCTTCTGAAGTCTCCGAACTGTTCCAACCTCCACCTGTTACCCAGTTCCAAAGTCACTTCCACATTTTCGGGTATCTTTTCAGCAGCACCCCACTCTTCCAGTACCAATTTCCTGTGTTAGTCTGTTTTCATGCTGCTGATAAAGACATACCTGAGACTAATCAATTTATGAGAGAAAGAGGTTTAATTGGACTCACAATTATGGTGGAGGGCAAGGAGGAGCAAGTCACATCTTTCGTGGATGGTGGCAGGAAAAGAGAGAGACTGTGCAGAGAAACTCCCATTTTTAACACCATCAGATCTCATGAAACTCATTCACTATCACAAGAACAGCATGGGAAAGACCCACCTCCATGATTCAGTCATCTACCACTGGGTCCCTCCCACAACACATGGGAATTATGAGAACTAGAAGATGAGATTTGGGTGGGGTCACAGAGCCAAACCATATCAGGTGGCTAATTTATATCTTAACAATATATTTTTTGACTTGTGAAAAAGTGTATGTCTTTATTTTGGAGGTTTTCCTTAATTTCCCTCATCAATGTTTTGTAGTTGATAGTGAAGATTTCTTTCCTTGCTATGTCAGATTTCTAAGTATTTAATATTTTTATCTAATATAAATGTATATACATATATATACATATATACATGTACATATGTAAATGTCAATATAACATAATTATATTTTTCAATTTAAATTTTCAATTATTTGTTGCCTATATAGAGAAATGCAATTGATTTTTATAATAATCTTGTACTTATTTTGTGTTCTGTAACCTTACATTTCTTTGTAGACTATATCAGATATACAGACAATCATGTCATCTGAAAATTAAGACAGTTTTACTACTTTCTTTCCAATCTAAAGACCTTTGTTTATTTTCTTACCCTTATTTCACTGACTAGAGTATCTGGTACAATGTTGAATGAAAGTGTTAAAAGTAGAAATTCCTCTTGTTTCTAATCTTTAGGGAAAAGCATTCAGTAGTTTACTATTAAGTACGATGCTAGTTATAAGTAGTTCATAAATGCCCTATCAGGTTGAGAAAGTATCTTTATTTCTACTTTGAAAGTTTTTATCATGAATGTATCTTGAATTTTGTCATTATATTTTTTCTGTCTATTAAGATGATATTTTTTACAGAAATTTAGCTTATGAATATGATGAATTACATTGATTGACTTTTGAACATTAAACCAAACTTGCAGTCCTAGGGCAAAATCTACTTGGTAATAATTTATTATCTGTCATATTGTTGGAGTCTACTAGCTAAACTTTTGTATATAATTTTAGCATCTACGGTTATAAAAGATATTGGTCTGTGGTTTTCTTTCCTTCTAATTTATTTGAGTGCTTTTCATAAAATAACAGTTTTGACCTGATAACATGAATTGACAAGTATTCCCTCCTCTTCAATTCTCTGGAAGAATTTGTGTAGAATTTCTCCTAATTCTTTCTTAAATATTTGGTAAAATTCTAAAGTTCAGCAAGGTAGGTCAGCATTTTGGGGGCTTATATTTAACTACAAATTCAATCATACATATATAGTGCAAATTCAGGTTTTTCTATAATGTCTATGGTGCATCGTGTCTTAAATTTGTACATTTTATCCAAGTTGTCAAATTTACTGGCTGGAATTGTTCATAATATCCCCTTAGTATCATTTTCAAACCTGTAGAATCTGGAGTGATATAACTGCTTTCATGTCAGATGCTGTTAATTTGTATCTTGTTTATTTTCTTGATCATCCTGGTCAGGATTTTGTCAACTTTATTCATCTTCTCAAAGAACTATGCTTTGCTTTCATTGATTGTCTCTATTGTTTTTATTTTATATTTCATTTATTTTCAGTCTGGCCTTTATTATTTAATTTGTTCTAAAAACCATGACTTTGATCATTTTCTTAAAGTGGAAGTTGAAGTCATTTATTTTGAGATCTTTCTCTTTTTCTAAAATAGATATTTAGTGTCATAAAATACCAAGTACTGCTTTAGTGGCATTTGCTGCTTTTAATATTGAATTTGCTGTTTTTTAGTTTTCCCTCAGTTCAAAATATTTTATATTGTCACTTTTGATTTCTTCTTTGACATGTGGGTGGTTATTAACACCTGTCTGATTTAGACCTTTTTTTTTTTTTTTTTTTTGAGACGGAGTCTCACTCTGTCACCCACACTGGAGTGCAGTGGCGCGATCTGGGCTCACTGCAAGCTCTGCCTCCTGGGTTCACGCCATTCTCCTGCCTCAGCCTCCCGAGTAGCTGGGACTATGTGCACCAGCCACCACGCCCGGCTAATTTTTTTTTTTTTTTTTTTTTTTGTATTTTTAGTAGAGACAGGGTTTCATTGTGTTAGCCAGGATGGTCTCGATCTCCTGACCTCGTGATCCACCTGCCTTGGCCTCTCAAAGTGCTGGGATTACAGGCATGAGCCACTGCACCGGGCCGATTTGACTTTTTAAGTGTTTGGATAATATCCAGATATCCCATGTATTTGAATATATTTTTATTTTCATTCAGTTTGAAATATCTTTAAGTTCCCTCAGGATTTTTCTTTTTTTACATATATACTTTCCAGAAGTGCTTTCAATCCTTTGAAACGTGTTGGGACTTTTTATGGATTAGCATATGGTCTATCTTGGTTAATGTCCTATGTTTTCATGCTGCAGTTATGGTATCTAGTCTTATATATATAACAGTTAAGTCAATGCCTTGATAGTGTTTTTCAGATAATTTATCAACTTTGAAAATATATCTGTTTTATTAATTCCTTAGAGATGGGTTTGGATACTTACAACTATGATTATGGAATTGTTTATTTCTTACTTTAATTCTCTCAAATTTTGGTTCATGTAAATGTGTCTACACAAACATTTACAGTTGCTATGTCTTCCTGGTTAATTTACCCTATAATCATTACTCTTGAGGGAAAAGAAAGGAACCAGTTAGGCAGATAGCTAGGATAAGTCCTTGGTAGAATTCCTTTTTTGTTTTGTTTTATTTTGTTTTTGTAACAAAGGAACAGCCTGAAAGATCAGGAGGCAAGGATAGATAAGGAGGCCAGGTCCACCATAAAGATGCCTTCTGTGTAACTAACAAGGGTCGTGTATACATAGTAGGATTCAGAAAGCACATTCCTTTCCTTTTTTTTTTTTTGGACATACACAGATAAGGCAGTTTGCACAGGGAAGGGAGGTGGGGGACTTGCTTGAAACATGCCTAAGAGGAGTAACACAGAACCTAGCACGTTTGCAATGAAGAATTCCACCCCCTTACACATGTCCAGAAAGGGAAATTAAACAACATAAAGTAACTTGGGCTAAGAGTTCACATGCATGCTAAAAGGACATGGAATTTGCATTTTATGCAAATGAACAGCTAGTCCTAACCAGTTTTTTGCACCTTATGTAAATGAAATATCTCACCCTACTAGACTGTTTATAAAAGCCCATGTATTCAACTGTAGAACAACAACCCTCTTTCGGGGCTCTTCTCCTTTGTAGAGAACTTTCTCCTTTCTCTTATTGAACTTTCACTCCAACCTCACCCTTGTGTTCATGGCTCTTTAATTTTCTTGGTTGTGATACAAAGAACTCCAGGTCTTACTTCAAACAACAAAACTGAAACATTGTGGTGCACTGGTAAGGATGCTACAACATTCTGATGTTCTTTACCATTTTCAGAAATCCAAGTTACTTTTGTCATCATTACTCTTCAGTTTGGGAAACTTCATTTAGTATTTGGGAACTTTATTTTAATGCAGTTTTCTGGTAGTAAATTCTATTAGCTTTATTTTGTCTGAAAATGTCTTTATTTTGCCTTCATTTTTGAAGGATATATTCCCAGGATGTAGAATAATTAGTTAACTTTTTTCTGGTATTTTAGAGTTTCCTACTCTTCATATTTGCAGATGTCAGTAGTCATTCAAGTGATTATTCCCAGTATGTAATCTGCCATTTTTGTCTGACTTTAATATTTTTCCTTTATCTTTCCTTTTTGTTGCTTTGATTATTCTGTACCTATAATGGTTTTCTTTGTATGCATCCTGCTCAGATTTACTGAGCTGCTTAAACTAATACATTTATATCTTTTTCTAACTAAGGAAAAATTTTGGCTTTTATATATTGAAATATATTTTCTACCCATTTTTTCTCTCTCCACCTTCCACTACTCCTCTTAAACATATGTCACACTTTGTGTTATGCTCTCTTGAATTCTTTAGGTTTGGGTAATAGTTTTCAAAATTTTTCTCTCTGTGTTCTTGATTAGTTGGTTTGTATTGATCTATCTTCAGGTTCATTTTTTTTTTTAATTCTCTTAATTATATTATTTAGAATATGTATCTTTTCTTAAAATTTCAGATATCATAGTTCTTTACTTGCAGAATTTCCATTTCATATTTTTTCTGCTAATATTTTAAATATTTTCATTAATTATGAACACACTTTTTAAAAACATCACTAAGCATTGTTACAATATCTGGATTAAAATTCTTATCTGCAAATTCTTATCTGCGATCACAGATTTGGGTTGGATTCATTGTCTCTTCTATTGAGAACACAGCACATTTCTTGGTTCATAGCCCTTTAATTAATTTTCCACTGTACTTTGGACAACGTTAATATTTCTTTGAAGACACTGGGAGTTTTCCAAAGAGCGCTTATGCTTTAGTGTCAGTCAGCTGTTAACTTGGTTGCACTAAAACTTTAAACTCTGCTCTTTGGTGGCAACTCAGACCTGTACATTGATTTTGTCTTATTTTTATTTTACTGTAGCTAATTATATTCTATTCATGCATGCTTTAGAGTCAACCAAAAAGTTCTTCAGAGTTTACCTATGCACCTCTGGCATGTGCTCTCAGGCTCTGCCATTTTGCCTTAACTTTCCAGGTGGCTGTATTTGCCCCAAAGTTACTCTGTTTTATTCTTAATGCCAGATAGACTTCATGTTTTTATCAAAATTTTAACCACCTAACATGGAACTAAGTTTAATCTACCCTCTTGCTAATGGCTATTAAAGAAGCAACTTACTCTGCAACTTTCATATTTTAACTCCTTTCAGAAGTTTCCCGTTTTGCTTGACACACCAGTGTCTACTGGTCATTTAGTTTTCTCCACATTTAATGGTTGTTATCCATAGGTGAGTGAGAAATGGTGGAATGTTATGCAATTTACTGAAAACGGAAATTTGAGCCATTAATGTTTTAAATGTTTTCTAATATAATTCAGATGGGGAAATTATAATGTTTCACTGGAACCACTGGACTTTAATATGGAATAAATGATGCCTCAGTGCTTATGTAACATCACACAAAAATTAATCTGAAATGGGTGATTTGTCTAGAACTGAAATGCAAAAACTTAAAATGCATGTAAGGACACATTCAAAAAAACACCTTATGATGTAAAAGCAGTTGAAATTTGCATAGATAGTTCACAAAAAGCAGTAAGATGAAAGAAATATTAATAAGTACATGTGGTAAACAGTCTTCAAGATAACCCTGGATATCCCCCGCTACTTCCTGGTCTTCACTCCCCGATGTAGTAGTCCCTCCCACCCAGTACTAGTGTTGTTATGTGTAACCAATACACAATGGCAGAAGTGATAGTATGCCATTTTCTGAGGTTAAGTTTTATCAGACACTATAGTTTCCATCTTGGCCTTTCCTTTCTTGAATAACACTCTCAGGAAATTGAGCTGACTTGTGATAAACAGCCTTATGGAGAAGCCAACGTAAGCAGGAACTGCAGACCATTCAAAAGCCATGTGAGTGAGCTTGGAAGCAGATTCTCCAGCTCCAGTCAAACCTACAGCTTGAATGCAGCCTCATAGGAGATCCTGAGCCCAGAACCATCCACCTAGCTACTCCCAGATTTGCTATCCTCAGAACTATGTAAGATAATAAATGCTGTTGGTTAAGTTGGTTGTTAAATAGTAATAGACAACTAACAAATGAGATTTTATTAAAAATATTTTAAAATTATGTTCTGTTAAAGATGCTACTAAGAAAATAAAAGACAAGCTATATACTGGGAAAAAATACTCAAAATAAATATATGTAACAAGTGTTGTAACCAAAATACATAAAGGCCCTTTTGGGAAAAACCTAGCTTAAAAATGGACCCCAAAAAATAGATACTTCACACCCCACTCAAACAAACAATACAAATAGTCAATAAAACATTTTAAAAGCTTACCATCATTAATCTTCAGGGAAAGGCCATGCATATGGCTCATGCCTGTAATACCAGCACTTTGGGAGGCCGAGGTTGGTGGATCACCTGAGGTCAGGAGTTCAAGACCAGCCTGACCAACATAGTGAAGCCCCATCTCTGCTAAACATACAAAATTACCTGGGCATGGTGGTGCATGCCTGTAATCCCAGCTACTTGGGAGGCTGAGGCAAGAGAATCACTTTAACCTGGGAGACAGAGGTTGCAGTGAGCTGAGATCAAGCCATTGCATTTCAGCCTGGGCAACAAGAGTAAAACCCCATCTCAAAAAAGAAAAAAAAAAACATTTTCAGGGAAAGAAAAATTAAAATCAAAATGAGTTACCACCACACATCAACTAGAACAGCTAAATGTAAAAGGCTGGCGATCCCATATGTTAGGAAGAATATGAAACAAGTGGAACTCTCCTTGACTGCCAATGGGAATTAAAGTGGTCAAACACTTTGGAAAACTTTGACAGTTTCTTAAAATGTTAAATATACACTTATCATACAGTTAGCATATGATCCAGCAATTTTTAAGTTATTCACTATGTATTTACCTGAGACAATTAAAAACATACGTCTAAAAAATACCTGACGTGAAGGTTTACAGTAACTTTATTCATAAAAGTTCCAAATGGTAAATACTGCAACTACTCATTAACAAATGACTATTTAAATGCATTGTTTTGCATCCATACACTAGAATACTTATTATTAATATTAGGGACAAACTACCGATATACTAACTAGATGAATCTCAGAAACATTATGTTAAACAAAAGAAATCAAGACACAAAATACTAATTACTGTATGATTTCATTTATACTAAATTCTAGAAAATGCAAAACAATTCAGTGGTGAAAGAAAGCAAATCAGTTGTTGTCTAGAGGTAGAGGGTGAGGGTCAGGGGTTTGTCTGCAAAGGAATAAGATGGAATGTTTTGAGATAATAGCATCACTGAGGTGCTGGTTCCATGCATACATGTATTTGTGAAATTCATCAAACTGTGGCTTTAAAATCTGTGTATTGATTTATACATAAATTAAATTTCAAATAAGTGTATTTAAAAAGACAAACTTTTGTCAAGTAAATTAAGCTGTGCATTTTTTAATTTTTAAAATAGGGGTTGAATATCTGAGATCATAGGGTGTTTAAACACTTTAAGGTCATATCCTAATTGTTAAATAACAGACATAGGAAGTTGTTACAAGTTCTACATTTAACATCTACAAATATTTATTCCATATTTAAATAAACCACAAAGATAAGGATGCTGGTTTGTGTAAACCTTGTGTGCTTATGTGTTAGTTATACATGTGTGTAGAAAGGAATAGAAGAGGGGGAGAGAAGAGACTAAGAGCCTAAGAAAAAAAGAAATAAAAATAAATATGTCATTCTACACAAAATTAGAACTAAAATTTGCTCACCTTTATATCAATAAGAAGATATTTAGAACCCCAATTATTGACTATTTAAAGAGACACATAAACTACTTCTACATAATATGAACTCTAGCTACAAAGATAAAAAAAAGTAACAATGCTCCTAATTTAGCCATTTATATACTTTGCATTTTAACTTTTCACTGTCTTTTACATTTGCCTCTAACTTATTTTATGTTAGAGAAACAACACTAAGGTTGGATACTAAACAACAAGATCTCTGTAACTCACTAGTTATAAAATAAACTTAGGCAAATAATTATGTGATGTCAGTTTAATCATCTGTGAAAGAGAGGAAAAAAAGGATGCATTTTTGGGGTTTCAGTTGAGAGTGTGACTAAATGATGTCAAATATTTCTCTAAAGATTTAGATTTTGTAGTTAAAATTAGACTCATAGTTTATACACACTCACACATAAATACACACATGTGTATATTAATACCTATAGAGTGATAATTTATATTGAATTTGGTTTTGAATTGCATTCTATATTTAAAGAGCAATAATTGTTTTCAAGCTTTAAGGTATAATTGAGAAATTAAAATTGTATATATTTACAGTATTCAAAGTGATATTTTCATATAACTATACGTTAATAAATGATTCAGTCAAGCTAATTAACTTATCCATCACCTTACATATTTATTTTTTGTGTGAGGTGAGAACATTAAGATCTACTCTCTTAGAAATGTTCAAGTATATAATACATTGTTGTTGACTACAGTTACTATAGTCACCATGCTGTCCAATAGGTCTCCAGAACTTACTCATCTTGTCTAAGTGAAACTTTTTATTCTTTCACCATTTCTCTATCCTTCAGCCCCCGTCTCAGGTTCTGGCAATCATCATCCTCCTCTTCACTCCTATGAGTTTGTCTTTTATGCATTTTCACGTATAAGTGAGATCATGCAGTATTTATGTTTCTGTCATTGCTTAGCTCATCTTGCATAATGTCCTCCAGGTTCATCCACATTGTTGCAAATGACAGAATTTTAGTTTTTATTTCTTTTTAGAGGCTAAATAGTAATCCGTTGTGTATATATGTTAGATTTTCTTCATCTGTTCTTAGGCTAATTTTACATATGGGCTATTGTGAAAAATACTGCAATGAACATGGGGGTACAAATATTTATTTGCCATACTGATTTTATTTCTGTAGAATATATATCCAAAAGTGAGATTCTTGAATCATTTTATCTCATACCATATATAAAAATCAACTCAAATTGGATTAAAGAGTTACAGGACCTGACATCTTAAAACTACTTGAAGAAAACATATGGAAAATATTTCTTGATAGTGATCTCAGCAAAGATTTTTTTGAATATGATCTCAAAAGCACAGGCAAAAGATCAAAAAGTGTGCAAGTGAGATCACATCTAAATGAAAAGCTCCTGCACAGTAAAGGAAACAATCAACAAAGTGAAGAGAATACATATAGAATAGGAGAAAATATTTGCAAATCATACGTCTAATAAGGGGAGAATATTCAAAATATATAAGGAACTCAAAAAGGTCAATAGCAAGGAAAAACTAGCAATTAAAAATGGAGAAAAGACCTGAATAGACATTTCTTAAAAGAAAACATACAAATGGCCAACAGATAAACAAAAAATAATCAACATCACTAATCACTGGGTGAGCAAATTAAAACAATGAGATATCACCTACAAATGGCCAAGAGGTATGTAAAAAATGCTCACCATCACTAATCATGAGGGAAATGCAAATTAAAATCACAATAAGATATCACCTTATACCTGTTTACAATGGTTATTATCAAAAAGACAGAAGATAACAAATGTTGGAAATGTAAATTAGTACAGCCATTATGGAAAACAGTGTTGGAGTTTTCTCCCAAAACTGAAAAAAAAAATTTAATAAAAACAAAAAAATTTAATAACCTCTCAAGAGTTATACACACCGGCTCCTAAATAGGTAATTTACAGTATCCATGCTATTACTATTATCATTATTATTACAATAAACCTACTGCATAAATTTCCTCATGTTCTATAAAAATGGCATTAAATAGAGATTGAGTAATAAGTTACTGGTTAATTATTTGATCTCAAGCATAACAGATATATTCCCTATACATTTTTAATGATGTGTTTTTTTAGTTTTCTATCCTTAAGACACTGGCAAATAAATATGGCAATTGGCAAAGGCAGCTGTCAAAATAAACAGTTGCTTTCCTCCACACACATACAGTGTTTTATTTTACTTGTAGGTGAGATTTTGTGAACTCATCACATTTTGCGAAAATTTTTTTTTTGTCTATTTTAAGAGCAAGACAACAAAAATCGAATTGTAAATTCCAAAGGTCTCCAAAATCATTGATGCCATTCAATAAAATTATGAGAAATAAACTATTTGGTGTTTATAAAAGCATCAGCAGATCTTGAAGGTCAGTATATCAAACTTTCTCTTCAAATTAAAGTAAATGATTTTCTGTAATATTAGTCAGTATTGTTGCAAGTCTTTTAAATATACGGGTCCATAAAAGGGGCCAAATGAGATACAAGAGAAAAACATATAGTCTGAAAAAGAAAAGCTTCTTAAAAGATACAGATCATACTCATAGCTTCATGTTAATACTTATTGCACTTTCCCTCTAATTCTAGGGTTTTTCTTTCTTTTTATAGGGGGTGAGTGGTGGATTACCTAGTGCTAGTTCATATACCCACTGTTGCACATTAAAACACATCTTTCAGCATTGATATGAAAAATGATAGTAATTCTAAATAAATAGCCATCAATACACTGTTTCCCTGATGATTTACTAATATAGTTCTTGCAAATTGCTGATGGGAATAATCAGAGCCATGCATTTTTTATAGCAATTTTCCTTTGAAATTTTCGTGTTACATAAATGTTACCTAGGAGACATAGGGGGAGTTTGAAAAAACAAAATTTACAAAAATGTTGGATAGTATTTTCATGTACATTAACACTTTGTATATAACAAATTTTTTTCTTATAGTTATAAATTTAATCACAATATAAGATCCCCTGAATTTAAATTCCAGGTTCAACATCTTGACCTTAGGCAAGACACATAAGAACTATAAGCATCTGTTTCCCTATCTATTGCTAAGAGAAAACCTTTAGCTGAATTAAGTTTAAAGGAGTTTAATTGAGCAGAAAACGATTTGCAAATCAGGTAGCCTCCAGAGCCAGAGTAGGCTCAGAGACTCACATGCAGCCTTCTGGTAGAAAAAGATTTATAGACAGAAAAGGGAAAATGATGTACAGAAAACAGAAGTGAGGAACAGAAACAGACAGATTGATTACAGCCTGGTGTTTGCCTTATTGAACACGGTTTGAACAGTTGGCTACCTTTATTGGAACAAGAGTAGGCTACAGTCTGTTTATAACTTCATTTAGGTTATAGTTCGTGACGTACAGAGAAACCTTTAGGCCAAACTTAAAATATGTAAGGGGGCAGCTTTAGGCTGAACTTGATTTAACACTATAGAATAAAAAATTTTAGGATGTATATTATATATTGGTTAGCAGGGAGAAAGTAAATAGTATCTACCCCGCCAGGTATAACACCTAGAATAAAATAAGGATTAAAAATATCAATTTATATTCTTTTCTTATCTGTTCTTATCCTTACATTATGATGTGTTATAATATGATATGCAATATATTATTCAGCAAACTTTCCAAATTACATAGATCAATTTATATCATCTCTGTAAGTAAACCATGTTTGTAGTATTTGATAGACATTTTATTTCAAAATGCTCAGGACTAACTTAATTAGCACAATTTCCTAAAAAGTTTGTGACATAGTGATCAACAAAACTTTCTTAAATGAATATACTTATGAAGAGCGAATAATAAAAATTCAACAAAGTAAGAACTTAAGGGTGACATAAATAATCCTACTAAGCTAAATGGAAACTTCTGAATCACAGGCATACTTTAGAGATAGTGAAAGTTCTGTTCCTCACCACCACAACAAAATTAATATTGCAATAAAGTTGGTCACACAAATTTTTTGGCTAGCTAGTCATATAAAAGTTATAATTATAGTATACTACAATCTATTATTCAGTGTGCAATAGCATTATGTCAAAAATGTACATACCTTAATTTAATAAAACTTTATTGATAAAAAATGCTAATGGCCATCTTGGCCTTCAGCCAGTCATTAGCTTTTTGTTGGTGTGGTCTTGCCTCAAGGTAGATGGCTGTTGACTGATACTGTGATGGTTACTGAAGGTTGAAGTGGCTGTGGCAATTTCTTAAAATAAGACAACAGTGAAGTTGGCCACATTGATCGACTCTTCCTTTAATAAAAGATTTATTCGTAGCATATGATGCTGTTTTACCCACCGTAGAACCTCTTTTGAAATTAGAATCAATCCTCTCAAATCCTGCTATCAGGATTTATCAACTTTATCAACTAAGTTTTTGTAATACTAAAATGGGAGAGTTCCCTGGCCCCCTTCATGCAATGTGCAACAGGGGTGTGGCTCTCCAGTTGGCTCCTGTGAGCACAAACCCCTTACAGGAGGGGGAGCATGCAGACAGGCAGGTGCAGAAGCCAGGGTGAGCTCTTTGGACTCTTGTCCAGCATTAATGTCTAAAGGTAGGGGTCTTCAACTCCCAAAGTCCAAGTGGGTATATGTTACAGTGTGCTCTTTCAGCTTTGCTATTCCCAGATGGCTTAAGTGTTCACCAGCTCAGTGTCCTGTCGGTACCCAGGTCCTTGTCCGGCATCCAGGAAGAATCAGGTTACACACAGACTTGAAGGATGAATGTAGGGGTTTGAGTGGTGGAGGTGGCTCTCAGTGGGATGGATGGGGAGCAGGAAGGGGGATGGAGTGGGAAGATGATCTTCTCCTGGAGTGTGGCTGTCCAGCGGCCAATCTCCTCCTCAATTGTCCTGAGTCAAACTCCTAGACGCTCCTTTTCTTTTTTTTCCTTTTCTATGCTTTTCTGCCATTCTTCTAGTCATCTGCTTCTGGAACCTGGGGTTCAGGGTTTATATGGGTACAGGATAAGGGACATGGTGGGCCAAAAGGCAACCTTTTGGGTGTGAAAGCAGGAATGCCTGTTCTCATTTAGGGCTGGGGGATTCCAGGCTTGAGTGTGGGGACTTTGCTAGGGAACTGCCCTCTTCTACCCATTATTTCTCTGTCTCCTGTTCATATGAATATTCTAAATTCTTTGTTTTCTACTTCAACATTGTTCACACCATCTTTACCAGAAGTAGATCCCATCTCAATAAACTACTTTCTTTGTTTATCTATAATATGCAACTCCTCATCTGTTCAAGTTTTATCATGAGATTGCAGCAATTCAGTCACAACTTCAGGCACCACTTCTATTTCTAGTTATTTTGTTATTTCTACAACATCTGCAGTTGCTTTCTCCACTGAGTTTTGAACCCCTCCAAGTTATGCATGGAAGTTGGAATCAACTTCTTCCAAACTCCTGTTAATGTTGATATTTTGAATCCTGAATATTTTTCATGGCATCTAGAATGGTGAATCCTTTCCAGAAGATTTTCAATTTACTTAGCACAGATCTGTCAGAGAAATAACTATCTGTGGCAGCTACAGCCTTACAAAATGTATTTCTTAAATAAAAAGACTTGAAAGTCAAAATTACTCTTTGATCCATGGGCTACCAATTGAATGTTTTGTTAGCAGTCATGAAAACATTAATCTCTTTGTACTTCTCCATCAGCGCTCTTGGGTGACCAGGTGCATTGTCAATGAGCAGTAATATTTTGAAAGGAATCTTTTTTTGTAGCAGTAGGTCTAAACAGTGAGCTTAAATGTTCAGCAAACTATGCTGCAAACATTTCAGCTGTCATCTAGTCTTTGTTGTTCCATTTATAGAGAACATGCAGAGTAGATTTAGCATAATTCTTAAGGACTTTGGGATTCTGAAAATGGTAAATGAGCTTTAGTTTCAATCTAAAGTCACCAGCTGCATTAGCCCCTAAGGAGAGTTAGCCTGTCATTTGAAGCCTTCAAGCCAAGCACTGACTTCTCTCTAGCTACAAGTCTTAGATTGCATCATCTTTCAATATAAAGCTGTATCATCTACACCGAAAATCTGTTGCTTAGTGTTGCCACCTTCATCAGCCTTCTTAGCTAGATCTGGATAAGTAGATACAGCTTCTCCATCAACACTTGCTGCTTCACTTTGTGCTTTGATGTTATGGAGATAGTTTCTCTCCTTCAACCTCATGAAATCTCTGCTAGCTTCACACTTTCCTTCTGCAGCTTACTCACCTCTCTTAGCCTTCATAAAATTGAAGAGAGCTTGTGTATTGCTTTAGACTAGGCTTTGGCTTAAAGGAATGCTGCTATTGGCTTGATAATCTATCTAGACCACTAAAACTTCTTTCTTATATGTGAAAAAGCTGCTTTGCTTTCTTATCATTCATCTGTTCACTAGAGTCATATTTTTAATTTTCTTCTAGAATTTTTTTTTGCATTCACATATTGGCCAAGTGTTTAGTGCAAAAGACCTAGCTCTCAGTCTGTCCAAGCTTTTGACCTGCCTTCCTCACTAAGCTGAATTATTTCTAGTTTTTGATTTAGAGTGGGAGATGTTTGAGTCTTTTTTTCACTTGAACACATAGAGGCTATTGTAGGGTTATTTATTGCTCTAATTTCAATATTGTTGTGTCTCAGGGAATAGGGAGGTCTGAAGAGAGGAAGAGGGGGAGATAAATGTGGGAATAGCCACCTGATGAAAAGTCAGAACACACACAACATTTATCAGTTATTTGTGTTATACAGGTACCATCTGTGGTGCTCCAAAACAATCACTATAATGACATCAAAGAACACTGATCACAAATCATCATAACAAATATAATAATAATTTAAAAGTTTGAAATATTACAGAATTACCAAAACGTGACACAGAGGGATGAAGTGATACATGCTGTTGAAAAAACGGTGCTGAAAGACCTGTTTAACAAGGGATGCCACTAAGCTTTGATTGGGAAAAATGCAATTATCTGCAAAAGTCAATACAGTGAAGCACCATAAAACCTGATATCCCCATACTCAAGGCTCAAATATCTTTGCTAATGAGATAGAGTAGTGTTAGAGGTGGGAAAGTTGGTGTTTTAATTTTAACAATAGGAAAGGTGGGAAAAGTTAATTGAACACATTCTGGGTTGATGTTATGAAAGTAAGCTGGAATAAGAAATACTTAAGGACAGTTTAGTCACAATATATTCAGGCTGTTGATTGTGAAGAAAAGCTCAGGAAAAACTTTGGGAATCAGTTGAGATCAAAATCAAGACAGGGTCATTCTGTATTCAGTTCTTCATACATAAATGAACAACTAAGAATTATATTTGTTAATTTTGTGATGATTTTATTACATGAAAGTAGCTCAGAACCCAAAGAAGATTAACCAATAAATGTAATCACTGAATTTAGAAGACATTTCACTATCCTATGTTTATGTATTTATTGAGTCAGTTTATGTATTTATTCTAATTACATTAGTTGCTCTGAGTGCCCCCTTTCTATTCAAGATTCTCAACACTGTCTATCCAGTTAAATTGAAAATCCTTTACAATTAGAAGATATCGTAGGGAAGAAACACCATGATGAATTTTAAAAGATGAACTTCAAGGGGAGGTAGATGAGTGATCCTTACATCTGGTCTATTTTCATCTACTGAGATCATAAATGAAACCTATGGGGGAAAAAATGAACTTTGTTATATATAAAATTAGAGTTTTTGTGTACCACAGGTCCAAGTTATTTGATGAAACAAGTTATTTCATAAATATTTCTTCACTTTGGTATCTCAAAGTGAGAGGTATAGGAATAGTAGACATTGATTGCATCAGATGCACTGGATTGGATTTATCACAGGATGAAACACAATTTTAGAGTCTCTGATTAAATCATCCAGGAGAATTGTCTTCTAGTTTTGGCATTGTGAAGGAAAATCTGAGGCAACCCTATTTTTTACTTTTTAAATAAATAGGTAAGATTTTCCTTTAAGCCAAAATGTTTTGAAAGTTTTTCTTCTCCTCTGTAGATATTTTATTCATTTTTCTTTTTTTCTCTTTTTTGATTCTATTTACATTGAATTTCCCTGGAATGTTATAATTTCTTTTAATTAGGTTATGTTTTAGCCTAGGATGTATTTCTGATTTTTGCTTCATTTCTGGTCACTATTGTTTCTTTCTCTGGAGTATGTTGGGGTTCAGAAAGTGATATTTCCAAAAACTGGCACTTTGACATTTAGAAGCCTTAGAAGCTGCCTCAGAATCAAGTTTCCTCTAACCCTGTCTCATTCTTCCCCTAAGGGCAGGGAGGGACTTTCTCTGAAGTTTTCTTACCTGACTGAGAAAGCTATCCAGAAGACAAGCAATTGTTCTAACTGTCTTTAGAGATCTCATAAAATAACCAGGAAAGGTCAATTACCTCAAAGAGACTAGGAGTTATCCCCATGGCCAGAGACTTTCCATCTATTCTTCTGAGAGCAGCTTTAAGAAATTACCGGGGAACTTAATCTGCATAAGGCTTTTGTTCCTGTGCAGTTCTGCCTCTCACCTTCCTGTAATGACTCCCAGATATACACACTTCCCCCCTATGAAAGAGCATTTAAGCAGGAACCATCTGACCCCTCTCTGAGTTCGTATTTTGTGCAACTCCTGTGAACACGGGGACAGATAGACTTTGTACATCTTTTATGCTATTAATCCGTTTTTTGCCAGTTGATTTTTTAGAGACCCTTCAGAGAGGGAAGGAAAACTTTCCTCTTGGCCCCTACAGTTTTGGTGCTGAGTAGAATAAACAAAACTCTCTCTTCTGTAAGCTGCAGTCGAGGGAACCTAGAACTTAGCAAACTGGCAGAAGTATAAGAATTTGTTATCAGTCGGATTTCTGGTTGTCTGTCTTTGGAATCCCATTAACTGAATGGTAGAATCACGTTTTTACTCTTTTTTTTTCTTTTTCACATTTAATATTAATGGGAGAAAAGCATTTATTTAGACTAGTCTTAGATACAGTATAGCAACTATGGTGTATTTTTTGATCTGAATATTCATATTGTCTGATCCTTTTCTTAACAGAGAGTCTTATTTTCCTTATCTTTCTGTCTCATTTATCATAAAGATTCCTTCTCATCTTCTTTTATGTTCTTGAGAGTTTGACTGTGACCAAGTGAGAGTAAACTCTCTTGGTATCCACCATCGGAGTGGGAATGTGATTTTTATTGGATCATTTCTGGTGGCCATTGTGAAAGAGCTAGGAACCCTGAGTCATGTAAGATATTAAAAGGCACGCATTTTCTTCTCCTAGTTTTCTATGTGTCAAACTCTCAAGAGATTTTGTCTTAATAAAAGCTCCCACCTATTAGGGGCTTTTGTTGTTTCAACCTTTGTTGCCCGGTTAGCCTAAGAAAGCTTAGATCTAGGAGGACCTACTCAGTGTCATGAATTAATGAGTCTGTGACTGGCAGCCCCCAACAAATATGTGAGACAGTGGAGACAGCATATGCACAAACACTATCCTTATCTGTCCATGGCCACAAAAGTCTTTTGCTATCATAGCCTATTCCTGGGAGTGAATTTGTGAGGAATCATGAGGGGATGCCTTTTATGTGCCCATTTTTAAAATGCCATTTACATCCATGGTGTATGCTAAACCTGAAATATTACCCCTGGAACTTTCTGTGAAAAAGGTTTATTAACTTGAGTCACTTATGGAATAAGTAAATTGGCTATATTTAAAAGAAAACTTTTTTAGAGAGCTCTCATCTTAAACAACTCACTTATTTGTTTCTATGAAAAGTACAACAAAGGTTTTTCTCTAGGGTTTTTATGGTTTTAGGTCTTATGTTTAAGTCTTTAATCCATCCTGAGTTAATTTTTGTATAAGGTGTAAAGAAGGAGTCCAGTTTCAGTTTTCTGCCTATGGCTAGCCAGTTTTCCCAACACCATTTATTAAATAGGGAATCCTTTGCCCATTGCTTGTTTTTGTCAGGTTTGTCAAAGATCAGATGGTTGTAGATGTGTGGCATTATTTCTGAGGCCTCTGTCCTTTTCCATTGGTCTATATATCTGTTTTGGTACCAGTACCATGCCGTTTTGGTTACTGTAGCCTTATAGTATAGTTTGAAGTCAGGTAGTGTGATGCCTCTAGTTTTGTTCTTTTTGCTTAGGATTACTTTGGCTCTACAGCTCTTTTTTGTTTCATATGAAATTTAAAGTAGTGTTTTTTGTTTTGTTTTGTTTTTGTTTTTTTTTTTTTTTCTAATTCTGTGAAGAAAGCCATTGGTAGCTTGATGAGGATAGCACTGAATCTATAAATTACTTTGGGCAGTAAGGTCATTTTCATAATATTGATTCTTCCTATCCATGAGTATGGAATGTTTTTCTATTTGTTTGTGTCCTCTCTTATTTCCTTGAGCAGTGGTTTGTAGTTCACCTTGAAGAGGTTGTTCACATCCTTTGTAAGTTGTATTCCTAAGTATTTTATTCTCTTTGTAGCAATAGTGAATGGGAGTTCACTCATTATTTGGCTGTTGGTCTATTATTGGTGTATAGGAATGTCTGTGATTTTTGCACATTGATTTTGTATTCTGAGACTTTGCTGAAGTTGCTTATTAGCTTAAGGAGATTTTGGGCTGAGACGATGGGGTTTTCTAAATATACAATCACATCATCTGCAAACACAGACAATTTGACTTCCTCTCTTCCTATTTCAGTATGCTTTATTTCTTCCTCTTACCTAACTGCCCTGGCCAGAACTTCCAATACTATGTTGAATAGGAGTGGTAAGAGAGGGCATCCTTTTCCTGTGCCAGTTTTCAAAGGGAATGCTTCCAGCTTTTCCCCATTCAGTATGACCCAGAAATCCCATTACTGGGTATATACCCAAAGGATTATAAATCACTCTACTATAAAAACACATGCACACATATGTTTATTGCAGCACTGTTCAGAATAGCAAAGACTTGGAACAAACCCAAATGCCCATCAATGGATAAAGAAAATGTGGCACATATACACCATGGAATACTATGCAGCCATAAAAAAGGATGAGTTCATGTCCTTTGCAGGGATATGGATGAAGCTGGAAGCCATCATTCTCAGCAAACTAATACAGCAAACTAATAATCAAACACTGCATGTTCCTACTCATAAGTGGGAGGTGAACAATGAGAACACATGGACACATGGTGGGAAACATCACACACTGGAACCTGTCAGGGGGCAGCGGGATAGAGGTGAGATAGCATTAGGAAAAATATTTAATGTAGGCGATGGGTTGATGGGTGCAGCAAACCACCATGGCATGTGTATACCTATGTAACAAACATGCACATTCTGCACACGTATCACAGAACCTCAGGTATATTTAAAAAGTACAACAAAAATATAGCATTAAAAAATCTCTTGGAATATTTTTTTAAAGGCAGAAATCAAATTTTAAGAAAATATCCCAAAAATATAGCCTTAAAAAATTTCTTGGGAGGTTTTTTGTTTTTTGTTTTTTGTTTTTTTTTTTTTTTTTTTTTTGGCAGAAATCAGATGTTAAACAAAGGATTTAAAGTTAAAATCCTTTGTACACTCAAACTGCCTGCTTGTATACCCTTCAAGATTTGCCAAAAAAGGCACTCTATCCTGAAGTCTAGTGGCTAGGGTTCCATACATTCACTGCCACACCATGGCACAAGTTCAATTTCCATCAGAGAATCAATCACTTGAAGATGTCATACTTTACCTTGACAAAAAAAGAAACATAAGAATGAGTTTGAATTATTTGTTTTGAGTTTATATTTGTGTGATTCGACTTTTGAGGGTATCCATTTATTATTGATCTTTCTCCCTTTCATAAGCAGCTATTCTTTTCCTGTTCACAGCTAAGACTTTTTCTTTTAGCTGCCTTTGGGAGTGGCTTTGGATCTTGTGAGGACTGCTTCTTTGTATCACTTTGGAGATGCTCACAAGCCCTTGGTTAACTCATAAAAGGCTTACTGGCTTCCATTCTGAGTTACCTGGTAAATACATTTAGTTTAAAAGAAAAGAGAAAAGGAGAAAAAAATAATAATAATAAAAGGTTAAAATGCAGGAATACTGGCTGTTTGCCCTGGCTGAAGTCTGATAATAAGAAATTTGAGGAAAAAAAAAAAAAATTTTAAAGAGGTTTATGGTCAGAAATTGGCTTAAATAAAAGCTGATATTCAGGCTATATATACATATTTTTTAGAGATGTTTCTGCCTTTTTTGGATCATGTTTCTCATCTGGGGACTCTTTTTAGTCAACTGAAACACTTTTTATATAAAAGTATATGTTTGGTCTCTGCTTTTTTTTGTTGTTGTTGGCATAATTTTTACTGAGAAAAACAAAATTTTATTGGCCTTTTTAGGAAGATTAAAATCTGCCCAAATTGACTCCTTTAAATTTGCTTCTACTCCTCTTTTTGTCCACCTTCATAGTTCTATCCAATTGTCTTTAATCATTGATATGTTTTCCTTCAAGCCTCTGCCTCCTCCATTTGATGTGCAGTGAATGGAGAATTACTAAGAAACACACACACACACACACACACACACACACACACAGTTCTGGTTATCACATAAACAGTTCTCAAAGAATCACTTCTAGTGATTCTGAGTCTCCTTGAGGAATATAGCCAAGGCACCACTGACCCCTTTTGGGGTCAACTGTCTTTCAAGTGGAGCCCCAAGAGACATGAGGGACTTCAGCCGTATTTATTAATGAACTCTGCCCTGAACTCAGTAATCCAGTTAATAAATAAATTAAAAAGCCACCTACTGAAATAAACCTGTTTCCAAAGTACAACATTCTGACACTTAGATCTAAACTCGTGTCTTTGAGACTTAAATGGATATAAATGTTCTACTTTTTTTATGTAAGAACCATCCCTTTACAAGTATAAATTTATGATCGCCCAGCTAACAATTGCTTAGGGCAATGGAACAGGTAATCAGAAGATTGATGGTCTGAATGGAAAAGACAAACTAGCCGGGCGCGGTGGCTCAAGCCTGTAATCCCAGCACTTTGGGAGGCCGAGACGGGCGGATCACGAGGTCAGGAGATCGAGACCATCCTGGCTAACACGGTGAAACCCCGTCTCTACTAAAAAAATACAAAAATCTAGCCGGGCGAGGTGGTGGGCGCCTGTAGTCCCAGCTACTCAGGAGGCTGAGGCAAGAGAATGGCGTGAACCCGGGAGGCGGAGCTTGCAGTGAGCTGAGATCCGGCCACTGCACTCCAGCCTGGGAGACAGAGCGAGACTCCGTCTCAAAAAAAAAAAAAAAAAAAAAAAAAGGAAAAGACAAACTATTTATAAGCCAGCAAATGAAGAATCTTAATGAAAGTTATAAGATCTGTTCCTATTCATGTCTGTATGTCCATCCGTGTTATGTGTGTGTATTTCTATGTGATCTGAGATCATATTTGATAAATAAAGCTAGTTTTAAAATTGTTGGCAAAATAAAATAGAAATGTCTTCAGAATTTAATTTAGACATTTTTGCCTAAGTCTATTGGTCAGACAAATTTATCTTCTATCTTCCCTATGCTAGACATTAAAGTCATAAAACTGTTGTTTCTGTGATATTTTACACTTGCTTGATTTGTCTATATGCTAAAACTGCAAAAATTGTTTGTTGGGCTTCCCCAAATTACACATCAATGACAGAAAACTAGACTTACAAAATTGCTAACCTAACATCAAGTAGAACTAGAATTAACTACATGGGACTAAACTGATGAAGGACTCAAATGACTATTTTTACTTTTTAAATTTGAAACATTGCTGATTATTTTTGTTTCTCAGAACCAATATTTTTTAAGCTACTTATAGCTTGCAGCAGTTAGGTAAAGTATATACTTACATGCAAAATGGAACTATTTACTTTTCTCTCTACTGAATCCCTCCAGAATTCAGAAACTATTCATGATTATTCTTACTTTATAGCAATACAGTTGTTTACATAAGTTTAATAAGAATCTGTTTTCTTTTGTAACAGGACACAATTAGAGGCAGTGGTTATTTTACTAAGAATTTGAGTGGTGTATCAGTCTGTTCTTGCATTGCTATAAAGAAAGACATGAGACTAGGTAATTTATAAGGAAAAGAGGTTTAATTGGCTCATGGTTTTTAGGTTATATAGGAAGCATGATGCTGACATCTGCTCAGCTCCTGGGGAGGTCTCAGGATACTTACAATCATGGCAGAGGGCAAAGGTAGAGCAGGCACTTTATATGGCCAGAGCAAGAGCAAGAGAGTAGGGGTGAGGGGGAGGTGTTACATACTTTTCAGTGAGCAGGACTCACGAGAACTCACTCACTACAAGGAGTACAGTAACAAGAGGGATGGTGCTAAACCATTCATGAAAAACTCGCCCTCATGATCCAATCAGCACCTCCCACCAGGCCTTACATCCAACTTTGGGGATTACATTTCAATATGAGATTTTGGCAGGGACATATTCAAACTATATCAACTGGAATGTTATAATTTCAAATATGGTCAGACTGCTTTGAGAGACTGAGGTTTACTTTTCTGGAGCCAATTAAAAACTCCGGGAAAAAACTTGACTGGTACCCTGCGCGTATATTTTTTACAGAGTTCTTGACCTTGCAATAAGTAAAGAACATCACTTTCTGACAGGCTGAAATATTTTAGGATCTTGAACAGAGTGATACTCACTTGATTCATACAGGAATAACAGACACAGGCTTTGACCTCAAGAGGCTTTTAAGAAGTTCAGTCTGAGACTCCTTATTTTTAAAGTTCCAGAAAAATTGATTTAAAAGTGCCTAAATGATTAATCACTATTCTTACTGCACTTTATGCAAATAATCAGGTCAAGTATAATAGGATTAGAGCTTATTTTGCAAATAAATTGTTCTTACTATGATGTTGGCTTAAATAGAAGAATGGAAAAACAAAAAATTGTGTGTCAGAAGAAAACTATAGCGCACCTGTTATTAGATTCAAGCCCTGTTAATTGTTTTTGAATTTTATTGTTAGACTAAAATTTGAACTGAATCCAGAATTCTTTCATGGCTATAAGTCTCCAAACTAACATTTCCACATTTTTCTCCAATTTTTCTGGCTTGGACTCATTGATATTGAAACTACCTTCTTCCCAATACCCTACAAGATAAAGCTCATGCATAAACAACCTTATGAAATGCAAAGTATAAACCAGAAAAATCTTTCAGGTTGCTACTGCCTGCCTGATGCAACTGGAGATGCTTCAAACAGAAATCTAAGAATCTTCTCAACTGACTTCCCTCCAGACTCTAAACAAATAAGTTTATAGACTACTCCAGTTGATAATTTTTATTTTTCTTTTATTTCCATAGAAATATATCTTATTTAAGACTTGTTTGTGTGAATTTTATATAGAGGGGTAACTTTGAGAGTCCATTTGCAATGGAATTTCTTTAAACGTGATACAACTGTTTATTTGGAAAGGCTTATTCTCACAAAAGGGAGATTGACTTAATAAATTTCTTTGCCATTCAGTTATTAACTTGATTTTTCTCTTCATAGTTACCAACCGAGCTTTTAATGAATAAAATATCTAGACAAATTTCAAACAGGGGAATGATGGGGCTCAGAAAATTATACCCCAAAGACTGGTACATTGGCATACTTTTTCATTCCCATTACATTAAATTTTGCTAAAATGTTATAAGGTTTTTGATATTGTTTACTACGTCATGTTTTAGCCTAGAAGTGACTCTTATTTTGCTTCTTTTGTAGTCACTGTGGTTCTTTTCTCTGGAGATGCTGAGGCACCAAAAGTGATACCCCCAAAGATTGGTGCTTTGGCATGCTGAGAGACCTGAGAAGCTGTCTCAAAATCAAGATTCCTCTAACCTTGTTTCTCTCCACGTGCATGGAGGTGGTCTCTCTGGAATTTCTTATCTGAACAAAAATGCTTTCCAAAAAAAAAAACAAAAAACAAAAAAATGCAATTGTCTTAAGCCCCCTCATTTACTAACATGAAAAAAACCAACCACCTGAGAAGAGAAGGCATTAAAAGTTACCATGGCCAGACACACTTCTCGTTTATTCTTCTGAAGAAAGCTCCAGAAGATTATCTGGTGGACTTTATCTGCATAATAAGACAACTTTTGTTCTTGGACAGCTCCAACCCTCACTTTCCTTTAATGTTTGTCTGCTGCCTCCTGGGTCATACGCCCTATGAAAAGCATATGTAAGCATCAACCCTCTGGCTTCTCTAAGAGCTCACAGTTTGTACGACTGTTGTACATACATGTACACATTATTAAATTTTGTACAGTTTCTTCTATTAATTCGCCTTTTGTCAGTTGATTGTTAGCTAAAGTTCAGAGAGTAAAGGGAATGTGTTCCCTTTCCCTTAAAGTACTACATCTCCAAAGGTTGCCTATCTTTTTCTTGTTATTACGGCAATAATGATATTTTTAAATTTTTTAATATTTATCCATTTAGAGGTACAAGGGAAGTTGTGTTACATAGATATATTGCATAACGGTGAAATCTGGGCTTTTAGTGAAACCATCACCTGAATCACCTGAATAGTAAGTATTGTACCCAGTAGATAGTATTTTCACCCTCACTCACCTCCCACCATCCTATTTTTTGGAGTCTACAATGTCTATTAATTTCTCTATATGTCTATGTGTACGCATTGTTTAACTTAAGTAAGAACATAAAGGTTTTTACTTTCCTTTTCTGGGCCATGTAAATAAAGATAATAGCTTTTAGTTCCATCTATGTTTCTGTAAAATAAATAATTTCATTTTTAAGGGCTGAGTGGTAATCCATTGTATACACATACATATATTATATGTATATATATAAGACATATGTGTATACATACACATATATATTATGTATATATGTATATTATATATCAAATATATTATTTATATATTATATACACATAATGGATTTCATACTTTATTTTCCTATATAAAAATGAAATATCTTTCATATGTATGTATACATATAAAAGATATAACCACATTTTACACATATTGACATATACATATGTGTGTGTATATATAGGTGTGTGTATATATATGTCGGTGTGTGCATATACACACCACATTTTTCAATTCAATTATCCATTACTGGACACTTCGTCTGATTCCATGACATTTTTATTTTGAATAGTACTGCAATAAACATACAAATGCAGGTGTCTTATTGATATAATTATTTCTTTTCTCTTGGGTAGAACCAAATAGTTGGAATGTCAGATCAAAAAGTAGCTCTACTTTTTGTTTGTTGAGAAAACTCCATACTGTTTTCTATAGAGATTGAAGTAATTTCCATCCCCACCAACAGTGCATAAGCCTTCAATTTGCTTCATATCCCTGACATCTGTTGTTTTTTGACATCTTAGTAATAGCCATTCTGACTGGTATAAGATAGTATCTTATTGTAGTTTTAATTTGCATTTCTTTGATTTGTAATATTGAGCATTTTTCATGTGTTTGTTGGCTGCCTGTACATTTTAATTTGAAAAATGTCTGCTTGTGTCCTTTGCTTACTTTGCAATGAGGTTTTTTTCCTTGTTGAATTGTTTGAGTTTCTTGTAAATTATTATTCCTAGGTTTTCTTCTTTGATTTTTATAGTTTCAGGTGTTATGTTTAGGTATTTAAACCCTCTTGACTTAATTTTTTGTATATGGTAAGAGACAGGGGTCCAGTTTCATTCCTAGCACCATTTATTGAGTATGGTGCCTTCTTTGCATTATTTGTTTTTGCTAACATTGATAAAAGTCAGTTGATTGTAGGTATATGTATTTATGTTGGGGTTCTTTTTTCAGTTCCATGGATCTATGTGTCTATTTTTGTACCATAACCATGCACCTTTGGTTACCATAGCCTTGTGGTATAGTTTGAAGTCAAGTCATGTGATGCTTCTGCCTTTGTTCTTTTTGCTTAGGATTGCTTGGCTAGTCACTCTTTTTTTGGTTACATATGAATTTCAGGATTTTTTTTTTTCTAATTCTGTGAAAAATGACATTGTTATTTGATAGGAATTGCACTGAATGTGTAGGTCACTTTGGGCAGTACAGTCATTTTAACTATATTGATCCTTTCAATCTATGAGCATGGGATGTTTTTCTATTTGTTTGTATCATCTATGATTTATTTCATCAGTGTTTTGTAGTTCTACTTGTGGAAATCTTTTACCTCCTAGGTTAAATATATTCCTAATTTTGTGTGTGTGACTATTGGTTTTTCTTAAATGCCACAGGTGTATAGAATTGTTATTTGTTTTTGTTTTGATTGATTTTGTAATGTAAAATCACATATATGGTGGTGGTCCCATAAAATTATAATGAAGCTGGCCAGGCGCAGTGGCTCACGCCTGTAATCCCAACACTTTGGGAGGCCAAGGTGGGCGGATCACGAGGTCAGGAGATCGAGACCACGATAAAACCCCGTCTCTACTAAAAATACAAAGAATTAGCCGGACGCGGTGGCGGGCACCTGTAGTCCCAGCTACCTGGGAGGCTGAGGCAGGAGAATGGCGTGAACCCAGGCGGCGGAGCTTGCAGTGAGCTGAGATCGCACCACTGCACTCCAGCCCGGATGACAGAGCGAGACACCGCCTCAAAAAAAAAAAAAAAATTATAATGAAGGTGAAAAATTTCTATCAAATAAACATCATAACATACTGCATTAACCAGGTGTTTTTGATGATGCTTGCATAAAGAAATCTATTTCACTGCCAATTGTATAAACGTATAGCACATACAATTATGTACAGTACATAATATAAATAATAAACAGCTATGTTGTTTGTTTATGTATTTACTATACTATACTTTTAATCTTTTAGAGTGTAGTCCTACTTATTAAAAAAAAAATAAAAGTTAGCCGTAAAGCAGCCTCAGATAGGTCCTTTAGGAGTTGCTCCTGAAGAAGGCAGTATTATTGTAGAAGGTAACAGCTCCAAGTGCGTTATTGCTCCTCAAGACCTTCCAGCAGGACAAGATGTGGAGATGGAAGACAGTAATGTTGATGATTGATATGATTTGTATCTGTGTCCCTGCTCAAGTCTCATGGGAGTGACTTCTCATGAATGGTTAACACCATCACCCTTGGTACTGTCATCATAAACATGAGTAGTGAGTTATAGTGAGATCTAGTTATTTAAGTGTGTGGCACCGCCCCTGGCTCTTTCTTGGTCCTACTCCTGCTACATAAGATGTCTGCTCCCACTTCGCCTTCCATCATAAGTAAAACCTCCCTGAGGCTGAGGCCTTCCCAGAAGCAGACACTGCCATGCTTCCTGTATAGCCTGCAGAACCATGAGCCAGTTAAACCCATTTTATTTATAAATTACCCTGTCTCAGGTATTTCTTTATAATAGTGTGAGAATGGACTAATACAATAATCCTGACCGTGTGTAGATCCAGGCTAATATAGGTGTTTGTGGCTTCATTTTTAACAAAAATGTTTAAAAAGAAAAAATAAAAATAAACATTTACATACAGTAAAAGCTTATAGAATGAGGATATAAGGAGAGAAAATATTTTTGTACAGCTGTACAATGTGCTTTTAAGCTGTTACTACAAAAGCATCAAAAAGTTTACAAAAATAAAGAGTTTATAGAGTAAAAAAGTTACACTAAGTTATTAAGCTAGATTATTTAGTAAGCTAATTTATCAAAGAAAGAAAGGTATTTTTAATGAATATAATGCAGCCTAAGTGTACAGTGTTTATAAAATCTACAGTAGTGTACAGTGATGTCCTTGGCCTTCACATTCACTCACCACTCACTGAATCACCCAGTGCAACTTCAGTCATATAAGCTTCATTTATGGTAAGTGCCTTATGCTTGTGGAACATTTTTTATTTCTTAGACTATATTTTTACTGTGTCTTTTCTATGCTTAGATATGTTTAGATACACAAATACCTAGCATTGTGTTACAACTGGCTAAAACATTCAGTACAGTAACACGCTGTATGGGTTTATAGCCTTGGAGCAGTAGGTTATATATACCATAGAGCCTAAGTGCATAGTAGGCTTTACCATCTAGGTTTGTGTAAGTATGCTCTATGGTGCTTCCACAATGATGAAATCGCCTGGTGATGCATTTCTCATTCCTCACTATGCAAGCATGACTATATTAACAACTATCTTGCTCTCTATGACTTGTCATATATGCAATGTCTTTCTGTGTTACCCATTTATTCTTTTTACCATTTGATGCATTTTTGAGAACACATGAGCCTCCAGTTAGGATGATTGATGAGGATGACACAGAGGTGATAGCAAACATGAACCAGGTGCTACTGCTGTTTGTTCATTCCCTTATTTTCTGCTCAAGTCTTTTCTGAGAGTAGCAGAGATAATAAATATTAAGAAAGGGAAGAGTAAAGAGAATGGAGTGTAGAATTCTAAATGTCTCAAAAAGAGTATCTCCACAGTAACATATCTATTTGTAAAATATTTTTTAAAAAGATGTATATGGCTGGAAAAAACAGAAGTAAACTATATTTCTTATATATAGTTTGGTTATGTGTGTGTGTATATATATATGTTTAGAAAACAGAATGCAGCAAATAGATGTAAAAAAGTATCAGGTAATAAGTACAGCAAGTAATATGCTTTGATTATAAATAACTTAGACAAACATAAAATTTCATATATGCTAGTATAGCAATAATCAGTGAGTAAAGAAATTGATTCAAATATTATATTTACAATTGACAATGTAAATTTAGTAGGGCATCAAATGCCCTACTTTTCTTTCAGAATAACAACAAAATAAAACAAACCAAAACAAAACAATGCAGAGATGACTACCTTAATAAAAGGTAAAAGCACATTCTGTTACTGGATAGAAAGATTAAATAATTCAAAACGTCATTTTTTTCTAAATTAATATTTTATGTAATACTGCTTTATCTGTATCAAGTAAGAAAATGGTTCTTTAGGTTGAAATGAAAAGAGACATATCTAAGAAAAATTGGAAATTATCTGTCAAAGAGAAGGACTGGGATAATGGTAGAGGAAATAGTATAGTTGGACATCAAATGATAGAGCTCTAGTTAATAAATGGTTGGTATAGAGTAGACTGATACATCAGTGGAGCATAATAGAGAACCTGAAAATCACCTCTCACACATAAATTGCTTTAATCTATGAAAATTAGTTGAAAAACATGTGTAGGTAAACAAATAATGGTGGAGAAATTGGCTAGGCATTTGAGTAAATCTGAATTTCTACTACGTACCCTACTATAAAATTTATTCTAGATGGATATAATTTATACTTGCTAAAGTGAATCTAGAAAAAGTAGTAGAAGAATATATAATTTTTCTTTATGTCTTCTAATGGAGTAGGCTTTTCTAAGGATGACAGAATCTATAAGCCATAAAAAGGTTTGAAAAGGTTTGCTCATATAAAAATGGGAAAAAATGCAGAAAAATCTTTCACAAACCCATAAAATAAAAACAGGTAAAATGAGTATTTTTGTTTAATAAGAGCAGTTGATAAGTTTAGTAAAACTAAAATTATTGCATACATAAAAATCTTGAAATTTTACTAAAATAAAACTAGTATATAATTTGAAGTCTTTAGAATGTGAATAGGAGAGGAGAGTAGTGTCAAAAATAGTGAAAACAAGAATCAAAACAAATAAAAAATTAAGATAGCACTTAAAGTGGTGAATTTGTTTGAGCACTTTTTAATATTTTAATTAAAAATCAAAGTAACCATCAAGAAGAACTTGACAGAGAATGAAAAAAAATTAAGTCTGATCTTAACAGATAGTAAAAATTTTTCCTGTTGACAAGCCATTAAGAAAATGGAATACAAATTGGGCTTAAGTTCAAAGCATGAAACAATAGAAAATCTGGCCTGGTAAGAAAACATCCATTGGAGGAGGAGCAAATAATGAAGTTAGAAACATTGGCATATGTGATTATTAATTTTAGGTGTCAACTCGAGTGGGCTAAGGGATGCTCAAATAGCTGGTCAAACATTATTTCTTGGTGTGTCTGTGAAGGTGTTTCTGAAAGAGATTTGCATTTGAATCAATAGACTGAATAAAGATTGCCCTCCGTGATGTGGACAGACATCATGAAATTCATTGAGGGTCTGAGTAGAACAGAAAGAAAAAGGAAGGTAAATTCTCTCTCTCTTCTCGACTCACAAGATCTATCTTCTCCTGTCAGTAGACATCACAGCTCCTCTGGCCATCAGACTGCAAGATTTACACCAGTACCTCTTGTCCCGCACTCCCCATCAGTTTGCAGATCTTTGGCCTCTGATTGTTAGTTACATTATTGGCTTCCCAGGTTCTCAATCCTTCTGACTTGGAGTAAATTACTCATTTGGCTTTCTTGGTTTTCCAACTTACAGATAACATATTGCAGCACTTCTCATCCTCCATAATTACCTGAGCCAATTCCCATAATAAATCTCTTCATATATTTGTATGTAGACGGTCTCCAATTTACAATTAATCAACTTAGAATTTTCCAACTTTATGATGGGTTTATCAGGATGTAACTCCATCATAAGTCAAAAGCTCCTTACAGCTTACAATGAGGTTACAGTTTCTACTGAATGCATATCACTTTCACACCATCGTAAAGTTGAAAAATTATAAGTTGGACCATCATAAGTTTGGGACCATCTGCTCTGTTGTCAGCATTAAATGTATTTTTGACTTATAATATTTTTGATTTGTGATGGGTTTATCAGAATGAAACCTCAGTGTAAGTTGAGGAGTATTTATATATCCCACTGATTCTGTGGAGAACTCTGAGTAATACAGGTTGTTGGGAACAAGCCCCCCAAATCTAGCCATAAACTGGCCCTAAAACTGGCCGTAAAGAAAATCTCTGCAGCACTGTGACATGTTCGTGATGGTCATAACGTCCACGCTGGAAGGTTGTAGGTTTACAGGAATGAGGGCAAGGAACACCTGGCCCGCTCAGGGCAGAAAACTGCTTAAAGTCATTCTTAAGCCACAAACAATAGCATGAGCAATCTGTGCCTTAAGGACATGCTCCTGCTGCAGTTAACTAGCCCAAGCTATTCCTTTAATTCGGCCCATCCCTTCGTTTCCCATAAGGGATACTTTTAGTTAATTTTATATCTATTGAAACAATGCTAATGACTGGCATGCTGTTAAGAAATATGTGGGTAAATCTCTGTTTGGATCTCTAAGCTCTGAAGGCTGTGAAACCACTGATTTCCCACTTTATACCTCTATATTTCTGTGTGTGTGTCTTTAATTCCTCTAGTGCTGCTGGGTTATAGTCTCCCTGTCCAAGCTTGTCTCAGCAACAGGTTTTGGTACCAAAAATCGTTTTAGAAGAATAGAATTATAAGCATGTGTTTTTTGAATTGGTTTTGGGGTTCGAGGAATTTCTTCTGTAATGTAATTACATTTAAAGATTATAAGTACTCTATTTCCAGTCATAAAGTGAGCCTTGATACTCTATGATATGAACTGTTTATAGAGACATCCAAAATATCTGCATTGGACACTACTAAGAAATCACCTAAGGGAAGCAAAGAGCTAAGTAACTCTGAATATGATGCTTCCAAATATTTTTGGTGAAAAATATATAATAACACTGGTTGGTTCTTCTTAATGTTGCTGGGCAAAGTGGTGATGAGAAAGGAGGAGTTTAAGGAATTTGAATTCCCAGCTCAAGGGCCATATAAATGACCTAAGAGCTTCTAGGTGTGCCCTGAGGGACAGCCTTATCTCCTGCTGCCCAGAGCTACAATTATTGAAAATCAAACGTAGGACCTTTGATTTTCAAGGTCTTTATTCTGTCATTGGCTAAATTACAACACATGTTAAACGTTCAGCCTCACACAATGTCTCTTGTTAAAGTGAGAGCATTGATTGATTGGGAAAGAATGAGATACTGTAAGTTAGGATGAGGATGTGTAGAAGACCCCGATGAAGCTGGAGACAATAAGCTCTTAAAATCTAATAAATCTTCTTTGCCAGTGGAGGAGGTCTCCCCATTCCCAGCAAGAGTGGTCTTCCCAAACCCAGTAGAAGCTACTTTCCCACCAACAGTGGCACTGATCTTTCCAACTTCATCTGAAAGAATTAACCCTGCATTGCATGAGAAAAATGGTAATTACTTTTTCATGAAAGACATACTCATTTCCTCAGGATCAGCTTTCCTCCTCTTTCTTCTAGACCTAAATCTCAGCAGGCTCCTAAAGGTGAAGTACAAAGTGTGACCCATGAGGGTGTGGACTATACTCCAGAAGAACTACTTGAGTTTTCTAATTTATAGAAACAGAAATCCAGATGAACATGTGTGGGAATGAATATAAAGGATGTGTGAAAATGGTGAAAGGAACATAAAGTTGCATCTGGATAAATTTATTCATATGGGCCTATTGAGCAGAAGTTCTGCATTTTATTTCTCAGCTCATGGAGTTAGAAAAGGCTCGACACTTTGCTTGGCTGAAATATGGATCAAAAGGTGGCCCACAATGAGTGAATTAGAAATGCCTTATCTTCCTTAGTTTAATGCAGAGGAAGAGATTCTAAGGCTTAGGGAGATGTTGGTATTAGAGTAAATTTGCCATTTATGACCTTCTTGATTCATCCACACTGGGAGAGTCAAGAAGACGTATCTTTCAACGAAACGTTAACATATAAATTTGTGAGGGGAATCCCAACATCCTCGAAGAGCTCAGTAGTTGCTTTTCTCTGTAGGGCAGACCTAACAATGTGAACCTCCCCCACTCAATTGGAAATCCAAAATGCAGTGGTAGTAATTAGATCACAGGGTGGCAGAGACCAAGTGGCAGCACTCAACCACCAAAAGCAAAGTGGGCATAATTACCACAATGGACAAAAGAGTCAAAGGAGCAGTCAGAATAGTACGTCTTGCCCAGATCTATGGTGTTAGAAAGTCAATCATGATGTTCTCATATACAAAATAAATAGGAAGTCTACTAAATCTTATTTGATCTGTAAAAGCAGTAAATTTACAAGTCCAATGAACAGAAATCTGATTCAAGTCATTAAAATATAGAGTCAAGCTCCCTTGATCAGTTCCCAGATTTGAGGCAGTTTGCATACCCAGGACTCAATAAATGCAAGGGAGGCCAGTTAAGTCTCAAAGAAAGACATCAGTACACCACTGAAAATTTATACTGCTAATCTTTCCACCAGTCTTCTCCAGAGAGAACAATGTCCTTTTACTGTTAACTGTTAACAGTTAACTGTGCACTAAAAAAAAAAAAAAAAAGAAAATACTAAGACCTTTTTCAGACTACTGGGCATTGGATCTGAAATAAAATTGGTTTCAAGAGACTCAAAACATCAGTGTCGTCTTCTATTTAGACTAAGGGCTTATGAAAATTAGGTAATCAATGGACCGTTAGCTCATGTTCAACTCACAGTGGGCCCAGTGGTTCTCCAAACCCATCCTGCGGTTATTTTTCCTAGTTTCAGAATGAATCATTAAAATATAAGTACTTAGCGGCTGGCAGAATCCCCATATTTTTTCTCCAACCTGGAGCAAGAGCTAATATGGTAGAAAAGGCCAAATGGAAGTTACTAAAACTGCCTCTACTTACAAAAATAGTAAATCAAAAGTAATATAATACCAAAGTCCTGGAGAAATTATGGAGATGCATTCCACCATAAAGAACTTAAAGGATGCAGGGATGGTAATTTCCAATACATTGTCATTCAATTCTATTTGACTTGTGCAGAAGACAGATGGATTCTGGAGAATGACAGTAGGTTATTGTGAGCTTAACCAAGTAGTGACTACAACTGCAGCTGCTATAGCAGATGTGGTTCCATTGCTTGAGTAAATTAACATCTCCCCTGGTACCTGTTATGCAGTTACTAACCTGCCAATTTTTTTTTTTTTTTTTTCCTAAAATTCTCCATAAAGCCCACCAAAAGCAGTTTTCTTTCAGATGGCCAGGTCAGCAATATATCTTCACTGTCTCACCTCAGGGGTGTATTAACTCTCCGTCCCTGTGTCATAATTCAGTTCACAGGGATCTTGATTGCCTTTCTCTTCCATGATATCACACTGGTCTATTGCATTGATAACATTATACTGGTTGGACCTCATGCATAAGAAGTAGCAACTACTCTAAATTTATTGGGAAGACATGTGTGTGTCCAAGGAAGATATATAAATCCTACTAACATTCTGGGCCTTCTCCGTCAGTGATATTTCTATGCGCCCAGTGGTATGGAGCACCTTGATGTATCCCCTCTATGGTGAAGAATAAGCTGCATTGGGACCATTCTACAATCAAGAAAAAGCCCCAGTGTCCAGTGGGCCTATTTGGGTTTTGGAGGCAACATACTCCTCATTAAGTATGTCACTCTGGTCCATTGATAGAATGATAGTTTTGAGTGAAACCCAGAACTAGAAAAGTGTCTGCAACAAGTCCAGGATGCTGTGTAAACTGCTCTCCCCTTGGGCCATAGGAGCCAGCAGATCCAACGGTGCTTGACATCAGTGGTGTTTGAAGTATCAGTGGCAGGTAGGGATTCTGTCTGTAGTCTTCGGTAGGTCCTCATAGGTGAATTGTAGTCCACCTTTTGGGATTCTGGGGCAAAGCCTTGCCATAATTCATAGATAACTACCTTCCTTTAAAAAACAGATTTCGGCCTGCTACTGGGCTTTAATAGAGACTGAATGCTTGACCATATGCCACCAAGTTACTATAAGACCTGAGCTGCTAATTATAAACAGAGTGTTATCTGAATCAATGAGCCATAAAATTGGGTGTGTACAGTAGCATTGTTTCATAAAAGTTGTATATATGTGATTGGGCTGAGCAGGACCTGAAGGCACAAGTAAGTTACATGAAGAAGTGGCCCAAATCCCCATGATCCTCACTCCTACACTGCCTTTTCTCTCCCAGCCTGTACCTACAGCCTAATGGGGAGTTCCTTATGATACTTAGACAGAGGAAGAAAAGATTCAGGCCTGGTTAATAGATGGCTCTGCATGATATGCAGGAGCTACCCAAAGTGAACAGCTGTAGCACTACAGCCCCTTTCTGGGACATTCCTAAATGACAATGGTGAAAGGAAATATTCCCAGTGGGCAGAACTTTGGTCACTGCACATGGTTGTGCACTTTGCTTGAAAGAAGAAATTACCAGATATGAAATTTTATACTGATTCATAGTCTGTAGCCTATTTTTTGGCTGAATAGTGGGGATTTTGGAAGGAATATGAATGAAAAATTGGTTATAAAGAAATTTGGGAAAAACATGAGGATAGACCTCTCTAAATGGGAAAACAACATGAAGATATTTGTGTCCTATATTAATGGTCAAAGAGTGACTTCAGCAGAGGTCAATTTTAATAATCAAGTAGATAGGATGAATCATTTACTGGACACCAGTCAGAATCTTTCTCCAGCCACCCGTCATCACCCAATGAGCTTATGAACAATGGGCTATAATGGCAGGGATGGAAGCTAAGCAGGAGCTATGCAACATAGATTTCCACTCACAGAAACCAGCCTGGTTACAGCCACCTCTGATTTCACAATCTCCCAACAGCAGAGATCAAGCTAGAACTCCTGATCAGAACGCATCATTCCTTGGGGTGACCAACCAGCTAACTGATTAGGTGACTGATTGATTACAGAGGATCACTTCTATCATGGAAGGGGTAGCATTTTGTCCTTACTACAATAGGCACTTACTCTGAATATGGATTTGCCTTCTCTACACCAATGCTTCTGCCAAAATACATATGGATTTACAAAAATCTTTGCCAACTTATATGGCTTGGATATTTGTCCCCTCCAAATCTCATGTTGAAATGTGATCCTCATTGTTGAAGATGGGCCTAGTGGGAGGTGACTGGGTCATGCGAGGGGACTTCTCATAAATGGCTTGGAGCCATCCTTGTAATGAGTGAGTTCTCCCTCTATTAGTTCACAAGAGAACTAGTGGTTAAAAGGAGCTCAGCATCTCCTCTCCTCTCTTTTGTTCCCTCTCTCACTATGTGATGTGCCTGTTCCCCCTTCACCTTCTGCTATGAGGAAAAGCTTCCTGAGGCCTCACACAGAAGCCAAGCAGATGCTGTTGCCATGCTTGCTCAGCTTGTACAACCGTGGCCCAAATAGATCTCTTTTCTTAATAAATTACCCAGTCTCAGGTATTTCTTTATGGCCATGCAAAATCAACTAACACACCAACCATTATAGTATTCCACATACCATTGCTTCTGACAAATGAACTCATTGCACAGCCAAAAAAGTGTGTCAATAGGCCCATATTCATAGAATTCACCAATCGTATCATGTTCCCCAACACCCTAGAGGAGCTGGCTTGATAGAACGGTGGAATGGCCTTTTCCACCGTAAGTAAGATTCACTTACAGTTCTATGCAGATGGAAATACCTTGAAGGGCTTGGGTAATGTGCTCCAGAAGACTGTATATGTTCTTAACTAAAGTACAACATATGGTACTGT